>NC_045431.1:12442500-13792500 GCF_902635505.1 Sarcophilus harrisii
ACTTAGTAACAAAGTCAGATTCACACACACTTATACACATACACACACAAACACACACACACTGTGGAGATTAAAGGAACATGATCAATTATTTTATTTGTGTATGTAGCCACTGGTGAGAAAATTATGCTTACCAAAAACAAATCAGCCATTATTCAACAACTAATAGTTTCTTGTCTAGAGTAAATTTCTCTGCATCTACCTTTTGATTAAAAACGCTTGAGTGCATAATCCTAATATGTGTATAGTTATTCACCTATCTATAAAATATATACATGTATATGCTTTATTGTTTATTAGCATTGTTACAGATTTATTCTGCTATTGTCATTATATATATATAATTATGTACTTGAGTGAACTTGTGCAAAACAAATTGGAAAGGATGAGATCCAAATAAAATGATATTGAATAATCCTCAATTCTATTAGGGAGCCATTGGAATTTATGAGCAGGGCAATGATGTGGCTAAATCTGTATGCCAGGGAAATGGCATTGCCAGATGTATGGAAGATGCAGCAGAATTGGGAGAGAAGAGGCAAGGAGAGTAGTTAGAAGAATACTACAAGAACCTAGGGGAAGAGTTATGAAGGTGAACTAGAGTGGTGAATAGAGAGAAGGATATAGATTTGAGAAATGTAATTAATGGTAGAATCTCCAAGATCTGTCAACTAAGATTTGTGGGATTGGGAAGTCGAAGGAGGTCAAGGTAAAAACCTGAGAGGCTGGACGGATATTGGAATCCTTGGATGTAACAGAAAAATTTAGAAGATGGTTAGGTTGGAATAGATGTCACAGAATTAATTTTATATAATGATATTTACCAGCTAAATCACAATATATGCATTTATGTCCATTTGTCCATAATGTTGTTGAGTCTAACTCTCTGTGACCACTTTTGGTGTTTTCTTGGCAAAGATACTGGAGTGGTTTGCTATTTCCTTCTCCAGCTCATTTTATAAGTGAGGAAACTAAGGCAAAGAGGGTTAAATGACTTGCCCAGTGTCTGAAGCCATATTTGAACTTGAGAAGAGTCTTTCTGATTCCAAGTCTAGAACTTTATTTACTGCATTACATAGTTGCCCTGTTATTGCATCACATATAGATATACACATATATATATATATATATATATATATATTTACAAATATACCCATGCATATATACACTCACATGTGTACATACATATACATAGACGTATATATGTATATATAATTATCAATAACATCAATAAAATGCTAATGCTATTACATATAATATATAAACTATGGTATATTGTATACTAGAATAAATTATATTATATATAATGCTATAACAACATATGACATACAATGTATATGTCCTGAGAGATAATTAATGTTTATTAAGTATCTACTACATATATCAGATCCTGTGCTAAATATTTTGTGAATGTTATTTCATTTGCTCCTGGGAAGTAGGTGCTATTATTTTTCACCTTTTGCAGTTGACACAATTGGAACAAGCAGAAGTAAGTGACTTGCCTAGAGTCACCCCTCTAGGAAGTATCAGAGGCCAGATTTGCATTCCTGTCTTTTCAATTCCAGTTGCAGCATTATCCATAGCAGCACCTAGCTGCCAATATTAGGATTATTAAGATAATATTGCTAACAATATCAGGAGTTTGGATCCTACTTATGCAAAATACACAAATATTTGAATATCTGTCCATCTAGGGATAAATGCGATTACCAGATAGACTTTGCCCAAGTCCTAAATGTTTCAAAACCAACTGAAAAATCATTTTCTTTGAAAGAGTTTTATTAATAAAACTGTCATTTTTTCTCTGACTTGAGGCATGTGGAATAAACAAATTACATTCTAAAAATGGGTTCATTGGCTCCCTATACCCTCAAATGTAAGTAGATGATGGATTGACTTAATTGATACCTTTATCGTTTCTAAAATATATAGAGAACTGAGTCAAATTTATATGAATTCAAGCCTTTCTCCAACTGATAAATGGTCAAAGAATATGAACAGATAATTTTCAGATGAAGAAATTGAAGGAAATTTCTATTTTTATGAAAAGGTGCTCTAAATCACTATTGGTCAGAGAAATGCAAATTAAGCAACTCGGAGGTACCACTAGACACCTCTCAGATTAGCTAAGATGACAGGAAAAGATAATGATAAATGTTGGAGAGGATGTGGGAAAACTGGGACGCTGACACATTGTTGGTGGAGTTGTGAAGTGATCCAACCATTCTGGAGAGCGCTATGGAACTATGTCCAAATGACTATCAATCTGTCCATACTCTTTGATCCAGCAGTGTCTCTACTGGGTTTATATCCCAAAGAGATCATAAAGGAGGGAAAGGAACCCTTATGTGCCAAAATGTTTGTGGCAGCCCTTTTTGTAGTGACCAGAAAATGGAAATTGAATGGATGCCCATCAATTGGAGAATGGCTGAATGAGTTATGGTATAGGAATGTTATGGAATATTATTGTTCTATAAGAAACGACCAGCAGGATGATTTCAGAGAGATCTAGAGAAACATGAACTAATACTAAGTGAAGTGAGCAGAACCAGGAGATCATTGTACACAACAACAAGAATATTATACAATGATCAATACTGATGGACGTGGCTCTTCTCAACAAAGAGGAGATTCAGGCCAGTTCCAATGATCTTGTGATAGAGAGAGCCATATGAATCCAGGGAGAGACTATAGGGACTGAGTGTGGATCACAACATAGTGTTTTCACTTTTTGTTGTTTGCTTGCATTTTTTTTTCTATTTTTTTCCCCCTTTTTGATCTGATTTTTCTTGTACATCATAATTGTGGAAATATTTATAGCAGAATTGCACATGTTTAGCATATATTGGATTACTTGCTGTCTGGGGTGGGAGTGGGGGAAAAGGAGAGAAAAACATTTGGAAGACAAGGTTTTGCAAGGGTGAATGTTGAAAATTATCCATGCATATGTTTTGAAAATTAAAAAAAAAAAGTTTTAGTTAAAAAAAAGTGATACCTTTTCATTTGTCTTAAGTAGAAACTAGTCTCAAAAACGTCTCAAAGTATCCTAGTTTCAAAAAAAAAAAAAAAATGTAATACTCCTAAGCATTGGATCATTGTTCCATTATTCTATTAACTCAAATCAGAGCTAATTTGATATTTAAATTCAGAAAGGATCATAAATTTAGAATTGGAAAAAGATCTTAGAAGTCATCGAGTTTACTCCCACCTAATTCTAGAAATGAGGAAACTGAGACTCAGAGAAATGGCATTTTAAATGTTTCTTCACATATGGGTGCTGTCCACTTACCCTGAAATAGATGATCCCATCTCGCAAAAGAAAATTTCTCAACACCCTTCCAAAAAAAAAAAAAAATCTCTCTGGCATATTCACTTTCTATATATGCTCGAAAGCACTGAAAAACTTAGCTCCTAAATGGTAAATGAGTCAAACAACAAAAATAATCTATTTTCCTGAAAAATTAAAATATAATTTGGTATCGCACACTTTCTCTGGGTAGCGTATTCCCCTAGTAACACACTCTGTGTGTTACATCCACACTCTGTGGATGACTAGTTATTTATCTGAATCATTTAGAGCTATTCAAAGACAGATGAGTTTAAATCACAACTTTAAACAATGCAAAATAGGTTTAGACTTTCACAAACATCTGTTAATTTTTCATACATACTGACTTCATTAGGATAATTTACCTTCCACAGTAATTCCCCAAAAGAAGCCAGGCTTCAAGAAATAGAAAAAAGGGGAGATTTAGTTATGCAAATGATTTCCATTCAGACAGAGCCCAGTGAACAACAGAGAGAAGTGACAAAAGCTGCATGCTAATAACCTTTACAGTATATCATAGCCCTAGGAAAGCTGAAAGATCAGACTATACAAATGCAGATTTGGGGGCTGTGTCTTAGCCTGTCAACACCTCAAGCACAGGGGCTATCTCATGAATTTCTTCTGCTTCCCTTATCTCACACTGTGAGACTCCTTGGAGACACCTAAAATCTCCACCTTCTACCCACTTGAGTTGAGATCATTCCTCCAGCTAAATTGGAAATGTCCAATGGCAGGCCAATAAGACCAGCTTTGAAAATCTCCTTTTTTCACAAAGAGCCAGGGTGATTTATCAGTAATTACCTGGGACTAGCATCCAGATACTCTCCTTGATCTCTGATCATTGAAAGGACTATCCTGAGGATCACAAACTCCATGATGCCACTTATTATTCTTGAAAGTTACAAGAACCATAGAAAGGATTGAAGTAAGCTTTTGAATGCCATCAGACTTTCCCTTGTCTAATAAAAGTCATTAAGGTATTGTAGGCTTACATATGAAATATAACGGCTATTCCAAGCCAGAAAAATCCCATAACCCTCTAGAGGATTATAGTCTTTCCAAATAGAATATGTAGAATAATTCGGTACTCCAAAGTATGAAGTCACAATGGGCAAGGTTTCATGGGAGAATCATCTGGACCAGTCTAAGTTCTAAGTTGTCTCTCAGGGAGCCTCCAAACCAGCACACATCCACTTGGGTCAAGATCTCATCTTGATTTTAATTCACATCCTTGAACTTTTTTTTAAAAAAAAATATTTTGATAACTGCATTTCAACATTTTTTCATTATAACCCTGTGAATTTTGTCTCATACATTTAAAAACATTGTTGGTAAAATGGATCAGTAGACCCCTCCAGTACAACAAATCAGTGAAGAATTCCTGCCTTATATGGTTTAAACCCTTAGATATCCTGAAGCTCTAGAATTAGGATGACTATGGGGAAAGAGGGGATAAGATTCAATGGAGGAAACTTCCATCTGAAAACCAATAAACCAAAATATATATTTATAGTTGACATCTCTATAGCATTTTAGCTTTATAAGGAGCTTTTCTCAGCTCAATCTAGAAAGGGAGATAATGGAAATACCATTATACCCATTTTATAGATATGGAAACTGAGTCCTAGAGATTAAATGACTTAATCATCCATTGTCACATGGCTAACAAGAGGGATGATTTGAATGGCAGTCTTTAAGTCTGTGGTCTTTCTACCATGATTTCTCCCATGTACTGTTCTCCTTGCTGCACCCTTTCCCACTAGGCAGCCCCCGTGTTTTGTAGGGGAGGGAAGCAGGACTTTTAGGATAATGACTTGACTGGAGTTTACAGAATATGAAGTCCAAGCATTTAAAAAAGAAAAATCTTCACCAGCTTCACACAGACTGGCCATGTTGCCATGGTATTAGAATATATTTTTTTAAACTGTGGGCTGCTCCAGGATTCTGGTGCTCAATTAGAAGCAAGTAATAATCAGGTGGTATTTAAGCCCTGGGATATTATAATTGAGGAATTATTCAGGCCACTGAATAAGTTAAGTCCATGCATTGTAGGCAACCCCCCCTCCCCCCCTCCCCCCGCCACTCCCCAAGACTACCTCCCTTTCCAGGATCTGGCTTTGCTCAGCCTGCTCCTCACATTTCTCAGAAGGAAGTGCAAAAGGCTGACCTCTAGTCCTGTTTACAAACAATAATATCATGATTTTATGTAAATTATTGCTGCTCAATTGTTAATGAACTCCTTCCAGTCAGATGGGGGAAAGGAGAGAGATTTAAGGAAACACATAATGGATGAAAATTAAACTCTTTTGAGGGTTCCTTCTGGGTGTCAGGAAGGGCCTGTGCTCAAAGACAGTCATTTTTTTCAGCAGGTTTTATTGAATATAAGAAGCCCTGTTTCAAAGTTCCCATTTTGACCTGTAGTATCTTTGGATCTCTATAATGAGCAACTGTGCTGTAATGAGCTTCTAACCTAGCTGAAAATCACTGTGGAGTCTTGACATCCTGTAGAAATGTAGAACATCTTCTAGCTTCTTTGGGACCTGGAGCCGGAAGTATCTGAAAGGCTACCTAGTTATAGTCAGAACTCTGAAGCTGGAAAGGACCCCAGAGGCCACTGAGTTCAAAATTCTCCTTTTATAAAAAGAAATGTGAGAGCTGTGACTTTGTGTTAAATATTGCCTATTCCCCTTTCAAGATGCAAAGGTTTCTGGGAGCGAATAGTACAAGGTCATAAATCTGAGTGGGAATAGTTTATCAGATCCTTTGTTCCCTGATGGAGAATTAGGGAAACATCCTGGCCACTGTCCCTGTCACAGGCGTACTAGGAAATATAACATGAATGGATAAGGTGGTGGCAGATTAAAGCAAGTTATGGGGTACAGTCTGGGATATCTAATTATACCTTCTATACAATAGTAGTACACTCATGAGTCAGGAATAGGGATGGGAAGAGATGATGATGATGATGGTCTGGGTCAAGGGACCAGAGCAATCTAAATGAGAGAAGAAAATAAGGTGGGGGATACAGAGTTGATGTTAGTGTAGATGAGACGAGTGTTGCTTATTCTTGAATAATTTCAGTCTTCATGGCCCCACTTGGTGTTTTCTTGGCAAAGACACTGGACTGGTTTGCCATTTCCTTCCCCAGTTCATTTTACACATGAGGAAACTGAGGACACATGGTCATCAAGTCTTTGAGGCCAGATTTGAACCTGTACTTTATGTTCCTCCTCTGATTCTCAATGGGTCCTGTATTATATGGGATCTCTTGAAAAGGAGACTGGAGGGTTATGTAGCTGCATCAGTTATTCAGCCAGTCAATGGAAACTTGTCATGGCATCACTATTGATGAATTGTAAGAGCCACAGATGAGGAAACAGGACAATGATTCTAGTCCAGGGAACTGAGGAAAGGGTACTGCTAGGAGCAGGGAAAGGAAGCAGAAATGGGAGGTGAAGGTGGATAAGTTCATCATCATCCCAAGAGCTCAGAGAATTCAGAAACCATCTCCTCCAGGCTAGATTTGAGCAGAATTCTCTCACCAGCACACCTGAGAGGCAGTTGGTCACCCAGCCTTGACCTGAGGACTTTTCATGACAGGGAATCTGCTATCCCTGGAGGGAAACCAAGCTGCTCCTTCTTAGGGAGCTTTTCCTCACACCCAGCTGGTTAGCCCAGATAATATATGAAAGGATCTTTGACTTTCCAGCCGACTCTTTAGAGTCACTTTCCAATCTCTAGGAAAGAAAAGCCCAGGCTGGGTATTGAAAAGCAGAAAGGCCTGGAGTCAGTTGGAGAGAAGCTTCACAGTCCAAGTTCAAAGTGTTCCCTTCGACAAAGGGCTATTTTAGATTGAAAACAGCATAAAGGGAAAGATGAATATCTCCCTTTGCTTTATTCTTCAAGCTGATCTAGGACTACAGACACTACATTACAAGGCTGAGGGGAGGTATCTCCCTTCTAGCAAGAATGGAGCCCAGGGAGAGCTTCGCAGCGACCCGCAGAGAGTGTCAGATGTTTAGTTTTCAGACATGCTCACATAATTGTTATCCATGTGAGGGCAGGTTTCCTTCTTGGGATTGAAAGGAGACGAGAGTAATTTTTCCCCCCTTTACCAGGTGATCAGGGAGAATGAGGTGATTCTATAAAAGTTAAAAAAAACCCTTTAATATGAAAGTGTTATTCCAGAAGTAGCCCTGGTGTAGTGGAGAGAGAGCTGACCTCAGAGGAGAGAAGACCTCATGCCTGGAGACTTATGGGAAAATCACAAATCTCCAGGCAAAAATAGATTGTAAGGTGCAGGTTCCTGTTACCTTCTTCCTGTCGGTTTGATCTCTGTGATTCCTTGATCCTATCATCATCATCACTTCCTATCCCCATTCCCAATCCCATATCCATATTCCCTGAAACTACTATTATTGTTTTATAAGAATAATTAAGCATCCCCTAAACTGCACTTCTCTACTTCCTTTTCAAGAGGAACTTCTGATCCCATATTGCCCATGCAGATGATATTTCCTAAATTGCATATAAGGGAGTAGTGGAGTTTACTTATCTGACCCATTCACTGTATCAGCAAAATCACAAGTCTGGTTCCTATTTCAATGTAAAAACAAAGGAGAAAGCTCTCAAGAAACTGAGGGGAAGGGAAGAGAAGAAGCATTTAAGTGCCTACTCTGTGCCAGGGACTGTGCCAACCTCTTTAGAAACATTATTTCATTTGATACCCATAACAAATCTGGGAGCAAGTGCTACCATCCAACTTTTACAGTTGAGGAAACTGAGGCAGGCAGGTTTACTGATTTATCCATGGTCCTATATTTATTAAGTATCTGAGGTCAGATTTAAATTCAGATCTTCCTGACCCCAGACCTATCCGCTGCTTCACCAGCTGCAAAGGACAATCCTGACTTTCTGTCAGAAGGTGCAAAGATGGAAAAACGTGACACAGAAGACAAATAAATGAATTACAAAGAAACAAAAACAAAACTTTTCCAAATAAGGGGAATTTGGATAGACAATTTGTAATTTGCGCTCCAAGGACCAATGAGCATGTGAATGTACAGGTCACATTATGTGAGAAAGAGGGAGCATCCAGAGGAAGAGGAGGGGAGAAGAAAGGCTTGTGATACAAGGGAAAAGGCACCGACTCTAAAGTAAGAACCAGGTTCATATTCCCTTACTGACACTTAGCCGAGGAACCTTGGACAGGTCAGCTTGAGCCTCAGTTTCCTGATTTGTAAAATGTCGTGGATGAACTAGATGGTCTTTGAGAGCCCTTCCAGCTTTCTTTGGTGACTCCCTGTTACTAAGGGATACTGAGGCAGCTATTTGGTCTACCATCCTGTCAGGACAGGATGTTTCAGGCTAGATTGCTTCTTACGTCTGATGGACTAAACAATGGGGGGCTTTATGTAAGTAAAGAAAGAGTTCTTAGAATCCTACTTTTATCACTTCCATGGGCAAAGCCCTTCGTCTTTTATTTATTTATTTATTTTTGGTTTCCTTCCTTGTGAATAAAAAGCAAATAAATTGACGGCTAGATAGATAGGTAAGTAAATAAATAAAGGAGGTGATACGAAGGTCTGTCACCTTCAAAGGCTCAAATGAGACAACATTCGTAAAGTGCTCTTCAGAACCCTTGGCACAGAGTAGGTGCCTCATAATTGCTCATTTTTTCCCTCTTCTCCCCTTTGTGACTTTCCCACAGGGTTGTTTTAAGGATCCAGTGAGAGAGTGAAAGAAAAGCACTTTGTCAAAATTTAATGTTCTTTTATACTTTTGTTATTAGTATTATTTATCTTTTATTATTATGTGCTCGATTTGTTATTCATTTTCAAATTCTGCTTTAGATTAGATAAGGCATTAATTTAGTGCCTTCTGTGTGTCAGGCACTGTGCTAAGTGTTGGGAACACAAGTGGAAACAAAAATAAAGAGTACCTGTCATCAAGAGGCTTGCATCCCAATGGAGAAAAAAAAAGGAATAAAAGGGAGCAGAAAGGGGCAGGATCCTCTCCAGTGCCCCTCCCTCTCCAAATGTGGAAAAGCAGTGCAGAGAAAGAGAGGATCTGGGTCAAACTACAAAAGGCCCTAGCTGGCAGGAGTACTTCCACAGATGAGAAGTTGATGGCAAGCTGGGAGGCAGGTGAGGAGGGGGGAATTTACCAGTTGGAAGGACAGCCAGTGGGGTAGAGATGAGAAAGTCAGACAGAATCAGCTGAACTACATACACAACAGTGTAAGAGAGAAATATTGGAAGCGACAACTTTCCTTGCTGTGGCAAACGATTTTGGGGCATGATATCCATTCTATTATGTAAAAGCGTAGAGATTCCCAAAGCTCAGAGAGATGATTTACCTGGGATCACACAGGTGATTTACCGGGGATGGGAGAAGAATCAGAGCTTTCCCAGCTTCTAGGTCGTTACTCCATGCTACACCGCCTCTCCCTTTAAATAGGGCATAAATCCCCCCAATATTGCTAAATGGCTGATTTATTTAGAGAGGAGAGCTCAAGCTTCAAGAAAAGTTTGGACTGTGACTTAAGGCTTTGCAGCTTCTAAGTGTTATTCTGCTTGGTTCTTGGCACTTTTGGGGCTGCTGGGAGCAGACAGACTGAAGCAAAGGTTCACCCAGGCTCCTTTGTTCCCCGCCCGCCCCTCATGGAAGTGTCCACGTTCACAGGTGAGAAACACCGACTGCTGGTTCTGGCAGCATCTTTGTCGGTGGTTGCCATGCAACGCTGACAGAGCTCCGGGAACTTAAAGGCTGCCTCTTCTTTTAGAAATGGCGTGTCAAGTGTCTCGACTGCTTCCTAATTCAGCTCCCCGCTTTGTCAGCCTGCTCAGGATCTGGTTTGCTTGAACTTCTCTCTCGAAAGCAAAGGAAGAGGAAACAGTTTTTCTCGGAAGGTTTGTCCTTATACTAAAGCTGCCAGTTGAGGATGCTTTCTAGACTAACAATGGAACAGATTCAGAAACTTCCAGGTTATTTGGGCTAAAACACCGGCTCCCACTTTGACTTCTTCTTCCGCAATTTTTTGGAAGTTTGACTTTTTTTTTTTTTTTTTTTTTGATATACCTAACTACTGTCACTTCATGAGAAGAAAAGGAATTGAAGTTTCATCTTTGATGCTTTGCTTGCCTGGCCTCCCTTTCACTTGATTTAGGAATCTCCATGGAAAAATCATCATTTTTTCCACTTTCACACATTCTCCATCCTTCCTACCAGGCCATTGCCCTCACTTTTTAATTGCCAGGGAATCTATATACTTTCAATAATGACAATAATAGCTATAATTTATCTCTTGATTTAAAATTTGGAAACCATTTGACACTGATTACCTCATTTAATCCTCTCAATAATGTTGTGAGGTAGGTGCTATTACCCCCATTTTGTAGATGAGGCAACTGAGGTTGAGACAACTTAGATCCCACAGAATTCAAATTCATCCTTCCCGAGTTTGAGCCCAGTATTCTGCTCACTGGGCTACCCAGCTACCATCTCTGGTAGGTCTGGTTCATGTCTGCCATTATCCTCATTCTTTCTGGTGAAGATATATTCCACAATCCTATTATAAGGGCTGGGATGATGGTATAATATCTCCTTATCAAGCAAGGCAGTCTGGGAAAGAATCTATTGTATCCTGCATATCACACACACACACACACACACACACACACACACACACACACACAGGTCTTCTATTACAAGGGACCTCTTTAGATTCTCCCCTTCCTGACCCATGCTTCTTCATACCCCTGCTGAAATAAGGAATCATGTCAACCTCCCATACAAAAACCTATGTTGGTCCCAAATGACTTAATCTAGAAGGTAGCCCCTCTACAACTGAGCTCCAAGCCACCTTTGCAGTCTCACATGAGCCAAACTGACTAACTCTTCAGTCCGAACTCTCCTCCCTCATGCATTTTCACAGCTTAGAAATGCCCTCCTTCCCCATCCCTAAACTTTGAGCTGTTTCTCTTCTGTTAAGACCCAAGCCAGGACACCTCCTCTCCCATAGAGCCAGCTGGAAGTCATTTCTCCTTCCTCATATTTTCCTAAGTCACACTGGACTTTGGCTTTGTTCTTATCACATCCTACCATATTGTCAATTTTTTTTTCTTCCCACTAGCCTCTAGTCTTTTGGTTGATGTATACTAATGCTTTTTCCCAATTTCCTGCCCTTGCTGCCCAGAATAGTGCCTTTTACAATAAATGCATATTGAATAGTTTAAACTCAAAATTTCATACTCTTAGAGAAAAGGTATGTGGTCAGAGTTAAGGGTCAAAAGTCCCAATGAAGCCTAGCCAAAGCTGTTTGTCACAACCAGAATTAATCAATAAGTGTTTCGTTGAGATCATACTAAATTCTGGGATACAAAGATACCAATAACACACTCCTTTCTCTCCAACTGCCATCTTGAACAACCGGTAAGACCTTTATGTCTGCCATCAAAATTATCCTTCATATCCTTTTTCCTAATCCAATCTAGCCACACATCCCTTGTTGTTACCTTAAGGAGATTCTCCACACCAGTCAAGAACATTATTAGTCCTGGGTAAGGCCATGTTCTATCTACATCCCTTCACTACTTGTTCTTCCTCCCTCTCTCCCTCTTACCATTCCCTTCTTAGCTTCCTGAGTGCACAGTCCCTGTCATGTATATTTTTATATCTTCAGTGCTTAGAATAGTGCCTTGCATAAAGCAATTGTATACTAAATTGTTTTCCAATTGAACTTCAATGCATATAAAGAAATATTATTTGAATTGATGTTTGGATCTGTGTGGTATATTTTCCCTCTCATTATCTCTGCCCCAACCTTTATATTAAAAGTTCCTTTTGCATCAATATAGCACTTTTAATAGAGTAATGGAGATAAAAAAAAAACCATGGTTTTAAGTGCTTTTTGCCACCCCTAATATTCAAAAAAAAAAAAAAAACTCCTTTTGGCTAAGAGAGCAATAGACTCTCTCACTTGGATTAGGGAGAGAATGTTCTATCAGGTTTGAAAAGAATAAGCTCTCCCTTCACTAGAGGAAACCCTAATACTGTGAGTGCATGAGGGTGCTACTCCCATTGGACATGCACAGATTTGAATCACAGTTGGTCCAAAGTCCTAGGATATCATTTCCTATACCAAATGAGAAGCATGTTCCGCCCTGAACTAGGTCTATCTCACATCCCTGCTTGGCTTCCTTTGGGAAAATGCCTTTGATTGAAGAAACTGTGGTCTCGGAGCCCCCAGCCTGAGTCATCTCTGTGACACCTGCTGAAGGGGAATGGCTAAGGTAGAAGGTAGAAAGTTGCCATCCAGAAAAAACTATGGAGACTGAATATAAATCAACACAGACTACATTCACTTCTTTTTTCTGTTTTTTTATCTCTCCCATGTTTCTTCTTTTTGCTCTGATTTTTCTCTCCCAACATGATTCATAATGTGTATTAAAATAAATAAATTTTTAAAAAAGAAAGTTAAGGAATAGAACTAAAGTAGAAGGATTATCAGGGATAGGAAATATATAAACACAATAACAAGAATCAGGAATAGAATTTATGAGGAAAAAAATAGGGCTGTTAATCACTGATCTCAAAGTCAAACTTAAAGATTTAATCAAGAGAGAAATCTAGATTATATCGCAGTCATATTAATCTTGTTTTAGATATATGGATATGTGTGGATATACATACATATATGTATACACAAATATATCCATATTTAACTATAGTTTGCTTGGGGAAGTTGAGGAAGAATGAAAGAGGGAAAACCAAAGTGAAAAGTATAAAACAGAGAATAAAAGAATAAGCTACAAGGAGGCAAAGAAAAGATGGACAGCTATAAATATAATGTTTTTATCATTATATACACTTTCTTGAAATAGAAATTTATTGTTATATATTTTTGACTCTTCCCTGATATTCTGATGGATATATATATATATATATATATATATATATATATATTTCTTTTTCTGTTTTTCTATTTTTGCTTTTTCTTATTTTATATTTAGTTTTGAATACATAAATATAAAAAAAAAGAAGGTAGAAAGCTGGACAATCACCATCAATGTCATACTTTCAGTTTCTTCAGCATCTGTAATTGCTGGGCTGGCTACAGCAGCATTGACACCAGCAACATTGGTTGTGTGCTCTTCTTGGTTTTTGTCAGAAACTCAATTTCTCTTTGCTCTTTTTTGGCCTTTTCCAACTGAACCCTTTCAATCTTCTCTGCTTTTGCTGGTGCTTAGACTATGAGTCATTGGATCCCTCATGTGGGTTAAACATATCCTTGAGATAATTGTTGCCAAGCTCACAGGCTGAGCAGAATTGGATTAGCTTCTTGTCGATACCGGGATGGCATTCTCCTTCTTCCTCAGCATAACACGGTTTCTATCTCCCTTCTTCAGTGCCTTTCTTTCATGCAGTTTCTGCAACCCATATCCTGGAGATGTTCTGCAGGGGGCTCCATGAAAATGGATCTAATATCCCTGCCTCTTAAAGAGGCCACCATCTCCAAAGGCTACCTCTGTTCCAGCTCTGAAAACTCCAGTGACCAGCTGCTTTCTTTAATCTCTTATAAACATCTGTGTCTACTTCAAAGTCAGACAGATCCTCATCTCTGTAGCCCCAAAACACCAGCTTACCTTTCTACTCATCTGCTGCCCTGCTTAGCCACCTCTACCCAGTCCTCAGTATCCCATTAAAAGCAATGGCAGAATATTCTTTTCAGCCATCTCTCCCAAATTATAAACTCTTCATTCTTTATACTTGCAGAACCTAGCACAGTTCTGACATGTGGTGGGCACTTAATAATTATCGATTAATTAATTGATGGATCCTTGAATCCCTAGCATTTAGTTCAGCAAATGAATGAATAAGTGGACATTTACCAGGTACTTAGTCAGATAACTGTGCTAAGTACTGGGGAGATGATATGAGCTTAATAATTATTTGTTGAACTTAAATGAACTATCTTTATATTCCATATATCTAAATAAGCTTCACTCTTTGTGTGTGATGCATTTCACACATCTGCTATTCAGCAGAACATGAGGACCCGAACCAACTTGTTTTAACGAAAACACTTGTTTTAGTTTTGTTATCCTAATGTGAAATTCAGTGGGAGATCCAAAACCAAATTCTTCACCAAGAATGCACACAGATATAGATTCTATGAATATTTCAAAATCATTTGTCATCAACTTAACTTAAAGCATTGAGAGGGCGCCATGTCAGGATCCTTCATGGGCTTTGTAACTCTTCCACAACTGCTCCCAGCTAAGCAACCTAGCTGCCAGGTATACCAGGGAAGGAGTGAGAATTTTTGTACCCCAAAGATCCTATTCTGGATTATTATAAATATAGGGGACCTCCCCTTAGTGTTATCTTCTCTTGAGATCTAGCTTTTATTTTTATGCCATGGAATTATGACAAAATATCAAAACTCAGTCTAATACCAACACAGCTGAGGCTGGAAAGAGATCACAGAGTGCAGGGACAAGATCTGAAAGGGAAGCTGCCCTGTCTATTGTCTGCTTTTAGGTTAAAAGTTCCCTCTTGGCTCCTGGAGTTCTGGACTGAAGAGGGCTTAGTTACAAACACCTGCCTAACCTGAGTGGTTCCAGTTATTTGTTTGTCCTTCATTTTCAGAGACATCACCAAGTGGTCCTGACCAGCACATGAATTGGATCCGAGCAGAATAGCACAAAGAACCCTTGAAGCCCGGTAGCAAGACCTAAGTCAAGATGACTGGTGATGGCCTGGGATACAGGAGATGACCTTGGAGCCCTTGATGTCTAATGATGCTCTTAGCATCTCACTGCAAGACTTTGGCCACCTTCATGGCTGTTGAAACAAATTGTTCTCGCTTGCCCTGGGTGATAACCTGGAGTACTCTACTACAAGTCACACCTGACACATAGTAGGTTCTTAATAAGCATTGGTTGTTTAGCTCTTTTCCTCACTCCCTAAGAAGTTACAGATAAGTCTCCTCACCTCTCCAGGCTATCATCCCTTTATGTGTAAAATGAAAGACTTGGCTCGATGGTCCCCCTCTGCTTTTCTGCTCTGAATCGTTTGGATTCTATTTCTGTGAAGGAAGTGGCTAGGGAGAGCAGGATACTAATGAAGCCAAGTTCATGAGTTCAGCCAGCTAATTGAACTGTGTTCCAAGGCCCACAGACTGCACACTTAGCCCTGGGCCAGGCAGCTTTGCAAATCTGGGCCCTTGCTCCCAGGCGGAAGAGAGTATGGCAAATTCAGTGTGAATCATCACCACTAGTGGGAAAACTACTTAATCCTCCTGCTCTCCTGCAGTATTTTGGGACATGAAGGATAGAGGGCTTGCTCAGAAGAAAAATCAGCTTTCCGGGCCAAACAAGAAATCATCACAGGGAGGTTTTCAACTTGTATTTTTAAGGTATTTTCATATTCATCTTCTAAATATTACAAAACACTGGAACTAAATGGATTCAACAAAGTAGGTGATGAGATGAGGTGAAAAGAAGACTGAGTTTGGGGTTAGAAATGCTAGCTGCAGATGTTGACTCTCCTACTGCAATACTGGGCACATCACTTAAGCTATAGCAATCAAGGGGGAGGTTGTCCCAGTTAAGTTCAGAGCTCCCTTCCAGCTTGCCATCCATGGTCCTATGAATGCTTCAGGTAGCATTTACTCATACAATCAAAAAATGACAGTAAGGGAAGGGACCTAGTTTAAATAAAGTATGACAGTGGCTTCTTAAAGCCATTTTCTCTTAACCATTTTTTTGGAAAATCTAAGCATACTGCACAAGGTTACAGGACTTTGGGGAAAGTCAGACTATTTCAGAGCTTTACAGATTGGTTCTAAGATGGTGCAATGGAACACTCGATTTAGAAAGTCTTGATTTGGGAAAATGTTGCTTTTTAAAAGATGATTCCTCATCAACCTCCACCTCCCATCTACCCTTGGAGGAAAATCTTCTTTAGGACATACATTATGTCATTTTTTATCTTTGTCTCCCCAGGACCTGGCTCGGTGCCTTGCACAAATTTGGTGCTTAATATATGGTTTGCTATAGAATTGATTATACATTGTAAGAGCATCTCAGCATCTAAAAAAAAAAGATTGAGAATAGCTCTTATTTATATAGAACTTACTGGCTTGTAAAGTGATTGCCTCATAACAGCCCTGACATAAGTGATTTGTATACTTACCTTTCTCCTCTTTGGTTGCATGTTTCTTAGTCTTTCTAGATGAGGAAACTGAGGATCAGAGAGCTTAAGTGTGTTATCCAACCTGGGCAGCTACTAAAAGGCAGAGCTGTTACTAGAGCTCAAATCTTGTGACTGAATTGATCTCTTTAATAGAGCCTCACTATTTGATGTTCCCAGTATGAAAATCTCCCATCTCCATGCTTTTGAATAGGGTCTCGGCAATCCATTATATGCTTTCTCTCGTTACTTCCCAGAATCCCTCTGCCCCTTCAAAAATCAGCTCAAGTGTCACATGTGACACTGATTTGCCAATAAGGGCTCACACTTATACCCAGTGCTTGGCTTTGTGTCTGGCATATACTAGGCACTTGATAAATATTTGTTGAATTGAAGTCTTACTATAACCAAGTTACTGCCCTGTACTGCCAAAGTAAATGATTGACAAGCAGCCAGATCAGTAGAGCTTAGCTGACACAATCTTGTTAAATCAGTCCCAACACTGCTTTTCATGGGGTGAGAGAAAAGTTGCCCCAGGAATATGAATGACTTTCTAAAATGAATAGCCTTACAAAAAGTAATCCCTAGTAGAGTAAGGCATCATCCCTTTACAATTCAAATTTCTAAATGTGTCCCTGGGATAATGAAATTCAAAAAAGATGATTGAGAATGTAACTACCAGAGGTCCGGCTTCTTACCATATAGGTAAGCCTCTCTGATAACAATAGGAGCTCTCTGATAACAACAGGCCTTTATATTGAATTATGGAAATGAGTGCAGACATCACAGAAACTTAGTTCTATCCCTTTGTTGTAAGCAAAATCACCTTGGAATTCAATTCCAATCACTTGTTTCCTGCCACTCTTGCTCATCCCGAGTTGAATTTTTCTATAGGACATTCTTTGTAAATGGTCTACAATAACACAGTTTTATTCCTAATAGAATTGTTTCTCCCATCAGCCCTAGGAAAGAGACACTACTATAGCAGTAGGACTGCAAGCCTGGAGCACCGAATCCATTGAGTTATGATATAAGTGATAGATTCTAATTTGCATTGTGACATCTGACTGAGCACTAGGTCACTAATTTTACCTGGACATCTTTAAAATAGCAAGAAGAAAAACTCTTACCCATCTCTCTTCTATTTTTAAATTTTTTTTTTAGTTTTGCTTGACTGATTCTTGGTGTCTTTTTGAGTCATTCATTTCCTTTTGTTCAATTCTGATTTTTAATGAATTATTTATCCATCTCTCTTAAGGAAGTTCATATTAATGTGCACTTGTAATTATTAAGCACTTAATCCATGCACTAGGAGCTTCCACAAGTGATTAAAGGTATAAAGAATCCGAGAGAAGGATAAGAACATAAAAGTCGATCAGGAATGCTCCCTACTAAGCCTCTCTACAATGACAAAGTGTCATCCTAATCCTGGAAACCCCACCATTATATTTCTAGGCAGCACCTCCTACGTGTGGACAGCTCCAACTGCTGAAACTAGTAGCATGTTGCATGATTTTAGCAATATATTTTGAAATTTAGGAGCAAAATATACTGTGTAAATTATAATCATTTTAAAATTAGGTAAACTAAGTTAACAATAAAACTGGTAATTAGCTCATATAAAAACCTATCTCAAAAGCAACTTAGGTTTCTGTAAAAACATCAGGAATCTTTCTGAAGAGTCAACTAAGTATGAATCTGAACTGACAGTTGAACTTTATCCTCTTTTTCCAAGGAAACCTTTTTTATGGTAGAAAAAAATAAAATAAGAACATAATAAAGACAATTATTATATAGAATGACTCAAAGATTCAGATTTTTGTTCCATCAATATTCAACATTTATTAAAAATTGCTATATGCAAAATTGTTAGCCCAACACTTAATGGGACAGATTCAGAGAAACCATATGAATTTGATGCAGAAAAAAAGTGAACAAAAGTAAAACAATTTGCAAGATAACAACACTGTAAAGCTAGACAACTTGAAGGATGTAAGAATTCAGACTAATGCGGAGACAAACCATGACTCTAAATAATTAAAGACTACTTCCCAAATCTTGACAGATAGTGAATGGATTAAATATACAGTATCAGACATATTTTTGGATCCAGTCCAAAAAAAGTTTTTCTTTTCAAGATTAAAATTTGTTTCTCTAGAATATGTATATTTATTCCAATGGTTTTGTTTTTGTTTTTGTTTTTCCCTAATGGAACCAAAGTAGAAATAAGAGAAAAATAAATGTTTATTAATTTTTCAGTAAAAGTTAATTTTAAAACTCTAAGGAAATAATTTTTTGGCAAACAAAGAAATCATTAGGAAAAATAATTAACTGACCAGGGAAATCATACTTCTCTTGGTTTTTTCTTCTCCCCTATTGTGAATGACAGATCACGTACAATTTTTTATCTTAGTTTTACTCTATTTGATTTATTTCAAATATGACAAAGTGATCAGTAAATAAAACTGAGTTTAATGTGATGAATTTGGTGTCACAATTCAAGTTTTCCCAAGGCTCTTAGTCACAGACATTTAGTAGAGTAACACTGAATTATAAAACACATGAAAAACACAGGTGGCCAAATGTAGAGACTGAACGGATGGGGATTGAACTCCAGTGGAACTTTTAATGCTCTTAGCTAACCAGGAAGCTGAGTGAAGGGAATAGCATCTGCCTCCTGGGGTCATCATGAAGATAAAATGAGATATTTGAAAAACTTAAAGCTCTCTATAAATTATATATATATATATATACACATATGAACGTATGTATTTGTCACATACACTAAATTCTCATCCTTGGCAAGATCCTCTTTGATACTACCTGTTTAATATCTAGTTTTTCCAAAAGTATTTTAAACTGCCTACATTGCAAATATATGTGGATATATGTGTGTATGTGAATAAATGCATTTTTTTTCAATAGCTGACTTTGACCCATATGGCTACATGTTTCTATGAGAAAGAAAAAAAAAAACTCATGAAGTTAAAGTCTGTTTTAGGGGATTCCCTCCATGTACCCACACACACATATATACCAAGAAAAAGTAATATTTTAGCAGAAAATAATACCAGGTATCATTCCTTTACTGCTGTGTTTCTTTCTTATGTCATGCCTGGGATTTAATGGTTGTACATAAATTAGCTTCACCTTTTGATACAGATGTCCTAGTTGTTATCAAAAAAGGGGAGGGGGATTGTTTTGGAGCTTCCATTTACAAAGAACAGCAGATGCAGGTGACTTTGGGGAGGAAAAACAGTCAAGTGCATTTCATCAAGAATTTTTTTTTTCCTGCAAGCAAGGCCAGCTGCTCCAGTTGTAGGGCAGCTTGTATACAAATGGCTATGAGAAATCATACAGAAAAGTGATTTTCAGACATAAAATTAGATATCATATTGGATTTGAAGTTCTTAATCGGTGAAAGAAAAATGAATCTACCTATTTTCCATCAAAAATAGAGAAAGGCAAATTTAGGCTATGTTTATATGATGCAAACTTTGAGACCTCTCAAGTCATTAATGTCAGTCCTCCCCTCCAAAGTTATGTCATAAAGCATCACTGTGTGTTCATTTTAGTTGACTCTTTTTTTTGAGACAGTTGGGGTTAAATGACTTGCCCAACTAGTAAATGTCTTGAGCCAGATTTGAACTCAGCTTTTCCTGGCTCCAGAGCTGGTGCCCCATCCACTGTACTATTTACCTGTCCATATCCTACTCCTTCCTTGTCTTCCAATTGAAGTCTTCTATAGGAGGTCAACCCAGTATGCTAGAGACTTCTCTGGTCCTCTTGGTATTCTCCAACTTATCTTCCCAACTGACAGTGTATTTCTTTCCCATGGCCATTGTGGGTTTTAGTCAAACTGACCCACTTGTACTTCCCCATATATAGCACTTCACCAATCTGTGCAAAGGCACAGGCTGGCCCTCATTGCTATAATACTCTCCCTATCCCATCCACCTTCCTGAATCTACAGATTTTTCTGAGGAGTAGTTCAGGTACCACCTCCTATAGAAAGCTTTTCCTGATCTCCTTAGTTGTTAGCACTATTTCCTAACAAAAATTACTTGACATCTGTGGTTGTTAAGTCATTTTTCAGTTGTCTGAGGCCAGATTTAAACTCAGTCAAATGAGTCTTCTGGATTTTTGGCCCAACACTCTATCCACTGTGTCAGCTAAATGCCCACTTTATGTTTTACCACATATTTTATATTTAGATTTATCTGTGAAGATACTGTTTTTCCCAAAGAAAATGTTCCATGAAATTGTGGAACGTTTTGTTTTCTTCTTTAAATATACAGCATTGACCACAGTAATTGGCACAATCAACTATTAAGATTTCTTAAAAGATGCGCGTTTCTCAACCTTCTTTTGGCATGCAAACAATTCAACTCTATATATTTCTTTCCATTTAAAAATATGCAAACGTCTCTTCATTTCTCTTATTTTTTCTAAATGACCATTTCATGTGTACTCAGTTTTTTTTTTTTTTCATTAGGAATGCTTGCAAATTAAAGATTCATTTTTCTTCCTGTAGAATTACATGTAGTTTTCCAGATAGGTTTTTTTTTAGCCTTTATCTTTTGCATTTTGTAATATCATATTCTATATTCTTTTTTTTTGTGGCAATTGCCAAGTCTTACATAATCCTTATTGTGATCCTCAAATCTTCCTTTTTGCCTGCTTCAAGTATTTTTCCTTTGACCTGAAAGCTCATGACTTTAGTTATGATCTTCTTCCAAGTTTTCATTTGGGGGTTTCCCTCAGGAAGTGACCAGTGCATTTTTTTCCCTTTACTTTCCAGTTCTAAGAATCCTGGAAAGTTTTCCTTCATATTTCTTCTAATATAATACTTAGATCTTTGGGAGAGTGGGGTATAATGCTTTTCATACTCCAATAATTCTTAGATGATTTCTCCACCTGTTTTCTAGATTGGTTATTTTTTACATTGTGTTTATGACTTTTTTGTTTTTCAATTGTTTGATTTTGTTTTACTATTTCTTGTTGTCTCATTTAATTGTTTTCTGTTTGGTCTATTTTAACTTCCATGAAATTAGATTCTTAGGTGAAGTTTTCTACTTTGTGTTCTAAGATACCAATTTTCTTTGCCAATCTTTCCTGCCTGGTTATTCCATCCTTTGTCTCTTGTTTTTTTCTTATAATTCTTGTGAACAGGACATTTTTTTCCCAATAGGTCCTTATTTTAAATTGTTATATAATCATATTCTTTCCTTTATGTGTTCTCAGGCCAAGATATTTTCTCAGATTTCTCAGAAAACATCTCAAGATATTTTCCTTGTTCATCTCAGCAGCCTTAGCGTATAGTGATCAGGATTGGGAAGGTTGGTCTTGGGTCATTTCCATTGTATTTTTGAATGGCAACAGGTATGACTATAGTGGTCCTAAAAGCTATAGGCTCCTCCTTCAACAGACTTGAAGGGGACTCTGCCTAATACATACAGGACTCTGAGGCTTTCCTCTTTACCCCCTGAGTTCATCTCTGCATCTCCTGCAGTTGAATTCCTGACCAGTGACCATTGCTCATGAAAAGCTGAGGATAACTTTAAGTTGACACACAAACTACAGGTGACACAAGAAAGATAATGATAATATCGGGTGACTGACTCAAAGTTGGGATCCAAAAAGGTTATAATACTGGGCTAATTCCAATAAGATGAAATGCAAGAGAGATTATCTTGGGTTGACAATAATACAATAACAATGTAGGAGAAGGAGATCTGGAAAGCAGTTTAACTGAATGTCTTTGCAAACTATAAGTTCACTGTGAAGCAACGATGTAATATGGGAGCCAATAGAAAGTAAATAAAGTCTTTGACTGTCCTTAGAAAAGCATGATGTCCATGACTTCTCTTGTAACCTTGTCTTATCACCAAAGGCCTTCTTTGTACCCCATTTTCTGCCTCCCCTGGCTTGCCTACTTCAAGATTTCTATAAGTTACAGTAGTTCTCCCAAGCATCCCTGCTCTGAATGGATGCAGCTACAGATACTTGAGTATTTCTCTTTCTTTTTGTCGACTGGCACACTTTTAAACTTTACTAAGATTTTTGTGAGAATCTTTTGTTTTTCAAAACAAAACTCCAAAATCAAAAATGGCCAATGCTGCAGTTTTATCTGTCTTCATGGCAAATTCTCACATACTTGATCCAGTCAGCTTGATGATATTTCACTCCTCATCTAATCACCTACTTGTATAAATCTGAGATCTTATCCAAAGGTATTCCTCCAAAGCTTCAGTTAATGACCCTTCAACACCTTTATCCTCTACTATGACTCTTGCCCATGGCTTTCAGTATATCTGCACAGAAAATCTATTGAACATGCTAGAGCATTTTGTCTGGCTCTTTTAATATTTCCTGGATAAAACTTCAAATGTTGAATTGTTTATATGCCATTCCTGACTCTTGCTATGTATGACAAACCCACCTTCTTTTTAAGTCACATTTCAGAGTCATAAACATTTATTAACTACCTACCACATCTGGTCCTGTGCTAAATATTGAGAATCCAAAGAAAAAGCCTACACTAGTCTGCCTTCAAGGAGCTCACCATCTAGTGGGCAAATATAATATATAAAAAGAACTTTAAAAGGAAATAGATATGCAAAAGTAAGATGAAGTCCCGCTGTCAGTATAGGAAATGGATGTGCTATTTAAAGAGAGGAAGATTGGGAGGAGCTTTCAGATGCTCACCCTTCACTCTCTCCAACCAGAAGAAGGAAGGAGGTCCAGGGGCAGGGTGTGATGAAGAGGTACGATTTTCAGAAGTGAGGTCATCTTGCATAATGATGAGTTTCTGAAGAACCAGAAGTCCAAGAGAACAGCAGCAGGGTGAGAAATTGAGCAATGAAGAGTATGTACTAGGTGAAAGTACATTAGACGATGTCTTTTCACATGCAAGACATCAGTGGTAGGATGCTGCTGCCTCCTCATACTCCCATACCCATCATTCATTAAGACACTAGTGTTTAATTTTTAAAGCCATGTTACAAACTTGGGAAATCATTGGATTATTCACACTTTCCACTGCCATTATACACATAAATATCTAGTTATTGACTCTGATTCCTTCTCTTGTATTTAGGAAAGACATTCAGACCTGAGACAGTGTTACCTCCCAGGTAGAATGAGGTCACTTTCTCTTTGGAAGCTTTCCTGTTCAAAATGCACAGATGTTTAATGCCATCCTACTGGGAACCTCTTTCACAGAGCAATTTCTCTCCAGTAATTAATGTTACACACTATGTTGATGTAGGAAAAAGTCCAATACTCAGAGAACATGGAGGTTAACAGAACTTACCTTGATGCTCTATCCAGAGAACACTAATTGGGACTCAGCACCCAGAGGGGGAGGGAAAAAAAAGCACATTGCATTTAATGAAACTGTGTGGGTGTTTCCAAAGTAATGGGGGAAAAGATCTTGGTATCAGACCTGACAATTTACAGAAAAAGAGACTTGGGCATTTTAGTTATTATCTAAAAGTTATAGAAATAAATGGTTGTTTACTTCTAAGGGGTAAAGAATTCAGGGTACTTTATCTATAATGCACATTGTACAAATGTAGCATACATATCCCACCAATGCCCATAAATAATATATAAATATTACATACAATATAAATATCCCAATGCCCATAGATAATATATAAACATAATACATACATAGAAAAATGCAGAATTCTATATGTGATGGAAGAAGTTGATCCACTATGTGTGGAGGGATTTCATTTACTCCAATATTTTTGGAACTTGTGAAACCATTCTGAAGCCAATCTGCATTTTATTTCCTCGCCTGCTTTATTTTTCCATAGTCTCATTTTGCTCCCCCCAAATGAAGATTACTCTTGATTGTGTACTGGAAGCCACTCTTTTCGGCTTCATGCTATCTACGGCTATTTAGATTCCTATTTTTCCCTTGGACCTTTGCTCAGGCGAGCCATCTGGTGACTAATTAATGCATGCCAGGTTGTTCTATTGGTCACTGGAGTGTAACAAAATCTAAAGTTACAGAAGGTCAATGAAAGTTGCATTTTCCTGAGCCACTAAAGAATTTCTTCTGCTATTTGCTGTGATATAGTTAGAAAGAACCTTGATTCAGGCAGCAGAAGATCTGGATTCAAATCCAACTTTTAATACTTGGTAGTTGTATGAATTTGAGCAGATCAATTAACCTTCTGTGTCTCAATTTGTTCATCTTTAAAATGAGTGAGTTACCCAAGATTGCCTCTGAGCTCCCTTCCAGTAATAGATACATGAAACTATGAATTTTATGCATTCCAATGACATCCATGTTTGATAAAAACTAGTCTCACTGGGATGGATTTTTTTTAAAAAAAGTTCCAATTTGGAGCTAGTAAGAGTGATTACTAAATATTAAAATAGGAAATGATCATGATAAGGAGCCAAAATGGACTCATCAAGATTTCCTTTGTCTATCAGTCAATAAACATTTATAATAATAGCAATAACAATATTATATCATTATATTTCCTGGATAATTAATAAATATTTCCTGGATAGATATTAATATAATAATAGCAATAAGCAATAAACATGCTTCCTGTATTTCAGGCTCTGTTAAACACTGAAAAAATGCAAATGTCCCTGCTCTCAAGGAACTTAAAATCAGATGGGGAAGAAAGCAAGCAAACAACTATGTACAAAAATGCTATTGACAGGATGAGTTTGAAATACTCAAATGACAGAAGGCACTAAGATTAAGGGGAGAAATCAGAAAGGATTCTGTACAATTTTAGCCAGAACCTGAAGGCAGTCAGAAGTGCCCTGGAGGCAGTTAGTAGACTGGAGAGATCAGGAATAGCTCAGACATAGTTTGCCTAGATTGTAGCAAAGTAGTCATCAACAAATATCTATTAGCCAACCTTACGTTAAATGCTGGAAACATAAAAACAAAAATAACACAATTTCCATTCTGAATAGACTTATTTTTCAGTGGACAAGATAGAGAGATATGGATTAAACAGAAAGATAATTAGGCAGATTTGGAAATAGTTGAATGACCCAAAGAACAACCATTAATGTATCAGAAGTTAAGTGAATTTGACATATTAATGCAAAGAGTTAGGGATAATCTGATAGGTGTTATGAACATCCAGGGTCATACAAATCATGTTTAGCATCAGATAATAAAAGGGTAGACATATACTTATTCAAATGGAAAAAATCAAATAAAAGGGACAGTGGAGTGACACTTTATGTCGAGATGATATACCCTGGTTTGGAAATCCATAAATGATGGATAAACATAACAGAATCACATGTTGTCAATCTCTGGTTTAAAAAAATCAGAGAAGTCAACTTTGAGAAAAATGGAATATTAAAATTTCAATTCAACTCAATGTTTTTCATTCATTGGTTTGGAAATTGGAATAGACTATAAATCATTTAGTATAGTTATTAGTTAAACAACTTGATTTTTTTTTTAATTTCAAGAAACACATTTCATCAACTTTTCTGTGACTTTTACAACAGCCATCTTGTTAACAACTTATAGTTATAGAGAGCTTTAAGGTTTACAAAGAAATTTGTTCCTCAAAAACCCATGATATCAATGGTGCAAGTATTGTTATTATTATTTATAACCATTTTACAAATGAATAAAATGAATCTCAGAGAGGATAACTCACTTGCCCAATTGTTATTAATTATCAGAGTCAGGATTTGAACCCAGTTTATTGTCAAATGGGGGGACACTGCACAAGGAATCAAGAAGTCTTAGATTCAGATTCAATCTCAGATACTAATTGTGTGGTGCTGGAAAAGATTTTGCACCATGATCTGCCTCCATTTTCTTACCTTAAATAGTTATATTTGTAATACTTACCTCCCAGGGTTATTGCTAAGATAGCATGAGATAATATTTTCAAAGTACTTAAAGTACTATAGAAAAGCTATTTTTATTATTTTGCTTGTTTTCATGTTCCCACATGATAAACTACAGAACCAAAAGAAGGAATATTTTATAAAAATGACTACATATTATATTAATATCAGATCTTTGTTTTTAAAATATAAATTTCATATTTATATATGACAGTTATATTCTCATATCATATATGTATATGGATACATATGTTTGCAGAAAGAATTCAGTTAGTGGAAAAATGAAAATCCAATAAATGGCACAGAGGAAAGAGCAGTGAACTGTTGGGGGAATTGGGGACTAACTCTGTGACAATAGCTAAGTCATGTTGCCTTTAGATGCCTTTGTTTTCTTACTGATATAGTAAGTAGATTGCACTAGATGGTCTCCAAGGTCCTTCCCAGTTCTAACAGTGTATATCTATGATTCTATGAATATGATTTTTAAGATAGACTAGAGAGAAGCTGAGTTGAGGAGGGCATGAAGAGGGAGTTTTCTCTATTGTTAAAAACATTCCCAGGGCTTAAAATATATTGGATTTAGGAGGTAGCATGATACCAATAATTTCTGAAACATTAACAAATCTATGAAGCTCACAGAAGCCAAAAAGTTAGCTATCACTAATTATTGCCTAAAATAAAAAAAAACAGGATAATGAAGACTCTGGTTGATAACTGCATTTATATATTACTGTCATCAGAAGAACATTATTATAATTTAAGTTTAACACCCTTGGAAAGTTTTAATGCTAATTTTGGGGGGTGCTGGGGGATCTTCCCTCATTAAGGTGATACAATGGCAGCACAAATCCCAGCTCTCCAGTCAACTAGAGAAATCAATGTTGTTGGTGTGAGGAATGCCAGCTTTCACAATCTCCTTATAGCTCCCTCCAATTTTGGGTAGAATATCAATCCCCAGCATGAGAAACATAAACAATAGGGACTACAAAATGGTAGCTATTTAAATAGTGGAAAATCCTAACAGATCTGAGTAAGAATGGAATTATTTAATAGTTTTGTACTAATAATTGCCATCTGGGGAAGGGAAGGAGCAAGAGAGGGAGAAAAGGAGAGAGAGAGAGAGGGAGGGAGAAAAAAGAGGGAGGAGAAGGAAAGGGAGGGAAAAAGGGAGGGAGAGAAGGACTATCAGGTACTGAGAATACAAAAGCAAAAAGCCCTCAAGGAACTTATATTCTCCTACACAGAAACATCACATATTTCTATGGAGGAGGTGGTGGCTAAAGAAAGGAACTGTGTTCTTTGCAGTAGAGTTGGAATGCTTGGTAGCTTAGGTCAAGAAAAGAACCTTTGAGAACTGTGGGAACTGAGTGTGGATCACAACATAGCATTTGCACTCTTTCTATTGTTGTTTGTTTGCATTTTATTTTTCTCATTTTTTCTGTTTGATCTGACCTTTCTTGTGCAGCAAGATAATTATATAAATATGTACGCATATCTGGATTTAACATATATTTCTACCATGTTTAACATATATTGGACTACTTGCCATGTGGGGGGAGGGTGGGGGAAGGGAGGAAAATTTGGAATATAAAGCTTTGCAAGGGTCAATGTTGAAAAATTATCCATGCATATGTTTTGAAAATAAAAAGCTTTAATAAAAATAAGAAAGAACCTCCGTGACTGGTATCTTATTCTGTCACATGATTTTCAGAATCTTCCTAAGACAATTCAAATGGAAGCAACTCAGTTTCCTGGTGTGGGACTGGTGGACTGTCTAGGTTTCACAGGAATACAACAATGAGGTTAGCAAACATAGGCTTCAGTTTGTTGGTTAACATAATATCTCTCCTCTCCCACACTTTCCTTCAGTGCCTCCCAAACACTGAGCTACCTATGACAATTCATGCATTAACTTCATTATCAATGTGGACATCTCTGGGAAAGTATACTGCCAAGTTCATCTCTATAATGAATCTTTTGAAAGAAAATGAAATCTAGAAATCAAAATGGTGATACTTACCAATAACCCAAAAACAGGAGACATATAAATATTTCTAAAAACTCAATCTCAATAATGAATCTTTTGAAAGAAAATGAAATCTAGAAATTGAGATGATAATCCTTACCAATAACCCCAAAACAGGAGACATATAAATATTTCTAAAAACTCAATCTCAATAATGAATCTTTTGAAAGAAAATGAAACCTAGAAATTGAGATGACAATCCTTACCAATAATCTAAAACAGGAGATGTACAAATATTTCTAAAAATTGGATGGAATTGTATTTGCCAGTTTATCCCTATCTCATATGCCCAATAGGGTCTTATGTAGCCATTAGAGAGAAACAAGGTGCTCGAATCTTCTCTTTTTTCCATTAAGGGAAGAAGAAGAATTAAAGAATACTCCTTTGGCCACTGAGTAGAAAAAAGTGAGAGATGTGGAATCCAGAGTGCTAGAAAACTCGTGTGTGTGTGTGTGTGTGTGTGTGTGTGTGTGTGTGTCTGCGTCTGTGTCTATGTCTCTCTGTGTAGATTTATAGAGATATAAATAGATAAACATAAATATATATAAATATATGTATGTATAGATTTAATAAATTTTCACCATGTACTTCTTCCCTTCCTCCCTCCCAGAGTCATTCCTTATAACAGATAGTTTCCCCCTCAAAACAGAAGCAAAAAGAATAGAAAAAAAAAACATTAGAAATAATCAAGACAGTGATAAAGTTGGATGGAAGAAGCAATATTCTTTATTTGTAGTTCTAATCTCTACAAATGAACAGGGGAAGATAAATTATCTTAGTTCTGTTTGTTCTTCAGAATTTCACAACCTTTGACGGGGTTTTAGTTTGTTTTGTAGCTGTTCTTACCATTTACATTTCTCTAGTCATTGTATATATCGTTTTCCAATCCTACTTAATTTTGCATCAGCTCGTTTGTCTTTCCATGGCTCTCCATTATGCTCATTATCTCTTATACCACAAAAATATTCCATTACATTAATATACCACACTGCTGAGCTGCTAATGCCTAATTGATGGTACCTACTTTTTTTCCAGTTCTTTGCTACCACAGTGTCAGTAAAGCATTCTTAAGATCATATCATTATTTCTGTTGTCATATACACATTTTTAAGCAGTTTTCTTTTTGCTAGGAAAGCTCTATATGGATTGAAGGCAGTCTTGGTTCCAAACTACAAGGTCTGTTTGGCGTTTCTATTTTAAAGGATCAATTATTTTTCAATTAAGAAGAGTCTGCCATGTTAACAAAAAAGTCTCCTCAATCCATGCACGTTCAGATGGTGGCCACTGCATTTCTTGGTGGAGCCAATTTGGGGAAGGATGAATTAGCAAATCTGTTCCTCTCCAATTTCTAAATAGAAGGTAACTTAGAATCTATTGATAAATAAAATATGTCCAATGCACACTGAGCAAGTAGACCTACTGAAAAAATCATATACATGAAGTCTGATGTAGAAAATATTTTATCAAAACCTCTCTCTCTTCCCATGTTTTAAACAGTAATACTCTCAATAAATGAAGGAACCATTTTCACAAAGATTTTATATATGGTTCCTTATTTCCCTACCTTCTTTTCAGTTTCACTGGGTCTATAAATCACTGTCCATTATCTTTTCCACTCTTTTTTAAATACTGCCCTCAAGATATCTTGAAATTTATCCCTGAAATGTGCTGCCTATAACACACATATCTTTTGTATCTCTTTGATAGTGTTCAGTCACTTTTCTCAACATTATCTTCTCAAGTTACTAATATTGTATCATAAAATACTGCAGATCTGAGGTTCTGGAACCCAAATATGATAGTTTTAGTTTCATGATGGCTGAAAAAAATCACTATAAAACACTAGCAGTACTGTTTCATTTTACATCTTTTTAGTGTCTTCTCTCCTGTATTATACATACACTCCCCCCCCCCCCAGATCATCTGTTTAATTACATGCCAAGTCCTCCATTATTTTGGCTATCTTGGGAAAAAACTCTGTTCTAACTTCTGTCATTTTCCTCCTGGTTTTTTAAGTGTCTTCACTTGGCAAAAACTGTTTGTGATTAAAATGATTCCTGGATTTTTTCAGCCACCTTGTTGTGGTGCCTTTTTTTTTACTGGTTCAGTTTCTCTTAGAAAGAGGCCCTTGAACAGCCTGGTGGAGAGATGGCTAACCTTGGATTTGACAAGACCTAAGTTTGAACCTGGCTTCACAGACTTAGCAAGGTAACACTGGATCGATCATGTATTGTCTGCTTCAGTTTTCTTACATATAAAAAGGAGATTATAATAGTATCTACCTCCAAGGGTTGTTGTAAAGATCCAGTAATATATGCAAAAATGCTTTATAAACGTTAAAATGTTATATAAATGCTAGTTATTATGTTATGTTTTCTCCAAAGTAAATTGGCTTGGAACTGTGAGCCACCTCAGACATTCACAAAATTGTGAGAAAATAGGGAAAAGAATGTTCTGATCAGTAGGAAGAATATAGTCATAGTCAAAGTAAATACGCTAGTGTTTAGAGAACACAAATAAGGAAGTTGTTTATCTGAATGTTATCAGGGTTTGGGGATAGTAAAATAGGACATCCTATAGGACATAGGACATAGGAGATCCTACAACTTCTCTGTCAGGAGTGAGACCTGAACAAAGGTACACCTTCTAGGAGCAGCTCTCTATCTACTTTGCCAAGGATGGCTGACTTCTGAAAATGCTCTGTGCAGATAAAATTTATCTAACTCACAAAAATGAAATGCGAAAAGGAACTTTAACTGCTGTGGGATCAAATGAGAGAAAAATCACTCATGGATAGAAAGAAAGCATTAGGAAAACTTTCACAAAGGAGGAACGTTTTGGACGTGACTTTCCAAAAAGGATGCCATATGTCTATACTAGGTCAATATCGCTAGCATGTTGATATTAGAATCAGCAGAGTCTTAGCTTTGGGTCCTTCCTCCAGAACTTAATAAAGTGACTATAAGAAAATAATTTGGCCCCTCTAAACTTTAGTTGCTTTAATTATGGGATGATTATAAATAAAAAAAAAATATATCAAATGCAGATAATTATACCTGTAGGCTCTCCCTCTGAGGAATGGTACAAAACTTAAGATGCAACATATAAAAAGCTCTGCAAATATTGAATGAATAAATGGAGAAAAATGTTGAGTAAAACCAAATCAAGGAGTGCCATGCCCCAGACTGAAGAACCCAGGCTTGGTCTCAAAAGGTCTTAAGAAGTAATGCTGGGTTCTGATGGAGTGAATAATATGTTGAAAGTGACATTTTAAAATTCGTTTGACAACAGGAGGGACTGGAGAGGAGTAAGACCAGAAACAACAAAGAGAGATCCCCTGTAGTATCTATTTGGAGATTAGAGAAGATATTTGCAAATTCACATTTGCACAGATCGTGACATTAAAAATGAAAATAGAGGGACTAAATACCCAACTCAAATTTTGTAGCTAAAAAATAGGTTTAATTATATTTTAGCAACTGTAAACTTTCTATCCTTTGGGATCTTCTTAAGCATTTTAATTTCCCCCAGATCTTCAGTAGGTCACCTTCAAAAACTAATGAATTCAATTGTCGCAGTGAACTCCACCACGGGAACAAACACTGTACTCAAAGATAACAGTTTGTGACTCTCCTCACATAGCATATACTTAAAATTTACCAAATTATAAAACCACCGTCAACTTTAGCAACATAATGAGAACAACTTTAAAATGTGTTTCTTTTCTCTTTATATTCAGGTTCTAGGCCACCAGAGCCAAGAATATCATCTTTTGTTTTTGCTTCGTTTCAGTGTTCTTTTTTTTTTTTAAAGATCCACTTTCTGAGCCAAAAATTTCTCATTCTTTTTTTGCTCCCAACACCCTCAGTCTTATTGCCTTTAAAGTGCTTCCTGCAAAAGTGCATTTTTCTGGCTACAGTTTTACTTTTTTGGCATGAACATTATTTAGAATCCATTATTCTAAATGAACCAGCAAAGAAAGTATTGTCCAACTCAAATTAAATAATCCTGAATTTATTATTAATAAATTTGAAAACAATCAAAATGCTTGACAAATATGGGATTATCTTTAAAAAGGATCATAAGAAAAATACTTGGGCAAATAGTCATGATTGTATCCAGCTATCCATCATCATGTCAAAATAGCAAGATATAGACAAAATATAGTAGAAATTACAACAAACTGAGTGGAAAGGAAAGAAATACTCACTAAGGAAACTCCACTAGAAAACCACAAGATGTATTAAACAAATGAGCAAACAAATACACATTTGCAATGAAGTACTATACAGGGGGAAATAAATGTGAAGAAGCAATTTTCAGGAAATGGTACTAATTCTGACATAACTAGAACTGGATCTACAGAAATTACATTAGAACAAATACAAGAAGCTAGAAGGTGTTTGAGAAATTAGATTAAAAAATAAAAGAGAAGGGTCAAAATTAGAGTATCATTTTTTAAAAATGGAACTGATGAATTAGAACAACAGGTACAGAATTTAAATAAAGTGGTAAGATGTGCAGGAAACAATGAAAAAAAAAGTTAGATGATAAAAAGCATCAGAGAAAAGTCAAAACAGAGCTATATAAGATCACTAGGAACCTACAAGCAAAACGATTTAAAGACAGAATTTGTTAAACCCATCTGAGAATTTTTCAACTTCCAAGAAAACATTATAGACAAAATCCATCAATATCACCATGCAGGTCATTATAAAAGAAAATTATCTGGAGACACACTAAAAATAGACAACTAAATATTAATTGATAGGAGCCACAAGATTCTGGCAAAAAAGAACACAAAATTAACTTCATAGGGAAATAGAGTAATCAAATTTATTAGCTTCAACATAAAAAAAATATTTCTATTGATGAGGAGGAGACTTTTCCCACATAACAATGAAAAGCAGTCCAAATTGTACAATACCTTCTAGATTGAGTTCTCTTATCAATCACATTACCAAAAGGATAATTTGTAGAATTAGAGAAAACAATAGGAAAATTTACATGAAAGAAAAAAAGATCAAATATTAAGAAAATTACAGGTTTGGAATTTTATTTTAACTTTATTTATTTATTTTTATTTTAAAAGGATTTATTTTCTTTCTTTCCTACATTGCCAGTGCATCTTTATTGAAAATAAAAGGAAGTAAAAACAGAATCCTTTTAATAAGCATGCATAACCAAACACAATAAATTCTCATACTGGTTAAGTCCAAAAATATAGGTCTCATTTTTCATCTCAAGACCATTACCTCTCAGGCAGACTATACACAGCTTCATCATCTGTCTTCTGAGAAAAGCACTTGGTTATTGCATTGATCAAACTTCTTAAGTACTTTAAAGTCATTTATCTTTACATATTGTCATATAATATTGTATACAATTTATCGTGTAAGTAGATGGTTGTGCCCACTTCACTCAACATCAATTCTCATCAGTTTTCTCTGAAATCATCATTTTTCTCATTTCGTACAGCATAACAGTATTCTGTTACATTTTATATGATAATCAATTCAGCCATTTGCCAAATGATATGTATTTTCACCAATTTATGGAAACTATGAAAAATTAGAATAAAGTCTAAAATCACTAGATCTCAAATTAAATTATAAAGTAGAAATTCTTAATACTACATAATACTAATAAAAACAATCAGCAGAATAAGACTATCTAGGCAAGATCTAGAAGCTATGTATGTGATAAATCCAAGAACATAAATTGAATTATTGGAGCAATAAGTATTTGATAAGAACTGCCTGAAAATATGAATGCAGTTTAGCAGAAAATAACTTTAGACTAGCATCTAATATCATAGTCCGCAATAAATTCCAAATGAATAAGCACTTTAAAAATAAAAGCTACATCATTAAAAATTAGAAATAATAGGTTATTTCTTTCATAGCTATTCATAGGAGGAATGCTTATAATTAGATATTCATAGCCAAAGAAATTACAAAAGACAAAATAACTCATTTCCATTACGTAAAATTGAGGAGGTTTTGTAGGAAAAATAAAAATAAAAGAGGCTGTATGACAAGATAAATGGGAAGCTGGCTTCAGTTTCAGGGAGAATTTGATTACTGTCATGACTGACACAAAGCGGTTATGTGAATCTGGGCAAGTTGCTCAGCCTCTCAATGCCTCCAGCAACTGTCTAAGAATATAAGTTGCACACCAGTTACATTTCTGTATTTATAGAGAGAGTTTGTTCCTTAGGAGTTCTCTATAAGAGTGAAATCAAAAGATAAGTCTAAAAGAGCAAAATGAGTGGATCCAGAATCAGAAGAAAAAACAAGTTGAGTGAGAAAAAAAATAAATGTTTGCATCAAACATCTCTGTAAAACACTGAATATTCGAAATCTGAAAAGAATTGGCACAAATATATAAGAAGAGTAATTCCTTAGACAATTTACTCATATCATAGGAAAAAGTACAAATTATTATAATGAAATATATGTTTATAGGCACATGAAAAACTATTCCAATCACTCAACAATAAAATGATAAAATGATTCAAATCTCTCAAAAATAAAAATAATAAAGGAAATTAAAGCAATTCTTGAGTATCACCTATCAACCTATAATTATTATTTTTTTTAATGGAGAGGGTCAAAACTGGAGGGAACCTGGAATTAGAAGCACATAAGGTTTTTTGGTTGATGGTGCTACACACTGAATTAATTCTTCTGGGAAACAGTTTGGGATTATAAGAAAAAAAACACTAAAACATTCCTGCCCATAATTCCAGCAATCTCAATACTTCTTTTTTTAACACTCTAAAGAGGTCAATGACAAAAAAAGTCCAATTTGTTCCAAAATATTCATCACAACATTAAAATTTCATATCTTTTGTTTTTACATGATCATCAGCCTCCCTGCTCATCTCTCAGAACAACATTCCTTCATAAGTGAAAATAAAAAAGCATTAAGTTCTGTAAATCTAACCAAAAGTGCAGTTAAGTCTGACAGATGCTCAACTTTTGACACCCATAATATTTCCTCTCTTGTAAAGAACTTAGGAAGATACATTTCCTTATTTTCTCTTCTCAGCAAAACTTGGTCATCATAGAACTTTCGGTTTTCTTGTTCTTTCCATTTACTTGGTTTTAGTGCTTCTGCTTTTTTCTCTGCATCAGTTGTTCTGTCTTCCCATTTTTCTCTGAATTGTTCACATTGGTCCTTTCTCAGACTGCTATTGTACTTCCTTACATTTGTGGATTATAATTTTTAAGCTAACCATTAATCAATAAAAATCTACTTTGATTTAAATTATTTGCTTCTAACAAATAGTGCTGCTGTGAATCCTTCGATGTATCTGGGCTTATTCTTTCTATCTCTGACCTTCTTGAGAGTCTATGCCCATCACTGAAATCTTTGGGTCAAAAGGTATGGACACCTTATTTATTAAATATGATATTAATATATGATATGACATATTAATATATTATTATATATTAATGTATAATGTTATATATACTCATGTATATATTTTTGTGTATATATATTATGTATATATGATGTATATTAAACATTATAATATATAAATAATATAATAGTTTTGTATATTATTATGTAATGTTATATAGCATGTATTAATATATAATATAAAATATTATTTTAATAGTCACTATCTCATCTAATTCCAAATTATTTTTCACAATGGTTAATGCAATTCAGTTTCACCTGTGTATCATAACAACATCATTTAGATAGTTCTTACTATGTACCAAACACTATGCTAAACTCTTTATAATTATCTTTCTAAAACTACCCCAGCACTATTCCCACGTTTCAATATGAATTTTTTGCTTTTGAAAATTAGCAGAAACATTTTAATCAGAAAAGTCTGCAAACAAATGGTGTCCACAAGCATTGTAAAATGGCTGAACAAATCTTGGTGATATGAGGAGGTGAGACATAGTGGATAGAGGGTCAGCATAGTTGTTAAGCTCGAAGGATACAGGATCATGACTCTCTTCTGCCTCATTTTGTCTCTGTATCCATGGGCAAATCACAAAATCTCTTTACCCTTATGATATCATAGGTCTAAATCTAAGAATGAAGAGAAATAATAACAACATGCATTTGCGCCAACAGTGTAAGTATATAGAGTATATTAACAATGAAAGGAAATTTTAATCATTTAAAATTTAATTTAAGATACTCCATTTGATTAATTTAATTACTTCATTTGAGCCTTAGCAAATTTTTGTGAAGTCTTTACCACAGGCATTATTTCCCCCATTTTACAGATGGGGAAATTAAGGTTTAGAGAGAGTAAACAATGTGTTTGTGGTCTCTCGGCTAAAAAGTATTGGAGGAGGAATTTATACCTGTCTTCTACATTACAACTCTAGCATTCTAAGCACTAGGGAATAAGATGGAATGTTACTTCACCATAAGGAAAGGTGGAAAATGAAGAATTCAAAGAAAAATGGGGAAAATTATCAACTGAGGCACAATAAAGAAATCACAATGACTTGCTGGTTCCAAATGACTATGGGTAAAGTATGCACTCTTTATGTTAACAACAAACTACAAGAAGTGGAAAGCTAGAGCATTCACTACATTAGGTGACTTTATTAAACATTTTTCTCCATAGAAGGTACCATGGACAGGGAAAGGGATATAATTAACCCAACTAACCAATTAACCCATTTGTTATTGGGGAAAAAAAGAAAACCAACAAAAGCAAATAATACAATATTACTCTTGTCCACATTCTCTTAATGCTTTTTAAACACTTTTTAAAGCTTTATTGGCTTATGCCTCATCAGAAAAATGATGCAGAGTCAATCGTCTTTCTTTCCCAGAGTTCAACTTTCAGGGCCTACCTCTCAGCTTTTCCACTGTCCTCTCCTTTCCCGCAATTTAGAAAATCATAAAAATGGGGAGAAGAGGAGGGCAGGAATTGGGCTGCCCTAGATGAGGTGAGATTTGAACCCAGGTTCTCAGACTTCAAATCCATGACTTCTTTCTCTCTAGCAAGACTAATAGTCTGTAGCACCTTCTGCTCTCACCAGGATTCAAAGCATAAGCACAACTCAAATGAGTCTAGCACTATTTGTTAGGGCACAATCAGCCTTGGGGTGTCAGGAAGCGTGGGGGAGGCTGCCGAGAAGTGTGGGGGGGGGCTGCCGGGAAGCGTGGTGGGGCTGCTTCTTTCTGACAAGGGCCAAATTCTATTCCTTACATTTGGGTTGAGGTCTGTAGACAGAAGTGGCTATTTTGGAGCTAATTAGGCTTAGAAATGTTCATCCTCCCGGCTCCGGGGCCACCCTCGTTCTGTCCGCCTTCTCGCTAAGACTTCAAAGTGGCTGCAGCAGGAGCAGTGGGCCTGCTGCTTTCTGGCCTACTTAGGCCTACTTCCGATTTCCTCCACAACTTTCTCTGGGCTATTTGGAGCTGCTTGACTTGCTTGGTAATAACAGCTCCGGTTTTGTTCCCCTTCTAGCCTGTTAAAGTCAATATTCTCCAGACTCTTCCTTTGGAAAGCCTCTGGAACTCTGGCAGGTCCTTCTGAAAAGCGGGGTCCCATTGGGTTAAGCAGAGACGGCCTCGCTCCCAATGGCAGCCGGACAAATGGCAAAGGACCCTGACATACAATGTCCCATCCTGGGCCGGCCCCAATTGCGCTCGGGACTGATGAGGCAAAACCACCCGGGAAAAGCACAGGAGGACTGGGGTGGCGGCCCGGGCCGCAGACTCCAGGGAGCAGTGGCCCCTGAGCTGACCACTGGAGGACAAAGGGCAGCATGGCAATAGCCCATTGAAGAGGAGTGGACTCCTTGAACCTGGACCGTGGAGGACAATGCACAGCGAAGCACTTGCCTGGGACACAGGTGGGTAAAGGAGTCATAGCAAAGAGATATGTACAAGCACACTGAAGGCTTGCAAAGTCTGGGTGAGTGGCCTACAAGCACGCATGAAGCACTTGCTGTGTGCCAGGTACTGGAGAAGGGAGGATACAGACAGACGGACACAGAGAGACAGAGAGGGAGAAGGAGAAAAAGAAAGAAGAAAGAAAGAGAAAAAAGAGAGAGAAAGAGAAAGAAGAAAGAAAGAGAGAGAGAAAGAGAGAGTGAAAGAGAAAGAAAGAAAGAAAGAAAAAAAGAAAGAAGGAAGGAAAGAAAGAAGGAAAGAAGGAAGGAAGGAAGGAAGGAAGGAAGGAAGGAAGGAAGGAAGGAAGGAAGGAAGGAAGGAAGAGGAAGGAAAGGCGGAAGGAAGGAAGAAAGGAAGGAAAGAAGGAAAAGAAAGGAAGGAAGGAAAAGAAAGAAAGAACTTAAAAACATTCCAGGCAAGGGAAGCAACCCCCATAAAAAATAAGAAATAGTCAAAAAACCAAAGTTACTGGATGGTAGCCGGCACAGAGGGGAGCAAAGTATAAGAAGAGTGGAAAGTAGGAAAAGGACAAGTTGTGAAAAGCTTTAAAAGCCATGGGGAGGATTTTCCATTTCATCCTGGAGATAATTGAGTAGAGGGGTGATACTGTCAGAATTGCTCTTTAAAATCACTTAATAGCTAAATGAATAAATTGAAGCAGGAAGCAATTGGAAGGCTACTGTAATCATCCAATGAGTGGAGAAAGAGGGACATGTGAGAGATAGGAAGGTAAAAATGATAGATTTAGTAACAGATTGGGTATCTAGGTTGAATGTCAGTGAGAAATCAAGGATGAATCCAGCTTTGGATACTTGATATTCACTAGCTGTATGACCCTGGACATGGCATTAAAACCAACTGCCTCACCAAAACAAACAAAAAGAAATCAAGGATGATGTTAAAGTTGTCAACACAAGTTACTGGGGAAATGATGGTGGTACCCTTTGGTTGCAGGAGGGGAAATTTAGAAGAGAGAGTTTTGGGGCAAAGATAATGATGTCTACTTTGGACAAATCGAGTTTGAAATATCTATAAGGCATCCAGTTGGAGATGACTAAAAGACAACTGATAATATACCATAGGAAGTCAAGAGAGAATTTAAATCTGGATAAATTGATTTGTGAATCATGCGACTTAATTGATTGAAACCTTTTCCTGTTGGCAATTTTTCACAACCTCCACATTCAGTCATACAACTCCATATGGAGCATCAACCCACAGTTTAAAAAGCTTTGCTGAAAGCACTACCTAAATATCAGATATTGTTGCATATGTGTTGAATTTAGTTTGCCAGTTTATGTGGGTTCTGAATAACATCTATTAAGTTCTTTTAAAACTAAAATGTAGTGCCACATAAAAAAAGGTAATTGAAATCATTGGAGCTAATGAGATTACCAAGTAGAATAGTTTAGAAAGAGAAAAGGGCCTTAAATAAACCCAGAAAAAACATCTATGGGGCTGCTGGGTAGCAGAGTGGGTAATGTGCCAGGCTGTTTGATCCTAGGTAAGCACTGTACCTGTTTACATCAGTTTACTCATCTGTAAAATGGGATAATAATAGCATCTACTTCCTAGTATTGTTGTGAAGATCCATGAGATCAGAATCGGAAAGTGCTGAGCATCTTGTCTGACACTTAGTAAGCACCATACACATATTTATTGGTAGTATTCATGGTTAGTATGCGTAACCTAGAGGAAAATCTAGCAAAAGAAACTGAGAAGTGGTCAGGCTAGTAGGAGAAAAACCAGAAGAGAAGAGAATCACAAAAACCTGGAGAGAAGACAAGATGGAGACATAGGTGATTGACAGGGTCAGAGGCTGCCAAGAGACTGGAAGGATGAAGGATCTCAGATTTGTTCAGTATCGATCACTGTGAGCTATGGAGATGGAAGTTATCGTTGAATGATGAGGCTGGAAACCATGAGGCAGAGGGCTGGAAGTGAGGAGAGGAGAGAAAATGGCAGCAGGTGAGCTGCTATCCTAGGAGTTCAGTCATGAAGGAGAATACTGACTAGCAGGGAGACAGATCAGGTAAAGGATGGGGGACTTGGGCTTTCCTGAAGACTACATGGAATTAGCTGAGAGAGGGAAGCTAAAGCTAATGAGAAGTGTAATGGAGGGGACAGAGGAGGACATTGGAATAGAATCATATGTATGTAAAGAGGTTTACACTTAAGGAAATAGGGAGCTACTGAGGGTTTTTGGACACAGAAGTGATACTGAAAGACTTGTTAATGGGCTACCATTAACAGGGCAGGGAAGAATATCAGGTAGAAGCTGTATTTTGTCCCATTAACACCGGGAAATAACTGAATAATGTTTAATAGAAAAGTGGTGTGATCCAAAATAGTGCATAAAAAAAAACTATTAAGAGAGCAGTGTAGAAAGAATATAGGTTAAAAAGTTCCATTTGGGGTGATTAAATTGTCCAGGACACAAAGCGGAGGGTTTGCTGAACTGGGGTGGTAAGTAGAGAAGGGAACAAACTTTAACAAAAACCTCTCTCCAAGGCCTTTAAAACCTGTGATAAATATATTGGCTTTTTCCTCCTGTCCTCATCCTCTGATTATCTCAGGCATTTATAGCGTGGGATGCTGCCCCTTTTTTGATATCATGGACCATTCTACTCCTTCTCTGTCCGCCTATAACTTCCCTGACATTGCACTCACTCTATTCTGGCTGCTCTACCTGGCTTTCTGACTGGCTCTTCACTTATCCTTCTGTCTAATCTGGAGGTACATTATATGGTGCTTTCCTAGGTCCTCTTGTCTCTCCTCTCTCATCACCTTGATCTCATGCAGCAATTATCATATTTACGTAGAGCATCACTCCTGAATCAATACCTCTAACACCTATCCTTACCTTAGAGCTATGATCCTGTATTTTCATTTGTTTTCTGGATGACGCCATCTGTATATCCCATTAGTACCTCAAAGTGAACTAAAACTGAATTTATAATCTTCCAGCCCAGGGGAAAAATATTTCCTCCTTCCCCACAAAAATCTTTATTTCAATTGATAATATTGTCAGATACATTTATTCTTCTAAAAACGGGGTCTGAAATGATGGAAAACATTTTCTCCTAGACTTAGTGATAGAGTAGTAAATGAAATCTGGCATAATCTGACATGCATCCTATTTATTTCCTCATATGGGGTCTATCAGGTTTAATAAAAGAAACTAATTCAATTCTACCTTCTTATGACTCAGTTTCCCTTAAATATTTACTCATATAATCTTTCACCTCTTGGGAAATTTTGTTCTTTTTTCTAATCCTTAATTCAATTTCTTTTTTTATAATTGTTTTGTGATATCCTAGATAATTCCAATAACTATTCTTGCTTACCTTTTTTGTGTTCTCGTTTCAGAGTGTTTGCTACAAAACCATTGGTCTTTTTTACAGGAATTAGCCACATGCCTATCTTTGGTTAAAGGCAAATTTATTTTTTCATTGATGAGTTGGAATGGTTTTGCAGTTTATATTTTAAAGTATGTCATGGACTATTTTGAATTTTAGAAAACAATATTCCAATCTTTTCTTTAATGACTTGTAGAGGTAGAGAAATCCTGTGCTATATTAGAAGGCCTTTCTCTTGAATTCTTAGAGAATATGATGTTTAGCAATTTAGGGATCTTACTACAATAGGTCTTGTAATTTATTTGTCAAAGAATTATGGATTCTATCTGTTTTCAAAACTTCTGCAAAGTAATATTCCTGAAGTATGGTATTCAAGATTGCAAAGATTTTATACTATCATCCTTAAATTGTTCCTGCCTAGCCTGGATTCAAGATCGGTTCTATGTTCATGTTTGGTATTGTCTTCTTTCAAAGATGTTTTGTTCTGTGCTTCTATTTTTCAGAGTTCTACTATCCAAGAGAGCTTTATCATGAATTCTCATTGCCCACTCTCTTATCCTTTTGCTTCTCTATGACCTAATTTTTGTCCTTCTATCTTCTTTAGAAGTTAAATTTCTCTTTTTCAACTTCTCTAGAATTTCTTGCTTTTTGCTTTATGATTCTGGGAACTTTTCAGAATTTGTCTGCTCTTTTTCTCTGGGGATGTTTTGTTTTCTTTCCTTTAAAGTTCACTGCATATCCCTTGAGGCACCTGGATGGGTCAGGAGCCTAAAGTCAGGAAGAATTTACAAGCTGTGGGCAAGTCTTTAAGGATAGTGTCCACAGGGTCATGAGTCACAAATGACTGAACAACAGCCACATAGTCATTGTCTTATTTAGAAATTCTTTTTTTGCTTCTATTTTGTGAGCTTCACTGTTGATTTCTCTGTTCTGGAGCTGGAATTATTCTCTGCCCTTTTTCCTCAATCTTTTTGTTTTTTAGCTTTTTCTTCTACTCCTAGTATTTCCCCCCCGGCATTCCTCCTGTCTGGCTTGGTTTCCCTCATACTGCTGTGGTGTGTACATTTTTCCTCTGTGGACCCTTAGGTCGGAGCGCCCGAAAATCCCTGAACCCATGTAAATCCCTCTAGGAATAGAATTCCTGAACCTCCCTTTCCAAGTTCTTTTCTATGAAGCTGGCTCTGCATAGCCACATACATCTCCATCCCATGGTACACTGGGCAAGATCAAGCTTTTCCCCGACTCCCATTCTGTGGGGTTTTCAGACTAGATCCCTGCCAGGAGGGAAGTGGGTATAAATCAACCACAGCTAGAGCACCAGACACACACTTTTCCGGCTATTTGCCCTGGCTGCACCAGTATGCAGGTGGGTTACACCTTCAGAGGGAGCTCTAAGTGATTCTATCCTCCACTATTGTTTTAGAAGCTTCACCTTGTGCAAGTGCACAGATTTTCCAGCTTTTCTTTGTGTTTCAGATTTGATTACTACTTGGATGCCATTCTTGATTATGTTGAGGAAACTGTGGTAGGAAGGGGAGCTGCACTAAAACACCACTTTGCCATTCCAATCATGTGGCCTATACCTGCTGAGGGCTCAGCCATCCTTGTAGAACCAGGCTCACTGGGGAGGGGTCAGCTCTAGGTTTGCTACCCCTCCTTGCGGGGATCTCTACCATAGAACTTAGCTCTAGTTCCTGGTTTGGGGCCTTCTCATGACCACTGGTTTGAATCTTTCTTTCTTGTGCATTGGGAGGAAGTGGAAAGAATAAGAATAGCATCATTGCAGCCCATTTGGAGTATCCTGTGTTCTCACTCTGCTTTTTTCCAATTCCCATGCCTTTGATCCATTAGAATATAGGATTCTTTAGCCCGAGAACTTTTATGTTCACATCCCCAATGCTTTATACAGGGTCTGGTATATTTAAAGTGCCTGATAAATCCTTGCTCACTGATTGCTCGTTCTTAGAATAGGTTTCCCTCATTGCCATCTCTTCTAACTCCTATCTCTTCCTTTAAACTCCAATTCAGATGCTACTTCTTCCATTCCACCTTCCTTCCCTCTTTCCCTAAGGGGAAAATAACCTCTCTTCTCAAACTTATCATAACACTTTCCCTGGGACTAGCCTTAGTACTGATCTCCCTATTCCACAGATCATCTTTATAGTGTTTATGAACTAGTTTCCTGTACGTGCCCTTTTCCCCAATAGACTGAATTTTTTTTGAAAATAAGGTCTTTTCCTTATCTGTCTATTATTGTTACTAACAGTGTTACTAAAAATAGTAAGATTGATAAAGGCTCTCATTCATATAGGATCTATAGATTTACAATGTGTTTCTCTCTCAACAATTCTGCAATATAAGTAATTTGAGCATTATTATCATGCATTTTGGAGACAAGGGATCCAAGGCTCAGGTTGTTGTTAAATACATGCTTTTAAACTGAATTGCTGAACCTCTGTGCTTTACTAATATCATTCTTCTTATTTGGAAAGCTCCTCTTCTTATCCTTACTCGTTACTCTCATCTCAAATTCTACTTCCTAAACAAAGTCCTCCCTAATTAACCCCAGTGACTTACTCCTTCTCTCTGAAACCCTTTGGATTTTTAGCTACCCCTTTTGCTGCTCATTTGATATTTATAATATACTATTTTTTACTGCTCTTTATTTTTCTCTTTCTCTCTTTCACATGTGTATAGAAGTATCTTATGTATATATGTAAATTATATATTTATATATAATATGTTAAATATATATGTTATATATGGTACATTATATATAATACATTAAGCATAAACATAAATACATAAATTAGAGCATGATATTTTCGAGAATGAAATAATTTCTTCAATCTTTTGATACCTTAAAGGTCTATGGGTAGTATTTTTTTATTGTGATGAGTCATTTTAAAAAATGAATATATTTTCCTTTAAGTGGCAGACTTTGGCCCAGCACTCATTCGCTTAATATTTAATAAATACTTAGCTTGATCGAAAGATGAATAATGTTGTTTCCAATTTACTTCTTTTAATTATTTTTTATTAGGATCAAGAATCAAAAGAAATGCAGAGATTAAGAATAGGAAAAAAATGGTTATTGTCCCTAAAATATTTTCTTATTTTCCCTATTTTCCTCAGAAATACAGACTATCATTTAATTTATCTGCTACTAGTCCTCTTTTATTTCTAATCACACAGTGAATTATCATATAATTGAAACTTCTTTTTCCACCTCAATCTTAATACTTGAAATCAAGGATATTGATTGAAGTTGAAATCAATTAACAAGTAGTTAAATTTGCTGAGTTTCTCTTAATTTTAGAGCCATGCATGAATAAGAATAATTATTTTCAATCAATTTTCTGGTGAAATAAACCATTAGTATCACTTGTCATGAGAAAGAAATTATCATTAAGTATTTTTATCCAAGGAACATTGGTCTATGTTTGAAAGAAACTGATGGTTCAAAGGGTGAGAGCTAATAAAAACATCCATGAATTCAAACAGTGATGAGTTCCAAATGTGCTAAAACAGGAATGCCTCATGTAACCATAATTCTTCTGACATCAAACATGCTTAGTTTAGGAAATCAAAAAATGGATCATATCAATATTCAAACAAAATATTTGAAGGCAATTTCATTCATAAAATAAATGGAATTAGCTGAACTATATTATTGCAAAGAACACCAAAATGTACATTTATGATATTTGGGATCCAATAAAAAAGATAAAAATTAAACATCTGAAATCCAATATAATATTTTCTTAAAGAAAACAAAGCAGTATTGATCACATTGTTTACATTCACACACCAGCATCGGAGACCTAAATTGGAATCATAATTCAAGTATTAACTAACCTTTGGAAGACCCAAACATTTCCTAGCTTCATTTTTCTTTTATTTAAAAAAAAATTTTTTAAGTGCACCTACCTCCCAGAATTTCTGTGAGGTTCAAATAAGATAAAGCCTTTTGCAAACCTTCAAGCACTATATAAAAGTTAGCCATTCTTCTTGTAGCTCTTACACATGGCAGGTCCAATTTTATCATTTGGAAAATGATCATGTACATAAAAATACTGATAATGATGCTGTTGGCCTTTGAGATGAAAAGAATGTCTTCTTCATTGGTTATAACACACATTTAGTTACACAAGTCTAAACAAACAAAAACTGATACCAGTAAATGGGGAAAGAATGATTAGAATACTATATTAATGATACAAAAGAAAAATAATATTCGTTAACTTAAATTTTTCTCTCAAATATTTGCTGGCATAGTTCTATAGCTTGATTTCTATCTCAGATAAAAGTGGTTTATACAATACCCTCAAAAAACCCAAAAAACTTATGAAATTCACTAACACATGTTTTTAGGACTTCATGTCTCATCCCAGGTATGGTGAGTATTTTATAGAGGAAGTCAGCACAAGTCAAAGTTCATAGAATTGGAATTGACCTTATTGATCATCCAAGCCAACTTTTTCACTGTTCTATAATAATTTTAATATTATTTTTCAGAAAAGGAAATTGAAACGTACAAAGAAAAAATGATTTAGTAGAAATGATAAAAATAAAAAAGAACCATTTGTTCATTCATTTATTCATTAAGCATTTGTTGAATATTCCCTCTGGGTGACATATTATTAGGAATACAAATTCTTAGGTGATCCTCTTAGCTAAAAAAGCTTTCTATCTCATTCAAGAGACAAGGCATAAGTACATAAAAAGATAAAAGCCAAATCAGAATTTAAAAAAAATAGTAGAAGAATTATCAAAAGGTGATGCAAAGTCAGTTATCAAATATGTTAAAAATTAATGCTAGGAAAAAAAGGAATAGTTCTGATAGTTTGGAGGAAGGTAATAAAGTCAAGTGAAAGCTTTTTGCAAAATAAATAAATTTATTTCAAAATAAACAATTTATGAAAGTCTGAAGGCAGAGGAAAATACTTGAAGAGAGCTGGATGGTCCTAGAGAGAGATTATAATTGAAGTGAGGTCCTGAGGTCAATTTTTTCAGCCATCTTGATGACCCTGACTTAGAGAGGATTTGATGATTGTTAACTGAATTGTAACAACCCAGAACACTGGATTGGCTTTTTTACCTCAACATTGCTCCATCCTATAAACAGAGTTAGCAGATTCATGGATGTTAACTGAAAAAAAATCACAATCAATTCCATTTCTTTTGCTAAATTGATTTGTTTTGCAATTTTAAAAAGTCACCTTTAGAAAATATTCCAACTACGCTAATATTATTATTTTCTAAAAAAAACAAAAAACAATATATTTATCACAGAACATAGTGGATAGTGAGTGAGTCTTAGAGTTGGGAGACCAAGGTTCATGTTGGCCTTGGATAGAATCTGGCTGTGTGATCATAGGCAAGTCATTTGATCTTTCCCTGGCATAGGCATTTTATAAGATTATATACACTGCAGAAAAGGTGGAATAATAGTCAAAATAACTTATTCATTCATAGTCATCCTTAAAGCAATATTGCTGTAAGTGTTTACAATCTCTCTTGTTCTGCTTATTTTGCTTTTCATTATTTCACACATTTCTTCCCATGATTTTTTGAGGAAAAGCTAACATAACTTGCATGGGGTAAGGGTTAGGCTATTGCTCCCAACACATCTGAATAAAGCAAAGTATATTCAGAAACAACAATTCCACAAGGCATAACACCAAGAAACACTTTTGCAATGGAGGAATTAGAATATTTTCTTTAATTACCAAATTTATCAGAAAAACAGGGCAGAGAATGGACCATCAAATCAATGTATCTTGCAGTTAACATCAGCTCACAATGTCCGATGAAGCTAAGATAATTATGAAAATCAGGACTTTGTACTTTTTATGAAGAAAAATCAAGAATATACTATGTGGGTGGAATCAATATGTTGGAGTGAGAAAAAGCATTTTTTCCTAGTTTGCCCAATATATATCATCCACAACAACATAGAAAATGTACCATGTCAAATTCTGGTGAGAAAAACCAAGAAAGTCGCAGTCGTTTCCTGTCCAGGACAGCTCAGGGAAACAACAGGTTTACAGCAAGTAGGACAAGAGCTCAGGGACCACTCCCTGATCTTAGCCCAGCCTTCACTGGAATAATCAGAACAGTTGCTCTGAACTTGTAGAATCTCCCAGATAGCTAACTGTGACTAAGTCAAACATCATTCTACTGAAACTCAACCACACAACGACCCAAACATGAGAGAGAAACGTGCAGGGCTAAGAGCAGGACAGCAGTGAATAGACCTAACCTTGGATCGCACTATTTTGGGATCACTGAAAAATGTTGGGCCATCAATCTGAGCAATGAAGGTAACAGAAGGATACAAAAGGACAGAAGTTTGAGACAGATATTCCCCCACTCCCAGAAGTGCATAAAGCCTACTATTAATATAAAGTTCAAAGTCAAGCAGTATGCTGAAAAATGAACCAAAAAAATTAGCCCAACCATAAAGAGCTACAACAGTGATAGAGAAGTTCAAGACACAAACACAGAAGATGACAATTTAAAATATCCACTCGCAAAGTCTCAAGGAAAAGACAGATTGGGCATAAACCCAATGAGAATTTCTAGGAGAATTCCAGTTTTTTTTAAAGCAAAATAGATGATTTTAAAAACCAAAGAAGAGAAAGGGGGGGATATTAAAAATGAGAGCTATGTAAGAGGCATAACTCTATGCATGTGTATAACATATGCAAGAAAGTTATAAAAACTTTATGAAAGAAATTAACTCCTTGAAAATTAGAATTGTCCTAAAATGGAAGATAAAGACACCATAAGACATAATATATATTATTAATAATAAAAACATAATAAAACAAAATCAAAAACCTGAAAAATTATATAGAATATGAAAGATCCCATAGGGAAAATAACTAACCTGAAAAAATGTATTAAAGAGAGATATTTTTTAAAATCCCTGGAATACTTCAAAGCCATGAATAGCAACAGAAAAGAGGTTAGAGATCATATTTCAAGAAATCATAAAAGAAAATTGCCCAAATATGTTAAAATAAGAGATCAAAGTAGAAACAGAATTCATCAATAATTCTTCTCTTGAAAGAAACTTCAAAATCAAAACTCTCAGAAATGTCATAGTCAAAATCCAGATCTCCCAGGTTGAGGAAAAAAATATTTCAAGTAGCCAGACATAATTCAAGTATTGAAGACCCAAAGTCAAGATCACATAAAATTTAGAAGTAAATTTTTTAAAGGACCAGTTATCTTGGAATATGGCCTTACAGAAGACAAAAGATCTAAGCTTACTACTAAGAATAACCTACGCAACAAAACAAAGTATAATAGTAAAAGGAAAGAAAGGGATCTTTAATGAAATACTGATCAAGTATTCCTGATGAAAAGAACAGAACTGAGTAGAAATTGAAAATTTAAATACAGGACTCAAGGGAAGGCTAAAAAAAGTAACTCACTCATATAGAAAACACAAAGGAGCAAAGTTAAATTTTTTACATTATGTGGAGAGATGATATAACCCCTCAGAACTATTTATCATCAAAAAAGGACTTAGAAAGATTCTAATTAGACAGAGTATATAATTGTGAAATTATATATACTAGAATATAATACTAGAATATATACTAGAATATAAATTATATATACTAGAATATAATTCTAGTATGCTGGATGGTCTCTAAAGAACACTGGAAGTGTGGGAAAGAGAGGTTTACTAGAAGAGCAGGGAAGGAAGAAAAATGGGGGAAATTATCTTACATAAATAGACAACTTAAAGTTTATACAAAGGAGAGATGACTGCTGGCAAGGAATGAGAACTTATTCTCATTTGAACTGGTAAAAGGAAGAAAGAATATATAAACACATCAGAAATTCATCGTGCACAATGGGAAATAGGGAAAGGAATTAAGAAGGGAGAAACAAAAGAATAGGTAAATTAAAAATGAAAGTGCTCAGAAGTAAATAGGATTCTTAAAAAGAGGACAGAGAAAAAAGAAGAAAAATAGAATGAAATGGAAGAAAATACACAGTTCACAGTCATAACCATGAATGTGAAAAGAGCAAATTCACCCCAAAATGAAGGACATGAGCAGACTAGGTCAGAAACCAAACTGTAATAATATGGTGTTTACAGGAAATATTCTTAAAACAGAAATGTACACATAGAGTTAAAAGGATTGGTTGGAGAAGAATCTATTATGTTTCAACTGAAGTAAAAAAAAAAAAAAAGCAAGGGTGGTAATCATGATCTTAGACAAAACAAAAGCAAAAATAGATATAATTAAAAGAGACAAATTATATAACAATAGATAATATCAATAATGTACACATATGCACTAAATGACATAACATATAAATTCTCAAAAGGAAAAACTAAATAAGTTACAAGAAGAAATAAAATAGTAATACTGTACTACATGGGGAGCTAAACTTCCTCTTCTTAGATTTAGATCATAATCTAATTATAAAATCAAATAAGAAAGAATATAAAATAGAATTTTGTAAATGTCTGATATAATAGACCCCTGAATAGAAAACAGCATTAAAAAGGAGTATACCTATTTTTCACCTGTACATTACATATTCACAAAATTGGCCAAATATTAAGGAATGAAATAAACAAATGCAGAAAAGCATAAATATGTAATTCAGTTAAAATTACAGCCAACAAAATGCCTTTGAAGCAAAGATTAAAAATTAATTGAAACTCAAATAATCCAGTCCTAAAAATAGGTGGCTCAAAAATCATAGAAACAACAATTGCATTAAAATAATAAAAATGATGCTTAATTATAAAAATTGATGGAATTTAGTTAAAGCAGTAATTAGAGGAAATCCATATCTCTAAATATTTACATGAATCAAAGAAAGAGCAGTGCAGTGAATTAAGCATTCAACTAAAAGAAAACAAAACTGTAAAGTCAAGAAACCAAAATTCCAATTAAGCATCAAAAGAAGAATCTTTAAAACTGAAGAAGAAATTGACAAAATTGAAAATAAAATTGATCTAATAAAGAAAACTAGGAATAATTCAATCAAATAAACATTGGTTTATTTGATATTATGAAACAAATTACTGCCGTCAGAAATGAGAGAAGTGAATTCATAATCACTGAAGAGATAAAAGCAGTTATTAGAAGCTATTTTATACAATATTATGTCAATAAAAATGTTCACCAAAATGAATGCAAACTTACAAAAATATAAATTATCTAGCTTAAAAAGCATGAGCTAGAATTTTAAAATAACTATGTTAAAAAAAAAATTGAACAAGCCAAAATGAACTCTCAAGGGAAAACCATCTACAGGACCAGATGGACTTACAAATGAATTCTTTAAAACATTTAAACAATTATTCTCAGTACTACATAAACTTTGGAAAATAGCTAAAGCAGGAATCTCACCACATTTCTTCTCTCACACAAATGTAGCATTTATAATTAAATTAGGGAGAGCCAAAACAGGGAAAGAAAATTATAGAACAATTTCCATAATGAATATTAATCAAAAAAGTTTAAATAAAACACTAGAAAAGGAAAGTATAGTAGTATATCACAAATATCCTGTACTATGACCAAGAAAGCAAAGCTAGTTTGATATCAGAGAGATTATGAGCTTGATGGACCAGATTAATAACAAGATAAAAACAACAGCTATTATTTTAATAGATGCAAAAAATGTTTTGATAAAATACAATATCCATTCCTGTTTAAAAACACTAAAGAGCATAAGAATAAATGGAGTTTCTCTTGAAATAATAAATGTTTGTCTAAAACCAAGAGCAAACATTCTCTATAATGCAGATAGTTATAAAGCTTTTCTAATGAGATCAAAGGATTGAAACAAGAATATCCATAATGATTACCATTATTATTCAAAATATGTTAGCTATAACATATAAGACAAGAAAATGAAATTGAAAGAATAAGCAGAAGCAAAGAGGAAACAAAATAATCATTTTTGCAGGTGATGCAATATTTTATTTTGAGAACCCTAGAGAATCATCTAAAAAAAAAATCTAATCAAAATCAGTTACAACTTCATCAAAGTTGCAGGGAAAAAAATAAATCCATCTAAAGAATCATTTTCCCTCTATATTGCCTAAAGGGATAGGAAAAAAACTCCAGTTAAAATAACAATGAATAGTATAAAACACTTGGGAGTCAATCTGATGATACACAGGAACTATATAAACAGAATTACAAATACTTGACACAGATAAAGACTGATCTATAAATATGAAGAAATATTAATTGCTTATGTGTAGGCTGAACCAAAATAATAAAAATGGCAACTCTAACTTAATTATTCAGTGTCATATCAATGAAACTACCAAAGTATTACTTTATAGAGGTAGAAAAAATAATTATCTAGAGGAGGGGGGGAAAACATCAAATATATGAATAAAATGAAAAATTTTATGAAATGAAAAAAATGGCAAGGAAGGGAGCCCAGCAGTAACAGATCTCAAACTATGCTAGAAAATAATAATTATCAAAATGATTTGGTTGGACAAGAAAGAAAGAAGTCAATCTGTAGAACAGATTAAGAAGACAAAATGCAGCAATAAATGAGCACAGTATGTAGAGTTTGATAAACCAAAAGATCTCAGTTATTAGAGTAAGAACAACCTATTTATGAGAAATTATAGGGAAAACTGGAAAATATTCTGGCAGTTCAGTACAGACCACCACCTCATATTATATACCAAGAAAAGCTTAAAATGGGTACAGAATTTAGATATAAAGGGTGACATCATAAGCACATTTAGTGATCATGGAAAACATTCAATGGATAGGGGAAGAGTTCATGACTAACAAAAAATAGCAAGGTTCCCAGGAGATAAAATAGATAATTTTGATTACATAACATTAGAAAAAAATTTGAACAAATAAGACCAAGACAGCTAAAAGAAAGTTGGATACAGGGAAGGAGGGGGATCCTTATAGCAAGTTTCTGATAAAGATTTCATTTCCAAGATATAAAGGGAATGACTTGAATTTGTAAGTATAAGAGCTATTCCCAAATTATACATGGTTAAAAGATTTGGAAAGGTAATTTTCAGAGGAAGAAGTTTAAATTATCAACAGCCACTTTTAAAAACACTCTAAATCACTAACAATTAGGAAATGTAAATAAAAACAATTTTGAGATTGCACCTCACATCCATCAGATTGGCAAAGATAATCAAAAAAAAAGGAAAATGACAAATGTTAGAGATTTGGTACAATAGGGACAATAAGTCACTGCTCATACAACTGTGACATAGTCTAAATGTTCTATGTTCTACAAGCTATTAATCTAATACCCTTTGACCCCGTGAAATTGTTAAGTCAAAGCTCACTCCTTAGAGATAAAAAAAAGAAGAAGACCCATATGTACAAAAATATGTATAGCAGCACTTTTTAATATGGTGAGGAATTGGACACTGAGGGGATACCCATCCACTAGGAGGTGGTTGAACAAGTTATGGTATATAAATTCAATGGAATAGTATACTGTTATATGAATTGATAAAGGGCATGGTTTCAAAAACCTGGGAAGACTTGTTTGAACATTCAAAGTGAAGAAGAAGCAGACCATTATTTGTATAGTAAAAGCATGATTTTAAAGATATCATCCTAGGAAAATCAATGAAATAAAAAAATCATAATTCTAAAGGATTTGTGGTGAAACACCCTTTACACTTCCAGATAGAAAGATGCTGAACACAGAGTACAGATTTTAACATATTTAATTCACTTTTTTTAAACTTTATTTTTGGATATATATAATAAGGGAATGTTTTTTGCATGTCTATTTCTATGAGTATTTTTGTAATGAATTTTATTTTCCTAAGCTTCAGTTGGTAGGAAAGGGGAAGGTTTTTAGAACTAAAAATAAAATTGAGTTATTGAAGAACTCTAAGAAAGGTCAAACATGGCATGTATACTTGAGCTATTTATTGCACTGGATAGATCTCTAGCAAAGGGGATGGCCAATCCAGAGATTGTGTAATTTACAGAAAATATCCTATGGGACAACAGTCGGCTTAATAGGAGGTTAAAAAATAGTTTTCCTTGATAGAAATTGCAATTTTGACAACAGGTCAATTATTTTTATTTGGGCTACAATTGTGTCATGTTAAAAGTGATGATGCTGTAATGGTAAATGAACAAAGGAAAATATTGTCTTCCTTGTACTAATTATCTTATTTCAGTTAAGATATTTTTTTTTGGGGGGATAGTTCACTCTTTTGGCTCCAGAGAGGATCTCAAATCTTTCAAGAATGCAATATCTTCCCTTTTGTGCCCTTCTCTTCCATCTGATCTTTCTCCAGCTTTCTCAGAAAAGAGAAGCAGTAACTTCCACTAGATGAACATTCTCAGTCATACCCTACATATCCCACTGATTCTGAATCCCAGTAAGTCATCATCCAAATCCAATTTCCTTTCCCCATCTCCCAACCCCTTATTCCCATGCCCCTCAACTTCTCATCCAAAGTCCCAACCAAATGACACCAACTCCTTCCACTGTGCCCTCTGGAATGCCTATTCCATAGGCAACAGACTTCTCAAGTCTGAACTTTTCCTCTCCATTCCTTCCATCTTTTATCCATCATGGACTCATTTCCCTCTCTGTTGACCTCCAACTCGAATCCTCATCTGCCTTTGAGACTTCTCAAATTTGTGTCTGGTAGAAATCTTAAACTCAACATGTCTAAAACTGAATTCATTTTCTTTCCCTTTTTATTCTCACTGGCTTCTTTGTCATTGAGGGAATAATACACCCCATCTCTCAGCACCACAGATTTTCTCAGACTCCCCCTTTCTCCTTGCCTTTTATGCTCTTCTTTCACATCTCTGTCTACTGGCTTCCTTGAAAGCTCAAATAAAATTCTATCATCTTTAGGAAGGATTTCCCAATCCTTCTTAACTCTAGGGCCTTTCCTCTTTTACTTTTTCCTAGTTTATACATTATCTAGCTTGTTGTACATATCTGTTTGTTTATAGAACTCTAAAAATTGGAGCTCTTTAAAAGCAGAGACTATTTTCCCTCTGCCCCCACCTTTAGTATTACCAATACATGGCACAGGATGCTTGTCACATGGTAGGTACTTGATAATTTATTGACTGATTGCCCAACTGGCATAAACTGAAAGAATTGGCAAGTGGAATAAGGAGGAAGATGGGATTAAGGATCATTTCAAAGTTATAAACATGGGAGACTTGAAGGATGGCAATCCCTTTATCAGAAATGGAAAATCTTAGAAAAGGGAAACTTTTGAAAAGAAATGTAATGAACTCAGTTTTGAATATGCTGAGTTCTAAAGCTAACTCTAACATAATTTCTCCATATCCATTTTGTTGTCATGTAATTGAGTGAAATAGTTTCCAATTATTCCCTTCCTTTGCCCTTTGTTTATTGTGAATTCTCCTTGCAGTTAATGGGGAATTATTCTCTTCTATTTTTTTAATTGATCAGGTTTGAGTTCAAAATATTTCTCATCAGAGTGTTCTTGCTTACCTATTTTCCAATAGGATTGAATTAGGATTTGGTGTTAGAGCAGGCTTCTGGAAGAATATAGTATAGTTAGTGAACATTGGATTTTTTCAAAGACTTCAAGAATAGTTCCAGTCAGCACTGCATGGGGGGGCAGTGTCAGAGGCGTGATCTGTGCTGGGGCACGATGTTCATTGCCTTCTGGTTTGTCAGCCTCAAATCCCAAGCCCCAATTTGAGGGTCAGCTTCAATTTCCAATCCCTAAACAGCTTCAGGCTCTCAACTTTCTTAGCTTGCCCTGTGATCCTCCAAGATGTTAAATGCGCGCTCTTTATTTCACCTTTAAAGGGATAATTGTGTGAAATAATAATAGTTTATATATATAATATATTATATTTAATATTTATATATAGCATAACATAATATAATATGATATGATATAACATGACATAATATAATATAATTATACGTACACACACACAGAGTGCCTCTTACGTGCCAGCAGTGGGTTAAGTGTCTACATAAATTATCTTTGAGTCCATGTCTATAAAAATTATTTATTATGTCTGATGCTGAATTTGAACTCAAGGCCCCTTAGTCCAGGGCTGCTACTCTATCACTTAGTTGGCTGCTTTGCTTCTGATTGCACTATTTTAAAAAGTCCTATCTTATTGTTTTTAAATTTATTTTTATAAATTCAATTTTAAATTATTTTTTTCAGAAACAAATTGACTATGCTTATTTTAAGGGAGCAAATATCCCTTGCTATCAAATATATTAAACTCTAGGGTGGGGCAAGGCACCAGAAAAAAACAGTGCTCAAAAGCAGGAATTATCAGAGTCTATAAATTTCTAAAATATTTTGTTATCTATTTCAATCAAACTGCTTTCCTTCTAATCCTTTGTATTTTCTTTTGTTTACTTAAAAACCTTAGAGAAGGGGGTCTGTAATATTGTGGTTAGCTCTCTGGAGATCCTATACACTTGGCCCTCTACAGGGATCCATAACCTGCCTAAGGGGGTGCGATTTGAGACACACAAAAATGGCCACCAGCCCCTTTGTAAAATATTTGAAGATGTTGTTTGTGTATTTGTAAGTTTTGGAATCTAACTCAGTACATTCATCAATATTCAGAAGGCAAAATGATAATGTCTGTGTACCACCAACTCAAAGCTTAATATAGTAAGTACATATTGGCGTGAGCTACTTGTTTTTGGCAGTGAAGAATTTCAGGAAAAAGGAAGATTTCACTGCACTAGACCTGTTTCTAATAAGCATTTGTTTTCTTTCTTTAAAAAAAGTTAAAGTACATCCTTTTCCGTGCTGTTCCTTGACGATTATATAAAAAAAGATGCTTCATGAATAGTAAACCTTATTTAAGGAAGTTACAACAACATACGTATTTTTCATCCATGATGGCTAACCCCTCTCTTGATTTATATTTATTCATCTTTCACTGCCATCAGCATATCTGCAGATAACTAGACACTTTAATATTAGCAGGACTCCCCCCCACCACAAACAACAACAACAACCCTCCACACACACACACACACACACACACACACACACACACACACACAAATTATGAATGATCTCAAGATGATCTGGTTTAGTTGGGTCATACAGCACATTTTCTAGTTTTATTTCTCCTTTCTAAGAATATGTGTGTGTATGTGTGTAAAATTCTCAGTGAAATTAATCAATGCAATAATTAAGTCGCAAAGTAGATGAACCACTTCATATCACAATTCTCAAACCTCTGCAGAGAAAAAGATCAATTTTCTCACCTTCCAACCCTAAATTGAAACTTGGTCATTATTATTATCCAGAGTGTATTTTTTCATGTATTTTTTTCATACAATTTTCATGTATTTTCCTTGTTTGTTTTGGGTCCTTTTCATCTACATTGCTATCATCATCAAGTCTATTGTTTCCCCAGATTCTGTGGAACTTCATTCCACATCAGTTCTCTAAGTCTTCTGATACAAAGTCCTTTCTTTAAGATTCCATTATTTTCCCCATAGCTTCTTATCATGGAACAGAACGCTGCACAATTTCACTGAAACTCCAAGGACAATGAAGAAGTGCATGCTGGATATAAACAATCCTACTATATTTTCATTGAGGACTCTCATGAAGATATCTACTTCAGTAAGCACTAAAAATGTCAAAATTTTTTTTTTTTAATTTTGAGAAGATCTTCCACAAAAGATGTAGAAGGGACAGCGAGTGGTGCAATAGATGGAGCATCAGCCCTGAAGTCAGGAGGACCCGAGTCTGGTGTCAGACACTTAATAATTTCTAGCTGTTCAACCCCAGACAAGTCACTTAACCCCAATTGCCTCTTCAAAAAAACCAAAACCAAAACCAAAAACAAAAAACAAAAAACAAAACCAAAAACAAACAAAAAGGGATGTAGAGAAGGATTTGGAGAAGAATTGCACCAGAGAGGGTGTGGAAAAATTGCACTCTGTACTGGTGCAGGAATAACCTATACAGTGAGATCAGTGATCCAATGGAACTATGAATATAACATGTTAGGAAGTTATTTTATTATCTACTTTGTATCTTCTCCACCTCAACAAACATGATACATTTGAAAGCTAAACAAAAAGCCTTTGAACTATCACTTATTAAGGATTTTTACATTGTAATCCACTCTGCCAACGTCTACTTGAGAATTGTCTACCTGTCAAATTCAGTGATAGGTGTGTGTTTGCTTTTTTCACTTTCTAGTTTTGAATGCCCCTATAATTTGGCACTTTCCCTAGCAAAAATTTCCCCCTAAATTCTCAATGAACTCTGTCAGCGTAGTGCTCTTATCTTCACAAAACACCTCTAAATTGATCCTTTTATAAGGGCTTATCACATAAATTTGCTTTTAATTGCCCTAATGGTCCTTTTCCTTATTCAGTATACTTAGCTCGAAAGCTAAACTCTTCTGGTTTTAGTCAGTCAATGCTTTTGCCAATTAGCCGAAGGGTTAAAGTTTTTGCTTAATTACTGTATTAGTTGTTTATTTGCTACTGAAATTTTAATAAGGTAAAATGCAAAATCTTCTACCCCCCCAAAAGCACTTACATGCACGTGTGTGTGAGTTCCCCCTCCCCCCCACACAAACACACACACACATGCACACCATATAATCTTCCATTAAACTCCTAGGAAACCTACTGTATTTAGAAAGGAAATCTACTCCAAGGGTATGCTAATGTTCACAATCATAAAAACAGATGAATGATATGAATTGTTGACTACATTTATGATGAACACAACCTGATTTTACTTAAAAATCAATATTTTGAAGAGATTTCTGGAAAGAAGAAGCATATTTAGAAATGTTTCATCACTGCAGGAGTATTATGAATACTAGCTACTATAAGATTAGCCAATGAAATTGCCTGTAAATTAGACTTTGAAAATTAAATACATGTGGATTTACACACACTTTTTATTTAAGTTAAGTCATAATGAGTAACTTTACAACTTGAGCATTCATTACAATTCAACTCATTCTTTGTAGTCATTGTGGAAAGTATATAAAAGTAGCATTAATAACGGCACAATTAATAAACACTGACGGTGCAAGGCTTCTATCCTGGTTCTTAATCGATGGATTCCAATTCAAAACTATATTGAAAACTTCCAAAATACAGACTGGACTTATGGAGATTTGGTGAAATCTGTGTACTTCTCAAAATAATGCTTATAGAATAAAATATACAAGATTTAAAAGGAAACAAATTATACTGCAAAACAGTTATCAAAATAATACAAAAATAAGTCCATGGACTCTAGGCGTAGAGTTCTTAGTGTAGTAGATAGGATGTAATAATTAGCTCTCATGTATTATGACTTTAATCTTTTCCCTGAGGAATATATAATAGAAATAAAATATACTAAACTTAGCAAATTTAGTATTGAAGCTTCACATTTTTCATCATTATTTTACAAATCTTAGATCTAATATTTTATTGAAAACATACATTAAAAATCTTCTAGTTTATATTAAATCCACGTCCTTGAAATTTTATTTCAAGGCATTGATTTGGAAGAAATAGTAACACAGTTCATAACTTCCTCACTAAAGTGGAGATGGGAAAAATATTATAAACGTTTTCATGAATTGCTAAATTGCTAAAGCTTGCCTTCAATTTCAATTTCACGATGGTATAAATGTTCTTGATAAAATCAAAAGAAATTCCAAGGCCTACAGATGGATATCAAATGAATAACCCATTCATTGATAGAAAAATAATCCGATGGTAGCAAAAATGTTGATATCTGTATTAGCTGTTAAGCTGCAGTTCTGAAATTGCTTCTTGATTCAAGGATAATGCACATAAAATTATATTTCTTAGGAAAGAAAGTGTTTAAGCTATTAACTAATTTTAGCTTGGAGTTGTGACTTCAACTATGACATATTAAGTAAACGCCCATTTTCCAAGTATTGCCAGAATAGTCTCTTACTAAATCAAGAGGTTTAGTAGCTTAATAAAAAGGTTAATGTTAATTAAACGGATTAAAAAGTCAATTGCATTTAACTAGATAATGTTTTAACAAATTCTCCTTCTATTTTAAATGGATTCATAGTGTTAGATGGAAGTTTTCTTATACCATATTGCATCTTTCTAAAAAAAACAAAACAAAACAATTTTTATGTTGTATATATTTCAGATATATTTTAAGAATATAAATTTCCAGATATATTTTAAGAATATAAACATAATGTTGCTATGCAGCCATGTCACAGAGCATTGAGTTAACAATATCTAACAATTCTAAACTTTTGAAAGTGATTCTAACTCAACCCTTTCAACAAATAAGAAAAGCAGTGTCAGAGTGAGACTATACTAGCAGTTAATCTACTGCCATCTACAGTAGGGCACATGGAAATACGACTGTGTATTATCAGGTTGTTTTTTTCCCCCAGAATGTAGAAAATTGAAAATCAATATTCGAGATTAAAGAAAAATATTTATTCAATGACTGTATTTTATTTCATTGGAATGGAAAAAAACAGACTTTGGGTAACACCAAAAATGTAGATTAGGCAGAAAGTTCTATCCATAGAATGCTTTTATAAAATAATTACTAGTGAATGAAGTCCTTTTGTTCAGGAAAGAGATTAAAAGAGATTAAAATCTTGTCACCTACAATGACCACATTTTAAATTTTATTTAATTTTTTTATTAATTTTATTTTTTATTAATTTTAATATTATTATTATTTATTAATTTTAAACTTTTAATGGAACCTTATTTCTGTATCACCTCTGTTTTCCTATATGGTCCCTTGCTTTATCCTCCATTCCTCCCACCCCCAAATCTCACAAATAAGAAGTAGAAAAGGGAAAGGGAAGGATAGGAACAATTTAGCAAAAATGGCCAATACATTAAGCGAGCCTAATGGTTTTCAATATACGCTTGGACTGCGTTAAAGACTTGCTCTGATACTTGTCATGGCATAGAGATGGTTCTGCTTCTCAAAGGATATGCCAGCTGAGCACAAACTCTAGCAGAGTCTGTCAAACTGGAAAAAGCCATGCAACAGACCACATATGTATAACCAGCTTTGCTAAAAGCAGCAGCCTCCTGGCCACAAGGTGGGCCATTTCAATAATGATGGAGATTTTTTTTTGTTGTTTTATTTGTTTGTTAGTTTGTTTTTGTTACATAGTCTCATAAAGATGAGCAATACCTAGTAGTGAAATCTCTTCCTGTTCTAGATCTATAATCATCTGACTTATCAAGAAACTTAATTGCTTAGGATATTATCAGGTTAAGGATTATTCATGTTTCTATAGTCAGTATATACAAAACTATGACTCAAATTTGTCTTCCTTACTTCAAAGCCATCTCTCCATCAGCCGTTCCAAACTGTCTCCGTATAATAAAATATAGATTTTTGAAATATCTGATTTTTTATCATTGGTACAAAAAAGATATCTTATAATTTTATTTCAATTAATGGGAAGTCGGGGAAATGTACCTTCTTGAATTATGTAAAACATATACGTAATCTGAAGTTTTATTTGTAAATAAAGCACCTAGTACTCATGACAATCTTTGTATAATTGGAAATTCAAGAGCACCTCGAAGTGTGCTTTCTTGAAAACCACTGACAAAGCAATACTCGGAATTGATGAAATGTTCACAGAGTTCATAAAAACTTTAGTCTCTGTAAAAGAATTTCTGAGTTTTAAAGATTTGAATTAAAATGCTGAAGCGGAGCAACATTTATTTTAGGTAAGAAAAGAGATAAAGACAATTTCATGGCACAATAATTACTGGGTATAGAAATCTAGTCATGTAGGTAATCTGAAAAATAAAATTGCCAATAAATATTTTAACAATATAAATTAAAATGACAAAATACAACATCAAGAAATGTAAATAATAAATCATATTTATGCAGCTTCTAACTTCACAAAACTAAAAAAAGCATACAAAATTCTATGTAAGACATCTGATAGTCAAAAGCCTACTATATAATTTTTTATTCATCACTACTAGTAGTAGTCATCTAAACCTAGGCAATTTTAAGAGGAAACATTTTGCAAAACTGCCCATTTTATTATGATTGTATCTTTCTGGTCATATGTGAGTATTTAAGCTTCATTATTTAAAAAAAAAAAAACAAAAAAACTTTGGTATTATTGTCATTTCTGGATATACCTCAATACTCTTCCCAACCTTTCACCCATAGAGTCTCAGTAAACAATTTTTGGTAGCAAGAAAATAACCAAAACCAACTTACATAGCATTTTTGCCCATGGTCCCTTCCCAGTCACTTCTTAAATGAAAGGAAGAGGGCGAATTTCCTAATGTCATCTCTAGAGTCAAGATTACAGAATCAGCTCATTAAACATTTATTAAGCATTTACTAAGTGCCAGACACTGCTAAATGCTGGGGATACAAATCAAAAAAGAAATGATCCCCAGCCTCAAAGAACTTACAATCTGATGGGGAAAGACAAAATACAAAAGGAAGCTGGAAAGAAATAGGAGACAGCAGAGGGTACCTGGCTCAGGGATCAGGGGCACAAGAAATCTTGTGTGGAACTGAGACCCAGTGAAGCCACAGATGGAAACAGGAGTCGGCTAAAAGTTCAAATTCTGCCTTCTCTGATGGAAAGTTTGGAGAAGAGGAGAGAGGAGGCTGAGAGCTTTGGGAAATTGGTGAATATCCAAAATTGAGTCAATCAGTCAATTATACAGAATTTGAACTTTGGTTTTTCTGATTCCAAGCCCGGTACTCTATCCACTGTGACATCCAGGAGGGAGACTCGCCTTAAGGAGTCCAAATCTAGCCTCAAATACTTCCTAGTTGTAGACCCTGGGTGAATCACTGAACTCTGTTTGTCTAAGTTTTCTCATCTAGAGAAAGAAATGGCCAACTAGTACCTTTGCCAAGAAAACCCCAAATAAGGCCACAGAGAGTCGGCACATGATTAAAATGAAATTCCTTTCCTCCCTCATCTGCTTTGTGCTCTTTTCTCTTTTTTTCTCAGGTTCACTTTTTCCACAAACTCCTCCACAACTAACTAGCTACCAATCCCAATGTCTGAAAAAACTTCTACCTTGGAGCCTCACTTTGTCTCTTCCAAAACACAAATTCAAGAAAGCCCCAAATGTGTCTTTTCTAGCTACTTCCTTTGCAACTTACTTTGCCAACACCTTACCCTTAGTTCTAGAAAAATGAACCACTATCATGTAATCTCTGCCCCAGAGTATGGAATATAGCAAATATTTAATAAATACTGCTTATTCCTTCATTTTTGGCTTATTTTTTGTAGCCACTGCTTAAAGTTTTCTTGGTTGTTTCCTTCACTTTGCATCACTTTATACAAGGTATCCAATGATACTCTGATTTTATTTCCCAGAGCACAACAATATTCCATTATACTCATATAACACAATTTGTTCATTCATTCTCCCAATTTGTGGGTACTAATTTTATTTTCAGTTTTTTATTGCCACAAAAAGTGGCCTTAGGATAATTTGGTGTCAATGGGCCTTTTTATTTTCTGCACCTAATCTCCTTGGAGAAGTGTACCCAGTAGTAGTAGGATCTCTCAATCAATGGTTGTGAACAATTAGATTCTCCACATAAAATACAAAATTATTTTTCTGAACAATGGAAAAATTCATAACTTTACAACCTGTATACTGATTATTTTCTAGAGCAATTGCACCAACTTTTCACTTTACAATGTACAAATTGTTGTCTAAAAACAGCTGGAACACATCATAGCTTTTCCAACAGTGTCGTTTGTGTGCCTAAGCAAAGCCACTCAAAAATGACTAATTCCTTCTTCTGTCATCATTGTCAATTTGTTGGCCATGAGACAAATTTTGACTTGTAATTATTGGAGTTTTAAAGAAATCTTTCATATAATTTTAATGCTTACAATTCTTTCTAAAACTGTTCATATGTATCCTTTGACAACATTTCTATTGAAAAGGCTCATAATCTCATGGATTTATGTTTCTTCCTTGTATATCTTAGATATCAGAAGTTGATATAAATATAGACATATTATATATATATGCACATATATATCCCTATATGTATACATATATATCTATAATTTATATATAATTATAGATATTATATATGTATACATACATATATAAAATTTTCGGTGAAGCAAATGGGATTAAGTGACTTGGTCAAGATCATATAGCTAGTAAGTGTTCAATTTCTGAGTCCAGATATAAACTCAGATCTTCCTGAGGCCAGTTACTATATTCATTGCACCATCTAGCTGCTCCTTGATCAGATATTGACAGATTATTTACTCCCCTAATTATATTTCCTGCATTTTAGCTGAATTAATTTAGTTTTGTAAAAATAGAAAAAAACCTACTTTTATGTTGTAAATTGCATTATTTTATGTTTTATTTTCCTCTAAACTTTGTTTGGTTAAAGATTCTCCTCCTTGTCAATACTGTGAATATTATTTGTGATCTGATCTCTTACAATTGTTACAAATCCAAATAGAATTCATTGTGATATATGGTAACAGGTATTAGTATGCACTCATTTCCTGATAACCTGTTTTTCAGTTTTTCTAATCAGTTCTTATTTAAAAAAAAAAAAAGTATTCTTCAACAAGGCATTTACATTATTGGGTTTATTGAATATGGAAAGACTATTTATGCTTATCTGCTCACTGGATCTACCTTTTTATTAATAAACCAGACACAAATAGTTTTAATTAGCTTAATATTTTATGATGCAATTGGAGGGTTAGCAGAGGAAATATCTACTTTTTAATTCCTATTTCTCCTGCCTATATTATTTCCCTTTAAATTCTAAACCTTTGCTCTTTTAGATAAATCTCACTTTTTTTCTCTTCCAGTACGGTAAGTCATCTATTATAGGATTGTGTTTATAACTTAATTTAGGTTGTATCATCACTTGAAATATATTGGCATATCAATCATGAGAAATCAGCATCTATTTTATTTCTGCAAAGTGTTTTAAAATTGCATTTGCAGCGGGCTTAATGTATCACTGTAGATTGATTCCCACATAATTTATGCATTTTACAGTTATTTACAAAATGTTTTCTCTATCATTGTCCTCTAGGCTTTTCTAATTGTCATATTATGAATAAGAACAACTTGGTACATTTATTTTGTAATATGTTACTCAATTGAATCTACTGTTTCTCAGTTTCTTGCAGTTTCTCTGGAGATTTCTGTGTAAAGGAAAAATATGTAAACAGAGATAAATGTTTTTGCACCTATCTGCAAAATGTAAAATGTGAAAGGAGAGGACATATACCATTTATCCCTGCACTGGGAAGATTTCTAGTCTTTTCTCCAATGTAAATAATGGTAGTCTTTTTATTTCTTTTCTTGGTTGTTACTGAAAAATCTTGTCCTTATTTTTTTTTAAACACTTTTCTTTTTTAATATTTACTCAAATTTCTTTTGAGTCCCAAATTCTCTCTTTCTCTCTTATCCCTTTCCCCATCCACTGAGAAGGGAAGCAATTTGATATCTCTATTTTTCTATCTACACCTATCTGAAATCATGCAAAATATCTTTCCACATTGTCCATATCCCATACTCCCCCTTCCCAGTTCCCAAAGTAAGAAACAACAAAGTGAGAAAATGATAACTTCAATTTGTACCCAGAGTTCAGCAGTTTTTCTCTGGAAGGAGATAGAATTTTTTCATCATGGATTGTTGTATTGACCAAAATAGCTAAATCTTTCACAGTCAATCATCATTATAATATCGCTGTTGTGTACAATGTTCTGGTTCTAATCAATTCACTTTCTATCAGTTCATATGAGTCTTCCCTCTCTTTTCTTATAGCACAATAGTACTTCATCACAATCATATGCCATTTGTTTCACATTCTCCAACTGATGCTGCAATTTCTCATTCTTTGCCATCACAATCTGAGGCATTATTTTAAAGCTGTTTGAAAGAGAATGTTGGGAGAGTTTGGGCTACTCTCTCTAATCCGTCATCTGAAGGTTTTTTTTTTTTTTTTAATCAAGATCAGACTTATGATTTCATTGGTTTAAGGAACTTGGAAGTGAAAAAAACTTCATTTACCAAGGAAGAGTGGTATTTCTCACAATATTCTCTTGAGAGCTGCCCAGAGTACTATACCAGTAGCTGAGACTTGCCTAGAGTCATATATTATAATTTGTTTAACCATTTTCTGACTGAGACGGCTTTTACTTTGTTTCTAATTCTTTTTTTTTTTTTTTGCTACTATTCAAATAAAGTCTACTATGAGTATTTTTTTGTGTATAGTTGGGGCTATGTTCTATCAACTATCTCCTCAGGGCATATGCCCCAATACTGGAATCTCTAGGTCAAAAAGCATAGACATTCTAGTTAATTTTTCTAAATAATTTCATTTTTTTCCAGTTTCCTGCATATGAAGTGAAACCTAAGAGATGCTTTTATTTCTCTTTTATTGATTTTGAGCATTCCTTCCTATAGTTTTTAATAGTTTGTAATTCTTTAGAGAATTGCTTGTTTGTATCTTTTGATCAATTTTGAGAAAAGGCTTTTGCTTTTATGAATGTATACATACACATAAGTATCTACAGTCAGATTTCTATATGTATGGTATATACTGCATACTATGCTGTATCTATAGCTATATACATATATATGTGTGGGGGGTATATATCTATCCAGTATAGATATATACTCCCCACACACATACACTAATATACATACAACACAATATCCCAAGTCTTAGAGCAGCTCAAATCTTTAATCCCTTAAAATGGCACTAAGATTTTGGAAAATGATAAAAGAGATGGATTAAAAGGTGTATCGTATGTATCTATATATTTATATCTATATCTCTGTGTCTATATTCATCAATATGCAAATAGATACTGTAGCCTGCAAATTTGCTGAACCTATTGTTTAAATTACTATCCTGGCCAATTCTCTAAGATTTTCTTAGTGACCTATGTATTAAGCAAACAGTTTTCCTCTTTTCTACTTATCTTTGTGCTTTTTTGTTACTTTCCCTTATCTCACTGATATTGCTAGCATTTCTAGAACTAAGCCAAATAACAGGAGGGAAGATGGATAGTCTTACTTTAATACTATATTTACAAAGCTTTTAGCACAATTCTATTTCAAATGATGTTTGTATTTGATTTTAGTCATGTTTAGACAGTATCTCCATAGAAATATAAATTAAAGGATTACTTTAGCATAGTGCTACAACACTATGTCAATGCCATCCATTGAAATAATCATGTGATTTTAAATTTTTGTTTTTAACATGTTATGGTGATTGTTTTTCAAATGTTGAATCATCCATGCATCATTGCTACAAATCCAACTTGGTAAATATTAATCATTTCTAGGATAAATTGCTTCGAGTCTGATAGTTCTTGATATTTCTTTATCTGTATTCATTAAAGATATTCTTTGGTTCTCCTTTGTTTTATTCTTTTTTGATTTAAACATTAGACATCTATTTGTTTTATTAAAAAATTAAATAGTGATATTTACATCCTCAATTTTGAAAAATAATATGTAGTTCTGACATTAATTGTTCTCCAAAACTTTGACAGAATCCTTTGAATTCCAGAAGAATGATTCATCTTGTAGAAGGTAGCTGTGAGGTTCAGTCCATGGTGTTTTAGGTCTATTCCTCCATTTTCAGTTTTTCTTTAAGTTCATCTTTATTGCCTTGTGTACTTCTAGAAAAAACTTACACACACACACACACACACACACACACATACACCCCTTTTGATGTTGCTTTAGACCACATAAATGACTTTTTTTTAACTAGTTTTTTTTTCTTCTTTTAATAGTCTTGTGCTTTCCTTAGTAGCTACATTTACTGGTATGGTTCTTGTTTCAACTGTTTGCAAGTTGCAAATTATTTTACTTTGTTTTTCTCATTGATCTTTGTTGCCTTTTATCATTGCATTCTATAAAGCCCTGGAAGTTTTTCTTATTTCTAGCATTATGTTTTGTTTTCTTAATTTGCCTTTGGAAGGCTTACGATACTTAAGCTGTCCCCTACAGCCTGTAGATCACCCTTTAAGATCAATGTATTTTGCTACTCTAAAGATCAAATGTTCTTTTAACATCATTGAATGTTGCTTCTCTTTTTCATTGTCCATTATTGTATTCCAAATAAGTTCTTCTCTTTTGCTTCACCATGCATTCAAAATTTTCCCTTATGTAGGCTATAAATCCTGCTATTTTTTCTTTAAGTTTCTTTCAAGAATTTTCTCTATTGTATCCTAAAGGAGAAAAAGGGACCCAACATGTGCAAAAATGTTTGTGGCAGCCCTCTTTGTAGTGGCCAGAAACTGGAAACTGAATGGATGCCCATCAGTAAGAGAATGGCTGAATAAATCATGGTATATGAATGTTATGGAATATTATTGTTCTGTAAGAAATGACCAACAGAAGGATTTCAGAAAGGCCTGGAGATTCCTTACAGGAACTGATGCTGAATGAAATGAGCAGGGCCAGCATTATACATTAGCTGTATACATATACATGTTATACATTATACATAGCAAGAAGACTATACGATGATCAATTCTGATGGACATGGCTCTTCAACAATGAGATGATTTAAACCAGTTCCAATTATTCAGTGATGAAGGGAGCCATCTGTACCCTAGAGAGAGACTGTGGTGACTGAGTGTGGACCACAACATAGTATTTTCATTCTTTCTGTTATTGTTTGCTTTGATTTTTGTTTTTCTTCTCAGTTTTTTTCTTTCTTTTTAGATCCGATTTTTCTGGTGCAGCAAGATAACTATATAAATATGTATACATATATTGGATTCGACATACTTAACATGTATTGGACTACCTGCCATATAGGGAAAGGGTAAAGGAGAAGAGGAGAAAAGTGGGAACAGAAGGTTTTGCAAGGGTCAATGTCAAAAAACTACCCATGTATATGTTTTGTAAATAAAAAGCTATAATAATAAAATTTTTAAAAAGGTGTCTTCTCTATTGAGCCATTTGGCAAAATCTTGCTGTGGTTTCATGCTTTCTTGGCAATCTTCTGTATTATCGGTATTAAATTAATTCGCTTTGTCTTTCAATATTCACTTAGGGAAATCTATGGTTATTTAAATGACCTGATAGTCACTGTTTCAAATGAAATATTTTGTAAAACACCTAACACAGTCCCTGGCCCATAGTAAGTTTTATATAAATGCTTATTTTTCTCCTGTATCAAAATCTTGTTATTTTTCTGCTTGTGCTCTACGTTTTTAACTTCTTTGGACACTTCTTGGCTATGTGACTCTTTGTCAAATCGCTTAACTCTGTTTAGCTCAGTTTTTTCATCTGTAAAATGAACTACAATAGGAAATGGTAAATCACTTCTGTATCTTTGTCAACAGAAACAATTGAAAAGACTGAACAACAATTAAGGATAAGTCATTTAACCTTTATCAATTTGCATTTCCTTCTTCCCTACACATAGGTGGTTGTCTTGCTGTTTATCTCTGGCCACTGGACCCAGAGGCTCTGGAGGGGAAAGTGAGGCAGATGGCCTTGCACAGTGCTCCCTCCCTCAAACCCAATTCACTTTCATGTCACAGCACCACCTCCCTGATGTCATGGTCCTCTTAGAGAACAAAGGACAAATAACAAAAATAGCAGCAAGTTAAGCAGCAAAAAGAACCAAGAAGGCAAAGGGAGTGTTCTTGGCCAGGTCTCCCAAGATGTCTCTCTAAAGTATATGTCAAAAACCCTTCTAAAGAGGCATAACTAACAAAAGGATGAGCTAAGACATTTTTTAACAGTCAAGGACCAAAGAAAAATGGAAGGCTGAAAAGGATGTATCACAAAAAGAGGGAAAAGAAGAATAGGGAAAAGATTTATCTCACATAAAAAAGGCATGCAAGGGAAAATTTTTATAAGGGGAAAAGGTGGGTAAGTGGGTAAGGCTTGGACCTCACTGTCATCTGAACTGGTTCAAATTTTTTTTTTTTTTTTGCTTCTGTCCACTGCCTTCCTTAATCTGGCCTCCTTTTTATCATCCTCCACTTTCTCTTCTTTTTTTCCCTCCCACTTCTCTGTTGAATAAGATGAATTTCTATTACCAACTGAATGAGTGTATATGTTCTTCCTTATTTGAACCAATTAAACAAATGTCACCATAAAATTAAAGATATAAATAGAATCTTAGAAAAGTTAGCTATGATAAAATGTTCAAAAAAATAATTCAGCAAAGATACTCGAGTAGTTTGCCATTTCCTTCTAGCTCATTTTACAGATGGAGGAATGGAAACAAGGAAGGTAATTTGCCCAGAGTCACATAGCTAGTATCTGAGGTCAGATTTGAACTCAGGATGATGATTCTTCCTAATTCCATACCTTCACAGAAAAAAAGCACACATGTTAAATTTGTCTCTTTCAGACCATAATGGAATAAAAATTATATTGAATAAAGAGTCCTGGAAGTACAAAATAAAAATTAATTGGAAACAAAATAGTCTAATCCTAAAGAATGTAGGATTACATTACAAAGAATGTAGGATTAGGGAGGGAGGAAATATAAGAATATAGGTCAGAAAACAAATCAAAGAAACAATCAATAATTTCATTCAAGAGAATGGCAACAATGACACAACAAAATCTGTGGTATTGAAGCTCTCCTCTTAGGGGAGAATTTATATTTCTAAATGAATACATTAATAAAAGAGGAAAAGAATAGATCAATGGATCAGTCAAGTGAATCCTAGAAAAGACAAAATTAAAAATCCCTAATTCATTGCCACAATACAACTTCTGAAAATCAAAAAGAAGTTTTATAACATTGAAAGTTAAAAACAAAACCCAATATTGAACTAGTATAGAAAGCTATGCAGTACTTTTGTTATATATACATTTACCACTGCTTAATTTACTTAAGAAAAGAAAGGAAATCTAAAATCTAATCTCAAAAATGAAAAGGTAAATGCACTTCCAAGAAAGAGTAAATTTAGGCAATTATTAGGAGTTGTTTTCCTTGATTATTTGTCAAGAAAACTGACAATCTAAACTTAATGAATATTTACAAAAATATAAATTGCTAGAGTAAGAAAAGATAAAATCGAATACTTGAATAACTATCTTAGAAAAAAGAAACTGAATAAGTCATAAATTAACTCATTAAGAAAAATCCCCAGGATCAGACAGACTTAAAAGTGAATGTTACCAAACACTTAAAGAATATTTAATCCCAATACTATATAAAATACATGAAAAAAAATAAGAGCTACCAAATTCTTGTTTATTAACACAAATATGGTTTTAATACCTAAACCAGGGAGAACAGAAACAGATCATTTTCCCTAATGAATATTGAAGCAAAAATTTTAAATAAAGTACTAGCAAGAATATTTCAGCAAAAATCACCAAGATTATACACTATATAGTCAGGCTAGTTTTATACTGGGAATGCAGAGCTGATTCAGTATTAGGAAAACTATGAGCACAACTGCCCATACTATTAAAAAAACAAAACAAAACAGAGTATATTTAATAGATAGATATATAAAAAAAAAACTTTTTACAAAACACAACATCCATTCCCATTAAGAACACCAGAAAGCACAGGAATGGCATTTCCACTAAAATCCTAAATAATATATATCACAGACTAAGAGCAAACATCTGTAAGGCAGGTAAACTAGAAGTCTTTCCTGTAAGATCAGGGGTAAAGAAGAATGTCCATTATCACAATTATTAAGCAATATTGTGCTAGAAATATGAGCTATAACAATAAGAATAGGCAACAGAGAAAATACAAAATATCATTCTTTGTAAATGGATATAATACAGCTAGAGAATCAACAAGAAATTTAGCTGAAACAATTAACTTTAGCAAAGTTGTAAGATATAAAATAAGCCCACACAAACCATCAGCATGGAGAAATCATATTTAAAGCATCGGCAGAAATATAAAATACTTGGGAGACTACCTTCCAAGACATAAACAGGAATTTCTTTCCCACATAATTACAAAACATTTTTCACAAAATAAAAACAAATCTAAAACATTGAAGACATTCTAAGTTGCTCATATGAAAGCCAAGTTAATATAATTAGCACTTCCATGTCATGACTTTCCCCATCACAGTTTCAATATATAATAGGTCAGCATAAGAATTAAATGGGAATTTGGGAAGAATTTTGAGTAAGTCACAGATAATGCATGAAGGCCAGCAGACAACACAGATATTATGAAAAAAAAACCATTCAACTCAAGCTTGTTGTTACATTAAGATAGTATAAACACTCCACAAAGAGAAGACCAAAATTTTCTATGTGGATTTTCCAGGAAATGGGGGCACCATGCCCTTAAATTCCCACAACATGGAAAGGATAACTATCATTGTAAAAGTGACAATTCTACTGAAGTTATTTTACTTATTCAATGCCACACCAATCAACTATTTTATAGAAGTAAAGAAGGAAATAACAAAATTTACGTGGAAGTACAAGAAGGCAAGAATATCAAACAAATCAGGAAAAAAATTGAAGAAAGGTAGCCTATCAGTACCACAATTCCAACTATACAATAATATGATAATCATCAAAACAATATGGTACTGTATAAGAGAGTGGTGGATCAAAGGAATAGATTAGGTGCACAATGCACAGTAGTATATGACTACTGTAATCTAATATTTGATAAATCCAAAGATCCAACTTTTGGGAGCAATAATTCACTATTTGACAGAAACTATTGGAGACACTGGAAAGCAGTTTGGCAGAAACTAGGTATTGACCAATATCTCACACTATATACCAAGATAAAATCAAAATGGGTCCATGACACACATAAAATGTGATCTCATAAGCAAACTAGTGTAGCATGAAAAAAATAGCTGACTGATCTTCATATATTGGAAAATTCTATGAGTAAATAAGAGATAGTGAAGATTATGGGGGAGGGGGTAAAATAGATTAACTGATTACATTACATTCAAAAGAGTTTGTACAAATGCAATAAATACAAACAAAATCAGATATAAAGCAGGAAACAAGGGGGTAAATTTACAGCAATATTCTCTAATAAAGAGACTTATTAAATATGTAAGGAACTGTCAAATTTACTAAGAGAAAATAAAGACAGAGAGCCATTCCTTAATTGATAAATAGTCAAAGAATATAACCCAGTTTTCAGAAGAAATCAGAGCTATCTAATCAATTTTAAAAATATGTTATAAATTATTAAAAGTTAGAGAAGAACATCTGGAAAGATTATATGAACTGATGCAAAATAAAGGGAGGAAAACCAGAATACTAAATACAGCAACAGTTACTATAACAACAATCAACTAAGAAAGGTTTAGTTTCTCTGATCAATACAATTAGTCTTAACAATTTCAAGACTCATGATGAAAAATGCTGTCCAGCTACTGATGTTTTCTGTAATCAGAATGCCTGACTACAGATTGAGTCATTTTTTCCATTTCATTTTTTTCCCAACATGGCTAACATCAAAAGAGTTTTATAAGAGTTCATGTGTATTAATACCTATTATACTGGCCCTTCTCAGAGTGCCGGGGGGCTAAAAGTAGAGAGAATACAGAACAGAATATTATTTTTAAATGGATGCAAAAATTTTAAGAGAAAACACAAAATGTCATGAAGCAGTCAATTCTATTTCTTTAACTAAAATCATTAACAATTTTAGTAGCTGTAAATATATGGAACCATATAATTTATACATAAGAACATGTGTTGGGAACATATGCTTGATGCAGCAAGCAAAAACAAAAAAAAATCTATTATTCTATCTGTTTTCCACCTTATCAATCTCCGATCTGAAATTTGGCATTTTCATTATTCAAAATATTGAAAGGGTTTAATCATAGAATAAAGTGGAACTTTCTCATTCTGGACAATATTTTTAATGATGTTTTGAAGTCAAATTAACTTTTTGAGCCATCTGTGAACTTATATAAAACATTTAGTACATTAAACCACAGAATCTGACAAACTGACATCTAATTATCCCTCCCCTCCATCATCTTGTATTTTTGGAAATTAACCACTGAACTTGGTGTAAAATTTTTTGTTCATTTCTATGAAGTTTTGATTTGGATTTAGACCAACATTCATTCAGATGAAATAATTTTGGATTTTGATTCAATGTATCAGGTATTTCTTCCAACTTTATTTGATCTTCACATTTGATAAATATGCCATCTCCATTTTATGTAACTCATAAAAATGTAAAATGGCATATAGTCAATCAACCACAGACCCCAACAGCACTCCATTGGAGATCCACATTTCACACTTAAGCATTGTTATAAATTGATAACTCTTAATACAACCAACTACTCCACTAATTCGGAAATGTATCTCATTCATAGGTTTGTGACAAGACATTTTTGTGAAATCTTTTGCTGAAATCTAAGCAGAATACTTACAACATTCTCCTTAACAATTCTTCTTGCAATAAAGGAAATGAGTTTAATTATACATGACTTCTCTAAAAGTTAGGTGTTTTGTTTTTTGTTTGTTTTTAGTGAATCTATTATCAACAATTCCTAAAGTTTAATCGTGATCTTTTAAATATGTTCTTGAACTTTGTTAAGTAATTATGGGTATTAATCTGTAATCTATAGGTCCCATTCTTTTTTTTTTTTTTTTTTTTGAGATGGGACATTTAGCATTTAATCGTAAATTCCCTTAATATCCATGATGCTCTCAAGACCACAAATAAACAATTATAACTTCCAAACTGTGATGTATTTAATATGATCTTCATAGCTTGAATTCATAAAAAGTCATTACTATTTTTTAATTAGCAAATCTCTATTAACTACTTTAATTCTATCCTTTCTGATCCAAAGTTCATTCTCCTTGGCAAAAACAAACAAACAAACAAAAAAACAAACAAACAAAAAAAACAAGCAGAAGTATAATAAGGGCTCAATTGTTTTCCTCTTTGTATTATCTATATGCTATCCTAATAACCCAACTGGTAATCCTGGAGTATCTTTGACCTTCCTCTATTCTTGAACACAGCTTTTAAAAAATCCTTGTGTTGCCCTAGCTTTTTTCAATACCACAATTTATGCTGACTCTTTTTATTCATTTTCAGTTACCTGCTTCCATCTTCCATATACTGTCTTTAAACCCAAGTCAATTAACGAGTTCCTTCTATAACTAGACAATTCCCCTTCCTCCTAAAATCATAAACTTAAAGTTCTAAGGGATTTTTGAGTCTATCTAAATTATTTGTTTTCATTCTACAGATGAAAAATACTGAAGTCCAGAGAGGTTATGTGGCTTGTATACAGACAGTAAATAACAAGAGTTAAGAATTAAACCCTAGAGCCATGATTCCAAAGACATTGACCTTTCTATAGTCTGTGTTTAAGATGACTGTGTCTTTTTATCTTCAGATTTTAATCCTTGAGATCTGACTTGGGCTGACTTTCTTCACTAGAAATTTAGTTCAGAGAGAAGTATCTAAACCCTCTGAAAAAAAAGATATCCCAAAAAACTAAGGTATAGAATAAAAAACGAAGGTGATAGTATATCTGTCTACTCTATCTCCTCTACAACGAATCGATTTTTCTGTATATATTTTAATCAATGAGATTCATTTATAGGAGGTAAATTAACTCTTTCATGTTCTGCAGGTAAAGACACTGAGTTGCTAGTACACATCTATTCCAAAAGCTTGTACATCAGCATGCTTTATGATCATAATGTACTTGACTTCTACTGGCCTTTCATGATGCTAGACTACCCCTACCCTCTTCAGTTTCAAAAGGAGTTGCATGAACAAAGAAGTGAGGCAAATGAATTTGATTTTGCAAGTAAATTTCAGTGTAGACTTTGTGCAAGTTATCCTCAGGAAATTAATGAAGACCCAGAGAGAATAATGCAAAAGAGGGAAATGCTCAACAAATATCTTTTAGATCCCAGACTCTCTGTGGTACTGACTATGGAAACAAATGGAACACACCAGCTTACATGCATCATCCATTTAGGATTATTATTACAAGCCAGTATTAAAGCTACCGTAAATCAGTGTCTCCCCTAAAAGATGTTTGCTAATTGATTCTCAGAGGGTAATTTATGTAATAGGATTATCAGTTTAACTATATAACAAAATGTGAACAGAATGCTAGCTAAGATCCAATTAATCAGAAACAGCAAAATCAACCAAGGTGACATAACAAAATAAATGTAATTTAGAAAAAATAAAATAAAATAAAATAAAATCACAATGAGCATTACTATACCAGAAACAAAGCTACTTTATTTACTAAGTTTAAGTTGCTTTTCTTAAAGTTAGTAAATATTTAAAAGATCCTCAACATATTTGTTTCACATGAAAAAGTCAAAGCACCAACAATCTGAATTCAAGACCTGTTATTATTTATGTATAATTGTACTGAAAATCTAAAACTACCAACTGTCTAAATTTTTACAGTAAGAACGATGGTAAGTACTGACATATAAAAATATAATAATTGAAACAATGGGAAAAAACAAGCGCTATTTATTACTTAAATACAAACTTTAAACATGATATAGACATTATATCAAGAAGTTCAAGAAGTTGCACATCAGATTTACAAAATGTCCCGTTCTGCCTTTTTGAATAAAACAATGCTAAAAAAATAAAATTCACAGAAAAGTAACTTTTTTTAAGTAAAAACATTTATAAGTATCATCCAAAATTATAAAAGTTTTTTTCACAAATTCTCTTCTCCACCCTAAGGTGCCTGTAAACAGTTTTTAAAAAAAATGTTTATAGATTAAAGGAATGTCTATCACAGTTCACACAAACTTCCCTCACCGAAGCACAACAAGGCTACACAGTAGTTTCATGCTTCCATAATCCAGTCCTAATATTGCCAGTGCTGTCTGTACCCAGCAGGGGTCCATCCTGGCCACTGTTTTTAAGTGGTCCATTTTGGATAGCCAGGTTTAGGCCATAGGACTTCTGTTGGCTTTCCAGCTCAACCACTATAGGCTTTCTTAATAACTCCTTTTTGTTACTGGTAGCAATGGGTTTTTCGAAATTTCTGCTGCTTTTGGGAAGCGTGCTACAAGCATCGCTGCTGTCTTGCTGAGGCTGGTTATACTGCCTCTCACGGTAAGCTAAATAAGCTCTCCTACTCCTCGAATGTCCTTCATTATTGCCCGGTCGACTCTTGGGCAAACCGTTCTGCACACTCCCTTCCACGCTGGTGGGGACATCATAGGCGTATTCTCTCAGGACCGTGAGTCTGCTGGCACGATGTCCCTTGCTTCTGTTTTTATGATGTCGGCTTGGGTGCCCATTTGTTCGAAACTGAACTTCTACTGGGGCCACGTGCATTTTAATATCATTGTCTACTGAATGTTCAGTTAGACTGTTATCAAGCTGAGGCACAGTATTCAGTGGAAGAGAATTGCTATGGCACTGGGCTGCAGCAGCTTGCAAATTTGTCAGTTTACAGCCTTGTGAGGAATTTTTCAAACTCGATGCACTTTTATTTGTGCACGAAGACTCTGCGCTGCTATTAGTGCATTTAGGAGCTTCTCCATTCGTCCCGATGGAACCAGAGGGCTGGATGTTGACTTGCACAGAGTAGGCGCTCCTTCCAGGGCAACAAGTGGCGATCCAGGCAAGTCTAACGTCTTCTCTGTTAACACAATGATGCATCATGACAAAAGCACTAAGACTTAAGCAAGTGGCTCCAAAGAAACAACTAAAAACCAAGTCCAGAGGGTAATATAAAGCAACAGACAAGGCCCCCAAAATCCACAATGCAACATATAAAAGTAGAGTGAGACTGGCTCCCAAAAGCTGAGAATGAAAAGTGTGTTCATTTTCCAATGCCGATGTAGAAATCAATGATAACGACATTGAGTCCTGATGATTTACTTCTCCGTGTTCACTGGTTGCCAATCTTTGCTGTTCCTCAGCTGGCTCTTTTAGTTCAAATTTGCGTTCAGGGTGTCGTTTCAACTGAATAAATATGCTCAGAAAGTACATGCAGTTTATGAAAATGATAAAGCTGGCAGGTCCATAAAAGGCCCCTATGCTGGGTTCCCAAGCCATCCAGCAACTAAAAAAGAAATAAAAATAAAACAAATCAAGATGGACATTCTCAGAAAGTCAAATTTCCATAAATTATCATTAAAAGGGCTAAAACCTATATTAGTGTTTATGAAATCTTTCCAAAAAGTCACTTTGATTTACGGGAATTGCAAGCATCTGTTGGAAAATACTCACTATGGTGCATTCGGCCTACTGCCGTAATTCTTGATGTTAGCTGCCGCTGTTATTCCACACACAATGATAGGAATACCACCACCAATAAGGTAAAATCTGGAATAAGGAAGAAGGCATTAGTCATTCTTGCTCCTGAAGAGAGAATTTCCCAAGACGCTGCAGTTCCTCGGCCTCTCACCTACCCTGGGCACACAGATCGACACTCAGTGGCTCCTCAACATGCCTGATTCTATTTCAGTTGAGAAATGTTATTCTCTCTAGAGTAATAAAAAGAAACTATCCCTAAAGTGCCATGGGAGCCATATTGCCATAGGTATTTATGTGTAAAAGGAACATTATGACTCATTGCTTCTCCAATATCGTAACAGTATCAGAAAACCAACTTATTTGGGGCTAGTATAAGCAGATTGAAATTAATTGACAAAAGAATGGTCTACTTGGGTTTTAAGAATGAGTAAAACTGATCAGGTTCTGCCACCTTGTGGACAAACAAAGCAGAATACTTAACATGGATAAATTTGATCCATTCTTCCTATTATTTTATATTATACTTAGAATGTGAATAAATGCTATTTTTGAGTTTACAGTAATTTTCCCAAATGACTTGGTCCATTGATCAAGTTCTCCTAGCCGTTTTAATTCCCACATTTGGAGGCAGGTGCATCTCCTTTCATCGCGTGACATCGGCATGCTTGCTGTTCTTCAACAAAGATGGTCCATGTCCTGACTGTGCATTTTTACTTCTCGTTCCCCTTGCTAGAATTCTTGGCCTTCTGATCCTGGTGTACTGGCTTCCTTCAAGTCCCAGCTAAAAATCTCCCCTTCAACAGAAAATGCCATCTGCATCCAGAGAGAGAACTATGGAGACTGAATGTGGATCAAAGCACCTTTTTTGTTTGTTTGCTTTTTCTTTCTCATGCTTTTTCCCTTTTGTTATGATTTTTCTTTCACAAAATGACAAATTTAGAAATGCTTAAAACAACTGTACATTCATAACCTATATCAGATTGCTTGCTATCTTGGGGAGAGAGGAAGAAAAAATGTGGAACACAAAGTTTTACAGAAATGAATGTTTAAAACTATTTTGTATGGAATTGAAAAAAAGTAAAAAAAAAAACAAAAACACTATTCAGAAATAAATAAAAATCTCCTTTTGGAATTTCAGTACTAGTGCCTTCCTTTGAAAATTTATCTCCAGGTCATCCTGCACATACTTTGTCTATATTCTATTCAGTAATGCTGCTCTATTATCAATAGACAATGATAATAATTAATTATAATTCCTCAATAAACTAGGAGTTACTCAAAGGCAGGGACTCTTCTTGGTCTCTTGTACTCTTAGCACACCTCATGATACTTAATAAATGCTAGTAGATATGACTTGCTATACACAAGGCAGAGCAATAAAAAGTTATCTAGGGATATATTAGGATGAGTAGAGTTAAGTTTGTCAATTTTAAAAGTTTATTTATACTTATATAGAAATGCATAGGGAAAAAGTGGTTGAGACTCAATTTTAAAGATGAATTAAGGAAGAGAAAAAACAAACCTAATGCAACAAAAATTTAAAGTCTTAACAATAGTTCTGGTAGCTAAAATATATAATGTTACAGGTCACATGTAACCCTATTTATTATAAACAAGGAAATCCCAGATGTTCTGATGAGGAATTTAGCCTATTCCCAAGCACTGGCTGGGGGTAGGGGCTAAAGAGAAAGACAGATGTGGATCTCCCACTGATCACAGAAATTGCATCTCTACCACTATACACATTTTATTTTATCAACTCCTCTAAGTTATTAAGACAGAAATGTTAATACATCTCAGAGTAACCTCTCTCTATCCGATTCTGCCATTCTTCCTTGACCTAAGAAAGGATTAGACTATAAAAACAATACTAATGCCCAATTAAAATAGTTCAACCAAAGTTTTACTATCTCACCATGAATGGGCTTGATCTCAGATTCTTAAACGTGATGCTGGTATGTCACAAACTAAGCTGGACATGCTTTTTAGTTAATTGTCCCATATCTGCCATCAATCCAATTTAATCAGGTAGTAAGAGTCTATATGCAAGCTATACTGATGGCTGCTAGATTAACCTACTTAAATTCAAATAGTCGCATCACTAGAATGTTGGCCAGCATATGAGAAAAGCACTTGGCCAAAGGAAATCACAAAGACATTTATTATTAAGGTAGAAAGGGATAAATCATCCTTTGTTCATTATTTCTTATTTATTTATAGCTTGCTTTATATATATTTGTTTGTATATTGTCTCTTCCATTGGCCTGGAAGTTTCTTGATGGCAGGAATATTTTTTGTCTTTTAGTAGCTATTCTCAACATTTAGTAGTGTCTGGCGCCTAGTGGGTGTTTCAAAAAAATATTGATTGATTGATGATTGAAAAACACTTATAGGTTTTCATATATACAAGATCTTCACTGTTTGCTACTAATATCACATAACTGTATATTCACAATCTTTAAATTATAGAATAAACAGACTAAGTCGAAACCTATTTTCTTTTAAACAGACAAATTCAGGTTGAAACACAACAAGCTGGTTTATAAGCCATATAGTATAAAAGTTTAAAATATTATTAAGATTCATCATTACTGGATGAAATAATCAAAATGTTATTTTGTAGTAAATACATTTTTGAAAGAACATTGCCAAAATCTATTAAATGAAAGTATCTGGTACCTGAGCATGGGCCTTGGTGGAGGTGGAGGCTCATCAGGATCCTGACATCTCTTAGCCTTTTTAGTGACTTGTTTATAGATATTTCTAGCTGTCACTCCCACCCACAGTACTGTGGCAAGTGTAGAGTAATGGAGAATTATTCCAACCTGGAAGAACAAAGTTAAGAATAACCCTGTCAGCCTTCAAAAATTATTTAAAATTTTACACTTTCAACAACAGTTCATATTTATTGACACCCTCATTAAATTCAGATAAGCAAGTGACTGAACTTCAGCAAATGGAACATTCATATAGTCAAGCTTGTTTCTCTAAATCATTTCTAAGCTAATCATTTATTCTCTCTTTTTAAGTGTCTATATGTGTGTGCATGCATGTGCAGATCAAAAATGTTAAATAAATTTAAAGAATTAGCTTCAGGAAGAACAGCAAAAAGATATTAACTTCTGATAATGAGCTATTAATTATGTAGGATTAATATCTTACACACAAAAAGATCAATAGTGCCTATTACCCAAATATTTTAAACTAAGTTGAGAATAAGTCAAAATACTATTCTCTTATAATATAGTTTTGTTCCAAGAGGTTAACTGCTAAAATTTGGTAATAAGCATTCTCTTATAATGACAGGGTGCTAGATTATGTAATAGTATGTTCTGTATTCTGTAACTCAGACTTACCATTGGTTTCAGGATAGCCAAAAATTTCTGTGGGCTGAGAAGATTTTTTTTTTTAAATGTATCCTCAAATTTAAAATTTTATCTATACTGGGAAAATTGGATTTAAAAAGTTAAAGTTTCCTTGAAGAGTTACTTTTTCCTTGTTTTGTCTATTTTATAACTTCAGTTCTAATTATTTTAAGGAAAATTTCTATATATAAAGAAACCTCCCATTTCCAGGAGATGGCTGACTGATTACAAACACATCGATTTTCTTGAGACAATAAATTTTCAGTACAACAAAAACTTGAGTAGTCTCTTCATATTTGGAAAATTTTGCTGGCAGTAACTGATAGAAACCCAAGTACTAAAGTTTATTTTATGAAAATAATATTTATTTACAAAAGTACAGTTCCTAGTACCCTTGGAAAAAAACGAATGTTTAAAAAGTGTTTTCATTTTTTAAAAAATAAGTTAATTTATCTCTACTTAGAATATTTTTCAATTTATCACATTGACTTTAGACAATGTGTAGAGTGCAATCTCAAGAATTACTCTTGTCTAAAGACATGGAAGCAAATACGGATTTCTTAAATTTAATACTAATTTATGTAAGCTTTACAGCCAATATAAAACATGCCACATATCCATATTGAGATGATTTGAAAATAATATTAATATGGAAATATTCGGATAGTCATCTCCTTCCCTATTCTTAAAATGAGGGGAAATTTTAACATTTCAAAATACTGAATATTTCCTATGACATTATAAAGGTTTGCAAGCAAATCTAAAGACTCAAAAATTTTTCTTGCTTAACTTCAATGTGCATCATATGGATTTGTTGTTCATGATAAAACAAAGTTGTCAAAGTTGTTTGATAGCATGGTTCTTTAACATGGTAATTAACTGTGTCACAAAGATTGAGAACTGAAAGACACTCGGAATGCAAAAGCATTTCAGTGTTTTGATGATACAGCAACTCTACTGCAAGTTGAAAAAAAAATCACTCTTAAAAGTTTGAAAAGACCTCAGAGATCACCTAATTTAGGCCCTTATGGAATTTTTAATCTGTTTTACAACACCCTTAATAAATGGTGATCCAACTGACTACCTGCTAAGAGCATTTCATTTCACTTTCAAACAGCTCTAATTTTTCTAAAAATTCAAATTCCCTCTAACTTCTATGCACTGATACTGATTTAAAACATTCTTGATTACTCTGAAAACCCTTCAAATCGTTGGCAACAATGATCATAAACTACTTAATTCTTTTCTTCTTCAGACTAAATATTTACAATTCTTTCAATTTTTTTTCTTTTTAAATATGGCATTCTCTCCAAATCCTAATTTACCTTTCCTGGACACATTCGAAGCATGTCAAAGTGTTTCAAGTGAGATGTACAAAGAAGTAGCCTCACTGCTTCAGATGGTGTGATCAACATATAGTACAGAAAACTTATTCTGGATATATACCATTTACCATTACTAAGATGGAAAATTCAAATGGAATGAGCAAAGTTGAATATCTAAGATAAGTCCCTTTTACTTTTCCTATAAAAGTCCTACTTTTCCTTTAAATAGGTACAAAAACATGGGGAGTGATGTGATTTATTGGAGATAAAACTAGATTGGGAGTCAAGACAGATAACAGCCTCTTTCATTCTGTTTCTTCATCTGTGAAGAACATAATTATATGTACAAAAAGGTTGTCATGAGGAATGTTCTATAAATTTTAAAGCACTGTGCAAGTGAATAATCATTGCTTTTATTATCATCATATTTACTATTCTAACAAGTAGGTAAGACTTTAAATAACTCCCTTGAACTATGTGAACCTCAATTTTTCCATCCACAAAATGAAGGGATTGGAATAGGTGGCCTACCAATAGCTCAAAGGCATGATCAAAAATGCAGTTGCCACAAAACTGGGGATCCAACACACTGGATAATAATCAGGATTTAAGAATGCCTTGACAAGGTGCAGCAATGGGTTAAATCTAGTAAGACAAAATGCAATGGCTATAAATGTAAAGTCATTTAGAGCTCAAAATTTTAATAAAAATTCAAGTGTAAAGCCTGTAAAATTACATGGTTGGAAAGCCTTTTGTCTACAAAGAATCTGTGGGATCTGATGGTGCTGCTAGATCAGAAGGAATCAAAAGTGTGGAGTGGAAGGTAAAAGGACTAGTGGAATCTTGGGTACATTCAGAGAAGTGAGTTTCTAGAAAGGAAGGCTTCTTTCCTTGGCCCTGGCCAAACTACTTCTGGAGTACTGTGGTCAGTTCTGAGGTCAAAGTCAATTTAAGAATTTTGAAAAGCTAAAGAGGAACTAGGATAGTAAAGGGCCTTAAGTCCATGTCAAATGAGAAGACCATGAAGAAACTGAGAACATGGAAACTAAGAAAGCTGTCCTGATATTGCTTGACCTATCTCCAAGTATCTGAAGAACTTTTCATGTGGAAGGGGGATTAGATTTATTCTGTTTGTTTCCAGAAGCTAGAACTTAGAAAAGAGGTGGAAATTGAACTTGGACTTGATATCAGGAGACATTTTCTAACAATTAGAAGTGCTTAAAAGTGCAATGGGCTGCTTCGGGAGGTGACTCATGGTTTCTCTCACCATAGCTACTTCTTAGTCTCTGTCTCAAGCATAATATGTAGGAATTCCTTTCACCCATGGTCCTCTGTATTTTGTGCTTAGCAATTCTGATATGCTAGGTTTTTATATGTCTTGGGTAAAAATTCTCATTACACAATTATTAAATTGATTAATAAAGAAATTTTGTGAAATCAAATACAATTATGTTCAACAAAATTAATAAAACCATTGTGCATAAGGTAGTGTCTTAAGTAATCTTATAAATGTATTCAAAATCTCTTCAATCTTGCAAAATTCTATTAAGTCTGCAAAATGTACCATTGTTTTGTAATTATTAATTCTACCCTAATATCTTTTAATGGGAATAGAGTCTTAAGTATTTGCATTCCAAAAGTGTTATGACACTTTTTTAGACTTGTAGTCTGATCTGTTACGTATTAAGTTCAAGTTTATTTTCAAACCTGTCTTAACTGAAAATTAAATGTGCAGGAGACCCTAAATGAAATGCATTTATCATAACTTTGCTTTATGTAATAGAGTAAAACTAATTTGGTGTCACAATATTTTGAACTTAAGATATATTTACTAAATATATAAATACTGATCCAGGACTATGAATATGAAATACCTTTAAAAACAAAGGATGGCTAAACATTATGTCTCACCACAAGGAATTAAATCTATTTTCATTTCCCTGCCCACGAAAAACAAATGCTAAGTAGCACCATATATGTCTTATACACCCAAAATGTAATATGTGGTATTTGAGAAAGGAAAATACTGTTATGGTTCACATGGAACTCTTCATTCCCATCATATTTACTCATACTATTCTACACAACACAGCTGGGAATTAAGTGAATAATTTTAAACCTTTCAAATATATTCAAAATCATTTAAAATGAAGAATGTAATTGGCAGAAATGGCTACACAATGAATATATATTATATATATATATATACATATATAAATATATAAAAACATATATATAATGGAGTGTGTGTGTGTGTATGTGTATAATAAAATATATTCTTTCAAAATAAACCATTTGCTAAGGTTTTTATATATCCCTTACATTTACTGAATGAAAATATAAGGGCTATAGAATACTATGAAATTCTACCTGGTTCAAGTTAGTGAAGTACTTCTATCCTAAGAAAAATCCTTTAATAATCCTTTGAATTAACTATTTGGAACCAAAACAGAACTAGCCCAGCTAGCAATTATCTTTCATCAAAATAAACCATATATATAAAATACTTGCTCGCGGTAGCCACAATTTTTATTATCTGGGCCTAACAAAATTTGATGAATTACTTTTCTAATAAGAACTCCCTGTTTTGTTTCATTGCATTATATTTTCTTACTTTCAAGAGTTTCTTATTTTTGTTCAAACTTACTGCTTGGCAGATGCTAGCATTCTGGGTCTGAGTTATGCCTCCAACAAACACTCCGCAAGTCAGGAAAATGTGAAAACACAAGTTCACCAGCATGTGCCAGCTTTTAAGGCTGATCCTAATCAAACTGTTTAAAAAAAACATCATTTTAATACATAATTCAATAAAAAATTAATCATAAACAACATCATTCATTTAAAACATTTAAAATATTCATTGAAAACATTCACTAAGTAACATTAATCATAAACATCCTTTACCATAAAATTTACCAACATCCTTCATTTAAAAAGGAAATACTTTTTATTTGATAAAAGAAATTATGCTTTACAGTTTCAAGTCATAAAAGGAATTTTGTAGGAGTTAGAGACCTGGGTTCAGATCCCATTACTCATACATCCTGGTCAGGGAACTCTATCACTTAATCTTAAGGTGCCTCAGACATGCATTTGTGGATGCAATTTCCTCCTCGGGGATTCCTTCCATAAATGATCTCACAGGTCCAATCTCTATTCTAGTTTATCCTATCTTATATAAATGAATAAAAATTCCATAATAATAAATATTTTAATAGCATAGTTCTTTTGGATTCACTGTGCAAAGAAAACATATATCAGGAAAAAAACCTGATTTATAAAATTAATGTGTTCATTAAAATTTAGAGAGAAAAAAAAGTCCTAAAATAAGGATAATGGTTATTATTATAATTTTTATTATAGTCTATAAAATCACAAATGTCTTTGTCTGGTAATTTGTCTTGACATTTAGCTATATAAGCACAAAAAACCCATACACATCAATAATACAAACTTTTAAAATGACATTTAGAAAAGAAAAATAAATCTTAATATCTAGAGTCATATCTTGCCTCAAATAGCATTTTTTTCTATAGATTTCATAATCCTAGTGATTTTTAGCAACTTAGTAAAAGGCTTCTAACTGTATATAAAAAATCACTTCTTTGCTCCTGCACCCTCCCCCCCATACACTTTTCATTTCCTTCAGATGTGAAGAGACAGCAACAAATCAAAGTAGACACCAACAATCCTTATTTAACAAACAATGTTTACTGCTATTATCTTTAGAGGCAAATTAATTGTCAGGCAATATCCTATCACTTCAGCTATCAATAAGCATTTAATACTCAATTCCCAACCATGTGGTTAAATGAACTAACGGACCTCAATCATGACAATATAAGCAACAAAATGTTATCTGCTTAGTTTGTTAAAATTCTGGGCATATAAAGTTTGGGCATTTTAGTGTGTGCTACTAAAGACGAGGTGGTTCTCCCAAATATAATGAAGTTTATAATGTTCCTTTGAAGGTAAAAATTTCTGCTGCATTTGCTTTTTATTTAACTTTAAAATTCGGCAAGGGAACAGTAATTTACATGATATAATATATTAGCTTCTAACTAAAAAACTTGTATTTGTCAGTCTTGCTTTAAACAAATGTGAAGTCATAACTCAATCCACAAATTTTATTTCTTACCTGTGATGATATATATAACTGACATTGATCATTAACAGATTTAAGAGAAGAATTATAGAAGTGGCATATACAACAGGATGTAATAGATCAGCTGACTGGGAATATATTTCAGATCCTGTCAAATCCTAGTGGGAAAAAAAAAACAACAACATTATTCCATCTGTCATTTTCTTAATATTAACTGCAAGGATTTTTCCAGAAACCTAAATATGTTAAGAAAAAAATGTGTTGATCTTATTTATTTTAGATCTATCCAAGTTTTAAGATTTTCTCTCTATTTTACTTAGCTATACTATGAAGAATTATAGGCCTTAACACCTATTAAATTACTCTATCATCTTACAGTTCTTTAATTTGGATAAGATATATATATATATATATATATATATATATATATATATATATATATATATATATATATATGTATGTATGTATATATGAGAAGTACTCATCAAAGAGCAAACTCTCATGAATAGTATAGGAAGGTACTATTAAGAAATTTCCTACTTTTTTAACTATTTTCAGTTTTTGTCATTTTGAATATTTCCTGAATAACATGGTAATTAAAATATAGAAAAGTGGTCCAAAGGACTTCTCTCTCCATTACGCAGCCCAAAGATGATCCATATTGTGTCTGTGTTCTTCTCTGATATGATCTCCACATCCTTAGTTATAAAAAGCTTTTCTGTACCTATCAGAATTCTAAAACTTTTCTTTAGGAAACATGACCTTGGGTTATTCAGCTATTTCCAGATATGAAAATCAAATTGGAAGAGAAGGAATAGAAGGATGACAATCTCTTTATAATTCTTGAAACTACAATTTCTGCTAAAATTTTCAATTACTGGAATGTAGTAAGCAAAGAAATTATTCAAAAATCAGGCCTACAGTGCCAGTAACCTCCAAATCAGTCAAATGATCAAAATCAAGAAGAGAGTAAGAAGGGGAAAAACCAGCATCAAGTGGTAGTATATACATGGAATTAATCAATTAACCAATAAATATTTATTAAGCACCTACTATATGCCAGGTACTGAGCTAAGCATAAGACAGTGAAATATCCCAGGACTATGAGAAAATTATCATGGAAGAGTTTCAGAATTTCAGAGCTATATCATACAGAATTTTTGAACCTGTAGGGACACTGGAGTTCATCTTGTTCAAACTCCTCAATTTACAGATACAGAAAAAGAGTGTCAACATAAAGGAAATCAATAATAATATTAGTGAACACTACCCACAGTTATACTCAAATACAAAATGAAAATGGATTTGTGATCTCATTAGTTTGGAAATCTCCAAAAAAAGCTGACCCTTCTTGTGAGATTCTTCTCGACATAACCCCCCAAAAGTTGCCACTGGGGGTCTATACAAACATGCTGAACAACATCAATAAATCATAAAAGCTGGCCATCTCTCACTTTTATGGGAAAACAATAAAACTGCAGATCTGTAAACTCTTTTTGCAGAGGAAAACAATGGTCCCACAGTAAGTTACTAAAGAAATCATACCTTGGACAAAATTCCATTTTTACAAATATACCTTAAAAGTCTTATCAAAATGAAGTAAAAAAGCATTATCAATGTAAAGATTATATGTAACCAGAAACGACAAAGTAAAATGTCCAACAGAAGGAGAATGGCTAAATTGTGATATTGATGAAATAGAAGGCAAGCATGCATTTAAGATTAAAGCATGAAAATTGCAAAAAAACAAAACAAAAAAAAAACCTATTGGAATCTTACATTAAATACTTCCAAATTTAAAAAGCAGCTAGGGAAATAAGAGAGAACACCCTAACTTTGCTGTATAAGAGGTAAAGTGAATCCATATGAATGTTCAAACAGATTCTTAATGAAGACTAAGGAGTGACTGGAGAATTGTTGATATTTCACACATTTAATTTATATAATGATTCAGTTGGACTGAAAAGAGATGACAAAACACACTCTTGTCCTCCCTTCTTCACAGAAGTAGGAAATTGTAGGTGTTTTACAACTATATTCAGTTGACAGGTTAGTTTTACTGAACTACCATTTACCCAGGATTCCTCCTTCCCAATTCCATCTGCCTTGTTTGTTATTCTTTGTTACATACAGGGAGAGGTTTTCTGGATATATATACATTTGAAAATAAAGACAATATTATTTAAGTGAATTTTTACATGAGTTTGGGCAAGTCCCTGGGCTTCAACGCCTTCATCTAAGAACTAAGAGGGAACCTTGAAGACCTGCCAAATGGCCTCCAAGGTTATGTCTAGTCTGAAACCTGTGACCCTATCACCTATGCTTACCTTGAAGTGTCAATTTTTAAGTGTCCATGATTTCATCACTATGGATGCTCCCTTAATCAATGTACCTAATTTTGTGTCCCTCATGCCTTCTGGTTGTATGTAACTCTTGTCCACGGGCTCTTCTATTTACACTGTAAGCTCCTGCCTAACTTTCATCTCTGTAGCTCCAGAATTTAGCAGAGGAACTTAGAACGTGCTTATTATATCTGAAAAGGAAAATCAATCCACCTAGGAAGCTAGATTTCCTCGGATCCTCCTCAAAAATAGAGACAGCCCAACTGCTTTTCGCCTCACTTTCCTGCTGAGGCAGTTGGTGGGGCCACAGAAAGAGTGCTGGGCTGCAGTAAGAAGACATGAGGGTCCCAATCGAGGTCCCCTGCCTGAGACACTTCCTAGTGGTGTGCCACTTCCCCTCCAGCTGCCTCAGTTTCCTCATCCACAGAATGGACATAATAACCCGAACCAAGTGAGGTAATATTTATAAAACAATACTGCTTAGCACAGGGGCGGGCACTGTCTTGGTACAATACCAATGCTAATTCCCTTCCCTTCCCCTGCTTCTAAACACATACATTATAACTAATCTCCTTGGTAATCCTTCCTAAATAGAAGTTGCCTACTTAGGTTGTTCACGTTTCTTTGGGGTTCTCTGTCATTTCAATGCCTTTGGGAGCACAAATCCTAAGATTTCCAGATAAAACTAACTCCAGGCTATACAGAGGAATTCCAGAAAAGGATTCTGCAGCTCCAAAGAGCTTGAAACGCTGTAGCATGCTGTCCAACATCTCCAGCAAGCCCTTCTTCTTCTGTAAAGTGCTGGCCCACATCCCAAATAAATCACCCTGATGCCGTTCCTCCTACTCAATTTCAGGGCTGCTTCATCGCTCATCTTCAGCATTTGTCCAAGGTTCTCGCACTGACAGCTTAATTTGACATGCTGTTTGTCTAGCTTCATGTCAGTGTTCCTTCTACTCCGTTTCTCCAGTGTAGATGGTTAGGCTAATCTCTTCTACCTTCCTGTGATTTTTGTTAAGCCTGGTATTATTCTAGTGTCTAATGTCATTAATGTGATAACACCTGCAAATGGGCACACTGGAAAACCTCACCATCAATCTTTTATTTGAAGGCTAAAATATGTTCTTTCATATTTTTAATTCCTTTTTTTAAGTTTTCAGCATCTACTTTTACAGATTTTGATTCCCATTTTTTTTCCTTTCTTTCCTTCCCTCTCCCGTTCCCCAAAACAGCAAGCAATCTGATATAGGCTATCCATGCACAACCATATTAAACATTATTTCCACACTTGTCATGCTGCAAAAGAATCAGAACAAAAGAGAAAAATTATGAGACACAAAAACAAAGGAAAATAGTATGTTTCAATCTGCACTCAGACTCCACAGTTCTTTCTCTGGATGTAGATAGTACCTTCCATCATGAGTCTTTTGGAATTGTCCTAGATCATAAAATAGACATTTCCTAAGATGATGACTGGTGAAGAGCTCTGGCAAACATTTATCTTTCTGGTTAACATACTAATTGATGTAAATATTCAGAGGCTTGCTTAAAAATTTTCCCTCTATTCCATCTGCTATGGAATCTTACACAATTTTCATGCACCCATTCTGAAACAGACTTTGCCTGAAGAGGTACTTTAAGGATGTATTTTGCTCTCAGTCAAATATTCTTTTGTAATAAACAAACACTAACCAGAGGAGTTAGGATATTCCTCATCAGCCAAACAACCATGAAGATAAGCAGTGTTGTAGAAAATGGACTGATTATAAAAGCCTTCCTGTTTTCTTTTTGGATTTACATGAAAAAGAATTTGTTCAATATGCATATATTTCCTAGTGAAATTCTGATAGTAATGAATGTATGAATGAATGAAAGGAGGCATATAGGTCATTTGCCAACATCTTCTTGGTCACCCATTTCCTCTATATTTTCAGCAAAACATCAGGATCCTTTTCTAATTTAAAAAAAAGTGCTTCCTATAGACTTTATGTCAATCTTATTTTTTTCATCCAAAATCCAACTATTCTTCCTGACCACATTACCTTAAGGGCAAAAACCACTTCTTCCCATGGTTGCTGAGTTGGATATAAAAGGGTCAATTGGCCAATCTACTGCTTTTGTTAATGGGAGACTACATCACTATAAAATAAGAGCAGATCTGTTTTATTTCAGATCTATTTGTTGTTCTCCTTCTAGCTTCATAAATCAAGAAGCTGGATTTCATGCCCAACGTACTAGAGGTCCATTTTCTCTTCAATTGCTTTTTGTTGCTTCCTCATACAAGTTTTCTTTTTCTTTTCTTTTCTTTTTTTTTTTTTTTTAATTTTCTGCCTATGGTATTCAACAAATGATCTTGGTACTTTAATACTGCAACCAGCTGCCATGTCTCTTTGCTTTGTGAGGAGATTGAATATTTGCTAACTAGAATGGTTTCCGGGATCTTTTAGTGAATATTCTATATATTTTCCTTTTTCTTTTCCCTCAAAGGCTGTCACTATCTAAACAGGTCAGCCTAGTTAAAGTTGCTTCAATTGTTACCAATATCTTTTCTTTTCTTTATCCTTCTAATTTAATGTTTGCTTTGAACTTTCATTAAACATTTTCTGATATAATTAGGCACAGTTTCCCCTAAATTCCTAAGCCTGTTATATAATATTAAGATTAATTTCAGCTGGAATACAGGTTTTTGAAAATCCTATCAGGCAGAGTAAACACTATGTATATCTTATTTGAGGCACAACCCTGCTAAGTATAGAAAGGTTCCTCAGAACAAACTCGACCACAGGTTTATTGTTACTTTTTTTCACACTAACTCCTGAAATAGTTACAAAAACAAAACAAGCTTTATTTCAATTTGGTTCACTTCTGCTTCAGAATGACCCAAATATCACATATTATTCATATTTGGGATCTCTGATTATTTTAAATAGGTTAGAAAATGAAAATTGGCTTCCACAAGACTAAGGGGGAAAAATCTCTTCACCCTAAACATGGTCATATTGCCTTGTATTGCCTGCAATCAGTACAGTGAGCTATTAGATAATATCAATTGCATACGATAAATAAAAAAATCTAAGAACCTGAAAAGATCCTCCAGATAACATCAACATAAACCTGACCTTGACAACCTGAATGTAAAGGTAGGCAAAGATAGGTTAAAGAAAACTAAGTTGAGAAAATATGGTTTGGGATAAAGGAATAAAAGATTTCAAAGTCCTATAAATACAAACTATGCCACTACTTTATACTTAAGTATTATGAATTGTTTCTTTAAAAATAATTATGAGACTTGGCAATCATGTAAGGATACCACTAAAAAATAAAATGTACTATATATTATTACCAAGAGGAAATAACTGATTATAACACCATGTAAACTTTCAACAGTTGTCAAACTATATGTCAAAAGTAAATAAAAGTACCTTAACATGGGTTATAAATTGAGTGATAAACAGAAAACAGAAGATAATTTTTAAAAAGGTTACATTCCAAAGTGAAGAATTGTCATCAATGTAATCGAAGAACCGTCATCAATATAGTCCTCTTCCCTTAGTCCAAAAAAAATGCAAAAAATAATTCATATGTTCATTCACACCCTAAAAAAGTTAATGGCTAAATTTAATCATTAAAACACCATATAATTGCTGCAGAAAAAAAAAAAAAGTAAAAGAAACGCCTTCCATAATGGCCTTGATTAAAAGCAGCAGACATAAAAATTTAGAAAGGTAAATAAGAATTGATGAATAACAAGGAGGAAGATAGTCATCAAGCAAATAGTCATCTTTGAAAATGTAACAAGGACACTGTACCACTGCAATCTTCCTGAACACTGAATTATAAGAAGCTTTTTCAGATCAAGAATAAAACAGAAGAGTTAGTTTCTATGTCCTACCAAACTAGAAGAGTTTATGTCCAGGCTAGAGTACTCTTGTCTATCATTTCAGACCAGTTTGACTAACCAAAGAGATACTCATTATCAGGCAACTGGTCACCAGGTATTTATTTTCTTCTTGGCCAAAGAAATGGTGAAAATATCTACTTAAGGGTAAAAGAATACCATCTAAAAGAAAAAAAAATGACAATCTCTTTTAGGGGGTTACAACTGACATAAAGACTACACTGATTCAGAAAACTTGAAAAAATGTTAACAAGAACAGTATTGAGGAAAGAAATTACCATTTATTAAGTACCTCGAAAGGGCCAGATACTATGTTAAGTATTTTACAACCTAGATTCTTAAACTATGGTTCATGACTCCATATGAGATCTCATAACTAAATGGGGGGGGTCATCATAAAATTATGATTTATTACCAGTGAATGTTTTATGTTTATACCTCTTTTATATACTTATATACCCAGGTCACCCACAAAATTTCTTGGGCAAATAGGTCACAAGTGGAAAAACTTTAAAAAGCCCTACTTTACAAAAATAAATTCTCTTTTGATCCTTACAACAGCCTTGTGACGTAGATGCTATTATTATCTGCATCCTAGAAATGAGGAAACTGAGGCAGATATATACTGACCTATGTTCAGTAACTTGTCTGGGTTCACAAACTGAAATTCATACTTCAAAAGTTCAGCTTTTTATCCATCATGTTAACTAGCTGCCTCAATAAACACTAAATAAATCTTATCAATGTATAAAAGCTCCAAAAAATGGAAAAATGCAGGGCATCTATGGCTCTACACAGATTTTATTTATTAAAAACAAAACAGACTAGAAAATTCATAAGATTTGTTTAAACTCTAATGATCAATGAATTTATAATTACTATCTTGTGCTATTTAAATTACTATAATATTCATAATGAAATTAATTATGAAAATCAAAAAACCAAAGGTAATAATATCTCATGTAATAATGATTTACAAACAGGAAAAGAAACCTTAAGACATAAATAGCAGAGAAAGGAAACACTGAATTATTTTAAAGTTCTGTTTTTCTTTTTCCCAATTCATTTTCTTACTGCATTAGGGAAATGGAGGAAAGACACTTTTTGACATCTATTTTCTCAATAGTATCAAAAAAGTCTGAAATTTACTTTCACAAATTGAATTCCAAGGGGGAAAAAAACACTGGACATTATTAAAGATACAAGAAAATGCTCTCTATAGTTATAAAGATTTTTAAAATAGTTACCTTCATTCAACAAATTCAATTCAATAAACATGTGCAGCAGGGCAATGAGCCATATAAATGAAGGTACTGAGAATAGAAAGATAAAAAAATCCTAAAAGACATAATTTAAACCAAACAAATTAAAATACAAAGTCAATATAAAAAGGGTGAAAGAGTTTTAAAATAAAGGCTAGGAAAAAATTTAGGAAGCTTAGCTTCAGCAGGGATAATCAGGGAAAATTTCATTATGAATCTTAGCAGCTAAAAGATTTTGAAGACAAAAGACTCCAACAATTAGAGATTAGGAGAACAGCCGGGAGAGCCGGGAGATAAAGGTAGGTGCCCAGAAGCTAAAGAAGGCAACTGACAATTCTAACCACTAGCACCATAATGGGTTCAACAATTTTGCCGCTTCAATAATTATGTTGACTTGTGATTTTACCAGAAGGCTATTTTCACCATAGATACAAATTTCAGATTATTATATGTGCCTTCACATCTTGTACTGTTTTTTTCCCCCCGCCCACACATACTCATTCCTAAATCCTCCATTAAGTCATAAGGAACTTCTTGAAAAAAGGGGCTATTTGGGGCAGCTAGGTACTGTAGTGGATAGAGCACTAGCCCTGAAGTCAGGAGGATCTGAGTTCAAATCTGGCTTCAGACACTTAATACTTCCTGTGTGACCCTGGGCAAGTCACTTAACTCCAATTGCCTAAGGGGGGAAAAAAAAAAAGAAAGAAGGAAAAAAGGGGCTATTTTTGTCTTTTCTTTGTATTCCCAGCACTAAACAGAGGGCCTGACACTGGCAAGCACTCCAGAAATGCTTTTTATTTTGACTTGATAAGGGATCTGCCCAATAATTTGGAGGCCTGCTAAATGTTTTCAGCATCTTTACATAAAATTCTGTCCTTCTCCATTCCTTCACAAGCCTCTCTGTTAATTAAAATTTTTCCATTTTTCTCCTCCATCTCCCACCTTGGTCCTGTAGTAGCTTCTGAGCACACCTGAATAAATCAGCTACATAAATACCAAACTAAACTAAAACATTTTTATTAAAGAGATTGATTCTTTTGTGGATAGGAATGCATGATTCTATTTTACTGAATTTTCCATTCAACAGAATTCATCAGAAATTATTTTCCTATATTATGTTAGAATACTGAATATCATTTGCTTAATAAAACTGCATGTCTAAATTATACTTATGAAGAATTTAGAATTTATGAAGAACTTGTGGAAAAATATTTTAAAATGAGAAAAAAACAAAAGTTTAAAAATTCTTTTGTAATATTTCTTCAACATCGTGTAAAACTTTTTATCCTTATGGCTTCAAAACCTTGGTGTTAATTATTTTGGGAAACAACAATTTAATTTTTTTTATACTGGTATCCTTGTTTAAATTACAAGGGATATCTTATATTATCTTCTGATGATATGTATGGTGTATACTGATGTATATCACTTTGTTGCCTCTGGGTGGCATAGTTATATTTAAGAAAAATTAATATAAATAACAGTTGCTAATGTATTTTAGTTTTAAAGAACAGTGCATTACATACTAAAGAAAGATGAAATGTAAATACATAGGATCAAAGAACGGCCTAGTCCTTCCAGAAAAGGATTAAACTAATTAAAATGATTTGCTTAGAAGTTCAAAAAGAGAAACATTGAATTGATGATATAGTAAATGAAAAAAACTCAAGCTATAGTGTATCATGCCAATGTTATTAAAGGTTGAAAAATCTCTTTCAATAGTCCATATTTCATGTTTTGATTTTATTTTTTTTCTATTACACTCCTATGCAAATAGGAAACAATTTGTTGTTTTTCACAACTATTTCTCTTCCACTATGTTTGCTTTATGGAGATATAGTTGGCCATGTTTAAATCATGTATTTCCTGAGAAAGTTCAATCTCAATAAAGGAAATACTTCTCATGACAATTCACGTCTTGTGATTATGAAGCAGTAACACCACTTTCTACATGTTTTATTTATGACCATGCCATGTATGGCATACTAAATACCTCATACTCTTATCACTGACTGGACAAATCAATTCTGGAGGAGAAATGCTTAGTTCTGATTACACCAAAAGTATCACGAACATGAGTGAGGAGCCAAAGTGAGTCTTTCGTTCTTATCACTTGTTCCATATATCATTTCCCAACCTCGTTAGGCCAAACAGGGACAAGAAAGCTGGAGCCAAGTCGATACAATTTTCTACTTACAGGCTATGTCTACTTGTGTGGGTGTGTGTATATTTTAGGTGGAAAAAAAAAAAAACAATTTAAGGAAAGAAATTTAAGGAAAAATTTGTGGTATTTTTGTGCAAAAATACCTTTCATTTCTTTGCTTAACATTATTATAGATCAGAAAGAGGGAATGCTGAATTTAGTCATGGAGATCTCCAGTATCATTCTTCCATATCTTCAAATCATTCATGTTTAAGAAATACCTTTGGAAATACAGGAGGCTCTTGTTAAAAAAAATATTCCTGCATTCCCAATTACTATATCTATATATCGATACACACACACACACACACACATATATATAGATGTAAAAATATATCTATATAGATATCTATAAATATATATACTTGTCCACAAAAGTCCTAATTACTAATATATATATATATATACACATATATATATATATATATATACACATACTTGTCTACAAAAGCTCTAAGTAATGAAATCTTCTAATAATTATAATTACTTAAAACATACCAACTTTAATTTAGTTGTAAAAATTTCTTTTTTATTCATTTTAGCATTATTTACCTAAGTAATGGGAACTATCTTCTTATTCTTCAATATAAAAATGCATTTAATAAATGAATTATGTAACCAAAAATACTAATTCAAGAGCTTCAGGAACCCATGAATAAACCAACAAAAGGCTGAGATCATTAAACCATAACCCAGAAAGACCCAAAAGCTCATCTGTGTGTTGCATTACTCTACCTGTAGCTTTTATATAGAAATAACCACTACTGTCTGAATTTCAAAGGGAAACAAATATTATGCAGCAAAATAGAATCTAGCCTTGGTTTGGCCAAGAATTAATCACAATTTCTAGGAAAACTAAATATGAGTCTCAGTTCTGCCATGTTTAAACTGAAGGCACCAAAACACTGTCACGTGATAAGGAGCCAGTAGCCCTGGAAGTTAGGAAGCCTCAGCCTCAGAGCTGGGTAAGCGTCCCAGTGAGAGGAGGGGCCATTTTATCAGCACCAACAAGCACCGAACAACTGCTGCCAAAGGGCAGGCGGGTATGGGGGCCTCAGAGGGGCAGCCGCCTCCCGACTACCTATTGTGATTCCAGCTCAGCCCTCACAGCCGTCACCAGGGGAGACATCCTTCAGCCTCCCCAACAAAAAGCCGGCTAGCTGGAACAGAAAGCTTTCCAAGGAAGCCAGGAGGCAGCCTGGCCAGAAAAACTGAGCCTCCACCATCTTCCTCCTGATAGAAACAGCCCAGGGCTCTGAATCCAAAAGCCTGGGGCATAACAAGGCTTCCAGCCCAAGGCGATGGCCATCATCCTGGAGAAGCTCCTGAGGAGATGCACCTTGGCAAGTCTCTTGTAGATGCTGTAGCCACAGCCAAATTCCTACTTCCAGTCTTCAGCACTATTTAGGGGATCAGCATCAGAACTGGCATAATTTTATCAGTAGAAATGATGTTAGAGAAGAGGCTTTGACATCTGCTTTTCTCCTGACCTCTAAGCACCATGGGGCTTTTCCCTCTGATCTGCAGCTAAAACTTTCCTCATGTATTGCCTTCCCCATTAGATTGGAGATTCCCTGAGAGGAGAGACTTACTCCTCTATTTGTGTTCTCGGCGCTTAGCACAGTCGAGGAGGAAGTTGCTCTCTTTAACCTGGTGTTCACCTGGGAGTCAACAGGACGACAGGGCAGGATATGAACACATGAATAAAGGACTTTAAGCCTGCACTTGGCTGTCCTAGAGCACGTTCCCGGTATTTAAGCTGCACTTCATATGAAACAGCGGCCAGCGATCTCAGAAGACCTCAGAAGGAGGCAAGCTGGGTAAAACTGGTTTAAGCTCTGCAAAAGACAGCAACCAGGGATTTCTCTGAGGCCTGGGAACTAAGAGAGGCTGGCAATGTAATGCAGAGTGTTCACAAACGAAGTGAATGCCTGGGTCAAGCATTTTACAGGCCCCGGTGCAGAGATTTCACATATTTAACAGAGGAGAGAGATTGGGCAGGAAGGAAGGGGAGAGGGAATGGCAAGGACCATGTGGAGAGACTAGATGTTCCGTGTCTGTAAAACTCTAATCTTACTTAATATGCCGGTTCCTTCATTACAGGTGACTACTGCAATTTTTAGCTTTAATTTAGTTGTTTCCTATCTTCACATGAATTCCATCAAACACACTTAGAAATAAGCCAACCTTCCTTTCAACTGAACTGAACTCACACTCTTAAATAAACAAACAGGTCACTGTGGGATCTGTAAAAAGCACCTTATGACGTCTGAAGGAAAATAAGACTCCACTGTCCAAAGTTAGTTTTCAGGCAGAACATTTTCAAAGGTCGTACCATTAACACTGCGTAGCTCGTGAGAGAGTAGCACTGAATTGTCGTCACGTTTTCGTCTGATGAGAGGATGCGGCAGCCATCTGACTTCCAGCCCCCTTGTCCATTCAGCAAATCAAAATCCCACTGCGCTGCGACAGCATCTGCTCCGTGTGCAATCCGACGTAATGTGACATTAATAGGAATGTGTTGAGTATCTATATTTATTCCATCTGTTGAAAGAAAAGTACAAGAGTTTAAAAAAAGGCTAAGCAGTATAAAATTTGCTATTTGCTGAGCAAGTCATTAAACAGCATGGAACACAAAACATTTTTCTGGAGCCTAAGTTATGACATCTTATTGTTACTGTAGGAGAATTACATTATTGGGACGGTCAACTGGGCATCAAGAATTTATTTATAAAAAATACTTTAAAATTACAACAGGTAATAATTAGACAGCATTATTTGTCAGAAACAAACCCATTTTGGTGAGAATCACAGGGGTGACCACTGTCCGTCGCTTTCCATCATCAGCCAGATTTGTTGAATTTCCTGTTGCTGGAAAAAGCTTTCCATTGCGGAATGCAATAAGTTGAAGTTTGTAAATAGATTCCTCAGCCAGTCGGGTTTCCCTTTTATGCTTCGGTGAGAAAAGGGAGGGAGGAAGCTGAATAGATGCTTCTACGATAGTATTCTAAAAAACATAATATTTTAAAGGTTATATTATTAATTTTTCAGAAAGAAAATAATTATTTCTTCAGTGCCACATTTCAAGTTTTCAAACTTCACATTAAACAAAACCTTAAAAATATAAAATGAGCTATATGTAAAGAGTCATACTGAATTTGATAATTGATATATCTAGGGGTTAATGTTTCACTTTTTTAAAAATGAAAAATAAATTTGGAATGAAAATAGATCAAAAGACTGTACTGTATGTAACTATCTTAGAATAAGAAAAGCAAACTTCCAAGAAATAAGGAACACGCCAAATGGATTCTCTCTTTGATACTTTCACTTTGATTTTTCCCCATTACAATACAAATTCTGTCCTTGCAGAGACTATACTAACAACAATTCAATGAACACCAACTTTCACAATAACCCCAAATTAACTGGGAAATTCAGTGATAATGATATAGCTGAATTTTACATCTGAAATTATATGGGAATATGAAAGTTTAATATCATAGCAAGTACTCTATTACCAAAATGGACCTTCATTCCAATCTGAGACATGGCTGCACAGATTTATATTACAATGAAAACTGAAAACTGTTTTATTAAAAATTCAAGGGCAGATATTTATCAAATTTCACTAGAATAATGATTTTAGATTATGTAGGAAAAATAAGACAAATTTTAATTTTAAAAATTTAATATTATATTCTTGTAGTGCTAGGACTTTAAGCATGCTCACAGAATTCCCAATTGTTTGAATAATCCATATATTGAGAAACACAGATTTGAATGACTGAAAGGTCTCCAAATATGAGTGTTTTAGTAACAACCGGTGCAATTAAAACAATTCAAAATCAACATGTTGGTATTTATTTGGATAATAAAACACGTTTTCCAAATATTTATTCTATACGAACAAGTAATAATGAAAGAATTTTAAAACATCACCTTCTGAAACATTCAATTTACTAACAGCATTTAGAAAGCCATGTATATTTGTCATCCAAAAAGTAGGTTAAGGTGAAAAGGGTTATCACCAGAAGGGCTAGAAAATAGATGATGAATTTTAGAAGAAATTTATGGTAATTATTTACTAAAGTAAAATACTGGCTTGTTAACTACATGGTAGAAGTGGGTATATCAATAAAATAACAAAGTATTTCACTTGTAATATTTAATCCAGTTCCCCTTGCATAGCTTGTTTTTAAAGGTATACTGTAATGTATGTTATATTACACCTCTTCACAAACTGTCCTCAATCTTCAATAAATATGAATAAAAATTAATTATTAAGACTTCTGTGTCATGTGAGCAATAAAATGGCTAAACCAACATTTCTTCCGACTCCCACAATCTCTCAAATCTCTCCAAAACAAAAACTGTGCACTAAAGGTAAAACAGCTGTCTCCTTCATAGTCTAGGATAAGCAGAAACCCAAAAAGGTTAAAAGTCAAACTCAAAATCATGACCTCATTTTCACTGACTCTAAACTCATCCAGCATCTTCCATCTCCCTGCCGCAGACAGCAAGGTGACCTAACAACCCAAGAACCCAATATACGCCTCTGCATCCTGTTACACACAAACACACACACACAAAAACTACGAGAGAAGTAGGAAGAGGGATGATGCTTAAGATAACTACAATGGTGTAAGAAACATGATATCAATAAAAGCTTACTTTAAAAGGCTAATTATCACATAGCTACCCTGGACTGCAATTGCAAATTTGGTATAATTTAACAAATCTTAAGAATGTAACATTTCATCAGAGCTTCAGGACCCCTGTATGGATGCCTGGCTTCTGAACCAGGAGATGACATGGCTGTTCTATATACTTATAAAGATTCTGCAGAGTACAGGGCCAACAATCTGGAGGCTTAACTCTTAGTGTTGGCTCTGTGACTATCCCTATGTAATCAAAGGCAAGGCAGAATCTTCCTACACTTGCAGCTCCTCATTTATAAAATCCCCAAGGTCTGGTTCAATTCTGAGAGTACTATAACATTAGTAATTATAATTATATTGCATATATATATGTAAAATATATAAATTATATATAATTATAATTATATTTGGAAAGAGTAAAATATGCCTAAATTATATGGAATACTAAGTTTTATGTCATGTTTCTTTATCAGCAGATCCCTCTGCTATAATATAGATTAAGAGATAATATAGGATTAAGTCTCAGATTTACTAATTTATAGGGTAACTAGGTGGTGCAATGGATGGGGTCCTAGGTCAGCAGGCAAGATGATCCGAGTTCAAATCCTTCCTCAGATACCTACTACCTGTGTGACTCTGTCAAAGTCACTTTACCCCCTCTGCCTTAGCATCCTCATCTGTAAAACGAGCTGGAGAAGTAAATGGCAAACTACACCCATATCCTTGCCAAGAAAACCCCAAATGAAGTCATGTAGTTTCGATCACAATTGAACAATACTATAATTGACAAATGAAGCTTCGACTGCAAAGAGAATATAAAAAAGAAAAATACTATATATAATCCTTAAACATTTCAATTTATCTTTGCCATGATTTCCCCCTCCAAATAGCCTTGATTTCCCGATTATGTTTCTTTCAAGCCAAACTCAAAGCTTACTCTCCCACATGGAAAGGATTTCTTGTTCTTCCTATCTCTTGCCACATTTTGCCTGGATGGACTTCTCCTTTGCTTTTAAAGTTTTTCTTGTATCACAGCTATTTGTGTTTATAACATCTCTAGTTTATACTGTGAAATAATTATAGCTTCCATGGATGATTCTTTACTACAGACCCCAACTTTGTAGCTATACGACTGATGACTAAAATGCATAAAGAAAAAATGGTCCTGATGTTTATCAATTACAAAACAAAACAAAAAGAAAGAAAAAAGGAAAAAAACATCTAATTTGGCAGAGGAAGATTCAGCTATAAAGATTCTCTTCTAACAAAGTTATCTGAGACAGACGTGTTAATATCATTGTGTTTTGAAACACAAGGACCATTTTGCACTCAGTAATTCTAAGACCATCAACAAAGCACAGAATAGAGAAATAAATGTTCAGCAAAGATGTTTATTAGTACCTTAGAAGATGTCCTACACAGAATTTGAGGAAAATGATTCCCCATGCATGTGTTCCAATGACACTGTAGTCTCTGAATTAAGTCCCTTAATCCTAAAGGATACCTTTAAGAAGACCCATCATCCTCAACAATTCATTAAAAAAAAATCAAGTGGATGAAGAATATGGAATACTCTCCATAATGATAGCCAACAGCATGGGAAATCAATTGATTGTGGATGAACCCTGCAATATAAACAATGAGGAAGATCCAGAGCTGATCAGAAAGAAGAGAGAATTCTGGATTGTCCAGTGAAATCTAAGCTCCTTGAAGAGAACGAATGTTTGGGTTTTGTAGGCATTGTGCTTTGCACATAAAAGGCATTTAATAAGCATTTGTCCAATTGAATTATAGTGTAAGTTATTTTTGAGAATACGGTCTATGGCCTTTGTCTGTATCTCTCTCTTTCTATCTCTCTCCCTCCCTTCTTTCCTCCTTGTCTCAGGGCACTAGAGTATAGCATCCTGTATTTACTAAGCACTTTGAAAATGTTTGCTAAAATGAAAAAAATGAACAACAAAGTACACGGAATAAGGAAGGTAATGAATTCCAGACCTGCTTCCCATACCTAAATTCTCTCCAAACTTCCATCTCACATCTCCAAGTTATATTGAACAGTTGGAACTACGTCTGTCCCCTCAACATCTGAGATTCAACACATGCAAAGCTGAACTCCTTATCTTCTTTCCAAATCCCCTCCTCCTAATTCCCTTATTCTACAAAGGGCACCGAGATTCTCTCAGTCCCCCGTTGTCAAACATAACTGCTCACTCTCTCCCCTCCATATCTAATCAGCTGCCAAGTACTGTCAGTTCTCCCCTTGGAGCCTTCCTCTCACACACACCCTCATCTCCTCTGACATCCCCTTTAGATCTCATCACTCAGGCCTGGTTACTTTCCTGAGCAGTTGTTTGGTCTCCCTGAGACCAGTCCCTGTCTACTTTCATCTGTCTTCAACTGATGATCTTCCTAGAGTTCAGGTCAGAGCACAGTCTCCATCAGCACACATTCAGTAGTGGCTCCCAAATACCTTCTAGGATCAAACAATTTTTTTTCTTTTTCTTTTGCTTTTCAATGCTCTTCCTAACCAATCGTCCTCCTACACTTCTGGTGTTTCTTATGTTCTCTTTATCCCCAACCCTACTTACACATGCAGAGTCCTCCTCACACAGGACACTCAACCTCCAGTTCCATTCATTTTCCCTGGCTGACCCACAGGCCCAGAATTCTCTCCTTCTTCATCTCCATCTCTACCACTTTCTGGCTTCCTTCCAGTCCTAGGTAAACCTCCCGCCTTTTTCAGGAAGCCTTTCCTGAGCCAACTTAATGTTAGTTCCTCCCCAATCATCCTGTGTGTGTACTTAATGAAAGTAATAAAGCAAGCGCTTGATAATTGATGGAGAAGCAGACATAAATTTTGAATTGTTATAAGACAAGGCATAAAGATATATCTAAACAAGTTAGCCATCAAGATAAAGAAATAATTGTCAAAATATGAAAACACAAGCTATCAAAGACTGACAAGTCATGTTATCACTTCTGCTTTTATTCATGCTCAGAATAATTTACAAATATATTTGCATTTTTACTTTAAAAGCAAGTAGTACTGATTATCACTACATTCTAAGTTTAAAACATTTAAGAATTTGATTGCAATTTTGCTCTAAAAAAATACTAGAAACTTAACAGAGCTTAGAAACTATTAACCTGTTACCCTCACATATTTTAAATTCTATGTCCTACGACATGACAACTCACTGATCATTATGGTTATCCTTCAAAAATTAATAAATGGAACAAACAGTGCCTTGTTTTAAAATACATATACACACATATGCATATATGTATATATATATATATATATATATTCAAATTTTCAAATAGACACCAACAATATTGTAATAATGACAAACCATGAAAGATTTAGCTCCTTGGATGAAGACAATAATCCAAGAGAATTCCTAAGGACCGATGATAAAAAAAAATGCTATTCATACCCAGAAGAACAACTGGCAGATTCTGCCTGAGGAATGAAGCATAATTTTTTTTTTTATTTACCTTCTATTTCTTGCTTTTGTTTCTGTTTTTTTGGCAATGTGAATGTTTTGCATGACTTCACATATATAACTGCTTAATTGCTTGCCTTTACAAAGGATGATGGAGAGAAAGGAGGGAGGGAAAGAATTTTGAACTCTATTTTTTTAAATGAATATTAGAAATAAATTTTTAAAATTCTAAACTGGAAGGCCATAGTCTCTATAAGAAAATTAACTAGACTAAGCCAAAAAATATGTTTCTAGTTTTCCTTACCATAACTAAACATGCTTTATTTTCTGAAAATATCTGTCCTCTTCTCTAAGTAATAGAGACCTTATCTATGACTTGCTATGAGAGGAAACTCCTGCTAATTTAATGAACTGTATCATATTTACTTTTATTACCTTTTAATTTGGTCCTTTATTTTATTCCTGCCTAATCTCTGAGACAATAAAAGCAGATTTTAATATAAATAAGGTATATATAAAGAAAAATATCAGCAATAATATTATGTGATGATCAACTCGGATGGACTTGGTCTTTTCAGCAATGAGATGATTCAGGCCAATTCCAACAGACTTATGATGGAGAGAGCCATCTGCACCCAGAGAGAGAGCAGCCCTCTGCTGGAGAGAGCAGTCCCTCAGTTTGTAGGGACTGAATGTGGCTCACAACACTGTATTTTCATCTATTTTGTTGCCAATTTCTTTTTCTCTCACTTTTTTTTAACCTTTTTGACCTGATTTTTCTTGTGCAACATGATTAATGTGGAAATATGTTTATAAGAATTGTATATGTTTAACCTTTTATTGGCTGGCTCACTGTGGAGAGGAGGAAGGAGAGAAGGAAAGAGGGAGAAAAATAAGGAACACAAAGTTTTGTAAGGGTGAATGTTGAAAACTATCTTTGTATGTTTTTTAAATATAAAAAGCTATTATTAAAAAAAGCATCAATGTCTATAAAATATCAAATATCATACCTTTAGTGCCAATGTTTTTTAAAAATAAAAAGCTATTATTAAAAAAAAAAGCATCACTGCATTTTCATCTGTTTTGTTGTTGCTTGCTAATTTTTTTTAACCTTTTTGACCTGATTTTTCTTGTGCAACATGATTAATATGGAAATATGTTTATAAAATTGTATATGTTTAACCTTTTATTGGATGGCTCACTGTGGAGAGGAGGAGGGAGAGAAGGAAAGAGGGAGAAAAATAAGGAACACAAAGTTTTGGAAGGGTGAATGTTGAAAACTATCTTTGTATGTTTTTTAAATATAAAAAGCTATTATTAAAAAAAAAGCTTCAATGTCTATAAAATATCAAGTATCATACCTTTAGTGCCAAACTTGAAAATGTATTAGAAACATTACACTTGAAGCTCAGTTGCTTGTCTAAATGTCCATCAGGATCTCTTCTTCCATACTCGGTTAGTCCAGTCCGATCAGATGTTGCCACTTTCTGGAACACGGTGCATGTCATTCCAGTGAAACTGGTGGCTTTGATGATATAAGCTTCCAGAGCAATATTTGGTGAATACTTCAAAATTCAACAAATATTAGTTATGTAAGGTTAATTTCATGGGGAAAATAACACAATAATCTGGCAAATGTAGAACACATTGAAATGCACTACATTTCAATAAAACACATGAGGTATTTAAATAAAAGGAAAAGCTACTACGTGAACATTCCAATTCAATATATACTGATTGAATTATCAATTATACTGTAAGAGGTATACTCTGGCAGATGAAGATGAATTCTTCCCTGATTCCTCCACTAAAAATGACTTTACATTTCTTTGTCAGCATCCAAGTTGCTTCCTGCCACAGGTAAGTTCCTTGAGGGCAGGGCTTTTTCACATTTTCTTTCCATGTCTGGTATGTCACACAGTGCTTGATACATATTAGGAACTTAATTACTTGTTAAATCACTGAATAAGATACCCATTGCTGTGACTCTGAAGTCCCTTCCAGTGATATATCATATGATTGGATCTCAAATCATCTAATCTAACTTCCACACTCAAGGCAAAATCCCTACCAGAAAGAAAGGAATTATTTTTTTGCTTCAGTATTTTACTAAATAAGAATTACTGAATAAGTAATTATTCTATTCCAAAACCGTCTCTATGATATCTAGTAGGGAGATCCTGGATCAAGTAGTAGAAGTAAATGAATAAAACAGATAGAGATAAATAATCAAGATGGCCTGATGGTGAAACCAAGTGGCTTGATGGTAAAATTGTAAGCTTTGGGCTATAATATGTACACTGGTCAATACAATAGCAATCATAGCCTCTTTATAAGACCTCTCCCAGAAAAGACTATAAAAAATGATAGCCTTGTGGATCTTCCACAATTGGCAAAAAAAAAGGGGGGGGGGAGGGAAGCACAATCTATATCTGTGATTTTAAAGATATAAGGAGCTTCTTCTATCACCACAAAGCAACTATTCAGTATCACATAGCTGCCTAGGACATTAAAAAAATCATTAACTTGTGTCCAGAATTAAACAAACAGTATTTGTATGAGGTTAGGATGTGATAAGTCTGACTCTGAAGGCTACTCATCACCTCATGAGGCCTTCCCCAACAAGGAGTCACTGAGCATCAATTTTGTATATAGCTCTGTGCAAATTGCTGGAGGTGACACAAATTTATACAAAAGAATCAAAGAGCTGGTATATTGTGAGATTACATAGAGATGTGTGTGTGAAATAAGGCAGTGTATTGCCCTAAATGACACAAACAAATTTAACAGGATGACTAGAGGAAAAGGGATCACTTGTGTCCACAGTGATCAAGGAAGGTACATGGAAGAGAGCTTATGAATGAGTCCTTGAAGGACTGGTATAATTGGGATGGGTGTTCTAAGCAGAGGTGCCTGAAGAAAAAGCACAATCCAGGGACAGGGAATAGCAAATAATCCAGATTTATCACATCAAAGAAATCACATGAAAGAAGTCAATCTGTGGAAAGAACTGAACTTCCTTTAGTATGTGTTCAAGAGGAGATAATTACAAAAAAGGAAACTGAGACCCAGAGAGACTCTATGAAATTCCCACATATAAAAAACTAATTAGCAGCAGAGCCTGGATTGGACCTAATAACACATTACAGACTCATTGAACAAAGGTTTCAGCAAATATCTCAAATCCGAAAGACTAAAGCCATAATGTCCTCTTACAAATGTGATGAAAAGCTGAGGGAGTAGGATACATAGTAGATCCCCCAAACCTTTTGAACTTTGTCTTAAGATTACAGAGGTCCTCAAACTATGGCCCGCAGGCCAGATGTGGCAGCTGAGGATGTTTATCTCCCTCACCCAGGGCTATCAAGTTTCTTTATTTAAAGGCCCATAAAACAAAGTTTTTGTTTTTACTATAGTCTGGCCCTCCAACAGTCTGAGGGACAGTGAACTGGCCCCCTATTTAAAAAGTTTGAGGACCCCTGTAAGGTTTTCATGCCTACCCACATATGCCACACATTTGATCCAAATATGGAATAGCCAGATATGGGATATTATAATAGTGGTGTGATATAATATGGCAATGTTAATGTTTTTCCTTAACTTTAAGAAAAATATTTAGAATAGATTAAGATATAGAATCACATAAATCAGAGATTAATTGATGTTTTTGTATTAATTCTGATTCATAATATGCCATAAATCACATTATTCCAATGCAAAACAGACTTTAAGAAAAATCTCTTTTCAAAAATTCAACTAAAATTGGAAAAATAAAGCCTATTCACACAAGAGAGACAAGTGAAAAATTATCATTTTAGGCTTATGTTTTAATCTAAAATAAAGTGTGGATATAATATGTACACTTACAGTGGAATATACATGAGCTCCATTTGCCAATCTGTAAGCAGCAATTCGTTGCAAGCACTGAACAATTCTACTGCAAGCTTTTCCTTCTCTTTGTGCAAGCCACAAAACCCGCTCATCAGCCAACATGATGTTGCTTGCGATATCTACCATGACATCACCAAGCTAGAAAGAATACAAAAAGATCTATTAAAACTAATATAAAATGTTACTGGATTCATTCAGAAAAACGAATTGTAGAAGATGTTACAATTTGAAAGCTGACTACAAAAATCCAAAGCTTTTTATTCACATACAAACATTATAAACAACATAGTTACAAGTTTCTTATAATGGAAGAAAAATTGTTTTAAAAATGCAAACTGTTACTCTTAACTTTTTATACTCTATGGAAAGAGAGACAGATTAAGTTTTTTAGACTGCCTATAAAACTGAAATTATTAATTGTTGGTTATCCTTCATTTTCAAAGAGAATTAATGACAGTGCAACATTAGGTAAAAGAGTACATGATGTGGGATATCTTGATTAATGTATGACTTATATTTAAATAAGGCAAAGTTACACAAATCATCAGGATCACTCTCTTTGCTAATCATCAAAGTCCTACAGCAAGACAAAATTTAAAATGACTGGCAATGGACCAAGATGCAGTGAATGACTGGTGTCTTCAATGTCTCATCAGTTTTGAGGACTCCACAGCACCTATTCAGCCACTTTCAAGGCAACTGAACACTCTTTTTATCTGTCCATTCTGCCGGGAGAAATCTTCAAATGCTTGTGATAGAAACCCCCCCCCCCAACTCCCTGATGATTTTGAGGTCTCTCAGTTACCCTCAACCTAATTTAGTCCATCTACAAAGATGATTTTACCAGGGTGTGGCCACTGTGCACGCCCCAGTTTCCTGGAGCCACAGGTGAGACTCGGGTGACAGGTGGGCTCCAGATATAGGTGAGCAGCCCTGAATAGGGCTTGGCAGGCCTTCAGTATCAGAGGTGCTAATCTTACTTTAACACCCTAGACATTAAACATGACAGGTATGATGAGTAGAATTGAATTCTCAATCATATAAAAATTTGTATTCTCACTAAAAATGAAGCCAGAAGACAAAAAAAAATTGCCACTAAAAGAAAAAACAGTTTAAAGGCTCTTGTGAGTATATTAAAAAAAAAAAAAAAAAAAAAAGCAGTGCTGTTATAAGCATATCTAAAGACAAACACAAAACGGCATTTTATGGGGCTTCATACTAAAGAAATTTTTTTTTAAAAGACCATCATGAAGATGTAGTTTATGTGCCAACATCTATTAGTGAAGATGAGGAAGAAAATAAACTATATCAAGAACCTGATAAGACTCCAAATAAAAGTAATATATACTTTAACATTCAATGACATCAATGTAAATCTCAGAGGAGGCTAGTGAAAAATAATTAGGTGGAGAAGAACAATAGAAAATATGGCTCAAAAGTAAGTAAAGAGTTTGTAAACCACAGAAGTCTTATTACTATGTATATCAACAATTATTTTTCTCAAAAAAAAAAAAGAGTTGGGAACCACTAGATATCAAATATCAACATGCACACAATATACATACATACACATAGACATCTACATAGGAGTCACTTCTGACTCATAGGTAGATGATGGTCATTTATGAGTCAATTCTGACAATAGAATAATTAAAGGAAAACTCAAAATCAATATCAAATTAGAAGAATGAAAAAGAGAAAATAAAAAAAGCATAATTTAATCAACTCTACCCTAATCTATTTAAGTAAATTATTCATGATGGGGGAAAAATGGTGAATGAAGATGAAAGGAATCATTTCCTAATAAATTTGAACTGATAGGCTTCAGTTACCATAAGGAAGAAATCCAAAGAGCTTAGAAAAAATTGCCTTTTCAGGAAACACATCATATCTTTGTAAACGATATTTCCCACTGGGTAAATCTCTTGGATTTCCTGATCTCCAATAACTCATCATTCTGCAAAAATGAAATTAATTTTCAGATCATTTCCTATCCCAGCCATTGAACTTCATCATGCCATGTGGCTTTCTATATGACCCAAGCTCTAAACATGGTGCCTAGCACATGGTAGGTGCTTAAAAAATGTTGACTCCCACTCACAAATATAAGACATAAGTGCAACAGAGGTTTAAAGTATGAACTCATTTATAAAATTTGGAAACAATCTATGAGCTATATTACCTTAGAAAAACACTTAAAAACAATTTGGTGGGGGGGAAAAAAACCTTTGTAAGAAAGGAAGGGAAGAAATATTAGTAAGAGATTCAATTAATCCAGATTATCTCAGGAGCATTTATAAATAAGACTAGGAGGAAGTCAACATAAATAATAGAAAAGATTTGTCTTTCTATAAGAATCTATTTTCTCCATCAATCACAGCAGTGCCACAATTTATTGTCTATCATTTTTGACATGCTGCCTATGAAAAAAGAAATGGAACTGAAGGAAAAAGGGGATAAGATTACATTAACTAGACTATGTATATAAAGAAAAACACTGAAGATGAAATTTTGAGGTAGGAAGAAATCAACTATCAAGATATTTAAAAGAAGGAAGTAAAATTAAAAGCAAAAATTGATCAAAATACCACACACACACACACACATCTGCTAACTTTAAGAAATCTCTCTGAAAATAGTTTACATTGAAAAGATTGTTACTGTAATTAAAATAACATGGTGTTTTCACAAATGATTTCTATAATAAACCAGATCTTAACAGTCACATAATTGATTGAAAGGTTCAAAGAACACAAGAATCCAATGAAAGTTAATACCTGTCATCTATTAAAAAATATCTATGTAGCAAAATTAAGTCTTGAAAGAACTCTGTTGCTTCCATTAAAATCTTACAAGTCTTTGAACTCTATTAACAACAACATTTGCCATGGTCACAAAGGAGAGCACATGGCCCATGGAACAGAAATTTAGAAACATCAGGGTCAGCCAGAAGAAAGAATGACCAGTTTGCATTTAAAGGATATATATTTGATATTTGCCACTGCTCCTCATTTCCTACATGACCTAACAAGTCACTTCACTTCTTGGACCCCAAAAAATAACTGCTTAGAAATATATCAGACCCTGTGGTCAACACTTTTCGTAGATATCTCATTTGATTCTCAGAACAGCACAAGAAGGTAGCAACTAATGTTAACTTCATTTCACAACTGAAGAAACTGAGGAAGAAAGAAGTTAAGTGACTTGGCCAATCAGAGTGAGAGAGGGACAGAGACAGAGACAGAGACAGATACACATGGATGAACCTTGCCCATACAGTTATATGGCCAAGTTGTTTAAATATTCCATCAGTACATTTTGTAGAAATGGTCACTTGTGAGTCTAGAATTAAAAAAGAGGAAGACAGAAGACTAGACTGCAATTGGAAAACAAGCTAATGTTGTACTTATTGAAGCTTCTCATCAAAACAAAGGTCTGTTCTCTAAATCCCAATTTAATTCTGGAAATATTTAATGGCTTTAAATCATAAAATACCAAAGTCTGGGAAGAATTAATATTTGTAGGTCATCCAAAGGGCAATGGAGAGCTAAGTGGTGGGGTTACACAAGCTGCAATATAACCAACAAAAAAAGTATGAGGGTGATGCATCAATAAGGAGATAAGATTATTATTGATTTAGGGAAAAAAATCAGAACTGGGTAGGCTCTTTAAAATATTAACACAAGATACAAGAGAAACCCAGAAAGGCTAATATATTTAACCAACTGAAGGGACAAAAGGATGATGACCTGCTTATATGCTAATGGAAGGAAAGAGATAAATATGCTTTCAGAATCCCATTGCTTTTACAGGTCACAAAGAGAATTAACAAAGAAAAATATAAGGTCCAGACAGGGTTTTATTCTGTTGCAGTGTTTCCAAGAGATAAAATAAATTGGGAGAAGAGGTATGCACCAAGAAACACATTATAATTTATCATAATTGGGAGACTGAGAAGAGTAATGAAATATGGAGAAGATTGAACACATAGGCATTAAATGAGGTTCATTTTTGTATGAATCAGAAAAAGGAAGGTTAAATACACATACACACACACACAATCTACGCCAACCTTTACAGTCTTCTTACACCTTATACCTACCTTCCTCCCACTTATCTTTCAATCCAATGACACTGACTTCCTTAAAGTCAGGCATTTTTCTCTCAGTGTTCCCCATTTCTGGAATGCTCTCTCTCCCCATCTCTACCTACTTTTTTGGCTTCCTTAAAGACCCAGTTAAAATCACAGTCTACAAAAGCCTTTTAAAACCTCCCTTTAATCATAGGGTCTTCCCTTAATCATGTACATAGCTTATCAGTGTGTGTATGTGTGTGTGTATATATATATATATATATATATATATTTGCTTACTGTCACCCCAATATATAGTATAAATATATAATATATATATATATAAATAAAATATATAGGATATATAAATATATATAGGATATATATATATAAATATATATAGGATGGATATATATATATATATATATATATATATATATATATATATAGGATAAATAATGCTTTTTGCCTTTCCTTATATTCTGAACACTTAGCACAATGCCTGACACAGTAGGTACTTAATAAGTATTTATTGACTGACAGAGTGGCTAAACAGAGGAAAACAAATAAAATATAGAGGAAAAATAAACAATTCACAATCACAAAGTTTACATGAATCATCCATAAAATAAATGGGATGGATTATGAAGCTGAATCCAACAATATACAAAATGTCCCAAAACTTTTAGTTGAATCTTAAATTTAAAAGCTTAAAATTGCACTAATACATTGGGACATGTAGTACAACTTAAAAAGACATATGTGAAAACAAATGTTCACTACGTTAAAATAAGAACAGAATTTATTATAATTTAGGTGACTTTTTTCAAAGCAAGGAAGGCCATCATGCTTTCTGACAACGGGACAATAAGAAGAGACATGATTAAAAAAGATAAAGGAACTATAAATAATAAATTAATAGAAATATTTAATGTATATGTAGGACAGCTAAATGGCACAGTAGACAGAAGGCTGGGCCTATAGTCAGAAAGATTCAAGCTTCCCAAGTTCAAAGTTGGTCTCTGACACTAGCTGTGTGAGGCTAGGAAAATCACTTCACCCTGTTTGCCTCAATTCCTCACCTATAAAATTTTCCATTATGGAGAAGATAATGGAAAATCTTTGTCAAGAAAATCCCAAATGACATCATGAAGACTCAGACATGACCAATATGACTAAACAGTAAAAAGATAGGCGCCAAAGAGTATAACAATTAAGAAGTAAAAGTTAATCAAAACAAAGGGGGAAATTATAACAAAACTAGAAGAGTTGAGGTCAATAATGACCTCTATTTTAAACCTTAGTAAATGTAACAAAAACAACAAGAAAAAAAAAATCAGGAAGGAGTTAAGGACCTAAAAAGAATTTAAGAAAATTTAGATGAGCTGCATCTCTGATGATTACAGATTCAACCAAAAGAATACATATTTCTAAACTGTACACAACTTTAGAAAAAAACAAGAACATAAAAACATCATAAAATTCAGAAAAACAGAATTTTAAGCACATCTTTATGACCAAAACACAATAAAAGTTATAATCCATAAAAGGAATCTGAAGAAAAAAATGCAAACTTCATTGAAGAATAAATAATTTAAAAAGAATTGGTGAATCAAAGAACAAATTAGAGAAACACAAGAAATAATTTCACTCAAAGAAAGATGATATACCAAATCTATTGGAAAATAGCCGAGTAGTTCTCAAAGATTTGTATAAGTAAGTATTTTTATCAATTGGAGAAAGAAACAGAGACAGAGACAATTGGGTATATAACTAAGAATAATCCAGAAAAGAAACAAATTAAAAAACAAAACACCTCTTTCCAAACATAAGGATAAATTCTGAAAATTCAAGAAATAAAGGAAAATAACAATGAACTGAAGAGCTAATTTCTGAAAGTAAAAAAAGACAAACTTAATGAAGAGGAAATAAAAGAAATTAGAAACAAAACTGAAAACAAGTAAAATAGATTAATAATTAAGGGTAAATTAATAGAACAAGAAATAGAGAATGTAGTGACCCAAACTCAGAAAAAAAAATAAGTCATAAAGAATCTAAAAGGGGAATGGAAGACGGCAAGATGGTGAATTCTATTAAACATTCAAAGAATAATTTCAATGGATTTTTCTAAAATAATGTGAATCACACTACCAAAAGTCCTTCCACAACAAGAAGTGTAGTCCTAGAATCTAACCAAGGAGACACAATACAGAGAAAACTATCAACAAACAGTTCTAATAAATGAGTGTACAAATATTAAAATAAAAAGAAGTTATAGTAATGCATGAAAAATACGAATAATTCAAGATTGCCCTTAAAACAGTGTGTAATAGAGCATTTTAATAACAAAACAATAAATTTACATGATAGCACAGATGTTCAAAAAAAGTTTATTTTTATTTTCTTAATAAACATCACCTATTAATTTTATAAACAATAAACAGGAAGAATGAGTAGATTTTTCTCAATATGATAAGTTATGTACTTTTAACTAAGAGCTAGTTTAGTTATCTATAATATAGAAATGCTAAAAACTTTAATTCCAATAAACTCAATATTAAAACAACCATGTTTATTCTCACATTTATCTGGTATATATCTAATATAGTCAGCCCTAGAACTGACTGAACCCTATATTGCTACATTTGCTTCTGAGTCTTATATGCTCCAAATCTGTTCTACTTGTCAACTTTTCTTTTGAAATAAGTATTGAATAGCTTTTCCAATGACTGTTTTCTACTATAGTTTCAGATCTGATACTGCTAGGGCCTTTGCCTTCCCAATTTTTGTCTTTATCTTCCCTAAGAATCTTGCTCTTTTGCTGCCCAGTCCAAATGAATTAGACTTCTATGTGATATATATATATATATATATATATATATATATATATAATAGCCTTGAGATTTTGATTTGACTCTGAATATGTCAATAAATCTAGGTAGTACTGTATTTTTTTTATAATACCCAAACCATGAACAATGAATACTACTCCAATTACTAAAGTCAGTGATATAATCCATATTTGTCCTCTGGTAGCTGGACTCCCAGATGTTTTATATATTCTGTGGTTATTTAATTCGATTTTTTCTATTCTTCCTTCTGAGTTTTATTGATATATAGAAAAGCTGATTTGCACTGGTTTATTTTTATAACCTGACACTTGACTGCAATTATTTATTTTTAGTTGAATATCTAAGGTTCTCTAAGTAAACCATTATGTCACATACAAAAAAGTGATTATTTTCTCTTTGCTTTTACTTATTCCCTCCATTTCCTTTTCTTACTTCATTTCAACAGTTAACATTTCTAGAACACAATAATCAAAGTATTGAAATATTTTTCATATATGTTTCTCAATTAATAACAAATTTCAGAGGATTACCCAGGACATTGAGAGGTTAAGTGACTTATCCACACTTATTGTTATAAGAGTGTGACAGAGACAAGATCTGAAGTTGAATTTTAACAGATCTTCTTGACTCCAAAGCTAGCTTTCTATTTATTGTGCCATTCTGTATCTCTCAAGTGTAAAGCAGGACAAAAACATACATAATAAGATCGAATTACTATTTCAATAAAATATATGCAATATATGCTACTGTCAAAGAAGTTGATACATTTTGAGAGTATTAATCATAAACAAAGAAATTTAACAATAATATTATAAACTGTTATCCTCATCAATTTCATAGGAAATGTGGGCTAAATAAATTCTGATTAATTAATATCAATCCAATTTAATATCCTTCCTCATTTCCCTCATAAAACTTTCCTTCAAGCTAAAATTTATCTTTGTTTCCATTCTGTAATTTAGGTTTTCTCCTTATTGCCTGACCAGAAAGAGGGTAAGTTGGTACAATTATAAATTTCCAGAGTCTAGCCTAAAGAGAGCCACAGTTGCATGCCTTCTTGGGTACAAGAAGTCATTGCCCACAATATTCCTGTTTTTCCCAATGCTCACAAAGTTTTGGGTACTCATATCCAGTTAAATGAAATGGGACTGAGAATATACTCTCTTTGGATTGCCCAGAGCACTGACTCAACTACCTAAGATTTCCAGGAAATTAGGGTTTTCTTCACACTAGAAAGACATATAAAATATAAAGAATTCAATTTAACTAAATTTCCCAAAACTAGTAATCACTTATTGCATACAAAAAAGGAGAATAAATAATGGGAGAAAAACAACTTTTATACAGGATGCATTCCCTGACTTCATAAAGCTTACACCATGGTACTTCTCATAAAACAATTGTTTATAACACATTTTTATTTCAAAGCCTTTGGGGTAAAAATGGATAATAACTATTTTTGATGAGAAGGCAAACTACTATGTAGATAAAGTAGAGGAATGAAATGTATTATAAGATTGGGGAGGAAGGAGAGATCTGTTTTAAATGCCACTTTCAAGATTTATCATACATTATGAAAATTTTTAAAGAGGAAAAAAATATTTTTACTGAATCGTTTATAAGAGAACTTCACTAAAACATTAAAGACTATCATTATAGACAATTGGTCAGTGTTTTATTTGCAGTGGGTTCAACTTATATAGTAATTATACTAAATTACAACGTCAGAGGGAAAAAAAAATTGAATGAAAGCCAAGTTTTCGCAATTCCTTGCCCAGACAATTTTCTTATGTTTGTATTCCTAACAGTTTTTTTTTTTTTAAGGGAAGAGACATTATTAAAATATTTTACAATATAAGGTGACTAGAAAATTTTGGAATTCCATTTAAAAATTACATCCTTGAAAGTAAGTACCCATTTGGTTCATTTTTTTCCCCTTTTTCCACACAGAGCAGAGCATTTTGCACATGGGAGACTGTCAATCTTACTCAAAATATGACTCCAATTCCTAACTAAGACAGGGAGATGCCCCTGAATTCTTAAAAGCCAGAAGCCTACTTCTACCAGCATGGAAAGATTTCTGTTGCCATCCTAGCAACAGATTATGTTTGACTTCCAAGGCCCAGGACCAGACTAAGTATAGAAAGCTTAATTACCAATAGGTTATCCCCTTGGTGATGAATTCTTTAAATGATGGCAAACTACATAACAAATAAAAACATAGGAACCATGCGGTCCCTTTCTGCTTCTAGGATGCCTGTGGCAGAAAAAGGGGAAGAGGGAGCTAAGAATCAAATAGTTGTTCTTGTTTTTGGTTTTGGTTGGTTTTTTTTATTGTTGTTGTTGTTTTTTGCTTTAGTTTTTTTTTTTTCTCCAGACCACCTAAGAACACTAATTCCTCCACTGATTCTCAAAATTTAAAGATTAACTAAAGACTTATACATATGCAAACATAGTACTGGAGGAACTAATCACAACATTGTCAGTATAAAAGAAGCCACCAGATTTGCAATTAAATGGGAGGAATTGCTCACCAGTAATCACTGGAGGGATAGAGAAGGAGTGAGGGGGAGAAACAGGGGGAGAGAGAAGAGTGAGACAGGGAAGGAAAAGACATAGAGACAAAGTGTTTGGGGGGGGGAATAAGAAGGGGGAAAGAGAGAAAGAATGAGAGAGAGAGAAAGAGAGAGAGGGGGGGGGAGAGGGAGGGAGGGGGTGGAGTAGGTTTTATCATTTCTACAGAAGCATGAAATATTTGGTTGTCTCAGAGTGCAATGCCAGTGTTTGAAAAATATCATGAAAAGAATTGCAGATCAATTATTATCAAGTACAGAGGATAGAAAGTTAAAGAAATTATACAAATGGCTTGATAAGACCCTCTAAATTAAACTAACATATAGAGTGTGGCCCAGTGATTTCAATGGAAAGATAATTTATAATTCAAGTTATGATATTTAGTTGGATAGATAACCAGCAGGTCTCTTCAAATACTATCTTGGAGAAACACAGTAAATGACAACTATCCAGCGCTTTAAAGTTCCGCAAAAGATTTTCATTTTTATCTCATTATATCCTCACAGCAAACATGCTGAGAAAGGTGCTGTTGTTTCCTCACGAGACTAGGAAATAGAGAGATGAAGTGAATTGACAAGAGTCACACATATGATGTTAAGAGGATTCCAGAAAGCCCCCATTTTGTTGGATAGATCATCCCTTGGGAATCAGTGAGTGGACAAGTACAAGAGTCAGACAGGAGGGGCAGGCTATGATCAGCATTACTGGAGGGAATATATAGTGAGACCCATTGAAAGAATTAAGTTGTTTGCTAAATAGAATTTAATTTTCCAGTCCCATTGGACTTTAATTATGATAGTTCTGAATCCTTGTGATATGATGCTGCAAATTATAGCTGAGAAAAAAAACCAACTTATTTCTGAAATATTACTTAAATGGTTTTTAATTGTGAGAAGCATTAGAAATCATAATATGTGTACTTCTCCTTGACCTCACTCCCTGAAGACCATTTTGGCCTAAGAAGTATAATACAACCTGTTCCTCCATCTGTCACTCCAATTCTGTGACTATCAAAGGAAATTATGTACAGGTAAGCATTTTAGAACACAAAACAAGTATAAGATACTACTCTAATTGGCAATACTCACAATAGGATTGAATGAAGAGACACAATATTATTAGCTTTAATTTTGTGAGAAGTAATTAAAACCAAGAAAAAACTGATCTATAAATAACCGCTAATTGACAAACCTAGAATAACAGCTGTTTTTATTTTATTAGCCCCACAATTTTACTGGTTAAAGAATATTTCCAAAAAGAAAACTCCCTCTACTAATACAGACCAGAAATTGTTCTGCAACGTATTTGAATATTATTCTCTATTACATATTAAGTTACATGAAACAGTGAGCTTAAGGAACTTCCCAATGGTCACAAAGACAGAAGGATCAAGAGATGAGACTGACCTAAAATCCTTTCTCGAAAGGAAGCTCTCTACTAAACTGCCTCTCACAAAGAAATAGTTGCAGAGGTAAATTATTATCTTAAATGTGATAAGATCTAACTTATTCAGCAAACCAGAAACAGTGGTATGATTCCCCAAATTATATACTCTTTTAAAACAAGCTCACTTAAATATAACTAGCTCATCTACAAATAAATATTCCATTTCAAGGGTACTTAAGTTTTCCAACCTGTAAATTAATTATACCATCTGGCCAATTATTGATTTCACCTATCTAAAAAAAAAAGATTATAAGAACATTCTAATATCTGGATATGCCTTTAATTGGTTACTAATAAGATCTATTTTAGTTCTAACATTATCTGAGTTCTGCTGTACTACAGAAATTGTAACTTGCTTTCTTACATATAAAGTTATTCTTTAAAACATAATCTGAATACTTGTTTTACCTTAGCCTAGATGGAAATATTTATATTTATAGGCATAAAATAAATGTTTATTAACTATCTGGTACAAAACAGCTTGATATATTTCCCTGCTAAAATAAATTGATTAACAATACTTTCTGTGTTTAGGCAATGAAAGGTCATATAATTCCTAAAAAGAATATTACAGGATGGAAGTTGAATTTTTTCTGAAAATGAAAATTTCACTATGTGCTTTTATAAACAGAGTAAGAAGCAATTAGTCACGTAGCCTTATTAGATTTATACAGATTTTTTCTTTTAAAAATTTTTTTATAAAATGTGCAACATACTTTAAAAAAAAGGTTATTGTAGTATTTAGAGTTTTCATTTGCATATTTAAAATACAAGCTTATCTTTAACAAGTTCTTCTATATTCTGCCCATCTTTCTATACCAAGAGCTGCTTTATGATAGTAAATCCTCACGTTTCTTATAAAAATACTGTAAAATGATTTATCTCCATGTATTTGGGTTTCTACTTCTCTCCATTATTACCAAAATCTTCTATCAGTTCCTAATTCTTGTAAGATAAGAAAACAACTTAAGTGATCAAATAGATATTTCTGTTGGAGATTTTTTAATCTAAGACTGATAAATTCCCCATAAGCAAGCATTTTAGTTGAATTGAAATACGCAGTGATTTATTTTAAATCTCATTCAAAAGTTGAATAAAATTATTCTAGCATAAAAAAAGCATGAATCTGAGCATAATAGGTTTAGTCAATTTATGTTAAGACTAAAGAATAATGATTATTTATTCAATGTATTATAATTGTTATATGACTTGATTATAAAACATTTAAGACTAGAACAAAAATGAGAATTAAAAATATATAGTGCAATCTAACTTTTAAATATCTGAAGAAAATCAAATTAGGGAATATATGTGATTAGTTTGTGAATCTTTCAAATATACAAAATAATTTTAAAACTCATGCCCCAGTAAATACAGATACTTATATTGTCTGACAGAAGGTCTTTAGTTACTTTTAAAAGACCTCACTAAATTAATCATTTATATTTGATAGCTTAATAGCTTTTATTGCTTACATTAAGACAGAATGATACTAGCTTGTGTCAAACTGATGCAGGCTAAATCATAGCCAGGAAAGTAATCTCTCTATAATTTAATAACCTGTGAAATAATCTATAGCAGATTCACATTTTGGACCTCATACAAAATCATTAATTTAATAAGTTATTTGTTCAACTATGGTATAGAATATGCATTAAAAATGATCTGCATCTAACTACCTCAACTAAGAATTAGCTCATACAGTTAAAATCTTTAAACCTCATTATTCATTATAGTAATGGTGAAAGCTTTTTTTTTGTTGGGGGGGGGGAACAATAAATTTTTAAAAGCTACAAATTAATTAGCTGAGATTAGTCAAATGCAGCATATATATACTTCATTACTACTTTGTTCCATATGCATTTAATCTTAAAATGTGATTTGCTGCTAATATTATTTATATGAACCTTTACATTTAATATCTTTAATATGCTCATTTTTAAAAACTCTTCTTATATCTAAGAATAACCTCAAATACCTTAACTTGCTCTGTTCCTCTGGCTCCAATCTATTTTCCAAACTTATTTTTCTTCTTTTCCTTTTGATATAAACACATTTATACCCTCTGACATTATAGCCAAAATGAACTCTTTCTAATTCAACATTTCATAGCCTACCTTTATTTCCATTCCTCATCCTAGTAAGAAAGACATGACTGCTTCACAATTCTTATCTTCTTTTAAAATTCAGCTTATGCATGCAAAACTCCTCATGTATCCAGCAATTAGTACTTTCATATTCCTCAATTGTTCCTGGAATTCTTTGTCTGATATCAGTAACCATTTATTAAGTGTTTACTATTTTCCAGGCATCACGGTAACAGAAGCTGTCCCTTTGTCCATCATATTAATCTCTATTATCATTGTATTACATCACAGAATGTAAGCTCTTTGAGGTAAGGAGCTATTTGATTATTAGCTGATTGTGTATTCCCATACACAAATGTACCTTACACATAACAAGCGTTTAAATATATTTTGAATTAAAGCTGTTTCTTCCTTGTGTGGCTTAACAATGCTTACAATATGGTTATTGACACCTGCTCTTTCCTCTATAAAAAGCATTCACTTTCAACCCCATCAACCATTCTCCTAAAACATAAGAACACATTGGCTGATTTTTTCGTTTGTTTCTTTTATTCTTGATACCTCATGCAAACATTAGTCTCCACTTTCCCAAGTAATATTTTTTGGGGGGCAAATGGGATATTTTCCTTTTTAAAATTTTATTTTTTCCTCAATTACAGGTAAAATAATTTAAACATTTTTTTCAAAGTTTGAATTCTAAATTCTCTCCCTCCTTCCCCCATCCTCACCTCACTGAGAAGGCAAGCAATTTGACATACACAATCATACAAAACATATTTCCACTTAGTCATTTGGTGAAACAAAATACAAACCAGAAGGAAAAAAAAAAACACAAACAAACAACAAAATAAATAAAGAAAGAACATAAAGAAAAAGTAACTTTGATCTGCATTCAGACTCTACCACATCTTTCAATAGAGATGGACAACACATTTCATCCTAAGTCATTCAAGAAGAATTAGATCATTGTATTGCTGAGAACAGCTAAGTTACTCATAGTAGATCATCATATAATATTATGTACAATATAATTATTATGTACAATAGTCTCCTGGTTCTGCTCATTTCACTTTGTATCAGTTCATATAAGTCTTTCCATGCTTATTTGTTTTTTTAAGCAGGATGCCATCCTGCTCATTATTTCTTAAAGTACAACAGCATTCCATCATAATCATATACAACAACTTCTTCAGCCATTCCCCAATTGATGAACATGTCCATTCTCCTTATTACCATTAAAAAAGCTACTATAAAGATTTTTATGCATAGGTCCTTTCTCTTTTTATTTTTTTTTAATCTCTTTGGGATATAAGCCAAGTATTGGTATTGCTTATGATTATATATCAAAGGGTAATTATATAGTCCTCAGGACATACATCCAAATTGCTCTCCAAAATGGCTGAATCAGCATGGAACTTCTCCAGCAGTACAATAGTGTTTTAACTTTCCCACATCTCCATCCAACATTTTCATTTTCCTTTTCAGTCATATTGACCAATCTGATAGATATGAGGAAGTAGCTCAGAATTGATTGTTTTAATTTGCTTTCTCTCAGCAGTAATTTAAAGCATTTTTTATATAGAGAGAACTTGGATTATTTTGTCTGAAAACTGTTCATATCATTTGACCATTCATCAATTGAGGAACAGTTCTTATTTCTATACATTTGACTCAGTTTTCTATACATTTGAGAAATGAAGTCCTTATCACAAAGTCATAAAAGAAAAAAAAATAAGGTTGTAATGATTATTGCTCTCCATCTTATTTTCCTAAGTTCACATCAGGATTAAAATGATCTCATTAAAATCACATACTTTTCAAAATTAACAAAGTTCCATCTATACTTCTTAAAATACATCTTGATGGGAATGTGATTTGGATTTTTAAGAAAAATCAAAATGAATAGCTATGTGAAAAGGAAGTGGCAAATTGTAAGAACCACATATCTAATTTCTATTTTTATATAATTAAATTAGGAAAATACCTCTTTTGATTTTTCCTCTTTGGTGAATCTTCCAAATTTCTCTATCATTTCAGCCACAAATAAAACATCCATTTTGTCAGAGAAATTTGCTGCCTCCACAGTATAAGCCAAAAGCTGCCTAGCTGTAGCCACAGCATTGGTAAGATTGAGGGGCATCTAAACAAGAAGCAAATAATATATTTAGATACTCAACAATGACAATAAAAAAACACTAGTGCAACATCACAACAAACTTTAGTTCTTGCCTTTCACCTCAAAAATGACATTACAAGAAAACATTTTATAATTTACTCACCATAATCAATAACTTTATGCTTATAGGATAAATAAGGTTAGTATCCTGAAAAATCTGGAAAATAAAGAAATAGCTCTTTCTTTTAAAAATATGTATTATTGATGCCTTTTGCCGTTAAATCATGGTCATTTCTCAACTTCTTTTAAAATAAACTCTCCACTGGGACAAAGACAAAGGATCAAATAAAACTACTCTATACAGCAAACCAATATGATATATATATGTATATATATATTTTGTCCTAATAATCCCAGCAACTTAATTTATTATGAAAAGTGACATACTTCACTTTGTGCTCTCTAGAAAACTTTTCACTGGTTTTTCAATTACCCACCATTAAAGTTCTACTTAGTGATCTTCTCATTTATACATCATTAGAGTCACTATACATACTGCTCTATTACTTCTACTTATTTTCTCCAAAATCAAAGAATCTCTCCAGTTTCTCTGAATTCTTTATATCTATCATTTTCATTTCAAAATAATATTCCATTGTTGATATAATTTAATCTAAGTTTGATTTTTTGTTTTTGTTCCTCCAGACATTTTCCGATTGATGATGAATGAATTTTTTATTTTTATTTTTTTACAACTGCAAAGAATACTGTTTATTAGTATCTTAATAGGCACTGGACATTTAGTTTCTGTCTTTGACTTGCTAACCTAATTCACCCATAATGCTATTATTGGATCAAAAGGTAAAGATAGCTTATTCACTTTTCATGAGCTTGGTCGAACTGAAAACTAGAAAAGTTAGGCACTTCACAACCCAATCAACAGAGTATATGATCATCATAGTTGTTTTTCCCACAATCTACCCAATATCAATTTGTTATCTTTGCTAATCTGCACTTTACAAAATGAAAATAGAATTATTTTAATTCACATATTACATAAAATTAATGATTCAGAGTATGCTATCATATAGCAATTTAATGACAAGAATTTTTCTTTTCAAAATTCTTCAACTTCTTCAGCCTACTTATTAGTAGGGAACAGTTCTTAGAATTATATAAATAGGAAATATTTGGAATATCAATAGTCCTTGATACCAAGGACTTTTTCAAGCATATAATAACCATAAACCTAGGCAGTATAAGTATCTAATGGGCAACGTAAACTAAGTATACAGAGTTTCAGAAAGAAAGAAATCTCTTTTAACAAAGAAGAAATATGAGTTTCTTGGCAAGGTTAACAAAGAGCATGTTCTAGAGAAAAAGTAAAGATTCTCCTTCTAGCATAGCAAAAATGAGGTCAGGCACAAAAAGTGTTATTAAATGAATGTCCAAGAGTAGAGCTGATATATCTATTAGGAAAATAAACCTTGAGAATGGTTTACTAATCCATGGCTGGACAAGTCAGAGACAATGAGAAGAAACGCAAGCCAGGAAACACTGGGACAATATGGCGGTCCAGAAGCAAGTCAGGGACTTCTTACCAGAACAGAAAGCCCGCATGAGGAAAATGAAGTACAAATCAAACTGTGGCAAATGAGAGAACTGGCAGAAAGATGGACTATGCTAGCAAATGTTTAACAAACAAACACGACCTACTTCTAAGCTTAATCTGCATTATTAACATTTTCTCCATCATTTTCCTAAGCACAGGCATGCAACAGAACAATAAATCAAGGACTGATTTATAGTTTGCAGATTTCTAAGGTGAAAATGTGTACAATAAAATTTAATAAATGGGCTCTTCCAGCTCAGTTCAGCAAACTCCTATGGGATGTGTAGTAATAAAGGGCAGAAATCAGGGGTTAAAAGACAGAATTTTCTTTTTTCCTGAAATATGCTATAGAAAAGAAGGAAGCCTTTTCTTTAGAAATTCTTGAACACACTACTCCAGTCTGTATTTACTGAAGTAGGAGCTTTATCACATTTGGAACACACATTCTGTCTGTCTTAGTTATACATTAGCTGTTATCAGGACCTGGATGGAAAAAGAATCATCCAAAATTCAGTCATCACAACCTCATGATTTGTAAGCTAGAAACCAAGTATCTCCAATGGCATATTTTCTTGGGGCCCGAGGACAAAGCTTCATAGAGGGGATGACATTTGAGCTGAATCCTGAGATGGAGAGCAGCCTTCTAATGCCAAAGATGGCAAGAGAGCATTAAAAATAGGGTTGATAAGGGCATGAAACAGGAAGAAGCTAGAGGATATGTGAAAGGAGGCAGAATAATAAATAATTTTATTAGGATATAAGGAGGCTTTATGAAATAAAAGGCCAAAAAGACGGAGTGATGACCCGAATGTCAGACTAAGTAATTTTAACTTTATCTTATAGATAATGGGGACTTTTGCTAACTGCTTTTGAGCTATGGTGACAGATAACCAAAGATGTATTTTATAAATATTAATATGGAAGTTCCATGAAGAACAGACTATGCTTCATAGGAACACAAATATCAATTAGAAGATTACTAGGAAAATCCCAAAGAAAGATAAGGGCCTGAAAAAGGATTGAGGCCATGGGAATAGAAAAAATAAATTTGAAAAAAGTTTTTTAAAAAAGAACAAGACTCATCAAATGAATGAATATAGGGAAGAGGGGATAAAAGCAGAGTCAAAGATGGCTCCAAGATTTCCTGCCCAAGTAAATGGGAAAATATTAGGGAGGGAAGAAAGGAAGGGAAAGAGAGGGGGGGGGGGAAGATAGAGGGAGGAGGGAAGTTAGTTTAGATTGCAAGGCTGGTTTGAGAGGAACAATTCCTAAAAAAATTAAAAAGAATGCTAATTACTGGACATTTTACAATTAAATCAATGTTTATTGTCTTCTAGCTCAGGGATACTTAAAACTTTTCTCATTTTTGACTTCTTTTCACCTCAGAAATTTTTACATGACCCTGGGTATATAAGTATATAAAATGGGTATACAAATCATACATTTGCTAATAATAAATCATCATTTCATAATTCTCCCATTCAGTTATATAATCCCATGTGGGATTTGGGACCACAATTTAAAAAGCTGGGCTCTAGACAATGCAGAGGAAAGGATGAATGCATTAATACTGAAGTTTATAAAGACATTTTGTTTCAAAAGTTGCTGCACTGGATTTCACTACACTAAAACCAATTGTTTTGCAAAGTCATCCTGGGTCATAGAACAAAAATAACCTATACCTACTGAGTAACTTGCTGAGGAGCAAGAGATCTTTTCCTTACTAATAGGAATAAAACTATAATTTATTTATGAATGTGAGATAGAGTTTCACAGGCATCACAGCACCTCAAAATAATTTTGAAGTAGGTCTACAGCAATGAGCCCCATGCATTACTCAAATTACATTTACCTTAAAATGGTTAAAGGTTCTTAGAACATCTGGGTTACAGTAGGGAGGAGTACTTGGGAATTTCATGATTAGGAAATATTTGACTTCAAAGAAAGAAAAAATTTGTGTTCCTTTGGGCAAAACAATTATCATCCACTTTATGGAACTAGATGCACTATGTCTTGGGATTTTACCAATTATTGAGACCAAAAGTTGTATATAAACAGAACTTGATTCAGACATTTAACTGAAGCCCATGCATAAGGAAAACAAACTTTTTTTCCATCCAAGTTTCCTTATTATTAGTTTTCTCTATCAATGAAATTCTACTCAGTCCCTGCCATGAGCCAAGCCCTGCTTTAGCAGTGGAAACAAAACCAGGAAAAAGCCTCTGAAGCTCACCACAGATGATGTGCATGTGATGCACGGGCCCCTCTGTAACTCACACCCCAACAAATAAGACCAAGGTAATTCTGGAGAGGAGGCGATGGCAACTGAGGGGAAGGGAGAGGCAGCCATAAGGTGCCGCTTAAGCTGAGCTTTACCTGAAGCTAGGAATTGTAAGAGCAGAGACAAGATGGGCAAGCACTTCAGGAAGGATGCTACGGCTTACTTCACGTTACATAGGAAGACCAGTGAGAAGAAAAGTGTGATGGAAATGATTTCTGTAAGGCTAGATTCTAAGTACCACACGCTCTTATTTATTTGGATCAGATGAAAATGTTCCAGAAACTGTAATGAAAAATACATCAGTTACCTGATTGAACATGTAGAGAACGCGAGTGACATCGTTTGCATACTGGCACCGGGAGTAGTCGTCCTCCGCCCAGAAGCCCCCTCGGTCACATCTGCGCCAGGCTTTCCGCTCATCCTGCGGATTTCCAGGATAAATGCCGCTGCCAGGACTGTTCCGAGTACACAGGAGGTAGGCAGTGATGCCTGCCAATGTTCTAGGCCACCTGGAGATCCGAGGGCAAAGGATTAGAAGAAATTTACATTACAAGAATAGCGATGAAGACAATCAAGCACGATGACAACGAATAAAAGTCATTTTAGAACTAAACATAAGAACAATGAAATAAGTCACCTTGGATACCCCTAATCTCAAGCAATTTTATTTTGATATTTCTAAAGAGACTGAAAGAGAAAAGAATAGAAAATGGTTTAGCAAACGGGGAAGGGGGGAGGAAAGACCAAGTCTCTCTCCCCCAGACTGGAAAGGCCATGTGGCATCAGCAGGCACCTGCTGTTTCCAACCTGAGCCTCCCTGTCTTTCCTTGTGGCAGCCGGTCCCTTTCACCTCCTTTTCCCCCTCCAGAGAGTCACTATATCAAAAATGAAAGTTATCAAAGAAAATCAGATAAGAAATCAATTTAGATTTTATAATAGAAAATTTCTCCAAAAACAACTGTTTTTGGAAATGAGAAATGAGAAATTCTGATCTGTAACTCTAACATATTAAAACACAGAACATTTGTCAGAAAAGAATCAAAAGACAGCAACACTAAAGAACCCTATAAATGAATTTGAAGAGACAAGTATCCCAGAAAAAAATTTTATAAAGAAAATGATCAAATACCTAAGGAAACTTCCAAGAATACTCAGAAATGGAGAGTGAAATACAGAGCAAAATAATAGGGCGTCAGAGAGAAACAAATTTAATCTATTAAAAAAAAAAAAAACCTCAAACTTCAGAACTTCAACCTCAAATAAAAAATCATAGACAGTTCAAGTCTTTCATCTCCAAAGGAAAATCCAAGTCAAATTGTTCATTTGAGTAATCAAAAATAATAAAAAAATAAGAAATTCCAGATTTACATTGACAACTACATACTTTATACCAATAGACAAATGAGAAAGGAAATTGAAAGGAAACTGCTATTCCAATTCTTATCTTGAGTAAGGAGGAGAAACTGGTTGCTAAAGTAAAATGGAACCCACAAAGTAGGGGTAAACCTACATTCCATCTAAGAATTCATGACAGAATTGAGAAAACAATGAAAATATTGATATAGCTCTAAATTCTGGGATTGAGAAATGTAAAGAAAGCATAGAAATCCTACAAGGAAATTAAACCCACCAAAAAAAAAATAAAACAGGAAAAAAAAAGAAAGGAAAAGAAAATGGAAAACTCATAAATCTTCTCTGGAAAACCCAAAATGATTCTAATGAGAAGGGGAAAAATTGTCAAATGAGACCAGTTTGGAAGCACAGGAAACTTATTAATCAATCTATAACTGAAAGAATAGAACTTAGAACAGAAACTGAAGACAGAAGTAAAGATGATGGAGAACATAAAATCATGTCTGAATATTTGTGCTCTGAATGACCAAGAGGATAGATAGAGAACTGTGAATAACAAAAAGCTTCAATTGTTCACCAGCAATTGCCTGCTGGATTACAAAGGACTGAGGAATGGAGGCAAAGGAAATGGAGGCAATAAGTATAAACAGCTTTTTCCAAAAATCTGAATTTGGCTGAGAAAAGAGAGAGGAGACTAAATTGAGGGATATTTTGCTCTATGAAGGCTTTTTAAGAATAGGAGATGGAGACCGGGGTACATGTGAAAGACTCAGCAGAAAAGAAGAGATTAACAATTAAAGAGATAGAAGCAATGATTGAGTGGGAAATATGATAAAGAAAAAAGAAGGGAATGGGTTCAAAGGAACACGGTGACAGGGCTTAGCCTTGGCAAGGAAATTAAAAATATAGAGAAATTACTATCAATATTATAAGTGTTGGTGCTCTAAAGAATATATGTAAAAAAATTCACCTCACTTTATTATATTTTTAAAATATCAAGTTGTACATAATAGATTGCAGTTTCACGTGAAATCATCTTTTTTAATTATGTTAGAGAAATGCTTGTTTAATTCCATAAACTAAAAATAAATGAAAGAATATATATCATACATTATGTATTACATAATAATTATTATATGATATCACATAATATATTTTAAAGACATTGCCCATTATGTATATCACATGATATATTTTGGGGGAAAAGGTCTTTTTTCAGCGTGGGAGGGAACAAGAGATAGAAACATAAGAATGACAGAAAAATGGAGTATTTCCAGTCACAAGGAATTAGATGAACAAAGCCATAGCAATAGAAAATGTGGAATGTGGCTAGGGACAGCAAACAATCTAATTTGCCTGAAGCATAAATAGTATAACATATGGCTAGAAATCAGGTTGTGGATGGCTTTGAATACCACTCAAAGAAACATGAACTTTATTAAGAGACAAGAAACACCAGGCTCTGATGTGAAGTACTGATTGAGGAGTGATGTTAAAGAGACTAAGTGCAGGCTGGAAGACCTGTTCGAAAGCTATTGTAATAATTCATATGGATAGTTATCAGAACTTATATCAGGCAGCACAAAGAGAGAAAAAAACAAAGTTTAAAATAATAATTTATCAAACTTCTTTATCTTTATATTAATAATCACAGAACCAACCATTCTGGAGACCGATTTGAGACTACACACAAGACTATAAAAGTGTGCATTTCCTTTGATCTAGCAATACTACTACTAGTTCTATATTCCAAAGAAATCATAAAAAAGGCAAATGGACTCACCCATACAAAAATATTTATAGCAGTCCTTTTTGTTCAATGATTCAGAAATTGAGGGGATACTCATCCCCTCAGCACATCCCCAATTTGAATTAGGGAATGGCTGAACAAATTGTAGTATAAGTTGTGGTTGAATATTATTGTGATGTAAGAAATTACAAACAGTATAAAAAACCTGGAAAGACTTAAATGAACTGATGCAAAGTGAAGTAAACAGAACCAAGAAAACACTGTACACGGTAATAAAAACACTGTTCAATGAAGAATTGTGCAGGACTTACATTAGTCTCAGCAATACAATGATCCAAGACAATTCTAAAGGACTAATGATGAAAAATGTTCTCCATCTCCAGAGAAAAAATTGATATTGTAAATCAGTCTGAATACAGACTAAAGCATACTACTTTACTCTCTTTCTTTTTTTCTGAGTCTTCTTGTACAAAATGATTAATATGGAAATATTTTACATGATTGAACATGTATAACCTATACTGAGTGGCTTACCACTTCAGGAAAAGGAGAGAGAAGGGAGGGAGAGAGGGAGAGAATTTGGAATGTAAAACTAAAAAAAATATATAAAAAAATGGTTTTAATGTATAATGAAGGGAAAATATTTCTTTTAAAAAAGAAATATAGGAATTATTCATAAAATTATGGGCTTGGGTTTCTTATGATTTCAAGGAATAGTCACTAAGTTGTCATGAAGTACAATATTACTAAAGTACAGCAATCCTAAAATACAACTCAAAACAGACTCTTAAGTTTACAAAATATCACCTCTTTCTCTGGCCAAACATTAATTTTTGAGACTGAAGCAATTGACAAGCAGCCTGTTACATCAATAACTTATGATTTCAAAAAATAATAATCCAATAGTAATAAGTGAGTGCTTTAATAAGAAATAGCTTTATTTATTTCAATATATTAAAATACTGTAGAATTGATCTTTAACAACTCAAAATAATGAAAACAACAGAAGAGAACGTTAATCCCCAAGGCATGGCACAATATTTTAATGGTTTCCTCATAACTAACCTGAAATCACCTTTATTGTTTATTATCCTCTCTGGAGGACAGTACTGGGCAGAGCTTTCTAATACTACAATGTCAACAGTTCTAGTGTTGTTCCCACGTCGAGTTTGCACATGACAGCCCCAGTTTCCAGTGGATCCTGCCTGAATGTTGGAAATAGTTAAGGCACTGTAGAGAGAAATTAAGGACATACACACACAAAATGCCATTAGTTATCATCATCAAAATCATTGAAAAAATAAATTATACAAAATACTACATATTAAAAAAAAGGAAAAAAATTGTGAAATGAAAAACAAGGCAAAACTTTTGCTTTAAATTATACTCAAAACAGTTATATTTAAATAATAAATAATATGAAAAATTCAACATGTTAGGTCTAAGAACCTTTAGCTTAGACGTACCATAATATAACCACAAGTATCATCCAAAAAGAACTCAAAGATGACCAACCATGAGCTAGTTCTGCTACTATGCTGTCTCATCTGTAATAGTGTCTGGACCAGATGATCATTAAAATAACTTTCAGCTTAAATACTACAATCTAATTCATCTATCAAGTTTTTATTTTAATGTGTGGTTTTGAGCAGAATGTGTGTCTTTAAAATTTTGAGACCACTTTTTGAACACAAGTCCAGGGGCTGGTGGGCAGCACATGTCAATTTAATAAGGAATAGTTATAATCCAAAATACTGATATCTGGCACTTCTTAAAGAAATACTAAGGAAATGTACATAAAGAACCACAAGACAACAAATGTCGGGGAAAATGCCTGCCTCTATTCCTAGAGGTTTTCTATTACTCAAGCTGACTGGCAAGTTAATGAAGCCTAGCCCACCTCCTACTCTTAGTTCTCATGCAGGATTTACTTTTCCCAATTGATGTTTTGTTGCAACAAAAAGCAAACATGTTGCAAAGTTCTTCACCCAGTGGATTGTATGAACCAGAGGAAGAACCAGAACTGATCCTGAAAAAGTCAGAAAGGAATTCTTCAATGTCTCACTGTCTCTGAGAATCCATTAAAAAGGTAACAAACTAAGGGCTGAGATGTTAACAACAACAAAAATACACCAAGAAAAGGGAGGAGGAAAAAAAGTAAGTATTCTAGGGAAGCAGAAGGCTTTCCTTAAAATCTTAACAATTAATTTTTTAAAAATACTATTTGCTTTCGATTCTTTTTAACATATCAAATATTTTCTAGTCTCATATTTTACCCATTACTGTCACTTTCCAATTAATAATCTACATATAAAGCGGGAACCCAAATAAATGTAAACAGTTAAGCCAAACAAACTGATACATTTAACCACAATGATAAGAGTATATAACTGCAGTATTTTATTCTGTGCTACTCCAAGGAAGAAAGGCTAGAGGGCTGGGTTCCATAAGGAACAATTACCACAGGTTTAAGATACTCTGTGAATCTATACTATTCAACAGTATAGACTATGAATCGCCACCACTATGTTTGTTTAACTTTAACTGTGCACAAGGCAATTAGTTATATATGCCAAAATAAATGTGTGACTTCTCAGCAGCTAGCATTTATAACTTCCATTAGAAATTCAAAAAAATTTACAAAGTTAAAATAGTTTTCCCACACTTTTGTAAAAAGGACTCAATCAATAGTAGAAAGAGATGAAGAGATATAATTTCCAAAGACTACTAAAAGTACTTCACAAGATTGTAGATTAACTTTTTGTCTTTTTTAATATTTTGCTCTAAAGTATTATCAATGTATACATCTGCCTTAATACAAGGTAGGATTTATGTTTATTAATGCAAACTTCCCTATATCAGTTCTTTCTCTGGAGGTGGATAGCATTTTCCTTCATAAGTTTTTCATTGTTAATTTGAACATTCATATTATTCAGAATGGCTTAGATCTTCATAGTCATTCTTCAAACAATATGCTATTATGCTATACAATATTATCTTGGTTCTACTCACTTCATTCTGCATTATTTCGTGCATTATCTTTCCATGTTTTTTTTTCCCCTAAAATCAACCTGCTTATCATTTCTTACAGTACAACAGTATTCCATCACAGTCACCTACCACAACTTATTTGATCATTCCTCACCTTATAGGCATCCCTTCAATTTCTAGTTCTTTGCCACTACAAGGAAAACTGTAACAAATAAAGAACTTATAAGTGTTTTTCCATTTTTTTCTTGATCATCTTGGAAAGCAGATATTACTGGGTCAAAAGTCTTATACCCCATTAGGCATAAATCCAATTGCTCTCCAAAATGGTTAGATCAGTTCACAATTCCACCAAGAGTGAATTAGTGTCCTGATTTTTCCATATCCTCTCAAAGTTCTATTTTATAAGGAAAAAAGCACAACTTTAAAAAAAACAAAAACAAAAAACCCACTGCCAGTCCCTCCATTTAAACTATATATGTTCCAACTATGAAGCTCTAGCCAAAGAAACAGTATCCGTTTGGTAGCAATTTAATTGCTAAGTATCCTAATTGTATCCAGTATCTAATTATAAAGTATCTTAAAAGAAACAACCTCTAAACTATTAGAACTTTTAATTAGGAGAAAGTAACTATTAAAAAATCAAGCTTTTCACCCAAAAAGAAGTTTGAGATTCCATCTAGTCAACCTGCCAGGACCTGAGAACACAGACACTTCTATGAGTACGCACCCTTGTAGTCCAGTAACTATTCATAAAATGATATCAAAGATGATTAAGACAATAAAGCATTATTCATAAAATCCAAACGAATCTATTAGCCCATTGAAAACCAGAAGAAAGTTCTAGTCACACACAAAGATGGTCATTCCCTTGACCTTACTATCACCCATAAATGTACCATCTCTCTGTACAAGAATCTAACAACCTCTTCTCCAATCACAATCTATTGCGATTCCCTCTGCATTCCCTAACATTACCCTATTCTTCATTTGCAGTGTTGACCTCCAATTCCTTGACCCCTCCATTATCTACTATCTGTTTATGCTATACAACTTCAAATAGGCCCTTAGGGCTAGCAGCCAGTAACTTTATGTCAATAAATCTGACAATCTATGAGAAATAGGTGAATATTTACAAAACTATAAGTTTCCCGGATTAATAAAAGAGGAAGTTAAATATTTAAATAATCCCATTTTAGAAAAAGAAACTGAACAAGCCATCAATTAACTCCCTAAAAAAAATTCTCTAGGCCCAGATGGCTTTTTGAAGTGAATTCTCCCAAACATTTACAAAACAATTTTAAACCATTTGGAAAAACAGGTAAAGAAGTTCTACCAAATTCCTTCCATGACACAAAAAGCATAGACCAACATCTCACACTATAAACCAAGATAAAGTCAAAATGGGTACATGATTAAAACATCAAAGTGATAGCATAAGCAAATTAGAAGAGTAAGGGATAGCTTAATCAGATCCATCTATGGAGAAGGCAAGAATTTATGACCAAATAAGAGACAGAGAATCTTATAAAGTACAAAATGGATAAATTTGATTACATTAAATTAAAAATTTTTCCATCTGTCTCTTCCTTGTTCCCTCCCTTTGAGCTACCAAATTCTTTTCTGGTACTTCCCCCCTTCCTTACCTGAGGTTACATTTTCCCTATAAAGCTGCCCATGGTCTATACTATCTTTGCCAAACCTCTTTTGAGTTAGACCACCACATCATTCTGCTTCACAGTGTCTTTCTCTTTAACCCTCTTCCATACCTCATAGTGTATAATTATATGCTTTCCTAACACTATTTCATTTTTACTATTCCTGGTGCCTAATTTATCTCTTAATTTTATCTGTAACGTCTTTTCCTAAATAAATATCTCTTTTGACAAAGAAAAAAAGTTTTTGCATGCAAAATCAACACTATCAAGATAGAAGAAAAGCAAAAAGATGAAAAACAATCTTTACAGCAACTCTCTCTAAAAAAAAGTCTCATTTATGAAATATATAATTAAGTCAAATTTATAAGAATATAAGTCATTCCCCAATTGATAAATAGTCAGAGGGAATGAATAGGCAGTTTTCAGATGAAGAAATTAAGGTTTTCTATAGTTATATGAAAATGTTCCAAATCAATAAATACAAATTAAAACAATTCTGAGCTACCACCTCACACTTCTCAGGTTAGCTAATATGATAGAAAAGGAAAATGACAAAATGTTGGAGAAGATGTGGGAAAAATGGAATATTAATGCACTGTTGGCTTGTCTACCAACTAGACTAATCTAACCATTCTGGAAAACATTTGCAACTATACCCAAAGGGCAATCAAACTGTGCATATCCTTTGACCAGCAATACCACTATGAGATCTATTCTCCAAAGAGATTCTAAACAAAAAAAACAAAAAAACAAAAAAACAAAAACAAGCAAAAAAAAAATAAAACCTTGTGTGTTCAAAAATATCCATAATATCTCTTTATGTGAAAGAATTGGAAACTGAAGAAATGACCTTCAATTAACAATGGCTGAACAAGTTGTGGTATATGAATGCAATGAAATGTTAAATATGCTAGAAGAAAATTACAAGCAGGATGATTTTATAAAAAACCTGGAAAGACTTATATGAACTGCTGCTGAGTGAAGTGGGCAGAACCAGGAGCACATTGTACACAATACCAATACTGAGCAATAATTAACTAAGATTAATGATTTAGCTCTCCTCAGCAATACGGTGACTTAAGATAATTCCAAAAGATTCATGAAGGAAAATGCTGTCCACATCCCAGAGAAAAAAACATGGAGTCTGAATGCAGAGCAAACCATATGCTTTTCATTTTATTTTTGTTTTTCATGGCTTTTTCTTTTGTTCTGTTTCTTCATTCATACCATGACTAATGTAGAAAAATATATACATCACTACACATGTATGACCTATATCTGATTACTTGCTGTTTTGAGGAGGGGAGATGAGAGGAAGGGAAGGGAAAAAAAAAACAACTGGAACTCAAAACTTCATCTGGAAAAAACAAATAATCAATTCCGAAAGCTATCTTTATATGTAATTAGAAAAATATAATATTATTAACAAAAAAAAGGAAAAAAAATGAAGTGTGTGTACATGTCCATGTGTGCATGCACACACACACACACACAGCTATCAAAGGCAAAAGATCTAATTTAGGTTGCAACTACCTTAGAAGATTTATTTCTGCCAGTATTAATCCGATCTCTATCAAAACAGTGCAAAGGTAACTCTACCATGCAGCTTTATATCTATGATTTATGTATCCCGGATGAATAATGAATGTAGATGACTAGTACACAGTACCCTAAGGCCCCTGGTACCTGACATTCACCTTATTTATGTCTATTCTCTTTAATATGAATCAACTGAATACTGGTATAATCATCATCCCTTTAGGGTATTATACGTAGCATTAGGAGATTCAAAGTAATAAAAAAGTGCAGAAGGTCACAAAATAACGGTAGAGTTATACTGAAATTTGAAGAACTAAGCCTGCATGCCGACATATATGTGGTAGGTAATGCTATGGACCTATACAAATGTGACGACTATATCTGTTAAATTCTTACAGAAGGCTTTGCACAGTACTCTGATGAATTAGTCACTACATACACATAACCATTACAAATAGAATGGAAGGCTGGCCAATTCTTACATAGACAAATGTCCTGTTTCTAAGCCTTGTTTGCCAATTCATCCTGAGATTAAAAAGTTACATTTTCCTTAAGCCTAAACGTTTAAAATGACAAGAGGTCCCCAAAGCAGGAAATAAAAGTCTAGTAGCAGAAAACATTTAAAAATTGGATATCGAGTTTAAAAAAAATCAATTTCTAGAAAATTTAATCCAGTACAAAAACAAACAAAAAACTCACATTGGAAAAATGCTCCTTTTTAGAAAAGAGATCTGATATAACTAACATGAGATTGACAAATAGCTGAACTAATTAAGATACAAATATCAGTTGAAATTCCAACAACATAAGCAAAAATATAAATATGATGTACAAAAATAATGAGTTCCTTAAAAAAAAAAAATTACCTTGCAATCAATGAGCAGTTGTGAATCATGTTCTTTTCAACAAAGATACCTTGAGATTCATTAGTTTCAACTATTCTTCCATCCTGGTACCACAATACCTGCATGTCCTGATCAATATAAGAAGCCATACATTGAAAGGGAAGGCTGTCCCCTTCAAAAACAACCTGACGATGAGATGGAGTCATGTAGAAAGATGGCAATTCAAGAGGAGGATCTAGAATCATTTGGGGGGAAAATGTAGTAAGCTAATAATGCTACAAAGAAAAACTAAACTGAAAAGTTACAGAAAAACTAAACAAAATCAAATAAATATAAAAACAGATCACCAACACAATGACAGTATCAGTAAATCCATTGTTGAATAAGTAGTATCCCTTTCATAGGACAAATGAAAAAAGAGTTGACTAAGTTTCAAAAACAAAAACAAAGAACAAACAAACAAAAAAAACCCTTATTTCATGCTGAGCTATCACCTTTAGAATTGACTCGAGTACATATCACATAAGGACACTAGTAAGTCCCTTTTACTGAATTACAGTAGTGTTCTACCAGCTACATCTTCATTAACACCTAAAGAAATTGAATAATTAGCTGATGTGAAAGTTACATATTGTTTTACTTTAAAATCGCATTACTATTCATTAGTCATTACTGCTAACTGACAGAAAACACTGGATAATACACTACAATTTTAAATTAGCTTTCACTAAACAAGAAACTGTTAATATTAAACTAGATTAAAATTTGAGTGAAAAGCTCCCTTTAGGCAAAAAACTCTTATGAAACATTTACATTTTAAGAACCTCAGCTGAAAACAGGATGAATTTTATCATGTTTAAGTATTCCTAGAAAAGCTCATGCACAGCAATGGGATATGAGAAAGTCAAACAGAATGTCCAGAATATATCTGACAGAAAGCCAAAGTGTGAGAATTTACAAGTATTTATTTCATTTCTTCCTTACCGCATGTCAGCAGTTCCTGTTTAACGCCTGTAACTGGCTGAGCCTGAAGGGATTTTGGGTAAGCGCACCGGGTTTCCCGCACAGTGATATTTCTCTCTTTTACCCACCGATGCATCCACAAGATATTGCAATCACACAAAAGGTACTCAGTTTGAAATTCTCTAAAGTATGCAAGATAAAAATCACAATTACTGAAAGTGAGTAAGTTGTATCATTATTCATATGAAAATATTTTCTTTCTCACTGAAGTCCCCTCTAAGGCTTGTCTCTTTGACCATCAGATGCCCATGCAGTGGAACCTTTTAAAAAACTTTTTCAATTATTTTGGCCATAGATTGCTTCATTCTTCCTTAGACAGCCCAGCACCTAGCATAGTGCCTAACACAAAATGTGTGCTTTAAAAGTGCTTGTTGATGACTGGTATGGATCTCTCTCTGAACATCAAGAGAATTTAAATTCGATGTCACTAACTTTGGAAATTAAAATATGCTACCTTATCTTAATACCTCATGATTTTCTTTCTTATTTTTTTTCTTTAACTAATTAGAAAAAGTTACACTGTTATGGAAGGAACCATGCTTATAGTTTTTTGTAAGCCCCTCTTCCCCCCCATATCAACCATAACATACCAAGAATATTTCTTGCTTTTACTTTTTGCTTCATTATGCCATTTTTCTGATATTGAACTAATTCCCCATGCTTGATATAAACCTGTGTTTAGTCATAAGGAATCATAACTGTAATGTATTACTATATTCTATTAATATTGAATATGTTCATATCTATATTCATTAGGAAATGATTTATATTTTTCTTTTTTAATGATATTTTGCTAGATTTGAAAATCAACCTCATATTTAATTCCTAAAAGGTACTGGGTAATATTTTCATATTTCTCTGTATTTGTAAATAATCTACTTAATAAAGGGTGGGTTTTTTTTGGGGGGGGCGGTTTGGTTTTTTTTGCAGAAAGTTTGGAAGAATAGTCATTAATCCTTCTGAGTCTGGTATTTTTTTCACAAGGTAAAATGTTAATGATTGATCATTTCTTATTCTGATAAGAGTCAATTTAAATGAATAATTTTGGGCTGTTTCTTTTTGTTTTGCCTTAGTCAGATTAAGGCTCATCTTTTGGCATATATTGGCTCTGTGATTATGGAAAAGTCATTCGGTTATAAGACAGTTCCTTAGGGCATCAGGAAGTTAAGTTGCAGTGTAGGTAATTATCTCTAGAGAGCATTTTCTCTCTAAGAATTTCATGTCAGTAAAATAACAGATTTAGTCCATGAGGGAAAAATATTTCTTTTAAATTCTCTAATTTTTTCCTGTTTTATGTAACATTGCCTACTAACATTCAGAATTTTATTTTTGTTGTAAAAAGTTAGGAATTTAGTTGCACTCTCTGCTTTTTTGACTATATTTAATATAGCTTTGCCAAATTTATTATCTTTTTTTAAACTTCTTTTTTTAATCAGTTCAAATGATCTTCTATTTACTGTTCTATTTCTCTAGAAAAATCTCCTGAATTCTTAAGAATGATATTGGCAGATTAAAACAAAGTAAAAAATCTGCCTCACACTTCTCATGAAGGAATTTAAAATTAGGGAATATTTAACTTGATCACATAGCTTTATGTGATAGCAGACAACTTCAATTAGGCTTTAATAGGAGTTAAAATATCTTATTAGTAGGAGTTAAAATATAATTAGTAATCACATCAAATATCACTTGATCAGAAACCAGGTGAAAAGGGGAACAATCAAAACCTGAGGATAAAAATAAAAGTAGGATTCTAGTCTGAGTAAACTCCCATCTCATTCGTAGCTTTCATCTTTCCTCCTGATCTTGCTGCCACTGGTTTCAAACTTGGAAAACTTTTTTCTGTTTTAGATAAAGGATACTTTCCACATTCCTGTTAATTTTTTTTTAAAGAAGAAAAACTATCATTTTCCAAACTAGATTAGCATTTGCTTGCTTTCAACTTTCAAAGGCTTCCTCTGACTGAAGAAAGTGACCTACAAGGAATGTTCTTATTCTTGAAGCCTTTTTCTATGATGAGAACAGTGGAGACAATTACTGACAGCAATTTTAATTTTAAAAATAGCTAGTCATCAAAATTTCTTTATTGAAATTCACTACAAGAATAAGATTTCTTACATGTTCCATCTATGATGAAAGAAAGCTATTTGAATAACCAACTTATATATACATGAAAATTAAGGTTTTTTAAAAAACTTAACATATTTGATGGAATTTTTTTTTTAAACCAGTCCAAACTTATTATAACGCTTTATCATCTTCTAGTGTGGAAATTTCCCTTTGAAGAATACAAGTATGAAATACATGATAAAACTTGGAAAATAATTATGATCAGAAAAAATTTTAACAGCAAATTAATAAAATTCTAAGTAGTACAGAATGTATAGGGAATGGAATAGATTAACTGTGGTTTTTATGTTTGTTTGCTTGCAAGTAAAAAGGTTACCCAGGTCCAGTTTGAATTAATGGAGTTGTGCTTGGAAGGGGAAAAAAAAACACGATTCAATTACATAGTAGGCTACAGCTCCACAGAACTGCTGTCACATCTGTACAATGTGAGCTGATGAAGAAACTATATTAAAGAAGCATTCTATCGAAAAAAATAATAAAATTCATCTGGAAGAACAAAAAGTCAAGAATTTCAAGGGAATTAATGAAAAAAAATGCAAATGAAGATAGCTTAGCTGTACCAGACCTAACAATATAATTTAAAACAGCGGTCATCAAAATCATTTGGTATTGGCAAGAAATACAGTAGGAGATCAATGGAATAGGCTAGGTCCACAAGTCACAATAGTCAATGACTCTAGTAATTTAGTGTTTGACAAAGCCAAAGACTCCAGCTTCTGAGATGAGAAATCATTATTTGAAAAAAATTGTTGGGAAAATTGGGAAAAAGTATGACAAAAACTAGGCACTGACCAACACCTAACCCTATATTAAGATAAGGTCAAAATGGATTCATGATTTAGACACAAAGGATGATACTGTAAGAAAATTAAGAGAATAAGGCATAGTCTATCTCTCAGATCTGTGGAGAAGGAAGAAATTTATGGCCAAAGAAGAACTACAACATTATGAAATGCAAAAATAGAAAATTTTTGATTATATTAAATTTAAAAGGTTTTGTACAAATAAAACCAATGTAACCACGATTAGAAGAGAAGCAGAAAACTGGGAAAACACTTTTATAACCAAGGGCTCTGGATAAAGGCCTAATTTCTAAAATATGTAGAGAACTGACTCAAATTTGTAAGAATACAAGCCATTTTTCAATTGATAAATCATCAAAGGACATGAACAGATAATTTTGAGATGAAGAAATTTTGACCATTTCTAGTCAAAAATGCTCTAAACCACTTCTGATTGGAGAAATACAAATTAAGACAAGCCTGAGGTATCACTACATAACACATCTATGAGATTGGCTAAAATGACAGGAAAAGATAATGATAAATGTTGGAAGGTATATGTGAAAACTGGGATACTAATACATTGTTGTTGGAGTTGAGAACTGATCCAACCATTCTGGAGAGCAACTCAGAACTATATCCCAAAAGTTATCCAAACTCTTGCATACCCTTTGATCCAGCAGTGTTTTTACTGGGTCTGTATCCTAAAGAGATCATAAAAAAGGGAAAAGGAGCCATTTGTGCAAAACTGTGCAAAAACACGTGCAAAAGCTATTTTTGTACTGGCAAGGAACTGAAAAGTGAGTCGAAACCTGTAAGTTGTGGAATGGCTGAATAAGTTATGGTATGTGAATATTCCATAAGAAACGATCAGCAGGATGATTTCAGAAAAACCTGGAGAGACTTACATGAACTGATGCTAAGTGAAGTGAGTAGAACCAAAAAAACATTTTACACAGCAACAAGATTATGTGATGATCAACTCTGATGGACATGGCTCTTTTCAACAATGAGGTGATACAAGACTCTTCTAATGGACTTGTGATGGAGAGAGGCATCAGAACCCAGAGAGAGGACTGTGGGGACTGAATGTGGATCACAACACAGTATTTTCACCTTTTTTTGTTGTTGTTGTTATTGGCTTGCTTTTTGCTTTCTCATTTTTTTTTCTTTTTGATCTGATTTTTCTATAAATGTGGAAATATGTACAGAAGAATTGAACAGGTTTAACATACATTGGGTTACTTCTGTCAAGGGGAGGGGAGTAGGGAGAAAGAGAAGGAGAAAAATTTCGAATACAAGCTTTTGCAAGGGTGAATGTTGAAAACTATCTCTGCATGGATTTTGAAAATAAAAAGCTATTATTTTAAGAAAGCATTCTAAAATATCTTTAGGGTTTTGGTATTCAATTAGGATAAACAAAATTAAAATCCAAAAGCATAAAATGTCCTTAAACAACTAATATTATGAATTAAAGTTTGCTGTTGAGAAAGTACATAAAACCAAAGGAAAATCATCTATTTATGAAAAAGTCAAAGAAAAGAGTATGACACCAAGTATTATGATCAAAAACATGCTGGTTTATAAGACATTTGGAAAAACTGAAATTTACCAGGAGTCATTTAAAGGATATAAATACTTGTTTTATTTGTAGACAGGAATGGTATATACTATATATGGTTTAGAAAACTACTGTTTTTTTACTTATGAAAAATTTCAACATTATAAAAGGGCAACTAGGTGGGACAGTGGAAATAGCACCAGGCTTTTGGCCAAGAAGACCTGAGTTCAAATCCAGCCTCAGACACTTCCCTGGGCTTAAATTTAACCCTCAGTTAAATTGCCTCAATTTTTTCATCTGTAAAACAAGTTAGAGAAGGAAATGGCAAATCATTTCAGTATCTCTGCTAAGAAAATCAACTAAAATCAGGAAGGGTCAGACACTTCAAAAAATGAATCGAATGGCCTAATTTTCTTAATTTAATTAATAAAAAAAATTTACTTACAAAGACCGTAAGGAGCCAAGATAATCAAAAGTTCCTTGTGCTAATGAAGAAAACAAATTTCCTGAAAGATTTCTGCATGAAAAAAAAAGAAATTTCTTGTCATTTCAAATAAATATTTACTTAGATGCCATTTTTACAGAACTTCACTCCCCATTTTAAAAGTACAAATAGCATAATCGTCATATTATCATAAGTGTGCCAATGTGGCACACTGGAATAGCACATTGAATGTAGAGTCAGATGACATGAATTTTAATCTGTGTTTTTCAATTTATTGCCTATATATAACTTTGGGAAAAATAATCTCCCAAGGCCTCAGTTCCCTTATCTGGGGCAATGAGGCACCGCCCTAGTGCACAGAGCACCAGGCATGGACTCAGGAAGCCTCATCAACCCTAGTTCCAATCTGGCCTTAGACATTCACTAGCCTGATGCTGGGCAAAGCACTTAACTCGATTTGCCATGAGCTGGAAGACTGACAAACTACTCCAAGATGAACTCCAAATGGGATCACAAAGAATACATTATAACTGAAACACCTACAAAAAGGAATGGGCCAGTCTAGATGACTTTTCAGGACCTTTTCCAGCTCCAATTTTAATATCTTGTGAGTTTTATAAAATTAGGTCTCTAGTTTTACAGAGAGATCCTTTTAAGTTTTATTTATTTTAGGTTTAAATAAGTTATGCATTAGAAATTTAACTAAATGGTTCTTAACAGTTTCAAACTATTATAGCTAGGGAAAAAAATTTACCTTTTTGTTCTAAGAAAACTTGTTATAAATACATAATATACTAGGAGCTAACGGAGATAGGGGAAAAAAGGACAAGATCTAGAGCCTTTTAATGTAATGAAGCATTAATCTAATGCTAAATGAGACTTTTTAAAAATCAGTCTTCAGATAACCTTTTCTGTGCCCTGTTGGAAGGGATTTTAGATATTCAAGAATCACAGGATCACAATTTTTAAGCTGAAAATTGCCTTATAGGACCAGCTCTCTCATTATGCAGATAAGGAAATTGAGGTCCACATATTTGATGTAACTGACCCCAAGTCAACAATAATGGAATAGGCAAAATTAGTTCTCTAATTTCCAAATCCTGGAATCTTTCCACTGTACCATGCTGCTTCAGTTATTAATAAAACAAACAGTCAAAAGTATATAACAACTCAAAAATAAAATTAAAACAGGAAATGCTTAAAACTTACTTCCCACTTGAGTGTTAATATCTGAGAAAACATTTTCTTGCATAAAGTCTTAAAAGTTAAAATAGAAAAATATACCATTCTTTAGCTTAAAAAACTATTGAGATTATTTCTGATATAATATATAATAAATAAATACAATTAATTCAATCAATATCAAAAAGAACAAAAAGAACAACAGTCCAACAAAATGGATTTTTGCTATATACTTGTTCAAAAACTAAATGGTATTAATGATTAATTTTATATTAAAAAGATATATTGAAAAGAATATAATTTTCCTAAATAATTAATACAGCTAGATAGTAAAACAACTTTTTCCTAAATTAAAAAGAAGGCTCCAACTTCCTCAAATTCAGTATTATTTCTAATAGTTTTATTTCTGGAAGAAGAGTAAGGAAAAAAGGAAGGGGCAGAGGGAAGAAGGGAGGAAAGGAGGCTGGCTTTTAAGTATCCATTATGTACAAAAAACTGTGTTAAATATTTTTCAATATTGTCTCATTTCATCTTCACAACAAACCTGTTGCTGTTACCTTCATTTTCCAGATGAGGAAACTGAAGGAGACAAAGGTTAAGCGACTTGGCTAGGATGACCCAACTAGCAAATATCTGAATCCATAACTGGATTCCAGCCTAGAGCTGTCACTACTGTGACCCTCAACAGTTGACTAGTACAAGTAGCAACAGTTAAGAGCTGCAAATGTATAGTATTTTACCAATGGACAAAGTCTCACTGAATAAGGAAGCACAAATTAAGGCAATGTGAAGATCAATCAATGGCTGAGTATTTGTTAAAGCACCTACCAGGAAAGATACAAGGACAAAGCATTGAAGACTAGCTTCTCTTGAAAAGCTTATATTTTATTCTATATTTATACATAAATACAAGAGTAAAAAACGAGGTTAGTTTTAAACTATCTTTGCTCTCAAAGAATATAAATCTAGATTACCAGCTTTTTGAGGCAACAGTCATCTCCCGTTCTACTGCAACCCACAGTACAGAGCTGATGCTTAACAAATTATCAAGAAAACATTTCATTACATTTTAATATTTTAGAGAAAGAAAAGGCATACTTACAATCTAACAAGATTTGTGAGTCCTCTAAATATATCTGCATTCAAACATCCTATTCTGTTGTTGGTCAAATCCCTAAGAAAGAAATAAAAAAGTTTATTCCCCTCCCTATAAATGTTCAACATCTGATTTTTCAGTTTGGTTTCAGTTAGATTAGCTAATGCTCACCTTTCAGTAGAAGAAAGCACAGATGTACAGTACTGTTTATTTTCAGTATAGTCAGCCAATAAACAAGGCCGGCTCCCTCTCCATTTCCCCAAGCTGCCTCTTCTCAGGTCTAAAGTTTGAATAAAATGTCAGGGGCATCTCACCAGCAGCCAGGGGCTCAGAAAAGATTTCACAAAGAAAATGACACAGGAGCAGTCTTAAATCAGAGATCCAAAGAGGTGGAACAGAGAAGAGAGACTCAAGCCCCACTGTCAGTGGTCATCTATATAAATGGGAAATGAGATATCCGGAAGAATCGCTTAAGGCCAGAGAAGCACATTCATCCAGACTACCTGTCCACGGGGATACTGCAGGTGGGAGAAGGGAACACAGACACATAGCTATTCTCCAAAAGCCCACTGGGAAAACTTTTGAGAGTTTAAGTCATTTGCTCAAAAATTGCACAGCTGGTAAGCATCAGGCCCAAAATGTGAGCCAACTAACCCACCTCCTGAATAATACTTCTGCTTTACTAGCTTTCTCTACCCTCCCATTGTTTCATACTCCTTTTCTTTAGCTTTCATTTAACTTCACAAATGAAGGTGGAATGAGGAGATCTAGAGGTTCCCCTTTTAGATTAAATTCTTAATGGCGTCTTACACAATGAAAGATTACTCATGCCAATATGCTAAATGAGCTTTTTAACTGGATAAGTGAGAGAGGAGACCCAGACAATCGAGGGTGATGGGGGGGGAAAATGTGAGCAGTATGAAAAAGTGGTTGAAGGAGGATTATTTATTAAATGCTATTAGGACTTTTAAGCCAATTCATGAAAATTCTGAAACATATTACTTTCTATGTCGGTGTCATCAGCTTAAAACAACTGCAATTTTGATCACCGTGGCAAAAAAAAAAATAAATTGATATAATTTATCTCCTATCTCCTAAATAAGTAATCTGAAGGTATTTCCATTATTTATTTCTAACATTGTCTAAATATAATTATTTTAATATGACATTTCTGTTATTTATTTATTTTTTAAATAGCCACTGTAATCACTGTGATTTGTGATCTCTGATTTCATCCGAGTGGAGGGTAGAGGGAAATGAAGAAAGACAAGAAGATCGATAAATCCCACTGAGGTGCCTAAAGCAGAGTGACTCATTCATATAGTGGAAATCACAGGTTAGATCTGAATTAAAGTTTTCCTGACTCCATGTCCTATATGTCATCCACTATACAACACTATTTATAGTCTATACTATCCTCTTGTCATTCTGATCATTTTTTATACATCTGTCACTTTTGACAAATTTACAAAATTTCTGCCCTTCTATGAAAATTTTTGACTAAACATTCCACTGTTTCCTTCTCTTTGAAATACTTAGCTAAAAAGTCAGCAAAGATAATTTTAATTTCTGCTTTTAATTATGCCATTTTCAAAATATTTTAGGTCCTCTCTCTATATATATACCCATATATATTACTATGTATAAAGAAGTGTGTGTGTATGTGTGTGTGTGTATATATATATATATATATATATATATATATATATATATATATATATATATATATATAAATAGAGAGAGAGATTGCCAAATTCTAGTGTCTTTTAGCTGGTAAAGTACTAGATAACAAATCCTTCTTTTTATTTTCAAATAAAATCTCAAATGTCTTCTTCAGCTGGCTTAACTGCCTATATATCAGGTGACAATGTTAGAGTTAGAAAAGGGTTTTAATTAGTTGTTGGCTATGGAACCAACTATTACTTTAAATTACAGTAATAGTAAGCCAATCTCCCTATTCCTCTCTTCTTCAAGGAATTTCAACATTCTCTAAATTCTATTTTTAAAAAATGCAAAGTTAACCTTAAATGGGAATATAAATTAACTGATTATGAGAAAATACATCTACTATTATGTTATTAAAATCATTTTTTTAAAAGCTTATGAACAGACATTAAATACAGGTAATCAAAATGTTCAGGTCATCACAAACAGCAACAAAAACTGTACTGGCTATTTTACAAAGCCTAAGCAATTGGGACTACAAAATAAGCAAGAAATCACTAATATATACTGAACACTAAAAGTATACAAATAATACTATAAATAAATGAATGTAAATAGATTTAACTAGGTAGTAATTAAGTAGAAAAAGAAATAATTTTTTTAAATGATAGCAAATACTATTAAAAGTAAACACCCTCCTACCTACCCTAAGAAATCCTAAGAATATACTAGGCTATATTAAACGCTAATATAAATAAAAACAGTAGTCACACAAATAGTCTCATGTTCAATACTTAGTAAATTTCATGATAATACATCTATACCAGTAAGCACTGAGCAGAATAAATGAATAAATTTAAAATCTTCTACCAATCACTGAGGTTAAAGATTAGTAATATGGTTATTGGCAACTCTTTTTAACATTTATTAGAACATTCATATAACTATTCCAAGTGGTAAAACAGCTATTTGTTTCAATTCAAATTAATGTCATAGGATCAAATACTTACAATTTTTTTAAAGAGGAAAGCCCCCAAAAAGCACCTGGATCTATAGTACTAATAAGATTGTTTCTCAGGTCCCTGTTAGAAAACAAACAAACAAAAAAGATATTAACATATGAAAACTATAGAAAAATATACTTTCTAATCCATTAAAAATATGTTGAGGTATTTTCTCTAAATTATGTTTTATTTATATAAAAGCATGCATGTGTACTCTGAGCTATGGTAAGAAAAACTAACCAATGAACTCTTAATTTACAAGAAAACAGTTATCATTATGGTTTTTCTGACTTTTTAAAAATGTATTTTAAAAATCATGAACTCAAGAGCTTGGGAGGAAAAGAAAACACCAGAATTCACCTATTCCAGGGTTCTCAAAATGACTCAAAGAATGAATAATAGTTTCTCACCCCACCTTATCATTTGAAAATGTAAACTCAAAATTTCTCTGTTCTACTAACTGTGCTGCCATCACCTTCACTTTATGCTTGGATTACTGTAATAGTTTCCAAGATGTTTCCCCAAATGCTCTTGTTCCAACTTGTAAATCACAGCCAGCATTACTCTGGTCACATCCTTTCTCCTGCTATCTCCACTCTGCCTACAAGATAAAAGTCTTGAGTATGGCACTCAATACCCAGACTTGATAAAGAAGAGCACACTAGATCTGTCAGAGGAGTTAGGCTTAAACCAATCTCTACTATTTACTACCTGGATTACCTCTCTCATTCTCAGTTTTCTTATCTTAAAAATAAAAAAGAATAAAGGGAAGAATGATCTAAGTTCTATGGAAATCTAACACCTAAAAATCTCTTTTAGCTTAAAGGAAAATTGTATTCTCTCTATTACCAGAACATACTTTCACTTTGCCTATGTTCTTTTTCTTTTCTCATTTCCTCTGCTTCAACTATCTTCTTCATTCTTCTCCATCTTGACAAATTCAAACTAATCTTTAAGTTGTAATTCAAACTCCAATCTCCTCTGTTAATTTTGATGCCAAAGATTTACTAAATGCAGGATGTTATACTATTTCCTGCCAATTTTTAGATTTCTCACTTTTTTTCTTCTTAATCTCAATGATAATTCTTATCTATAGAATTTATTTGGTAATTCTTTATTGCCTTATATCACTAATTATTAACATAGCTATTATCTTTTCCCCAACAGAATGTATGAGATTATTCTACTTTATGCTCGTTTTTGCACAGTACCTTACACATGACAAGAGCCCACAAATTATCTCATTAGTATTCTAATTGATGATTAATATGGCAAGAACACTAAATAAGATCAAATATACATACACATTCCTAACAAAATAGTCTTTGCATTTCAAATTTATGATTACCCACAAAAACTATGGCACTAATTTCTCCACACTAAATATAAATGTTGTACTTGCTTATTTGTAATAAGAAACTTGATATACCTTATAGCAGAGAAACCATGACACTCATTCTAACTTTTAATTTTATATAAATGAATCCTAGAAGAAATAATTCTTGCTGTTACATAGATTAAAAACATAATTCATTCAAATTCCTCAAAATAAGGGCAGGCTTATGCTAAAGTATTTAGACCTTAATTTTACCCTGATTATTTCTCCAACAACTTCCTCCAAACCATTAAACTTTTTCAGATTTCATTAAAAATGTAACCAATTAGGATAAAATTAACACATTATAATATAATACCTGCAATGACTTAAAAAAGCATTAATGAATCTTTTTTTTTTTTTTTTTAATGTAAGAAAGTGGTTTATTGTCTGGTTAGTTTGGGCTCAGTGAGGGAAAACATAAAGATTTCCCTTTGTAACATCTCATTTACATATACTTGTTTATTTTTGTATATTTCAAAATGATTTCATTAAAAATCTCTTCATTTCCTATATTCTCCAGGGACGGGAGAAAAAAAATAAAAACTACTAATCTGATTGGGACTGAATTTCACTTTCCCAATAAAGGTAATAAAATCATCCTCCAGGTTTAATTAGTTGCAGGAACTAAGGTTCACATTTTTATCACAGTTTCTTGATCACCTAAGTCATAAAATCCCAGGGCAGGAAGAGTCGGCTTTCTTCAGGCTTGACAGAATTCCCAATGTGGCACAGAAGTCCACCATCATGGAAAATGTAGGGTAAAGGGAGAGCTGCACTCAAATGAAACAAAGCTGAGTCTTTTTGTCCATTTCTAAACTAAGTCAGGTCCAGTCTAGAACTTCTTCCATGAGGGGTGAAGGATGGGGATGAATTGTGGGGAGGGAAAGAGCAGGAAGAAACAAATATAAAATAATGATATTTTGTTTCATAATCCATAGCCAGATGAACTGCTGAGTAGTATACAGGGTATCTGAACTGCAGGAATTAAATGCCATTATACACTTCTCATCTATTTTTAATGTACTCTTCATTACCCAAATTAATGTTTCAATTTATGTTCAGCCATTTTTTCACAAATTTGAGATAGAAATAGTCCTAAGGTAAAAAAAAAAAAAAAAAAAAGTATGTTTTATTTACTGATTTAAAAAAATAATTATTTTTTTTATTTTTTAAAAAATGAACTTATCCTTACTATATGCTGTAGGCATAAGCATAAGATAAACTATTTGCAAGAATTTTTAAGTGAACAAAGCATCTACTACGTATCACATACTGTGCTGAGTCCCTGGGATACAAAGAAATGCAAAAACAGTTCTTATGCTGAAGATGCTTACCACTGAATGGAGAAAACAGCCCATGAAAACTATGCAAAAGCAAAGACAGAAGGAAATGAACAAAAATCACAGAGAGGAAGGCAATAACATTAAGGAGAATCAGGAAATTCTTATAAAAGATGGAATTTTTATCTAGGACTTAAAGGAACCCACATTACAGGGATGAAAAGGGAAAGAATTCCAGGAATGAGAATCAGCCAATGAAAATGGAGTCTCCTAATCAAGGAAAAACAAGAACATCTATTTCATTGGAGGGCAGATTATGTGGATAGGAATGATGTATAAGAAACCTTCAAGGGTAGAAAGCGACCAGCAAAATAAAGGATTTTTGTCTTTGATCCTGAAGGTAAATAGGGGGCCACAAGAGTTCACTGAATATGAAGGTGAAAAAGTAGGGAAAGGACAAAAGTAGGGAGGGACTTAGAGAGGCCAGCCAAAAGGCTATAAATAGTCTGGACACGAGATCAAGAGAGCTCGCACGGGTGCTGGTGGCTGTCAGAGAAGAGAAAGGTGAGAGACAGAGAGGGACACAGAAAGCTGTCTATATGGAGACAGATGGTGCGATGTCTGTGATTTGGAGGTCATCAGAGCTGCACATCTTCCCAATGCCTATGTTTTCTAAGCTCCATCTAGCTATACCCATATCAGTATTGAGCTATAGATACATCTGTAGAATAAGAAACCAGGAAAACTACAAGTCTGATCTCCAAGCCATTCTTCTACTATCTAGCACCTAAATACCCCAAATTCTTTACCCAAACTTCAAGATTTTAAGGATATAACCCATGTCTGCTCTAGCACACCAGCTTCCCTAGAAGAGAAGCCCTAAAATTGCCCCCTACTTCCTGGCCAGGTGTGGATGAATCAACACACCCTCTTCTTCCTCCCAATTTTTGCAGTCCTTAGGAACTTCACTGACGCTTTGGAAAGCCATGTCACCTCCACTAAGAAGCCTAACCCTTGCTGACATGAAGTCAAGATTCTGAAGTACTCGCCATTTCTAATTAATATTTGTAAAGTGCTTAGTACAGTGCCTGGCACACAATAGGTGCTTATTAGTTACTTATCCACCTTTTCCCTCTTCCTTTTTTAGCAAGCAGCTGCCTCTCCCCTTTTCTCTCTGCCTGTGCCTCTCTCTGTGTGTCTATCTTTGTCTGTCTCTTTGTCTCTCTCTGTTTCTCTGTGTGTGTGTCTTGAGGCTGCTGTTGTTTGACTCTAGAATGAATTAACAAAAGCAGATAGATAATGAAATGTTAAAATTTAGTATATGGATTCTTTTTTTTTGTTGTTTAATTTTTTTTTTAATTAAAGCTTTTTATTTACAAAACATATGCATGGGTAATTTTTCAACACTGACCCTTGCAAAATCTTCTGTTCCAAATTTTTGCCTCCTTCCCCCCATCCCCACCCCAGCTGACATGTAGTCCAATACATGTTAAATATGTTAAAATATATGTTAAATCCAATATATGTATATATATATTTATACAGTTATCTTGCTGCATAAGAAAAACTGGATCAAGAAGGGAAAAAAAAGAACTAAGAAAGAAAACAAAATGTAAGCTCAGCTTCCACAGGCCTTTCTCTGGGTTTAGATGGCTCTCTTCATCACTGAACAAGTGGAATTGGTTTGAATCAAGTTACTGTTGAAGAAAGCCATGTCCAACAGAACTGATCATCATATAGTATTGTTGTTAAAATGTATAATGATCTCCTGGTCCTGCTCATTTCACTCAGCATAAGTTCCTGTAAGTCTCTCCAGGCCTTTCTGAAATCATCCTGCTGTCGTTTCTTGCAGAACAATAATATCTATGATATTCAAATACCATAACTTTTTCAGCCACTCTCCAATTGATGGGCATCCACTCAGTTTCCAGTTTCTGGCCACTGTCAAGAGGGCTGCCACAAACATTTTTGCACATGTGGATTCCTTTCCCTCCATTAAGATCTCTTTAGGATATAATCCCAGTAAAAACACTGCTGGAAGAAAGGGTATTATATGGATTCTTAAGTGTTAATAATCAGGGGGAGACAGAAACTAGAACTTCTCTGCAGAATGTGAGCCGAGTTTAGAATCACAGGCATAATTTGGATCATTTCAAGTAAGAGGGATATACAAGCCAGCTGAGAACATACTAATACAAACCCAGACAGGAAAACAGCATCTTTGTAGAAAAGAGCAAATGGCACATAATGAAGGCAATCATGTGGGTTCTTTCAGAGTGACAGTAAGAAAGCTTGGGTAGTTAGGGAGTTAGTGGGTAAAGCACCAAGACTGAAGTCAGGAGAGACCAGAATTCAAATCCAGCCTCAGAAGTCCCACTAGCTGGGTAACCTTACGCAAGTCCTTTAGCCCCATTTAGTTCAATTTTCTCCCTTGTAAAATGAGCTGAAGAAGGAAATACAAACGACTCAGTACCTCTTCCAAGAAAATCCTAAATGAGATCACAAAGAGGTGGTCACGATTGAAACAACTGAACAACAAAAAGTAAGGGTGGAGTAAGAAGCCCTTTTTTTTTTTTTTTTTTTTTTTTTTAAAACTCAAACTGGCAAAGGCCATATGGCCCAGCCAATAAAATGTCTAACTTGGAGTCATAAAGGCCTAAAATGCAACAGTGCCTCTGCTATTTCCTAACTGAGCTACTGAGGGCAAACCACTTAATCTCCTTCAATTTTCTTATCATGAAGACAGATACCTAGAACATCAATTTTGTGAAGCTCAGAAGAACTTATATGTGCACATATTACCTACCTCCTCTTTCCTTGAGAGGAGGGCTGTTTCATTTAAAATTCCCAGCACTAAACATATAGTAAGTATTTTAAAAGTTTGTCAATCAACAGCAAAGAAAAACACGAGTTCAAAAAAATCAGACACGAGCTTAGATTCAGTATGATAGGAAAGATTATGAAGGTTTCTGAAGAGGAAATAGCAATAACAGTACTTAAGGAAGATTAATATGGTAACAGATCACTGAATAAAATGAAGCAAAGAGGCTTGAATCAGAAAGTTAAAGTAGGAGGAAACACAGACAACTAAATACTCTTGGACTTTTCATCTTTAATGAGGAATGAGTGGCTTAAGCCTAAATTCATTTTTTTTTTCAGATCAGCTATTAAAAACTAAATTAAGAAGATAATGGCCTACTAAAGATCACAATCTAGTTATTCTGAGACAATTTAAGAATTTGGAAATTTTTAAGTCTCTCTGGAATCCTATAATTCCTTAAGCCCAGGATTTAACCACATTTTACTGACAAGTAAAGTCGGGTCTGAAGGAGATCGTGGCATATTTTCATGGAACGAGGCCTTAGCAAAGATTATCTTAACAGTAATCTCTAAGAAATTCAAATATTATATCAAATAAGACCAGAACTAAGTAGAAACGTTGAAATACAAATGGAAAAGTTAAGAAAAACATTACAAAGCAAATCAGAAGGAACAGGAATGAAGAATTTATGTTCTAACAGGGAGAGTTAATATAAATGTCCTACCCTAATGTTATTTGGGTTCATACAAGAAGTTAAATAAGCCCTGAAAAATATTTGTTAAATTTTCAGAATTTCAAAAGATAGAAAAGAGGAAAAAACCCTAGTAAACTAGAGCAGAAAAAAGAAGGGTAGGGGAATGTCTCACATAATTAGGGTATGCAAATAGAAAACTATACATATAAGGAAAGAGTTATGTGAATCAGTCAAAAAAGGGTTGAACAAACCCAGCATTTGGTACAAAAAGGATTCAACTCAAAGAGGAAACAAAAGGGAAAGGGGGAAAGGAAGAATAGAAGGGAAGGGATATTCAGGAAACAAAGAAGGGATAAGAAAATGTGGCTGTCATCTAGAAGAGGAAAAGAGAACAGAGGTTAGGGGATAGAAGGGAGAAGAAAAATGCATCCAGCATAGACCCGTAGTACTGACAGCATTCCTGCTCTCTCTTGCTAACCTCTTTGTACAAATACAGCAGTGATTATGGATTGGGAAAAAATGATTGGTTTCTGGATGTCACATCAAAATGATATGAAAATAGGATAGAGGAAAACATACCATTAACAATCATTACACTCTATATGAATGGGGTAAACTCACTCAAAAAAGGACAGGATGCATTAGAAAGGAGAATATGGCAAAATGCTGTTTAGAAGAAAAACATGTAAATCATAAAGCCTGACACCAACTTAAAAGAAGAAGTTGAAAAAAAAAAAAACCCAAGAAGATAAAACAAAATCTACTCTGCTTTACATGAAAAAATTATTGACCATTTGAGTAGGATTTGGATTCCTATTCCAATTAGAGCTACTAAAAATCATTTAAGATAGTTGTCTAAAAGGCACAGCAGTTGCCCAGAACACTCAGGTACAAAACTTTTAATAGCCTACTGACAAATAGATGAATTTACTTTTTAGGTAAGACATTTTTGGAATCCCATTATCAGCAGGTATATTTAAATTGTTTCTTTCAAAATGGTGGAAGGTTCCACTAGAAAATTATAGATAGGTTATACAGATCTGTGGAATATATTGACAAGAAGGTGAGTAGGACTAAGTACAGCTTTTAATTAGAGAATAGAAAATCTCAATATTTTTCAGCAAAAAAATTCTAAATGTTATTACACATCTAAGTTTACTACTACTACCAGTTAAGTATGAATTGTTCTACAAATTATTAGGTTTTTATAATTTTAATTATAGGATTTCATAAGGAATCGATATTCATGATCTTCTTCTGGCTACTACACTAAAGGATTCATCCTTCTTTCCTTGAAGGAAAAGCCTTAAAAACAAAAAGACCATAAACATAAAGCATTCTTTTAAAAATACTTTGCAAAATATGTCTAAGTATCATTTCCCTTAAGATTTTAAAGCTGGAATTTATGTACAATGTCAGTTATACAGATTCTACATATGTTTTATAATCACCAGGTCATGTTAACCAATGAAATAGTAAAAAGAGAAGATCTTAAGATTAAAAATATTTTTGGTAATGCTTTATTAATACTGCTGTTAATAAAAAAAATGTTTTATGGTAAGGAGCTTTTATTATGCAATGTCTTTAAATCATTACTTTATTTCCTTATTCATGAGATACATTTTATGGAAAGAGATTAAATATATGATTTATTATAAATTTATGTTGAACTAGTTCTCACTATAGATGTTTAAAGCCTTTAAAGAAAACCATGCTTTCAAAAACAGAATTGGCATTATTTATTTCTGTTTGCCAGAGTTTTTGAAATATGAGGTCATTCTAGTTTAATTTATTTTAAAAATTGCACTTCTCTTGGAAAGAAGTAGAAGCTGAGAAGATTGATACAAAAATGTATTCACATGTCTATTTGCAAAACAAAGAGCTAAACATGGCAACATAATTCTTTGTACAGTCTATTGTTTTTGTATTTTATCATAAAATTGAAAAAAAAATAACAATCTAATGAAATAGTCTTCATGTCTTAAAATTTGTGAACAAAATTTCTAGTGTTTGGTTTCAATGTTTTCATTTTTAATTAATTTTGGATGTTATTTATTAACCACAAAATTAAAACATTAATTTGAAATAATTTTATCATGAATTAGCTTAAATTAATAAGTTTTAAATATTATGCATGATTTTTATTATAGCTTTCTCACTATGTTCTCTTTAGCAACACAGTGCCAAAAGTAAAATTGAATAACAATATATTAACAAAATTGTAATTGAAATCAAAGAAAAGATAAAATCTTATACAAAAATATTTGCTTTATTTTCATTTTTCTAGAGAGATTTCTATTACATAATAGAGATCATTCTGTCACAGGCCCTGTTCTCTTCTCCCTATAAACACTCTCTCTTTTTTACTCTCATCAGCAACGATGGACCTAATCTCAACACGGAACACTCCTAGATCTGCACAGATTCAAGCTCAGTCTCTCTTCTAAGCTTCAGTCCCATGTCACCAATCACTTCACATTTTATAGTAGATGAACATGATACATCTTAAACTTAGCATGTCAAAAACTATACTTATTATCTTTCCCCCAATCTTTCCTCTCTCTCTTTCATACTTCCCTATCCCTGTCAAAGGATCAACTATCCTTCTATCTCCCAAGTTCTCCAAAATCTCAGCTTTATGCTGATTTCCATTTCCTTCAGACCACATGTCCAGTTTTCAAATCTTAATTTCTGTTTCCTGCAGCATACCTCTCAAACCCTGCCCCCTCCCTCTGCCAAAATATGTACCATATATTCAGGTTTCTGTTTCCTCTCACTTAAGACTATCAGAGCAGTCACAAAATAAAATGTGAAGGAAAAAAAGATAACAACTAGCAAATAATAATAATGAATGGCCTTAGTTATATGCTGACAAAACTGAGAATATAAAATGGAGGATTTCCTTCAAAAATATAACTATTCCCAAACAGATAATATAGATCTTAAATGACCCAGTTTCAAGATGGAAAAATAGAATAATCTGTTGAGAAACCTTTTTTACCAAGTAAAAAAGCCTTGACCTGATGGATCTACAGAAGAATTCTATCAAAGTTTTCAAGAAAAATTAATACCAAAATTATACACATTATTTTCAAAAATTAAGAAAACATTATGAAAATCCTTTTGTAAAAGATTATTTAAAAGTCCTAATGCCTAAACCAGAGAAGAATAAATCACAGAAGAACTACAGAAACCAGTATCATAAAAGACAATAAATTCAAATATTTTTTAAGTAAAATTCTATCAGAAAGCTAGGAAATCACTCATTACAGTCTAGTTAGAATTATACCAGGGATACTGGGATGGTTCATCAGCAAGAAAAGTCAATATAATTAATCATATTATTTAATATAATTCTAAAAATTCTAATAGCAATGAAACAAGACAGGGAAAGAAGAGCCAAAACTACTGGGTGTGATAATTAAAGTCACTGGATTGGAGATAGCGTACAAACTGGTATCAACTGCCTCAAGTCTTCCCCCGCTTTTTTTTTCCCACTAAAAGGCCAAAGTGTTTGACCTAAAAGTTTCAACCAAGTTACTCTCCTTTTCAATAGACTCTAGGATCAAATATAAAATTCTCTGGCATTTGGTGACATGATTACTTCCCATCTTTCAAGTTATCTTAAACTTTACTCTCTAGTATGATCTAATAAGGGAGTATTTCTTAATCATAAGAATCATTTTGAATCATTACTGTTGTCCTCATAAAAGAGTCTCTCTTCCAAACTCCATGCATTTTCACAAGTTATCCACTATATCTGATATATTCTCTTGGTCACTTTTTTCTACTGACTTCCCTGGTTCCAAAAAGACTCAGCTAACAATTCATCCTGTCTAGTTACCTTCCCCCAGTTCAAACGTTTGCCACAATCTCCTCCAAGGCCCTCCCATCTGGGGCTAGTGCCTTACTATCAAGAATACCTCCCATGCATACTGAGTTTATGACTCTTTAGATAAATAGTACTGTTTTTATGTTCTCTCCTTAAGGTGATCTCCTTAAGGACAAGAACAATATTTTTTGCCTTTTTTTTTTTTTTAAGAGATACTAGATTACTGAAGCACTTGGTGTGCTATGGTTCACAGATTTAAAAAGAGGTAGGTTATGACTGAACAATCACAACAGGTCAACATGTATGCAAAAGGATCCTTAATATAATTTATCATCTCATTTCTATTTGATACAACTGTTCTAAGGTATACTCAGTTATGTTCTACTCTTTAAAAGGGTCTAGGGTTTGGAATAATAATGGATTTTCAATTAAATGTAATTACAAGTTTTACAGTAAATGTTTCAGCCACAATGCACACAAATAAATATCTCTAGCAATTAAGATCAGAATGCAAACTTGCATTTAAATATGTAAACTATTAAAATAATAAATTATTTAAATCAATACTTACAATCTTTCCAGAAGACTTAACCCAGAAAATGAACCATTTTTCAACTCTGATATTTTATTGTTGCTCAAAATCCTAAAAATAAGAAAAAAATCAAATATTAATACACTTTCCTTGTTTCAAGACAATTCAAATATTGCCATATAAGTTCTACAAGTAAGAAAAACAGAATATCTGCAAGTGAAACACCTTTATAATAACTTATTAAGAAAATTCAAGATTATAATAAAAATTATGCAATAGTTTGGAAGGGATGCTGAATAAAACAATGATCAAATAGTATTGAGAAATATCATAGGGGGGCGGAGCCAAGATGGCGGAGAAGACACACGCGACTTTCTAAGCTCTTCTCTTACCCTCGTTACCAATATTATATCGAGCCTCAAAAATAGTCTTGACTGCTACAATTCGGAAAAGATAAGAAGTAGAACAACTCACCTGCCAAAGAAAATCTGCAGTCTCGCCAAAAAAGGTTGGTTCCGGGGCCAGGGGGGAGATCGGCGCAGACAGGGAGAGAAATTAGGTTCCGAGGAGAGTCTCAAACCGAGGGTGAAAGCACAGATCTCAGCACAAGCGCCAAGAGCCTCAACCCGCAGCACGGGCTTTTCCTTGGGGAGTTGTGATCCTGCACGGCAGGAGGACGCAGCCCGGTTAGCCTCCAATCTGCACAGTGGGAGCCTCGGCTTAGGGGCCATAGAGCTTTCCAGGGCCGATTTGCATTGGGCAGAGACACTGGGGCAGAGTTCGGGCGGTCTGCTGTCTGGCTCAGCTGCTAATACTCACAGTCCCACAAGAGGTCCGCCTGGCGGTGACACTTTCACCACTTAGTCTCTAGCCTAGGGCAATCGATAATCCACTCAGCCCTACTAAGCCGGTTGATAGCTCGGCCAGTGCTGAATCCACTTCCTGTTGGGGGAAGGGAAAACTCACCCAGAGCACTCCCATACCTCAGAGCCGGAAATCGCTTTAAATCTTTCCCTGCTCTGCAGAGGAAGCTGGTAACCCCCTTGCCTAGGAGACCTACCCTAAAGGCTTTAAAACATGAATAAAAAGATGAAAAGAACAATCGACAGCTTCTATGCAGAAAAAGAGCAGGTCAGCAAACCTGAAGAGACCTCAAACAGCAAAAATGCATCAGACTGTCCTCCTTTACATAATGCTCTCATGGAAGAGACCATTAAAAGTCTCAAAAGAGAGTTAGAAGATAAATGGGGAAAGGAAAGAGAAGCCTTACAAGAGAGCAACAACTTCCTGAAATACGAATTGAAAAGTTAAAAATTCCAGGAAGTGCAAATTGGTGAATTGGAAAAAAAAAAATCACAGGAAAGTAAGAATTGTGAATTGAAAAATAAAGAATTCACTAGAAAGTAGGATCCGTGAATTGAAAAGACAAAGAACACGCAAGAAAGTAGGATCGGTGAATTGAAAAGAAAATAATTCACTAAAAAAAATTAGTGAAATGGAAAAAATTCCACAGACCAAAACAATACATTCAAAACTCAATTGACATATACAGAAAGAAGTAAAAAAGCTAATGAAGAAAATAATTTTTAAAATTAGAACTGAACAAATTGAAACTAATGATGCATTGAGACAGCAAGAATCAGTCAAGCAAAACCAAAAAATGACAAACTGAAAACCATGAATTATCTACTTGCTAAAATGACAGACTTGGAAAATAGATCTAGGAGAGATAATCTGAGGATTATTGGACTTTCCGAAAACTATGATGAAAATAAGAGCCTAGATACTATTTTTCAAGAAATCATCAAAGAGAACTGCCCAGATGTAATAGAATCAGAAGGTAAAATAGGCATTGAAAGAATTACTAACACCTTCTGAAAGAAACCCTAAAATAAAAACACCAAGGAATATTGTGGCAAAATTTCAGAACTATCAGATAAAGGAAAAATTTTACAAGCAGCCAAAACCATTTAAATACCGAGGTGCCACAATAAGGATCACCCAGGATCTGGCTGCCTCTACATTAAAGGAAAGAAGGGCCTGGAATATGATATTCGAAAGGCACAAGAACTTGGGATGCAGCTAAGAATAAACTACCCAGCTAAGCTTGAGCATTTTCTTCCAGGGAAGAAGATGGACATTTAATGAAACAAATGAATTCCATTTGTTTCTGAAGAAAACCAGAATTAAACAAAAATTTGATCTCCAAGAATAGAACTCAAGAGATGCAGAAAAGGTAAAATAACTCTTGAGAATTGTATTTCTGTTGTGGATATACAAAAAATACATGTAAAATTTGATAGTACTGATATAACATAAAAAAGGGAAGTAGATATGGAAAAGGGATGATGGCAGAATAAGGTGGGAAGGAGGGATAAAAGAGGGAAACCACATCCCACAAAGAGGCTAAGGAAACTTATCATATCTGAGGGAATTTAGAGAGGGGGAGGAACATTGTGTGAATCTTACTCTCATCAGAGTTGGCTCAAAGGAAAAATAATTGACATTTGTTTTAGAGAAAATTCTCTCGCCTCATTAAAAACGGGGAGAGGAAAAGGGAAAAGAAAAGAGTAATAAGGGAAGGAAGGGGAAAGACTCAAAGGGGGGAGGGAGGGATTATAAAGAGGATAAGTATCGTGATACAAGAGGGGTACATAAGTTTAAAAGGGGAAAGAGGGTTGGGGGAGGCAAGAATAAGTAAAGCACAATCTGGGGTTATTAGGATGGCAGGAAATACAGATTTAGTAATTCTAACCGTAAATGTGAATGGGATGAACTCCCATACAGAGGAGGCAGATACCAGACTGGATCAAAGTCAGAACCCTACAATATGTTGTTTACAAGAAACACATTTAAAGCAGGGGATACATATAGAGTAAAGGTAAAAGGCTGGAGCAAAATCTATTATGCTTCAGGTGAAGTCAAAAAAGCAGGGGTAGCCATCCTTATCTCAGATCAAGCAAAAGTAAAAATTGATCTAATTAAAAGAGATAAGGAAGGAAACTACATCCTGCTAAAGGGTAGCATAAACAACGAAGCAATATCAATATTAAACATATATGCACCAAGTGGTATGGCACTCAACTTCCTAAAGGAGAAGTTAAGAGAGTTGCAAGAAGAAATAGACAACAAAACTGTAATAGTAGGAGATCTCAACCTTGCACTCTCAGAATTAGACAAATCAAACCACAAAACAAATAAGAAAGAAATTAAAGAAGTAAATAGAATATTAGAAAAATTAGGTATGTTGGATCTTTGGAGAAAATTGAATGGAGATAGAAGGGAATATACTTTCTTCTCAGCAGTTCATGGAACCTATTCAAAAATTGACCATATATTAGGACATAAAGACCTCAAAATTAAATGCAAGAAAGCAGAAATAGTAAATGCTTTCTTTTCAGATCATGATGCAATAAAAACTACATTCAACAAAAAGTTAGGGGGAAATAGACCAAAAAGTAATTGGAAACTAAACAATCTCATCTTAAAGAATGATTGGGTGAAGCAGCAAATTATAGATACAATTAATAATTTCACTCAAGATAATGACAATGATGAGACATCATACCAAAATTTGTGGGATGCAGCCAAAGCGGTAATAAGAGGGAATTTTATATCCTTAGAGGCTTACTTGAATAAAACAGAGAAAGAAAAGATTAATGAATTGGGCTTGCAACTAAAAAAACTAAAAAAAGACCAAATTAAAAACCCCCAATCAAATACTAAATTGGAAATTCTAAAATTAAAAGGAGAAATTAAAAATATTGAAAGTAAAAAAACTATTGAACTAATTAATAAAACTAAGAGTTGGTTCTATGAAAAAGCCAATAAAATAGATAAGCCTTTGGTAAATCTGATTAGAAAAAGGAGGGAGGAAAATGAAATTAGTAGTCTTAAAAATGAAAAGGGAGAACTTTCCACCAATGAAGAGGAAATTAGAGAAATAATAAGGAGTTATTTTGCTCAACTTTATGCCAATAAATTTGATAACCTAAGTGAAATGGATGACTACCTCCAAAAATATAGACTTCCCAGACTAACAGAGGAGGAAGTAAATTGCTTGAATAGTCCCATTTCAGAAAAAGAAATAGAACAGGCAATTAAACAACTCCCTAAGAAAAAATCCCCAGGACCAGATGGATTTACATGTGAATTTTACCAAACATTTAAAGAACAATTGGCCCCAATGCTATATAAATTATTTGATAAAATAGGGAATGAAGGAGTCCTACCAAATTCCTTCTATGACACAGACATGGTACTGATACCTAAACCAGGTAGGCTGAAAACAGAGAAAGAAAATTATAGACCAATCTCCCTAATGAATATTGATGCTAAAATCTTAAATAAGATATTAGCAAAAAGACTACAGAAAATCATCTCCAAGATAATACACTATGATCAAGTAGGATTTATACCAGGAATGCAGGGCTGGTTCAATATTAGGAAAACTATCAATATAATTGGCCATGTTAATAACCAAATTAACAAAAACCATATGATCATCTCAATAGATGCAGAAAAAGCATTTGATAAAATCCAACATCCATTCCTATTAAAAACACTTGAGAGTATAGGAATAAATGGACTTTTCCTTAAAATAATCAGCAGCATCTATTTAAAACCATCAGTAAGCATCATATGTAATGGAGACAAACTGCAACCATTCCCAATAAGATCTGGAGTGAAACAAGGTTGCCCACTATCACCGTTACTATTTAATATTGTATTAGAAACGCTAGCTATAGCAATAAGAGCTGAGAAAGAGATTAAAGGAATAAGAATAGGCAATGAGGAAGCCAAATTATCACTCTTTGCCGATGACATGATGGTATACTTAGAGAACCCCAGAGATTCTGCTAAAAAGTTATTAGAAATAATCCACAACTTTAGCAAAGTTGCTGGTTATAAAATAAACCCACATAAGTCATCAGCATTCTTATATATCACTAACAAAATCCAACAGTCAGAGTTACAAAGAGAAATTCCATTTAAAGTAACTACTGATAATATAAAATATTTAGGAATCTATCTGCCAAGGGAAAATCAGAAACTTTATGAGCAAAATTACAGACCACTTTTCACACAAATTAAGTCTGATCTAACCAATTGGAAAAATATTAAATGCTCTTGGATAGGGCGAGCAAATATAATAAAGATGACAATATTACCTAAACTAATCTATTTATTTAGCGCTATACCAATCAGACTCCCAAAAAACTATTTTAATGACCTAGAAAAAATAACAACAAAGTTCATATGGAAAAACAAAAGGTCAAGAATTTCAAGGGAATTAATGAAAAAAAAATCAAATGAAGGTGGCTTAGCTGTACCAGATCTAAAATTATATTATAGAGCAGCAGTTACCAAAACTATTTGGTATTGGCTAAGGAATAGATTAGTTGATCAGTGGAATAGATTAGGTTCAAGGGATAAAACAGTCAACAAATATAGCAACCTAGTCTTTGACAAACCCAAAGATCCCAGCTTTTGGGATAAGAACTTACTGTTTGATAAAAATTGCTGGGAAAATTGGAAACTAATATGGCAGAAACTAGGCATTGATCCATACTTAACGCCGTACACCAAGATAAGGTCAAAATGGGTTCATGACCTAGGCATAAAGAATGAAATTATTAATAAATTAGAGGAACATAGGATAGTTTACCTCTCAGACCTGTGGAAGGGGAAGGTCTTTATGACCAAAGCAGAACTAGAGATCATTACTGATCACAAAATAGAAAATTTCGATTATACCAAACTGAAAAGTTTTTGTACAAACAAAACTAATGCAGACAAGATTAGAAGGGAAGCAATAAACTGGGAAAATATTTTTACAGTCAAAGGTTCTGATAAAGGCCTCATTTCCAAAATATATAGAGAATTAACTCTAATTTATAAAAAATCAAGCCATTCTCCAATTGAAAAATGGTCAAAGGATATGAACAGACAATTCTCAGATGAAGAAATTGAAACTATTTCTAGTCATATGAAAAGATGCTCCAAGTCATTATTAATCAGAGAAATGCAAATTAAGACAACTCTAAGATACCACTACACACCTGTCAGATTGGCTAAGATGACAGGAAAAAATAATGATGATTGTTGGAGGGGATGCGGGAAAACTGGGACATTGATGCATTGTTGGTGGAGTTGTGAACGAATCCAACCATTTTGGAGAGTAGTTTGGAACTATGCTCAAAAAGTTATCAAACTGCATACCCTTTGATCCAGCAGTGTTACTACTGGGATTATATCCCAAAGAGATTATAAAGAAGGGAAAGGGACCTGTATGTGCACGAATGTTTGTGGCAGCCCTTTTTGTAGTGGCTAGAAACTGGAAACTGAATGGATGTCCATCAGTTGGAGAATGGCTGAATAAATTGTGGTATATGAAAATTATGGAATATTACTGTTCTGTAAGAAATGACCAACAGGATGATTTCAGAAAGGCCTGGAGAGACTTACACGAACTGATGCTGAGTGAAATGAGCAGGACCAGGAGATCATTATATACTTCAACAACAATACTAGATGATGACCAGTTCTGATGGATCAGGCCATCCTCAGCAACAAGATCAACCAAATCATTTCTAATGGAGCAGTAATGAACTGAACCAGCTATACCCAGAAAAAGAACTCTGGGGGATGACTAAAAACCATTACATTGAATTCCCAATCCCTATATTTATGCACACCTGCATTTTTGATTTCCTTCACAAGCTAATTGTACAATAATTCAGAGTCTGATTCTTTTTGTACAGCAAAATAATGTTTTGGTCATGTATACTTATTATGTATCTAAGTTATATTTTAATATATTTAACATCTACTGGTCATCCTGCCATTTAGGGGAGGGGGTGGGGGGGTAAGAGGTGAAAAATTGGAACAAGAGGTTTGGCAATTGTTAATGCTGTAAAGTTACCCATGTATATATCCTGTAAATAAAAGGCTATTAAATTAAAAAAAAAAAAAATAAAAAATAAAAAATAAAAATCATCCTTAAGAAAAAAAAAAAAAAAAAAAAAAAAAGAGAAATATCATAACCTAAAAATGATACATAGCATACGTAAGAAATTATCTTTAAAAACATTAACACATCAGTTCAATCATCCATGTCCAAGTTCATCTTTTCTTAAAAGAGACTTGCATCTCTCTCTTTTTCTATAGCACTCTCTAACACCCAATTCAACTTACACAAATTTGTCCTGTAAAATCAAAATTCATCTAGAGAAATGAACAATTTTGTGTTCTTGGAGAAATTACTGAAAAAGATATTAATAAACAAAAAAACAGATAGTTCCTGTTCTTAAGAAGTTGGCAATCTAGTTAGGGGAAGCAATAATATATTGATTAGCTAGCCTTTATACAGTTTTTTACAATTGCAAAGTGCTTTACAGCGTCTGATCCTCACCAAAAACCTTTATAGCTATGTGCTATTTTTTTTTTTTTAAACATAAGCAACATTAACACTTCCTCAAAGCCTAACGGCTAGTATCTGAAGCAATGCTAGAGTTCTGGTTTTCTTGATTCCAAACATGGGGCTCTATCCACTACAACTCCTGGATTACACAAGTTCAGCTATGGGTTGAACATTCAATCCAAAAGTTCTAACTAAAGGTGAAAGAACAAGATGGATGAGAAGGAGTCTGTAGAATACAGCATCAAGAGCGAACACCCAGGCCACAAAGACTTTAGGATATGGTGGTGAAAAAAGATTATCAGGAGTGATAGTCTTCCATCTCATTGAACTAAAGCCCAGCTAGTAACTCCCAACTCATCCAAATGACATGGGCAGCCATGGCTGCTCCCCTGGAGCACCTCGATAAAGGAAGAGAAAGGAAGGTATCCCATTCATTGTTTGATGAAATATCTAATCTGCATTGAATCTAGAATTTGTATCTTAAAAAGATCTTAAAAAAAAAAAAAACAACCTACCAAATACAATCTAGCATCATTTTAATTTGTTTTATTACTACAAAACAATATTCATTTCCTTTCTTAAAATGAATATTAATATCAACAAACTTAACTAGAGATTGAGTATAGCAGATACATATAATTGGAAAAGACATGGATTTATTCCTAAGGCATTCCAAAGGCAATTTGACATGTATTGCCTCATGATCATGGTCTTGGTGTCTCAGTACCCTCCAGACAATTATAAAACTAAAGTAGAGATGAACTACAGCTCTGCAAAGAGCTTTTCACAACTGGATTCCTTATACCAATGGAATTAGAATAGAATAATAAAATCACAGAGCCAAATGTTTCTCCCTCTCTCCCATCTCAAAGAAGAGACTCAACCATGATATGAAATTTTCCAAACTGTCATAAAGCTCAGAAATTAATACCAGCAGCATTCAACTACTAGGCTTTCTGATAAATGAGAAGTGTTAAAGTCAAAAATGTTACGAAATAATAGGTCAATGGAAAAAAAAAATATATATATATACTTATCAGCTCTAGGGATAAGAATAAGGAGCTTATGATTAACCAAGCAACAGAAAGGGTCATGGAAAATCCAATGGATAAATTTGATTATAGGAAATTGAAAAGGTTGTCCAAAAATGAAACCAGTGCACCCAAAATTAGAAAGCAGGAAATTGAGAGGAGGGAAATGTTTAAAGCAAGTTTCTTTGATAAAGGCTGCATTTCTCAAAGCTATGGAGAATTCAGATAAATTTACAATAGAGCCATTTTCCAATTGAAAGATGATCAAAGATATGAACAGGCAGTTTTCAGAAGAAATCAAAGTTATCAACAGTCACAGAAAAAAAATGCTTTCAATCACTGATTCAAGAAATGCAAATTAAAACATCTCCAAAGTATCACCTCATATCTATCAGATTGACTAACATGAGAGAAGAGGAAAATGACAAATCCTTGAAGGGATGTGTGGGGGGGGAAAAAAGGAATATTAACACTTTTAATGAAGTTCTGAGCTGGTCTAATACTTCTGAAGAACAATTTGGGGCATTATCCAAAGGACTACATATTTGTGCATACTCTCTACCTCAGCAAAACCACTACTAAGTCTGTATACCAAATTGATAAAAAAAAAAAAAAAGAAAGGATTTTTATGTACAAAAATATTGATAGTAGCTTTTTCAGTGGTAGCAAAGAAGTGGAAATCAAGGAAATGGCCATCAACTGCTAACAGCTGAACAGGCTGTGTTATATGACTGTGATGGAATAGTATTGTGCTATAAGAAATGATAAAAGATTATGGCTGCAGAAAAACCTGGAAAGACATATTAATTCATGTAAAATAAACTGAACAGAACTAGGAAAATATTGTACACCATAACAACAATATTATAATAACTGTTAACTGTGAAAGTCTTAACTAATCTGATCAATACAATGATCCAAGACAATTCCAAAGGACCCATGTAATGATCCAAGACAATTCCAAAGAATCCATGTGAAAGTAATAGGTATCTCCAGAGAGAAAACTGATGACCTCTGAATACAGCTTGAATACAGCATTTTTTCCACTTTCTTATTATCTCTTGCTTTTCAGTAATGAACTGAACCAGCTACAGTCAGAGAAAGAACTCTGGGAGATGACTATGAACCAGTACATAGAATTCCCAACCTCTCTATTTTTGTCCGCCTGCATTTTTGATTTCCTTCACAGGTTAACTGTACACTATTTCAAAGTCCGATTCTTTTTGTACAGCAAAATAAGTGTATGGATTTCTATACATATATTGTATTTAACTTGTACTTTAACATATTTAACATGTACTGGTCAACCTGCCATCTGGGGGAAGGGGGAGGGGGAAGGAGAGGAAAAATTGGAACAAAAGGTTTTGCAACTGTCAATGCTGAAAAATTACCCATGCATATATCTTGTAAATAAAAAGCTACAATAATAATAAAAAATATGTTTCTTACTTTTATTATGGTTGCTGCTATTTTTGCAACACAACTAATATGCTTTGAGTGACTTCACTTGTATAACTGATAACATAGGACTTGTCTTCTCAATGGGTGGAGGAAGACAGAAAAAAAAAAGAGAAAGACTTTGGAATGCAAAAATAAATTAAAAATTTAAAAAAATAAAATTTTCAAAAACTTTAAATAGCTTAAAGGGACTGCATTAATCAAAACAACTCATCTTACAGAGGAAAAAAAGACACAAAAAGTAATTTGCCCATGGTAATTTTAATCTAGGTTACCAATTTCAAATTCAATACTTGTTCTGGCGTTTTACTTTGTATATAAAGATATCAGCGATAATTACCTATGTATAAAATGTTAATAAAATGAACAACCTTTAAATACATACAAATATTCCTATATCTATATCTATGTATGAGTGTGTATATAATATACATACACACACAGAGACAGAGATAGATACACACACATATATGTATATAGAGAATACAAATCCAAAGTACAAAAAACAATTACAAATAAGCCAATTAAAGAATTTAGTTCCATTACTATCCTGACATTGGCAGTGGTTTGAAAGACCAAAAGAAGAAATGTTTTCTAAAAAAGCGATTTACACCATAGCTATTTCTCTGAAGGATGGTGAATGACTTATATTTACTCTGACTTAGTGTTACTTCAGCAAAAAGAATGTCAGTTGCTCAGTCATAAAGGTTTAGTACAATAAATGATAGATTTTTATTGAAGACAGTAAAAAGTAAGATATTTCATCACACTTAAAAATGTTATAAATGTAATCTTAAAAGTACAGTTTATAACCTCATATTAATATATTCAATCTATACATTACATGATGTGTTTAAGGATGTTGTGCAAGAAAATAGGGTTGGCATAAATAAATCTATCCAGCAGACAGATTTTATACTCTATTCTGAAACTTGGAGCCCATGAAACTAGGAAATGCATAATATTATGTTATTATAAGCCTAAAAACTATTTGTAGTCAATATTTCTGCTGACATTTGAAAATTTCAAACTTTCTAGAAGGTAACTAAATGAGAAAATATAAAATTTGCACTAAAGTTACAAGATTCATATATATCTATATTGATATATAGATATATGTGCACTTCCGTTCATCACTAATGATGTTAATACTATATTATGATCAATAGACAATGCTTGATAGCACTATTCTGCCTCACTGTTTTTGAATTTAAAGTACCATGAGGAGGAGTTTGATGCTTCCTTGTTGAATTTAACACACTACTGAATAAGTTCAGTTCTTCAATAGCTGAATCTTTTATATCAAAGATATGAAAAAAGAACTGACTTTAAACAAAAGTGTCATTAAGTATTAAACAAATTAAAGAGTATTCAATATTATCTTCCTTTTTCATGAAGAATAAAGTTTCAACAAGTGATTATTCCAACATCACTCCATGGATAGCATCAAATAAAGAAAACCAGTTTATGGGATAAATGTCAATTTGATATCACAGGAAGGTTTTATCAATGTTTCTAAAACTTAAGCTTTTCCTAATAATCTGGTCTACTAGCTACATGGTGACAAGTCAAAGTGAATTTAACAATACATGAGAAAAAGAATTTTATACTTTGGAGTTCATGTCTTGAGAGACTTAAGGAAATTAAGCCCATTAAGTGTGTAAAACTGCCACTCCATTGAGGGGAGGGAAATTAGACGTTATAACCTTAGAATTTCATCTTAAATTCTGTACCTAAAAATCTTTATTTAGTTAAGCCAAGTGAGTAATGGAAGAGCAACACACTGTTCAAAACATGTGGTCTAACTACTTGTTCTCTACAAAATTATTCTATCTATCAAAGGATAGATGGTCACAATTTTTGTCTGCAAAGAATAATTCAAACATAAGAAATTGTTATTATTTATTTCATTCTTATTCAAAAATATGAAAAATGAAATAGAGAGAATAAGTTATTGGTCCAATATTAATTTACATTAAGCTAAATTTATGATTCCTATCTTCAGTTTTGTATACTAGAGTTGCAAAACTCACTGCTGCTGGCTAATAAAAACTCACTGTGTGACAAATCAGATTAAAAAGTAATTGGGAAATGTTTAACAAAATAAGTAAAAATTTAACATAACATAGCTAAAATTAATTTGTGGTTTTCTAAGTCAGTATGCAGCCTGCAGGTATACCTGTCAATATGAGTTTCATATCACTGTAGTACACAGATCTCAGAAGATATACTTTCAGTTAGAGAGTTCCAAATCATATTTGGTCCAAATCATATTGTCAGTAACCTCAGAAAGAAGAAAATAATGAGACTGGACACCGGGATCTATTAGTCAATAAAAATAATTATTATTTATTAAATTCAGAAAATCAACAATCAATATCTATTTAAAGAAATCATTTGATTCCTTTGTTGTCCAAGACATTTGGTATTTCTGTAGGAAGTATATATTTTTTTTATTTCTCCAAATACCCGTAAGGAATAAGAAAAGAAGTTTTCTACTGGCTACACAGAAAGAAATGAACATTGTATTAGCAATGTACATTCCCTCTCTACAGTTCTAATTACGTGCATTTTCTTCTCTATGACTGACCTGTAGCCTAGTTATGAGCTACTTTCCTTTATTTGAAACTGAGCTTTGTCAGATTTAGTCAGCACCCAGAGCTCTACTGCTATTAAATCCTTCTCTTGGCTGACAGAGGAAGGGGGATTTTATAAGTCACCATGTTCATACAAACCACAAAATTTTCCTCTCTACATTCCTAGTACTCAAGAGGACTTTTAGAAGATGTGATCTTATGCTGTTCTATTCAGGCACCAATTAGTCCAGTTTCGAGTATACCAAGATATATTAAATCTACATATTAAATAATAAAGGTTTAAATCCTTTGACAATTTCTGATTTGTTCAAGTTTTGGTTGTGGGAGATACAAATTGATTCAGTATTGGATTTATTAGGGCTACATTGTTTTCTATTAAATTTATGAAAATGGCAAATGAAAACTTAGATGACTTAAATGTTATTAGAAAGGTTTAAAGTTTTCCCTAATTTGCCATTTTGGATAAGAAGTAGTGGTTTTCTTAAGTTTAATTACTATTGTTTAAGAAAAAGCCCATAATTACCATGCTCTTCCATAAATATAAAAATTTTAAATCACATTCTAGCTTAAGGTAGATCAAATCTAAGAGAAATAAGAGGTAGTATTTGCATTATCTCATATTGCTTTGTGCAAGTCAAGAAAAAACACAATAGTGAAAAACAATGTAGTATGATATAGTGGACAAAAGCAAGAGATCTAAAATCAGGAATCATAAATTCAAATTCTAACTTTCCCATTTACTATCTATATGCATTTAGTATCTGATCCTATTTTCCTCAATAAAAAATGGCAATATAAATAATATCAAAAAGTTTTGGAAATATAGGAGAAATAACAAAAAGAATCAAGAATTCTGAGCTAGAGAAAAGAAAACTAACTGCCTACAAGAGGCAGAAGTAGGGCCAATAGGAACTCAGGAAGTATAGAGGATCACAGTCAGTGGGAGAAACTCTGGGGTTAGGTATAAGACCCCTCAGCCCAGGGAGAACCTGCTGATAATGTCTGGTTCAGACTCCCCATCTCCCCTAAGGGCTCTCAGCCTTCCTGAGAAGTCAGGTGGTGGGACAACCTGGGTTGTGATTAAAGCAGAGTGATACCAAGAGGCAGAGAGACATCTACACACAAAAGCAAATTGTTTATGTGGTTGGTTACACAGTATATAGTTAGCACATGCACAGTGTTGCAGTTATATAAGGGTATTAGGGTATAGAAGGCTGAGAGAATTTGGAATGAACGGACTCCATGTTTTCACCATCCACGTGAGTCTCACCTCTCTCCTCCTCTAAGACCAAGGACTCGGGATGGCAGCGAGATCCTCCAGAGAGCTAGCCCAGACACAACACTTGGCACCTAAACGAGGGGCCCTAGAAACGTGGGACCTTACAAAGAAGGGCCAAAGCAGCTCAACTGAACTGATCAGTGAATTCAGTGTTACAGTCCCCGTGACCTTAGAAATAGTGTATATAATAGTGTATAAATAGTATAAGGATAGGTAAGCAGAAAGATTTGATAAGGGCTAAACTAGTCACTTTTGTTTTTCACCCGAAATGGGGCAGCTGCTAACAGAAGAGCCTCCATCCCAAGGGAAGTAAGAAGCACACTTAGTTAGGTTCATAGAGAAGCAAGGTGTGTTGGTAACTCAGAAGCAGATCACTAAGTTCTCAGATGCTCTGGAGTGCAGGTCTCCATGGCTCTCCAAAGAAGAGAGTTTGGACACAGGGATGTGGAAGATAGTGGGAGAACAACTAACTGAATACAATGGGGTAAAAGTGGCTTTAAGGAATCCCACATATAAGAAAAAGAAATCTTTTAGTATGGGGTGTCAAACCAGGAAGTATGAGGAGAAAAACAAGCTGAGGGTACAGCACATGGGGTGGAGCTAAGGAAGTCTTTTTTAGAATTCTGTTCATATTGTTTGTTACTGCTCTAGGAGGTTTGAGGGGCTTGATAAGTTGGACAGGAAGGGACATAAGGACTGCCCTGGGAAGTTTGAGGGGCCTGACACTTCTCTATTTCTCAGCCCACCTTCACTGCCACCTAAGTCTACACATGCACTCTTGAGGTATTCTCAGCTTCCTGATCCTCCTCCCTCAATTCCACCTTCATGGGTGGGAGGAGGGCCAGGGACACCATCAGCCCCTCCAGCACAGTTTTGCCCTCCTTTGTCCCAAGACAAGGCAAAGGAGAAGAAATATTTTGCTGCAGTTAAGATTACTATTGAGTATTTCAGCTTTTTAGGCACAGCCATAGTTGAAGGCCTGCCAGCCCTTATACTTATCCTCATCCAATGGAAAATTAACACACCAATGTGGGTGGAAGAATGGCCCTTAACCAGAGAAAAAATCCAGGCCTTATTAGATATAATACAGGAGCAACTTGACCAAGGACACTTACAACCTTCTCTAAGTCCTTGGAATTCCCCAGTATTTGTTGTGAAAAAGAAATCTGGAAAATGAAGGATGTTGACTGATTTGAGAAAAGTAAATGAACAGATGCAGTCAATGGGAGCTCTTCAGCCTGGACTTCTATCTCCTACTCAATTGCCTAAGGAATGGCCTCTTTGGATTGTAGACATTAAGGATTGTTTCTATTCTATTCCTCTAGATAAGGAGGGTATGAAAAAATTTGCCTTTTCAGTGCCCAGAGTTAATTTAGCTGAGCCTTATAAAAGATTTGAATGGACAGTTTTGTCTCAGGGAATGAAAAATAGCCCTACCATGTGTCAAATGTACGTGGCAGCTGCTCTTACTCCAGAAAGAAAAGCATTTCCAAAAGTTATGATATTACATTACATGGATGATATCTTAGGATGTGCATCTGAGAAGCAAATGTTAGATGCATGTCTACAAAAGACCACAGAAGCACTAAGGAACTACAAATTGCACATAGTGAAGAAAAAATACAAAGGCATGCTCCTTTTCAATATTTAGGATATGAAGTATATCCCAAGGTACTTATGGAATAAAAACTTTCTTTAAGAACAGAGAAGTTGAACACCTTAAATGACTTTCAGAAATTGATAGGAGATATTCAATGGATGTGTCCAGTCTTAGGCTTAACTACTTATCAATTGTCATACTATTGTATGACATTTTTAAGGGAAGACACTGCTTAGACTTGAGAGAGAGGTTTAACTGGCTTTATCCAATGTGGATGAGTCGCTCAAAAACCCTTGGAAATATCAGTTTTTGCTACACAAGAGGCACTCACAGCAGTCCTTCATCAAGGAGACAGTATAATCGTGTGGGTGACCCTCCCTGCACAACCAGAACAAAGCCTCACTCCTTACCCAATGTTTGTGGCTAGAATCTTATTAAAGGCCATTAAGTGAGTAATACAATTATCTGGGATAAGACCTGACAAGATATATATACCTTTTATACCAAGGCACAAATTAATGTATGCTGTGAAACCACCCCAGAGTGGCAAATTTTATTGGCCACAGCTTAAAGATAACCCAGCTATTACATAATTGGCCATGGATTTTTGAAGAAAATGTTTCTAAGGTTCCTCTCAAAGGATCAACCATCTTTACAGATACATCAAAACATAACATTTGTGCTGTATATTCTCCTGACTTAGCTATAAAAAGAGTAGTCAGAACTTACATACAATTATGCTAGCTCTTTCTTATGATCCATGAAATGTAAATATAATACCTGATTCAGCCTATTTAATAGGTGTAGTACAAAGAACTGTCATAGCCCAAATAAAATTTGTTGCCTCTAACATATATCACCTTTTTAAGGAACTTTAGGAGCAAGTGAGAAAATGTTCAGCTAAGTATTACTTTTATCTTGCATGTCTACTCTCATATGAGACTTCCAGGTCTTGTGTTTTATGGAAATTCAAAGGCAGATCACCTTCTCACCATGTTAGCCAATACTCCTTTATTCCAAGAAGCCCAGGAATCTCATTCTAAATATCATTAGGCTGCTGGAGCTTTACATTTACAATATGGAATAACAAGAGATGAAGCTAGAAGCATAGTAAAAGCCTGTATGGCTTGCCTTCCTTTCCATGCTCCTACACTGCCTCCAGGGAAGAACCTTCATGTTTTGAGACCCAATGAAATTTGGCAAATGAATGTGACCCATTATAAATCTTTTGGTCGTCTGTCTTTTATCCACATTGTGGTAGATACCTTTTTGGGATTCACTTTTGCAATACCGGCAGCAAAAGAGACAGCCCAAGGGGTCACTGAATTCCTCATTCAAGCATTTGCAATTATGGGTGTGCCACAAGCAATACAAACAGATAATGAACCTTTAATCACTTTTAAACATTTTGCACACTTTTGGGCACAGTATCAGATTTTACACACCACTGGCATTACCTTTTAATCCTCAAGGACAGACAATAATAGAGAGGAGAAACAGAGACATTAAGATGCTCCTCCAAAAATAAAAGAAAGGGGAGCCACAGGCAACCCTAGAGAACTTCTAAATCTAACCTTTTATACTTAACTTCTTGATTTTTGACAAAGATGCACTGGCTCTGGTAGACAGGTTTTATAAACCACCGGATGAGCGGCTCCACTATCTTTAGATAATCGCCAGGTGATGTGGAGAGGCCCAGAAAGTGGTGAATGGAAGGGACCAGATAGGCTAACTGCTTGGGGGAGAGGGTTTTCTTGTATCTCCACAGATGGAGAAGGAATAAGATGGATGCCAATGAGCCATTGGAAAGAGAGCAAACCCTTGAAACAAAGGAGAAGACCCAAGAAACATCGGGTGGTTCCATTGCTGACTGTTCTCACCACTGTAAGAGCATGGCTGTTAACCCAATGTGTATGGCAACTGACTCATTACCATGACCATAAAAATAACTGTTAATGAGATTGATATAGGACTTCAAAATCTGCAGAAACCATTGGATTCCCTGACACATGAAGTGATGGACAATTGGACTATCTCTTGGCTGTTGAAAAAGGTGTGTGTGGAGCTGTGAATTGATAGTTATTTTCTACACCTTCCTTCTGGGACTCATGGAAATATTTTGTTTATTCATATTGTTCTATTACTACTTGCTTGTGTGAATCCTCCCATGCTGATGGATTTAACCACTGATATATACCTGCTTCAATTAAAACAAATGAAAGGGAGATTTGTAGAGGGCCAGAGATAGTGGGGGAACTCTGAGGCATAAGACCCTTTAGCCCAGAGGGAAGCTGCTGACAATGTCTGGTTCAGCTCCCCTTCTCCCCTGAGGACTCTCGGCCTTCCAGAGAAGTCAGGGGGCAGTGACAACTGTGTTGTGATTAAAGCAGAGCAATACCAAGTGGCAAAGAGTCATCTCCATACAATAGCAAGTTGTTTATGTGGTCCCACATGCACAGTACATAGTAAGCATATGTGCAGTGTTACTTTGACCACATACAGGTATTAGTGTATATAGGGGTGAGAGAATTTGGAATAAACAGACTCCATGTTTGACCACCCATGTGAGTCTCGCCTCCTCACTCCTCTTCTAAGACCAAGGACTTGGATTGGTACCGAGATCCTCCAGAGAGCTAGTCTGGACACAACATTTGGCGTCCCAAACATGGGGCCTTAGAAGGTGTAGAACAAGGAAGGTCTATTTTGAAACAGAAAACTATTACATGAATCAGTGAGCCAGAAAAAGGATACTGGCTTTTCAGTAAAAAACAGATGACCATTTGTCAGGCTTAACATACAAGAGATTCATTTAATGGGTAATGACTGAGTTAGATTAGTTCTAATGTAAAAATTCTGAGTTTTTGACCTTCCTTATATTAAAAGGCATACATTGTAGAATCTAATTAAAAGTCTGTTCTTATAGAAGAGGTCAGACTAATATAAAGGTGTAAATATACATATATATATATATATATATATGTATATATGGGCACATAGATAACCACATATACAATATTTCATTTATAATATAATTTATATAAATATAAACCACAAAAAGATATACCTATATATACGTATGTGTGTATATATGTGAAGGGAAAGGAAAGAGACAAAAGACAAATATAGGGTAATCTAAGATGCATTGACTTTTGAGCCACCCTGCATAAACACATAAGAACCTGGGTATGTATACATTAATACATGCAAATGTATACACATACCAAAGTTCAAACAGTTTAAAAAGACATCAAGACTTTAAGAACACCCTAAACAAACACGGGTATGTGCACGCACACACAAATCATCATTCATAAAGTAAAAGAAACTTGAATGGGCTAAGCATTTTACAATCAAACCACAAAAAGCCTAATATTAAAAGTGTCTTGATTTAAGTCCTATAAATAGAACTTAAACAGTCATGTAATCTTAGGCAAGTCACTCACCCATGGCATAAAATTCTATAGAAGAGTAAGCCTCATAAAGATAGAAAGCATTAGGGAATAAATTTTTATGACAAAAAAGAAAACCTAATTTTTTTTTAAAGACATAGATTTGGAAAAGGGGGGGAATAATGGAAAGTGAATATAAAAAAGTGAAAGGGACAAATAAAGAGAGTGTCAAACATAAAATTCAAAATGACTAGAGGCTGGCAATAAATGAAAAGACAAAAACAGAAGAGCTTTTTAAAGCTATATTATTTACGAGATTAAGAAGAGATAAGACCATTACTTGGAATAAATAGATTCTTAACTAAAGAGGAAGAAAAAATTATGCAACTCTGTTTTGTTTTATGCTAAGGAATGTGACCTTTGGACTGTGAAGGATAGATAAAAAGGAATTCAGAGATTTGAAACTAAGATGTTTTAATTTCTAAATCAAGTAATGACAGTAGATTTAACAAACAAAAATAAAATCTCCTTAGGAAGTTCAATTTTTTGTTTGTTTTTGTTTTTGTTTTGTTTTTAAACTATTGGGGGCTCTAAAACCAAAAGGTTTCAGATCTATTGCCTCAGAACTCAGACTAACTGATCAGACCAATGTTATCAACATAGTTTACCTAGATTTTCTTTTCTTTTACTCTTTTTTTTTTGGGGGGGGGTGAGGCAATTGGGGTTAAGTGACTTGCCCAGGATCACACAATCAGGAAGTGTTAAGTGTCTGAGGTCACATTTGAACTCGGGTCCTTCTGACTTCAGGGCTGGTGCTCTACCCACTGTGCCACCTAGCTGCCCTCAACCTGGATTTTCAACAAGGAAATTCAACAAAGATTTTCAACAAGGAGACAAAATGATATATAAGAATAAGAACTTGTGAAGGGTATACCTCTGTTCAAATCCCTCTTAGCTTCTTAGTCCATAAAATAAAAGGTTAAACTAGATGACCTTAACGGTACCTTCTACTTCTAAAAACATGAGCCCCTTTAGAAAATGTGAAGAGCTGCTGCTTATATAGAATCAAACGGACTTCAAAATTTATCAAATATTGGCTGCAATTAAGCTCTGAGTTTAAGTTTAGGTGGAAACACTGGAAACACATTATACAAGAAGAATGTTTTCAAGGGAATGAGACAATAAAACAATGCATGTTAAGAAATTTTCACCAAGCTTGCCCATATTGTGCAGAACATCACAAGTCTGTAAACCAGAATTGGTTCAACTTACAGAGGTAAGAGCAACATATTAGAAACAATATATTCTATCTGTTTTGGCTACAGAGTAATTCACTGATTATTTTACTAAAAATCAATTTTTTAAAAATATGGCTTAAAATTTTTATACAATTGTTTTCTACTATCATAAAATTAAAGAGATCTCCTCTCAACAAAACTTTGATCTCAAAGCATAATAAAATCCCACTTAAAATATAACAAATAATTTAAAAGGTTATTTCCAATCATAAATGTATGAGGAAATGATAATTAAAGTTAGAATAGAAAAAAAATATCAAAAAGTGGGATCTCTCTGTGAAGAAAGCCACTGATGTTAAATGATGCTCAATGAGCTCACAGCTTTATAGATGTAGAGCTAGAAGAGTGCTCAGAGATCACCTAGTCCAATTCTCTCACTTTACAACACGAGAAGGGGACAGCAAGGAGAAAGTCAGTCCATTTATCTTAGGTCACTGAGAGGAAGGGCCAAGATTTTGAACCTAGGTCCCTTGACTTTAAATATAACACTTTTCTTCTATGGTAATAGAAAAATAAGTATTAGTATTATTGTTTCAAAATATGAATTAGCATCTTTTTTGCTTTTAGGGAGAGTTACTTGTAGGTGAGTAATATTTTCTTCATAGTTAAGGCATTGTTCCAGGGAACATATATAAAGTTACTTGGCCTTTACTAAGTTACTTGCAATCTAAGGTTACAGATTACTGATTGGTCCAAGATCTTCACTAGTGAAATAAGTTTTCAGATCAAGTGTTCCCTACACTCACAAAGTCAGCTCTAAATCAAAAAAGAAAAGAAAAAGTTTCCTTTTAACTCTAAATCTGATCCCCAAAAAGGTTTGTTAATGTACTTTTTTTATAATGTTTGTGAAGCACAGGTAATTCTACAAATATAGACTACAACTAAAAGGAAGTCAGAAGTCTTCAGGTATATCTTAATGGTAATTTGCAGCAATATATGCCTACCTTACATTTATTTTCTAGAAGCAATATTTTATTCTATCAAAAGAATCCATCTACAAGCATCCCTCATTTTATTGTGCTTCACAGACATTGCAGGTTTAGGGGGTTTTGTTTTGTTTTTGTTGTTGTTTTGTTTTGCTTTTTTTTTTTTTTAATAACAAATTGAAAGGTTTATGACAACCTAGAACCAAGCAAGTCTATTGGTACCATCTTTCCAACATCTTGTGCTCACATTATGTCTCTGTGTCATATTTTGGTAATTTTCATAATTATTTCAAACTTTTTCATCATTATTATATCTGTCATGGTTAATTTGTGGCCAACGATCTTTTAATGTTACTGTTGTAATTGTCTGGGGGCAGAAAAAGTCAATCGATGAGACAAATTTCATTGATGTCTTATTTTTAAAATTGCCACAGCCAATCCAGTCTTCAGCTATCATCACCCTGACCAGTCAGCACCCCTCAAGATCAAGGAAAGAACCTCCACAAAGAAAGATATTACAGTTCACTGAAGATTGAAATGATAGTTAGCAATAAAGTACCATTTTAAAATATGTACTTTTTTAGGCATAGTATTGCACATTTAATAATAAAGAATAGTATAAATATAATTTTCATATTCACCAAGAATCCAAAAAAATAAGGATTTGTTTTATTGCAATATTTGCTTTATTGAGGGGATTTTGAACTAAACACACAACGTCTCCGAGGCATACCTATATTTTATAACAAACAGAATAGTTATTAGACAACCATGTTTAAAATACTTATATTATTAAATAAAAATATTTGCACTAAACTTCACAAATGTTAGCCAACAAAACTGTCTCCCTCTTCCTTCTTCCCCCACCTGTCCCTGACATCTCTATAATACATAAAACAGATTTATTACGGCTTCCCTTTCTCCCTCTGATTACTAAAATGTAGAAAATAGTTAAACATTTGACAAGTCTTTCTAAAGATTATTACAACATTGGGGATAATTTCTGTAGCCTCCCTCAAACTTTATAGTTTTTGAAAGTCTATGACAGATCTCCCAATGTTAGCACATAGGTTTACTTAAAAACTCTGTCCTACTCAAGACAACACAGAAATGGATGCAAGAAAAACATAACATTCTGTTTTTCAAAGGAAATCTGTTGGATCCTTTTTCTTAAAACAGGTATTGTATTACATAAATTTCCCCATGTTAAATTAGGAAAGGTAAAGTAGAAATATATTGGGAATGGCAAGGGAATAGAAGGAAAGAGCAATGCCTCAGAGAATATCATCAAGAACGTATGAAACTGAACCTCAGGTGTAGCTTCATCACAAACGCAGTATAGGGATGGAACATCTGTCACATGTTCTTCCATTAAACAGTTCCAGGGTAATAAGTAAAACACAGACCAAATAAATAAGTAAATAATAAATGGAATAAACCAAGGCTCTAAACCACTGAAACAAATGATATTGCTGCAGCCATGCTGTGAAGCCATGTTCGTGAGCCCCTCCTTCTATGCTTCTCATATATAATTTTTCCACTATTAGAATATAGTGTCACTCAGTTTCTCAATATAGACCAATATCTTTGTCCTTAAATACCCCAGAATCTACTGTAACTATTCTAAACCAAAATTCCAGTTAAATACTACTATCTAAATGCAATATACTCCTCGATATTGAACATAGCAGAATTCTTTGTTTAGGCAGTTAGACTTGTGGAACTATGATAAGGTTAAAATTCAAACTACAACAATTTATGTAAAGTCAAGTTGTATTTCAACATTAATAAGGAAAAAAAAAACTTTTCTAGTAATTTTTAAATATTTTTAGTTACATATCACTAGACCTTTAATTTCTAAAAGATGCTAATATTTCTCATTGCAAACAAATACGTAATACATCAAAAGATAAAATAACAGACCAATAATCCATTAACAACTGCTGTAATCAAGAGCAACTCCTCACAAATGTCAACACACTTTATTTTTCTTCTTAATATGATGCCTCTTCCAATATGACATAAAAACATCCTCTATGCTTCTAGTCCTCCACTGATCAGGGCGCTGTATGTGAAATATATATATATATATATATATTTAAATATGTTATAAATATTTATATATTTATATAATTTATAGATTTAAATAAATATTTATATATATAAATTTATAATTATATATTATATATTTTATTAAAATATATAAATTTATAAATATAGATTTAAATATATACATACATACACACACACACACACACACATACACATACACACACAACATTCCTGAGCATTTACTATGATGTATAGGTTAAACTGATTTTGAAGTAAAATGGCATCCAATGAAATGCAGAATAGGCCAAACTAAAAAAAATACTGACAGCATAAGAAACAGAGTCAAGAATAAAATAAGTAATATCCACACAATAAGCATAGGAATGAAAAATTATTTATTTCACATCACTTAGTTTTTTCTTATTACCATGCAAACACCATGAAAACCAGCAATTTCATGATTTCTGAACTTAGCATAAAATACTGAGGACGCTGATTATATATGTAATAAAGGCTGATTTGTCCATCATGTTATTAAATAGCCTATTTTGACTGATTTGCATGCCTGTCATAATTTAATGATAACTGATGTTAATAAAAATAATAACCTACAAATTCAACATGAATCAATATTGTGAAAGGACAGTCAAGAAGGCTAAAGTAATCTTGGATGGCACTGAATGTATAGTTTCTGGGAATAAGGAGATTAAAAAATTCCATTGAACTCTGATCAGGTAGTCAAATTCCACCTGGAGTATTATGCTCAGATAAGTGCAACCCAGTTTAGGAAGAACAGTTATTGATAAGTTTTTAAAGATCCAAAGGGAGGAAACCAAGATAATGAAGAATGAAAGAAATGAAGACATTTATTAGCCCAGAAAAGAGACGTCTCCTGGAGGGATATAACCACTATTTTTGAGGTTTTTAAAGAAAAATCTGTTAAGACCATGTTTCAGTTAAGTTGTAGTGGAAACTCTTCAGGCAAGAGTTACACTTGTTGGCTGCTGAGGTCCCTTACAACTACAATTGACTCATAACCAACTACAACTGTATCTCTGTTTCTATGATATAATAAACCTGAAATTCTTCAAGACCTTAAAATGTTTTCAGAATATACTGAATTATTTTCAATGTAGTTTTAAAGTTAAGCATATGTTATCCTGACTTTCTGAAAATTGATATTCTATTTAATCTATATTTAAATATGCTGGACTACTTAGTAGCCTAGAGCATCTTAAAAACACTGAATAACAGAGTATGGAACTTCATAGACTACGACTACTTTATTATTTAAAAATTATTAAATTGTTTTATTATTAAATTATTAAATTTAATTTTTAAATAATTTAAATTATTATTTAAATTATTAAATTATTTAAAAATTCTGATTTTCCTTCCAACTTTGTAACTATCACTTCCTGAATTATTTAATTTATGATTACTCCCTCAAATAAATAAAAATTGTAATACCTGCAAAGAGGCTCATCCTGTGCAATTTTTAATCATTCTCCCCATCTACATATTACTTACTGATCTTCATTTTTTTTAAACTTCAGAAGTACTAATATACCACTTGGGTTTACCTGTAGAACTTTTTTTTCCAGCTATATATATATACATATATATATATATATATATATACATATATATATATATATATATATATGTCAAACTTAACATTCTTTATGATACTTGTAACTTACAAATAACCTTGATGACATCAGCTCTGTATCCTACTTGAACCCACCATATTATTTGAATTAATCTTTGAGTAATTTCTTTAGAAATCACTGTATTAATCTGTGATTTGCAGCACAATAAGAGCATGCTGTTAAAAAAAAAAACTAATCAATTTCATGAATGATGCTCTAGAATGAATCTAAATTAAAAAAAAAAAAAAAAAGATTCCGGATATGCTATGAGGTTCTCTAAATATTTCTTTTTGTGGACAGCAATGTATTAATTGTACTTTGTTTGAAGCCACTAGAAAACCTCCTTATCAACCTCAACCATAATCAAAATTTTTCATTGTTCTTTCTGTAAAACTCTGGTTCTTTATAAATTCTTCCCTTCCTCTTTGGCTGACAGATATATTTTCCAACCTTTCCTAATTTACTTCAACTTTTATGTCTTAAATAATTTATCCATTTTGACCTTAGTTATATGGTAGTGGGTATTGATCTCTGCCTAGTTTCTGTCAAATTGTTTATAAAGTGATCCCAACAATTTTTGTCAAGTGAAGAAGTCTTACCCCAAAAGCTAAGATTTGGGGGGTTATCAAACACTAGAATACTATGATCATAAACTACTGGATATTTTATACCTAATCTATGTCACTGATTTACCACTCAACTTCTTAGACAAGACAATCAAGTTATTTTGATTATTAATTCTTTGTAATATAATTAAAATATTTTATTGCTAGGTCACCTTCCCATTTTTTTCCCTTAATATTTTTGACCTTTTGTTCTTCCAGATGAATTATATTATTTTTTCTAGCTTTATCAAACAAGTTCTTGATAGTCTGGCAATGTGTAAGTAAATTAACTTAGGTAACCATGCCATTTTTATTACACTGATTCAGCCTACCTATGAGCAATTAGTATTTCTGTGACTTTTTAGATGTCTTTATGTGAAAAATGCTTTCTAATTGTGTTCACATAATCCCTAGGTTTGTCTTTGCAGGTAATAAAATAAGTTAGCAAGTATTTTATGCCGTCTGCAGTCATTTTAAATGGAATCACTTCCTGCTGAGTGCTACTGGTAGTATATTTTTAAAATGCTGATCAATTTATGTGGGTTTCTTTTACATGCTGCAACTCTCTGCTAAAGTTGCTCATTGTTCCAAGTGATTTTTCAGTTGAATCTCTGGGATTCTCTCAGTATAATACAAAGAATGATAATTCTGTTTCCTCTACCAATTTGGTTTTGTTTTTCTTGTCTTGTTGCTATAGACCGAATAGTAGTGAAATGAACTTCCTTAAGTTTCATTTTTCATCTTAGGAAGGAAGTTTACTCCCTTTCCATACAATGCTTGATCTTTGTTTTAGATGAATGCTACTTATCATTTTAGAAAGAATCCACTGATTCCTTATACTTTTTATTGCTTTTCATTGGAACAGGTTTTTTGCAGAAGCTTTTTCTGCACCTATTAAAATAATCACGATTTTTGTTGGTTTGTTTTTGATATGGCCAAGTATGAGGATAGTTTTGCTAATATTGAACCACTCCTGCATTCTTGGTATAATTGTCACCTGATTATAGTCTGTCTACTACTGTAATCTTCTTGCTAGAATTTTATTTAAAATTTCTGCATTAATAAAAACTTGATCTACAGTCTGTTTTTTGTTGTTGTTTTTCCTCCCAGCTCAATTTTGTTATCAAATCATATCTGTATCATAAAAGGAATTGGTAAGGGACAGTTTTTACTAACTTATTTCAAATATTTTATAAAGTATTAGAATTAATTATTCCTTAAATATTTAGTAGAATTCACTTGTCACTCCATCTGGTCATGGGAATTTTTTTCTTCCCTTAGGCAGTTCAATGATGGTTTGTTCAACTGATTTTTCTGTGATGGGATTAAGTATTCTATTTATTCGTCTGTTAATATGGGCAAATTATATATTTGTAAATATTCATCCATTTCATTTAGATGGTCAGATTTGTTGGCAAATAATTGCAAAATAGCTTCTATAAATTGCTTTATTTCCATCTTCATTGGTGGTGCATGCATGCTTTTCATTTTTGATATTGCTAATCAAATTAACCAATGGTTTATTTATTTTATTGGGGTTTTATTTTTTGTGTGTTTTTTTTTTAATAAAACCAGCTCCTGGGTTTATTTTATTTGAATGTTATTTTTACTTTCAAGTTTATTAATATTACCCTTGCTTTTCAAGATTCCATTTTATTGTTTGATTAAGGATTCTTAATTTGTTCTTTTTCTAGGTTGTTTTGTTTCTTTTTTGGAATTGTATACCCAGTTCATTGATGTGTTCTACTTTATTGAAGAAAGCATTTAGAGATATAAAATTTCCTCTAAATAGTGATGTGGAAGCATTCTACAAATTTGGAATTACTTGTCATTCTCTTCAATGAAATTATTAATTATTTCTATAATTTGTTCTTTACGGTTAGATTGTTTAGTTTTCAACTAACTTGTAATCTATGCTTCTATGGCCCTTTATTTGCATGGAATCTTTTATTTATATTATGGCATGAAAAAATATTTTTACTTTTCTGAATTTGGTTATGAGGTTTTATACCCTGATGCATGATCAATTTCTGTGAACATGTCATGTACACTTGAGAAAAAGCATATACTTTTTTCCACAGGTCTATCATATCTAACTTTTCTAAGACTCTATTCATCTCTTTCATTTCTCTCTTGTTGTTTTAAGGTGAGATTTATCTAGCTTTGAGAAAGGAAAGCTAAAGTCCCCCAAAAGTACAGCTTTATTCTATTTCTTCCTGTAATTCTTTTATGAATTTAGATGTTAAGCCATTTATATATTACTATATATACATGTGTGTATATATATGTATGTGTCTGTAATACTAATAATATTTTAGTGCCTATGGTGCCTTTTAGCAAGATATAGCTTTCCTACTTATACCTTTTAATTAAGTCTATTTTGCTTTTGCTTTGTCTGACATCACGATTAATATCTGCCTTTTTTACTTCAGCTGAAGTGAAAGTTATTTTAATTGTTTCTATTTAAAATGTTTCTTGTAAACATTATAGCTAGATTCATATTATAAACCTACTCTGCTATATGCTTCCATTTTTTAGGTGAGCTTAATCAACTCACATTCAGTTTTGATTACTATGTATTTCCCTTCATTCTGTTTTCTTCTGTTCCCTTCTTTTTCCTGTATCTCCTCCAAGCCTTTTTGCTTCCAACCACAGCTTTCTATTTCCCCTTTTCTCTTATCTCCAACTCCTCCTTCCGTATTGAATAAAATATATTTGCTATCAATTGAGAGAGGAAGAAAAAAAAGTTACATTTATCATCTTACCATATAGAAAAGCAAATGGTTTATCTTTATTGAGTGTCTTTATTTCTCTTCCACATTTACCTTTTTAGACTTCTCTTGAGTCTTCTATTAGAAGCAATTTTCTATTCAGCTCTGGTCTTTTCATTAAGAATGCTTGAAAGTACTCTTGAAAGTATACTCAAGTTTTGCTGAATAGGTTATTCTTGGTTATAATCCTAGCTCCTTTTTCTTCTAGAATATCATCAGGCTTCTCTCCTTTAAAATGCTTACTGCTAAATCTTGTGTGATCTTGACTCTAGCCTCACAGTATCTGAATGGTCTCTTTCTGGCTACTCTATGTATTTTTTTTCACTTTGAACTGGAGCTCTGGAATTTGGGTATAATATTTCTGAGAGTTTTCATTTTAGGATCTCTTTAAAGTGCTGATCAGTTTCTTTCATTTAACCTCTTTTTCTTAGATATTGGGGCACTTTTCCTTTATAATTTCTTTAATCATGGGGTCTAGGCTCTTTTCTTTTATCAAGGCTTTCAGGTAATCCAATAATTCTTATATTATCGGTCCTTAATATATTTTCCAGGTCAATTGTTTGTTTTTTTTTTTCCTTTTAAGATATAAACTATCATTTTCTTTCCCTTCCCCTCCTATTATTCTGACTTTGATTCTTGATACCTCATGAGTTGCTTTTAGTTTTTCAATTCTCATTTTTAAAAGAAATTATTTTCTTCAGTGAACCTCTTTTTCCATTTTCCCAATTCAATTTCTTTAAGGAGTTGTTTTCATTAATGCATTTTTATCCCTCTTTTTTCAATTGCCCAACTTTTTTTAAAGGTGTTATTTTCTTTAGTATTTCAAAAGTCTATTTTGCCAAACTGTTAATTGTCTTTAAAAATTGTTTTCTTTTGTTCTCATTTCTTTACTTATTTTTTTTCCTCTACCACTCTTGACTGATTTTGAAAATCATTGTTTTGATTCTTCCAGGAATTCTTGTTAGGTTATATCCAAATCACTTTTTTCTTCAAGATTTTGCTTATAATAGTTTTGATTTTGTTTTCTTCTAAGTTTCTGTCTTGATCTGTCACCCCAGTAGCTTTTTTATGATGAGTTCTCTTTTTGTTATTTTCCCATACTACTTCTTGATTTTGAACTTTATGTTTAAGTAGGGCTCTATTCCCAGCATGGAGGGGGCAGGGCAACTTTCTCAAACTTCAGGCTTTTTCCACATCACTGTTTTCAGAATTGGTTCTGGATGTTTGGAAGTTTTCAGTGCTTCCAAAGTGGTATGATCTGAGAAAGGTCATGGTTCTCCTGGTCTACACTCTGATCCTTACCTAGAAAGTCAATCAATTCCTTGAGATTACAATTAATACTTCTACTCAGAGTTCCAGTTCTTCTGGAAACGTAAGTTAAACTGTTCCTCATGACCCCAAATCTTTTGAAAGTAGAATTTCTGAGGCCTCCTGACTATAAATGTTCTCTTTACTCTTAAAAAATATCTCTCAGAAATGGGTATAGAGAATGGATTTATCAAACAGTGTCTGAATCTACATTTTGTGATAGCAAGGAGTTCCCTGTCATCTCTTCCAGACCAGTTGCTCAATTCCCTTTCTTGTCTGGCTTCAAAGCCCCTGAAGCTGCTGTTGCTGCTACTTCTGTCACATTCATTGAGTCCTATCATTGGTATTTCCTCTACTCCTATGTCACAGATCTCTATTTCCAATCTCTTAAATTGCCTTTGACTGGTAGAATACCTCAATTTAACCTTCTGTTATCTTCATCACTCTAGAATTTGATTTGGTCATTATTTTAAAGTTTTTTGGAGGGGAATTTGGAGAAAGCTCAATTAAATTTTTTCCCTACTCTGCCATCTTGGTTTCCCCCAATGGAGTCTTAAAAAAAAATACATATTACACACACACACACACATACACCTACAGACATGCATATAAATATATACACAAACACATATACATATATACATACATTATTTTCCAATTACATGCAAAAACAATTTCTAGCATTCCTTTTTTTTTTTAATTTGAATTAGGGATTATCTACCTAACTTCTCTTCCCACTCTTTAATAAGGCAAGCAATTTGATATAGATTAAACATGTAGTCATGCAAAACATTTTTCTATATTAGCCATGTTATTAATCATGTTATTTCTATATTAGCCATATATAAAAATATATATACAGACCCACACTCACCCCCCCAAAAAAAAGCAAAAGGAAATACTAAAAAGTATGCTTTGATCTCTGCACTGTCTCCATTGATTCTTTCTTTCTCAGGAGATGGATAGCATTTTTCATCTAAAGTTCTTGAGAATTTTCTTAGATCTTTCTATTGCTGACAATAGCTAAGGCAACCACAGTTGATTATCCTTATAATATTGTTGTTACTTTATGCAATGTTTTCCTACTTCTACTCACTTTACATCAGTTTATATAAGTATTCCCACACTTTTCTAAAATCACCCTGCTTGTCATTTCTTATAGAACAGTATTCCATCAAAAATCACATACCATAACTAATTCAATCATTCCCCAGTTGATGTTCATTTTCCCAATTTCTGATTCCTTACCCTCCCGTGCAAAAGAAAGCTGCTATAAACATTTTTTCTTCATATAGGTCCTTTTTATTAAAATTTCTCTGAGATAAAGACCTAGAAGAAGACCTATGAATGGGTAAATAGGGTATGCACAGTTTTAAAGCTCTTTGGGTATAGTTCCAAATTACTCTCCAAAATGGGCTGGATCTGTTCACCACTCCAACAATGCAGTACTCTAACAGAGTGTAATCATAAAACCTCTGAATGGATAGGACCAGATAATTACTTAAGTAAAGCACACTGGCAACTCACACATACACTTCATGCACATGCATACACACACACATACACAGGATGTTCAATTCAGTTTTATAAATGGAGGAGTTTGGGGCATGGAGAACAAAGAGCTTTTCCCCAAAACTCTTTAATAGGCATTTTTTTTAATTCAATGAAATAAAATGAAATTTAAAGTCAACAAAGGTGAGACTGAATTAATGCCAAAAGACTGGTAATATGAGCAATTACTTAATATGGTATATGAAAACTAGTTCAAAATTTAGTTGGCAAGGGCCAAATCACAATCTACTATCAGCAGCAGCAGTAGAAGAAATAGTGTATAAACTCAGAAGCAATCTGAAAGTTAAAAGTGTAACATCTGTTCTCTTTTTTTCACTGTTAATCATTTGGGCAGGTAATAAGAATAGCTAACATTTATATAGTACTTTAAAGTTTGCAAAATGCTTTCTCATTTGATCTTCACAAAAACCTTATAAAAATGAGGAAACAGAGTAACTTTAAATGATTTGTTCAGATCATATAAAGTAGTCTTTTGTCTGAGACAGGATTTGAAATCAGGTTTCCCTGACTCCAAATCTATCACTCTTATCAATTCTCCACCTACTACCTGCTTACCATATAAGTTGGTATCCAAAATATTTTCTCTAAAAATGCAGTTTAAAAAAAAACAAACCTTAAAATAACTCAAGAACAGCTATCCGAAATTATGTCTAATAATTAGCAGCTGTTCTAAGATGAAATGGGCTTTTTTTAAATAAGATCTCATTATTAAAGCATCCAAGCAGTAGTTAAATGACCATCGGTCAAACACACAGTAAAAACATTAGATTACATAAGTAGTTAGATTTAAAGATAGCTTACAAACGACATTAAATAGTAATAATATTAAGGGAAGATAAAAATTTATATTAGATATTATGTTCTTAGCAGAACAAGATATCTACTGCCAATTGCAAAGGGGACAGCACTTTTAAGATTTACAAAGCACTTAAGAGCAATGTTATGAGCTAAATTAGAGCCAAGTATATTCATACATGCTAATACTAGATTCATCAAGGGTCAAGTTTTTAATTGGCAAAATGAAGCATGAGCCAAATCTTACGTCAAACTAGTGCCTTTCCCCACTAGAGCACATTACTTCTCCATGTCTGCAAAGATCAAGTCAACCATCACAACTGTGCCTGGCCTCTATCCCTTTCAGGATGTCTGCAGGAAAGCCTTTTCTATTTCTTCGCATTTACTGACCAAAACGTGGTACACTTCCAAAATGCTTCTCTCTTATTTTATATATAATATCCCCGTTTGTTTCAGACTTCCATGTATTATCATACTGCTTTAGTTCCACAGATTTCCATACAGGTAAATTATTGTTCTTCATTAAAAGTCTCAATCAAGTCCTAATCTGATGTCTTATCGTGCTCGTGTTATGACCGAGGACCCAGAAGACGTACCAACAACTCCGAGAGTCCCTACAAAGCCACTAAGGCTGAAGCCATTGCCATGGCTGGTGGCAAACTGCACTTCTGCTCCATTCTGCTAACTCTGCAGAAGCTCAGCAGAAGGCCAGCTACTAGGACATTTTTTTTTTCAAAGTAACTCATTAAGACTGTCTACTAAAACAGAATTCATGATCTGCATTAGTGAAGAAAATATCCACATCAATATTACACAACCTTGAAGTTGCTATTGGCTCATCCCCTCTCTCAAATCTGTTTCTTTTAAACAAAACACTTACATTGTTGTATTCTAGTAATGAATCCCATCTTATTGAGACACAATAATATCTAAAGGCTTATTTTTCCACTTGTTATTGTTTTTATTAACCAGACCTTTTGGGTATTGGCTAAGGTATTATGACCAGTCCTGGTGCATTTTTTTTTTTTTTTGTAAACTATTAGAATATTCCTTCACCAATTTTCTTGTTATATCTATGTTTTATCTATATCGCACAGTCAAGATAATAATAAAAAGTTTCCATTTGTATAGCTAGCACTTCAAGGTCTCCAGAATATTTCTTTCATTTGCTTGTCACAACAATCACGAGATCAACAGGTAACAGCTGTTTTTAATCCATAGTTTACAGATGAGGGAATAGAGACTCAAAAGGTCACATGAGTTGCCTGATCAGAATTTGATTTTTACAATTTCTCCTGCCCCTAATTTGTTTATACATTTCCTAATCAGGGTGCCAAGTCTCTTTCTGCCAAGCAGGTCCCAATTGCAAAAGGGCTAGGAAAAAAGCAGGCGCAGGTCGAAGGCCTTTTCCCAATCCTCATTCTCCTGGATCTTTCTGCAGCTACTGACATGAAACCCCCTATTCTCATGGCTCCTCTGTTCTTTCTAAGTCTTCACAACCCTCTGTCTGGCTTCTCCTCTTTTCTCAGTCTCTTCTGCTGGATCCTCATTCATCTCAGCCCCCCAGCATCTCTATGCTGGGTCCCCTTCTCTTCTCCCTCTACACTACTTCACTTGGTAATCTCATCAGTTCCTGTAGGTTTAATTACATTCTGTATGTCAACAATCTTCAGATCTATCTTGGCCCAATCTTTCTGCTACCCTTTGGATCACCAGACATCTCTAACAGCCCTTCAGACAACCCAAACTGGACATTTTATACTCTTCTAAACTCCCCCCTTTCCAGATTTCCCAAGAGCACCAAGATCTCTCCACTCCCTCAGCCTTGCAACCCTTCATACCAAGCCAATACCTGAGCCTGTGGATTTCACCTCTGCAACATTTCTCAAATGCACCCCCCTTCTTGCTACTAATACTGCCCCTACTTTTTTACAGGCCCTCAGTCCCTTCTAACTGCACTACCAATAGTTTGATAGTGGGGCTGCCTGCCACAAAGTGCTTTTTCTAAATCTCAAATCCCACCACATCACCCCCTTCCTTTACTCAGTAAATTAAGGTCTGCTAATTCTTTATTACCTTTCAGATCAAATGTAAAATCCTATTTGGGGGGCAAACCCTTCATAACCTCCCTCCCCTACCAGCCCCACTTTCCCAGGTTCCCTGTACTATAGACCACTCTTCAATCCAATGGCACTGGCTTCCCTTCTTCCAATGGCACTGGCCTCCCTTCTATTCCAGGAACAGGACATTCCATTTCTTGGCTCTGAGCATTTTCTTCTGGTTGTCTCCATTCCTGGAACACTCTTCCTCCTCATCTTCATCTCCTGGCTTCCCTGGTTTCCTTCAAATCCAAGATTAAAATCCCATCTTCAGAAAGCCTTTCCCGATATCCAGAAACCTCTTAATTCTAGTGCCTTTCCACTTAACTTGTTATTCCTTATTTATCCTCTCTGTCACTTGTGGCTTTCCCATAAGATTGTGTGCTCCTTAGGGGCCAAAATTGACTTTTACCTTTCTTTTTATCATCATTGCTTGGCACAGTTCCTGGTACATAGTAGGTGATAAATAAATGCATAATGACTTACTAGTAAGGAACAGACTTTTGTTTCTTAAAACAAGCAGTGAGTAACAAACATTTATCAAAGAGACATTAAGAGCCTGCCCCCTTACAAAGCTCACAACTACCACCTAACACAGGCCTTCTATTCAAACGGAACATAAACAGGCATTAGTGTGCCCTTATGAAGATTTTTAAAACTGTAGCTATTTGTGTATTAAAGTTCAAAGAAAGGCTTTAAGCCTTTATTGTAGCATGTGACTTGAGAGCAGTAAAAAAAAAATAAATATGTGTGTGTGTGTGTGTGTGTGTGTGTGTGTGTACATGCCATGCATTTCTTAAATGACCAAAAAAAAACATTTTTTTTTTCATTAAAATTCTGTTCTCATTTCACATCATGAGATGATTCTGGATGTTCAAAAGCTATGTCATAAAGGTGCAAATTCTAGCAGATCTGATCTGTTGAGGCAGACTTTCAAGTACAGTTACTATATAATGGACCATATCATAGTCTACTGTCCAAAGACCAAGTTATTAAGTTTACCATGAGGTCATTTTGATGATTAAGTTTTCTGGTCAGAGCAACTCTTTAACTCCATTGCTTACATTATAAAGTACATCAATAAAGGGATGAAATAGAAGATTTTTTTAAGCTAAAAAAAGCTTATATTTTGCCCTAAAAAAATCAAAAAACAAAACAAAACAAAAAAGCAAATAATATGGCATTTTACCAAGTAAGAGAAAGGAGTAAATTAAGTCCAACACATGAATTTCCATGAATCCCAAGGGGTCTTAACTTTTTTTGTGTAATGGATACCTCTACCTCTGGCAGTCCCCCTTCTCAGAATAATGTTTTTAAATGTATAAAATACAAAGGAAATAAATTATACTTTAGTATTTTTCCCCCAACAAAAACAAATTCATGGAACCTAGATTAAGAATCTTTGATCTAAGATATATTATTTTCACTTAAACATTTGTACATGTAAGTTTAGCCTATTATAAAGGGGGAAAAGAAATTCTCAGCAATTTAAGTCTCAAAAAGCCATCTCAAGCACTGAAAGGTTAACTTACTTGCCAGGGTCATACTGCCAGTCTGGGTCAGAGGCAGGATTCTAATTTAGGTCTGATTCCAAATTTAATGCAAAAGGAATCCTAGTTCAGTGTTTTCTTTACAGAACTCTTATATAAATAGAAAATAGCTAGATAATTTGTCTACAGGAATCAAAGAACAGACTGGCTTTGATAACTAAATCAAACATTAAGAACATTATCTGAGACTCCCAAGTGTTTTACTGAACTTGCCAAAAGGATCTATAATACCCCCCAAAAAAGTTAAAGGTATCTATAGACTTTGATCCAGACAGACCACTAAGCCTACATCTCAAAGAGATCAAAGAATTTTTGGAAATTTCTTTTTTTCGGGGAAAAGAACTAGACACTAAAGGGATACCCATTAATTGGGGAATAACTGGACAAATTATGGAATAAGCATAGAATACTATATTGTGTTGCAAAAAGTAACAAAAAGAGAAAGTTTCAAAGAACCTGGGGAAAGTTGTATGAACTGATTTTTTTTTTTTTAAAGAAACATGTAGACCCAGGAATTTATAAAATAACACCCCCAAACCTCCAAAAAACTACAGGGCAATTAAGTGGCAAAGTGAATAGTGTCTATCCTGGAATCAGGAAAATCTGAGTTCAAACTACTTGTAGCTATGTGACTCTGTTTGCCTCACTTTCCTCTTCTGTAAAATGGGTTGGAGAAGAAAATGGCAAAGAAAATTTCAAACTAAGTTACAAAGAGACACAATTAACTGACAATTAAATAAGAGGAAAAGAAAGAAAGAAAAAGAGGCTTAAAAACTTTGATCAATGCAATAATTGAGCATGATTGAGGATAATGGCTGCTAGGCAGAAGCTATGTAAGAATTTGGGGGCTGGCACATGGGAATTGGTTGTGCTTGAAGAGGCAAAGTTTTTTTTTTTTTTTTTGGTGTGTGTGTGTGTGTGTGTGTGTGTTTCCCCTTTTCTGGATTGGGAGAGGGGAGGAGGAAAAGAAATATTTAACTGAATTTTAAAAAGTAATCTTAACTTAAAATGTCAATTTAAAAATCTAAATGAGAAGATATTAAACAATTAGGGAAAACCCACAAACAATATTAATGCTAAAATAAGAATACAAGTCAAGAGAATGCAAAACACTATGCAAACCATTAGATTACTGGAACCGTTATTATCAGTAATGTATATGCCTACTTTCCCGTTTTTATAAAATATGACGAAACACATCCCTTAGAAAGATGACGTGCTAATGGACACAAAATATCCTGTTCAGTAATTGTTGCCATTTGTTTTGCCAAAGTTTTTCCTTTTCCTGTTCTAAGAGTGGGTTAACTGGGAGTAGTGCATGTATGTAAAATAAAAAGCATCACTAAAACTATTTTTAAAGATTAAAAAAAAAGTACCATACTGAAAAAGACAATTTTCTGCAGGACATATCAACTACATCTCAGTCTTCCTAGAAAGTAAAGGCACAAAAAAAAAAAAAAAAAAAAAAAAAAAAAATTTGCAAGGAACTTATCTGAACAAGGTGAACTTAAATTTAAAATTTTCAAACCAAGTAAATCAAAACCTGAATCAAAATAAATGAAGCCAATTCACAACAAAAATATTTCCAAAAATAACCTCTAAGTCTTCCACCCTCTTACGAAAAACACAATTTGAATAAGCTAAGAATTCTCCGCCACTGGATTGCTCTGGATTGACTGGGAAAACGAGGCTCATCCTCAAATCACCAAAGATTTTGAGTCCCAAGATCAGTATCACTAAATGGAATATGAATTAAATAATAGATTCTTTGTTTAAGTTATTTATCTATCCATTTGTGTGCTCCCAAAGACTAAGAAATAACACTCCATCTAAAAGTAGTTTTTAAGTTTAAGTTTTTATTGTGTTTTATTATTCTGTAGCTTAAATTTTACACTAGATTAACTCAAATTAGAAATATACTTTACTGATAGAAAATGACATTAACAATATTTATTCCTAATTTAGAGATGTGCACTCCAAATATTCATGAGACTTTTTTTCTTTTAATTTCACACTGATTTACTTGCCTGGAGTATTTTTTACAGCAACTCAATTTAACAAGCACTCATTAAGCATTTCCTACATGACAGGCATTGTTAGGAATACAAAGAAATTTTTTTTTAAAATTCCTTGTGCTCAAAGAGCTAATGGTTGAGGGACAGTGATAGAAGACCGGAACACACATACACATAAGATATAAAATAAAGAATGAAAACAAGAGTAACCTATGTAGATGCTAATAACCAAGGGAATCAGGAAAGGCCTCAGAGAGTCTTAAAGGGAACTTGTTTGTTAGAAGCATTTCAAGCATGGGGTCTTTTTTTTTCCCCCTCTTAATTAAACCAAGCAAGAAAAGTTGGTAAAATTAGCAAGCTCTGTCAAAAGCCTCACAATCTATGCACTTCTAGCAAAACATCCTGTAGGAATAATTATAGTTCCTTATCAGCACTGAGGTGGTAGATTATAGGTGCTGAGCCTTCATTTATTTCACTAAATTTCATTTCTCTGTTACAAGAGATCATTCGGTGGGGGAAAGTCTTTGAGAAATGAGTTATGTTTAAAAACAACCAAAAAAATTGATTTTTTGGAAAGTGTTACCTATAATTCAGTTTTGATCTTGAGGAGGAAAGTAAAGTATGCATAACTATAATGGCAAAAGAATATCTAGGTCCCTTAGAGAGGTACAAAACATGAGAAGAAAAGGGAGTCCCAGAAAGCAGGCAGACATGGGAAAGTTTGCTAGGTGACTTTTAAAGAGGGAGTAGGAATTTAAGGGGCTTGGTAGTGAGGAGAGGGGCCATTTCAAATATAAAGCAAAGCAACAATAGCAGCAAAAAAAGGCAAGATGCCCATAAAGCCGGCAAGGAAAATGGTATATATTGTATAGCACAACTAAGGTGACATTGTTGTGGGCCTTCAATGCTAGGGTTGGAGTCAAGCTTAGTTGATAATCCACAAGGAGCCATTGAAAGAAAGAAAAAAAAACCCAAAACCAAAAAAACAATCATTTATTAAGGGCCTTCAGAGGGCCACTTGACAAATATCCTCTAGCTCAATAATCCCAATAACCCTGGGAGGTGATATTATCCTCCCTGTTACAGCAGAGGAAACTAAGGCAGAGACACAGACTTGGGATTACATATCTAGTTTCATCCTGGAGACTTGTTGACTCCAAGCCCAGCACTATCCACTGTACCACCCAGTCTCTGAAGAGTTTCCAGTAAAAGACAATGACAAAAGCAGATCTAGGAAAAAGGAGGGTTAGTCTGGCAAGAAGGAGGGAGTACAGAGCAATGGACTTTTAAGACACTGCATTAAGTAGGGGATAGTCAGTCTTGTCATTTTTAGTCAAGACCTTTACTAATTAGGATGGTGGCCATAAACGCAAAGAGCTAAAAGATTGATAGGGGGCTTGTTGGACCCGGACCTCACAATTCCAACTAAGGTCTACTGAATACGAATGGTACAGCCTCGGGTGAGGGGGGGGATCTAATAGAGGGATAGGTTTGGGGGTACTAATGGGACACCCAGGAAGAAGCGTTCTACCAGCCCTGGTGGGTCTCAAGCTCAATCAATGCATCAATCAGCACCAGCCTGGGGACGGGCACCTGGAAAGTTACCTGCCTACAAGTGATAATTAAGGGTACAAAGCAGAGTTTAGGTGGGGAGGAGAGGAGAGGAGTCAGGAAGGCTCATCTCCCGGAGTCCAAATCCAGCCTCAGACACTTCCCTGCTTTGTGAGCCTAGGTAGGTCACTGCACCCTGTCTGCCTCAGTTTCCTCATTTGTAAGAAGGAAATGGCCAACCATCCACTATCTCTGCCAATAAACCCCCCAAAGGGTTCAGAAGAGTCGGAGTAAGGGAAAAGGACCTAACAGAGAAGAGGGTCCGCACCAAAGTTAACAAAGAGAAAGCAGGGGGGTTCCAACTCTGGGGGAGGCCGGAATGGGGGGGAGGGGACCCAAGGCTGGGGGAGGTCAAGGGCAGTAGGAGGATGGGGGAGGCACGGAGGAGTCAGGAACAAGCGCGTGAGCGCAATGGTCAGCGGAAAAGTCGGAGCCCGCCGGGGTCGCAGCCCCACCTCCCCCCCCCACACCTCCCGCCGCTTCGTGCCACCGCCCCCAGCGGTGCCGCTCCCCCCCCCATCCCAGTGCTGGCTCCAGTCCGGGTTTAGCTCGCTCGGCGGCTGGCCCGGGGGAGCCCCGGCGAGGGAGCGGCTCCGCGCGGGGGCCAGTGTGGACGGGGCAGGCTGGTTTAGACAAAAGGCACCTTGTTGCAGGCGGGGCAGCCCCGCTTCCAAGTTTCAGCGCCCGGGTGTCTGGGAGAGGGTCCCTCCTCCCCTCTCCCTCCCCCTCTCCCCACCCCTCCCCCCCCACGGACTCACAAGGTGACCGTCCGGTTGGGCAGCGTGTCGGGCGGCAGGACGTGCGCCAGCTCCAGGCTGCTGCACACCACCTTGCCCTCCGGGCCCGCCGCGGACTTGCCCGCGCTCTTAGGCCGGGCGTCCTGCTTGCAGCCCGGAGGCAGAGCGGCGGCGCCCAGGCAGAGCAGCCAGCCGAGCAGCAGGCGCCGCTCCATGCTCGGGCCGGGCACGGCGGGGGCTCAGCGCCCGGGCTGCCCGCGGGCGGGCGGCAGCGCCCGGATCCTCGTGGCCCCGGGGAGCGGGCAGCAGCCCCCCATGCTCCTTTGTCGCTTCGCCGGAGCCCCCGGCTCAGGGGCCGCCCGAGCCCTCACGGTGCGCCTTTAAAGCCCGGCTCCGGGCCGCCTCCGCCGCCGTCCCCTCCTCCTCCGGACATGGCCCCGGGACTCGGCGGCCGCGGCGGCGGCGGCTCCGGCTCCTCCCCGCGACCGCCCTTTTCCCCTCCCCCTCGAGCCGTCCGAGGCTCGCGAGGGAGGTGGCCTGGGCGGTGGAGGGGCGCGGGGGGAGGGGCCAGGGAGGCGCGAGGACCGAGGGGAGAGGGGAGGGAGGAGGCTGGGGGCGGATGAGGGCGGGGGCGGCGGGGGGGGGAGGGGCGGGGACCGGTGGAGCGAGAGGGGAAAGCCGAGAAGAAAGTTGCGGTACGGGCTGGCGGCCTCCGGCCGGCTCCCGGCCAGACAAAGCCGCCCTGTGCGTGTGCGCTCGGGGCGAGGCCGGGCCGGAGTTTGCACAGGGTGTGTAGTTTGGGGCAGAACCCACGAGAGTTCGGGAAAGAGCGTGGGGAGTTCCGCGGCCACGCTCCCCAGCTCCTTTTCCGGGTAACCCAGCGGTCCCCCGGAACGCTGGTCTCTGGCCTGGGCACGCTGTCGGGTCCGGATCCGGGACGCTCGTGGGGGCCCCCGAAGAGCGCGGCCGCGAGTCCCTGGGACCCCGAGTCTAGGGCGGCCGCCCCGAATGTGACGCGGGGTTTCATCTCCTGTTAGTGCGAGCACCGCTGCCGCAACCGCTTACATTTGTATGCTTAAGGCTGCTAAGTTGTTAAGTTGAGCGTTTTCTGTACCTAAACTAAAGTTAACCAAGTCCCTGTGCAAAGCGTGCAAATCATCTCTTTTACTAATAAGGAAAGGGGCTGTGGCTTCCCCACAATCCCCCACGCGGGGGCCAGCCTGCCGGCCCACGTCTGCCTCAGCTTACTCATCCAAGCCATTCCACAAGGATTTATAAAAGATACTTTTACACTCTCTGAGAACACCAAGAGTCAACAAGGCAGCGGAGAAGCCCAGGGCCGAGCACTTAGCACAGCCCCTGCCCTCAAGGAACTTCCAACGGAGAAAGAACTTCTGAAAGAAGCTGGAAAGGGGCGGAGGAGGGTTCCGAAGGTAGAGCTTAACCAGCAGAGAAAGAAGGATGGCCGGGGGCTAGCCCTCAAAAGGGGGGTTACTGGAGGAATTCACCAGTGGGAAAAAAGGGTCAAATGAAATGGTCAAAATGAGAATCAATATATGTCCAGGGGCTCAAAGAGGAAAAATAGAATTTTATATTCTAGGAAAGTAGCGGGTTCCTCTGGTAAGACTTCATTCTAGTCTTCTCCATGGCCAATCTATCTCCTGATCACACAACTTCTTAATAAGGTGTCAAGTGCAGTAATCTTAAATACGAAGTGGTAATATACTAGTCTACTTAGAACTACTGCATCTTTCTATTGCTCTCGCGGTCCCCTATAATTTTAATTCTTTTAAGATCGTAGATCGTTTCATGATTCACAACCATATGGCGTCACAAAGGGAATGTTGTGATGTTGAAAAGATGGGAGTCTTTTGAGACCAAGGTGATGTATTTGAAAGAGCTACACAATGTTTCAGATATGATCGAGCCCAATCTTTTGTTCCCTTTCCATTGAGTATCCAGCTATTTTTGTAACAGTTTGATTTAATGGATAGATTTACTGTCAGGAAGACCTGGGAATTGATTCCTGCTTTTGGCACTACCCATACTAGCATGACCATGAAGAAGTCACTTAAAATTTCTGGATCTCAATTTTCTCAAGTATAAAAAGTAGACAACCGATAATAACGTTAGATTTGTGGAAAGACGTGGACGAGAAGTGTACAAAATAAAAGAAAAAGACGTGGATTGGATGTTGTTGACACTGATGGACAGAATCCCAAAGCTGGAAGAAGAAGCTCAGAAGTCAAGTAACTCAACCTATACATTAAAAATATAATCTTTACTACAAATGATGTGTCTTAAAAGTAGTCACCCAGCCTCATCTTGAAGACCTTCCTAGAGGCGAAGCCATTACCTCCAAAGGTAATACAACACACCTTGATTTATCCAGTACAGTTTTCTCCCCACTTCTTTGAAACTTCTATCCATTGTTCTTAATTCTGTCTTCTGGGGCAGAGGAAAAAAAAATATTCCAATCACTCTCCTGTAAAACATACTTGATGACAGTTATATCCCCCCTTAAATAGAGGGACCATAACTTAGAACATTGCCTTCATTGTTTAATAAATTCAATATTGACCAGGGCAGAGTACAACAGAACAGCCAAGAACTTAATAATAGACACTTTTCTCTCAATGTATTCTAAGGGGGATCACTTCACAGATTAGGAGATTTAAAGAATAGACATGAACTCAGTATTTAAAGAAAAGGAACATTGCCAAAATTGGAAATAAGGAAAAGAATTTCAGAGAGGGAAAAGCCACAACTAAGTAGCACAATAGATAGAATTCAGTCTCAGACCCATATTAGTATGTGACACTGGGTGAATGATCTAACAAGTTTCTGCCTCAGCTTCCTCAACTGATTATAAAGAAGGATCAGGAAGACTCATCCTTCTGAGTTAAAAATCCAGCCTCAGACATTTATTATGTAACCATGGGTAAGTCCTTTAACCCTTTTTGCCTCAGTTCCTCATCTATAAAATGAGCTAGAGGAAAAAAAAAAATCAAATCACTTCAGAAATGTTTTCTGCTATATTTTTTAATTTTTATTGATTTTGAACTTAAATACAAAAAAAAAAAACACATTTTCATAGATACCTCACAAAATAAAAAGATTCCATGCATCTTCATTTCATGCTTTTTACTTCCAAAATAAAAGCAAAAACAAACACCGTGATAAATGCAACACATCATTTTCAAAACTCCATTGCTTTTCTGGGCTTCCTTTGGGATTTTCTGTTGCTCTCTACTGTGCACTTATTTTCTCCCTTCTTTCTCACCCCACACTAGAGAAAGCCACCATTTGACACATCTTCCTTCATAGATCCTTTTGTAGTTGACTTGAATATTTATAATACTTAAAATAACCCTTAGTTCTTCAAACAATATTGCTATTATGGTATACAACATTCTCTGAGTTCTGTTCATTTTATTCTTTATTACATGCACGTCTTTCCATGTTTTTCAAAAATCAACCAACTCATCACTACTTATGGTAGAATATGTATTTTTATTTTTAGAGCTAGAATTACAACTGAGAATCACTTGTCCTGCATAACTGGGTATAATCCTTTCAGGGGGAAAAATGGATATTAAATGAAATAGTGGATTTTTAAGCATTCTTGATGAAAAGACAAGTTGAATAGTAAATTTGACTTTCAAATGCAAGGCTCTAGAGAAGAGGGAAAAAAGCAATAGGAAAGGAAAATCATAAGGTATTTAATAAGGTTAAACTGTTTACATTTGTGGGATAACTCATAAGAACTTTTTCATTAAGATCATTAGAAGACATAGACATAAATGTGAGTTGAATATGATGGAATGATATATAAAAAATAAAATTAAGGGGTGAGAGAAATGCATTGGGAGAACAGGAAAGTGAAAAATAGAATGTGGTATATTATCTCAGATAAAAGAAGCAAAAAAGCTTTTACAAAGGAAAGAAAAATGAGGTAGGTAACAGGAAACTCTTGAACCTTAGACTCATTGGAATTAAAGAAGGAAATGACATATATAGTCTGTTGGATATAATAATCTATGTAGGAAAGTAAGAGGGGAAGAGTATAAAAGAAGCATGGATGGCATTGATTAAAAAGTCGGATAGATTGAGGGAAACAATAGTCAGAAACAAAATATTTTTCAGGAGGGTCAGAGTGAAAGGAGAGAAGAAGAAAATAAGGGGAATGTGGGGTGGAGGGAAATGGCAATCATAACTGAAAAATAATGAAGCAAGTTTCTCTGACAAAGAGAAAGGACCTCATATTTACAAAACTATTTATAGCAACTCTTTAATTGTGGCAAAGAATAGGAAATTGAAGGGATGACCATCGATTGTGGAACAGAAGAAGAAATTATGATATATGATTGTAATGGGATACTATTGTGCTTTAGGAAATGAGAAGGATATTCTCAGAAAGATCTGGAGAGATTTACATGAACTGATGTAAAGTGAAGTGAGTAGAGCCAGGAGAGCACTGTGCACAGTAACACCAATGCTATAAGGTGATCAACTGTGAATGACTTGGCTATTCTCACTAGTACAATGATCCAGAACAACTTTGAAGGACTTATGATCAAAAATGCGATCCATCCCCAGAGAAAGAACTTACAGAGTCTGAATGAAGATCAAAACATACTTTTAAAAATTTTTCTCAATTTTTCTTGTTTTTTTTTGTCTATGTTTTCTGTTGCAATATGACTAATATGGAAACATGTTTTTTTGCATAACTACACTGGTATAATCTATATCAAATTGCTTGCTTTCTCAATGAAGTGGGAGGAGAGAGAAAAGGGGAGACAATTTGGAATTCAAAATTTCAGAAAATGAATGACAAAAAATTTACATGCAATTAGGGAAGAAGTAAAATGTTAAATAAATATTTTAAAATTAAAAAGTTCTCGATTATATTTTAATCTTTTTCTTGCTCAATTCACGCTATGAGCTGTGATACCTTTGCTTTCATCTTTGAGAAAACATGAACAAAAACTGCACAGGATGAGAAGGTAGTAAAGGATTGCAATGAGCATGAGTAGAGAGAGTACCCATACAAAGGAAACATGGATCCATAAAATTACTGAGTACTTATCATGTATAAGGTACTATTCTTTAACAGAAGTAGACAGCAATAGCAGCTAATCGAGATTCGGATTTCAATAACATAGCAAGTTTAACACTTCTGCAGATGTCCTGTCCTGAGGTCTTGTCATGATGTGAAGGTGACTGAATTCTCCAAGACAAAACCAGTAAAATACAAACTCTATCAGATTCTTAGAAAGTAGCTTAGGTCAGTAAATTTAATAATGCTAGTCAGCTTTGTCCCCACCAGATTCTTCTAATACACGTTAAGTTCTTTTATCTTTTTGCAATGTAGGCTAAGTTCATCTACATTCTGGGCCACCCACAATCATCTTGATTTTTTTCTTGCCACTGGCCTTTCATGACTTTGAAGGGAAAAAAATGAGACTGACAACTTTGAACAACTATGCTTACTTAAATCCAACTCACAAGTCAAGACATCGCCCTTGTGATGAAAATGAAAAACAAACATCAAAAACAATTTTCTTTGCAAACAATCCTTCATAATAATCCAGATCCAAATAACCTAAAAATATACTTCAAATTTACTTTTAACTCCAATATATGTATTGAGTGGAGTAAGTGAGCAGAGAGAGGAACCAAGAGAAAGGTGAATAGAATAAATCAGGAATTCAGTTGAAGGCAGCAGTTTGCAGGGCAAAATGTGGCAAACTTATAAAGCTGAGAATGCTCAGTAACAAATGATTAGTGTCTCAAAACATTGAATATACTAGTGATGAAACAGATAGATAGATAGATAGACAGATAATTCGATATGTTCTGGGCACTGTACAAAGTTCTTGGGCTATATATAAAAAGAAATAAGACAGTCCCTACCCTTAAGGAGCTTGCATTCTAGTAGAAAAAAGCTATACATAATAGGTATTAGGAAGAGAAAGTAAGAGAACAAAATCTTTTAACCTGTCATTCTGAAGCTTTTTTCTTTTAAAAAAAATAGTATTTTATATTTCCAAATACATATAAAGATAGTTTTCAGCATTCATTTTTTTAAGATTCTGTGTTCCAATTTTTTCTCCTCCCCTTATCTTTTCCCCCCAACACAGCAAGCAATCTGATATAAATTAAACATGCACAATATTTGAAAACATATTTCCATATTTGTCACATTGTACAAGAAAAAAACAAGACCAAAAGGGAAAAAAAAAACAAGAGAAAGAAAAAGCAAACCAAAAAAAAGGTGAAAAATACTATGTGAAATATTTTTCTTAGATCAAATCATTACATTCCTCTCTGATAGCTTCTTCCCATCCTAATTTGTCTGTTACTAATTTCCCAGTAGGCCCATGTTACGCCACCCCATTTGATGTTAGGCTACTTGTAGTATTTGTGGTCAATCCAGTTCAGCAAATCATCCAGAAATTACCCAAGAATCTTATTAACCACCCTCTGGATGCCCAAATCAACAAAGCTGTGGTATATTGTATTGTTCTAATGCTGATCCACTTCATTCCAATATTTCTTATTGGGAATGCCACGTTCTTATATTAATCGTGGCTTATAGATGAAAATTGATGAAATATCTCAAGCCTCTCTATTTGCAGTTTGGGATTTGACTAAAGTAGCAAGTCTAGCTAATATTTAAATTTTGAAGAACAAAGAAAAATTGTAATCTTACTATGAATTAATAATTGAGAGCATTAAAATAGCTATTATTAAAACTTTAAATTTTTCTAGCAAGTCCCTAAATCTAGATTTATGAATAAAATTTTTGTGCTTTGACAGATGAATGTTAATTAACTAATTATACCATTAGCTATCATTGCAGATAGAAGTTTTAGGACTAGAAGGAACATTGTTGTTGCCATTGCTTTTCATCCCTCTGTTCTCAAAAAGGACCAGTGTCTTGACTTGTATGTGAATTGGATTTAAAACAGATGGAGCTGCACTAAGGCCCTGGGTGGTGGTAGGGCTAATTATTACATTGGTTTGAGCATATTTCTGTAAATGAATAATTCCTAATAATTAAATTAAATTAAATAAATAAAACATCAGGAGAAGGATTCTAGAAAGATGTCAGAGCAGGTCAGAAAATCCCAAACTCTCCAGATCCTGTCCTCCTCCCCTCAAACAAAACAAAATTGTAGCTCAGGATGAACATAGATCAGTGAAAACAAATAAGATTTGGGTTAGACCAGGGGTCCTCCTCGGCCAATCTCTGAAGAAAGACCCCCAGGACAGGATGTCACCAAAAGGAAGTTAAACATTGCCCAGGTTAGGTAAGACGTTTGTTTAATCTAGGCTAGTTTCCTAGAAACAGCCAGTGGGGGACCCCCAGGACTAGCTGGAGTTTGAGGGAGCCTGAACCCAAACCACAAAAACTTTCATCTTCTAGACTTCATGGGCAGTCAAGGTCCAAATAAGTGCAGATTGAAGGAACTCCACTGATCAGGAACAGCAGGCCCAGCTGTGCTGCAGTAACTTGGCCCTGGCTGAGAAGGAGCCAGCACACCTGTAATGCAGGAACAGGATGGCAGGGAAACTTTTAGCTGAGGTCACTTGAAGGAGGGGGGAGCTCTTGGTTGGGGGTTCCATTTCAGAGGGGAGAGCTGAAGTGAAGCTAGAGGCACCAACTCCCTCCCACCCAAGAATTAAGGTGCTTACACTAATAGTTCTCATTTAAAAAAAATGGATGGGCAAAAAAGAAAGAATCCAACCATAGAAACTTACTATGGCAATGGGAAAATCGGGGTTCATCATCAGAGGAGGAAGGTTAGGTTAAAAAAAAATCTTTTCTATCCCAAAGAGTAATGTTAAATGGCTCCCTGCCCAGAAAGACTTTATAGAAAAATTCAAAAAAGACATCAAAAATATAATCAGAAATGAAGGAATAATTTAAAGGTAAAATAAATAAGAACCATCTAAAAAAAACAAGATTATGAAAAAAAAAGCTAAGAAGAAAAGGAAATATAATCTTAAAGAAGAAAATAATTCTTTGAAAATTAAAATTGGACAAGAGGAAGCCAGTGAAGCTATGAGAGAGCAAGAAATAACAAAACAAAATATAAAGAATGAAAAATAAATAGAACAGAATGTGAAATAACTTATAGGGAAAACAACAGATTTGGAGAACAGATCATGAAAAGAAAATATAAGAAAAATTGGAACTACCAGAAAGCTGTGACCAAAAAACAAAGAAAGAAAGAAGAAAAGAAAAGAAAAGAAACTTGAAACAATGATGCAAGAAATAGTCAAAGAAAATTGTACCGGAGTGATAAAATATGGAGTGAGGGGAATGGTGGGGGGAGGGGGGGAGGGGAGGAAGACAAAAAAAATCATGATTTTTGCATGGAAATGTATACCATATGTTTAAGATTGACATCAGTAATTGGGTAGCTCAAAAGAAAAGATTGGGGCAGAGTTAAGTCTAAAAAGGAAAACTGTCTAGGAAAAGGTAAAAATTATAGCAATTATGTTTTACAAATAAGGTGCAGAGGAGGAACACAGAGGCAGTAGGAGTCAGGGAAAAGGACTGGTAGTTCTGAAAACCTCCTCACATTGGGAATGAGTTAAATAGGGAAATTATACATATACACAGATATACTATGAAGGATATAGGAACCTACAAAATCTATAAAGAAATAAAGGGGAAGGAAATAGGAGTTATGGCAATGGGATAAGGTTTATAGATTAATGGAAAAGGGATAAGAGGAGGGAGGAAAGGGTGGCATAGGAAAGGTATTTAGATTAATGGGAATGGGATAAGGTGTTATAAATTAATGAGATAAAAAGAGAAGGAAAGAAAGAAGAAGATGAGAGAGGAAATCCATAAGTGGGGGGAGGTTAAGCAATAGTAAGGCAAGTTAAAGAGTATAACTAAAGTCAAAGAGTTAGCAGGGATAGGAAATAAGAGATAAACACAAATGCTACAGTAATGATTAAGAAGAGAATTTATTAGAAATTTTAAAAAATGGAGGGCTGGTAATTATTGACTTTAGATAAAGTCAAACTTAAAGATTCCAGCAAGAGAGGTCAATGTTGAGTGAGCCCTATTAATATTGTTTTAGATGCATGTTTACATATGTGTAAATGTGTCTGTATTTATATATATATATGTGTGTGTGTGTGTGTGTGTGTGTGTGTATGTGTGTATTGTGTCTGAGTATGCATGTAGGCCTATGTATGTTTGAATATGTGTGTGTGTGTGCACGCACAGCTTATTTGGGGAATGTAGAGGGGATGAAAGGGGGAAAAGGATAAAGAGAACAAAAGAATAATTCACCAAAAAGCAAATGTGGACAATCATGAATATAATTTCTTCTATTATTATATGTGCTTTCTTGAAAGGAAAATTTATTGTTATATATTTTTGTATCCTCTCTGATGTTCTGTTGGACACATGCCAATGTTTTGTTGTTGTTGTTGTTGTTGTTTTAATTTTCCTTTTCTGTCTTTTTCAATTTTGTTTTTTCTTATTTTGTATTTAGTTTTAAATATCTAAAAAAAAAACCAAAATATTAGGACGAGAACAGAAGTGTCAAGTTGGTTATAATCTAATAATTTTTTTTTTATTTAATAGCCTTTTATTTACAGGATATATACATGGGTAACTTTACAGCATTAACAATTGCCAAACCTCTTGTTCCAATTTTTCACCTCTTACCCCCCACCCCCTCCCCTAGATGGCAGGATGACCAGTAGATGTTAAATATATTAAAATATAAATTAGATACACAATAAGTATACATGACCAAAACGTTATTTTGCTGTACAAAAAGAATCAGACTCTGAAATATTGTACAATTAGCTTGTGAAGGAAATCAAAAATGCAGGTGTGCATAAATATAGGGATTGGGAATTCAATGTAATGGTTTTTAGTCATCTCCCAGAGTTCTTTTTCTGGGCATAGCTAGTTCAGTTCATTACTGCTCCATTAGAAATGATTTGGTTGATCTCGTTGCTGAGGATGGCCTGGTCCATCAGAACTGGTCATCATATAGTATTGTTGTTGAAGTATATAATGATCTCCTGTACACTGACATTAAACTGTCCTAGTGGAACATTTTTAGATACCTAAGAACCCTTTGAAAGGGTTTCATACTATAATTGCTTTCTCATAATTCTGGTCACATTTTGATTTAAACAAGTCACTCAAGTTTATATCCTTCTATTTTCCCACATGTAAAATAAGGGGGTAATAACCCTTACCTCTTTTGCCGTGATATTATGAGTGTTAATAAATAACACTCTAAGGGAACCACTGGGGTGGGGCAGGTAGAGGGAGAGACCAAGGGAAGTGCTAAGCAAACATAAGGTATCATTATAAACATTATTACACTTAATGTATTAAAAAGATCACCTTTAATCTTGGATGACACTACTTTGCAATTATATAATACACTGCTTTCATCTCTGGATCTCAAAGTTCCACCAAAACAAGTGCTATAATTACTCTTAAGCCAAATCCAAACTAACAAAGCACCGAGGAGACAATTATCCAGATACTTGAGGGAAAACTCTACTTTCTCTGAATTGCTTCATTTTTCAGGGTTTCATTTATTCAGCTTAATGCTTCAGGTCTCTACTCCCCTTTTCTAGGGAAGATCTGATTCTTAGTTCCCTATTGTGGTAATTAAAATAAAGCAAAGAGAAATGGGAATTTCTGACTATAGTTAAGTAAAAATCCTTACTCCAAATGCAAAAGGCTGTTTACTCAGCCACCTGATTTCCCCTTTCCTCCCAAAATGCAAGAAAAATGCAATGGATGTTGTGTCAGAACTCAATCACAATGCAAAATATTGCCTTTAATATTTATTCCTGGTAAGTCTTTCTTCATACTAGAAAGTCCTGCCTATTGGGTATTATTAACTCACAGCAGTAACTGCTCTTATTTAACAGAAAGATAGCAGTTAAATAGCTATTTCAAATTAACTATTTCCATTGCTTAATAAAGCAAATAGTGAATTATTCTAATCTTTTGTTGATATGAGTTCCACAAAATGGCCCATCTACAATTTAAATACAATCGCAAACTCTTTATGTAACTCCAATAAGTTTCAATCATCTTTTAGTGACTCCTACCCAACCCTATGCATTGCTATCATAGTTATTAAAATGTTCTTTTATAAATTCACTTTTCTGCTTCTTCTAATTTTTAATCTTTCTTTTTAATTGGAATTGAGTATACTTGATCTCAGTTATAAAAATGTTTGGATAATTCATAGTAATTCAATTCAATACAGATTTATTAAAAACCTACTGTTTTCAAAGAACTCTATAGGTCCCAGAGAACCTTCCAGGATTTAAGTAGAGCCATATCTGTGTTCTCATGTTTATGGATCTGTCCTCATGCATTCTTATCTCTTAAGACTCATGTCCATGTTCTATCATAAATCTTCCATAAAATATTGGCCCGCCAAACCCTTCTTCCACATCTTTTAACATTCTGTCGGTACTTTTATAGTACTAAGGCTATTCACATGTTGATCCTCACTGTAAATATGTAACTGGTCTATGTCCTTTTCTCATCACGCTGTTCCTTGATGATATCTTTTAAACTTTTTCTTGCACATAATCTTTTATTAATAATATGCTGTAGCCTATTTACTCCAACTCTGCATCTCTACATTATTCTTTGGGTCACCCACAATTTTGATTCCCACAAATTGTTCTGCTCCATCAATCTCAGCCACAAAGCATCACTAGGAAAATATTAACTCTAAAAAGATGGAATTTTCCACTACAAGGACAGCCTGGGATTATTGAACACTCTGCACATTTCCCCAGTGCAGTCCAAAACTCTCTCTTCATCATGTTCAATTCTAGGTCCAACTAATTTTCCTCTCACGGTATCTATTCAAGATGTTTATATCAATTGAGTAGCTATATGGGTTTTCAATCCAATTGTTTGTCATAGTTGAGAACAAGAGGTCTCCAAAATTTTGTTCCAGCAGTCATAGAAACTGTTATTGAATCTTCAATCTTTGCCTTTTTGCTTGTTCTTCTCTATCTTCCTTCAAACATTTGTAGATCTCAAACCAAAAAGGGTTGTAGTAGTGTGCTCACTACTCATTATCCTTAAGTCCTTGTAAATAGGCTTCCATTCTTAATAACTTACTGAAAATTATCTCTCACAAGGTCATTTTGAGGTTTATCAGTGATCCTCAAAGTTTTTTTGGTCTTCAATCTCCTTAGTTATTCTATTGCTTTTTTGCATAATTGAACACTTCTTCCCCTTTCCTGAAAGGCTGGGAAATCCTTTATTTAGTCATTGCCAAACTTTGGTTTCATTTTAAAATTTTTATAAATATTTTCTGTTTTCATATCATCAACATTTCCAAATATGCTTCACTTTTCTCCTCTTCCAATGGCATCCTTTGCAATAAGAATCAAAAGAGTGAAAAGAAAAAAAGCAATTCAACAAAGCTAAACAGCAATATATCAACCAAAATCTCTGTGACTGTAATATCATTTACCATCATGGTTCTCTATCTCTGCAATGATTGCAAAGTGAGAAGTTTATGTTCTCAACTCTCCCCTCAGTATGAAACTTTTTGGGCTACTTCTTTCTTTTTAATATGTTCTCTTCCCTTGGTTTTAGAGAGACCACTCTTCCTCTTTTTCTGCTACCTCTCTAACTCAGCTGCTTTTTTTTTTCCTACTGGCTTCTTGTCCATTCCAACTTTTTTATGTCTGTTGTTATTGTTGCTGAGTTATGTCCAACTCTTCATTATGGTATTTGGGATTCTTTCCATTTTTTGAGTTGACAAAGAATGGGGATATGAAGGAATGGCTATAAATTGAGGTAAAGTTGATAAAGTGATTGTATATACATGTTATGGAATACTATTTTGTTATAAAAATGTAGGTTACAATTTCAGAGAAACCTAGAAAGACTTGCATGAATTGATGCAGTGTGAAGTGAATAGAATCAGGAGAACAATTTATGCAATGCTAGTAATATCATAAAGACAAACAACTTTGAAAGAATTCAGGATTCTAGTTAGTGTAATAAACCAAGCAGGATTTCAGAAGACTAATGATGAATCATTCTACTTAGATCTGATAGGGAGGTGATATACTCAGAATGTAAAAGGAGACATAAATATTACACACACATACATATATATATATATATATAGACACATATATTCATACACATACATATTATATATGACATGGCCAATGCAGAAATTTATTGTGCTTTACTATACAAGTTTATGATAGGAGTTTTATTTGTCTTTTATTCTCAAATGGGTAATGGGGTAGAAATAAGAGAAAGAGAAGGAAAATTTTTGTTGCTTGAAATGTAAATAAATAACATGGATAGTGTAGATAATTTAAAAATGAATTATGTTATGTAGTCATTTTATTTAATTTACCATTTAAATTATGTTTAATTAATTATTTAATTTAATGAATTAAATTAATGAATTTAATGAATTAAAATAAATATTTTAAAATTACCCATTTTTATTTCTAATATTGAAATAAACACATTTGTAAAAAAGCTATTTCAGATTATCAGTGATCTACAACAATGTAAAGGGGTTCTGAGACTAAAATTTGAAAATCATTAATCTAGATCAAGAGGCATTAGTTTCGTTAAAAAGTTGATATGAGGGTCAAATGAGGTAATACTTGTAAAGTGATTAGCACACTGTATGGCATTCCTTCCTTCCTTTCTTCTTTCCTTTCTTCCCTCCCTTCTTTCTTTCTTACTTCCTCTTTCCTACTTCTTCTCCCTTCCCTCTTTCCTTTTTCTGTTCCTTCCTTCCTCCCTCACTTCCACACCTACCTTTTTTTTTCTTCCTTCCCCTCTCCTCTTCTTTTCCCCATCCCTTCTTTCCTAGCTTCTTTCCTTTCTTCCTTTGTCCCTTCTTTCCCTCCTCCCTTCTTTCCTTCCTTTTTCTGAAAGTGGATGAACAGGCTTTTCCCCAACTTTACTCTGAGAGCACACTGTTTAGAAACTTTCTGACAAGGGTCTTGGGATCTGCTCTATAAGTTTCTTTGAACAGATATGTGTTTGTTTTCCATTTAAGAAAACTGCTATTTGATACTTGATTAGAAGAGCTTTTTGCTGCCAAGAACAAGAGTTCGATGAGAGCCTGTGGGGTGGGTTCTTTTACTCTGTAAACCAAGAATGAAAATGTTTGCTTCTCTTCAGCCAGACTTCACAGAAGGTTGTTTCCTGCTGATAAACTTTGAAAGAAAAACACTATGCTGTTTGGTGTTGCCTTTCACATAGAGATAATGGCTCAATGACTCCAGTTTTGGACAGGTTTCATTGTGTTGCTTTAATGAAGCTACCTTTATCAGAAACTCTTGATTCTGATTGGGTTTGAGTTTTGTCAGGATTTTGGTAAGCATACAAATGTGGAAACTGACCCAACTTGCTCCTGATTCAAAGGCAATGAATGTAGAGGAAGTAATGAATACATCTAATGTCAATTCTTTAAGGATCCAGGATCTCCTGGATCAATTCTCTCTAATAAATTGCAAACATGTCATATACTTTTTCTGTCTTCCAAAAATCAATTAGTCAGTCTACCAACACACCTTTATTATGTAGCAATTATATGCCAGGCATTGGACTAGGCACGACCAAGATAGAGATTTAAAAAGAGGTAATAGTTTCCTTTATCAAAAAGTTTGTATTCTACTGGGGAACATAACATGCACAGTGAATATTGAAGACTGTGGCTTCTGGCGAACAAGGCTTTCTAGCTTTCCTCTGCTAGAAACTCTAAGAGTATGAGACTGTGACTAGTGAAATGGTCTCTCTCAGCTCTTTGGGATCTTTGGAGAGAAAAGAAATTAGATTATACAATGGGTAGACCACTGGAAGACTTGAATTCAAATTCTGCCTCAGACACTTGATCTGTTTGTCTCAATTTTCTCAAAATGAGACAAATAATATCTACCTTCTAACGTTGTGAGAATTCAATGAGATCATACTTGTAAAATGCTTAGCACAATGCCTGGCACATAGGAGATGCTATATAATTGTTAGCTATTGCTATCATTATTTTTATCATCATTATTATTACTCTAAGCTCCCAACAATCCTTTAGTAATAATAGTAATAACAGAAAGAAGAAGGAGGAGGAGGAGGTGATTCAAATAATCTCCCTGTTGCAGCTGTAGCTATCCTAAACTTGGGCTAGGAATGTCATAGCAGAAGAATCCGAGACGCCAAATAATTCAGATTGTTGACGGACATGGGAAAAGCTGGTCTGACTTGATGTAGAAAGTCATACCCATTGTACAGCTGACAAAGCTAGTGATCCCAATTCTAGTTCTTCCCCCATTTGACCTTGCTACCCTCTCAAGAAGGAGAGATAAAAAAAAATGTCTTTTTAAATCCTTATTTTCATTGAAAGCTTGTATTTCATTAACAGAAGTTGAAAATGCAATTTCTCTCAGATAAAATTCATTTGATGTCTTTTGAGGAGAGGGGAAAGGCTGAAAGGACAAATGGCAAATGTTACGAGATTATTATTGTTCCAGGACACAGGTTCTCTAATTGCTAATTTCTAAAATCTTAGGGTTTAAGAGAAACCAAAGAAATTTTATTGAAATCTATTATTGAAATAAAGATGGTCTGTAGGGGGAGAAACTCATGGAATCTGGATCATCCTGGATTACTCTAGGTAGGAATGCTTCAGCAATGTCTTGGTGGGAGGTGGTTTTCCATATCTAAGGATGTAGTTTGTCTAAGTGTCATATCTATGACAATTGAGTTATATCTATAGCAATTAAGTTTTCTCTTACCCCCTCTTTACTTATACCAAGTAAACTTTAACAAATAATACAAAGAACAAAGTAAAAATTAAGCAGCTCTGTCTTCTCCTTGTTGAGAGTGATCACCATCCCGTCCATCCCAAGGAGTTATTCTATCTCTTCTTTACATCTCTCCTCATAATGTAAAGTTTCTAAAAGTAGTTTTTTTGGTTATTTTTGGTTTGTAAGGTATCACCAGCTTCATTGCATGAGTATAGACCATATCCTTTGCCAAATGAACAAGTCATATCCCAGAATGACTATCCTCACGAGAGTCTGCCATAGATAGCTTAATGAAAATGAAGACCATGTGCCTTAATGTTGGGTTCCTAAGACCTTCCTGGACCCCTGGAGGAGACTGATTGCCTAGGGCCTTTGTGTTTTCTTCCTCCAATCTCTCCCCTCTACTTGCCCCAACTAACAGAATTCCTAGTCATATCTGTGACCAGATTAGGAGACCTATGCTCTGTAGTTTTGACATCTGTCTAAATAACTACGTGGTCAATTCATACAAGCTCTGTGAAACATTGCTCCTTCAAGTATTAAATGAGAGGATTGGAAGAGATTATGCCTAAAGTTGCTTTTAAAACCCATAATTCTATAATTGAATGACTCATGAACTCTTGACTCATGTAATTTGAAATAGAGGCCTAAACATTAAAAAATAGGAAATGTGTTCAATTAACCTCATTCCAAATTACATTTAAAAAACCCAATAACTTTAAAAGAGATTTTTAAAGTAAGATGCCTAAGAGTCTAATCCAAGTTTTCATTCGGCCTCAGACATGGATTAAATTTCAAAAATTACTAACAAAATAAATCAATTTCATGAAAGTTGTCTTGTTTTGTCCCAGAAAGCCCAGAAATGACTCCCACATATTCTGAAATCTGTTACTTCCTGTCATAGATAGGGAAGAAAATAGTTCTAAAAAGTCAGTCTAGAATAATGATATTCTACAATGTCAGTTATGTCAGCTCTGGGAAGAAGAAGAAGAAGGAGGAGAAGAAGAAGAAGAAGAAGAAGAAGAAGAAGAAGAAGAAGAAGAAGAAGAAGAAGAAGAAGAAGAAGAGAAGAAGAAGAGGAGGAGGAGGAGGAGGAGGAGGAGGAGGAGGAGGAGGAGGAGGAGGAGGAGGAGGAGGAGGAGGAGGAGGGAGGAGGAGGAGGAGGAGGAGGAGGGAGGAGGAGGAGGAGGAGGAGGAGAGGAAGAGGAGGAGGAGGAAGAGGATGAAGAGGGAGGAGGAGGAGGAGGAGGAGGAGGGAGGAGGAGGAGGAGGAGGAGGAGGAGGAGGAGGAGGATGAAGAGGAGGAGGAGGAGGAGGAGGAGGAGGAGGGAGGAAGAAAGAACTGATACCAACTATTTAACTATGAATTCTCTAATGTTCGTATGACTCTCATGAAGAAAAAGAACTAGAATATATTTTGAAGTCAGACTCAACAAATAGAGCTGCTAAGTTCATTTTGTGCATGGGCAAAGTTTGCCCAAGGTGATTTAAGATGATTTTTTTCAGGAATTAGGAAAATGTGTACTTTTGTATAGTACTACATAAATATTGCATATATAGAGAAATTTTAGAATTTATAATTATTATTTTCGATTTAAAATCTATTTTTAACTTTGTAAAAATAGAATAAGAAGAAAAAGTAGCCAAATAATTATTTGAATTTCAAGACATTAAGATTAGTTGCAGAACTGGTGATTTGTATTGATAAAGAGCTTCTTTACTGGGAATTTCTTTTGCAAATGAAATCACAGTATGGTATTAAAAAAAGTTTACAAATTTCACAAATATATTCATATTCTAGATACATGATGATTGTAATTTGACATGTTACAAGTATATAAAAATTAATAACAGCCAATATTAATATAATTTTAACGTTTATAAAGCATTTTAATACTGTAGTACCTTACGGTTCCCCTATCTAGCATGATTAGCCCCAGAAAAAATTGCACCAGGTTCAAGATATCTTGTGCAGTTACAGCTACTCAAAACTCATGAGTTCCCATAGCTGTGCTTACTTCTACTAGTCAGCAAGGGGACACAATTAGTACAACCATAATATGAAAAGTATTAACACACCTTTTCCTTCTCCACCCCTTTCATTGCTAAATTTGGGTTACAGTTTCTCACAAATACATATACCATCAGTGAGAAGAGTAGACATGTTGTTTACATATATGTGTGACATCCCCATGTGTGTACCCCCATGATTTACCCCAGGGGAATACATTAATGAAGGGCATAGAAGATCACATGATAATGAATACAAATAGAGGCATATAGAAGGCACATATTGCAGGAAAAAACCACATATAGCCATAGTGAACACATAGAATGGTAGCTTGATGCTTTTGACACTACAGGACCATTTGTATCTTTCGAAAATGTCACCCTTCTGCTTTTCCCTGTTGAGCAGGATTCTCTGCTGGTTACCAAACTTTACTGGTCCTTCATTTAAACATTATTATATTTCTTCTGTTTCCTTCAGAGTATGGTGATCCTAACCTCAGTTTACCTCCCTCTTGCTCTCTTTCTGTCTCTGTCTCTGTCTCTCTCTGCTACTTTTTTTTTCCCAGAAGGAAAGAAATCCATCAACTCCCAGAGCCTTTTGTTCTGGGTACCAAAGCTCCTTGGGGACATCCATTGCCTGGTTAGAATTCCTGGCATTTAACTTGTCTTTGATCTTCTACCCTTCTATACACCAGGATCAACTTCTTTCTTCTAAATCTGTACCTAACTTAGGTTCCTCTTAAACATTATCAGTGTCTGAAGGCTAACCTGCACTCTCATCAAATGGTTTCAGACTCTCCTTTTTCTCAAACCAGTAAGAATAATTACCATTTTCTTGAGGGCTCAATCAATAAAGGTGAACAAGAATAGAAGGTTACTTAAAAGGACAGAGCTATTGTCTTACTTCTGACCCATATTCTTCTGTTTGTTTTGTGTATATAGCCAGTAACAAACCTTACAGACAGCGAACTACCCTAAAAATCTTTTTAAAAAAAAATCATTCTTAAAACCACTTGATAGGTGCTATTATTCAGATTTCAGAGTTAAGAAAACTTTTGAAACTCATAAGGTCATAGATATGTGAGGTAAAATGAAAACCCTGCATTTTCTGACTACAATTCTAACACCAGCCACTATATCATGCTGCTGTAAAATATTACTTTTAGTTCATATATTGTAATGGGCTGATGTTTGAGTTGATGCACTGAGGTCCCAAGTACTTGAGGCTAAATAGTAATTGGGCTATACTCTATTAATATACATGATTGGATAAAGAATGGACCCTGCCCACTCTCTGTGCAAGATGTGTTGTATGGGAAATGACGATTTTGGTGGGTGGAGGCAGAGAGAGACAGGAAGAGAAGCTGGGGGAGATTGGGCCTGGGTTCGAGACTCCTAGCAGCTGGTCGTGTGGCTGCTGGTCTAGCTAGCTTCTTGATTCAGCTGCACACATTGCTATCGCCGATTCCCTTCCACCTCTTATCTTTCTTCACTGAGAATAAAGACTGACGATTTTCCCCAAACCTGAATTCCTGACTCTGGCTGATTTTAAAATACGTGATCTTCACAATATGTAGTTAATGTTACTTTTAATTCATGTATCATTCAATTCATGTATTACGACATAATCCAGTTTCTTTCTGCAGAAACTTTTGACAAGTTGAGGGAGGAGAAAGAGGAGAAGTAGGGAGGAAGGAAGGAAGAATATTTTTTTAATTGTAAATTTGCATCCTTTGAGGATATCATTATCAGCTACTTGAGTTATCCTTGAAAAAATATAATTCCAAGGTTTCCTGTTAATAGACATATTGAAATTTTTTTAGTCATTTTTATTCTTTGGTAATTAGTATTACCTAGTAGTGATAGACTTCATGCATTTGTTTAAAAGGAAATCCCTATTGGAAATGACATATTCAGCAGTTCACCAAGATCAGAGAGCTAAGCTATGCCCTTGGGGTATGCACAATTTTTGAATGTATAAGTGGATAATTTGCAAAACAATTGTTAGCATTTAAATTTATGCAAAGGCTTAAAAAAAAGTTATGGAGATGCTAGGGTTGGCCCTGGATCTTTGTCTGAATTTTCTTCATTCATTTCTCATCTTTTTGTAAATAATATGTGGGGCTTAAAGGTTATGAACTCTATTATAATTTTTAAAGCATGGAATTGGACTCAAATATCCACTGCATTGATTCTTCTAGAGCATGAAATTAAGCTTCATTTTTTGTTCTTTTTTGGCATGAATCAAGGTCCGCGTTAAGTATTATCATTTCTAGTTGGAGGTCAAATGGGTGGAAGGGAGAGTTATGGTATTTTATATAAATGCCTTTTATTTCTCAAAGCATTTTTCACATTATATATATAATATAATGCTTTGAATATGTGCATTTAAAATGCATTTTCATATATACTTATATACTATATTATTTTTCCTTTAGAATAACCTTCTAAGATACCTAGAGCCAGTATTATTAACCATAATTTACAAATGGAAAAAGAATCCTAGAGAAATGATAGTTTTTGCCAACAGTAATCCATAATTCTGGGGTGGTGAATAGAGTACCTTTGGAATCAGGAAAACATGTTCTAAATCTTATCTCTGATAGATAGCTTGTGTGCAACCATGGATGGTAAACTGCTGATTTTCATCAGAAAAGAAATTTTTAAAATAGTAAATTTGTAGGCAGCTAGGTTGCACAATGGATAGAGCACTAGTCTTGAATTCAGAAGGACCTGAGTTCAAATCTGGCCTCAGACACTTAACACTTCACACTTCCTAGCTGTGTGACCCTGGGCAAGTCACTTGACCCCAATTGCCTCAGCTATATATATATATGTTTAAAAAATAATGTATTGCCTTTGTGATCTTATGTACTTTATTTTATGTATTTCAAGAGGTCCATAGGCTTCATCAGTTTCTCAAGGGGGTTCATAAAACACACACAAAAAAAAGATGAGGACTCCTAGCCTTGAGTCCAAACCCCATATTTCATAGAAATGGCATCAGGAACCCAGTGGTTCAAAATCATACAAGTTTTAAGTGGCAATACTGGAATTTTAAGTGGCAATACTGGAAAATATATATTTTAACTCATAGCTTTGTATTCAGTGCTCTTTGCCGCTGTGTCTGAGATGGTTGTAAGTGACCTTTTCTATGTGGATTGGCAGGCTTAGAACACCTTCTGTGATATCCTGTCTGACTGGTGATGAAATTCTGAATAGTGGGTGTAATGGATAGAGAGAAACTGAAAAAAAAAAAAAACTGATAAAAAATTATCCCCTGGGGCAGGCAGATAGAAGGCTCTGATAATCAAGATCTGTTTAGTTCTGTAGTCCCACTTTCTGGAGATAATCCAGTCAGAAATTTAAGTTATATCAAGTCCCTCAGGGACAGGTTACATTTTCCCTATAAAATAACTTTGGACCCATGGCTTTGCTACCACCCTTTTTTGGGTCAGCCTGCCCTGGCACCTTGCCTCCCCTCATGGTATGTTTTCCTTTACCCCTCTCTCATGCCATGGGATCCTAACCCTACTACGCTTCCCAAGTCCCTTCCTCCTCCTTGTAATTAGCCATTTCTTATGGATGCAAAGTCCCTTTCAGGATCTGGCGCACCAGCTGAGGCCATCCCCCAACCTCATGGGATGTTTTCTTATGATAAGTGGTGAGTTCCACTAAAGAACTTGCCCTTTCCATCACTAATTATTAAACCCTTCTCTCTGCTCTCCCAATTTCACTTCATATGCATCATTCCTGGTGTCCATGTCTGTAACTTCTTCCCTAAACAAACCTGCCTTTTGCTAAAGAGAATGGCAATTGGGAATTCTTTACATGAACAAACCCCAACAGTTAGTGCCTACCTTTATCTAGTGTCTACATCAGCCACATCGCTCAGAGTTGGCAGATGAAGTTGTAATTCTGGAGAAACTGAGGCAAGACAAAGATTAGAGAGTAGAGAGTTTTTAATATTTTATTTGAGAGGGAGAAATCGTTTGAGGCCAAAACAGGATCCATGTTGACCCCAGAACACTGAATGGGACTTGAGTCTCAAAGCATTCAGTATCAAATGAAGAATTCCAGGGATTTTTATAAGGCTCCAGCAATCAAGAGAGACAAGGGGGGGGGGGGGGGGGTAGAGCACTGATGAGTGGACTATAAATTCCATTCTGACAGGTTGGGGGTGAGGACCATAAATTCTTGATAACTTAGGAGGACCTAGGAGCCAAGATGTCTGAAATCGAAGATCTCCCCCTTATCTGAGATTAAACATTTACAATTCATGACCCTAGAGTAGCCAGCCCTGAGTTATATCAGTCCTAATGGTCAGGAAAGAGGGTTGCAACCAGAGAGATTGAGGCAGAACAATTCAGGGAAATTGAGGTAGAACAATCAGGGAAACCGTGGCATAACAAAGTTTGTTTTAGGAGAAAGGCATCAAGGGACTTTAAAGTAGGGGTGAATGAAGAGCATCCTGGGCATTAATAACTCAGATCAGATAATCCAAGCCATTTTTGGTTATTGATTTTTCTATTTTATAACTTAAGATCATAATTTGGGGGGGTCTATAAGCCCTCCCACTGATTGATGCATATTTCAATAGGTGTCTTGATTGCTATATCAGGACATTCCTCAAAATCATCCTGTCTCCACACTAACCGTTAAAGTTATTTTTTTTTCCCAAGCCATCCAAACTCATCTTTAGACTTTAATATTGAAAAAAAAATAGCATTTGGCAGAGCAGAGAGCTCTCACGGATGGGTTTGTTGATTGGTTTTTTCTCCACTCATTTTGGATAGGATCTTTGATTTCTTTGGTAAAGAACTTCTGGTGAGGAACCTTCCCCTCAGTATGTAGAACTACTCTGCATTTTACAGTCATAGTTACCTGGAGAATACTGGGAGTTGGATTCCTTATCTAAAGTCACATGCCAGTGTATGTCAAAGGTCTCCTTGACCCTGAGGTCAGCTCTCTATCTACTGTATGAAATGCCTTGGTGTATGCTTATGGCTGGGCAAATCACTCTGAATTCTTAATTCATTATGCTTTTTTGTAAATTATAATAAACAAATTAATAGATTAAACTCACATAACCAATATAAACAGACTGTATCTACAAAGAGAAATATTAGTTTTATAGCTTTCTGAGAATTAGGGTAAAGGGCTCCAGCTTTTGCTGATGAACTCTTAAAATAGGATTAATAATATGAGTTGTAGGGCAGCATGGAGTCAAGAATATCAAAACAAAGTTGTCATAATCAGGATCAGGATTCTAGACTGGGTCCGAAACACCCAGGACACATGCGTGAGGGAAACTGACTCAAGGCCAGATGTTTTGATCTGCCCTGTCTCCCAAGGGCATTGGTTTAAAATATAGACAGTGCTCTCTTGCTTTGTAAAAATTCAACTGAGAGGAGGGAACCCAGGTAATGAAGGGGCTCCGGATATAGCTTTCAGAAGGGAGTCTGGGGAGGAGATGAGGAAATCTGCAAAACAACATTTTACCTAAATTAAGTGAGAACTGTCTTAATAATAATAACATTAATTGTTATTGATCTAGCTCTTTTTTTGCAAAAAAAAAAAAAAAACTTTGACATATTATCTCACTGATTTGTCAAATAATCTTGTGAGGTAGTTGCTATTTTTATCCCCATTTTTATTTTACAGATAAGGAAATTGAGATTGAAGTTCAGGGGTTTATTTAGGGTAACAAAGCTTGTGTGAAGCAAAATTTGAACTTAGCTCTTCTAAGTCTAGCACTCTATCCATGGTGCCTGCCTAGTTGATTCTTACCTTCGGCAAGTTATTTAACCTCTCTGGGGATCAGTTTCCTTGTCTATAGATGGGGAGTTGGATCAGGTGAACTTTGAGGTCTTTCTCCTGCTCCAGATCTCTGAGTCAGCTACACCATCATGACATCCCCTTTCTAGACTAATAATAGACTGATCTTTAATAAGAATAATTTAGTGATTTTGTCTTTCTTTTAAACCATTCAATTCTCTTTCTGAATCTCCATCTCTCTCTCTGATTGTCTCTGTCTCTCTCTGTCTCTGTTTCTCTCTGTCTCTCTCTGGCTATGGAGGTCAGGGAGGGCTTATTATGGATGAGCAGATCTCTCAGAGAATTGAATGTGATTCAGGAATGATGTCTCTGATGTTTCCTTGCCTCTGCCTTACTGTGTGATTGGATGCAAAATCTCCTGATATTTTTCTTTTTATTACTGCCTAAGGGGTTTCATCAGTTCCAAGGATTTGTTCTATGAAATGTAAAAAAGATTCAGAAAAGTACTTCCAGCACATCAGGTAATTGATCTTCTGCTAAAGATCTGTGGAAAGACATAGATGCGATTCACATAAGATGAAGATGCATGAATGGCTGAACCAATAGAGAGAATATCCAAATTGAGAAGATAATTGATGTGAAGTACATCAAAATCATCATTTGTTGTTGAAACTTTTTTTTATAATAGCCTTTGATTTTTTCAAAATATGAGCAAAAATACTTTTCAGCATTCACCTTTGCAAAACCTCATGTTCCATATTTTTCTCCCTTCTTCCCTCTTTCCCCTTCTCCTAAACATCAAGTAATCCAACATTGGTTAAAAATGGGTGATTCTATTGTTGTTAAAATTTGAAAAAACTTAATAGTGTTATTTTTTTATTATTATAGTTTTATTTCAGTGACTTCCTTCAATAGACAAGGAAACTGTGCATTTAATAACTATTTAACAAAGATGAAAATAGTAATTAATTAAAAAACTTTAATAGTATTGTATTTTATTATTATACTTTTATTTCAGTGACTTCCTTCAATAGACAAGGAAACTGTCCATTTAATAAATATTTAACAAAGATGAAAATAGTAATTAATTAATATTTCTATAGTGATTTAAGGTTTGCAAAAAAGCTTTTGCACACATCACATTTGATCTTCACAACAATCCTGTGAGATAGATTTGATTATAACTTCAGTTTTCCCCATCTTAAAATTTCAACTTCCCTTTTTTTTACTGCATCCTTCCCTACTGTCTTCAAACATCCCCACATTTTCTCTATTCTTAAAAACAAAACCAAGCAATCAACTTCCACCAGCCTCTGCAATTCCCTTAAGCTATCAGCATATAATTTTCCTTCCTTTTTCAGTAAAACTCCTTGAAATAATTGTCTCAACTTTGCCTTATCTCATTCACTCTTCAACTCTGTGTAGCCTGACTTCTAAACTCACTACTCAGTTGAAACTGCTCTTCAAATTTGCTGATAATATCTCCAGTGGTCTCTCTTCTCCGCCCCCCCCCCCAACGGTCTCTTAATTGCCAACTCTGATGGTCTTTTCTCAGTCCTGATCATTTTTGACCTAAAATCTATATTTGACACTAGGGACCATCCTCACCATCTTAATACTTCTCTTTCCAGTGTTTGTTTGGTTGTTTTTAATACTATTCCCTCCTGGTTTTTCTCCTACCTATTTGAATATATCTTCTAAATGCCCTTTGTCAATTTATAACAGCTCTCAAACACTACCCCTCTTTTAAATTTAACTTTTTCTGTTGAAGACAGAATATATATATATATATATATATATATATATATATATATGTACACACACACACACATATATGTGTATACACACACACACACATATATAGATTTAGATATAGATATAGATATATTCCTTTCAGCCTTCCAGGTTTATAACATTTGTTTTCCTCGTCTTTTTATTTTCTTTCACTCCACATATCCAATTAGTTATCAAATCTTGCCACTTTTTTCTCTACAGTATATCTTTCATCTAACTTCTTTCCCCCCATGAATACAACTACCATTTTAATTCAGGCTGTTATTACCCTTCACCTAGATTATTTAACAGACTTCTAATTATTCCTCCTGTCTTAAATTTCTCACTACTCCTGTCCATTTGACACACTATTTACAAAATAATTCTCTTTCAGCTCCAATTTCACCAAATTACTCTCCTACTCAATCAACTTCAGTTGCTTACTGTTGCCTCTAGAATAAAATATAAACTCTATTGCTTAGCATTTAAAGCTCCTCACGTTACCTCATCCCCAAAGCTATCTTTCTAAGCTTATTATGCATTTCTCTTCTACATTCTTCAATCCAATGTGGGTTTTTCTTTATTGCTTATACAAGACATCCCATCTCTCAGCCTTTGTAGTAGTTATCTTGCATAATTTGAATATACTCCCTTCTTCCCTTGACTTCTAAAGTCTCTCTTTCCCTTTGAGGTTCAACTCAAGTACTACTTGCAATTTTAAACTATCCTGATGTTCCCATCTGCTACTGTTTCCTCTCCTAATCTATTTTGTATTTAACACATTTGTCTTTATTGGCTACATTTTTTTTGAATAGCATTTTAGAAAAGTTAGACATGATATAGACCTCTGGAGAGTATTGAATGGAAATACAAAGGAGCAGAACCATTTCTCGGCTTTACCTGACACCTTCAAAAAAAAATTGAGGATGTATTAGGGTATAACACCTCACCAAGAAATACAGAAAGCGGAAATGTTAAAGGAATCTTTTCCATACCAGAATGCAACAAAAATATGTGTAATAAAAGACCTTTAAAGCAGAACTTAAAAATAATTGGAAAAAAAATAACTTTAAATAATGAATAGGTCAAGAAACATATCATGGAAACAACGAATAATTTCCTTAAAGATAATGATAACAATGAAACAGTATACATAAATTTGGGTATACAGACAGAGCCTTATTTAGGGGCAAATTTATGTCTCTATATATATATATCAATAGAAGAACAATTCAATGAATTGGGCATACAACTTTAAAAAAAAAAACAAGAAAAAGAACAAATTTTAAATCTGCAATTAAACACCAGAATAGAAATTCTTAAAAATCAAAAGATAAATTAATAAAATTGAAAGTAAAACTACCATCAAACTAATAAATGAAGCTATGAACTGGTTTGGGGGGATCAATTTGACTAAAAAAGAAATACTATATTTATGCTATCTATATTAAATAGATATTTGTTGTCTCTCCAATGGAATGTAAGCTTCTTTCAAGTACAGAATCTTTTATTCTTTGTATTTATATTCCCAGTGTCTAGTATAGTTCCTGACACATAGAAAATGCTTAATAAATATATGTTGATTGATTGACTGACATTAGTGGATAACTACAATATTGTTAAGTCTTAGTTAAGCAGGAAAACTCCTTATCACTAGTTTAGAATCAACCTGCAGCAGTGGAATTATAGAGCCATCTAAGAACCTAATTCATTTTTTAGAAAGTTTTTATTTTGATGTAAAGCCCAATTCCATGTATCCTTTACCTGTTGGTCTTGGTTCTGTCTTTCAGGGCCAAATAAAACAAATTGAATCTCTCTTTTGGAGGAGAACTCTTCAAATGTTTGAAGACTACTGTTACTTCTTCATTGGGCTAAATATGTCCAATTCCTTTAAATGATTCTTTATGAAACTTTGGCTTATTAACATCTTGACTTCCTCTGTCAGATACTTTACAACTTTATTTTGTATTATTCTTTGTCCTATTCAGAAATTGGGACATGAATGGAATCATCTAAGGGAAATTGGTCAAGAGTTCTCAATGACATTTGTTCAAATGCCTATAAGTTAGCTTGACTGAAAGCAAGAAAGACTACAGCAGTAAAGAATCAGCTTATAAGGATTCACAGGGTTCTACAGAACAGAGGCATTGAGTACAGGTGAAATATGCCAAGCAACTAGCATCAAGAACACAAAGCAGATCCCAAAGCCACAAAAAAATCAGTTCATATAAACTACGTGTCCAAACAGGTTTGAACTTCAGCAAAAGATTTATAGGCAATTTGTCATAGTTAATATGAGTTTACTGACATATCAGTGAACTATGATAGGAAACATTTATAGCTCTAGTACCACAGCCCATCTTCTATTCTCCTTTGTTTCTTAAGGCACACTGGAGACAATGTAGGACTCATATCTACTTGGTTTTTTCAGAGGAGGGAATGATATTTAATTTATCTAAAGGTGATTTGAATTATAGAGACACTTACTTATCAAGCATCTAATTTACTTTGAATTTCAACTTCCTGTTTCCAGTCTTCATGAATCCAGTCAGTTCATTCACTTTCAGTCAGAAAAGAGAAATAAAATATGTGAATATAATGTTTTTTCTTCCAAGGAACCATTCACATACGGTTTATGAAAGATGGAATTATTTTTATTGAGTTATGATTGTGCGTGCAATATAGACACTGAAGGTAGTGGCATTTTACTTACGAATACTACAGTGATGCAAGATGCCTTTGTGAAACTGTAATGCCAACTTTCCAGTAGAAATATTTTATTCTTCTGGTTGCTACCTCTATAACTGTGACTTGGGGCAATGTCTTAGTCACTCAATCTCAGTTTCCCATTTTATTTATAATGGAAAGCAGGAAGGAAAATAAGCATCTATATAGTGCCTACTATGTGTTAGATACTGTGCTAAGTGCTTTTTACAAGTATTATCTTATTTGACAAAATGAGATCATTTGATAAAGTTAATTTTTTATGTGCTTGGAAGGCAGAAATGTTTCTTTAAAAAAGGAACATAAAAAAGATATTCATTTCCTGTTAGGACATGGTAGCTGAAAGATACTAGAACATAGCCATAAGAGATGGAGGAAACCACCTAGAAATCTGTAAGGATAAACAGACTCTGGCTGCCAAGGAGTATCTTCTTGCCTGGTGATGGTTATATTGCTTTGAGATGGCAGAAAATTATAATCTGTCTGTATATGTTGGGAGAAGAGGATTGGTTGATATAGCTACTGTATGTTACTTCCTTAATTATAAAAAAGAATACAGACCATCACTATGGCAGCATGCTCCACTTATGAGAATCTTCCCTGAGGACATATAGACATTTGTAAGCACAGCTGCAAGTCCTATTGGGTATTCTATGCTAGCAACATCAACATAACTGTAATTAGGTTGGGGCAATTATGCTTTGCCTTTAGGGAATGTAAGTTTAGAGGGTGCACAAACTTAACATATTTTCATTTGAGTACACACAGAGAACCCGGCTTTGAGATGATAGGAATCTTTTATTTTTCCTTCTCAGCAATACTACAGTAAATTAATAAAATAGCAATTGATTGTTCATCCTGCTCACCTGAATTTGTTTTCATGACTTTTTATATCAGTTTTATATCATCATCTGTAAAACTGATTGATAGAGGCATATACTGCTGCATGTCTTTTGTGATGAAATTGTTGGTATAGCTCTGAGTACTAATGAGGAATTGGTATATAGTTCAGATTTCTGAAAAAATAACACAGGATTATAGATTTAGAGCTAGAAGGAACCTTAAATATCATCTAGTTTCCCACTACACTTAACCCCGATTTTACCTCATTTAAAATGAACAAAGAGTTCAGTGAATTACTTAAAGCTACTCTTTGAACAGCAGAAGTTGCATGTGAATTAAGGTCTTTTAATCCAAATTCCCATGCATTCTTTTGTACAATGCAGTCTTCCATGAAGTTTATAAGTTATAAAAACACATTATCATTTTCATTAGTTATAAATAAAATTAGCTATTAGTTAACTATATGAATACACATATCAGTGATTGTATCTTTGTTTTATACTTGAAACTATTTTAACAGAGATGCTTATGATCACAATATTGGTGTTGAAATTCAAGCTGTTCATGACCAAATAGGATTTATATTAGGAATGCAGGACTGGTTTAGTATTAGGAAAACTATTAGCACAATTGACTATATCAATAACCAAAGGAACAGAAATCATATGATTATCTCAATAGATGTAGAAAAAGCATTTGACAAAATCCAACAGCTACCCCAGTTAAAACCACTAGAGAACATAGGAATACATTGAGTTTTCCTTAAAACGATCAGTAGCATCTATTTAAAGCCATTATTAACCATTATATGTAATGGGGATAAACTTGAAGCATTCCCAGTAAGATCAGGGGTGAAACAAGATTGTTCTCTATCACCATTAATATTCAGTACCATATTAGAAATATTAGCTTTAGTAATAAGAGAAGAAAAAGAAATGAAAGGAATTAGAGAAGGTAATTCTGAAACACTGCAGATGATATGATTGTATGCTCAGAGAATTCTAGACCATCAACTAAAAAATTACTAGAAATAATGAACAACTTTAGCAAAGTTGCAGGTTACAAAATAAGTCCACATAAATAATCAGCATTTCTATTCATTACCAACAAAGTCCAACAGCAAGAGATACAAAGAGATTTTCCATTTAAAATAACTGTAGATAATATAAAATATTTGGGAGTCTACTTGTCAAAACAAAATCATGAACTATATGAACACAATTATAAAACACTTTCTACACAAATAAAGTTAGATCTAAACAATTAAAAGAATATCAACTGTTCATGGATAGGCAGAAGTAATATAATAAAAATGACAATTCTACTAAATTAATCAACTTATTCAATCTCATACCAATAAAATTACCAAGAAATTATGTTACAGAGCTAGAAAAACTAATAACAAAGTTCATCTGGGACATAGCTCTCTTCAACAATGAGAGAATTCAAATCAGTTCTACTTGTTCAGTGATAAAGAGAGCCATCTACACCCAGAGAGAGAACTGTGGGAACAGAGTATGGAACACAACATAGCATCCTCACTCTCTCTGTTATTGTTTGCTTCCATTTTTTTCCTCAGTTTTTCCTTTTCTTCCCTCTTGATCTGATTTTTCTTGTGCAGCAGGAAAACTGTATAAATATCTATACATATATTGGATTTAACTTGTATTTCAACATATTTAACATGTATTGGACTACCTGCCATCTAGGGGAAGGGGTGGGGAGAAGAAGGGTGAAATTTGGAACAAAGGTTTTGCAAGAGTCAATGATGGAAAAAATTACCCATACATGTGCTTTGTAAATAAAAATACATAAATAAAAAACAAAAACAAAACAAAACAAACAAAACAAAAGTTCATCTGAAAGAGCAAAAAACTCGAAAAATTCAAGGAAATTAATGAAAAAATGCAAATGAAGGTGGCCTAGCCATACCAGATCTTAAACTATATTATAAAGCAGCAGTCATCAAAAACCATTTGGTACTGGCTAAGAAATAAAATAGTTGATTAGTAGATTGGGTTAGGTTCACAAGACACAATAATCAATGACACTCAAAGACACCAGCTTCTGGGATAAGAATTCACAATTTGACACAAATTCTGGGAAAATTGGGAAAAAGTATGGCAGAAACTATGCATTGACCCACATTTAACACCCTATATCAAAATAAGGTAGAAATAGGTTCATGGTTTAGATATAAAGAATGATACTATAAGCAAATTAGGAGAATAAGGGATAGTCTATCTCTCAGATCTATGGAGAAGGAAAGAATATAAGGTCAAAGAAGAACGAGAGCATATTATGATATGCAAAATGGATAATTTTGATCATAGTAAATTACAAAGTTTTTGAACAAAAAACCCAATGCAGCCAAGATTAGAAGGAAAGTAGAAAACTGGAGGGAGGGGGGATTTACATCTAAGGATTCTGATAAAGACCTCATTTCTAAAATACATAAAGAATTGATTCAAATTTATAAGCATATAAGCCATTTTCCAACTGACAAATGGTTAAAGGATATGAATAGATAATTTTCAGATGAATAAATTATGACCATTTCTAGTCATATGAAAAAAATGATCTAAATCACTATTGATCAAAGAAATGCAAATTAAATAATCCTGAGGTACCATGTTCCACCTCTCAGATTGGCTAAGATGACAGGAAAAGATAATGATAAATTTGGAGGGGATGTAGGAAAACTAGTAACACTAATACATTGTTGGTGAAGTGAAATAATCCAACCATTCTGGAGAGCACTTTGGAACTATGCCCAAAGGTCTATCAAACTGTGTACATCCTTTGATCAAGTAGTGCCTCTACTTGGTCTGTATCCCAAAGAGATCATAAAAAAAGGGAAAAACCCAAATGTGTAAAAATATTGGTAGTAGCCCTTTTTGTAGTGGCAAAAAACTAGGAACTGAGTGGATGTCCATCAATTGGAGAATGGCTCAATAAGTTATGCTATATGACTGTATGGAATATTATTGTTCTGTAAGAAATAATCAGAAGGATGATTTCAGAAAGGTCTGGAGAGACTTACATAAACTGATGCTAAATGAAGTAAGTACAACTAAGAGAACATGGTCCACAGCAACAAGATTACACAATGATCAATTTTAATGGGCATGGCTCTTTTTAATAATGAGGTGATTCAGTCCAATTCTAATAGACCTGTGATGGAGAGAGCCATCTGCATCCTAGAAATAGGACTGTGGGGACTGAATATGGATCAGAACATAGTATTTTCACTTTTTTAAATTGTTTTTGCTTGCTTTTTTCCCCTCTCATTTTCCCCTTTTTGGTGTGATTTTTCTTGTGCAATATGATAAATGTGGAAATACGTAAAGGGAAAAAAAATGCAAAAGACAACCTGTTCCCTCAAGGAAATGACACTCTAATAGGAGTTCACAATTCAAACCAAGGGTTTGGCTCTTCGATGATGAATTCTTTTACCTTGGCCATAAACACTTTGAAGTTTAAAACCAAAAATATTGTGATCATAAGCATCTCTGTTAAAATAGTTACAAGTATAAAACAAAGATACAATCATTAACATGTATATACATATAGCTAATTAATAGCTAATTTTACATTTGACTAATAAAAATGATAATGTGTTTTTGTAACCTATAAAACTTCATAGAATACTGCATTGTACAAAGGAATGCATGTGGAATTAAATTGACCAAGAAGGATTTATACCAGGTATGCAGGGCTGGCTCAATATCAGGAAAACTATTATTAAAAAGCATATATAAAAAACACATTTTGTGTGTGGTTGTGTGTGTGTGTGTGTGTGTGTGTGTGTGTGTGTGTAGGGAGAGTTGTGAACCAATCCAACAATTCTGCACAGCAATATGGAACTACATCCAAAGGGCAATCAAACTGTACATACCTTTTGATCCAGCAGTGTCTCTAATAGGCCAGTATCTCAAAGACCACAGAAAAAGGCAGCCCTTTGTGTAGTGACAAAGAACTGGAAAGTGAGTGGATACCCATCAGTTGGAGAGTGGCTGAATAAGTAACAGTATATGAATGTTATGTAATATTATTGTTCTATAAGAAACAATCAGCAGGATGATTTTAGAAAGGCATGGAGAGACTTAAATAAACAAGTGTTTAGGTGACATGAGTAGAACCAATAAAGTATTATACACAACAATCACCAAATCATGTGATGATCAATTCTGAGGGACTTGGCCCTTTTCAACAATGAGCTGCTTCAGGACAATTCCAAAATTCTTGTGATGGAGAGACCCATCAGCACCCAGAGAGAGATTGTGGAGATGTATGGATCACAACATAGTATTTTCATTTTTGTTGTTGTTTGCTTGATTTTTGTTTTCTTTCTCATTTTTTCCCTTTTTGATCTGATTTTTCTTGTGCAGCATGATGAATGTGGCAATATGTATAGAAGAACTGCACATGTTTAATATATATCAGATTACTTGCTGTCTATGGGGTGGGAGGGAGAGAAGTGAGGGAGAAAAAAATTTGGAATGCAAGCTTTGGCAAGGGTAAATACTGAAAACTATCTTTGGATATACTTTGACAATTTTTAAAAAATTAAAAAAGTAAAATTCAAAGTTTTCATTTCTTTTAAAATTATTTGCATCTTAAAATAAGTTTTATCAGTGTTCTTTATTTTTAAATGACAGTGACTTCAAGGAGCACCTGTCACTTCAAACTGACCTTCTCTTTGGGAACAAGAGCTAAAGGAATGCCTCTAAAACTTTCGTTATGTGTATATATATGTATGTGCTTGGGTGTATGTGCATTAAAAGGACATGGTATATTTCCTTATCTTTTCTGCACACCTATTGCAATTACTCAATAGTTTGGTTTCCTTTTAGTAGTATATTCTTTAATGTTGTTGTCATTGTGTATATCATTCTTTTGGTTCTACTTTTTTCACTTTGTATCCTTTATTCAATTTATGTTTTTCTAAATTCTTCTTTTCTTGCTATGCAATGACATCATTGTATTCCTATATTAGTGTTTTATACCTGACCTAATAGGCACCTTGCTTTTTTTCCTAGGGTTTTTTTGTTTGTTTATTTTTTTATTTTTTATTTATTTATTTATTTATTGCCAGTGAAGACAGTGTCTGGCATCTAGTAGATGCTTTATTAATGCCTTTTGCTTATCTGCTTGATTGACTGCTGGATCTTTTCCCTTCCAAACTGGAAAATCTTATTTCAAAATTATTTAATAAATATTTTTGACCACCTGCTCTATGCATACAAGTATCGGGATCTAAGGAATAAGTAATTATTTTTTTTCTTTGTCCTTTTGAATTATGTTCTTCATATATACTCTAAAGCTTCTTAAATATATTTCTTCAGTCAAATTTGTTATTTTTGTAAGGATTTTAATAACTAGAAAATAGTATCACAAGTCAAATCACTAAGCATTTATTAAAGCCTTATTTTTTGCCATAAGAACTAGGAAGACAAAGAAAGTTTAAAAAAATAATCTGCTCTCAAGAAACATTTACCTCCTGAGAGATCTTTTAAAATTCATGGTGGGGCTCTTTTCATGAGTGGAATCATCAACATTTCTTAGTTTAATAGTTGATAGCTTTGAAATAAATCTTAGCCTTACTCCTAAACTTTTAAAATTATGATCAATGAACAGACAGAGTAAAGGTAGAAGTCTGGCGCAAAATATATTATGCTTCAGCTGAAGTTTAAAAAAGCAAGGGCAATAATCTTGATTTCAGCTCAAAGAAAAGCAAATATAGATCTAATTGCAAGATAAAAAAAGGAAACTACATCTTGCTAAAAAGTACCATTTATAATGACATAATATCAATGCTAAACATATTATGCACCAAATGGCATAGCATCCAGATTCTTAGAGGAGAAGTTAATATGATGATATGCAGAAAGAAACAGACAACAAAACTATTCTAGTGGGAGATCTCAACATTTCCCTCTCAGAACTAGATAAATCTTACCATAAAATAAACAAGAAAGAAATTAAGAGGTTAATATAATTTTAGAAAAGTTAGGTATGGTAGACTTCTGGAGAATATTGAATGGTGATAGAAAGGAATATACCTTTTCATCATCAGTATAAATGCCATGGACTGCTGAGAAAAAGGTATATTAAAAGACTAGAGAGCATAGGAATAAATGAAGTTTTACTTAAAATAATAAGTAGCATCTATTTATATTATCAGGTCAGCTTTATATGTAATGGGGATAAACTTAAAGCATTCCCAGTAAGATCAGGGATGAAACAAGGATGTAAATTATCACTATTGAACTATTGTCAATATCGCCCTACAAATATTAGCTTTAGCAATAAGAGAAGAAAAAGAAATTGAAGGAATTACAATAGACAATGAGGAAGCAAAGCTATCACTCTTTGCATATGATATGACACCTTTACAGAATCCTAGAAAATCAATTAAAAAACTACTAGAAGCAATTAACAAATTTAATAAAGTTGTAGGATATAAAACAAACCCACATAAATTATCAGTATTTCTACATATTACCACCAAAAACCAGTAGCAAGAGAAATCACATTTAAAATAATTGTAGACATATGAAATATGTGGAAATCTACCTGTAAGACAAAGTCAGGAACTGTAGGAACACAATTACAAAACACTTTTCACACAAAGTTAGATCTATACAATTGGAAAAATATCAATTGCTCATGCATAGACTGAGCCAATATAATAAAAATGACAATTCTTCCCAAATTAATTGACTAAATCAGTGACACACTGATCAAACTACCAAAAATTGCTTTAGAGAACAAGAAAAATAATAACAAAATTCATCTGAAAGAACAAAAGTTCAGCAATATCAAGGGAATTAATTTTAAAAAAAATTAAAAAGAAGTTCACCCAGCCATACCAAATCTAAAATTATGTTATAAAGTTCCAGTCATCAAATCCATTTGATATTGGCTAAGAACAGAGTACAGAATCAGTTGAATAAGTTAGGTATTAAGACATAATAGTCAGTGATTATACTAATCTACTGTTTGATAAATCTAAAGACTGCAGATATTGGAATAAGAACTCATTATTTGACAAAATTGCTATGAAAATTATAAAAATAGTATGGCAGGAACTAGACATCTCCCATCTCACATGCTATACCAAGATCAGATTGAAATGGGTTCATGATTCAGACATAAAGGATGATACTATAAGCAAATGAGAAGAACAAGGAATAGCCTTATAAAAAAAAAAAGATCTGTAAAAAAGAGAAGAATTTATGGCCTAAGAAGAACTGGAGAGGATTATGAAATGTGAAATAAATAATTTTGATTGCATCAAATTACAAAGGTTTTGCACAAAGAAAACCAATGCAGCCAAAATTAGAAGGAAACCAGAAAGCTTGGGAGACATTTTTCCAGCCAGTGTTTCTGAAAAAAAGGCCTCATTTTTTAAAATAAATAGAGAACTGACTCAAAGTTATAAGAATACAAGTCATTGCCCAACTGATAAATGATTAAACAATATGAAGACAATTTTCAGATGAAGAAATTAAAGCCATTTCTTGTCATATGAAAAAAAAATGTTCTAAATAAATATTGATTAGGAAAATGCACATTAAGACAGCTCTAAGATACTATTACACAGTTCTCAGATTGGCTAAGATGACAGAAAAAGAAAATGCTAAATGTTGGAGAGGATGTGGGAAAACTGGGATGGTGATGCATTGTTGGTGGAGTTGTGAACAGATTCAACCATGCTGGAGAGCAATTTGGAACTATGTTCAAAGGACTATGAAATTGTGTATACCGTTTGATTCATCAATACCCCTACTATGTTTATATCCCAAAGAGATAATATAAAGAGGAAAGGACCCACATGTAAAAAATGTTTTTAGCTGCTCTTTTTTTGTGGTGGTAAGGAATTGGAAATGAAGTGGATCGCCATCAATTGGGGAATGGCCAATTAAGTTATGGTACATGAATGCAATGGAATATTATTATTCTATAAAAAATGATGAGCAGGCTGATTTCAGAAAAGTTTGGAAAGACTCACATGAACTGATGTTGAATGAATGAGTAAAACCAGAAGTACATTGTACAAAGTAACAACAAGATTATGTGATGATTAGCTATCACAGACTTGGCCCAATGCATTCATTCTAGACAATTCCAATAGACTTGGGGTAGAAAATGCCATCCACAATCCAGAGACAGAACTATGAAGACTGAATATGGAAGGAAGCATAGTATTTCCACTTTTTTTGTTTGTTTGCTTTTCCTTTCTTGTGGTTTTCCCCTTTTCATCTCAATTTTCTTCTACAACATGACCAATAGGAAAATATGTTTAAAAGGATTGTATTATTTAACTTGTGTCAGATTGCTTGCTGTTTTGGGGAAAGGGGAAAGTAAGGGAGGGAGTGAGAAAAAGTTGAAACACAAAGTCTTACAAAAATAAATGTTGAAAAATATCTTTTCATGTATTAGGAAAAATAAAATACTATTAAGAGAAAAATATATGATTGTTGAGTGTGTCTTGATAATACTCCTCACTCTGAATCAAAAGGGGGATAAAAATATTCTCTACAGATAACAATTGATTTCTCTCTCTTAAAATCTCTCCTATCCTATATCTTGATCATCTTTGTATTTCTATTTTTTTTTTACAAACCTTTTTACTATCATAGCTTTTTAAAGAATCATAATGAAGTCCTTGGTGTCATAATTTTTCTAGTAGCCTATGGGACCCAACAAGGGTTATAACAGGATTCAGAGCTGGAAGGGAATTTACAGAAAGACCATCAGGGTTATGTCATATCTTTATTTATACCTCTTAGTAATAATGAGCTATATAGTTCTCCATTTAGGGTGAAGATCACAGAATGGAAAAAAAAAACTGGGTTGAAATGATAGGATGGTTACAATCTACATGATTAGCAATAAGAATTGTGCCTAGTAATTACTTTTTTAAAAACATAGATTTTTTTAGAATATGAAGCCTTAACAGCTGATCTATAGGCAAGAAAGAATTGTTCTGCTTTGTTTAATGATGGTAATATGCCTCTTAATGCTAATTTTCTTCTAGTTTCCCCAAATTCCCTTTTTATTTGAATTAAGCTATGTATTTAGAGACAACCTATGACCTTTGATAATACAGTAAACCGACAACCAGGTGGGGAGTTTACATTTAGGTTTCACCTGATTGCTTCAATGGGAAGCCACCACTTTGATAAAGGACATAAAATTGTAGCTTTTTTTGACCATCCAACAAATACTAATTGTTATTACTTAACATTTTGTGAATGATTACTTCTCCGAGTTGCCTTATAATATGATTATTACCAGACAAGGGAGGAAAATAAAAATTTGTGCTTTATTAGCCTATTCTAAAATAGAAGCACATTAAAGCAGATGCACAAGTAAACCCCAAATCATTATTGGAACAAAAATCTATTAATGGCTCACTGTCAGATCTAAAGAAAACAGGAATTGAAATGCCTTAGGAGCCATCTATTTGAATCAGGTTATTTTTCTTAAGGTTTGTTAATAAGATAAGATTATGAATTTATTTAAATTTAAATTTTAGAATTGTTATATATATATATATATATATATGTTACTTTTTATGAGGAAAACTGTTAAAAACATAAAAAAATTGGAATTTAGAGTCATAAGGGAGTTGAAAGATGATGTAGTTCAATTTCCTAGTTTTATCAGGTGAAGAAATTAAAACTCAGGAAAATGCAATGAATTGCCCAAAGTCCCACTCAAGTTAGTGCCAAAAGCAAGACTAGGAGCTAGTTTTCACACATCCCCCCAGAAAAAAAAAAGCTTCTGCTTCCCAATACTTCCACCTCCTCTGTCCATGAAATGGAGATGATTATCCTTTCACATCCTCTGCCCATGAAACCGGGATGATGATGGGCAAGGAGGAGTTCTGTTGCCTGTTGCCAAAGAATGGTAGGTTCACCATTCCTCTGGATTCAGAGGAGTGGCAGGATGTGCTGACAAAGACTTCAGTAGCAGTAAGAAAAATTACTGAGTAGATTTTAGAATATGAGTAGATTTTTCTAGTTGTACCCTTTTGCCAGAGTTTGAGGGTCTGTAGGAGAGAAGGCAGTGAGAGAATCTATTAGAAAATTGATTTCTCTGATATTAATTTATCAGACCATTATCTCATTAGACTTCTTTGTACCTTACCCTACCATCAATTTGCCTCTTATGTATAAATATTGAATGAATTAGAGGGGTTTTTGAGAATCAGAGGAAACGTCTGGCCTTTCTGCCATGCAGACCTCTACTGTATTCTTCTGACAAAGCTCAATGAGAAATATTCACTACAGTCTGAAAAATGGATCATAGGCCCTTTCTATGATCTACACATTCACTTGAGACTTTTAATGATCACAACCACAACAAGATGTCTGTTACTGTGTTTAAATCTTACATTTTATGTGCTCAATGCAAAAAAAAAAAAAAAAAAAAAACTGGCAGAGTAGTCAGGGAACTTCTTACAACTACTACTGACTACTCTTTATATCTGAGGGTATTTATAATGAATTTTGTGCAGGAACTCTTCTTTTCCCAAGGACATGGTATTGTTTTAGTGGGGATCCACACCTTAAGCAATATGCCATACGTCCTATTCTGTGCTCCCTTTGAGGCTACTTAACCATTCATGAACATTTTTCATGTCTTTCCTTCACCAGTTTATCTCACATTTCTGAGCAGTACTATCATGGAATCCATATGAGATTTACTTTTCTATGGAACATAACTCCTCAATTCAGAGAACACACAGAACATACTAATCAAACCCAAGAAAAGTATCACAAGTACTGTATCTTATACCTTCAGAATGACTTGAGCTACTTTATTGCCCACTGTGGAATTGTGTAACACTAATTTAGTCTACTCATTCACCCTGTCTTAGTTTGCTTTGGAGAGGGAGGAGTCATGCTAGTTGGTTATTGGTAAAGAAAATGTGGTGAAAATTTCCCGTCTATTTTTCCCATCATTCAATGAGACATTCCTTCTAACTGGAACACATGCAAAAAAATCATGACTTTGAAGCCAAATTTGTTGACAAATCTTTCAAGTCAATAACCAAACTATGGATAGTAAGACTAATGATTATTTCTGGTTGTCTCAGTGCTTCTCAGAGTGAAAGAGGAAAAAAAATCTTATGTGAAAGGGTTCTTTTCTGGCCTGTTAAGTTCTCCAGTTCAACATGAACTAATGTCCTGTGGAGTACAACATATTCTTACTTCACAGAAGACAGTAGCAAAATGACTTCTTAGGATTCCTCATCTATACTGAATAACAATATCTGATACAGATTGGCAGTACCTAGTCTATTCATCTCTTGATCCTGATTTGGATTATTTAGTATTTCAAATTAGTGGAGAAACAAAATGTAATTTTTTGTCTTCATTCCCAAAGTTCTATTTTTGGTGCTTTCAACATTTCACTTGGTTGAAGGAGTAAAAAAAGAGAATAGAAATAGGGAAAATCTGTTCATGAAACATTCTTATTTGCACTAAGGTAGCAAAAAGCCACAAAGTGTAATAATGCTATTGGGATTATCTAAGATCTAAATTTATCACAACTCAATTTTTTTAGGCCAGTTTAAACTTTTTAGTAAGCTATGCAGGTGTAATAAATAGACCTTATTTGGAGGTAATAAATATAAGCTTATCATCATCACACAAATGCCTGATTCTTAAATCAAATCAGCAGGACATGACATCATCTTAGTTTTTCTTTTTGTTTTTAACATATTCAATGACTCATCTTTGGAGCACTATATGACTTGTTTAGGAACTTATTTAAAGATAGTGAAAGACCACAGACATAGCACACGATCTCCTTACTGCTTTTCCAGTTGATCTAAAGAATAAGGAAACCAGTAAAGAGCCCCAAACCATCTTAAGGTAACCATTGAAAGTTTGCCCAGAGTCTCATTTAGGTTGTTTATTCCCACACCCTTGGTACCACACTGTACCAGTAACTTCACAAGAGGTAGAATGGTCTGATTAACACAGTGCCCGACACATAGTTGTTCATTAACAAATGCTTGTTGACTCTGCTTAATTATAAACCAGAATTCATTCCTGATATAAATATAAATGGAGCTATAGAAATTCACATTGTATGTGTTGTGCCAATTGGGTTTCTCTAGCCCTGTGCTTATGATACCAGCCTTTTAGGTATTTAAAAGGGACTTGCTATGGAGCACTACAGGGCAATATCCAGTGAATGAGGGATAAAGTAGAAGATAAAAAGATTAATAGTTTATAGTAGATAAACTAATTTTATTTGTTAAGTGCATACCAAATGAAAGGAGCTATGCTAGGTGTTAGACAAAGAAAAAAAAAACTATTCCAAAGGAATACATACATATGCAAGGTATGATTTTTACAGGGAGATTACTATCAACCAAGGGGCTCCAGAAAGATATCCTTGAGGTATCTCTGATGAGCCAGAAAACTTGGTCATTTGGGTAGATCCCTTTCTGAAGGGCCATGCCTTAAACTTAAACAACTCTGATTGACCGACAGTAGGTCCCAGCCCAAGCCTCATTCTGTCATTGTTTGGGCCCTGATAATACTGAGTGAGTTTAAAGAGCAATTATTTTTGTTTTGACCTGAAACACTGAAGGTTTTCCCTTTCCAGATTGATTTTTTTCTTTGAGTAGGCAAAAAGGGGTATCCTTTGCCTCTTTTCTTACCTATCCGTAATCACTGACTAGGTAGCACCTCAGTCAAACAAACCTGGGCAAGACATAGGCTAAGGTCTCCCATGGCATCTAGAGCCACCTCCAACATCCTGATCAATAGTTTATCATTGGTTCCAGATGCTGTGGACGGGAGAACGAGGCTTGTGATTTAGCCCAACTTCCCTCAGATCCAATTTACTTGCATGTCATGACATTACCCCATGGCATGGTTCTCTTCCAGAACAAAGGACAAACAGCAAGCTCGATCATTTAACAGCTACAGAAAGATAGTTTGTCCCAGTCTTGGCCTTGGTATTAATTCAGTTGGAATTGATTGTTCCTAAGTGACCTTTGTGGCTTTTCTAAATTTGCTTCTCCTATCTCCAATTGGACATGGTTAGATTGAGTCACAGACATAAACTTTCTTACATTTTCTCTATAACTCTGTCCCCAGGATTTCCTACTTCTGACCCATTTGTCTATTGAATTACTTTTCTGAAATAGGTTTTAAAGACTTGCATTCTAACGTGGAAGCCAATAAGAGGATATAACAATATATCTCTGTCTAGATATATGTCTAGATATCTCTGTATACATATATTTATGTGTATATGTCTATATATACATATATGCACACATAAAATATAGGCACATACATGTATATATTCATGAAAATGCAGAATGTGATTAAACATATTACATAAATATATAATATAATAAATATAATATAAATATAGATAAATATATAATATATGTACACAGATAATAAATACAAAATAGTTTATTAGACATATATCCCAAAGAGACTAAAGAAAGGAAAAAAAAAGACTTTATGTACAAATAAATTTACATCAGCTCTTTTTGTAGTGGCAAAGAATTAAAAAGTAAGGGAGTTTTCAACAATTGAGAATGGTTGAACAAATTACAGTATGCAAATGTAATAGAATACTATTGCATTTAAGAAATGAAATGGACAATTTCAGAAAAACTTGGGAAGCTTTGTATGAACTGATGCAGAAGAGAGTGAGTAGAACCTGGAGACCCATTTATGTAATAACAGTAACATTGTAAAGACAAACAGCTTTGAAATACTTAAGAACTCTGATCAGTGCAATGACTAACCACAATTCCAGAGGACTATTGATAATGCAGTGTCTTGAAAGGTAATGGATTCAGGCTACAGATTGAGTTATATGTTTTGGACATGTCTGACCCAAGAATTTGTTTTGCTTGACTCTGAATATTTATTGCAATGGTTTTCATTTCCTTTTCCTTTTTCTAATTCTTTTTTAATGGCAGGAAATAGGAGGGAGAGAAAATAGATTTTTGTTCACTAAAGATAATTAAATTAAAAATAAATACAAGGTAATTTGAAAGAGAGGGCACTAGGACTAACAGGGGACATTAAAGGTTTTGTGTAAAAAATGGCCTTTTCCAAATTCTACGATGTAGGTTCACTTATTTCTAGACCCTTCTGAGATTCCACTAATCTATCACCAGTCAGACTTCCATCAACATCTGATCATTGAAGGACAGCCAGAAATTGAAAGGCTGCTACAAAATACCATCAACTTAGAGCTTGCCATGCGCCTGGTACAGTCCTGATAAATTGATGAAATTGAATTCATAGAATGAAATAGAAGGAATGATTTGTGTTTGTACTTCATAATAAAATAAGAAAACATGGAAATGAATAAAAAATGAATGCAATCTCCAGCCAAGCAATGATCAAACATGAATCAAGATTAGACTGATTAATAAATTAAATATGAAAATATAAGATGCTGTTAAAAAGAGATAAATGCTATTAGGTTCTATTAATAATGTTTCATATTTAAAACGAGTAAGATAATTATTCTAATTTACTCAACATCACTGATTAAGTTTCTAAAATATTTTTTCTTCTCCCCCCCCTTTTTTTTGGACACAGATGAATTGAAGACAAACCAGAGAAGACCATTCCAAATCATGGAAGCTTTGAAAGCCATGCCATTGAGTTTAGTACTTAGTGAGTAATAATATAATAATACTTGTAAATTGATTTGGAAAAAAATTTTTTTCCCAATTTTGGAGGGAATTGATGGAATGGATATTCCATAGAATACACGGAAAGTTCTATCCATGTCAAATGGACAATATTTTTAAGAACCTGACATATGCAATGTTTCTGATCCTTAAGAAAGACACAAAGATAAAATAGAGTAGAGTCAAGTTCCCAGTGAAAGGTGGTGAAATATAGGTTATTTCCCCCAAAAGAGTGGGTCAATCTCAAAATGTCCAGAACATTTCACAGAGAATTTTAAGAACTACCAAGCTATTTAATACCCTTGCTATAAAAGAAAATAATAATAACCTGATGTAGTGAATAAAGGACTGAACTTGAAATCAGGAAGACCAATATTCTAAGTCTTCCTGAGATACTAGCATGTGAACCTCAAAGAAACTTAATTTCTTTGAGCCCCAGTTTCCTCACCTGTCAACCAAGAAAGTTGGACCCAATGACTTGTTTTCTAACTCTAGATCTCTGATTAGATTATACCGATAAAGTACTTTAAAATTTGAGAAGTTCTTTGCATACATTATTGCCTTTGAATCTCAAAATAGAACAGTAAGGTAGGTTACTAAAATTAGGCTCAAAAATACTAAATTGCTTATAAAATGATAGATCTAATGCTTGAAGGAATATTAAAGACCATCATCTAGCCTAATTCCCTCATTTTATGAAGACACTGAAGCACAGAGAACTTTTTACCATGGTCACAAGGATAGTATCAGTGGTAAATCTTGAACTCAGATCCTGAATTCAGTTAAAGCTCTTTCACTATGCCCCCAAAGTCACATAGCTGGTGAATATTAGAAGCAAAATTAGAACTGGAATCTTCAGGATCCTTCAATCCTACAATATCTCTTTATTTTTTTGGTAGCTTTTTCTTTCTTTTTCTCCAAATACAAAGGAGAGGCCAAATATCTGAGGCACTGATGTGTAAATACACTTCCTTCCCATTTAACAGGTTCTTTACTCTGAAAAGAGCACAAATCTGAATGCTCTAACAAATGAGGTTTAATGGGTGGCTTTTGCTGGGAGTTGGAGAGGAAGGCCAGAAAGGGATTAAAGTGGGCTCTCCCATCGATAACTGGGGTGTGTGTGTGTGGGGGGGGGGAGGCAAAGAAGGAATTACTATACTTCTAAGTAAACTTGACCTTCTCAATATTTGCACTTTATTTTTGTAGGTAATTCATCTTTCCTTCAATGGGATCTTTTATTCAATCCATGACTCAGTTGAATTAATGATTAATTAATTGAATCAAAGGAAGCAGGGTTTCCTGACAGCCCAGCCTGAGGTTAAAGAGAACCAGTTCCTTGAGATTTAGGTTAGAGCTAGTGGCAGATGTAACAAGGAATATCCCCCTTCGTATTTATAACATCTTTAGGGATTGGGGTGCAGGGGTGGAAAGCTATGTTCTCAGCCCTATCAGAACTGTTTCTTCTTATGGAGTAGTTCAATCCCAATATACAGGAGTCAGCCCTGATTTCCAGTTTTCCTTCTGCCTCACACAATTCATTCTATGCTTCGTTCTATCTGCCAAAATTCCTGTCTCTCCTAATTTAAATTCTCTGCCAATTTTGCCTCCTCTTTCAACAAACCTTCTCCAATTAAGCTAATCAGTGTCCTCTGAGTTTTATTGCTAAAAGAAAACATTTGTATCACTATTTAAATTCACAACAAAATGAAAAATGAAAACATCCTAAATGTAAAACTAAAATTTAAATGGTAAATGCATATGTTTGTCCATCATATCCTTGAAAATCTAAAGTGCTGAGCCTCATACTTTTTGAAAATGCTATCTAAATATTGTGTAACATTCAGTGTTAATGACAACTATCTACTTCAATAACTGCAGTTATTCTATAAAATAGATTTTTTTATTGGATTTCAGGAAGAATGGATAAAGTTCCCTTCCATATGATATAGACAGATTTTTTTAAGCACAGAAGAGAATGTAATTCAGAGGATTAGAACCAATGCAAAAACTACAGACTCAAAGACAAAAATAATGAAAGTGAACCATTTAGTATTTAAATACTTCTAACAAACATGCCATTTTCCCAAGAAAAATGTATATAAAGAAGATTCAGTTTATTTAATGAACACAAAAGAGATCTTAAAGTTTTGTCTTCTTTTTTAAATAAATTAATCTGAAACTCATGGTAATAAAGGAAGTGTGATTTCATCAGCTATGGATTAAATATTGGAAAATGCATTGCTACATAATTAGGAGCTTTACAAAAATGCTTTTATGTTTTTATTTTATGATAACAAATCTTTATATATATATATATATATATATATATATATATATATATATATATATATATATTTTTCTCCATGTACTTTTCTTCTTTACCTTGTCTGGATGTTCAGTGGAACTCCCAGGTGTGTGAATTCACTTCATCAATACAAATCTGTTGTAGGTGATATAAACAGCAGATGATGCTAGGCCCCAAATGTTAGGGTTAGAGAATGACCATTCTCTTTGGCAAAAAATGTAGGTTTATTTAGGAGAAGAGATTACAGATAAAATTATGCGATACAAAAGTATGGTAAATATGTAGAGTTAGGAAAACACAGAAAGAAGTTTTAATAATTTATGATGGAATTCTTATATACTTGTGATGAAGAAAGCCAGCTACATTCAAAAAGAGACCTGTAGGGACTGGATATGGATCACAGCATAATATTTTCACCTTTTTTGTTGTTGCTTGCTTCCTTTTTTCTTTCTCTTTTTTTTTCTTTTTGATCTGATTTTTCTTGTGCAGCATGATAATTGTGGAAAGAATTGCACAAGTTTAGCATATATTGGATTGCTAGGGGAGGGGATGAAAGGAGGGGTGGGAGAAAAACTTGCAATACAAGGTTTTGCAAGGGTAATTGTTGAAAACTATCTTTGCATGGATTTTGAAAATTAAAAGCTAATTTTTTTTCTGAAAAAGATAAATATTAATGCAAAACTAAAAGAAAAAAAAATAATGATGGAAAGAGCAAGTTCCTTAATGGAACTTGCCATTTAACAGGAGAAAGGAAATACCCCATAAAGTTGGAACATGCACTTAGCTGACAGGCTAAATCCTAAAACACACTCAACATTCTAAAAGAGTTACTTAGCTATGAGAAAGAGAAGCAGGGTCAGGAGAGGAGAGACACCATAAAACATGGTGGGGTTAGGAGGGATACCATGAGACATGGGGGAGGGGTAAGTAGAAAGACATCTTTGTTTCCAACAAGACTGCCCAAATGGCTGTTAAGTATGGCATGAGTCCTAATTAGATTTATAGGGAAAATTTAACCTCAGGTTCATAACTGGGATTTCAAACAGACCATGGAAAGGTGAGGCTGCCCATGACCTTCAGAGAGGGTGGAGCTCAGGGGTTTGAGATAACTTAAACTTCTGAGCCAGTCTGTTAGAAGAATGACTCAAACTTTCTGACTCCTCAAATCCAGATCAGATCTGACTCCAAGATCTGCTCTCTATTTCCTATACCATGCTGCATCTCATATAAGTTTGTATTATATATTTATTTTATAAAACAAGATTTTATACTTCATTACACATTAAATATATACCTAGATATGATTTTATATGTTAAATGGATATCATATGTCTGGTCTTCTAGATGGATGGGGAAGAGGAGAAAGGGGAAAAGAAATTTGCAATCAAAATTAAGAATCATTTTTTATATAAATTGAAAAAATATATCATAAATGTATGCAGACATATGAATTTACACAGGCTGAGACATATATATCCTATGTTTAATCAGTATTAATCAGAGCAATCAGTATTGCTCTTCCTCAATGAACAAGGCAGCACGGTGTCATGGAAAGTCCTGGAGCCAGGAATCTCTTAGATTAAGATTGTACCTCTACCACTTACTGTGTGGCCATAGGCAAGTCTCAGTGCCTCAGAGTCTTACTTTCATCATCTTTAAAACAGGCATACTCATACCTCTGGTACTTGGTTTTTAGTATTACTGAGAAGATAAACTAAGTTAATGAATTCAAAATGCCACAGAGACATCAGTTATTGTTATGAGCACCCACAAAAGCTGACTGATGATAGAGAATCTTTCCTATTCTTTGTTTAAGCTATCCTGTTCTTTACCATCTACCTAGTTTGATCACAGTCTAATGGCTGCAGGAACCCTTGGCTCAATCCTCGTTACCCTCCCATCCCTCATGGCTGCCTGGATCACACTGTCAGCGGCTCTTGTTTTCCAATGTTACAGTTATAAGTGCTTTGCCATTTCCCATCACTTAAGTCTGATCTGGTTGGGTATCCCTCGCCACATGTCCTCATGTTGCAGTATCATTTGGGTATTGGCTAACTGCTGCGCTTCTAGCACCTGGTTGTTGATTTTATCTCCATTTTTATTTTTAAATATGATGCCAGTAAAAGTAGCCATCATCATCATCATGGGATGGCTCTGGCAGTCCCAAGCCTCAAGCCAGAGAGGGTGATGAACCTCACATCTCTCCAATATCCCCCAGCCCATTATAAGAAGCAGTGTAGCCCAAGAGCTAACAAGAGCCAGCATGGTTTCCTCATTCCAATTCCTGTCTCTCCCCTCAGGCAGCAGACAAACTCATGCCTTTTATTTTGTTTGTTTGTTTTGGTTCTAAGACTGATGAATTAGAAAATGCTATAGGATCAGTTCCTAAAATTTTAGCAAAGCTTTTGATAGAGTGCTTTATGACACTCCTGTGGGCAAGATGGAGAGAGATAGACAAGACAATACTATAGTGAAAGAGGGAAAATCCAATGTGAATTAAGTATATGGCTTTTCTTTCTTATAGGGGATGTCATTTCTGCTATAAATTAAATATTTGGATCTAAAGAGCAGTAATTTATGGTTCATGTTATCTTGGAAGGAAGAGTGACCCAAGGAACTATACTTCATCCTTAATACATTGGATAAAGTCATAGATGGTAGGTTTATCAAATATGCAGATTATACAAAGTTGGAGAGACTGCTAATGCAGTCTGTTATGTAACAGAGTGGAACCTTGGATCTAAATGGATAAGGTGAAGTTCAATAGACATAAATAAATGTCTTGCACTGGTTATCACCAAGTGGCTTCACGATTACAAGATGCAAGAGCTTGTCCAAAAAAACCAATTCACATTTTTAAAAGATCTGGGAATTTCAGCAATACAAGCAGAATATTAATCAGCAGTAGGGTAGCAGCCAAGAATTTTACGGGAGCCTTTGGCTGAATTGCAAGAGGTATAGTGCCCAGGATTTGAGAGGTGATAATTCAATCCTACTCTAATCTGGTGTGACCTCATTTGGAGTACTGAAGTATGAAGGATGTTGATCAAGTGGAGTACATTCAGAGGATAGTCCTAGGAAAAGTCTAAAGTCCTGACCCTATGAAGATTGCTCAAAAGAATTAGGTATATTTACTTTCAAGAAGAGAAGACATAGGGAATATGAGTATAAGGATCTGAAAGACAAATGTGTCTAAAAGAGATTAGATTTAATCTACCTGGCTCCAGAGAGCAGAACTGGGAAAAGTGGGAAGTAGCGTGAAGTAGGTGAATTTGTGCTTGATGTAAAGTAAATCTTCCTTACAATTAGATCTGTCCCAAAATGGAATGTTCTTTTGGGGAATGTGGTAGATTCTTTCTAGATTTTTTTTTCAAACAAGGGCTAGATGCTGGATATGTTGTAGGCCATGATTTAAACTCAATAATCTCTGAGTATTTTTTTTTAAATTTGAGATTCTATGATCAATGTACATCAATCAGAAGTAATATACAAACAAAACTATAGCTCCTCTAAAGGTAAAACTGTCTCATTGAAAAAAGAAAAAAATTCCTATTATTTTAACACAGCCATCTTTTCACTTGCCATAATTTGTAACTTTTCTCAGATCACATTAATCCAATGCATTTCCATCCTAAATATTATCCTTTTGCATTTGGCAAAGATCTTTTGTGTAATGTAGCACTATCTCATTCTGATTGTTTTTTCTTCGGTTTATTTTAATCATCTTTTTCCCTCTTACCAGTGTCTCTCAAAGAATGATGCACCAAGTTTTAATTACTTATTTTCTTGCTTTTGAGTTTTTTTTTTCATCCTTGGGAAAAATGTTAAGCACTACTAATGGGAGACTAAATTGATCTTCCGCTAACCTTCCGAGATGCCCAGAAATGAGCTTCTGCAGAAAGGTAGTGATTATGGAACCCATCTCAATTTTGCCAGTCAGACACCTTGAAGAAATCAATTAGTAGGCAAATTATTAACTAATTGAGCATTTAGAGTGTTCTTACTTTTGAAAAATCAATTAGGCCTTTGCCCTTAGTTTTCAAGCATTACTTCATTATTAATTGTTTTAAACAGCAGTTCATCAGTGATGGATTCAGATCAGCTGACAGTTGTGTTTTGTTTATACTCTGCACTTAATTGATTAATACAATGAGCTGAAAACCTTTAACATCATTGATCATGTCATGGAATGCTGAGTAATTGACTGGGAAAATGTGATTTTTCAGATTAATGATTCAGTGGTTGGAGGGTTCAATTCAACAACAGCCTGCAGTCAGCTAAAAGAGAGGATTTCCAGTTTTTCTCTAGAGTCAATGTGCAGGATGAAGGTCCTGCCTCTATCTTTGAACCACATACAGTTTATTTTTGTCTTCACTGGTGATGACTCCTTATTCTGTCTGAGCCCTGTAGAACATATCGTTGAGGTACTACTGTTGTTTCACCTCAGAATTCATATGGCTTTTACACTTGCTTTTGAAGAAATCAATCCTAGTTATCAGCACTAAGTGATAAAGAGGTAGGAGAGAATAGGTGGTTTGGTGAACCATGTAGACATCTAGAGAATAGAAATTCCACCAAAAATAGCATTATCAAGATCAACTTCTACATAAATCATTTATAGCTGTGAGTCCTTTTGATGTCAGACTCCTGTGACATTTCCAAATACTTGTTAGATATTTGGAATAATAAATAAGAATTCTGGCTCCTCGTTGGGTAGATTTGTGCATACCTGGAGAAATAATTTGTCACTAGAAGGATATTGATTCCATTCTGCCTGTCTCCAAGGAATCACAGAGAGATATGTTTATTTAAAGCAGCTCCAAAAGTTTACCAGTACTTATACTTTCCCACTAAATAGCTCTACTTGAGAGTTATTTTTTTACCTTTGAAAATACTGGGCAAGAGCTTATCATTCACATGCATCCACTGCCATCTAGTTTCATCTGTTTTGTCCTAGTTCCCTTGGCCCAAGAACTCTAAATCATCATTGAGAGCTTTTGTGGTCATGGTGGCCATCACGCAGTCCAACTGCCGTTTGGACCTTTATGTTGAATCAGTTTGAGGCTGGTACAACACTCCGTTGAAGAGCTCCAATGTGCTCCAGAGGGTTATTCCTTCCTTATTGGAAGCTAGCTAGTCATTACCCCTCATTGGACCTTATTTTCCTAATCTGTAAAATGATGGAGTTAGATTCAGTGGCCTGACCACAGGCTTTTCCTGACTTGTTTTGATAAAACCTGGTTGACCAGAGTTAGCCTCTGTCTTGTTCTCTATATCTTATGAGTAAAGAAGTGTCTTGGAACCACACAGAGCTGAGTCTAGTCATTTCATTGCTTCCTGAATCTTTCTGTTCATCATTTTGGTCTCTATATCCCTGTTGAAACAATTGAACAGGGATATAGAGACCAAAATGATGAACAGAAAGATTCTTGGTACAATTTGTTCTGTTGCATCCACTATTATTTTGATCAGTTGGGTCAATTTAAAGTACTCCTTGCTGTTCAAAGACATTGTCCCTTTAATTATTGTTCTGTGATTTGAAACCTCTCATATCAACATAAAATTGGAAGATTTCCCCCCTTTTTGTTGGAGAGAATCAATGTAATATTCCAGACATTCTTACTGACACCAAATTAAAGTCCCAGAACATCTGAGACCCAAGATAATGGGGATAATGCAGCTTCAAAGAGAAGATAAGGCTCAAAACATTTCCTCTGAGGTTTTCTATGATTTTCCTGTATTTCTCTTCTTCTGTGTCATGATACAATTATGTTGTCTTTTGGCATATACTAGCTAGATCATGAAGCGTTCTCTTCTGGGTGGTGGGGACACATACCTCCCCGAAATATACTTTCCATATTATATCCTTTATAATAGAACCAATATGATTATGATATGCCTCTGTGTATACCTAGTAATATCCATCATTACAATGGGGTCACCAGCTACTGAGGAAGAGAGGGCATTAGGACATTGGTGGTTATTGTTATTGCTACTGGATACCATCTGTTGAAAAAGGATGGGTTCTGGGTTACTGGTTGCTCATTACAGTGTTACCTTTCTCATCAAGTCTCTCATTGCATCATCCTGAGACAATTTGTTTTTCATTGTCAAGGCTTTAAGCTTATTTACTAGCTTTTTTTTTTTTAAGCGATAGAGTTTTTTATTTAAATTAAAATTTGGGGGTAAATAATATTTTATTTTTTCCAATTCCATTTAAGACAGTTTTCAAGATTCATTTTTTATAAGATTTTGACCTTCAATTTCTTTCTCTCCCTCTTTTCTTTTCTCTCTTCCCCAAGATGGCAAGCAATCTGATACAGGTTATACATGTGCAATCATGTAAACATATTTCCACATTAGTCAGCAATAGGGGGTATAATAATTAGTTTCCAAATAACTTCAACACTTATCTCTTCAGGGATCTTGAAATCTTCCATAGTTTCAGAGAGCTCATATAGTATACCAGCCACATACATTTTCAAAAACAAACAAAAAAGGCTGGGAAAATGTCAACACATAATGTACAGTGACCTCGAATGGGAAACATATTTGAAAATGGCTATCAAATTATAAGCCTTACCTTGAAGATGAAAACAAAGGAAAGAAGAAAAAAAGAATCTTGAATGCATCCCACAGTCATGAAGGTAGCAATAAATAAACATTTTATTCACTATGTGGTGGTGAGGTTTCTGGTATAAGCAATTTATACCTTAGAAATATCAGCGTATACTAGACAAAGCAAACAAACAAATACAACCTTATAATCCAAATAGCTTTGACTTAAAATATTCATAAATATTGTTTGCTACCTTAGCAACCTTTTAACCAGTATAGCATGGACTCCCCTCACATTTTGGCTCTGGAATCCCTTACCACCTTTTAAATTATCAGTGTAGGGACATTTTGAGTAATTCATTATGGGAAGCATAGCACTCCACTTGACTATGTCAGAGTCATAAAACAAATTTCAAAGCATTTAATTAAGACAGAAAAAGAAGAGTGGTGTTCACAAATAAGTATTCAGGCAACTGCCTATACCTCCCATGGAGGTAGATCGGGGGAAAATTATTCCCAGGGAGAAGTTCCTTCTCAGAGGACCATGACATCAGGAAGGTTATGTGATGGCTTTCAAGTGAATTGAATTTAAGTGAGGGAGAGCTATGCAAAAAGTCCATAGTTTTACTTTCTCCTCCAGAGCCAGCTGGATCCAGTGACAAGACATAGATTGGGATGACTGGAGATGGATCCAGATGCAGTGGGAGACCTTGGTGTTTATAAGTTAAGGCTTTTCCCAGGTCTTAGTCTGATTGAGTCAAATGCTCATTCAGTGATCAAGGCTGGGTAAGAAATGAAGCAATGAATGGCATCTTTTACCTAGTTACCAAACATATCTTAGTCACAATGTCTAGAGCAGTAAGAAATGTTGTAATTCCTTGTGCCCCAATCTTCTGTCAGATGATCTCATTGGCTAGGGTAAAGAATGTAGAAGACTTCTAGAATTTGCCTTGCTGCATCCAGACCTTTGAATTTGGGGATACCTTTGCAATCAAACATAAAAGACTCTTTCTTCAAAGCCCCTTCCACTCTTCTTAAATAGGCTCATTGGTTAATTGAAAAGTTGCATTGCCACCATCTGACTTGGTTTTCAAGCTCCCTTTCTCTTCAAATACATATCTCCTGAGGCACCTCCTAATTCTAGGCACAAATCTTAAGAGATGCAGTTATCCAGGGACTTCCCAGAGTGAAATGCAATCCTCTTCCCCAGATATTATTGACACATTTTTTTTTTTTATTACAGAAGAGAATATTTGACATTTCTGTCAGTGCCAGACCCCTCACTATGAGTGGGACAAAGGAAAGCTCTATTAATAGGACCAACATTTTAAAATGTAATCTTCATAGCCCTTAAGAACCCTACAAGGATCTAGAAGTTTAACTTAGACTATATATCGGCACATGAGAAAAATTTACAAGTCAATAGAATAAGAAAATCCTCGATAGATCCACAGTTCTGTGATCTTTCATCTAAGTCATTAGCAATGGAACCTCCAGGTTATATAATTAGCTCTTCTTTCTCTTTAGAATTTTTTTTGGGGGGTCAGTGATGGTCTCATCCATTTTGCTAAAAAGAGCCCATGATGTAAAACAATTCTCATAAAAACAAAAGGGTTTGATTCAAGAGAACAAAAGCATTCTCATCCCTCCAAAAGTTTCTAGTTTTCTTGATGAAAAGCAGGGCAATATCTCCAACTTGACCGAGGGGTCCATTACATTGTCCCTATCCTCTAAAAATTTGGCAATTTGGTAAAGGGCAAGGAAGCCTCTTCCTTGAACTATTCAGCCCATGTCATTCCTCTTGGTCCGCCTGTTTTTTGGATTGGACACAGCCTCAGTCTGGGTTTTGGTGAATCTATATCCCCGATTCCCTTACTCTGGGTTCTCTGATAGGGGTACCTTCTTGCTGACTCAGGGATCTGGGGCGATATATGAACACCTTTACCCCCTTGGGTTTCAGGAATGGGATCCACAGCCTCATCTTCCCTACTATATTTTAAACAGATCATTTAGACCAAATGTGCTTTTTTTTTTCCTTCCTTGAGTTATCACAGCAATTATTTCAATTCTTCACTTGATGTTGCAGGCATAGACAAAGTCTAAGGGCTCTTTGTATACTAATATAAAAGAGCTGTCAAAATACTATCTTACTGGAACATAAATCTTTAACTGATCAAATAAGTGAACCAGGTGTATCACCCTCCAGCTGTGAGTAAAGCTAACAGATGTGGAAGAGTAAGGAGCTTTTGATTTCCTTTTCATATTCTTAAAGGACAAAACCAAGAAATACTGAAATCCCTAAAGGATAGGAGGAAAAAAAAAACATAGAAGAGCACTATTTTTAAAAGTTCTGTCCTTCTACGATTCCTTTAATTGACTATTTGTTTGTTTCATAGAATAGGAAGAGAGGGCTTGCATAAAGAGATGAAATTAAGTATAGAAAAATATTTAAATGTAGTATTATAGAATTTAAATACACAAAAGGCAGGCAATTCAGAGTTATGGTTTTCTTAAAAATTATGGGACAACTCTATCACACATATTTATTCCTATTTTAATAAAACATATGCCTATTTTCAAAGCCTCTGGGCCCCATTGCATATTTTTAAAATACCAGCACAATCAACATGCTGAAAAACACCACTAACTAGGCATTTCCCCCAAAGAAAACTATTCCACATAAAGGCCTAGAAATATATATTAAGTCAGGAATTTAATATAACAAATGTAAAAAAGGATGAGTTATCATGTCTTTGGGAGTTATAACTTTGAATTTTAGGCTTCTGTCCATTTAATATTTCAAATGTTGCATTGCATTAATGTCAAATTTTGGCACTGACTATTGAGGCTTTGATGATATGCTGGCTCACCTTCATTTTCCTGAACCCAAACCTGAATTGCATACCAGTTTTAATACATGTTGGTTTTACTGCATAAAAATGAAGCATTACTGAACATTTTCCAGTTGTGTGCTTAAAAAAATCAACATAGGCCAATATTTTCCTAATTCTCTGCATTTAGGGAACATAAATAGCAACTTTTAATTCTGTACTAGACATTGAATTGCATGGTAAATTAAATCAACCCTGGTTATGTTTCATTTATTTCTTACTTCAACGTTCCCTATATAGTAGTAAGCTGAAGAGTCGAAATATGAGTAACTCCAAACAGTAGTTCAACTTTTGACATAAGTAAATCGTATCACTTAAAATAATTCTTATTATTTTATGGGAAACATCTTGAACTTTTTAAAAGAAAAAATATATACTCATTTTTAAAAGGAGAGAGAAGGGAGGGATAAGATAGAGGGGAAGGAGAGAGAGGGAATATAAATATCATATCAGATCTAGGTAATTAAATTAATGTATACAGATCTTAGCAGAGCCAAAAGCAGTTAGGATAATATTAATCAATTCTTATTTGTTCTTAATTGGGATGATGAGAAAACATTCTCGGCCTGCTCCATCATGTTGCCATTTTTATTGAACTTTCTTGGATCTCAATGAAAACAATAGTTTTTTTAAAATTTTCTTTTAAAACTATTATCAAAACATTTTCAAAAATAGTAACCAAGTATTATAATTGGGGTTTTTGTAAGTAACAGCAAGACAAGACATGTTAAAATAGGAGCCTGCTTTTGTTTTTCCAAAAGTGTTTCCTGAATCTCCAATAATCATAAGAATCCTGCTGTATAAAGAATAGACTTCACAAGGACAGACTGTCCATTTAGAAATCATCTCTAGGAGTTTCTTTTTCCATCTTTCATGGGGAGAATTTTTTTTTCATTTTTTATTTTTATTTATTTATTTTTATTCATTTTATTTCATTCAATGTGTTTTGTCATCATATAGTAGTCATCTCCCACCCCCACCTTTTCCCCCATCCTCATTCATCTAAGTGAATTTAGAAGATATATAAAGTCCCATTGAGCTCCTAAATTCTGCCTTTGTGACAAAAGAAAACAATGATGGAAAAAGTTCTGATGCAGAAATCTTGTCAACTTCATCCTCAAAGTCCCCCACTTGTGGACAGAGTGATTGGTAAAGAGAGGGGTCTATTTAATTATCTCTTTTCCAGGACATTCATTGGTTTTTCCATTACTTAGATTTCAACTTTGTAAGAAACTATAAATAAATGATTTTAAATGATTTCATTATTGAAACAGCTGATTTGCCTTACTAGGGATGATTCCATTTCTTGATAAATGAAGTCTCCTTGTGTGTGTTGGTTGGTTTTCAAAGGCTATTCATTTAATATTGCCTTTGCTCAAAATCTTTTTGAAAACCTCCTTCCAACTGGCTTCCCATTCTATTCCTGTGTAAAAGCCACACAAGAGATCCAAGAAAAAGGAAAAAGACCTACTCATACAAAAATATTTAGAGTAGCTCTTTTTTTTGTCATGACAATTGGAATTTGAGGGGATACCCATCAGTTGGGCAATGGCTGAACAATTTTCTGCCTCTTATTGTAATAGAATACTTTGTATTGAAAGAATGACAAGCAAGATGCTTTCAGAAAAAACCCAAGAAGACTTATATGAACTGATGCAAAATGAAATGAACAGAACCAGGAGAAAATTGTATAAAGTAACAGCAAAACTGTAATGATGATCAGCTATGAAAAACTTAACAATTCAATGATCTAAGACAATTATGAAGGACTTGTGATAAAAAAAATTGCTATCTACTTGAGGAAGAACTGATGGAACCTGGAAGCATATTGTAGTATACTTTTTAAGCTTTCTTTATTATTCTTGTTTTTTTTTGGTAGTTTTTTTTGCAATATGGCTAATATGTAAATATTTTACATGACTACATGGATAATCTATATCAAATTGCTTGCCTTCTCAAGGGAAAGAGGAGACAAAAGGGAGGAGGCAAAGAATTTGGATTCAAATTTTTTTTTAAATTACAAATTCTGTTTATATGTAATTGAGAAAAAAAATGAACTCAAAGAAAATCCACTCAAGAAAAATGAATGCAACTATTTTTTCAGTCATCTTTTAATTTATGTTACATTGGGATCGCCCAACTCAATCAGCGGAAGTGAGTCCAGGTAACCTCAACTCATTCCAAAATTCAAATGCCTTCTCCTTCTATACACACTCTTACTTTCCAAATTCTAAATTTGATCCCATTGTGGGCTCCTCCAAAGAACTTGTTATAGGGCTCAAAAACAATTTCATTCATTTGGATGACTAAATTTTCATATGTCATTTAGTTTTTAGTTTTTGTTTTTAGTTATACTTCATATCATTTTAATTATATAAGAATAATGAAGTATTTTATATATGATTGAATAGTATAGTTTTATAGAGAATTGGACTTGGAGTCCGGAAACCTCAAATTCAAATCTTGCTTCAGTCACTCATTTGCTGAGCAGTTCTGAACAAACAATCAACTTCTCAGGTTCTTCTGCAAATAGTGAATACTTGCACAGGCTTTTGTTGTGAGGATCATTGAGTTTAGTACTATGTTTGGCACATAGTAGGTGTTTAATAAGTGTTGAGAGAAAAAAAGTGAAATTTTTTACAAACTTTAAAGCTGCACATAAATGCTGACTTTTAAAATGATCACTTTTAGGACAATCAGTCCTAAATCTGCTTCTATTTCCATCTTGCAAGGACAGTTGAGAAGGAGCCCATCCCCATAGACCAAGCGGGTATCTATCACTCTTTCTCTTTGTTGTTCCTTGCTGGTTCTGTTTGCTGCACACACCCGCCAGGGTCCAGGGCTGCCCAAATGTGCAACAGAGGAAGAGAGATTTTCTAAGGACCAAAAAAAGGCTCCTAAACATTTATCTGCTCCTAGCCTGGAAGAGTCTGGACTTCATAGACAGAAGAGTTAAGAGATGGGAGCAGGGAGTTGAGTGAGTAAAGTCACTGACATCTGGTTCTTTGTTTCCCACTCCTTCCCTGAGCTCAGTCTGGCCAAAATCCAAGAACTGGCAGCAAGACCAAGGGGCTGCCTCCACTTATCTCTCTGCTCTGCGCTCTTGAGGACTTCTGGCCCGTTGCCATTTACAGATCATGAACAGAAGTATGAAGGAGGGTCTTTTCACGTGGAGGAGGGAGAGCAATTGCAACAGCCTCTTCTTCAGCACAGTTAGCTATTAGAGTTAATTTTCCCAGTGTGCTGGCTGAGTCCCTTACCAAGGGGTAGCCAACCAGAAACCCACAGAGTCTCTGCAATGTGTAAAATATGTGGAAAGATCAATGTTACAGCCTTCATAGAGAGACTCTTTGGACCCTCCCCAGAAACCCAATTTCCTATTTTGCTGCATCCTTTTCTTGGTGCAGCCGCTATATTTTTACTTGCAAGACTCACCCTAAGTTGGCTGCTCCAAGCTGCACTGCAGATGAGCACATTCTGGGGGGGAAAGTGATGGAGGAGTGGAAGTAAGTGTTCAGATACCTAGAGCTCTGACGGTTGCACAGTGTTTCAAAGGAACTGAAAGCAGCGTCTGGGAGGGCTTTATGCAATTTGGTGCATGTTTCTAAAACTTGCCAGTGGATAAAGAAAGAAGGACTTTGTTTATAAGCCAGATAAACCTAAAACTGGCCTGAAAAAGACAGTGACATGTAATTGCTCATCTAAGTATTTTAGATATTTGGGGAAAATGGAATTGACACAGGGATGCAAGCTTCCACATGCAGTGAATTCCATTCTTTGTTAATCATGTTTTCCAGTTTTCTCCTCTCATTTTATCCCAACCTGTAAAAAGGAAGATTCTTAATGCATTTTTTATGCCAAGTGCCAGCAATATAAGGAATACCTGTTACATTTTAGGGGAGAGCTAGATGTCTTTTCATTTAAGCCCCACCCACCTTCTAAACTTGGGGGAAATATCTCCACTGGAAACATCACAAGAGTTAAATCAGGAATTCTTAACCAATTAGTTGACATGGATCCATGTGGTAGTTAGTAAAGTGAAACCCATGGACCCATTCTTGGAATGTTTTTAAATGTCTAAAATAAAATATATAGATTACAAAAGAAATAACATATTGAAATAAAGATGCAATTTTTCTCCATCAGAGTTCATGGATATCCCAGAATTACTCATTAACCTCTACAGGTCTATGAATTGCAGGTCAAGAAATACCAAATTAAAACTTAAAGAGATCTTTGAGCATCTAGATCAACCACGTCATCTTAAAGACAAAGTAAACGAGGGTCAGAAACCTTAAGTAGCTTATCCACAGACAGGATTGTAACCCACATTTTGGAATGCCAAACCAAAATTTTTCCATGACACTTTGCATGACTGCTTTTCAATAATACTTGAGAACTGTAGAACATATATTGGATTGCTTGCCATTTAGGGGAGGGGGTGGGAGAAGGGGAGGCAGAAATTGGAACACAAAATTTTGCAAGGGTTAATATTGAAAAATTATCCATGTATGTGTTTTGAAAATAAAAAGCTTTAATTTATTAATTTATTTTTTTTTATTTAATAGCCTTTTATTTACAGGTTATATGTATGGGTAACTTTACAGCATTAACAATTGCCAAACCTCTTGTTCCAATTTTTCATCTCTTACCCCTCCACCCCCTCCCCCAGATGGCAGGATGACCAGTAGATATTAAATATATTAAAATATAAATTAGATACACAATCAGTATACATGACCAAACTGTTATTTGCTGTACAAAAAGAATCAGACTCTGAAATAGTGTACAATTAGCTTGTGAAGGAAATCAAAAATGCAGGTGGGCATAAATATAGGGATTGGGAATTTAATGTAATGGTTTTTAGTCATCACCCAGAGTTCTTTCTCTGGGCGTAGCTGGTTCAGTTCATTACTGCTCCATTGGAAACGATTTGGTTGATCTCGTTGCTGAGGATGGCCAGGTCCATCAGAACTGGTCATCATATAGTATTGTTGTTGAAGTATATAATGATCTCCTGGTCCTGCTCATTTCACTCAGCATCAGTTTGTGTAAGTCTCTCCAGGACTTTCTGAAATCATCCTGTTGGTCATTTCTTACAGAACAGTAATATTCCATAATATTCATATACCACAATTTATTCAGCCATTCTCCAACTGATGGGCATCCACTCAGTTTCCAGTTTCTAGCCAGTATAAAGAGGGCTGCCACAAACATTCGTGCACATACAGGTCCCTTTCCCTTCTTTATAATCTCTTTGGGATATAAGCCCAGTAGTAACACTGCTGAATCAAAGGGTATGCACAGTTTGATAACTTTTTGAGCATAGTTCCAAACTACTCTCCAGAATGGTTGGATTCGTTCACAACTCCACCAACAATGCATCAATGTCCCAGTTTTCCCGCATCCCCTCCAACAATCATTATTATTTTTTCCTGTCATCTTAAAAAAGCTTTAATTTAAAAAAGGGAAAAAATAATACTTGAGAACATGTTACCTGCAATGTACTTTTAAAGTTTTATTTTCTCAAATGAACATAAACTTATTTTTTTCTTACCTCATCATCCTTGATTTAAAAAGGAGAAGAAAGCCAAAGAGAAAAGCCTTTTTACAAACTTGCAGAGTCATGCATAATAAGTTCCTATACTGGCCATGACCAAAAAATATATGCCTCAGTTTTCGTTCTAAATCTCTCATCACTCTGTCAGTAGGTAGGGAGCATTTGTGTTTGTGGCTAGTCATTGAATTGATCAGAGTGTTTAATTTTTCAAAGCTGCTTGTTTTCACAATGTTGTTATTGTGGTAATTGTTCTCTGGTTTCTGTTCAATTAACTCTATATTGGGTCATATGAATCTTCCCAGATTTCTCTGAAACTATTCCCTTCATCATTTCTTACAGCAAAATAACACTAATTATATTTACATACACTGTAATCTGTTCATTATGTTCATCTACTTCCCATTGGTGAGCATCCCTTTAGTTTCTAATTCTTTCCTATTACAAAAGAGGTGATATAGTTTGGGGGAAAAGGTATAAATGAGTCTCTTTCTTTTTTCTTTGAGCTTTCTAGTATAGTCCTAATAGTGGATCAAACAGTAAGCATTTGGACATAGTTCCAAATTACTTTTCCAAATGGCCAGATGGATTTATAGATCCATTAATAGTTCATTAATGTTCCTACTTTTTCCAAACTCCTCAAACATTTACCCTTTTTTGGGTCAACGTAGTGGGTATTGGATAGAAGCTCAGAGTTGCTGTGATTTATATTTCTCTAATTGTTAATGACAAAACATTATTTTCCCAGAAAACAAAACCAAACAGAAAGCCTTATATATTCTTGTTTAAAAAAATGTTTTCTGAATACACCTCATGTGTTATACAATAGCCATTGGCCTGTATAACTGGAAGTTGTAACTGTGGAAAAGATTTGCTTTAAAAAAGAACCAAAAGTAAAATAGAAACTTGCACCCAATTCTACCCCCTCAATGAGTGAAATGCGATGGGCAGATCTCAGACAACAGCTTTCTCTTTCTATTAGGCCAGGGATTCTTGACCAGGGGTTTATAAATTTATTTTTAAAGATGTATTTTGATAACAGAGGACTGGAAGATTTTAAACTTCTCTTTATTTTAATATAATTAAATTCCTTTGCAATATTATGTATTTTATTGTATACATTTACACACATTATTTTAAGAAGGGATTCATAAGCTTCACCATGATTACAAAAAAGGTTCATGACACACAAAAAGTTAAGAATCACTATTCAAGATGGTCCCTGAGAGAGAGATCTTCTCTTGATCTATACCTTTCCTTGGCTGCTTCTTCAATTGCTCTAGTTTCCTTCTAAGTACTCACATTTGAATAATCATACTTGTCTCTGATTCAACAATTACTTGATTTAACCATAAGTGAATTGGTCTTTATCTGTGTGGGGTTTTATATATATATATATATATATATATATATATATATATATATATATATATATGGAACTTAGAGACATTATTTATCCCATTTACAAGATCCTTTTTTTTTTTTTTACTTCTAGCTCAGAAGACCCCAGATTTCATCTTGACTATTTGGACAGAGGTCTAATCCTCAACCTGTTGTTAGTTCCTTGTATTCCAATTAGTCATTGACATCTTCCATTATTTTTCCAGTAATCAACTGATACAAAAACATGCATTATAAAGCAATTATGATCAATCATAACCATTTTTTACAAGGAAAGGGACTAGGCCTGTGATTTCATTGACATAAACCACTAAATGTCCATGCCTTTTATATTGCTTATAATTTTGGAGAGTCACCTAGAGCAAACATAAGGACCCTCCTGGGTTCACAGAGTCATTATATATCAGAGGTATAACATGAACCTACGCTTGCCCGGTATAAGCATTGGGGAAACTGAATCAATACATCATGTCTACTCTATTGAAGTAAATAAGAAGACGCTATATGTGTATAGAGTATAGAGTGCCAGATCTAGAGTTAGGAAGACCTGAGTTGAAATCCTGCACCACACACTTGCTAGCTGTGTGACTTTGGAAAAGTCACTTAATCCTATTTGCTGTAGTTTTCTCATGTGTAAAATGAGTTGGAGAAGGAAATGAAAAATCACTCTAGTATCTTTGCCAGGAAAACCCAAATAAGTCAGATGTAACTAAAAACAACTGAACAATAACAACAACATGCCCAATACCTTCATCAAGCAAGAACACGTATACTGAATCAGTTGATCAATCGATCAATCAAAAGGCATTGAAGCAAGTTTAGTTTGAACAACCTTTTTAATCAAGTTGAGAAGGAGGAGAATTCTTCCTGACACTGAAGAAGATGAAATAATGCTATACTGGAAATATATGGGAAATGGATAATGAGACTCAGTCATGGGCTATGGATCTTATATGAACTAGCAAACCAATATAACGTCTAGAATTTGAGTGCCTGACTATCTCAATGAGGAAGCTATCCAACTGACCCCTGTGAGGAAATTACCTTGGGGTGGGGAAGGAGAAGAGTCTCCTGGACTTCTCATCTGTGCTAAGGAAGTATCCCTGGAGCAACAGTGACTGATAATTGTATCTGCAATGAGATCTGAAAGCAAACTAGTCATATTAGGGACAGGACTGTATACCTAAGAGACCACATCATACATAAAGGGAACTTTATAGATCCTTTAAGAAGGAAGAAAAAGACTTCTAACAGTTAAAAGGTGTGAGTTCACCCCTTTACTACATGACCTCTTAGAAGCTTTTGCCACTTTTGCCTGGACTTTTGGTAGATTATGGAAGAATATGTCCCAGACTCTTGAGTGGAGGTTGTTTTGTACCAAATATTCTTACTATAACCCCTCACTAAAGCTAATCAAGTCTGGCTGGATAAACAATATCACTTTATAGTCATTGTTAGGGCTACACTAACACTGCATGAGCTATAGTACTAGGATGATTAATACCCAACTCCTCTGGGGTTCCCCTAGACTCCTGAGGGGAATAATAGTTGGTAGTACTCTGCAGAATCAACCTGCCAGTGTGTGGCAGGATGGGGAAAGTAGTCCCAATCCTGTGCTACACGGGCTTTCTATCCATTTTGCCATACTGATTTAGGCATTAATTAATATTTAATAGTATGCTATGCTGCATATGGACTTGAGAGCCTGAGATTTCATGATTCTATTGGCACCATGGGTATTGATTCCTATTCTCTCAATGCTCAAACTGTAGCATCATCACTGGCAAATGGAAGGCACTTAATAACTGTTTATTGATTGATTGGTTGATTGATCGGAGGAGTTGGCTGAAAATGCTAAAGCTTGACGAGTAACTCCATGAAATCCAAGCTCTAACTACTAAACTGCTGTCACCAAATAAGCTCACAAATAGCCAGTTTCTTCAGGTTTCCAAAGGCTTTTCTTATAACAATTTTGTAGAGTACGTCATAGAAGTACATATATCATTATTCCCAATTTGCAGATGAGCAACTTGTAGACATATCCAGGACTAAAGCTAAATTCTGATTAATGTGAAAAATGAATGCTTTGAAGCAGCCGTATGTATTCAAATTCACCCTATTTAAATGTATAATTATGTAAAGTATAGTAATTGGGTCCAGCTCAATGGAAATATTCAGGGCAGATTCTAATAATGTTACTATTCCTTGATTAGTTAAGATAGAATCTAGCTATATAGCCACATGGATGCACTAAAACTAGGAAGGGATGTGTCTAGAATTTGCCTTTACCAAAGGGATTGTGGGAACTCAGAGTATCACTTCCAGCTTTGGATCATTGTTTCAAATTGCTCTTCCTTCCTCCTGCCTTATCCCTTGGAGTTTTTAGCTAGGGTTTGACTTGCTACATCTTTCTGTTTCCTCTCTTGGGTCATGTTTTTGGACCCAGTTTTTTTCCAGCTGGAGGATTCACTCCATCATGTTACATTAATTGCCCACTAAATATTCATCCCAATGAATTCCCCTTCCCACTTTTAGTGGACAGAGATGGCTGAATTATCTCCTTCCCCACTTCAGCTTGCTAGAATGTCTTGTCCATTTTTTCAAGGGTAGAAATATACATTGGCTTGTTTTAAGCCTGAGTGAGCCAGTATGCAAGGTAGAAACAGAGACTTGTGGGAGGGAATGACAGGTTCCCAAGTGTGACATGAAATACCCTTGTGTTAGTCAGGAATAGAGTAATGGAGATAGAGAAGCCTATGGGAACACACTGCTTCCCTCCTCTATTGTAATACTTGGGCTTCTGGCTCAGTAACACCAATAATCTAGGGAAATGTTGGCTCCAGAATCTTAATTTCCCTCTTTGCTTTATTACTTCTGTTTAGCACTTTGGGCTGGATTAGGAAGCTGTCATAGGCAGCCCCACTGGGCTTGTGGTTCCTGAGGAGAACCTTAGCTTGGCTGTCACTCCCACGCCTCTCATTTAGGCAAGAAGAAGTTGAAGAAAGGGAAATTAGAAGCATTTTCTACTCTTATTTCAGACTCATTTTTTCTTCCAATTTTTACCATCTACCTCTCACCCTCAAATATGTTTACTTATATCCTTCTTATTCAGTAGTAGATATCCAAAAGCCAAAAAATAAATGGATTTTTTAATTAAATTTTAAAGAGAGAGAGATACATCCAAAAAAAGGGAAAGAGTGGAACCAGGAGGAAGAAAGAACTTGCTTGCACAGTTTATTGGAAATAGAACAAGCAGAGATAAATGCTTATGACTGGAAGAAGAAGAGATGCTTCTGATACTGTAGAGTAAGCAGTTAACACAATGGTTTCCTCAGAATAAGAGGGAGAGGAAGTCTATTTCTGAGAAGTATTTTCAGTGATCCAGGTCTGGTTAGCATCACAGAGCCTTATCAACCTCACTTGCCACCCCTGTGATAGCCATAGAATCCCTGATAGTGGCAAGCATCTCTTTTGAATGTAAGAATAATATAATAATCTCTTTGAATGAATCAGAGCATCCAGCCAACCAGGATCTCCCCTTATTTTCTTAGGATATAACTTGTAAACTGTACTCCACTTTCTTCTCTTTTTTTTCAGGTATATTTCTCCCAGAATTCTCCTTGACCTAAACTTTCATGATGTCATGGGGCCAATGGGATCCTCATAAAACATCTGTATTCTAAGCTAGGATCAGGTTCCAATACAGGGTTACAATTGTCCAAAATAAAACCTCAAACATTTTTTGAGGATGGCTTCCCTTATAGGAAATTTAGGAGAAGCTGCTCTCTATTGGGTCCTAACCCTGTTGGAAGGAGGCAACCCACTTTGGGGAAATTATTGACATTTTTAAAGATGAGCTCTTACCTATGTGTAGATATTTCTAGTGAAAAATCAGTACAGCAATCCTCTGTGCTGGGAATAAGACAAGGGTCCATTGGGAATTTAACAGCTATTTTGGGTTGGGAGGGATCAATATTGGTTGAAACCCTGTACTTAGGAAGTTCTTAATAAGAAATTAAATTACTGATATATCTGGGACTTGTAGACTTGGTCGGGTTCATAAATTTACCAGTTTAACTCTGTAACCAACTGATATTCAGTTTGAGGTTTGTTACAGTATTATTTCAGGCTCACAATATCCTTATGAGGTATTATTACTTCCATTGTATACATGAGGACCAAAGAGATTAAGGGACTTACCTACTATGGCACAATTTATTAATTGATTAGAGGTGGTATTCAAATTTAGGTTTTTCCTGAGTTCCTTTCAATAGGATATCCATTCTATACCACATTATCGTTTAGGAGAGTATAGATTTTGGTTAATGATAATAAGAAAAAGCCATTTGAAGTTGAACATATCTTGAACCTATGAAACTTGGAACAAATATGAGAATATAACATTTTAGGCTATTTTAGAACCAGATCTTTGCTTCTATTGAAGTGATTTTGACCACGGGGCTCATTCATATTGACAAGTTGGGGATTTCCCACTAAAACCTTGGGAAATCAATTATTGAGGTGAGAATTTCTGTCTGGAAGAGTGAGTTTTGTCAAGAATTATGATATTGCAGGGAAGGAAGAGTAAGATGCTTTCCATGGTTTCTTTTGGGGTAAAGACATATTAAGATCATCACCTAAGGGAAAAAAAAATAGGACTCAAATGGTGACTGAGTTCAGACTCAGGCTTTAGACAATATTGTCTGAAGTCAATTGAAGATTGGAGAAAATCTCTTTGGGAAAAACTTCTTTCAGTGAACATAGTTATAATGCATTGCAAAGCTGCCTTCTGGGAAGGATGCTGAAGAAGTCTGAGCCCAGTCTCCTTTCATGAAAGCTATGTATGATCCTTGGAGTCATTGACATGGCTAAAACCAAGATGACATTTAGATTTTCAAGTCAGGGGCAGTGAAGTCCTAGCATTAGATGGAGGCTGGGTCCTTGCAATTTTCTAGAGAAATAACCTTGTGACCATATCTTGGACACACCCAAGGTTTCTATGTCAATCACAAATGCCATTTATTAAGGGAAAGATTAATGGCATTTTCAGTGATTGTTTACCAAGACTTGAAGAAATTTCTTAGAATGAAAGGCAGATCAGATCAGATCTATACAGTATGAGTGTGCCTGTTCTATATATTTTGTACGCAGTACATCCTTCATATTCTATAGTTATTTCTACCCAATTCAACCTCCACTTTTCCCTATCTTCCCTCTCATCCTTATGGTTTAAATAAAAAGATATAAAAATATGAGAATACATCTGAGCAAACATCTGAGGAGCCATTTGACCATGATGACTGCAAGCAAGGACATTTTTTCTTTTTTTCCCCTTTTAAAAAAATAGCTTTTTATTTTCAAAATATAAGCAAAGATAGTTTTAAACATGCACCCTTGCAAAACCTTGTGGTCCATTTTTTTCTCCTTCTATTCTGCCTTAAATAGTAATCCAATATATGTTAAACATGTGCAGTTCTTCTATATATATTTCCAGTGTTATCATGCTGTATGAGAAAAATCAGATCAACAAGGAACAAAAAATGAGAAAGAAAATAAAAGCAAACAAACAACAACAAAAAAGATGAAAATATTATTTTGTGATCCACACTCAATCTCCAGTCTTTCTCTGGGTACAAATGGCTCTCTCCATCACAAATTGACTGGAATTAGAATCACCTCATTGTGTAAAAGAGTCATGTTCATCACAGTTAATCGTCACATAATCTTGTTGTGTACAATGTTCTCTTGGTTTTATTCACTTCACTCAGCATCATGTGAGCATGATTGTGCTCAGCATTATGTGAGTCCCTCCAGGATTTTCTGAAATCATCCTACTGATTGTTTCTTATAGAACAATAATATTCCATAATAGTCATGTCATAACTTATTCAGCCATTCTTCACCTGATGGGCATCCATTTAGTTTCCAGTTGCTTGCCATTACAAAGAGGGCTGCCATGAACATTTTTGCACATGTGGATCCCTTTCCATCCTTTAAGATTTCTTTGGGATATAGGCCTAGTAGAAACACAGCTGGATTGAAAGGTGTGCACATATCAATAGTCTTTTGGGCACAGTTTCAAACTGCTCTGCAGCAATAGTTGGATCACTTTACAACTCCACCAATAATATATTAGTGCCTCATTTTCCACACATCCCCTCCAACATTTATCATTATCTTTACCTGTCATTTTAGCCAATCTGAGAGGTGTGTAGTGGTATCTAAGAGTTGTCTTAATTTTTGTTTCTCTGATAAATAGTGAGTTGGAGCATTTTTTTCATATGAGTAGAAATGGTTTCAATTTCATCATCTGAAAAAATATCTGTTCCTATCCTTTGACCATTTATTAATTGGAGAATGGCTTGTATTCTTATACATTTGAGTCAATTTTCTTTATATTTTGGAAACAAGGCCTTTATCAGAAGCCTTGGATATAAAAAGTTTCCCCTAGTTTTCTGCTTCCCTTTTAATTTTGGCTGCATTGGTTTTATTTGTGCAAAACCTTTGTAATTTAATATAATCAAAATTATCCATTTTGCATTCCATAAGGACTTTTTTAGTCCTACAAAAGAGAAAAAAAAGGAGAGGCAGCAGAGCAACAGATTAGGAACTGGCCTTGGAATCAGAAAGACTGGAGTTCAAGTTTTGCCTCTGACAACTATTGGATTTTGTAACCCTGGAAAATAATTTAAACCCTCAGTGCTCTAGGCAACAATTTTTGTAGAGGGAGTTTCCTCACTGGGGAGTTCCTTATGCCAATGAAATCCCAGATCAAGTTCCTGATGAGTCCTCATTCTTCTCCTCCAAAAGGGAGGCAAATAATGCTCCTGAATCAATGATCATGATATAAATGCAATATTCATTCATGATTAATACCAGCTTTTTGCTGATTGCTGTTATTATTGTCAGAGCCCAGGGAGTGAGCACATGAGCCAAGTTGGATTGAGGAGGGTATAGAACCTTTTCTGTTAGGGCCAAGGGCAAACATCATATAGCTCCCAGAACATACTTTGGATATCATGGTGACCTTTAACTTGGCCAGTGCCCCTATTATTTTCTAACACCTTCTCGAGGAGGTCTGGCCAGACTTTCTCCACTAATATTCTGTGGCATATTTAGTTAATATTTTCTCCTGACTTGAACAAAAATACAGTCCCGTGGGTTCTGGAGTTACTCACCAGGATGCTTCATCATGGCTCACTCTGCAAGGCTGACAAGTGTATTTTTCACCAGGGCCAAGTAATGTATGGGCCAACGTTCAGTGGGGTGGCTGAATCAGCAGGAGCCTGCCTGCCTGGGGCTCCTGTAGGCTGTCAGAGCTATAAGCTGAGACATGGAATAGAAAGAGCTAAGCTTTGGGAAATAGCTTGCATTCAGAGAGAGCCCCCAGTCCCTGTCACTTTCTGCATTTGGTCTCCCTAGTCTTCTTCAGAGATGCTTGCCCTTGGACCCTGACCTGCATGAGACTTCCCTGGTTTGGGGTTCCCCTCTCCCCTTCCCACTGCAGTCCTTCTGGTAATGGATGACCTTTGAAATACATTTGTTCTCTTCTGTTCTGACCACTCTTTCCCCATGTCCTGGGCAAAGAGATTTCCCTCCACTAGGGAGTTCCCTAATTACTGACAAATGCCGTTCCTGCCCTCACTCACTCAGTAACCTTAGGTAGTTGTCTTACAAGCTACAAACAGATCCAGCTTTTGTAAAAATTAAGGAGTCTTGGGTTTTGTCCAGTCTTAAGTGTGCTTTGCACTATGGGCGTACGAGTCACATGTGGTATGGCAGACAGTGAAGAGCATTTAGCAGAAGATGTCAGTGCACAGAACACCCTGTACTTCCTGGAGACTTCAAGAGAAAACCAAAGTTGGATAGTGTTTTTTTTTTTGGCATGTGAGGGGCTTGTATGCCTGTTTTTGACATATGACCCTTCTCCCCCTTTTTTTTTTTTTTTTTTTTTAGCTGAGGCAATTGGGGTTAAGTGACTTGTCTAGAGTCACACAGCCAGGAAGTGTTAAGTGTCTGAGATCAGATTTGAACTCAGGTCCTCTTGACTTCAGGGCTGATGCTTTATCCACTGTTCCACTTAGCTGTCCCCTTCTTCCTTTTTTATAACAAATATATGCCTCTGTGATAGCTATCGCTATTAAAAAAGGGGATTAAAAATTAGAACTGGAGGACATGTACCTCCCAATAGCTATTTCTCTTGTCAATTTCCTTTGGATAGGAAGGAGCTCTACTATTTTTTTTAATTTTTAAATTTTATTTTCAAAACATCTGCATGATAATTAGATCATATTGACCCTTGCATAGCTTTGTGTTCCAGATTTTCTCCTCCTTTCCCCCACTCCCTCCCTAGATGGCAAGCAATCTGATATGTTATACCTGTTAAAATATATGTTAAATCCAAGATATATAAACATTTATACAATTCTCTTGCTGCACAAGAAAAATCAAATTAAAAAAGGAAAGTAAATGAGTAAAAAAACAAAATGCAAGTGAACGACAACAAAACGACTGAGAATGTTATTTGTGATCCACATTCAAGGAACTCTGCCTTAATGGATTGGGAGTACTAGTTCTTAAACCTTCCTGGAGAGAGGATGCTTTCATTTGGAAGTAGTTTGATGTCTTGTTATCATGTTCCCTGATTCTAATAAATGTCTCTTTTAAAGACATAGCTCCTAACTGAATGTGATATCCAAACGGTTCTACATTTATTATATATCATTTACAATCTTTCTTTCCTATCTCATTGGACAATACTCCCCCTCCAGCACACTGTAATCCCAACTCTTCTCACACATAAGTCTCCTATCACTGAGCTTTCCCTCAATTCTTTGTGACTAGGAGACAAACTCTCCTTCTTAGAAACTTTCTCTTCCTTCAAGATCAAGCTTCAGCATCACTTTTTGCTTGAAACTTTTCAAGATTTTCACTAATTGCTAGTGCTCTCTCTTCTAACTCACCTTAATTTTCTTTCCATTTATTTTTGTAGGTACTTAAACTATTAAAGCTCAAAACTGCCCTAAAACTACTGAAATACACTATGTGTGGATCCCCCCCCCCCATTAGAACATAACTGTTTTTATTCCTTGTATCACTAGTGCCTAGCATCTAGCTGATGGACTGATGGCTGTATTTTCTCAAAGTTTAAGGCAAGGAAAGTCCACAAAACTATTTTTGGTACTGGGAAATGCTCGGCAGTGATGAGGAAGTGTGAAAGGTTCTACTTGCAATCTTTCAGGGAGTCAACCTGAGTAGAAACTCACTGTCATATTGGGAATATGTCCTGGGATGTTCTGGGAACTGGACATCTGGAAAAAAATAAAAATAATTGGCAGTGGCTGTTTTGAGCACAAAATGTTTCCCAAATAATGTTTCAATCGCTTTTGGGGCCATTATAAGGCTCAGTGGGATAATGTGTCTAAAGTGATTTGCAAGCTTTGAAGCACTAACTAAATGTCAATTATTATCATTTCTGTCATCCTCAGGCAGCTCCAGAGAATGCCATCGGCATTCCCATGACCATTAGGTGGGTACGTTGGGGCAGAGAGTGGGATCGGAATAAGCTTTGTACTGGGAGAGGCTTCCTTTTATAAATGATTCAACATCACTTTATGAGGAGGCCATCTTTCTTATAGCAAAAGACTATTCAAATATGATTAAAAGGACTGTACATGTATAACCTATATCAGATGGCTTGCTTTCTTGAGGAGGGAGGAGATAAAAAGAGAGAAAAACAATTTGGAAGCCAAAATCTTATAAAAATGAATGGTGAAAACTATCTTTACATGTAATGGAAAAAATATTATTGAAATTAATAGTGAAAAAAAGACTTCAATTCTATGAACTAGATTATCACCATTTTGATAAAGAACATGGCATTCTCTCACACAGTGAGAGTGTGTCTCTATCTTTCTGTCTCTCAGTCTCTTTTTCTCTATCTTTTTCTCTCTCTATCTCTGCCTTTGTTTCTCTGTTTCTCTGTCTCTCTGTCTCTCTCTCTTTCTCTCTGAAAGACAAGATTTAAATTTGGACACAACAGATCCTTTCTAACAAATGTTATCCCCCTTCAGAATCCCCCCACAACTCTATTACAAAGTACCTTCTTCCTTCTCACTTCAATCAGAATATGAATTATGTAGAGAAATGAGGAATAATTTGGACAGTATGCTATTAATAATGAGCTGTTTTGTTGTCTCTCCTTAATTTCATATAATGTTAATCACTGCATGAGAGTCATTTTAATGCTCTTTTATACTCTTTTCCTAATTTAGATGAATTCCCTTCATGGGCTCCTGTAAAGTCTGTTTCAAAAAAGAGCCAATGGCTTATAGTCAAAATCAAAGAGTATTACCATCAAAAGCCATGTAGGCAGTGAATTGAGGGATGAGGATCTTCTTGCTGCCCACAGCCTTGGAGCTCTAGGCCTGCTGGATATTTTGACCTCTGACACACACATGTCAAAGAATAGGGAAAGGATCAGGGTTAGTTCAAAGTGTGAGTGTCAGTGATCTTGTGGACAGTCCTCATTGCCCAGAGAGTGATCTATTTTTACTTGATACCTTCTATCATCTCACAATACATCCCAATGTTCACAATCTCTCAAAGGGACACAAACACTGCAATGGAACAGAAACAGGTCCATGTGCACTCAAGTTATCAGACTCTCAAGAGCTGCTCTTCTCCTTAAAACCTCACTGCTCAATTGCCAAAGACAGCTTTAAGAGGTAGTCAGAACCCCCACCAGCCTAGTGAGAGGACATGGGCTCTTCTGCTTTTTAGCTATGGACTAAAGCTAAGGTCTGAATAAACAAAATATTGATGTTTTTGATAGGAATATCTACCACAGCTGCTACCTTCTTGGTCCATGGTCCAACTGTCATTCCTATTGGTCACTGCCAATAGTGGGGAAACATAGTACATGTATCTCTTCTCACTGGTGAGTTTGTTTAAAAAAAAGTCTTGATGTCTTCCCGCTCTGAAGGTTGACTTTTTCAGATAACTCAATGCCACTCTCTTTTGCTTAGCAGATATACTGGTAAAAACAACAAATGCTAGCCTTGATGTTATTGATGATTGAAAAGGGAAACTTTTGAACCATTATTTGTGGCAGATACAGGACCTGGGAAAAACCTAAGGGGACTGATGAGAACTGGAAGCCCTATTAAATCCAGGAGGCCAACTTTGATTGGATCATAATCAATTTATTATACCTGGGCATTCTCGGTACACATTCACTCCCCCTTAAGTCTTTCAGTGAGTCCCATGGAACCAAGACTCTGAACAGAGTTTGATGGAATGAAACCATTATCCCACTCAAAGTAGATTGGAAGGACTTCAAGAAACATCAGTCTCACTGAGGTGAGAGGGGTGTTCAGCCCAGCTCTGATGGTGTCCTGTAAAGCCAATTAGAGGGAATTAATCATAGCTTTCAGTCCTGCTTTAATAGTGGAGCAGACCAGGGAGGCAGCCTCCAGTCCCAGCTCAGAAGACAAATTGCCACCTAAGGAAAGCAGGCTATATATGCTGCTATAGTTCAGTTACCAAGAAGACAATTAGTATAAGTTGGAATCACATAGTGTGCATTTTTAAATAAACTTTATTTGTGAAGAAACAAAACAAAATAAAACAAAACCTTTCAGTGATTGAATGCTGTGATACATTATGAATGGGATTCACCTTGTACCTGGAAGATTTGGCCAATCGTTCATATCTCAGACCTCAAACTAGTTTGTTCCTCTCAACATTTACAAGAGTAAGGAGGCTGACCCATGCTTGCGTTGTTAGGATTCTGAGAGTGATATATATTCCATAGGAATTATGTGTGTTCCATTGGTAGTATGATTTGCTGGAAAGGTACTCAGATGCAGGGAAGAGAGTTATATTGCTTTGTTATCTCACTACAATTGTCTTTTTTATTATTGGATGTTTGCTTTGTACCTCCCCTACCATTAGTGATCAACTCTCTAGAAGGGAGGGCAGCTAAAGTGATACAGTGGATAGAGTTCAGGATCTGGAGTCAATAAGATTTGAGTTCAAATTCTGTCTCAGACACTGATTAGTAAGTCACTTAAGCCTGCTTGCCTTAGTTTCCTCATCTCTAAAATGAGCTGGAGGAGGAAGTGACAAACCACTCCAGTATCTTTGCCAAATCATGAAGCTCCAATCAGATATGACTAACATGACTGAATAACACTAGAAAGGAGAGCCTGTGAAAACCTGACAATTCATTTAAATGTAGAGTCTTACATGGGTTCAATAAATTGATTTCCTAAGTATAGAGTGGCAAAGTTTCACTGTGTGTATTGCCTATTGTTGTGAGGACACAGTGTTTTCTAGACAGTATGGTAAAGTAGTGGATAGAGGAGGAAACTTGGAGTCTGCACATCTACATTTCTCTTGATGCTAGATAGTTATAATTTAACTTCTTTGAATCTTAGTTTTCCCATTTGCAAAATAGTGGTAACATTACAGGAGCAGCTAGGTAATGTGGTAGAGAGGTGTTGGACCTTGAGTCAAGGAGATTTCTGAGAAGAGAGGAAGTCAACGGAGTCTCCAGCATTTAGTAACTGTGTGATCTTGAGTAAATCTGTTTGCCTCAGTTTCTTCCACTATAACAGGGATAATAATAGCCCCTCTCTTCTAGGATTGTTTTAGGATCAAATGGGTTAATGTATACAGGTGCTAATACAGTGCCTGGTGTACGGCAAGTGCTATATAAATACTAGCAATAACAACAACTGTCATTATCATTACTACTTGTATTGTCTATCTCACAGAGTAACTGTGGGAAAAGTGTTTTACAAATCTTAAAGTGCTTTACAAATAAGTTTTATTATGGCAAAGTGCCATCAAATGTGTGATAGTTATGCTCATAAAACTCTTGTGTATGGAATTGCTTATCATCAGATGGCTTCCTTCTTTTCAGGGAAAAGCCTTGACTTATTAGAGTTTTACTGTTTTGAGTTCAAAGCACATCTTTCTCTTCCCACAAGTGAATGGGCCACCCATAGCAAAGGCCTGATAAAAGCAGTAATTGTTTTTCCTCTAGCCAGGAGCACCAGGACTGCCTGGCTGGGCTTAAACACTTGCTAAAGCCTCCTCCTGTCAGCCAGATTCCTGATGCTAAGTCGTGCCCATATATGGGAAAAGAAAGGGGGCTAAATTTGGAATTTGAAATTCACAGGCAGAGAATGGTGGATGCTCAGAATATCCTCCCCTCTGGGGAAGTGTAACTGGGAAAGGATATAGAACGTGCCGGACTGGACTGATGAAAAATTGGGCAGGTGGCGGGGAGGACAGTAAACACGGGACAAGCTACTTAAGGATGCATCTATTCTTTAATAACTGTCATTTTTATTAGCGTGCTGGAGATCACATCTGCTGCTCCGTCACCATTGTATAGCTTGTAATTCATATCTTAATCTACGAGACTCATATATTACCCCAACTTTGGCTCTTCTTTAAGACATTAATAAGATGAAAAGGGTTTCCTTGTTTTCTTTCATCTATTCTGGAAAACTTGGCCATTAGAAATGCTGGCTCCTCAGCTACAAGCTAGACACCTTTGCCCTGTGGGCATTTCCAACTAGGCAAGTCCAAAGCAAAACATGTTATCTCCCCTCAGGTCTATCCCTCCTTCAGACTTCTCCCTTCCCCATCATTCTTTGAGTCGCATGGCTTGACAACATTGGAGTCATAATCTCTTACACTCTACTCTACCCTGCCCCTGACATTATAAGTTACCAAATCACATTTCCCCCACCCTCTCTGGGTGACCAGTTTATTTTTAAACTGTCTTTTATCCTGAAGTTAGCAAGCATCCAAAATTAGCATTTCTATATACCAAATGGAACTGGAAAAGAGGATCACATGTGAAACTACAAATTGCAGCCTCCAGTCTTGTTCATTCCATCTTGAAGCTCATCCTGCATCCCTGCACTCCTATAGTCACAACCCCCTTTCAGGTTCTCACCACCATCTTGCCTGGACCACGATAATAGTATCATACTGAGACTCCCTGAAACCAGTCCCATTCTCACATTGATTCTAAAGTCATCTTTCCAAACTACTGGTTCGATCATTTTGCTTCTCGTGCATAAAATTCTTCAGTGGCTCCCTATTACTTCTAAGATAAAATATGGTTTCTCAGCTGAGCGTTTAAAACATCGTGATAACATTTCATGCCTACCAGATCAGCTAAAATGATAGAAAGGGAAGGTGACAAATATTGGACAGGATGTGGGAAAATTGGGATATGTGGCATTTAAAAAGTTTTAAGAGACATAGTTCCTGGGTAATTTGATCATTTTATTAATAAGTTTGCAGGAGGATCATTTGGCCATCTCCCAGACCAAAGACAATCATGGTGGTGACTAAATTTATATACTCTTCAAACTTGTAAGTGGGCTATTGAATGGAAATCAAATCTAATTTTTTAACAAAATTGGAGCTGGACAATATTAAAATAAAGGGCCGAGTATCTCTTGGATAGGGAAAGTATCTCCCTACAATACCACTCATGACTTTCAGCTATCAATTCAAAGAATATATACCCCATTCAAGCCTGAGCGGAACACAATGGGCTTCCCCTCCCTAGATTAAATTTCTTTTAAGTTTGAGGAGGGTCTCATCAAGATATAGAGTTGATACAATCTCATTATCAGTAATATCCTTCAAGAAAAATTAAAACTCTTTAAAATGAGCAATTTAGAAGCAATTTAGAGCCCCAGAATCTTGCCAAGATATTGGTTATTAATAATTATTGTAAATGAGCCAACCATTTTGGAGAGTAATTTGGATTTATATCCAAAGAGTTATTAAACTGCCTATTCCTTTTGACCCAGCAATATCACTACTTGATCTATTTCCAAAGATGATTAGGAGAAAGAAGAAAAAGAAATTATATGTTCTAAAATGTTTATAGCAGCTCTCTTTGTGTTTGCAAAAAAAAAAAAAAAAAAAAAAAAAAAACTCTGGAAATTGCAAGAGATGCCCATCAATTGGTGAATGGCTAGACAAGTTATGGTATGCAGTTGTGATGGAATACCACAGACTTGCATGAAATAATGAAGAGCAAATTGAACAGAACCAAGAGAGCATTGTATACGGTAACAGCAATATTGTTTTGAGAATGACTTTTCGTGCATTAATTATTTTGCCTATTATAAATTTCTAAATGAATATAACTATCAGCTCTGGTAACAAAGGACCAAATAGTCACAGAGGTTTTGCAAGCACTGTTAACTCCAAAAATATCAAAGAGCTCATTCAGGTTAAAAGCAACAAACAAACAAACAAACAAAAAACTTTCTTCATCTCATTGGGGGAGAGAAATTAGACATGTGTTGGGTTCTCCTTCAGTAAGACACCTGAGACAGTGGGGCTAAATCTTGATTTATATATTTGTGTCTAGATAAAGAATTAAAAAGAGCAGCTTAGCAATAGTGGTGAGGTACTACAAAGTGAGGCACAGTGGTCTAGGGACAAAAAATTCATTCATAGCAAGGCTTCGTGTTTAGGACTGCTGGTGCTTTCCTCAGCTCAGGGTTCACCAATTCAGTGATATGGTTGGAACAAAATTCACCCAGAGTGCAAAGGATTATTGTTATGTCAAATTTAAGTCACAGTGTGCTTATTGGGCTTTAGCGCTGTAAAACAGTGTGTCTGGTAAAAAATGGAGAAATGAAAAAAGAAGGGTGGTCTTGGATCTTAGCATAAAGAATATATGAAGAAAATACTATCTGAATCCAGAGAAAAAACGAATATCATATGTATATATATATATATATATATATATATATATGTGTGTGTGTGTGTGTGTGTGTGTGTGTGTGTATAAGCATATATACATACATATACACCTATTTGTGTGTAATGGTAGCTATTTCTTGGGTGGGGAACAGAGGGGAAAAAAGAAAAAAAAAGAAATATATATGATAATTTGGTTGTATTTTTGAAAGAAATAGCAAGTTGTGCATAGTAAATATGCAGTTTTATGTATAATCATCTTTTTTATAGTACTGTGTTATGGAAAAGCTTGTTGTATTGTGTAAATTTAAAAAAATAAAATTGAAAAAACAAAATAAGGTTCACTGAGTAATTGAAAGGTAAGAAATACATTTAAAATTAAATTAATGTATCCATAAAAAATTTCAATACAAATAAAAAACATTCTAGGGCTAGCACCAATTTACTTTTCTAGTCTTGCTTCATATTTCTTCCCTTCCTGGGCTCTGGGATCTAGACAAATTGACCTTTTTGCTGTCCCCTAAGCTAAACATCCCATGTCTCATTTTCTGTCTTTGCTGAGAGAATTCTACATTCATCTGCACTCCCTCCTCTCCTTTCTTTCTCTCTATTTTAATTTCAATCCTTACTTTTTTCTCTCTCAAATTATATTGTATTCAGTTATGGGGGAAGGGATCGAGCATTTATGTAGTACTACTATGTGTCAGACACTGTGCTAAACACTTTTTAGAAATATCTCATTTGATTGTCATAACAACTCTGGGAGATGTGACCTATATCATCCCATTTTGCATTTAAGGAAACTACACTAACAATGATTAAATGACTTGCTCAGATGTCACACAGCTGTATTTGGAGCTGCATTTGAACTCAGTACTCCTGAGTCACCAGCCTAGAATTATCTTTTGGAACTTATTTCCCTTCAGTAAAATGTAAGGTCTTTGAAGCAGAACTGTTTAACATTCCATTCTTGAATCAATGACCCCTCCCACAGAACCTATTGATTCCCCCTTGTGGTCTTCTTTTCACTCTTTCTGTCCAGTTTAATCCATTCTAAGAAAGTCTATCATCAACTCTTAGAGTGTACTCTATCTTCCCCCCCCTTTTTTTTTCTTACCAAGTAAGAGTTATGGAGGGAAATGGAAAAAAAAAATATCCTTTATAACTTTCTTTTAACTTTGTGTCTATTTACCAAAGCCGAGTCTTACCTGGGCTTAAGTCACTAGTTCAGCAGTTTGATCTCCATAACTTGCTATAATTTAAAATGGATTCCGTTCTGAACATGATTATTCTATCAACTCTTGTATGGAGCTCTCATTAGAAAGAAAGAAGAGTTTCTCCTTTATAGCTAGGACTTTGACTTTGTGATAATCACAGGATTGCATGAGAAATAAAATTTCATTGACTTTGTGGTAATCACAGGACAGTAGTTGTAATTAAATTTAGAAATGTAAAAGATCCATTGGGAAATAACAACAACAACAACAACAACAAAAAGAAATAAGATTGTAAAACATCAGGATTTGGAAAAATATAGTGCCTCTTCATGATTTCAATGAACTGTTGGTGAAATATCCCTCTTTCCTTTCAGAGAGGAGGATTGGTGGATTGCTGTCACAGAATGAGGCATACGGTTATTTAATCATCTGTTCATTTGTTCTGGGTAGCTGATCTTTGTCCTCTTGAGCATCTTATTGAGAGCAGGGGTAAATGTGGGGGGGAAATGGGGAATGATAGTAATATTTTAAAAGGATATTAATAAAATGTTGTAAAGAAAAAACTTATTGTATTTTTAAATGCATATTTGTTCCATGTAACACACCATATATTTTCTAGTAATGTCATCTTATATTTGTCTAGGACTTTGCAATTCTAAAAAATGAATGATCTCATTTAAATGTCACAAAATCCTGCAACATAAATAGAACAATATTATCGCCTTCATTTCCAGAGGAGCAAATAGATTGGAAGAGGGTTAGATGACTTTTTAAAATTCACATAACTAGTAATTGGTAGAGGTAGAATTTGAATTCAGGTCTTTTGATACTATGTCCAATTTAGGTCTTTAAGTATTGCAAAAAAAAAAAAAAAGATTTCTTTATGTAAAAAACTTGTGATTTCCAAATGCCTTGTGGGGGAAGGAAGGTAAAATATAGAAAATATAGAAAACAGGAAAAAAAGTATTTCTTTTATTCCTCCTTTTCTTCTTTTTGTCCTTCACTTTCTTCAATAGCTTAGGTCAGAGGTGGCTAGTAGGCAATTCTGCCATGATAGAATGTGATACTGCCCTTTCTATAGGTTCTTTCTCTAATTCACTGTTGTCCAGTTTTGGTTTGGTTGATGAGCTCCTCCTCCACATTGTTGTCTATCTGTCATGTCCGCTATAGGACTTTGATACAAAATTAGGTAGGTAGGTGATCCAAGAATACCTGCTCGTTGTTGGTCAACTGCTTGGTCCACTCTGTCAAAACCCTGCGAGGATAACTAGGTTTAAAGTTATCCTTCTTTAAAATTCTTCAGTCCATATTTCCCCCATAAGGAACAATAATAAATGAACTATATGCCCTATAAAATATTTCCATTTTTTCTCACAGCATGACAGGAAGACCATAGCAATTTCTAAAATACTGATATATATATATATATATATATATATATATATATATATATATATATATATATTTAGGCATCTAAGTGACAGACTAGATGGAGTGCTGGGCCTGGAGTCTAGAAGATCTGAGTTCCCTTCAGATCTGCTATCGACTAGCTGTATGACCCTGGCTAGATCACTTAATGTCTCAATTTTTAAATGGAGATAAAAGTAGCATCTACCTTGCTATGAGAATCCAATGAGAAAATATTTCTAAAGTGCTTAGCATGGTACGTGGCACATAGTGGGTAAATAATAATAATAATAATTCTTAATAAAATTTGATCCCTTTATCAATTTTCTTGGGTCCCAGCAAAACTCTGGTCCTCAAAGCATCAGCTTTGTAGCTCACTGTATGTATAATGTTTCTCTCTGATTTTCTCTACACTTGTGCAAACACAAGTAAACCATGTGGCTTATCTGCTCTTTTCATTCTAAACCCTCATCCTACCAAAAAAAAAAAAAAACACATGTAAAAATAGTCACTGTGTTTTTGTGGCTAAGGGCAAATTAGGCTTTTTTGAAGGAAGATGTAAGGAATACTATTATGAGATCTTCCTTTTTTACTATCTCTCTTCTCTCTCCCACTCTAACCTTCCCATTGCTCTTAAGTAGAGAGAAGGAAATATTATTATTTGTTACTAGAATTTTTGTCAGCACTCCAGAAAGTTTACTAAGCAAAAAAAGGCCCATTTTAAGAACATTTACTGAACTCAGCTGCAGAGGAAGTTGTAACAGAAATTAGTCCTCAAACACAAACACTTAAAGAGTTTCTAAAAATAGAACGTCACTTCAATGGGATACTTGACAACTTGGGAGCCATTGACAATCTCAGTTTTAAAGGTCTGGACTGACAGAATTTCATCTATTATTTTTCACATACATCAAAGAAGAAAGATAATATTGACTTAGTTTACTAGGTTGTTGAACAAATCATTAATATTATGATGCCGGTCATATAGTAGGTGTTCACAAAATGCCTTTGGGTTGCTCGAGTAGAATATTTTATAAACAGAAAAGGTTTTATGTCATATCCATAACTTGTCACCTCTGCTGTTTGGATATCTGGGATCTATCTTATGACCTCTAACCTTAATCTTTGCTTCCCCTTGAGTCTTTTAATCTTTTTCTCACAAGTCATTCTTAATCGAACGTAATCATTCTTGTTTCTCTTCTTCCAAATGCCTTCCCTTTGACAATATTTTAATAACAACTAAAGCATCCAGGCAGAAAATTAAAAAATAAAATGCTTTCCTAATACCTCCCTTCCTCACTCTTCTGAACCAGAAGTAGAGTACAAAAGAGCCCACTCATGTTGACTAAAATAGAAAATGGCGAAAGAGGTAGTGAGGAACTCAAGAGGGTTGGGGAAGATTAAGTCACAGGGTAGTTGCTTTGTTTCTTCTGAAGTTTATCCATCCATCCATCCATCCATCCATCCAATAAATATTCTTTGAATACCTGTGATATGACACAACATGTTAATGTTTGATCTTTGGGAACAACTAAGAGTATAAAACTCAGTTCTTGCATTCAAGAATCTTACAGTCTATAAGATAAGATAACATATGTATATAAATTACTTCCATAGATAAATATCGATTTAAAAATACACTATTATAAATGTGCTATAAATAGCACAAACTCGTTTAAAGAACATTGTGGAAGATATACAATAGATACCCAACACCCAATAGTTTTCTGATGATAATGTATGAGGCCATTACATAGGATATATAACTGAACAAACTGGATTTTAATAGGCTTCCCAAAGTATTTCACGAAACCAAAATGATTGTAGCCTCCTTTCACTTAATCACCCAACAGCCTATAAATGCCTACTATGTGCAAAACTGTTATATCTCTGCTGTTGATTGATAGCAAGTGAACAAAAGATTAAAAGCAGAAAAATACCAAGAAAGAGTAAGAAAGATCCAAAAGAGAAAAAGTCAAAATAGTCAAAATGGCTATATTGTCAGGCAGAGAATAATAGCCCTTACAAAGTTGAGCTAATCAAGAACTCTCCTACTGAAAACTTTCTTCCTGTAAAATAGGTTGTTGAAATTGAATAGAATACTTAATAGAGTTATAGAAATCTAAACAACAGCAATAAAGTATAAAAACAAAATTAAAAGAATAAACAATGGCAATAAAGAATTTAAAATGTTTCTTTGAAGATTACAATTTTATGCTTAGAAAACTCAACATGGTCAACAAAAACATTAAGATGATAAAGAGCTTTAGTAAAGTATCAGTTTATAAGGTAAATCCAAAAAATCATTTGCATTTCTACATACTAACAGAAAGAAACAGGAAAAGTGATTAGAAAAAGAAATATCCTCTTAACATAAAGACAAAATATAACAAATTCTAAATGATTGGAACAAAACATCGAAGAACTTATAGAGGGGTATTATTTCCTTGTGATTAGATGAGGAACATGTGATTAAATGTTATTATTGCCCCAACTAAACACTAATAAATACCAATAGGCTACTTTCTATAAAAGACAAGTTCATAGCAAACTTCACAGAAAACAGTAGATTGGTATGGACAAAAAGGCTTATGGGAGAGAGGAAAAAAAAAACACAACCTATTTGGTAAAGGGGATCTTGCCCTACAAGAAGTATAAGTCTACTTCAAAGCAATAATTATAAAAAGCATCTGGAATTGGAAAAAAATGACAAATATGTCAATGCAACAATATAGAAAACTTGAATAAGTTTGAGGTTATTTGGAAAAAAACAATATTTAAAAAACTTCCAAGTATCTAATAACACAATATAATAATAACTGTTGAAAAAACTTAATAGAGGCATAATGAAAAATGAATTAGGTTTCAGACCACATATCATATACTATAATACAATAGAACAGGATTAGCAATTGACGCATAATAACAAATATTCATGGAATAAAAAGGCATATTTTTGTTTTAACTTTAAAATAAAAAACAATCAATCAAACGAAAGAAAGGAAGACAAATTTGATGTTTGGTTATTAAAAGATGAACAGATTTTTCTAGCAAAAGTAATAACTTTAAAATTCAAAGAAGAGAGAAGGATTGGGGAAAGTGTTTTCACTAAATCAATTAGATAAGAATATGTCATTCAAGAGGTATAATTATCTGATACATATCTATAAGACTATAGCAATGGAGTCATGGTCAATGTATATGAATTGATACTTTTTAAAGGAGGAAACAATCTACTAATAATTACCTGAAAATGCTCATAACCCTTAAAAATCAGTCATGTATATCAAAACAATGATTAAGATAATGTGTTTTATTCACTGAAATTATTAAGTTAGTGAACACACACATATTTATATGGTACTAGGGCTACAGATTGATACAAACATTTTGAAACCAATAGGGCAATATACATTGAGTCACTTAAGTATCTTGCCTTTTTACCACGATAGTAGAGGCTTAGTTCTAAAAATATCAGAAAAAATGGAAAAGGGGACCTATCCATTAAAAAAAAAAAATTGTAGAAATTTTATTTGTAATTCTAAAAAAAAAACCCCAACAACAACAACCTAGAAATAACTTTTATGTATTAAAACTGGAGAATGGCTGAATAAATTATGGCATATTAATACAGAATCCTCCATAGGTCTCTAAGTCATCCCCATTAAATGATAGCATTTCTCATTATTTCTCCCGTTCTCTGAACTTGTCTCTTGAATCTCACTTTAAAAAGTCTTGCTTGTAATTCTAATTACTCTGGGTCACTGTTTAAAAGCTCGGTTCTCTCTGCAAGGAAATACATCCCTTATTTACCTTTCTCCTCTGGAGACCTTCAGTGAAATCCTGACTGAAATCACAAGTGAAAGTAAGTCAAGCAGTCTTGGGGGAAAATATCATGAGTAGGATTTAGTGTGCTGCCTTACTAGACCTTAAGAGGTGAAACTACAAATGCAAAGATGTAGTACTGAAGGATAATGGGAGAACTCTGCAATGTGGGTGCGGAAGGGGATGATCTTTGCGTGACTTGATTCCAGCTAGTTCTGCACATGCTTGAGTTTCAAGTAAAACAAACCAAAAAGAACCAAACCCCACAAATGTATTAATCCATTTTTAAATGGATTAAATGGATTTTAAATGGATTAAAATCCATTATTTTAAAAATGATTTTAAATGATTTTCAACTATCTATTTATTCCCTTTTATGTTGCAAATGCATCTTAGTGTGGGAGATTTAGCTAAGTTTTGTGTTGAACCTTCTAATTAACTACCTTTATGGCCTTAGGCAGATCACTTACTTTCCTTATCTACAGGGGATGATACTTTTACTTTTTACTTTCATAGGCTGTTGATTAAACATGACAAGATATGTGAAAAGGCTTTCTTTCCTTCCTTACTCTTTCCCTTCTTCCCTCCCTCTTTCTTTCTTTCTTTCTTTCTTTCTTTCTTCCCTCCTTCCTTCCTTCCTTCCTTCTTTCCTTCCTTCCTTCCTTCCTTCCTTCCTTCCTTCCTTCCTTCCTTCCTTCCTTCCTTCCTTCCTTCCTTCCTTCCTTCCTTCCTTCCTTCCTCTCCCTTCCTTCCTTCCTTTCTCTCTCTTTCTTTTTTTTTGTTTCTTTCATTCTTTCTTTATTCCTCTCTCTCTAATAAAGCATTATCAAAATGTAATTTTTAAAGATATGCTACCTCTATTGACTATATGTTTCTTAAAACTGATTTTGTCAACTTGGATTCTTGGTCTACTGAATATCTGAAAAATGTAGCTGGAGACACTGTATTGCTTCCCCCCTTCCAGTCTATGGTCCCAAGTGTAACACCAATACATTACATGATTATATGCTCGGGACATTATCAAGAAAGAAGAATAGTTGGTTTAGAAGAACAGGAAGAATGTATTGTCACACAGGTAATAAATAGCAGGACTGGGATTTGAACCTACTTGATTATAGAAACTTGGCAGCCTAACTATTCTTGACAGTATTGTAATTACAAGCAAATACACAAGTGGGTTCTGGCTGTTTGGAAATGGGGATGCTAGTACATAATTTATCACCCTTCCTCCACTCAGCTCTACTCTCCAAAATGGGTCTCAGTAAGTAATATTGACCGGATTGAAGAACTGGCTTTCCTATTATGATCTACTTAATTAAAAACTGACTGCTCTTAAAAAACAAACAAACAAACAAACCTTCACCAACCTTCAGATTTGGCATAGTTTGGAACATAAAAAATAAAATATTTCTTCTAGCTTTCCAGAGGGATCCAAATAAGGAAGAATAGGACAAGCATCATGAAGAGAGCAGAGTTATGTACTTCTGGGTTGTATCTCTTGACTTTAATTTCTTTACATCTATCTAAGCAGGAATGTCTCTCATTTTCTTCTTATAGGCTTTTTTTCCTTCCCCCCCTCCCCTTTTTTAAATCCATCTTCATCATCTTCACTGCCTGTGAAGAACAAGTTAGCACCATGGATGCCTTAGAATCAGCCAGAGTCAGGAAGCAAAAGTCCTTGGTCTTTATTCTTGGTCTTTAGGGGTAGAAGTGAAGGGGATGGATGCAGGATCTCCACGACCTCCCTTCTCCTTGTCTACCACCAAAGTGACCCTGGCTTGTCTTACACCACCCCTAATCCCTCCTACAATTATCTATATACACCAACACATCAAGCCAGCACAAAATAGTGGGAAGGGCCATTTTCCAAGCATATGCTAATAGAGTATTGTCCATTCAGTAATTAGCCTTAAGTGTTCAGTTGTCTAACCCCAGTGCACCTACTCAGAGTTTCAGCCCTTTACAACTGCCAAACAATATGTCAATTAATTGCAATCATACTTTTAGTCATCTTGTTTATAATCTAATCACACAGCAAGTTGTTGTTTTTTTTATCTAATTTGTGATCTCTAAAAGTTTTTAGGCTACAATTTAATTATGCTTATCCACAATTTTATTTTAAAAATAACAGTTCTGGGTCCTTAATAATTGTCATTAAATAATTGTCTCTGCAAACATGAAGCTTTGAAAGCTACATTCAACTTCATAGCATTCTATGGCTCAACATTTACTCAAAACTGCAGCTTATAAGCCCCCATCAGTGCTTTACTTTTACCAGACCAAAAGAAAACAAATAATACAAACAAACAAACAAGCAAACAAAAAAAAAATCCTGCTCTTCCTTTCATACCTGAGCATAGTCTCCCACAAATTCAGACCAATGTTGTTAAGGACAGCACACATCTCTGGCAACAAATGGAGTTGGGAAATTGTTTAATGAGATTCACCTAGTCTGGTAGTATAATGGTTAATACCTAAAAAAGATCTCAAACTATTATCATTTAATAGACTTGGGGGATGGCAGGCTCATTAGGAGAGCCTTCAATTTTAATGTGATTTCCACTATACTGGACAAAAAAAGCAAGTTGAGAAGTTTGAGTGGATAAGAGAATAGGAAAGAGTCTGGATGGAATCAGAACTTTAATTTGAAAAATAATGCAAAAAATTTAGATGAGCTTAATTAAAGTTTAGCCTCTGCAACTTTTAGAGATCATAAATAAGATAAAAATTTTGCTGTGTAACTAGACTATAAGTGATTCTACCAAAAATGCTGTTGGGATCAGAAACATTAGTCCACATATTGCTTGGCAGGGAGGATGATGAAGGTGAATAAAAAAGGGAAAATATAAACTTAACTTCATTAAGCCAACTTTCCTTGGATGTATAATCATTTATATTTTATGCATACTATTTTATGGGAATATCTTCTGATAAATTCCTATGCTTTTTTTTTAAACATGGAAATAATATTGGATTCTGGCCATGTTAATTGCTTGCAAAGACTAGAAGATCCTACCAAGCTAAAATGTCTTTATGCATGATTCCAGAATGAATTGCCTGTCTATCACAAGAGGATCCAGCCTGGTTAAATTCAAAGCAGTTTATTACCAAAGAGCTGGTAATAACTCACAGAGGAGGGAGTTATAATTTGTACCAGGAGAAGATGTATCGTAGCAAAAAAAAAAATATGGATCTTTGAAGTATTCCAGTTAGGAGGATCACTCACTGGCATGTCACTGAATGAAGCTGTGCTCCCTGCAAATACAAAACTTGGAAAACTCCACCCCAAACTCTCCTTCTAAGCCCTGCGCCAATGTGTTTCTTTTACCAGACCAAATAAACATATTTAAAAAAAAGGGAAAAGCCTGTTCCCTCTGGCACTCCAGGGGCACATTCTCCCACAAGTTGCAGACCAATGCTTGGAAGGACAGCATGCATCTCTGATGAACAGGAGGAGATGACAAGAAGAGTTTGGAAAGCTCTTGTCTTCAAATTCTGTCCATGCAGGAATATTTCTTCTCTCTGGAATCGATGCTTTCCTGCAGAGGTGCTAATGCTGGCTCTTGTTCTGATGATGTCATCTCCCGGGATGCTGGCTCAGTCCAGCTGTAAGCCACTTTTGTTGTCCTCATCGTCAGTTGTTTCTGACAGTTACTGGTGTCATCTCCTGGGCTGGCATTTTGTTTGATCATCTCAGCCCCGACAATGAAGGACAAACAGCAGCAGCCGCTCTCTTCTTCCCTAATTTCAGCTGCTGGAAAGCTCCTTCTCTGGTGAATGGATAGATCTCTGTTGTGAGATAGCCCATAGCCCTGACACATGTGACCTCTTCTGTGAGTCAGATACCTGGGTCCCCGCTCCAGCTTCCCTTTCACATCACATAAAACACCTGAACCAATCTCCTTTGAATTAATTTGCTTCTTCTGTAGTGACTTGCTCTCTTGGACATCCTATCTGGAAATGATGAGAAAATACTTTTCAGCTCTTGACATGTCTCTAGCAACTAGACTGCTTCTGCAAATTACTCTGAAGTAGCCATGTGTGTTGTCCTTTACAACACTGGCCAGGGACTTGTGGGACAATATGTCTCTGAGTGTGTGGGGAGGGGCAGATGTTACTTTTTTTTTAATCTTCCTTCCTTCCTTCTTTTTCTTTCCTTCCTTCCTTCCTTCCTTCCTTCCTTCCCTCTCTCCCTTTGTTTCTGTCTCTCTATCTGTGTTTCTGTCTCTCTCTCTCTCTATCTTCCCTCCTTCTCCTTCCCTCTGTCTTTTCCCCTCCCTGTCTCTGTCTCCCTCTCCCTCTTCCTTCCTTCCTTTCCTCTCTGCCTTTCTTTCTGTCTCTGTCTCTCTCTCCCCTCCCTCTTCTTCCCTCTTTCTCTTCCCCTCCCTCTCCATCTTCCTTCCTTCCTTCCTCCTTTCTCCTTCCTTCCTTCCTTCCTTCCTTCCTTCCTTCCTTCCTTCCTTCCTTCCTTCCCTCTCTCTCTATCTTTCTCTCTGACTCTCTCTCTCTCCCCTCCCTTTCCTTCCCTCTCTCTCTCCCTCTCCCTCTCTCTGTCTCCCTCTCCTTCTTCCTTCCTCCTCCCTCTCCTTTTTTTCTTATACTCATTTGTTTTCATTTGATCTAGTAAAGGAGCCATATAGGCAAAGGCTTGCCAGCTGCACTGTTGGGTAAATACTGGCCCACAGAATGCTATGGACCTGAGTATAATTTTCCAAGTATCCCTTCAGTAAGACTAGCTCAGTTGAATTTTGCCTTTTATCCGTTTTTCACTATTCCTTCTTGTCAACATCACAAACAAGATGCTTCCACCACTCTTCAGAGTTAGATGCATTTTACAAAGCTGAAATGCAATGAAAACATAGACAGTTGCTATTAGAGGTTCTATTTCTTTTGGTGGGAAAAAAGAGTTTAAAGAATTGAAACTGAATGACAGAAACTAATGACATTTTTATTATATCTTCAAGTAGATCTTTGGAAGGATTGTGGGAGTGCTGGAATAAATGTTATCAGGGAACTTGAGAAGATTTATTCACTGAAGAAAATGATAAAATGTCTTGTGATGATTTGAGTCCTAGAGCATGATATATATGGCTCTTTTTGGTTGGGATTCTGTGAGAGATATACAGTCAATGGTATACATGCCCATCTATTTAACATTACACTTATTCATTCTCTACATCATATCTTTCTCCATGGGGTCTAAATGTACTCTAGCTACTTCTATTCACTATTTTGGCAACTATACTCACAAAAATCCATTTTGTCTGTGCACGTAAGAATGAGTAGGTATAAAGTGAGGCAGTTTGGTAACATGGAAACCACTTGAGACTTCAAATCAGGAGACCTGACTTCACATCCTGGCATTTGGACCAAATCATCCTCCATGCCAGGGAAATCACTGAGCATCTGCTTCTTTATTTATAAAATGATACCTATACTGTTCAACTCAGCACAAAGGTCCTTGTAAGCCTGAAATGCTTATGCCAAAATTAATTGTTATTATTAACTATAATTGCAATTTAAACTTAATTAATACGGTACTGGATTTCTAGCAGATAGTAACTCAAACTGGCCATACAGTATCAAGGTTGAAATCTGGAGCAAGACAAATCTTAGAATATATTTAACAGACTGTAAATATTATTAACTTCATGCTTGAAGGATTGAAAATTAGTTGTGAATATTTGGGAGTAGATGTGCTCTGTTATCTGTCTAGTAGTCTGGAAGTTGACTGTTTAGAGAAAAGTCATTAGGGATATCCCAGAAATAGAAAACCACTTTAATGATTTTACTAAAGAAAAACTCAGCAGTAGCTTAGACTGGTTTTCTCCTGTGCCTAACTAAAGAATATTCAGAGGGCTCTTTAAGCATGAATTAAAATAAGTATAAGATATGTATATGCATACATACATGTATTTAACTTATTAATCTAAATGCAGGATTAGTCTAAAAGCTATTTACTTTGGGGAACATTTTCAGGACCACACAATTATTTCTTAGCTTAAGTATTTCCAGAAGTGCCTTTATAATGAGAACAATATCAAAAATAGATACTAAATTTTATTTAAAAACAATAATTCACGTCCATAGGTCTTTAGGTTGATCTGAAGATGATGTGGTTGGCTATCACATCTAAATGGTTTTATAAGGCTTTACCCTTCATTTGAGGAACAGCTGAACCCCATGAGAGGCAATGTGCTCTAGTGAGAGACATAAAGAGCTGGAATTAAGGATACTGGTTCTCGCCCAGATCCAACCACTAATTGATAGCTCCCATTATAATTATTTTTTAATTCACAATATATCTAATATCAGGAACATAGTAAGTATTTAATGAATGTGTATCGATGATTGATTGATTAATGAAATGCATGAAAGCTCTACGTATTTGAGAAGGTTTTTTTAAATTTTAATTTGAGAAACCTTTTAATGAAAATGCTGTGCTAGGTGGGGTGTAGATGGGGAGATTTAATGCATGCAAACAAAGTTTAAAGATTTATTTGTTAATCTGTGGGGTCTTCTGTCCAAAATCTTCTTTGGAAGTCTTCTTGGACTTTCTTCTATGGAGTCTTCTACAGAAGCGTTCTTCCATTATAGCATGGAAATAACATGCAGTTGGCATGGAGGGGACAAGGAGATGATAATGGGTTTTTTAGGGATTTGCCAGAGGTGTACAAGTTCTTATAGATTCTAAAAGCTGGAGATGCTTCTTGTAACAGAGCATACCTACTATATGAGGCCCGCCTCCTAAATAGGGAAAGGCTCATCACCAGAAGATCAATCTCTTTAAGTGCTTTTTTTTTGGCCAGTGACAAAACAATATAAAATAGTTCCTGGTACTAGGGATTCTTATGCTTCTGTAGCGATAGCTCTAAAAAAGGGAGCAGAGCAGACCCATGTCTACACAATTTTAGACCATCTAGAAGTAATAATGCAAGACCTTCTAGAAATAGTAACGAAACAGTGAATATTCTAAATGTAAGCTTTTCTCCAAGTCAATAAGCATTTATTAAGAATCTACAATATGACAGACAGCACATTAGGCATTGTGGATGCAATGAAAGGAATAAAACATTCCCTGATCTCAAAGAGCTTATGATTCATATAAGGCTTCCCATGTCTCTTTGAGATCTTTCTCCCCCTGTTTTCTTCGTGTAGAATTCATAATGTTATACTATTTATGCTACCAGAAATGAAAAGACAGTTTAACAGTCATGAAAGATTTGCATGAATTTGTATGAATTTGAGAACTAAAGGAACAATCAAAATTATATACAATATTAATATTATAAAAACAAACAATATTTTGCTAACAAAGAAAAATTCTGCCAGGAAGATGATGGTCTAATATAAAGAATTTAGAAATGTATTTTTGGATAAGTCAATAGGTCCCATCCCAAGCTTCACTGGATCATAGTTTGAGTTCTGATGACTCAGAGTGAATGTAAATAGCATTTGTTTCTGTTTTGGCCAGAAATCCTAAGAATCTTTCCCTTCCACATTGATTATTTTTGTTTTGTTTTTGACTAGGTAAAAGAGGCCTTTTTTTGCCTCTTTCTCACCTAGGCTCAATTACTGAATGGGTATTGTCTTAGATAATCTGAGACCTGGGAAAAACCTTAGTGTAATAAATCCACCTTTCCTATATCATCTGTTCTCATGCAAAATGAAGGACAAATAACAACAGTCTTACTGAATGATTGGATACTTCTTTCATCTCAAAGATCTCCATTGTTGTCAACCTTTCCATCTCCCTTTCTAAGTAGGTAAATATTCTAACAACAAGCACTTGCTAGGAAGTGCCTTTTTTCCTCTAACTCTGTGGTTTTAGAGCTGCTTGTTGCCAGAGTGAAAACCTATTTGACTCTTCTTGCCTCTCTCCATCATAGCACTGTCTTATTTCCTCCTTTTGCCTTCCTTTTCATCTGCTGTTGTGATCCCTGGAGCTCCTAACATTATTAATGAGCTTCTCTCTAGACTAGATCCTTTCCTTTTACATTCATTTCATAGTGAATTCACGTGCTCAGGGAACTCTACCTGACTTCCATCAGAGAGCTTGTCATCTTTGGCCATCCCTTTTTCAATGCCATCTGGACCTTTCTCATCTGGACCCTCTGATATAATGGGCCCAAAAGGCATATTATTTGCATCCTACTTCCATACTCCTTTGTCAACAAATCAACAAGCCTTCTTTACCTGAGATTTTCTCTTGTGTTTGTATTATAATCAACTAAAAGGGTGTTTCAATAATCCAAGTAATGAAGACCCATATTTGCACTACAGTTGTGTGAGTAGAGAGAAGGAGAGTGATATAAAGGTAGAAGCCAAAAGATTTTCATCAAAAAAGATATTGATACCTATAATACCCCTCAGATTTCTTATGACCAAAGGGAATAATGTATGTAGAATATTTTCCATGACTTAATGTTATATAAACACCTGTTATTATTATTCACTAGTAATGATACTAAAATAGTAATAATAATAATTCCAATGTTTTCCAATAGCAACAGGGTCAAATATCAAACCGTCTGTTTGACATATAAAATCCTTCATAACCTAGCCCTTCCTATTTTTCCACTTTTCTTCCATTTTACTGACTGGCTTATTCTAAGATCCAGGTACCCTAGCTTTCTTGCTGTACCCCTTGTACTAGACATATAGCTTTTAACCTATTCTTACAATCTCTTCATCTTCAGGTCACACTGCCTCCTTTCTCATGGAGTTTAGTGACTGGCTGACAGTTTTCCTCCCCACTCCAGATAACTATCCATATGTCCACTTGCTCATCTTTATGAGAATGTTCTATGCATATATTGGGGATATTAATGGAAACCGAAGAAGAGAAGAGACTGGATTTTACAGATGATCTTTTTTATAGCCGATCACATCTTTATAGGCACACAATTGACTGCAAGGCATAAAGAATACAAAATCCTGCTGGGTTTATTGTTTGTTGATTATAAAAAAGCATTTGACTTGGAAGAACAAAATGGAGCATTACAGACTGGCCTCTAGCAAAGTGTCTCACATACATATGTTCAGATCATACAAGATTCCTTAATGGAAGTAAGATGGGGAAGGACTTTCAATGTCAAACAGAGCACCAAATACAACACTGGGCCCGGAGTCAGAAAAATCTGAGTTTAAATCTAATCTCAGACACTTACTGGCTGTGTTACCCTGCTCATGTCATTTCGTCTATCTCATTCTTTTTCAGTTATAAAATGGAGATATTAATAGCTTCCAGGGTTGTTGTGAGGATCAGATGAGATAATTTTTATTAAAAGTACTAAGCACAGTGGCTGATGCAAAATAGACTTTCATTCCCTTTCTTCTTTTTGATTATGGAAATAATAGGGAAGCTCTGTAATTTATTGAATAGAAGGGGTGACATGGTCAAAACTGTGCTTCAGGAAATTAATTTTGGAGGTCAGATTGGAGTAGGGAGAAGCTTGAGGCACAGAAACCACCCAGAAAACCCTTTTATAGTCCAAGTGTGAGTGGTTGGAGAGCTTAAGGAGTATGTTAGTTTTGTGAGTGGAGAGCTGGGGACATGTGGGAGAATTGGAATTTTTTTTTTTTTTGAGGCAATCAGGATTAAGTGATTTGCCCAGGATCACACAGCTAGCAAGATTCCAGTGTGTCAGGATAGGTTTGAACTCAGGTTTTCCTGATTCCAGGGCTGGTGCTCTATCCACTGTGCCATCTTGCTGCCCCACCTAATATTGGGAAATTAAAATATAATTTTCATCTGTATAGGATACACTATATACTTCTCAAATTTGTTGCAAGAGTCAAGTGAGATAATGTATGCTGGATTTTTTGCAAATATCAAAGAGCTACACCCATGTGAGTTCATAGAACTGAATATGGGGGTCATGAAATTATAATTTATTACCAGTAAATATTTGATTTGTATCATATACCTATATACCTGGGTTGTATAAACATTTCTTGGGCAAAAGGGGTCACAAATGGAAAAAGTTTAAGAAGCCCTGATGTGTATGATCCAGCTACACTAGATTGCTTATTCTATCTCCATATAATGGCTCTTTTTTTGTCTCTGTTTCTTTGCATTGGCTATATCCAAACCTAAGAAGCTGTGGGATCAAAGTCCTGTTGATTTAGGTTTCATATACAGTCCTCCAGAGTGGAAGAATTGTAAGATGGGCTTCTAGCTGTGTGAAAGGAAAGCCTGTTTCTCAACCTCAGTTTTCTCATTTATAAAAGGAGTTTCAACTAGATGACCGAAGATTTTTACCATGATGTTCAACACCCATGGATGTATATGCATGGAAATATGCATGTCAGGATTCACTTAATACATTTATATTAAATAGTAAAAAAAAAAAAAAAGTTTGTTGCTAGTGCTTATCACATTTTGTTCAGGATTATTCTTTGGAGAAGAAAGAAATAGCAGTTTATACAAGGAATATATTTTTGAAAACTCAGGTAATGGTATAACCGAGGCTTCAATACATTTTTGGACAAAATTCAAAGGAAATGTAGTTCAAGTCACGTGAAAGAACTTCCCTGAAGAAAGTGAAGAACTCATCCCCATTGGCTATTTCAGACAGGGGGAAGCATTCAGCCATGCAAAGGTAGATCTTGCAAAACATTTGAGCCACCTAAGAAGCCCAATACATTAAATTTTAACATGAAAATTTGGCAGACCAATTTTGAAAATGAAAACCCTTTAAAAACAGAGCTTATTTTCACCCACTGCCAAGGTCAAAGCTGGGGTTTTATTGGTTTTTCCAACCTAAGAAAATATTTACCGTTGGTAGAGAGGATATATTGTCGGCTATAAAAGCCCCTTATAAAGATATTTGAGTGGAAATTTGCAGCTTAAAAAAAAGGCTTTTTCTTAGTCTATTAATATGGTAGTTAGGAGGATTGACACCTCTGCCTAAGACATCAACAAGCAGATGTTATAAAGCAGCATAGTTCTTCTGAAGGAGTAGACATTGCCAAAAATATTCTCTTTGTATATTTAGTGTGTATTGCAAGGTCAGGGAGGTCTTTGGTAAGTGGTGTATTTTTCCACTGTTTACAAAATTCCAAGCATAGAAGCTTTCTAAAGCAAAGATAAATACACATCAAATTAGGGAAAAAACACACTATACTTATGTTTCCATAAATAAAATGTGTACCTCTAAGTCAGTCTATAAAAACAAGGAAAGCACCTGACTGGACTCTAAAGGGGCAGTGGACTTAGGACCTTGGGGGTTGGGGATGGGGCAGGGTATGGAGGTTTTTATAAGAGGTCCATTTCATCAAGTGATTCAGTAGAAGAAGCAATTATATTGTCTATGGAGGAAATTCATGTTTCACACACTATTTTTTTAAAGTATAGAAGTGACCGTCCAGGTCCAAGTTCTTAGATCACATGAAACATGTTTCCTGCTTGATACCAATGTGTATAATACCTTGGTGGGTCTGCTCCAGAAATGTGGGGCGGCCATGACTTCTACCTGAGTCAGAGTATCTTCAGATTTGCAGTGATGGCTGGCTGGTGATAAATAGCCTTCCTTGTCTGCTCAGTGGGAGCACACTCAGTTGAGTGCATGCAAAAGACTCACACAGAAGAAAGTTCTCTTTGGTGGCTTTCAAATAAGGAAGAAAAAAGAACTGTGGGAATGTCATGGTCTTATAAAAATGTCAATTATGAAAGATAGAAGAAATTTGGGAAAATCTCTATGAACTGATGCAAACCGTATAACTTGAACTTGAATGACATGCCCATCTACTAGAAAATTATATAAATTAAAAGAACAAAAAATCAAAAACAAAGTCAAAGACACCAGAAATTTAAATAGAAACTGGAGAGAATCTTAAGTTTTGGGCAATGAAAAAAAAATGCTGCCTCTAAAGTCAAATGAATTTGTCTTTTTTTAAATCTGTGTAAATGAGGAGTTTGGACAAGATGACCTTTGATATCTCTTTCATCTTAAAATTTTGGACTGGTGAGTTTGGGTCTACTTAGCAGTTCAGTATAATATGAATGGCTATAACCCATCTAATCTTTTACCCTAGCCGTTGTTATCTTGTCACCGCATCTTCCGGACTACTGGACATCCAGAATCAGTGCCAGAAGGGAGACAACAAACAGTTCTGGAACCTCAGCTCTGGGAAATCCCCAATTCCCCAGTTGATCAGTGAGTACAAGCATACATACCCTTGTGCAGAAGGCCCTGGGCCTTGCTTTACCTATTACATGGCCATCTGTCCCTGTTATCTTTTTGGTGTAATCCACCCTCTCATGAATATACTCTCTCCCCACCTTCTTTCACTTCTTCCTCAGGTCTAGGATAATCACATCAATATTCCCATAGCCTTGGGAAAGAGCATCTCAGTCCACTCCCCTGGGGCTCCATTCCCCAGCCCTGTGAGACCTCCCTAGCTACTCTGGGTGTGTTTCTCCATTCCCCTTCCCACTACAATATAAGCTCCTTGAAAACATAGCCTGGCTCCTTTTTTACTTGTAAGTCCACACATGGCCCAGTTGTCCTTTCTGTTGTTTGCTCTTCATTCCCAAAGAGCACCATGACATCAGGGAAGGGATGCTCTGACTGGCAAGTGAATTGGATTTGAGTGAGGAAGCCTGGGCAAGGTCTCCGGCCTCACTTTCCCCTCCAGAGCCATGTGAGTCCAGTAGCCAGAGATAGAGCAGGGTGATGGAGATGGCCCAGAATGCAATGGGAGACTTTGGCCTTTTTAAGCTCAAGTCTTCAACAGGTCTCAGTTTGAGGCAATCGAGGCAAAGAATCTTTTCTTTCACCTTGTCCAAAAAAAATCTAAATAAACAAACAAATGAATGAATGAAGCTTGGAGGGGAAGACCCTCAAGGGTTTCTGGCCAAAGCAGAAATGACTGCCATTTACATTCAAAATGAGTCAGTCAGGACCAAACAATGACCAAGAGGGACTTGGCCAAGGACCTATTGGTGGCCTTTGAGAATCAGATTGGTTTTAGTTTAAGACCTGGTCCTTAAGAAAGAAATCTAGCCAGTAAACCCCAAGATATCCTGGGAGCACGTAATTAATTAATTATTAATAAATACTTGTTTATTCATTAGTATGTTAAGAATTTTTATGGATGATTTTATTCTTTGTAGGTGTGTGTGTGTGTGTGTGTGTGTGTATATATATATATATATATATATATATATATATATATGTATGTATATATATAATTGACTTCAAATGACATTGAAAATAAGTACATTGTTTAGACAAGTCCCAGACTAGTTCATCTCAGGCAATAGACATTGTGTCACATTACAAAGTCCTTACTTTTAATGGAAGCCATTAAACTCTAGAAAAATTAAATGTATACAAAGATATGCTCATTTGGGTAATGATGCATATGCCGGTAGGACAAAAATTGGCAGCTGGAGCATAAAAAAATCATATCCACTCCCTGTGGAGGCAGATCAAAAGTCCCAAGTCTATTGCTCCAATTACACCATTTGCCTAGGGTTCAGCCCACCAGACTCTTCTGTATTTTCCCACAGCTGGAGACTTGGGTTTTGAGAAATTGCTGCGGTCGGGCTGACCCCTAAAATCTTCTGTGGCTGCCCCCTGTCACTGTGGAACTCCAGTCCCCACATCAACATCCTGGACCTCCAGATTATCGGTGCCTGGTGATCTCAGGCTGGGGCATCTACCTGGGAGAAGGAGTGTTGTCGAGGGCACACAGGCTGATTCCTCTGGGACACGTTGCCATTACTGGTATACACTTTCCTTTAAAACCTGAGCCTTCCAGGGCAGCCCACTACACACTGCTCTCCCCAGGGATAAAAAGAACTTGACAAACTTTAAATCCCGATAATAACTCCCACGGAAACTATGATTATCTTCCACAGTCATAAGTCTGAAAGACACAGAGAGAAAGGTGGAGAAATAGACAGGCAAGGACAGAGGAAGAAAAATGGCAGAGAGAAAACCAGGTTCTTCCTAGAGAGTCTCTGAGGAACTGATGGGGAGGGGAGAAGAAAGAAAGGGAAGGGGAAAAAGAAAAGAGTATTTATGAGATATCTATTACTTCCCAGGCATGACATTAAGTGCTTTACAAATATTATATTATTCAGTCCTTACAATAACCTGTTATTACTCCCATCCTTTAGTGAGTAAACTGAGGCAGACAGAACTTAAATATCTTGTTTAGGGTTACACAGCTAGTAAGTGTTGAGACCTCAGGTCTTTCTCATTCCACATCCTGCAGTCGGGATGCTTCCTTGCATCAGGAACAGAGAGAGGTCAGATCTTGCTCTCCTGATCCTTCACCATCTTCCCCTCCCTTCTCCCCCTCCTTTGTGACTACTTATTCCTTCTTGCAGGAATTATTACTTCTTTTTGTGCAGGTTGTAGGGATCCTTGCTGGACTTTTTTTCAAAGTCCAGATTAGAGCTTCTTCCCCTTATCCTTCTCTAAACTCCTCTAGCCTCTTGTGTACTTCTGAACTACTTGGTATTAGATTGACTTATGTATCTCATGTCCCTGACTAGATTAGATTAAGGTCACCCAGTTGCACTCATTCTTCTGCCTGGCAGTGGTTAGCACTTAATACCTGCTTGTTGAATAATAGCCATGTAGTGGAAAGCACTTTGGATCTAGATTCTGGAAGACGTGAACTGAAATCAAGTCTCAGATATTAACTCATCTTGGACAATTTCTCTCAGTCTCCATCTCTTCATCTGTGAAATGGGAGTAGTAATTGCACCTGCCTCCATGACTTGTAAAGATTGAATGAAATAATATATATGGAGAGCTGTCCAAAGCTTACAGACCTATTGAAATACTAGCTATGAGAATACTACCAGTTCTTATTATATCCTCACAAAAAATCTGAGAGGTAAGATATTACTTTGTCTTTTTTAGGGAGGAATAAGTGAATACTTTGGTTGACTGACATATCACAAGTCAGAAAGTTGGTGTTTCAGGTGAAGCTTCCACTCCCCGCTTCTGACTCCAAATCTTGGTCTCTATTCAGTCCAACTTTAAGGAATGAATAAATGATCACAAGATCATTCATAGGATTTAGAGTTGTCAAGAACCTTAAAGATTATCAAGTTTGACCACTTTCATTTTCCAAATGCAAAAAAAAAAGTCCCAGAAAGGATAAGGATCTGTCTAAGATTCTATAGGTACAAATGTTCAAGGAAGGAAACAAGTATTAAGTGCCTACTATATTTTAGGAACTGTAGGAACTGTGGCAGGGGCTTTATAAATATCTCACTTGATTCTTAAAAAACTTTGTGAGATAGGTGCTATTCTTATTCCCATTTTACAGTGAAGGAAACAGGCAGAGGTTAACTGACTTGCCTAGGATCTTTAACTAAGAAGTGTTGGAAGATAGGATTGAAATCATATTTTCTTAACCCCAGGACCAGTGCTTTATTTACTTTACCACCTCGATGCCCCATGCAGGATGTATTGAAAAGGGAAAACTGAGGCAAGATAAGATGTTGGAGAAAAAACAGGAAGTTGCCTGAACTCTCCCAAGTTTCCCTCAGAAAGAACATTAAATCAAGTTTCCAAAAGAATTCTGGAAAATTATAATCCCCCCCAAAATAGAGTGAAACAATATTTGAATTGAAGATATCTTACCAGGACTTCAGGAAAGACCTGTCTCACTGGGGTAAAAAGGGAGGGCAGCCCAGTAGATAAGGTGTTGAACAAATTGGTGGGAGGCTTTAAGACACAGCACAGATCAACCCCACCCCACCATTCTGGCTCAGCAGGCTCGTGTTACAGCAGGCTAGCTGTGAGGCCTTCAGTCCCAATGGAGTAGGCAAACTTCTAACCCCTGGAATCCAGGATACACAGGTATAATTAGGATGGGCTGCCCCAGCATAATAGGAAAGCCACCAGCCTCAGGAGTCCTGAAATGGAAAGCCAGCTACCAGGACTCTGGACCCTCAATCAAGAAGATTGGGACAGTGCCTCCTGTGCCTCAGGAGTAGAGCTCAACTTTTAAAAAATGAGTAGAAACCAAAAAGAACCCACACCATAGGAAGTTACTATGGTGACAGGGAAAATTAAAACAAAAACTCAGAAGAGGACATCAATATCAAAATGCCTACTTGCAAAGACTCAAAGGCTATTATAAATTGGTCTTAAGCCCAAAAAGTTTTCCTGGAAGAGCTCAAAAAGGATTTAAAAAATCAAATAAGAGAAGCAGAAGAAAAATTGGGAAAAGAAATGAGAGTTATGCAAGAGATTACCAAAAAAAAAAGCCAATATCTTGGAAAAGGAAGCACAAAAATTGAAGAAAACAATTTTTTAAAGATAAAATTGATCAAATGAAAAAGGAGGTACAAAAGCTAAGTGAAGAAAATAATTCCTTAAAAACTGGATTTTGAAAACTGTAACCTACTGACTTTCAACAAAATCTAAAGAATGAAAAAAAGGAAAAAAAAAATTAAACTCCTCATTGGAAAAAACAACTGATCTGGAAAATAGATGCAGAAAAAAGAATGTAAGAATCATTAAACTACCTAAAAGATGTGATTAAGAAAAAAAAAAGTCTGGATAACATCTTTCAAGGAAACTATTTTGGTATCCTAGAGTCAGAGGGTAAAATATTCATTGAGAGAATCCACCAATCACCTCCTCAAAGAGATCCCAAAATGAAAACTCCAAAGAATATTGTAGAATAGGGTAGCCAAATTGCAGAACTATCAGGTCAAAGAGAAAATTCTGCAAACAGCCAGAAAGAAACAAGTCAAAGATCAAGGAACAATAGTCAGGATTACACAGGACATAGCAGCGTTTCATTAAAACAGTGGAGGGCTTGAAATATTATATTGCAGAAGGCAAAAGAACTTGGAGTACAACTACTCAGCAAAATTGAGTGCAATTTTTCAGGTGATAAGGTGGTCATTCAACGAAAAAGGGGAGTTCAATTTTTCATGATGAAAAAACATCTGCAAAGAAAATTTGATCTTCACATGTAAAACTTGAGAAAAACATAAAAAGGTAAACAGGAAAAGAAAAAAAAAAGTATTCATTAAGGTTACTCTATGGGAAGGTGATACTTGTAACTCTTAAGAACTTTATCTCTGTTGAGACACTTAGAAATATACTTTAGATAGAGGGTATAATTTGACTTTGAGAAGCTCAGACTCCCTTTTGCCTTTTGTCAAAGGAATATCAAATAATCTTTTTTTTACTGTTATTATTCTGGGAGTGAGGTTTTGGACAGATAAGATTAATATTAACAGAAGATGGTTTTAGTAAACCAAAAGTTGTAGGAGAAATGTCTTTGAGTCCTAAAAAAAAATTAAAAAGAATAAGAGGAAATAAAAAAAAATCCATAACATGGAAATAAAAACATTTTTATGTCTTATTTTTGAGATTTCTCCTAAAGGGTCAAGCAGCCAAATGCTAAAGACTATCTATAATCTTCCAAAAGATAAATGATCTTCAATATTTCTCCACAGGATATATTTAGGATGTGTGGGGAAGTGGTTTTCCATACTAATGTTCCCCAAATCAATGAAACCATGGACCTGGAATGCACACACATGCCCCCCCCCCCCCCCCACACACACATGTGTATATTTGGATTTTTCCCTTATGATGCTTCTTTATTTTGCCCTTATTTTCCCTTTCTTTCTTTTATACTCTCCTATTGAAGCTCGGGCTCCCCTTGCCTTAAATTACCTATTTTGGGGATGAAGAATTTTTGATATTGGTAAACACAAATCCTGAAGCAGATTTAATCACCTGTTTATGAGTATAAATGGACAATGTGTTTCCTCCATATCTTCTACCTATGGATTGCCACAAATGACTTAGAAACTGTATACCTTTTAAGTATCATGGGCTTAATCCTTTTACCCTTGGTTGCCAAATCTTCCCTACATGTAGATGGTGACTCCGAAGATGATGGACCAGTTAAGAGAAGGCTTAGATTAGAGCCCTTAGATTTTGGGTGGGGATCATCGGTCACCCTAAGCTATGGTTGAACAAAGGTTCAAGACACTCTTCTGTGGACATGGATGTTGAAGAGTCCTGGTGAGGCTAGGCAAGTGAATCAGAAATGAGGCTAGACTGACCAATTGTCTTCACCTGTTGAAAAGCAACAGAAAGGATTTTTGGACTGCTCTTTATTGGCTGCCTCTTCTTTCTGGGTAACAATCCACTCAGTACTGAATCATCTGTGAAGGCTTTTATACTACTCAGTCACTGCCTGGGGGGGCAGGAAATCTGATGTCTATTGGTTTTGACAATTACCCAATAGCTAGGCTGTAATTCTGCAGCAATATTCCTCTTTTCACCTTAAGTGAGACTTTCATCATTTTACATTTTATTAATGTTACATTTCAGGATGTTATCTTCAATAAATAAATAGAAGCTATGAAACTAAGACTCTCTTGAGACTGGCAATTAAAGGCTTTTCTATTTAGTTGCTTTAAGAAATTTCCAACTGTCAGGTAAAACAGAGGCGAAATTTCTATCTTTATTGGAAAGGAAGACTTGGAGGGAACTGAGGCTTTGGAGGAATTGATTGAATTACTGAGTATTGTCAATAAGAGATTATCACCAAAGATTCAGAACTTTTACTTCTTATAATATATTTATAGATTTTCATATATGCACACACATATACACACACATAGGTATGCGAGCGGGCACACGTGTGTATCCCAGATCCATGGTTTCATTGATTTGGGGAATGATGGTATGAAAAACCCCTTCCCCACATTGATCAAACATTCATCTTTTGCATTCTTCTCTTTCTCTCTTCCTTCCCCCCTTTCCTTTCTTTTTTGCTCTTCTCTTTCTTTTCTTCTCCTCTCCTTCAGTACCATTTTCAGCACATTTATCTCCACTGACAGAGGTTCCCATGCTCACAGGTTGGGCTTCCAGGGCTCTAATAAAACACTTTAAGCTCATTAGATACAATAACAAATAAACCAGGGAGTGCATTTCCCCCCTGGGCATTTTCTGCACTAAGCTCTTCTACAGTGATGTAAATAAAATAAACCTTTTTATATTGTTTTATTTCCAGGGCTTGAAAATGTGACTCTCCAGAAATATATTTTTCTGTAAACACAGAACTAGATTCTTAACTATTACCTAAGTGGTTCCTACATTCCAAAGTTTGTGCTCTCTCTCTCTCTCTCTCTCTCTCTCTCTCTCTCTCCCTCTCTCTCTCTCTCTCTCTCTCTCTCTCTCTTTCTCTCTCTCTCCCTCTCTCTCTCTCTCTTTCATTCCTCCTTCCCTCTCTCCTTCTCTCTCTCATACAGAGAGGAGACTAGGGATAGACATGAAAGGATAGAGTCTAACTTCTTACTAAAGATCTGTTTTGCAATATACAGAGGACAAATGGAACTTTTAGAAGCATTTTTAATAGGGCCACAAATTTCATGAAACTTTACATCTTCAAAGTTTCTCTGGCCTTCAGGAGTATTCAAACAAAATCATAATGCAAATTCTATCAGTAAAATAACATTCTAATAATCTGATTCTGTCTCATTAATGATTGTGTCTTGGAGGTGACCAGTAATTCTTGAAGACTCTATCAACAGAGACAAGCTTGGGCAAGAAAAATGTCAGGTAGCGAGCCACCGACAGATTCCTCTATGATCAGAGGATTAGCTTCTTTAAATTTAATGAAGCATTTCTATTTACTTTACTAAATTGGTCTACCCGCCCTGGGTCTGGACAAAACCTTTGCCATTTGGTAGGACTGACAGAATTATTTTCATTGCACCACGGTCAAGAGGAGATGTCTGAAATGAATTTTAGTGATGATTTTTTTTTCCTTTGGTCTCAGCACTTCAGGAAACTTCCCAAGGTGTGGAGGGGTTGCAATTTGCATGGATGAAATCACATACTTTTGAAATATTGAGATGCAAATTACAGTAATACTTTGCAAATTATCACTTCAGTTTGTAGTCCTGAATAAAGTGACAAATTTGATTGAATGTCTCTTCTCAGTTTTATTGATGCTCTCTAACATCTGTACCAACTCAACAGTCACTTACTGTCTTAGAGACTAGAAAGCCACAAAATCTAATGTCCTGCTTTGAATCCTAGGTCCATTTCAGTTAGTTGAAATGGGAATCTGATGCTATTTCTGAGACAGAAACTAGACCTACAAAGTCTTATCTAGGCACACTAAGGACCAGACCAAACAACAAAATTAAGAGAAAAAAGGGAGTACCCTACATGCATTAGACTTTAAAATCAATGCAGATATGATCAAAAATTGTGGAGAGAACTGGGAATATTTAGTCTAGAGAAGAGAAGGATCAAGAGAGACATGATAGCCATTTTGAAGTCTTTGAAAGGCTGTCATGTGGAAGAAGAATTCGACTTGATTCTCTCAAAGCAAAAGTAAGATCACTGAATAGAAGTTGTAAAGGCTCTTGATATCAGCAAAAATGACCAGTAATTAAAAAGTGGAATGGGCTGCTTCAAGAGGCCTTTTATTGGTACAAGAGATGGATGATCAATTTTTGGCTTTGTCTTAGAGAAGATTCATTTGGGGCATGCACTGGCCACTGAAATTCTCTAAGAAATCTGGGATTCTATGATTTGTTCTGGGTATCTGAACTACATCCCTGCCCTTGGGCATGATGTATTCTGGAGTTTAGATTGTCACCTGGCATACAAGATGTCTACAGGGAGTCACTAGGAGAAAGAGTGGTAGATTTTTCTCTCCCGGCACTAGAAGGGCATTGAGAGGAATGTCAAAAATCAACCTTAGCCAAGGGAATGTTAGCGAATGAATGAATGAACAAATGAAAGAGTGGGAAAAATTATTATGTTTTTATTCACAAAGCTATCTGTAGAATATACAACTATTAAAGCCAACAATCTGTACTCTCAAGAGCTTTGTATTGCAATAGATGGAAATAATATCAATAGGGGAATGGTAAGAAGGGATGAGTGTTTTGATTGGGAAGTGATAAGCTTGGGTATAACGCCATTAGGGATTTGATTGGATAGTCTTTCCAGTAGCATCCAGTAGATGGTCTTTTTTAATCTTTTTGAATTGATTGTACTTTCCAGGGGAAGATGTGGAAATAGTTGGGAGAGGATTTAGAAAGGAAGAGCTAGGGGAACCCATAATCACAAACTGAAGAGCAGTAAGCAATGAAAGGGACCCATTCCATTATTCCTGGGAAAATATACAATTGACATGTTACAAAATAATTCTTGGGAGTAGAATGGAACTTGTACCACTAAACTTTTGATGAGTATTAGTGCAGAAATGTCACCATGATGCTTTAGCTCAGAATATGCACTGAGGATGGGGGTCGTGAAAGTAGTCAGTGACCTAACCCTTAGGAACACAGTTAGCACTTGTTCAGTGGTCCATATAGTGACATGGCCAAAGTCCACAGAGATAGGAAGTATGAGAGCAAGCATTTGGAGCTGTCACTAGGAATTTTGGTGCTGGTAGCTTTTCAGATGTAAGTTAGAGATTGTGGTCAAATGCACCACTAACCATCCCACAGTTCCCCATGGTGCTGCCTTATAGTGTTATCCCTTCCAGAGATTGACTGTGATGTGGATAAGCACAACTCTTTAGCTGGAGTTACCCTATTTCGGGAGGATCATGTTCTTGAAATATCTCTTCTTCCTGGGTAGGAACTTCTTTCTAGGCAGCCATTGATATCTAGGAGTTCTTCCTTTCTCTGGACAAAGGATCACCAAAAGGAAAGAAGAATTCACATAGGATATCACCATCCTGGGCAAAGTTATAGGGACCTTAAGCTATTTATGGACCTGCTAGGATTTAAACCCAAGTCTTCTTACTCCAGATCCAGTTCTCTGTGCTATACCAGGTGTTTTTTTAAAACAAGTTTAACAAATAGTTATTTAATTCCTGTTATCTGTATAGCACTATTTGGCTTTAAGGTTAAAGTGATGGAAAACGAGAAAGTTGCTATTTCTAAGGTTATTTACAACAGCTCTGAGGAAAGCGCCATATCCACAATTAAGTAGAAGAGAAGGAAGGTGATTTAGGGCAAGGGGGAGACAAAACCAAGTATGCTAGGAAAATTTTTATTTGGAGAGATCAGGAGATTTTCATGAACTATCCTTGAATTCAGAGAAGGAGATCAACTAGATGGTGCAGTGGTTACAGCACTAGCTCTGGAGTCAGGAGAATCTGAGTTCAAATCAAGCCTCAGACACTTCATAGTTAATACTTCTCTTTTGGTATAGCACAGAGAACTGATCTGGAGTAAGAAGACTTGGGTTTAAATCCTAGCTAAAGAGTTGTGCTTATCCACACACAGTCAATCTTTGGAAGGGATAACACAACTATAAGAGACTATCCATCTAGGAGTGGGGGATGGCCAGTCTGAGGGCCATATAAGCCTCACAAAATCATTTGCTAAAACAACTGTGGGTGTTGATGAGTGGCAAGCTAGATAGAATAACATCCCTCTGCTAGAGTTCTAAAAATTGATATTTTTATGGCCAGCAAATGATGTTAGAAATATCCAAATGGCCCTTGGCAGAAATATCCAGCCCTGAGAGGGGCTAAGTAATTCAAACTTTAGATGCAGACATTAAAAGTTAATTTGGACCCCATAGTCCTTGTTATTAGGGGCAGAAGAGGGGACTTTGCTGGGAAATAGATTGGTAAAAGAGTTCACAATCCTTAAAAGTTCAGGCAGTCAAGGGTAGAAAACTTAGTATCAATGAATCGATTTGTAAAGCTACTTTAAACTTCTACAGCCCTGAAAAACTGCAAGAGTGCCATCTAGTGTTTCCCTTTGAAAACAATATAACATTTATACATTCATAGATTTATTCAATCATTCATTCAAGTGGGGACAATCGCTCCCTCTGCCCCCTCTCTTTTTTTTTTAACCAGAGGTTCCTGAATTTAGTGGTAAAGTGTTCTTTATTTTGGCTTTCCATTTCTCCTAGTATCATAATACTACCAGTAAACTATTACTCCATTCCCCCTTTAAAACTATTTTTTCTTTCCTCTTTCTCCCTGACTTATTTTGTGCATCAGTAAGAATAGAATCCTCAAGTCTTAGATTCTTAGAGCTAGAGATGACCTTATTGGTCTTTTAATAAATCAACAATTCAAGAAAGAATCCTTAAAAAAATCACTAATTCAGGATAATCCAATCTTCCAAAATTAGGAGTTTACTACATTTAATGCAGATCATAGAGTTTTCTAATTATTAGAAAATCTCTCCTAGCATCGATCCATATGTTGTCTTCCTGTAATTTCCAATAGAAAATTCTTGTTTCCAATTTACAGTCCTTCAAAAGCTTATTGTTTTCAAAATAATTCACATTTAGGTTAACAAAATGCTTTTCTTATGTGCTTATCTTGTGAGATACCACATGAATTCTTAATCACAATTTTACAGTCTGGGAAATTGAAGCTCAGGAGTTTTAAGTGAGATTTCTACTTCTGTGTTGTTAGTAAGTATCAGAGTTCAATAACTATCAAACTCTAACCCAGATCTCCTTTGTCAGCCGGGCCATGATGTGTGATATAAATAGCATAGTCATTTTAAATCAAAGGTTCTTAACTTGGGTTCTATGGACCCCCTAAAAAGGCTGTGTGCAGAGATTTCAGGGAGTCCAGGAACTTGGTGAAGAGCATTCTGAACAGTCTTCTACAATGTCAGGCTCTTTGAAAATATGATGGAACGTTTTTCCCCCTTAATATTTTATTAATACTTGAAAAAATTTCTTTTTTACATCATTGTCACTTCTTAAATATCACCTAATTATAGGATCCTACTTGCGACAAAGAGAAATAGTTAAGCAAAATCAAACAGTGGACCAACCTCATCTGATAGTACATTTGCCACATCTATGGTGGGGGCATGTCTGTAGGTGACTCAATGGGTGTATAGCGTTAGTCCTCCAGTCAGGAAATCCTGAGTTCAAATGTTAGACACCTACTAGATCCGTAAATTTGGGCAAGTCATTTAAATTCAGTTTCCTCATCTATAAAATAGATATAATAATAGCACCTACATCAGTGTGATCAAATGAGACTAGCACATAATAGATGTTCCATTTTCTTTCCTTTCCTTACTTCCTCCCTTCTTCTTTTCCTCCCTCTCTCTTTTCCTCCCTCCCTCCCTCTTTTTCTCCCTCCCTCCCTCTTTTCCTCCCTTCCTTCCTTCCTTCCTTCCTTCCTTCCTTCCTTCCTTCCTTCCTTCCTTCCTTCCTTCCTTCCTTCCTTTCTTCCTTCCTCCCTCCCTCCCTTCCCATCTAATGTTATATGATTAGCATGGAGATTATAATGTGATTATTATCACTCTTGATTTGGTCCCTCTGTTTCCATTTCTGTAGTTGGTATTTCTGTTTGTTTTGTTGTTGCTATTGTTAATAGCTGTTTCACCCTTGTACTTGAATTAAGTTTGGGAATAGAGTGACAATTGAATTATCAAATTTATCAAATCATTTAGATTTTTTCTTTTAGGAATTATGCAGCCAGCTTTCAGCTAGTCTCTCCATAGGTGCTATTTTTGGAGAAAAAATCTAAATTAAGACTTTATATTTAGCCAGTTAAATTTTATTTTGTCTGATCATTGTTATAACTATTTAGATCATTTTGATCATTTTAAAACCTGATTATGTCATTTAATGGATTAGTCATCTGTATCTCTCCTAGCTTTGAGATAGCTGAAAATTTGATAAACATGCCTCTTAGACCTTCATTTAGGTTATAGACTGAAAATATTGAAAAAAAATAGGATCAAGGTCAAACTCCTGAGGCAATAACCTTAAGGCAGAATGGGTTATACTGGAAAATATACTCAATTACCAATATGGCACCAGTATTCCAAGTGTAAGATACTTGGACTGAAGTCAGAGTATTCAAGCTGTGACTCTTGACATTTTTGACTTCTGTGAATTTGGACAAGTCAATCTGCTGGAGCCTCAATTTTCTTTTCTAAAAAACAGGGACCCAGACACTTTTACTAGCTGCTCCCACGGTGGTTGTCAGGAAAGCATTTTTAGCACACCATAAAAATGTGAATTTGAGACTACCGTACAAGTTGACAATGATTGATTAACCAGCATTCTTTGAAAATTGTTAGTATTCAACCAGCTATTTATTCACCTAACTGTGCTAACATCCAATCTTCATTTCTCAAGAATATTATGAAAAAAATTGTCAAATAATTTGTTGAAGTTCAAGTCTGCTATGCTTATGGCTGGACCAATCAGTCTAGGAACACTATCAAAAATATAAAAAAAAAATAAGAAAGGCAATGAGATTAACTTGTTAGTGAATGTATTCTGGCTCCTACTCATCACCCTTTTCTAGCATTTAGAACTGGAAGGAATCTGATGATTGTCTAGTACAGGTGTTCTCACTGTAAGGCGATAGAATGAAAGGGGCCTATAAAATAACATCTCTTTCAATAGTATTGGTTTGCTTTGTGATCCCTTTATTTTCTGCATATAAAAAGTTATTTTAAGTTGTGGTATATGAATGTGATGAATTATTGTTGTTCTATAAGAAACGACCAGTAGGATAACTTCAGGAAGGCTTGCAGGGACATTTATGAACTGATGCTGAGTGATGTGAACAGAACCAAGAGATCATTGTACATGGCAAAAGATTATATGATGATCAATTCTGAAGGATGTGACTCTTACCAACAATGAGGTGATTCAGGCCAATTCCAATAGATTTGTGATGGAGAGGGTCATCAGCACCCAGAGAGAGGACTGTGGGACTGAATGTGGATCACAACATAATGTTTTTACTTTCTTTCTGTTGTTTGCTTGCTTTTTTCCTTACTGTTTTCCTTTTTTTCCCCTTTTTGATCTGATTTTTCTTGTGCCGCATGATAAATTTGGAAATTCGTATAGAAGAATTGTACATATTTAACATATTGGATTTTTGCTGTCTAGGGGAGGAATATGGGGAGAAAGGAAGGAGAAAACCCTGGAACAAAGAGTTTTTTAAGGGTGAATGTTGAAAACTATCTTTGCATGTATTTTGAAAATTCAAAGCCATTATTAAAAATAAAAGAAATTATTCTGAGAATTAGTCCAGAGGCACAAAAATTAAAGAACAATTGATCTAGTCCAATTCCCTTCCTTTATAGATAAGAAAATTGAAAGGCAGATGGGTTAAATTTCTGGGTCGGAGATCACGGAGAATTGAAGGCAGAACCAAGTTGGAAGCCAACTTTCTTGGTTTACACACGCAGATTTAGTATTTGCGAAGTGTAATCCTCCTTTGCTTAATCCTTTCCTTCCCTGGATTCTATTCCCAAACCCCTAATGCTACAGCAAATGCATGTGAACATTCAAACTTTGGGGTAAAACAATTCTTCAGGTTTATTTTATGACTTGCAAAGTTGTATCTTAACTCAAGTCACTTTACTCATTGTAGAGGAAGCTGACAGAGCTCTTGGCACAGAGTCAGGGATAGCTACACTTAAATTTGGCCTCAGACACTTATCCAGCCTAATGACTCTGGGCAAGTCATTTAACTTTTATTTGGTGGAGTCTCTTTAAGTGTAAGGTGAGGATAATGATAGCAATTACTTTAGAATTATACGCTTCCTACCAAGTATCAGGCACTGTAGGAACGCTTATTCCCTTCCCTCTCTGTTACTATACTCTAGACAACTTTAAGGTAAAAAGTAAAAACCTTTCAAAATATTTTTAAGTTATTTAAAGGGGAAAAGGGATGTTTATGAACTTAAAAGCTGTTTCGTGCTCTGCCCCAAGGATTAACAAATTTGGATTCAACTGCTCTCCACTTGGCTGATGTGAGGACTAAGATATTACCCAAGCTGATCATATTTCTGGTGAAAAAAAAGACAAGCAATTACATAACTTCTTTCCCTGCTGACTGTGCATGGAACTCTTATTATCAGGGCTCTAGCCAAGTCTACTTTGACCTTTTAATCTCGCTTCATTTCTATTCCCTGTTTGCTTGTCTACCCTGTGGTACTCTAGTGATCCCTGCTTGGCTACCCCTTTACTTGCAGTTCTCTGGACAGCAACAATGGCTTTCTCCAGCAATTCATGCCCAGAAGAACTGACCTTCCCAAAAGGATTTGGCTGGGGAGCAGCCACAGCAGCATATCAAGTGGAAGGTAAGGGGACCTTCTGTGAGAAATCTGAATACAAAAGAGTGGGAGGAATCATGAAAGAGACAGTATTGGGATTTGTGTGACTTCCTTTTTTTTTTTTTTTTTTTTTTGGTCATAGTCTTAATTTTTTTATCTTTTGTTTTTATCACTTTTATGTCCAAATAAATCCCTTCTTCCATTCACTGAGCCATACCTCTTACAGAATGAAAAAGAAAGACCGTAAAAAAGATATATTGGCAAAACTAGCCAATATAACAACTGAGTCTAAGGCAATGTTTCATATTTATCTCCAAATGAGAGAAAACACTCCTTTTTCTCTCTCGTATCCAGGCACAGAATCCATTATTATAATAAAGTTATGCCAAATGGAGAATTTTTTTTCTATTTTTATTTTTTATCTTCTTCTCCAAGAGTCATTTTATATGGTGTTTTCTTGGTTCTCATTTCTTCACTCTGTATCAGTTCATATGAAAAATTCCCATGCTTCTCTAAAATCTTCATCTTCCTCTTTTCTTATGGTGCAATAATATTCTAAGACCTTCATTTACCTCATCTTGCTTTGTGATTCTCTAGCAGATGAGCACCTACTTTGGTTAAGATTCTCTGCTACTCCAATTAACTGGACTCTGAATATTTTGGTGCAGAGGAGGCTGAGTTCTCTCTTTGTTGGTCTTGGGGTATGTTACATGCCCAGTTGTAAGATTTCTGGTTCATGGGTCTTTTTCTTAGCAGAAGCATATTAATGTTGGATAGGAAAGCAACTTAGCTATCAAGAAGTGGGTGGGTTCAAAGTTCTACCTCTGGCACATACTGTTATTTCTTTAATACTCTTTCTTTAATATTACAATGTTCTTGTTATTTCTTTAATACTGCATTGTTCTTGTTACTTTAATACTACAATGTTCTTGTAATTTCTTTAATACTCTTTCTTTAATACTAGGTTTTTGTTACTTTAATACTACAATGTTCTTGTAATTTCTTTAATACTCTTTCTTTAATACTACAATGTTCTTGTTATTTCTTTAATACTGCATTGTTCTTGTTACTTTAATACTACAATGTTCTTATAATTTCTTTAATACTCTTTCTTTAATACTAGGTTTTTGTTACTTTAATACTACAATGTTCTTGTAATTTCTTTAATACTCTTTCTTTAATACTACAATGTTCTTGTTACTTTAATACTATAATGTTCTTGTTATTTCTTTAATACTACAATGTTCTTGTTATTTCTTTGATGCTTTTTCTTTAATAATACAATGCTCTTGTTACTTTAATGCTACAATGTTTTTGTTATTTCTTTAGTACTTTAATACTACAATGTTCTTATGTCTTCAATAATCGTAATATTACAATGTTCTTGTTACTTTAATACTACAATGTTTTTTGTTATTTATTACTCTTTCTTTAATGCTACAATGTTCTTGTTACTTTAATACTACAATTTTTTGTTATTTCTTTATTACGCTTTCTTTAATGCTACAATGTTCTTGTTACTTTAATACTACAATGTTTTTGTTATTTCTTTAATTCTAAGTTGGTACAGAAAGTCGCAGAGAAGGTGCTGAGCTGCAGTAGGAGAAGGAGCTTCTGTACCTAGGAGCTTCTTTACCAAGGAAAGCAACAGATCTGGTTCCCATCATCTTTCATTTTTAGCATAATTCCAAATTCTTTCTTGGAAAGTTTAGATCAGTTTACAACTCCAACAGCAATGGGTCTGTCATTCCATAGCCTCTCAAACATCGACTATTATTGGGTTTTGTCATCTTTGCCTCAAGTTAAAAAAAAAAAAAATCATTTTCACTTCTCAGGTGAAGGCAGTTGCCCTTAATTTCATCCTGACTTCTTCTAATAAAAAATAATAGAGAATGATAGCTGACTCCCTCCTCGCTCTACCAGGGAGAAGTATCGCCACATGATGGCAAAACCGACCGAGATTTAGAACTGGAGGGGATCTTAGAGATCACTTAGTTAAATAGGACTGTTTCTTGTCCTTGGAACACCTGACTCTAGCAAGCCATTGCTTTATAATGATGGGTCATATAACTTTTTGGAGACCCAGTCTTCTTAGTAATACTAATCACACTTCCTTCCTTACTAGATTGTTTTGGAGAAAGTGCTTTTTAAACTTTAAATTGCTATGTGGTGTGTGCTTCGGCACACTGGAGAGGTCAGAGTATCAGGAGAGATTAAAGGAAGAAAGAATCTGTTTGGGGCCGGTGAGGTGGGGAGATAAGCAAAGGCTTCCTGGAGTAGCAGGCACTTGAGCTGGGGAAGAGGAAGGGAAGGGAGGGAAGGTCCAAGAAGGGCAGAAACCTGTCAAGAGAAGCCCAGTCAACTTTCGAATTGCTTGAATTATTAGGATATGAAGAAAGGATTTCTAGCACTAATTCTGAGTTTATCTCTGAAACAGCTAATTCCAGCCACCCCCCTCAGTTTTGAGCTCTGAGATCACACAGATCCACACCAAATCCTTTCTATATAATGGCTTTCTGAATACTCGAAAACAGCTGTCATGTTCCCCTCTCCACCCATGCTAAAAGTTAATAGTAAGGGACAGCTAGGTGGTGCAGTGGATAGAGCACCAGCCCTGGAATCAGGAGGACTTCAGTTCAAATCTGACCTCAGACATTTAACACTTCTTGGCTGTGTGACCCTGGGCAAGTCACCGAAGCCCAATTGCCTCAGGAGAAAAAAAAAAAGTTAATAATAAGCCAGGAAGCTGGAAAACCTAGGTTTAAATTCAGACTGAGACTCTAGTTATATGACCTTGGCCAAGGTACTTTATCTATATTTACCTCGATTTTCTTCACTGTAAAATGGGGTTATAATAGTACCTACTTCCCAGGGCTGTGAAGATCAAATGAGATGATTTTTTTTTTTTTACAAAGTGTTTATTTGCCTCTAGATACTTATTCCTTTCTTCTTATGTATAGGAGATATGATCTGCAAAATCACGGAATCAGGTAAATTAGCATTTATTAAGTGCTTACTACTATTTGAGGAAACAATAAACAAAATAATAGACAATCCCTGCCTAAGAGGAGCTTATATTCTATTGGCAGAACACAACAAATAAAAGGATAAAAGAAAGCTGAAAGGGAAAAGAGGGCAGAATAGAATGAGATCACTGGACAATGAATAATCCCAGTTTTATTGGACCAAAGAGTGGGTACAGGAGAATAGTGTGAATAAAACTGGAAAGATGACTGAAAAATCTCTTTATTCATAGCCCCTTTGCTTCTCTTTCTAACTGCTTTACTATTTATCAATTTTAAGAAGTTTTTAATGTTCTTTATGTAAGAGTTGGCTATATAGTGGCTTGATCTTTTTGGAGGAAAACCTTGATATAAATCTGATAAGTAAATAATAAATAAAAAGTGAAGCAGGAGGAAAATTATGTGTTTTAGATGAGTCGTAAAGAGCATTGTAAAAACTGTAAAATAATATTTGTTGAGCTAAAAGGCAGGAAGGAAAATATAGATGATACCTGTATATGATGTGAGTGACTTAAATGCAATATTTATAAGAAAGTAGCAGTTCTCATTATTTTAACCCTTCTAATTTTGACTGTTCTCCATTTATGGCCAAATGGAAGGTTAGATATATAAGAATATGGCATTTAGTTGATCTCTTTGTTAGGTTATTCTGCATAGCATAATATACATAGGGCAACATACATGATGCTAAAGACTCAACACTGTAATTCTTGTATGTGAATAATTTTCCCAGTGAATTTGGTGAAAACTGGATATAATACCAAAAATTCCCAGTTGCCTAAAATTATCTTTTTTTTTAATATACTTTTGGGGGCCAATGTGTCCCTAAGTAGGCAAAATTCCATATTTTCTATAAAAATAGCAAAACAAAAGCTTTACTAAAATCTTGATAAGCCATATCTACCACAGGCCTCTAATCTACTGGTTTAATAACCCTGTCAAAAAAGAAAATAAGGGTAATCTTCCATGAATTGCTCTTGTTTCTATCAAATGATCTTGTGATTTTTTTCTTTTCCTAGATGCCCACGAATGATGTGACTTATTAGAATCTTAGCTCATTTTGTTGTATTCTTTGTACTTTTGAAGGACTCCTATCAAATTCTTTCTGTCACACAAAGACAGGCTTGATATCTAAGTCACAGAGAGTGAAAACAAAAGGGGAAAAAAGCTTTAGACTAGATTTATATATATGTATATATATAGTATCATCCTACTGCACACCATTATAGAGATGATGAGTAATAGAGAAAATGATCTCTAAGTTCTTCTTGCAGAACCCTCACGGGTTCTAGAAAAGCAAGTCATTTAGGAAAATGGTGTCGCAGGGGGCCATTGTTTCCATGGGAACGATGTTTAACCACATAGCTGAAACATGGCAGTGGCAAACAAGGGAGTCAATGCTCCTGGAAATCAAATACATTCAGAGTTATGACTGTCAATCCATCAATATTTCAATGGGACTTTTTTGGGGGTGGATTGGGTAGGAAGGAACACTTGCTATTTTCATCACTGTAGGGCACTCCAAGTAAGAGACTGCCTTTCCCAAAGCAGATCACCATCACTTTTTTGTTGTTGTTGCAACTTTTAGAACACTGAGAAATTAAGGGAATTGCTTACAATAATATAGCCAGTGCTAAGGCAGGGGAAGAACTGGATGCCGAGTCTTCTGAATCCCAATACCAGCTCTTTCTCCACCATTCATTGCTATCTCTCCAATGGGCTTTCCTCCATCACAGTGTCATTGGGTAATGAAAGAAATGGAGGGACCGCAAAGTAGAAAGCAACTTCAAAAATCCATCATCTTTTTAAAACATGAATCTTATCTACAACTTCTCTACTCAGTGATCACCCACCTTCCACCTGAAAGTCTACCAGATCACGGGCTCCCTATTCCATCAACTGCACGAACCAGCTGTCATTCATTTAGAAAGGCCAAGGTCATCCACTACCTCTCGGTCCATTGCTGATGGACTTGACCTTTGTCTGAGAGAGGCTGATGATTCTGCACAGCTCTGCCTTACTCAAAACCAATTCACTGGCAAATCAAGACATCATCCTTGTGAAGATTGGTCCTCTTAGAAAATGAAGGGCAAAAAACAGCAATGAGGTCTATGTGTTTCTTGTAGACCACACTATTTGCCTTCACTCTAGCTTGGGTCACTGGCTTGCTTCTATGGTTCTGATTCATTTTAGAGAGGATAGGAGGCAACAGAGCTATGATTTCTTCAGGTTCATCTCCTTCAGTACTTCTTTCCTAAATCACTCCTCCTTGTCCCAAGAAAGATGCTTGTGCCTGTAATCAACCTTTACTTCCTTTTGCATTCTGCTTAGGCAGCAGAAGTTATCTACTAAAGACTTTTCCTCTTTACCTGCTTCTAAGAGAGAGGTTCTTAACCTTTTTTTTTTTCTATGCGCCATGGACCATTTTAGCAGATGGATGAAGGCTATGGACCCTTTCTCCCAATCACGTGGTTTTTTCCCTCCCATCTAATTCATAATTGGGGAATACTAAATTTCAGTTAGACATTAATAAAAATAAAGGTGAAATTTTTCATATTAAAGTTCAGAGAGCTCCTCAGAATAATGTTTCTAAGTGCATAAAATCAACCATATAAGATCATATTAAAATCTAGTTTCAAAATATTTTTAAAAAAACACCTAATTTCATAGATCCCAGGTTGAAAAACCCTACTTTATCTGTCTTCAGTTAAAAAAAAATCAACACTCACTGGGTGCAAAACTCTTTATTAAGCACTGAAATTGATATATACAAGTAAGACATTATTACCCTCGCTGTCATGGGGCTAGAATATAGAAGGGAAGATAATTTATGTACAAATAACTCTAATAAAAAGTAGCCGAAGTTTCGGAGCCAATCCTAAAGGGGTCTCAGCCAGAAAAGCCAGCAGGCACACTGCCTAAGCTCGAAGTATTGGGGCAGAACTGCTCTCAAGGTTAAATAAGGACTTAATGTCCAGGTCCCCACCAATTTGCAAGCTCAGTCTGTTTACCGGATCTGGCAGGATGCAATTCACAGTATGTCCTTCTCCCCTCTTCAGTAAGTCCTAGTCCTTGAAGAGATAGATGACTTCTCTCCAATAATCCTTTGTGCAAACAGCTAACCTGCTTATGTAGAAAAGAAACAAAGTAGAGAGTCTGTAATACCCCAAGCAGTAAATGAATTAACAGGCAAGAAAAGTGAATAAGGCTTTGTGAGTGATGGAGAGACGGGAACTTGGTGCACAGCCATGCAGGAATCCAGAGGGGAGGAAGGCGACAGAAGCTCAGTGAGCTTTTTCTGGGGGGGGCTTTTTTCCTCTGGTTTTATATTTGGGGGTATCTACCCCCAAATCTCCATGTGCTTCTGGATAGTCTGGCTCAGGTCATCTGGGAAGATAGACAACTTTACGGTTTAAGAGATTATGTGTGAGGAGAGAGACAGAATCACGAAAAAGGTGTTCAAGGACTTGTCTATCCCCCCATCCCAAAACACACACACACACACACACACACACACACACACATACTCCACACACATACCCTAACACACATACCTACACACACACAACACACACACAGACACACCCCCTACATAGACCCTAACACACACACAGACACAGACACTCATATAATAATCACATATCACACATATCCCAACATACACAGGCAGAGACACATATATGGACACACACACACAGACCCTACATGGCTGTTCTTCAGTAACTGAGTTGGCTGTGGATGGTTGACCTGGCAGCTCAAAACTGTGGGGACAAAAGCCAAGAGAACCAAAAAGGCTTTTAGACCTACTCCTGCTTGAACTTCCAAGGGGAGGGGATCCCTAAGGACAAGGTCTGCTGCTCATCCCCAACCTGTGGCTCAGATAAGAAGTGGGTGCATGCCTCTAACCTGGCCAGTGCTAAGGTAAAGGGGGAAGGATGGTTGCAGAAGTGGGAGGGAAGGAAAACACTCTCTCAGTCTAATCTGCCTGTGTGCCCCTCCAAGGGATACAGACAACTCAGTGGCGGCTTGGCTGCTACTAGTGGGCTCTGTGGAACAAGGCTCACTTATTCCTGCTCCCTAGCCCTGTGGGAGGAACCAGATGTCTCTTAGCAGAAGACATGCACTTTCTGCTGCATAGAGTGGGACCTGGACTCATTCTGTGCCAAAGGTGGCCACGGATAGCTCGAGCTTTGCCCCAGACTCCATCAGTCTAATAAGGAAATAATAGAATCCTAAGGAAGGAGACGATTTCTGATTGTGGGGGAGGGGGTCAAGACTTGCCACAAGAGGTGGAACTTGAGCTAAGTGATGGAGGATGGAGATGCTAGAGAGGCTATTCCCAGTAAGAGAAAAGAGGCTGAGACATGTTTTGGGGAGGAAAAGCGGTTTGATTGTCTGGGACTTAACTATATGAAAGGTACTAATGGGAGACAAAGCAGGAAAGTGGGATCGATGTCATTTCCTCAATTATCCTGGTATTATTGGATCCAGGGTCAATTCAATCGTAAGCACATTAGTGAATGACAGGAGGTTCCTCTCCAGTGCTCCTCTTCTTTATTGCTTTGGGGCTCCTAATTGTGACATTCTACTTAGACTTTCCTGTCCTCACTGCACAGAACACCAGGCTCCCATGTTTCTCCTTGCTTCCATAAAAACATACTCTTCTTCTTTCCTAGATTCTGAGAACCTTGACTCCTCTTAGGTGATGACTAAGTGGTCTGGTCAGTGGTCGTAAGACCATGTCAAGTGATGATTGGTTGAAGGCGCTAGAGATATGTAGCTTTACATTGTTCAGTTATGTCTAACTCTTCATGACTCCATTTTCAGGGTTTTCTTGGCCAAGATACTAGAATGATTTGCTATTTTCTTCTCCAGCTCATTTTACAGATAAAGAAACTGAGGTACGCAGGGTTAAGTGACTTATCCAGGTCACACAGCTAGTATCTGAGGTCATATTTGAACTCAGGTTTGACTTGCTGATTCTAGGTCTAGAGCCATAACCACTGCACCACCTAGCTGCACTAATTTAGTCTTATACATTAAAAAAAAAATTAAATAAGGAAACTTGACTTATAAGGGAATATCATAGCTGTTTTTAAGTATTTGGAAGGCAGGAAAGAGTTATGCAACATCCCTTGCTTGGTTCAAGAAGGGACAAGTTAGGTAGATGTTGCAGAGAAGCAGATACAGAAAAGGGAAGCCTTAACAATTTAGATTGGCTGCCTTTGGAGGCCAAGAGTTCCCCTACATGAAAGACCTTCAAGGGAAGACTGGATGATCAGTCAGTGGGGATGGTGGAAAGGAGATTCTGAGTTTCCTTCAAACTCTCACACACTGTGATTCTATAAGCTAATTTGTGTTTCTGCTATGGATGCACCTTAATATGGATGAAAACATCTTTCTTTTTTTAAAAATAAAAAATTAGAAAAGATGATGGTAACATTAACAGCAATGGCAATAATGATATTAATTACAATTTTAAAGTTTGCAAAGCACTTTGCAAATATGTCATTTGGTCCTCAAAATAACACTGGGATGGAGGTGCTATTATTACCCACATTATACTGAAGAGAAGATTGAGCAAGTCCAATTTGACCCCAGGTCTAGCCTCTATTCATTAGCTGGGATAATACCTTACTGAAGACTGCATTTGAGCAATGGGCTTTAGGTAGTTGAGTCCCCTCCCTCAAATTAGACCATCTGCTTTTCCAGAGCATCATCTGGTGGTCATCTAGCTCACTAGATAAAGAGTGACTCTTTCTTGAAATCATTCCCCTTTAATTTACTAGGATGGTTAATCAAATTTTTTTTTTTTATAAAATGTGCTAAAACCCAATCTCACAAATGAAAAACAATCAGTTGTTTTAGATGACCCAAACTACTGATCTTTTTTCTTAGCGTGGATAATTGAGGTGACAATATTACAGTTTGTGGTGTTTCACCTTCCTCCAAATAAAATTAACACTAGATCAAAATATGTTTTAGGTTTAATAATCAATAGAAAAATCCTTCAGATTTTTTAATCATTTCAGGATTGTAAAACCTTTGCCTTCAAGTTAAATTAAAAATTAGAAATCAGAAGGAAAGAAGTGCTTATTTAAAATGCTAGCTATTGATTATGAATATCAAAGAGGATTCTTTAAAGCAGTTCTGGGGGGAGAGGAAGAGTATAAGGAAAAAAGTCAAGGCAATTCCCAACTCTAAAAGCAGACTGAGAGAAGGCTCACAGACTGAGGGGACAGTTCAAGAATTAGGCCATCCATGAGGTTGACATTGTTCTCCAGCTTGGAACCCAAGCAGAAATGACTGAACTAGAAAAGGAATCTTCTCGTACACAGATATAGTTATAATTAATTAAAAAGTTACCAGAAATAATCTCCGGGGATGCCAGGCTTGAATTCGCCATGCTTTTTCTATAGAAATGATGATTCAAATATCTTGGTATATTAGTGAATTTAAGGAGTATTTGAGGGGTAATCAAGGAATCAACTGCAATAGTATTTTTGGAACTCTGAACAACTTAATAGTGAACTGTTGGAGTATATTATATTTGTAAGTTAGGGAATGGCTATGAAGATTTTTAAAAAAAATCACCAACAAAAGACATCAGCCATGAATTATCATTTAAATATCTGCTTGGGGAGTTTTAAAAATGTACATTATTTACTCTAAAGACAGTAATCGTTCTTTAGAGTCATTATAGTCCATCATACAGATGCCTATTTGGGGATCTTTGAAAAAGCTAATTTTTCAACTGATGGACCATAACCACTTCATGTATCTTATAAATTATTATCCAAGACTAGATCTGGGGCTCAAGTAAGTGATATACATCAGAGTCTGTGTTAAGGGGCGTCTTTAACAGACTGAAAAAAGACTTTGTCTACACAGCATGAAGTGGAAGGGAGTGGAAATGATTTCACAACAGTTTAGTTTTATTAGGTCAAAGTAAAAAGAAAAACAACATTGTGGGTAGTTCACTGGATCTAGAATCAGGAGGATCTGAGTTCACCATATGACTTCAAATCCATACTAGCTATGTGACTCTGGGCAAGCCATTTAATCTTGTGTGCCTCAGTTTCCTCATCTGTAAGAGGATCTAAAACCACACTCGTATATTTACCAAGAAAATTCCAAACAGGGTCAAAAAGAGTTGGATGAGATTGAAACAAAAGAACAGCAGCATAAAATGAGAAGTGACCTTTGTTTAGAATGAGGGCAAATATAAAATCAAAATATTTTAAAAATGAGTTTGTAAAGTCCCTCAGGGCAGAGATGCCAGATCTCTAATGTTTTTGTATTAGTACTAGCACCCTGCAGCTGGAAAAAAAAAAAAAGCAGAGGGGAAGGAATGAAGTGAAACGAGGCTGGGTTTTCTTGACATAATGAAAAAGTGTTGGAGCATATCTAGGGATCATTGTTTGGCCCTGAGCTGTCAAATTTTTTTTTTTATCAGTGACTTGGATAAAGGCATTGGGATCATGCTCATCAAATTTAGATGCCACAAATCTGGGAGGGAGAGCTAACATGGCAGAAATCAGTCAGGGCCCAAGAGAATCTTGACCAGCTAGGTGAAATTCAATAGGGACTAATGTAAAGTCTTACCCTTGGATGGCTACAAAAAATAAATTTTCGAATACAAGATGGAAGAGGGATGCTTAGACAGCAGTTGTCATGAAAAATGTCTGTGGGTTTTAGTGGACTGCAAACTCAGTAAGTCTACTATGTGATATGGCAACCCCCCAGAATCTAATGTGATAGTCAGCTTTTTTTTAAGGAAAGGTATAGTCTCTAGAAAGAGGGAGATGGGTCTGTATTCCCCCCTTTAAAAAACATTTCTATAAAAAAGTGTTAAGTTCCATTCTGATCACTGCAGTTTGAGTGATACTGATAAGCTGAAGAGTGTCTAGAATAGAAGAGCCAGAATGAAAAAGGTCTGGAGTTCATTCATATGAAGATTAACTATAGAGACTTGAGATTTTTATTCTGGAGAAAAGACTGGAGTGGAGTGGGGTCAGCAGATAGAAGTGGGCTTATGGTGGTTTTCAAGTATTTGAATAGATGTCATGTGGGAGAAATCCTTATTGGTCCCAGAGACCAGAATCAAGACCAAGAGGTAGAAGCAAAAGCTTAACGTCAGGATAAATTTCCTAAAGATTGAAACTGTCCAAAAGTGGGATGTAGTATCACAAAGATGGGTGGTTTCCCCTGTCCTTGGTGATCTTTAACTTGTGATTAATGGTCATTTGTTGGGTATATCTTAATGGGAATTCATTTCATCTTCGTGTTCAATTGGATCATTGTTGAAGTTCCTTCCAACTCTTCAATCTTATGTTTCTATGAATCTTGTAGACTACGCCCGTAGAGTGTAAGCTTTGGTAGGTTAAATGGAGGCTTTGCTTATGATTTGGATGAACTGTATATCTAACACCTAAGGATCAACTTAACTCAGTTATCTGAGAAAACATAAAAAGTTCAGGAACTGCACTTGTGAAGAAAACCACAAGGAATGGTCTGAAGAATAAAATAATAAAAATTATTATGGGATGGAAGGGACAGGGAGGTAGAGCTTAACAGAAGAGGTGAAGCAGGCAGGAAGGAAGGTCACCTTCAGCCCAGCTGGCAGTTAAAGAAGAAGGTTAAATAGACAGATGTGTGAGCCGAGTGTGGAAAAGTTAGGAGGCAGACTTCTTTAATCCCTACTTTCTTGCTTTCTGCTTCATGTTACACATTCCCACTTCTACTCAGTCTCCCTCCCTCACTGTCCACATTTTCCGCCCATCCCACAAGATATCAGTCAACACCGTGATTTTTAAAAATGATACAGTTCAGCATAGATAATAATAATAAAATAGAGGAAGCTTTAAATTATTGGAAATTTCTTAGATATTTATGAGATGCAAAATGTATTTATATGTACATCCTGTTCAATTTCAAAGCAGCTCCATTAGGTCATCACTATTAAGTCAATATTCAATAGCTTCAACCTCATCTTAAATTAGAAGACGGGATATTGTTTTGGATGTTTTAACGACTTAATTGGATCAACTGCTCAGCCATCAATCATTTTCTTGGCCACTTGTCCAATATGACAACTAGGAAAGAACAAAACAAAACAAAAACAGAGAGCATCTCCTCCATTACCTTCATTGGTGATTCCTTGTATATAGCTATGATCTAAGTCAGGGGGATATGTAATTAACTGAGCTATGGGATTGATTAGGCTAGTTAGATCAGACTCTTTACCCAAAGGAGGAAGAAGTTGGAGTGACTGATGAATATCCATGAGTGCAACTAACTTTTTATTTCAAGGTGATTCTGAAACCTGCACGTTCACCTTACCTGATCTTTTAAAGGTAAGAAGTCTGGCCCCATCTTTGTCATCTTCAGCATAAAACCACCCAGCCCCTAGAATCCATGAGCCAACTAAATCTGGAGAGCCAAACAACTGAGAGCATTTACAACATGTGCAGATTTGTTTCTTAGATCAAGGAAAGGACCGCAGGTGTCATTGAAGCAAATAAACATGTCTTCTCATACCTTCGGTGTCTGAGTGAATATTCCAATGTGGTTTTTATAGTGGAATAATAATAATGGAGCAGACATGTAATCGTTCTTTAGGGTTTGGAGAAGACGTATGGATATGATTCCATTAAATCCTCCCAATTGGTCTGTCAGATATTAATTATCTATTGCTAGTTTGATCACAATATTACTAACAAGCAAAGTGAGGCTGCAGAACCTGTGACACGCTCATGTCAATAGCCAGTCAATATCGCAACCGGTCAATAGCGAGGGGTCAGATTTAACCCAGATCTTTCCCAGCTCCAAATGCTGCACTCTTTAGATCAATTCTGCACAACCAGAATAAAAGAGAATTGCCTAAAAGTTTGACAACTGCAGATAATTTGCATCCAAATTCATCGCCCTCCTGCTTGGATTTAGTGAGTTGGATGAGAACTGTCTTATATCACAAAATAACTTCACAAATCTCCTCGTCACTTTATTTTGACAGGATAGCTGTAAGTTATGATGCAAAACCAAATGAGGCCTTTATGTGAACATTTTTTATGATTCAACTTTAATTTCTATTTAGAATCTGGATTTGATTAGAGAGTGAATTTTTAAGTGTTTGTGAGAGAATTCAATTAAAATAGGTCATTGTCAGGGCTTGGAAAACTGTGGTAGGCCTTGGGCAAAATGAAACAAAAGTTATAAAATCCAACTGGACGCATTACAACATTTATAAACATGATGCCTTATTTAATAGACTCAGTTAAAAATATTTAGTGGAGGTCAAAGGCATTAAGACCTGAAAAAAATGTTTTTATAATTTTAGCCCCTTCTAGTTAGAACTAGGGACTGGGACCCACGAGCTAATCTCTAATGTCAACAATTCATTGCAGGGCATTGAGGAAAGTCAATTTGTTCCCGGGCCTTACAAGTGAATAAAATGGAGACTGCAATACTAATGAAAAAAAAGTCACTTAGAGTTGTTTGCATAAAAGACACTCTGTCATTTGAAAGTATTATTGAATTTTTTTTTGTCTGCCTGATGCCAAATGGCTTAGCGAACAAGCAGGCAAATTTATGTAAACCTTTTGTACGGTGTCCCAGATACTCGACGATAGGCACTATATATATTTATGAATAAATAAATAACATAAACATTATTTTAAATTTCGATGGCGCATCAATATGATTTTGGGTGTTAGCCAATGAGCCTGACCTGTGTCTTCGAAATCAAACATCTGCCTTAGTGTAAGTGTTTTATAAATATTTTGAAACACAGAGATGAGGCATAACAATTAACGTTCAAGTCTGTAAATAAAAGTAAATTACATATTGACTTAAAATTTACTAGAAATCATCAGCCCCTCCCGTAGGATTGCACCGAGATTTCCCAGGTTGATTGTTTTCCCTGCGACATTTATGCACCCTCCTCTGTTGCTTTGCAGAAGAAAACTCAGCGCCTCCGAGAAATACTCAGAATTATTAGCTGTGAACAGTGTGTCAAGGACATAATAGATCTCCCAGAGTCACCCAGTACTGATGCATTGGCACAGAACTGGGAGATGGGAGATAAGAGGCCCAGAAACGGTTTGTTTGGACTGGGTCTCAGCTTAATCTAAATGGGTTCAGTAACGGACCGTGAAACGTGACAGTGGGCCCGGAGAAACTTGCTGTGACATTTCAGATTCTCCTAACTCTTCTAATTAACCATTTCAAGTATAATGAACCTTACAGCGATACAGATTTAATAAGACTCATATATATACTCTGCCCAGAATAGCCTGCAGCACAGGGTCCGGCTCTGTTCGGGCAATGGACTAGAACCAGATGATAACCTAATTTTGACCTTTAATTTCTATAATACATGGTGATTCAGAAAGACTATTTTTTTTTTTGAGCTAGAAGCTACAGCAGAATTCGGTTATGAGACGGCTTGTCATTACAGGGGTTTGGACACAGTCATTCAGTCACTCAGCAAATATTTATTAGGTGCTTATGATGTAGAATGCGTTGTGTTGGGGGAGGGAGATAGGCGGATAAAGCCGCAGGACCTTCCCCCGGTGATCTGAAAGAAACTGCAGAAAGGGGATGTCTGACTGTGATACATATTAAAATATAAGTTCATATGTGAAGTGCAATGATTTCCAGTGAGCAAGAGATCCCTGCCAGCTGAGGAAAGTAAAGAGATCTTCATGGGGCCTTAGGGATTTGGATCATGTAAAGAGGTCTAAATAATCCACAGGTAGAGAAGGGCGGTGGAGGGCAGCGGGCATCCCAGGTCGAAGCGAAGGCATAAACTGGCAAAGCGTGGATGTGGTCTCATGGGAAAGGAGGGAGCAGAGAGCGAGTGAGGGAGTGTGTGAAATAATCCTGGAAGTCTCAGAGACAGACAGTGCAGGGCATGGGAGCAGCCAGGAGGGTAGAATGATGAAACTGTGTTTTCTAAACAAAAGTACGAGAGGTGCCAGGCTAAGAGGGATTTGGCACTGACCCCTTGAAAGACAACATGGGAGGGAGGGGGAATGGAAGATGTTGTGGAAAGGATAATAGAGACCAAAGAAAATGGGCTCTGCGGGCCTCTGGCAGAGCAAACTCAGACATTATCCAAATAGCCCAAGGAAGGGAGATAACAGGCTGCTCAGAACTTGGGAGCTGGGAGATGCAAGAAGCAACTAGCTAACTAGCAAGCCATTCCAGATGAGTGGAGAGAGGATCCCAAACAGCCTTTATTTCTCACCTACTACCTCTTCTCCCCTACTCAGGGAAGCCCCCCAAAAAAGGAGGAATCGCTGCATTTTAGTTTTAGAACAGCTCTGGAAAACTGGGGGACGGAGTATTTTTCAAGTATGTCTGGTGGAAGGCAGGCCCCTGGAGTCTCACCAAGGTCCATAAGCAGACAAATCCTCCATTCAAAAGGAAAACTGTGAGCATTCCCTCACTCCTCCCATGAACAGCTAAGCATTTCTGCTCAATTTTTGCATGGCCAGGCCATTCTTTCCCAGCAGTATGACACATTGGTATGGCCGGCACCATTTCTGCCCTGTTGTTCCTTGGCCACACTCAGGGATTTGCCCTCCTCCCATCAAGACCTCAAAGAATAACTGATTCCTAGGTGGGGGTGGCTACTTGAGTCTCTAAATTAAAGAGAGTTAGGAAAAGAAATGTCAAATCCCCAATCAAAGCATTTTCTTAAGGGCCCACTATATGCCAGGTACTGTCCTAAATACCCGGAGATAAAAAGTGACTAACCAGTGTATGATCGCTGGGAGCTCACTCTCCAGTGGGGGAAATGCAGAGTAAACAACTACCTATGAAACGCGAGGGAGAAGTTGGAGGTAATCTTAGAAGGAAGGCAACAGCCCGAGAGCAGTGCACTCGGGATGATGGCACAATGGATGGAGTTTGGAGGCAAATCTGGCCCCAAACATTTACTGGCTGGTGGGGATCCTAAGCATGTCACTTAACCCTATGTGCTTCCATTCCTTCCTTTGAGAAAACAAACTGCAGAAGGAAATGGCAAAATATTCCAATATCTTTGCCAAGAAAACACCAAATGGGTCTTGTTGAGTTAGATAACAGGAACAACAGGCCGCCAGCACTAATCCTGAGACTTCTTGCAGAAGGTAGAAAGGGACAAATAGAAACTGCTTTATTTCCTGAAAGGACTAGCAGAGTCAGGCTACCCACTGCCAATCTCAGGGATGCAAAGGCTAAAGGAGAAAACATCCCCGATTGTCAGAGTCCGGGAAGCCATCGCAATGAGATTGTGCCCAATGGAATTCTAGGAAATTTATGTGATTGATAAGAAGGCAAAAAATCTTAGTGAGATTGAACAATGGGTCATGTTTAATAAGGATAAATTTAATAGGAATAAACACCTGCATTAAAAAAAAATCACTGTACAAATAAAGGATGGGAGGGAGGCATATCTGGAGAATATTTAATATAGAAATATTGGAGAGGGGGGTTTAGTGGACTGTAAGTTCAATATGAATAAACACTATGATATGATGATCTTACTCAAACTCAGACACTCAATGGGATTTATGATCCCATTGATGAAGGAAATATTCCCTGCAATTGTTTGGATCAAAACCTACTTGTACCAATGGGATTTTTATCCATGTTGTTCCATATTATTCTGCGTCACAGAATTGATCAATCAGTAGTTAATAAGCATTTATTAAGTACTTACTATATTCCAGACACTGTGCTAAGGGCTAAGGTTACACAAAAAAGGCAAAAGATAGTCCCTGTCCATAAGGAGCTCACAATGTAATAAGCTCAATAAGTTTATAATCTAATAATTGCAATCAACATACAAATATATACAAAGCCAAAGAGGATTTACCAGAATTCTAGGGTCCTTCTAGGGATGCCCATGGAGTAGTAGAGTGATCTGCCTGTAGTTTCTCAGTCTTACCACATGACCACATCATCTTTTATGATCCTTTATTTCTCTATTGAAATTCTTTTCTCTAGTTCTTATTCTGAGATCTTTATTTATGGTGTGTTGTATCTTGTTCACAACCGCCAAATATGTATTTTTCATTGATCTTTGAGTAATTCTCATTTTAAATGTTTCCGAAACCACGATATGTCATGATTTACTGTTGTACAACATTGATCGAATACTGGCATTCAAAAGTTGGTCTATTTTTTTTTCTTGTAAAATTTTGGGATCAACTTTGTAATTTCTGAAAGTCAATCCAACTCATTTATCCATTTGTCTAATTTGGGGCTTTCCTTACCTGTTTGTACTGCTTGTCCAAGAAAAATATCCTAATGGATGAGTGCTACTGAGTATCCATCTAACTTTATGATGGAGTTTGGACAAAAGGCTTTCTTCATCCACTTGTTTTTTCCTGTGTAGATGGCTAGATCAAATTCTTTTGAATTTAAACAAATCTCATCCAGGACTCTATGTGGTGTTCCAGAGCTTGCTGTATCTGGCATGAGGCCATATGCAAACAGGTGAATCTTATCACTCATAGGTTCATGGGATCCTCAGGAGGAGTAGATGTGAGAGCTTGCCAAGCCCCTTGCTTTCATGGCTGCTCATCCATCTTTGGTGTTCATCTGACTCACCTGTCACTTGTAGCTCCAAAAAGTTGTAACACGAGCAGCAGCCGGACCCTGGTAAAACTACTCTGGCAGATTGTTAAACAAGGTCGAGGATAACTGACAGACCCCAAATCCATCAGTCACTAAAGGGTATGTCGACCTCACGAATAAAGCTTTCCCCCGACACAATGGGTGGATGAGACCAATTTGTTCAGACGTCAAAAAAGATCAAGGCCATCTCTGAATCCCCAGCAAGTACCAGTCATCCTGGCTTTTGTCCTGCTACTGGACTTCAAGGACTTTGGAGGAGAGAGCGAGATTGCTGACTTGGTGCAATTCTGCTTCGCTTAAATCCAATTCACAAGCAAGACAAGACGTCACTCCAAGAAGCAACTGATCCTCTTTGAAAATAAAGGGCAAACAACACATAAGCCATAGGTTTGGACTCTGTGCTAAATCTACTCCACAACAGAGGGTCATATATATGGCTGTCATTCATCTTCCTGATATATTCTTGTATATATATATATATATATATATATATATATATATATACATATAATTGCATATATATGTATGTATGTATATATATGTATGTAGTGTATATATTGTATATATGTAGTATATATATACATATATATATATAAAATCACTAAGTAATCAAGAAAAATTATCTTTTAAGAAATCTTGATATGTTTTGATGCATGGTAGGAGACATTTTGTTGAAATAGAACCTTTAACTCATCAATTTTTTTGTTTGATTTTGCTGAGGTAATTGGGGTTAAGTGCCTTGTCCAAGATCACCCAACTAGGAAGTGTTAAGTGTCTGAGACCAGATTTGAACTCAGGTCCTCCTGACTTCAGGGCTGGTACTCTATCCACTGCACCACCTAACTGACCTATCAATTTTGTTTTTAAATAGCTAACAAGAAACACATAAGATTTTGTATTCTATACAACTTTTCAATTGTGTGATGGTCAAGATAAGGCATTCTCTGGATTGCTTTTTAAAATTTTTAAAGAAGAGCTTTTTATTTTCAAAATACATGAAAAAATAGTTTTCAACATCCACCCTTGCGAAAGCTTGTCTTCAAAATTTTTCTCCCTATCTTCCCTCCATCCTCTTTCTTGGACAGCAAGTAATCCAATATATGTTAAACATGTATGTGCAATTCTTCTATCCATATTTTCACATTCATCATGCTGCACAAGAAAAATCAGACCAAAAAGGGAAAATATGATAAAGGAAAAATAGCAAGCAAACAGCAGCAAAAAAATGGAAATACTATGAGGGATCCAAAATAAACCCTCATAGTGCTCTCTTTGGATGTAGATGGCTCTCTCATTCACAAATCTATTGGAATTGAAGCATTTTATTGTTGAAAAGATCCAAGTCTATCAGAGTTGATCATCCTATAATCTTCTTGTTGCTGTGAACACAATGTTCTCTTGGTTCTACTCACTTCACTTAGCATCAGTTCTGGATTCCTTGCCTGTTCTCTCCTAATACGATGAATAAATATACTTTTGGTGATACTTATCAATTAGGCACAGAGGTTCATAGGTGTTGATGATCTCTTAGGAGCCTTTCTTTGAAGGATTCCACCCTTCTCCCACTCTTATACCTTTGTTGTTTTCCCTTCCTTTAGATGCCTTGGGAACCAATCCCCAAACGCCCTCATAATTGTATTGCCTCCAGCTCAGATCCTGTTTTTCCAATAGGTCTAGTCCTTACTTGTTCCTACCTTTGCAATGAGGTTGCTAAGCATCAAAGGAGATACTGATTTTATTTGGAGGGTGCTGTTGAAGTCTTTCTAGAATTTGATCATATTCATTCTCTGCACCAGATATTGGTGCGTAAATTGGAATTATGTTCATACAGTGATTTTTGAACTTAGTTATCATAAGTTCCACAATGCCAGGTGACCAAATATCCTAGGAAATGATTTTGTTGTGGGGATTACATGTGGCCTTATTCTAAAACTAACTCTTTTCTCTCCTTTATTGACCTCTTTTAGGAGGCTCTTAATTTGGGTTGACTGGGGTATGATGCTCTGGCAAGACCACGCCTTGAGTATTGTGTTACTTTCTAAGATTCACATTGTGGGAGGAATGTCAACAAACTGGAAGAAGTCCAGAGGAGCCTAATCAGGGAAGTGAGAAGACAGGAAACTACTACGTTAAGAATTAATTCAAGGAACTCTGTATACTTAGAGAAGAAGAGATGACTTCAGGAGGACATGAAAGGTATCTTAATGTATCTGAAAGAATGCTCTCTGGAACAAGTATTCCTCTTGATCCATTTGGCTCCTGAAGACAGAACTAAGAGCAAGGGGTTCAAGGTACATGAAGCCAGATAAATGGTTTATAGATAAACTTCAGAAAAATTAGAGCTGTCCAAAAAGGAAGTAGGCTGCTTCTGGTCATAATAACACACATTACTGGAGGTCCTCTGGCATAGATTAGATGCTCACTTTTTAGGTATATTATAGAGAATGTTTCTGTTCGGGTACATGCCCCAGATAACTTCTGAGCTCCCTTTCAGCCCTGGAAGCCTGTGATTTTAATGTGTCTTACTCAGCTATAAAGCATTATAAAATGATTCTCCTTTAGGAATTATGTAGAAAATGTGAGTATTTCTAATAAAATATTGGGATTTAGTTGATAAGTAGATTTGGCATGTTCTGTTCACTCTTTGAAACTAATTCAAGAAATAATTTGAAAAAATGTTGCACTGGTTTTTCCTTGCATCCTCCATTAAAGTCCTAGTCCAACTTGCTCAGCCAGACATTGAGATGGCAGCCAATTAATAAACATTTTTAAAGTACCTACTAAGCACTAAGAACTTTGCTAAGCAGTGAGGATATAAAGGCAGGGGAACAGTCTATGACCTCAAGTTGTTCATGAGCCATTAGGGGAGACAATTATAAAGAGAATAATAGGGAATAATGAAGAGAATCTTTACTTGAAATATTTGGTAAATTTCCTTGGAGAAAGTGGGATATTAGATGGAATTTGAAGAAAGCTAAGAAAAGATGAGCAAGGAAATCATTCTGGGCATGAGGAACAGCTGGGAGGAAATACCCAAAGCTGAGAGATGGAGTGTTTTGTTCTTGGAATAGCCAAGAGAACAGTTTCTCTCTCTCTCTCTCTCTCTCTCTCTCTCTCTCTCTCTCTCTCTCTCTTCACTTATAGGTTAGTAATAAGGTGATTTTAAATTATTTTATTTTATTTTATTTTGCCATAGAAACTCATAAAGCTAGCTAGTGATATGTGGCGTGGTTATCATTTTTGTTTGTAGAGTGAGCCAGTCAGTCAATAAGCATTTATTAAGTGCTTACTAAGTATCAGGCACAGTGCTGTTGATAAGTATAGTGATGAAAAATCTTGGATCTTTAGAAGTATTGATGCAATTTAAAGTGTACTCAAGAATCCATGATTAATGTTAGAAATTATTTTAAGAAGAAGAGTTAGTAATTGCGCTAATGCTTGCCAAATATATGGATTGTTCTGCTCCATTCAGCAGCCTGAAAAATTCCTGTGGCGTCAAGCAATTAGAGGGGAATTTTCGAGTTTGGGATATCTTGAAGATTTTTGTAATCACTAGTAATCTGTAAAACTACTAGCAAAGCAGTTAAAATATCAGATTTTCAATAAATATTTATTAATTCCATAATCTTATCAGATTTTTTTTTCAAGTAAGGAAATAAATCTGCCTCTGGTTTATACATACTGCCTAAAGATGGGGATAAAGGTGGGTGCATTCTGTGAGTCATAATTTTCAAAATCTTTTATAATAATCTTAGTGATAATATTATTAAAAAGTCGCCCCTATTTAATAGGTTTGAGAACTGAAGCCAGAAGAAATGAGTTGCTAAAAAAAAAAGATGGGAATATCAAAATGATTTTTTCCTAAGTCTAAAAATGAGATGACATCTTCAGTGAATTTGACTTTAATTCCTCCATTGTTGGTTGTTCTACTTCTAGTTAGTCAAGAGAGTCTAGACCAGAAAGGGTCTTGAATTCTTCAAAATTTGGGAGAAAATGGAAACTCATATCCAGATTCAATCCTCTAAGTCTGGTCTACTGGGACAGGACTGGGTCTTTATTGTCACGTGTAGGGAAGTACAGTAGCAATATCATAATCTAACATAGAAAATACAAAATACAATGTGGAAAAACTAGACCACCAGCAGAGGGGGACCTCCAGAATGCTCGAGGAGGTTCACTAACCATAGAGAGAAGATGAGGGCCTTTGTTGGACATCCTTTGTATTTCTAGGGAGAAGTGGCTCATTTCTAGCACTTTTGATGAAGAACTGAAGCTCCAGGGAGATTTTGTGTCAGGCATCTTTTCAAGCTATTTTTGGGAGTCATAGAACATGTTTAGATTTGAAAACAATTTTAGAGAAATTCCTGATCTTGACAGTGTGTGTAATGGATAAAATGGCATATTTTGAGTCCTGCCTTAGTACTTACTAATTGTAAGTGTTTCCTTACCTGTACAATGGGGATAATAATAACTGTCTTACAGTTATTATAGGAATCATAGAGTGAGATGTGGGAGAGACATCGAAATTCATGAGGTAAATACCCATACTTTACAGATGAAGAAACTGAGGTTTGGGGAAGTTTAACTGTTTTCCCAAAGTAACACAGATAGTAATAATATAAAATGTGAATTATTACCATCTGGCCCCAGTCACTTGTGATGAGAAATGGAGAAAGTGAGAGACTTAAGAGAGAAAGTGAAGGTTTAAAAAGGAATGGATGGTTATTAAATGAGTCAAGATTGGAACTCATTTTCACTGACTGACTTTTGTACCATCCTCTGGTGGGACGTCTGTATGTTATATGGTCAAATAATGGATCACTGGAAGCACGGTGAGCAAAGAGTTCTATGATAATTCATTGTTCACCATCAGAATTATTTTCATAATGAGTGTGTGACTGCATAATGACAATTAACATTATATGACACTGTAAGGCCTTCATTTGATCTTCATTTGAATTAGGTGCTGCTGATTTGCCCATGACCATCAAGCTCACAATTGAATCCTGGTCTTTCCCAGCTCCAAGCCAATGGATACTCCTGTTTTCATTATGATTCTTCCCTTTCTTCTCTTTATACTTAAACCATACCCCTACTTTATACTTACCACACACGTATAAGTATAAAACAAGGTACTAATATCCCCTAGAACCTGCTGTGTGGTCTTTGAGGATAAATATTTACATTCAGGGCATGCTGCTCGATGTCCCAAGTGTAACCAAATTCTGTTTCCTTTTTTAATCAGGAGGCTGGGATGCAGATGGAAAAGGCCCTAATGTCTGGGACACATTCACCCATCAGGGAGGAGATCGAGTTTTCAGGAACCAGACTGCTGATGTAGCTTGTGGCAGCTATACTCTGTGGGAGGAAGATCTGAAATGTATCAAACAGCTTGGATTGACTCATTATCGCTTTTCTCTTTCCTGGTCACGTCTGTTACCTGATGGGACGACAGGTTTCATCAACCAGAAAGGCAATTGTTTCTTAAAAATAGAAGGTTGCAGCTTTAATTCAAGGTTATTGCTGCAGTCTGGCATAATTAATCCAGTGTGCTCTTCTGCAGTGCAGCTCAGAAACTGCAAGTTTGGGGTGGGAGGGGGGGAGCTGATTATGGGAGATTTTTTTTTTAATGGGCTTGCATTAGTTGCCTAGTTAATATTCTAGGCTCTTTGAATATTTTGTTCTTAGAGGTTGGAATAAGGATTTTGTTTACTTAAGGTGCTATTTGGTTATTAGCCCTTGGTGCATTTCAAAAGGATGACATATGAAATGGTTTCGAGCTGCTTAGAATGGTGTGGAGCTACAAAAAGGCGTGGATAACTTAAGCCGGTATAAATTTAAGTGGGAATTAAAGTTGGGGAGTAATTGCTTGATTTATAGCAATAAGTGGTTTATCTGTTAAGAGTCCTGGGTTATTTACGGGACCTATCCACCGCGATTACTTTGCAGTTCACTCTGTCCATCTGTAGAGGCTCCTGTTTAAATAACTTCTTCTTATGGAGTAAATCAAGTCACCTCAGACCTGGGCATCTCGATGCTATGCTAATGATGATTGTTGACATAATCGAGAGATTTTGAAGTTGGACGTTTATTTTTATATAAGATGGTTATAGCCCCAGCTTTCTGAAATTAAAATAGTCTGACCTCTCCCAAATCCCACGCTAACTCTTAGAGAGAACAGACTGGATCCCAAATGAGAAAAGAGATGAGGAAGTTTCAATCTGCTTTCCAAAGGTCCTTAGTCACTGAACTGAAATTAGGCAAATTCTTTACCGAATAATCCAGCTTTGTCTCATCGTTAGCCCTAATTGCTTTGCTTGCCTCCACCCACCTCAAGTTCCTACCCTTCTTTTAAAACTTAAATTTTGATAAATTTTTCAGAAAAAAATCTTTTTTCTGGTTTGTGAAAAGATCCTCCATCCAGAAATAAAAGGGTCAGAGAGATTATTTAATCCACCTTTCCACCTCCATCCCTATTGGGGAAACTGAAGGCCAGGAGATGAGATGACTGGTCCAGGATTCATTTACCTATCAAGGGTCAGGATCAAAATTCGAGTGGTCCTTAGCTCTAGAGACAGCATTCTTTCATTGCACCATGTTGTCTTTGGAGTTCTCCCAAACATTGTCCTCTTGGACATCACAGAACTCTGTATTCACTTTTGCATCGATTTAACATACTTCTATATACCCTGTCCCCTTCTCCTCTACCTCCTCTACTTTTGCCCCATTTTAGATTGTAGAGTCCATGAGGGCAGGAACTAAGCTATCCTTTTTAGCTTATCCACATGTGCCCCAGTACTTGACCTGAACATAGCCCTTAATAAATGTTTATTGAATTTTGAAAGCAATTAATTAAGTGATAGGCTAGCTGAAGCTGTGGATAGCTTACCTATCCTCAAGAATTTCTAAGTGAAGAATTTTCAATATAATTAAAAATTATCTCTTATGCATGTGTGAATATATATATATATATATATATATATATAATAAGTATACACATTTATATAGTGTTTCATTTGTTTAAAGTTATTTGATTTTCATAACAACCTTGTGAGGTAAAATAATATCATCATTTTTTTTCTTTCTAAATGAGGAAACTGAGGCAGACAGAGGGTTAAATTACTTATCCAAAGTCACATTGGTAACTTTCAATCTCATGTATACAAGGAGGCAAATGACATCCTTATATCTCTCCTGTTTCCTCTGCTATTAGTAAAAGCTCTCTCAGGGCATGGATCATGGCTCAACTCTTTTTGTATCACTTTTTGTGCCCATCATTAGGTATGTCCTTGCAGTTTGTTGTAATTCAGTCTTTTTAATTGTGTCCAGCTCTTTATGACCCTATTTGGGGTTTTCTTGGTAAAGATACTGGAACTGTTTTAGCACATTTTACAGATGAGGAAACTGAGGCACATAGGTCCCACAGCTAATTTTGAGAGGGATTTGAACTCAGGAAGATGAGTCTTCCTGATCAATCTATATGTAGTTAGGGCATCTTAAATTGTTGAATGAATGAGTGAAATGTGGATTTCAACAACAAATTCAACTTAAACATATTTTCCATCGCCACCTACTATGTGGAAAGTGCTAGGAATACAAAAATGAAATAAAATACAGTATCTGTCCTCAAGAAGCTTACTGTTTAATAGGAAGGAAGGACATCTATGAGTTGTAGAGAGAACTAGGAAATAGCCCCCTGGAAGAACAGGAGAGGCAGAGATTATATTTTAGCTGAAACATTTGAAAGGACAATAGTGCACTTTAAGGCCTTAACTTTTTGGAGTTTGGCCCTATTTCTTTAAAGGCCGCCTCATTAGTATTAAAACCTGTGTATTGAATCAGACCATTTTGGACCTGGCTTCAGAGCAGCTACTTTTCAGTACACAGGAGCTCACTTCTCTGGGGCAGTGATCTGTTGAAGGAATTGGAATGGTACAGCTCAGAAAAGGCCATCATCTTTTTTTCTAAATATTTTTTTTCAAAGGACATGGGAAGAATCAGAAAATGCAGCAGCATTTGTCTTTCCAAGGATTCCCCCAGAGATGATCGACTACCAGTTTGGAAATCTGTAAAATTCTGTCTTTCAAGACTTGAAGGAGATTTCAAGAAGTCAAATTGTTCCCATTTCTCTTGCAAATGTCTAGTTTTCTAAGCTTAGAAGAAGAGCTGGACTTTGTTTTTCCTTACTGGTCTCACATGTATCTGTGTATTCTGAGATTTAGGGTTACCTATTAAATATCTTTTTTTAAAGTCTAATATGTTAAAGTTTCCAGTAATTCCCTAGAAAAAATGTAATCGTGTTAAAATGGAGAAAAAAGAAGTTCATAAAATCAAAATCTTAAACTCGTAGATCTTAAAGCTGGAAAGGACCTTGGAGATCACCTACTCTAGCTTCCCACTCAATGTGGGAATCCCTGCTACAAGCAGAATTGAGAGGTGGCCAATCAACATTTGTTATCCTGGCTTTTGGTGATAAAGATGATTAAAGTAATAGGATATGGGTCCTTTGAACAAAGGCTCAATAGGCTAGAAAATAAAAGGAAAGGGAATAAGCTTATACATCACCTTATATGTGCCAGATATTATGCTAAATGCTTTTTACAATTTCATTTTATAATTTAAAAAACTGAGGGAAATAGAGATTAATGGGAGATTAATTAAGCTACTGCCTCAGGTCAGATTTGAACTCAGGTGTTTGGGATTTGAAACCCAATGTTCTAGCACTATCCCATGAGTTGGTTTTAAAAGCTTAATGATCATTAATGACTGTCAACTTATAATAAGGATTCTTTGGGGGAGGTGGGTTAGAGGTCCGGATCTATGGTTTTATTTTCAGGGTAAGCAAGTCCCAGTGTTGAAATTCCCTCCACAGATAGATCAGTAATTGTTTCATAGTTTTTAGTTTAGAGAATTGCCTGGATCTCAAGAGATTCGTTGATTTGTCCATAGTCATGGCTAGCATTTGTTAAAGAAAAATTCGAATCTGAGTCTACTGGTCTCCATGATATCTGAGGCGATACCTATGGCTAACATCTCCTGACCTTTTCCTCCTCCCAACCCCTTAAAGAAAATTGCATTTTGGTTATTCTTCATGCTCAAAAAGGATAAAAGGAGATATGGGCCTGAATTAAAGCCAGAGAGATTTTATTGACCAATGGGCTACAGAAGGAGATTAGAGAATCTCTATCCTGGGAAATCTTTAAGAAAAGAATAATGGACCATTCTCTGTCCTGAGTGATTGAATATTGAATTGTCTGAAGAGGGGTCAAGGACCATATCCTCCATTGATGGGGCCTTTTTTTTCACCATTCTAGACACGTGAACAAAAAGAATGTTTATTTTACAAAATGCATTTATTCAAAAAGTATATTGGTAACCAAACTGTACTAGCCCCAAGATATAAAGAGAGAGCCTTTTGGCAATTTCGATTTCCCAAAAATAGAAGGCCCAGGAGTCATCTACATATTTATCAATATTACCTATAGCATCCTTGAAAAGAAATTCAGAAGGCTTCTCTCTCAGCCTGCAGTCATATAAAAGAATTTCTACAGTACTGAATTGAAAAAGTTACGGAATAATTCATAAGCCCCAACTCCCTCCTGTCGGGGACCCATACAGCAATTCCTCTTCTGATCCGGGATGAGGAAGCTTTACTCTCCAGAAGTAAAATGCTCGACACTGTGAAGTAAATTATTGACTACCAGATATCTTGTTGCTTGCAACAACTTAGAAGTAAGAATTTGACTTCCATTGAATATTTTATTTACCTGCAATTCATCAAAGGATAAGGCTAGAATTTACAGTCAACACATTGTTAAGTATATTCCAGCCTCTTTTCAGCAGAGACTTGGTGATGGGAAGTGGGCAGAGGGAGCTATTTAAAGCAAAGATTGCCATTCCTGCCCTCATGTAGCTTAAAGTCTAATAGGTGGAGAGAAGATGCACACAGATCATTGGTATAAATTAACATATATTATAAGAGACAGGAGAAAGCAAAGTCTTATATAAGCTCTGAGGAGAAGAATAGCATGATTGAGCAGGGGACTTTAGGGGAAATAGCATCTGAGGTGGGCAGGTAAAGATGGGGAGGGAAATAGCAGGTGAAGACGGGTTAGAAGGGTGTTCCCTTCAACCTTTTAATGTACCTTTTTCGAGCAGAAATCAGGGACCATCTCATTCATTTCCATTCTATAGAGAGGGAGATTCGGACTCAGATACACTAAATGATTTGCAAAATGGCATTAATTTCACAAGACAATAAAGTAACAATGGGAATTTAAGTTCCCATTTTCAACTTCTAAATCCAATGCTTTTTTGTCCATATCTTGGCACCTCTCTATCCTTCATATCTTCATATCTTCTCACAAGTAGTGAGCAGATAAAAATGCTCCAGACTAGTTCAAATCGATTCGACAGACATTTGTTAGACAAAAAAAGAAAGAAAAGAAAAGAAAAGAAAAGAAAGAAAGAAAGAAAGAAAGAAAGAAAGAAAGAAAGAAAGAAAGAAAGAAAGAAAAATGAAAGTCCTTGCCCTCAAAAAGTTTCTATTCTATTGGTGGGTGGGAGATATCCCATGCTAAAAGTTCAGGTTTAAGTATAATCATAGTCCAGTGCCTCAGATTTAGGGCTTATGTGAAACAGGTCCCAACTTAATGGTTATTCCCCAAATAAGGGACAATCAGGTGGTGGGGAAGATAGAGTGCTAACCCTGAGTTAGGACTTGAATTCAAGTGCAGACTCAGACATTCACTGGCTATGCTACCCTGGGCAAATCACTTGACCCCACATGCTTCAGTTGCTTCATTTGTAAAATGGGCTTCGAGTAGGACAATTTTCTTTGCCAAGAATACCTCAAATGGTGTCATGAAGAGCGGAACATGACTGAAAATGACTGCAACCAATCCCCCAAATATCCCTTTCTCTTTAACTTATTCTACCCCCTACTTTCAGGCTGTAGCTTTTGGCTAGATTTCTACAAATGTTAGGAAGCTATAAAATACTCAGGATAATAATGTCCAGAGCAGGTATAGAACTACCTTGATTCTATCCCCCAGAGAATACCTTGAATTGCGATTATCTTAGAATTTAACTCAGCCATGTTTTAAATTATGTGTTCCTTATTCATTTCTAATCTTTCAAAAACAATCATTTTTTTTCTCTATCAATTTTTTTTTCTTTTAGGAATTGATTACTACAACAAGATGATAAATGACCTTTTAGCAAATGGCATCACACCCGTGGTAACTTTGTATCACTTTGATTTCCCCCAACCTTTAGAAGATCAAGGGGGCTGGAAAACTGGGGCGATCATTGAAGTTTTTGACGCCTATGCCCGATTTTGTTTTGGCACTTTCGGAGATCGGGTCAAACTGTGGATCACTATAAATGAGCCCAATATCCTTGCTCTGTTTGCTTATGAAACAGGCATGTTTCCTCCAGGTGTCCCTAACCCTGAAATCGGAGCTTATCAGGCAGTTCATAATATGATCAAAGCTCACGCCAAAGCCTGGCACAGTTATGATTCTTTGTTCAGAAAAAAGCAGAATGGTCAGGTGTCCGTAGCATTGTTCTCCCCCTGGGTTGCACCAGCCAATCCCACATCTGTAGCTGACCAGGAAGCTGCAAAAAGGGCCATGGCCTTGGCCCTAGATTCATTTGCAAAACCTATATTTATCGATGGTGATTATCCCGCTGAACTGAAGTCCCGGGTTGCCGCCATGAGTAAAAAGCAAGGTTATGCATCGTCAAGACTCCCCGAGTTCACAGATGAAGAAAAGAAAATGATCAAAGGGACTGCTGATTTTTTTGCTGTACAATATTACACGGCTAGCTTAGCAAAGCACCGGGAGAATTCAGGGGGAGGACCGAGTCTTCTCAAGGATATAGAGGTTGAGGTATTTCCTGATCCATCCTGGCAGGCTTCCTATCCGGGATCTTGGATCTATGTGGTGCCGTGGGGCATTCGGGAACTCTTGAAAAACATTAAGGTAAATATGTGTGCATTCGTATTCATTTGCATCCATGTACATACTCATACACACTTGTGCAATGGAGGTGTTGGGTAGAGAAGAATAGGTTTTCTGACTACTGTTGGCCAATAAAAGCTAAATGGAGATCATTTGGGACTAGGATCTTGAAACCAAAGATCAAAAGTTTGGATCTAATGGAGAGTGAGGGATGATCGCAAGGGGGAGAGAGAGAGAGAGAGAGAGAGAGAGAGAGAGAGAGAGAGAGAGAGAGAGAGAGAGAGAGAGATCTGATCCACCCTTCGCCAATTCAATCCAGCAAGAAGTCATTAAGAATCTACTATGGTAAAGGCACTGAATCAAATGGATTTAACATAAACACAGAAAACCAGGTTATGGGGCTGGAAGGAAGCTCTTGTACAGTCTTTTCTTCCTCTAGGGGAGCTTTTTTGGTGGTTGAAGGGTAGAGAAGATAAACGAAAGGTTTCTTTAAGCTGGTACACATATTCCTACCATTATTTTCTAAGGGGATCATAAGAAAATACTGAGATGGGGTAGATTCCATAAGCTCCTTGAGGGCAGGAATGGATTTACTTTGGGCATCCTGGGTGACTAATGCGTAGCAGATGTGTAGGAAAAGCTTCGAGAACAGAGTCAACCTGGGCAAATGTTGTGGGCCAAATGGAAGTTGTCATAATTCAGAGAGTTTTGGGAAATGACTTCATGGATGCTGTGACCGTGAGCTTTGAAAGCTATTATAAGGATAGCAAGAAGCAGACACTTTCCTTGATACCGGATGGCACGTAACATAGCCGACCGAACATTTCAACTTGTCAGTCATCAGGCCCCCCTGCTGCGGGGTTACAGGGGCTGCAGCTGCCGGCAGCACCGAGGGGTTAAGGAGTAGTTACAATAAGCAGATGCTGATGCAGGGAAGATATTTCAGTCTTCTCATTAAAGTAAGAGTCATTTCACTGTCTTCATGGATATTTGCACAATTTTGCTTTTCCATTGTTAGTCATAAAAGGTCAGCTCGTGGAAAATTAAGTTAATAGGGTCAGTGCGATTTGATGAAAACTAGTTTGGGGGTTGTAGATAAGAGAAGATAGAGGGTAATGCACCTGATTTTATGAGCTTTTTTTACATCTGTTCAGAATAAAACTTCTGCTCTCTTGTTCTAGGATACGTATAATAACCCTGTAATTTACATCACCGAGAATGGATTTCCCCAGGGTGACCCTGCTCCACTTGATGACACTCAACGCTGGGAGTATTTCAGACAGACAATACAGGAACTGTACAAAGGTACCATTTGAAATGATGAAAGATCAATTGTGCAAACTTAATATAATTTTCCTATGTGCCTATTTGCATTCAGCAAAGACCAATGATTTTTGAAGCTGAAATTCATGTAAATCAGGATAAAGCAATGTGATTAGAAAGAAGTATTTAGGAAGTAGGAAGGTGAGTCATTTGAGTCTATCGTCAATCTCCCAGAATAGAATCAAAGAGAAAACGAACACCTGTTGGACTGGCTGATCCCAAAGGAGAGAAGAGCATGGCATGTTATTCCCCAGAGATTATCATTTACCAACTCTCATATTTGTTTGCATATTTTAATAATCCGCATGCCAAGACACAGCCTGACAGATAGACAATGAAAAGGTCTTTTTAATTAAATATCGGAGCGGTAAGCTTCAGAGTGACACAATCGCCAATGAATATTTTTATTTAAAGAGATGGCCGATTAACTCAGGGAGGAACACTTCTCGCTGTGTCAGAACTAGGTATTGTGTTTTAAAATATTAATGTCTTCTGATGAAGAATTCTCTTCATTGGTAACCAGAGGTAAAAAGTGGGACTTTCCCCATTGCTCTCTTTCATTTATCCCTTCCCAGTTACCCTTCACGTTTTTGTGAGCACTCTGATCACTGATCATCACGAATTTCAGTTTGTGGAAGGACTGAAATAAATTGCCAAGAACATTTATTTTCTAGCATTTAACATAGTGTCTGGTACATAGTAGGTGCTCAATACATACTTACTAATTAACACTGCCAGGGCTGGGCTAATTGGATTCCTTTACCTCTAGTCTTCCGCCTCTTTTGATGTTAATGAGGAACAAATATTTTATCACTATATAAAGTTATTTAATCGGTAATATAAAGCCTTTCAAGTTTTCTGTGCAAATAAAGGGGTTTGTTGAAGCACAAGCCAGTTGTATTTTAGCACGAGATAGTAATTCTGAAGGTTAACATTAAAAGTGAGTGATGTTATAGGTGATGTGGAGACGAGGAAAGGCTAGAGAGGTACGGGAAGCAGGGAATGGGTGCCATTAAAAAACCATTAATTTCTCTAAAAGGAAGTGGATTCTAGTAGAGAGAATCCTAAACTTAGACTTAGGGAGAATGGGATTCAAATCTATCTCTGATAGTTCTGTGTAACTCTAGACAAGTCATTCTCTGTATCCCAGACAACTCCCTAGGATTTAGCTTTTTAAGTCATAAACCGGCTATTTTCTATACTTTTGGAAGGAATTTCCCTAGCAGTCTGAGGATGGTAGAGGAGGACTTTTGTCTTGTGGTTCCTAGGTTCTTTATTAACTGCTTTGTCCTAGTTTTGGCCTAACCTCGGACTCAGTTGAGCAGTCACCTGGATGTGAGGGACCATCTTGCTCTGCGACCTTGGCTAAGATGCACACGTCCTGGTCCTGAGTTTCTCATCTGGAAAACGGGGGCTGCGCAGACTTGCTTCCTTCCCAAAGCTCCCTTAAGGCACGGCTGATGATAATGATTGGCACGAATTCCATAAGTAAAAAGCACCAGGTGAACGATTAAAAATAATAACCAGCCAAATAAGACATTAGCGGGAGCGCTGTAGGTGAGAGCCTAGCCAAAACCCAGGGAGTCAGATGGATGATGGTTCTGTGATTTCCGTGAACAAATTGTTCCCCCCATCATCACATAGAAAGATGGGCTCGTAATGGCACTAGAGTTGAATCAATGACGTTCTCCTGGAGGTCTTGTCTCCCTCATTAGAGAAAATTCCACGGCACTTAGCAGAGCAGTAAAAAAGTAATCTGATGTCTCCATTTCTTTTGGGGGAAAGGGGCAGAGAAGGAATAAAAAAATCCATTTTTTTTTTTTTTTTACAGAAAAGACAAAGAAATCAGTTTGAGATCAGGTTATGTTCTCTGTTACATAAGTATATTGGAATAGTCTCTGAATGTCTAGACACAAAAAATTCACAAGTTGGAGGATGGATAGATCACCTTCAAGTAATTGTCCTCGGCACCTGTTCCTTCTTTACAAATGCAACCTTGTCCTTTTTCCAAACTGCTTTCCCCGAGTTAGAGTGAACGTGATGTTTTCCCAATTATGTGCAGATCTTGGTGTATTGTTTTACCCTCATTTGGGGGGGAAACGTCTTTGGAACAACGCAGGTCTCATTAAATGTATGGCTTCCCCACGAAGCTCACCATGGATGTCATAATGTTGGCTCTCTGGCTATTTCCAATGGGAGTTCTGTTGAGAAGGGAGTAGCAATGTCCCACTCCATTATTATTGTTGAAAGGGTTGCCAGAGTGGATAAAAAGTCAAAATGTTGGCAGGAGAAGCAATAAACTGGCAAGTGGGTGCCTGGGATAGCTTTGTCATGTGAGTATCTGGCCTGTTTTTGACAATAGCTGGCATTGCTAAGTCTTTAAGTTCCTTTAAAAAAAGATCCTAATACTCTTATCTTCTTTTTAAACCCTACTCTGATCCTTGATTCTCTTGGGGGATTTATATGGATCTATGCCCCATTATAAGGTGAAGGGGTTGTTGAGATTGGGCCAGGATTTTTTGTGTGTGTGTCATTAGAAAGTAGTGACTCTTTTTCTGGGGGTGGAAATTTCTTGGAAGATGATCTGGACCCAAGGGGAGATTAAAAAGATTGGGGAGAACCAAGTGGCTCCTCCAGAGAGATCTCTGTATGAACTTGGATATCATATTTAGAGAATGAGGGGAGATGTCCTTGCTGTTAGTTCAAATTATGTCCTTGCTGTATCAAAGAGATTAAGGGGGAGGAGATAGAAGGAAAAGGGAGAGAAGCATGCCAGAAAAAATCATTTGGAATTTCTCTTTCCTATGCTGCTCTCTTCTGCTCCCTCCAATAGTTTAGTTCAGTCTTTGCAGAAACTGACTCACACAATTGGATAGATATATTAAAAATGGAGGGGATACCTCAGTACATTAAGATGATATGGGATGATGTTGTAGCATAAAGAGGATTTGAAATTAGTTAGCACTTGGTGGAAATAATTAGGTCTGAAAGTGACTATAGGAAGACAGCATCCTTAGGCTAAATGGGCTCATAAGTTTCGACAGTTACTTGGATATAGATTGGGGTAGAGGGGCATCTCATCAATAAAAAGCACCTCTAATTCTAATGAAGGTTTCCTCCCAGAAATACCTTTTAACACAAAGCAGAAATCAGGTCTAGATGCTTAATTTTTTTTTTTTGAGGCAATTGGGGTTAAGTGACTTGACCAGGATCACTCAGCCAGGAAATGTTAAGTGACTGAGATCAGATTTGAACTCAGATCCTCTAGATGTCAGGATTGGTACTTTATCCCCTGCACCTACTAGCCAATTACTTTGAATTCTTGATGCTAGAATATGATCACTATACGAAATCACCTTTCTGGGTTGAAAAGCAGGGATAATAAGGGATAATAATAGAGACTGACCTAGCAGGGCTATTGTCTTATTTATGTGCATATCCCTCAGCCCTTAGCACAGGGTTTCATGCTTAGTAAGTGTACAATCCATGTCCATTGAATCGAATCAAATTGTAAGTGTGTAGTGGCCACCTGGGATGGGAGGTCAGAATGCTAGACTTGGAGTTCCTAAGAAATCAACTCAAATCTTGCCTGAAGCTTATTAGCCAGGTGACTCTGGGCAAATCCCTTCATTTATTGGAGCCTTCTTTTCTCATGGAAAATGGGAAGAGTGATACTTGTAATACTCATCCCAGTGGAAGGTACAAGGGACAAAAGAGACAGTATATTCAAGATACTTTGCAAACCTTCGAACACTATGCAATGACCACTTATTATCATCAGAGTAGCCTGGTGCAGCATTTAGGTAACTGTCCTAAAAATCATGAAAACCTGATTTGAAGTCTTGATTCTTTTACAAGATGGCTGTGGGACACTGGACAAGTCATTTAAACTCGAGATAACTCCCAAAGACAGAGTCACTTGGAAAGTATTGACCTGCATTGGTAAATGGAGTTTCCTTATCTGGGAGCTCCTATGCCAATGAAAATCACAAATTCAGATCCTGTCTTTATATCACCATCATCATCATCAATCATTATCATGTTTCAATCCCAAGAAATGTCGGTAGGTGAATCATATCTATAAGAAATGAAAATAAAGAGCTGACAAGACCATTTTCCTTTCCCCAAGAATATTTTCCACACTAACAAAAAAGCCTGATTTTAGCAACTTTGTGTGCCAGCCCAGCTTCCCAGTCCAGTGCCATGCCTGAGCTAGCACAGCAGTCTATGATTGCAGGGAAGGTTTGTTAATGACCAGCTTTGGACTTTTAATGACAAAACCCCACAGCAAGATGTCATCGCTGTTATTGAAGACTTCACTGAGAGTGTTGAAGCTGATACCTTATAACAAGAAGGTTGTAAATCTTAGAGGCTCCATTCTCTACCCTGACAAGATGCTGAGAAAAAAAAAATATTCTGCTTCTTTTGGCTGGACTCCTCCCGCTTCCATGCTGCCCCCCCCTCCATTTCCCATGCAAGAAGGGAAATGCACCGCTGCTGGTTAGCTCCCTAGTCTGATTCCAGGGCAAAAACAACCTAGGGTGTTTAACTGGGTAAATTGTGTTAAACAATTTCAACCTCCAAATGAACATTAAAAATAAAACAAAACGACATCAAGAATGAACCTCCAATCTAAAGAAAGGTCTTGGATGTTAACATTCAGAGACTTGTAGCAGAAATCCAGAACTGAAAGGAAAATGTCAATTATAGATGCCCTCTGTGGCCCCAATCATGTATTATTTTAAAGGGGATTTTGAAAATGGGTCTTGTATATATCTCTATCTCTACCTCTATCTCTACATCTACATTTACATCTATATGTACATCTATATCTATATGTACATCTATATCTACATCTATCTACATCTATATCTATATCTACATCTATATCTATCTATATCATCTATTTGCCATTTTAGAGTCTATATATATATAGATAGATATAGATATAAATATAGATATAGATATGACTCTAAAATAGCAAATATATATATAGATATGACTCTAAAATAGCAAATATATATATAGATATGACTCTAAAATAGCAAATAAATATATATATATATATATATATATATATATATTTGCTATTTTAGAGTCGGTCTCTTCCACTCCACCATCTCCTATTCCCCAATGCAGACGTATCCTGAGAACCATTAAAGAGCAAGTCAGTCCTCTTGATCTGAGCTTTTGTGAGCATCCTGAGGCAGGATGATAAGCTTGCATTGCCTAGTCCCCTTTGCTAAGAAGCAATTTGAAACAGGGAAAAGGACTGCCAGTTTGGGAGTTCGAGCTCTTTCTTCTCCAATATACACACTATGAGTGATTTTGGAGGAGTATCTTCAGGTTTTTGTTTCAGTTTTCCAATGTTTAAAAGCAGAAGTTTGGTTTAGGTGCCTTCTAGCTCTCAATCTAAAATCTGAGAATGTTATAGATGGAGGAAACATTTGAGGAAATTTGTTTCAACCTTGTTTTGTAGATAAGAAAATCTAGGCAGTTGTGAAGCTCAAAATAACATTTTAAAATACCTAAAATAAGATATGTAGGATTATAAAGGAAAACAATTATAACAAAATACAAACTATTAAATCAAACTAAACAATCAAAATCGAGCTATCAAAATCAAACTATTAAAAACAAACCCAGAAAAAATAAGTTCACTGGTCCCAGATTAAGGACTCCTGGTAGAGGAACTGAATGAGTATCCATAAATCACAGCACTTCTTGTTTGTGATAAAGCCAGGAGTAGTAGTCTCTTTTTTCCATTGTGCTTCGGTTCCTGTAAAGATGGGCACACGTATCCCTGTGGAAACAGAAAATAGTTAATTTTCATGGTCTTTAGCTGTTCCCTGCATCTTTTAGCAAGCAGACTCCTGGCTTCATCGATGGACTTTAGCCAATTCTCTTTTCTGTGGGTGTCCATTAGTCAGGGACTTTGGAAGTTTAAACAGTCATTGCTAGGAATGGGGAAGAAAGAAGATCTATCTTAACACGGGGATGAGGGTGAGGCGGTGGATACAAAAGCATCTGGGGGGAAAGAAGTGCAATTAGACCTAGGGGTGGCATAGTCTAAGTGATCCTGAACACCGCACTTGTTCTTGACATATCAAGTAATCAGGAAATGTCTGATTGTAATGATGTTCCCAGGCCAGGAGATCCCCAAAGTATCAATTTTCCTTTTCTGAGAGCAAATAATAAAAGTTCCACAACTAAACACTGTTACTCCTTTTGATATTAAACCTGATATAAGAGCGAGACCAAGTAAGAACTGAAAGAAGTCTAAAAGGATTTTTTTTTAATCTCAAGATGCAACTATTCGTTGACCAAAGATGTCAAGGACAAGATTTACTAGCATATTTTGTTATAATTGTTTACCATTTCCCAGGCTATGATGTAAACTTTGAGGGATCAGGATTAATTAATGGGGGAAATTAATTAATCAACTAATTAATTAATGGCTTGGCTGAATTGTTTTCTGAAACCATCTATAATTATGATCTCTACCTTTGTGTATATATTGTCACACATTTATATACCTAGCATGAATCTGTCCAGAGGCATTCTGGCACAGCAGTCCAGGAGAGAGAGTGTTGATCTGGCTTCAGATTTTTGCTTCGACTCTAACCGTATAACCCTGAGAAAGGCACTTAACCTTTATAAGTTTCAGTTTCTTCATCTGTAAAATGAGAGAATTGGATTAGATGGCTTCCCTGAGAGACTCTTCCGGTTCTAAATTAATAATCTTATGATAAGCTCTTGGGGGTGAGGGTAGGGGTGGGATCCTTCCCATATCTGTAACCAGAAATGTGGACTTGAGTACAGAATTTTGCTATACTCGTTAAAAAGATGATGATTCCATTTCTAAATCATTTTTAAGGTCAAGAAATAGTTAAGTGTTTCCTTCTTTGCTGGAATACATTGAAAATAAATAGCACTCTTCATCTAAGAAGTGAGTTATCACTTGGAGTTTGTTGGGTCAAAAGGGTCACCTCAGACACAAGTTAAACAAAGTCACTATAGATCGCATAAAATCTCTGACAGGAAATTTAATGCATCGAATCAGCTCCAAGTATTAGTGTAAAATGCCCAGCCGAACAACTCTTGGCCAGTTACCATCACGAGTAGTAAAATCACATTTCAAAACACGGTCAGATGAAGCACTGCCTAATCTATCAAGTTTTAAGGCATTTCAATATGACCATCAAATACCTTCTCCATAAAGTGTGTTCCTTAATTCTGTTAGACTGAGTAATAACTTTAACTTTTCCTTAAATGTGACTTTATCATTAACCTTTTGTTTGAGTTGTATCAGACTGAAGGGCTCACAGTCCGTGGCAGTTCCAAAATTAGACTCTTGTCAAAAATCCATCCTGAATCGTTCTTCAAGTTTGTGACTTGGTTGTTCTGCTGGGCATTTTTGGGATCTCAGGGCATATTCTTAGCAGGCCTCCTTTTTTGTTTCCTCCCATTTTCACCTCCTAGTGCCCACTTCTTGTACACATGAGGGAGATATCAGTCTGGGAAGGAAGCTAAAATCAGTCCCCACTAAAATAAAAACTGATTTGTTCAGGTTTGTCCCCCAAAAATGGTCTGAGCAGAGAAAGGAATGATTTCATGACTTTGAGAAGTGAAACTCTAGCAAGGTACCCCATAGGAGAGGCCGGGCCAATGAAATCCTTTCAGGACCTAAGTTTAGTTTGTTCCTTAACATGAAAGTGTGGGATTTGCTATTTATGGAGTTTAACTGAATTCAATAAACACTTATTAAGCATCTACACTGTAATAAGAATTGGGTTAGACCCTGGAGACTAGAAAAGTAAAACAAAAGCCCCTCTTCTTAGGGAGCTTATATTCTACTGGGAAAAAATGACCAAAACCAGATAAATAAATACCAAATGTCTACAAAGTAAAGACAACAATAACTCTGGGAGAATGTGGAAAAAGCGTATAGTGATTCCCTAATCATCCATTCCTTTGGAAGATCAGTGAAGTCTGGGGACCCCTTCTCAGAATAACATTTTTAAATGCCTAAAATGCATGAGATGTACATCTACATGTAACAAATACAAATGTATTTATAAATGTAACAAATACATGTAACAAATTCAGTATCAAAGAATTGAAAACAAAGTAGACGCTTGCTGATTGAGAAATGGCTAGAAAATTGGTATTTAAATATAATGAATCAAATATAGTTACAAAATGATGAATATAGAGAAGTATTGGAAAACATTTGAACTGATGGAAAGTGAAATAAAAAGAACTGGGAAAAACATATATATATATATATGTGTGTATATATATATATATATATATATAACAATGAAGTTAGTGACAAGAATAATAACAACAAAACAGTAGAAAGTGAATATTGTAAAATTATAATAACCAAGTTTGGCCTTCTACAAGTACGTTACATACCTCTCCCACTTCTTTGCAAAGATAGTGGAATATGAGTACGGGGACATTGAATATAATGATAGATCATTTTTAAAAATTTTTAAAAATGTTTTTATTCCAAAAAGTATTCCGAAATTGAATGTAAACTGTTTAATGTTCATTTAAAAAAATGAGTTCCAAATTTCTTTCTCCCTCCTTTCTCTCCTCTATTTCTTGATAAGGCCAGCAAAATATTCATTATACATATGAAATCATGCAAAATATATTGCCATATTAGCCATGTTGCAAAGAAACACCCACACCCCCACACACAAGAAAAATAAAGTTTAAAAAGAAAACTTGCTTCAGTTTGCACTAGATCTTTTTTTTAATATTTTAGTTTGGATTGTTTTTTTCCACATTTTAAATTCTTTGTTATAGGAGATGGCTTTCAGGGAGATAGAGGAATATGTTGGGAAACAAAAGATAGCAACATAAAATTTTAAAAATCCATGCATTTGCTATATGTTTGTTTCTGAATAAGATCATTTCGAAGCCTAAAAAAAGGAAGTATCTGTACTTCTATCTTTATTGCTTTCAGAAATTAGCTTATTATGCCACATGCAAGGATTTAAATGCTCTAAGAACATATATTTAAAAGTAACTCAGTACCATGGATAAATTATTGAACTCGAAGTTTGGGAGGCTAAAGTTCAAATGTCTGTGAATCTGAAAAAGTCTTTTCAACTCTGGGCCATGGGAAACTTTTCACAAAGAAGTTGCAAACTCATGTGGGAACCTGGAGTTCCCATCCTTGAAGAGATCCCAGATCCTCTTTGCATTTTCATAAGAATATGTGGCTCTCATTGGAGCATTTTGGGGCAGGAAGCTCTCTGGTGGACAGCAGTCTATCAACAACAGTTTTGTAATATGTGCCACTTCCTAATATATGAAGTATACAGTCATTTTGATTACCTACTTAGTCTGTCTACCTGGTGACTGCACCTGGGGGCTTTGGATCCTTGTCATCCATGAATTCTCAGTCTATGTCAGATGCCTTCCATGTCATTAACCTGATCACGGAATCACAGAGCAGACCAAGAGGTCATGTGGTCAAGCTCCTGTTGTTAGGCAGGCATTTCCATGCTAAACCATTTCCATCAGATGGATGTCTATTTGTTTCTTAAAGATTTCTAGGGAATGAAGCTCCCTGGCCTTTCTCAGGAATCAATTATAGTTCTGACAATAACTGAGTCCCCTCTTAACCTTCTTTTGTTCTGACCGAAATAAAGAGACTTACCCATCTACATATATATATATATATATATATATATATATATATATATACACATGTCTATATAGTGGCTGTTCTTTGTACATTGCTATTTTAAAAATTGCACGTGGTGCCTGAAAATAAATGTACCTTAACTGAAATATCTACATACAATAGAAGTGGTTGTTTCTTTTAATATTCAATTGCACTGTAGAGCTCTTGGTATTTGCTATATTAAGGGGTGTTTTCAACAAAATAATTAGAGAGAAGTGGCCAAAATGATTTGTTTGTGCAAAACTGAATTGGATGGCATATCCTAATAAACATTCGGGGCTGGGTCTGGAAAGCAGTCCATCAATATATAGATATGTTATAATAACTAAAAAAAGTGCTGTAATCCTAGCTATTGCAAATTAACTGTTATTTTATTTCTGCCAAATATGTTTCGCACTTGATAATACCAGGTTTGGCTTAAGTGACTATTTTAAATCTTCTGGGAACCATGATTTTGAACTTTGGTACATTCAAATGGTCAATTACCGTGTTTCATAGAAGTTGCTTCTGTAACAAAACCCTCACATTTCCATAAGTACAGCATGAGATCACAGAGCAGAACAAATGAATTTATGTTAATACAAAGAGTTTTTGACTTAAAAACATTCATACTGTCAATCTCTGGCTGTCTGCCCCCTTGATACATTATTAAACAAGAGAAACCCTACCATTAGCTGAAAAAATGTGTGTATTGACCAAAGAATGAAAGGTTGTATTGGTAATAACCTTTCCCACCTCTCTTTTTACCAATCCCAGGTCTTGAATATCATTTATGAATGCAAAATCTTGGAGCTTGAAAGATATCTAGAACTTCCAAAGTCAGTAAAGCCATTGCCATGGTACAAAGAAGGGGAGAGAAGTCCAGAGTCTCTGAAGACTTTGCTCAGCATCATACCTGAAATTAATCCAATGTCTGAGACTAGAACCCAAGTTTCCTAGTGTACAGTGCAGTATTATTTCCATTCCACCCAACTCTTTTTTCATAGACAATTTCTCCCCAAGGTACAATGTTGAAGTTCCATTGTGCCCTCCACCCATGTGTTTTTCTCAGGATTTTTTAAATTTTTTCTTTCTTTCTTTCTTTTCTTTCTTTCTTTCTTTCTTTCTTTCTTTCTTTCTTTCTTTCTTTCTTTCTTTCTTTCTTTCTTTCCTTCCTTCCTTCCTCCCTCCTTTCCTCCCTCCCTTTCTTCTTTCCTTCTTTCTTTCTTTCTTTCTTTCTTTCTTTCTTTCTTTTTCTTTCTTTCTTTCTTTCTTTCTTTCTTTCTTTCTTTCTTTCTTTCTTTCTTTCTTTCTTTCTTTCCTTCCTTCCTTCCTTCCTTCCTTCCTTCCTTCCTTCCTTCCTTCCTTTCTTCCTTCCTTCTTTCTTTCTCTCTTTCTTTCTTTCTTTCTTTCTTTCTTTTCTTTCTTTCTTTCTTTCTTCTTTTCTTTCTTTCTTTCTTTCTTTCTTTCTTTCTTTCTTTCTTTTTCTTTCTTCTTCCTTCCTTCCTTCCTTCCTTCCTTCCTTCCTTCCTTCCTTTCTTTCTTTCTTTCTTTTTCTTTCTTTCTTTCTTTCTTTCTTCCTTCCTTCCTTCCTTCCTTCCTTTCTTTCTTTCTTTCTTTCTTTCTTTCTTTTCTTTCTTTCTTTCTTTCTTTCTTTCTTTCTTTCTTTCTTTCTTTCTTTCTTTCTTTCTTTCTTTCCTTCCTTCCTTCCTCCCTCCTTTCCTCCCTCCCTTTCTTCTTTCCTTCTTTCTTTCTTTCTTTCTTTCTTTCTTTCTTTCTTTTTCTTTCTTTCTTTCTTTCTTTCTTTCTTTCTTTCTTTCTTTCTTTCTTTCTTTCTTTCTTTCTTTCCTTCCTTCCTTCCTTCCTTCCTTCCTTCCTTCCTTCCTTCCTTCCTTTCTTCTTTCTTTCTTTCTTTCTTTCTTTCTTTCTTTCTTTCTATATATAAGATTAAAATAACACAAAAATATTCTCCTCTGAATAATTAGGTAGGCAATGTATGAATTGCTAAGATATCTGAATTTATAGTCTATTTTTAAAAGAACTGTTATTTTATTACTTCTAGGTTCTCATGTAATACCCAAAGTTAATCTACAGATAATGGTAATTGGAGTAATTATCAGGGACAGAAAGGAAAGTCCTTCCCTGGAGGAAGAACAATAGAATCTGAATAAAAATTTGGTCAAGAATGAATCCAAAGCCTAGGCCAGATTGGTGAATAGCTGGATCAATATTGAGATCTCTTTGAAGAACAGAAATAGGTTGTAAGTTACATATACTTATAACTATATGCATATGATATGTATTCATTTACAGTTTTAGCCTTTCTTTGTATTCCCACTACTTGGCACAGCGCCTAGAACATTGGTGCCTGACATTCTTATTGACTTGACGTGCATATATAATCATGTATATAATTTATTGCATACAAATATGTATGTGAAAATTAACATTCACTGGAACAAGGAAAAATCAGTATATTTATTAAGAGAATAAGCTTGTGAACTTTTTGGCAAGTTTAAACACTTTTAAATATGACTTTTTGCATTAATCATTTGGTTTACACAATTTTAGGCTGAGTTCACAAGATTTTTGACCCATTCTTTAATGCTTTGATCACTGTGGATGTTAAGTGACAGCAACTAATTTTTCCAAGTCTAGTTGTGATTCTAACCCATAGGTTTTCAATGGATATTAAATCAGGTGAGTTCCCAAGGCAGTGAAATATGATTCTCTCCCTCTCTTGGATAAGAGCTCTCTTTTCAGCTTTTAATCATACATGTAGCAAGGCTGTCATGCAGAATGCTTCCTCTTTCGAGGATTTTATAGTATTTTGTAACAATGCTGTTGCTCAGTATTTTTTGTTGTTGTTATTGTTCAGTCATGTCCAACTTTTTGTGACTCTATTTGGTATTTTCTTGGTAGAGATACTGGAGTGCTTTACCATTTTCTTTTCCGGCACATTTTACAGATAAGGAAACTAAGGCAAACAGGGTTAAGTGACCTGCCCAGGGTTATATAGTTAGGAAGTGTCTGAGGCCAGATTTGAAGTCACAAAGATGTCCTGATTCCAGACCGGCATTTTGCCCACTGAACCACTCAACTGTTCCATTTCTCAGTATATCAACATGTTTAGTAGAGTTCATCATTCCCTTTAATGGGGACAGGATTTCCAACTCTACTAGAATTAAAAAAAGATCTCCCAAATATTTTGGATAGATCCATCTAAACTTCCTCTGACAACAATATAGCTTTTAATGAAATGGGCTGGTAAAAAATGACTTTTTCTTGTCTTTGCCATTCTAAACTTTGTGTTGTTTTGACCACAATTAATGGGTTTCTTTCCTTGTTAGAAACAGCAGCTAACTTTTTCACTGGATTTTAGTGTTCTCAAGAAATATGACACTAGAGAAATAACTGTGTGCCTTTGGATGAGGAACCTACCCACTATCTCAGTTTCTTCTTCTGGAAATAGGGCCTATAATAGGACCTACTTTCTAGGCTTAATAGAATTGGATCAAATGAGAATTTTGTCACATGATGCTTGGGGACATAGTAGGCATTTTATAAATGCTAGCTACCATTATTGCTAGAACTAGTCTTGCTTTCTTATGATGCTATAGAGGAATCAGGAACAGCTTGAGCTGTCACATCCCTCTGCATGTCTGCTTTTCCCTTTGGATTAACTCAGCTATTTTGCAGTAGGGTTTGTCCATTCTTAGTTTAATTTTTCTCTTTGGATCATACTGCCTTTGGTGTTTTGTTAAGGCTCATCTTGTTTCATTGTGGACTTAAATGATACTTGAAATGTTTAAAACTAAGGGCTAGTCCAACATTTTTAATAATCTAATAACAAAGTATGTTCTTTAGGACTTATACATCTCACACATTTCCTTCCATTTTAAAAACTATGAAATTGGGAAAAAATACACATACACACACAACAAAAGAGTCAATAAAACTCACAGGCAGGGTCCAAAAATTCAGATCACAGCTGACAGAAAATTAAAGGTGAAAAATATAGTGCGATATTATATCATCTGTACAGGTCAGGTGTTTCAATCAGTCTCCCGTCACGAGAAGCACACGACCATTGCTGTAAGAAAATGAAATCACAATAAAAATCATTGCTTATCTCAATTAATTTGTATATAACTGTAATGTTACCTTTGAAGTCATGTATTTTTGTATATGCAAAGTGTCCAAAAAATCTTAGTGCAGTGCTAGCCTATTAAAATTTAGAACTGCACTAAGACTTTGTGGAATGTTCTGTACCTGTATCACACACACACACACACACACACACACACACACACCCAGATAGGAACTGGCTGATCACATATATTTATATTCATATATATCATTCATATTTACAAACACATATGCACATATATAGATTTCTATATTATATGTGCTAATTTTAGATAGATGATGTGATGGAAAGACAGAAACAGAGAAAAACAGAAAATGAGAAACAGAGAAGAAAAAGATGGAGAGAGGTAGAGAGAAACAGAGAAAATGGGAGAGAAAGAGAAAGACAGATTCAGAGATATAGAGTGACAGAAAGACATGGACAGAGAGACAAAGAAAGAAACCGACAGCTAGATGGTCAGATACACAGACAGATGATCTTCCTCCCTCTCTGTCTCTCTCTCTTTGTGTGTGTCTCTCTTTATAACTCTGTCTCTGTCTCTCTCTCTGTCTTACACACACACACAGACACACACACACACAGAGGTTCCATGACTTTATTGGAATAAGGAATTCCCATATGACTTCCCTGCAACTTTGTCTTCTGAGGGAAATGTCTACAACACTGTAATTAAATGACTTCTTGAAGATCCCATAGTTAGTGTATACTGAATAAAGGGAGAGAGAATAAATCTAATACAGGAAATGGCTCCAACAGATGAAGGACTCACAGAAAGGCTCCATGTAGAAGGTGGTTCTCGAGCTCTTTCTGAAGAGGGTTCACTTTAAAGCCAATTTTCAAAGTGGGGACAGGGAGAAGTTGCAGATATCCACCCATGAAGGTCTTTTCCAGTGTGATAAATACATCTCCAATTAGGAACTTGCCCTAGTTTGGCAGGGTCTCTCCTTCCTGCGTTCTTTAATGGCTTAGCAGTAGTTTTAGATGATTACAAGTAGCTACTCTTACACCTTCCTTTAAGCCAGGTTGCCCAGTGGTCAGGATGCTGGAATTAGACGTTGGGAGATTTGAGGTCAGCGGTGTGCCTCTGAGGAAGTCATTTGACTTCTGTTTCCCTATTTTTATAAAGGGGATGGTAATGATGACATCTGTTGTAATGATTGCTTGAGTTAGTATATATATATATATATATATGTATATATTTTATATATACATACATATATTGCTTTACAAACCTCAAAATATAATATAAATGCTAACTATTGTTGTAATCAATACACTATTACTAGACCTCATTTGTCTAGTAATAATGGAAAAAGATCCCTCAAACTATACTATTTTTTTTTTGCTTTTTTCTTATCACATTTTTGGATCTATTACCCTGAATCCTTCCATTCTGGAACTAAGTTGTCTTTAATAACAAAAATAAAAGTAACAAAAACATAACAAAAAAAAAAACAGGTGTCTCAATCAGCCTTATGTCATCAGAAGCACATGGTTATAGCTGTAAGAAAATGAAATCACCATGAAATCATTGTTTATCTCAATTAATTTGCATATTGTTGGAAAATTTAAGTTGGAAAAATTCAGCAGGTTAAATATGAACAATCCAGTGGCTGCATCTGGGAATAATACTGTATTCTGTGTCCTGATCCCTTCAACATTCTACTATGTGTTTTCCAAAGCCAATAATCTCTTCCCCACATTTTAAGAGAAACATTAAGAAAATAGAGTATGTCTAGAGAGTGAAAAGGTGTGATTGAAAGAACTCAGCATATTTAAACAGAAGGAGAGAAAATCAGGTTGGAACGCTCACTTTTCATATATTTGAAGGGTTCTCACATGTGACTATGGACAGTGGGACTAGGCCCAGTGCTCTCTTCAAGTTGTAAAATGTTACCCATCCTTGAAAATGTTTAAGCTAAGATTAGACAATTGTCCATCCAATGGATGTTTATGAAGGTGCTTCCATTATCAAGAATCTACTGCCAGCAAAATGATTTCCTCCCATGACGAATCCCCATTTTGCCTCCTTCCTTTAAGTTATGCTTTTCTCCCTGTGTTTCAAAGATGGAGCTCTGACTTAGCCATTTTCCCTTTTTTTTTTTTTTTTTCCGCTCCTCACCCACAGCTGCCTTGAATTTTAGCATACATTCAGGAGTTTAGCATGCATAAGATCTGCCTTCATTTAGTTATATACTCTGCAGAGATAAATATTTTTGCAATAGAATTGAACCTCTGTAATTCCCATGGAAGACTAAAACAACCATTGTAAATTATAGTCTGGGGAGAATTATAAGCGAGTGCATGAACTGTTTTTTAAAACTCTAGGCTTGCACACACTTTCTGCAAGGATTTGATGAGAAACCTCCCCTTGCTATACACTGGTGTGGGGTGGACAAAATCTTGGTGAAACGTTTTGTGAGCATATCAGTGAGAATCCCGTCCCGGAGTCCATCAACTATGAATCCATTGGCTAGGGTTCATTCCTGTCTGAATTTTTGATTATGGCACAAGCATAGACTCTATCTTTCAAAACAGAAAAAAGCGAATCCAATTCTCCTCAGTATCTGTCAATCCCAGCCACCATGGAAATAGGGCTAGGGATAGAGAATGGACCTGGAAACTCACTCACTGAAGGGACTCCTGAGAAAGGAAACTACGTGTAACAATGTGGGTGGGAACCTTCTTTCTAATTTATATTCCTTACAAAATTAACCAGATCATGAAAGCACAAAGTGACTTTCTCAGTTCCACAAACAGGCTCTGTCAGAGACAAGATTTCGACCTTCTTTTTGGCTTTGCCCCTGTCTCTCTATCAATATCCATGATTTCTTCTAATGACTATTGTGGTCATGAACAAAAATGGTGTCCCAGTGGATTTGAAGTGTCTTTGTGTTCTTCTGAGTGGCTCCATTTATAAGCAGGGAAGTGATTTAAACTCCAATAATAACAGAACCCTTAATAATCAATGTTGTATAATATTTCAATAAAATAGAGAGAGAAGTAGTAAGATTTAATATGGTGCTGGATTTGGACACAGAACTTGGTTCAGATTCTGCCTTTGACACTAGCTAAATGACTATGAGAAAAGTCTTCATACCTTTCTGACATTCACTTTTTACCTCTGTAAGATGGGAATGCTGATGCCTTAAACAATGCATCTCAATGGTTTGTTACTAGGTTCAAATGAAATAATGTTCGTGAAATTCTTCACAAACTTTACAGTGCTACATACATATGTTATGATAAGCTATTGAAAGTCTTTTTATTTAAAAAAAGATACTTTTTATAGTTGAAGAAGCGGTTGTATCTTCCTCTTGAAGAACCCTCCATGGATGTATTACATTCTTGGAGACAATTACTGAGAATTCTAAAGAACCAAATTATCCTTGCTGAACCTATAATGAATGGACTTAATCCAAAGCTGTGTCTAAAACTTTGCTTAAATGTTGTCCATTGTTCTGCGTAAGGGGTACTATCAATTTCATTAAGATAGTTTTGCTGTGGAAGGAATCATTTCACTATGATGATTATGCTATGGTCATTATTTATGCAGGCTAAAAGATAATTTTAGTATTACATGTAAGTTATTTTAAACAAAATAATGAGATATGGTAAGGAAAGTAGATTATAAATGATCAGATCTCAGTTCTAGTCCCAGGTAGGTAACTAGTTGTATGAGCTTGGGCAAGTGTTCCTTTCTCTTGGACTCATTTTCCATATTTATATAATGAAGTGGTTGACCTTGTTATCTCCAAGATCCCTGTTGGAGCTAACATTTTCTGATTCTAATGCTTATCTTTAGAACAGAACGAAAAGAGTGAACTAAAAAGAATGACACTGAAAATTGACTTCTTCTGAAAGGAAATTTTATATTTCTATATCTATATGTATACATATCTATATCTACATATTTATCTTTTTATACATATATCTATATCTATATTTATCTATTTATAAACAAGGACTTTTTATTCTTTGGTGGCATTTTTACTATTTTTCTTGATTTTGGTTTTTTACTTTGTGTAGACAAAGAAAGGGAGAAGGAAATGGCAAATGATTTCAGGGTCTTTGCCAAAGTCCATGGGGCCACAAACAGTCAGACGTGACTGAACAGCAATAGAGAAAGAAAGATGGCTCTGAAATTAGAAAACAAAGAGCAAAACTGGCCACTACTTAGTTCTATGGTTTATACAGGAGAGGTAGAACTAGTTTTTGAGAAGTAGGCAACCTGTGTTATAGGGATGCTGAACTAAGCTAAAAGGTAAGGAGGAATCTCTGGGAAGGCTTTGGTCAGACTTGATGGTGCCCAATAAGTCTCTGTTGTTGGAAAAGCCAAGACTGGTGGATCACTTGAGTTGGAGAGTTTAGAACTGCATTAGGAAAAGTTAATCAGGTATCCTGACCAAGTTCAGCACCACCATGGAGGACTCTTAGGAGTGGAGGGCTATCAAGTGTCCTATGAGGGGCAAACTGGCCTAAGTTGGGAAAATGCTGTTGGAATTAGGCCTTTGAGTGGCCTTTGTACTTCTAGTCTGGTGACCAATCTCAAAAAGGGGAGAAAGAAGGTTTTTGACTAAAATTTTAAGATTTAAAGGGAATTACATCAAAAAGGAATATAAAGGAAAAGCTTAGCATTTGTGATCAAGGTGATTCATTGTACCTTAAATATTTTGTTCTTTCAAAAATGTTTTGGAATGGCTTCAATGAAATTGAATTTTTGTTTAATTTTGTTTAAGTTCCACCATTTAAATAAGCAATTATAATTTAGATAAACAAATCTCAAAGGATATGCCTAACCACAAAACAAAACAAAACAAACCAAAAACAAAATACTGACATGGGATAAATTTTAAAAACCTCATCTAGAGAGAAGGGCAAACCTGCAGGATGACAAGCTAGTAGGTAAATCTTCCTGAGACAAAGTTTTGGATTTTTATGATCTAAAGTAGTTCTCTAGAGAAGTCCAGAAAGGGTCATATGTAATAAGACTTCTTTTGGACAAATAACCATTTTGGGGAGGGAAGATGTAATTTGTTTCCATCATGTTTATGTTTAAGCTGAGCTAACATGCCCTTGAGCATTGGAAAATATGTTATATTTTTAGGGTGTGATATTGTGACATTAGCTCAAGTTACATTTTAGAAAGAAAAAGGGGTAGGCTAGATCTGAAGCCTTTGTTAAGTGTTTCCTTGGTGGAGTGCAGAAGTAGGTGATTAAGTTCCTGTTCTGGAGGACCTTACAATTATAATTAGGAGAGAAGACTAAATTGTATGAAAGTCAGTGTATAAAATTCTAAGAAGGAAGACCATCGCCTGGTCCTGCCGTGATCAGGAGAAGTTCCTGGGATTTTCTTAGTATTAAGGGCAGTTGCCCATTGGGATGGAATTGTTAAAGAAGTCTCTATTTAAGCATCTCCCAGGAAGGTTATTGACTGAAAGTGTTAAAAAAAAGGGGGGGGGAGAAGGAAGTGGATGACTCTCTTGAGAAACCAGTCACACCACTTCTGTTGCCAAATCCATTTCTTCTCTACCAGATGCTCCCTTGTAACTGAATCTGGCACTGCTCCCACCCTCAGCCTCACAAAGGGGCTGTATCTTCCATAATAAAGAATAAAACAAGAAGCAGAAAATAAGCAAGCGCAGAAACAAATCTCCCAGCCCATATGCATCAACTTCTTTGTCATTATTGTTGTTCAATTGTTTTCAGTCACTTCTGACCCTTTATGATCCCATTTGGGGTTTTCTTGGGAAAGATACTGGGATTGTTTGCCATTTCCTTTTCTAACTCATTTTACAGATGAAGAGACTGAAGTAAATAGGATAAAGTGTCTTTCCTGGGGTCCCATAGCTATCTGAAGTCAGGTTTGGACTCAGGAAGATGAGTCTTCATCTTGTGCTCTACCCACTGCACCCCCTGGCTCTCCTATCAACTTCTTTACCAAAACTACCCCACGGTGTTCATTTCTTTAAGAAGGAAGGAGAACCAGACTGGGAATAAAGAAATGCGAGCTCTTTTCCTGACTGCAACTAGTCTGCTGTGTCACTTTTTGTGGATCATCCTACCACTCTGGGTCTCAGTTTTCTGAAATATAAGTATATGGGGCTTGGGTTAGAGACCCTCTAACATCCCTTTGAAAAATTATTCTGTAGCCCTTAGGTGTGGCCAATTCAGGATTGCAAATCTTCAAGGACTTCAAAGGAGAGAGCTAGCTGAATTTTTGGTAAAACCTATCTTGAAATTTGGAGCATATGACGGAGAGCTCACTACTACAATGGGACAGCCCACTCAAATTGCATTTTTCAACTTTTAAACATTCTGTAGCTTTATTATATATTTAAAAGAAATATCAAGTTGAATACAACAGCTCTGTAGTATCATTTACAATCATCATTTTTTTGTGTTCAACAATGTTATATAAATGCTTATTTTAATTCTCAAATTTAGACTAAAATAAATAAAAATTTTTAAAAAAGAAAGAAACTTGTAATCATAATCTTAGGAATATTGTTTTTCAAAATTCAAATCACAGGACTATATTTTTCCAATAAAGAGTTTCAAATCCTTCAAATCTGAAAAAAAAATAGAATTGATTTCAAATCTTAATTCTGATCAGAGACAAATGATTTCTATCTTTGGACCTGGGTCAACTCTTTAAGACTGCCTATTAAATTATAGATGTTAGGTTGAAGGATTATAGATTATATCTAAATTATAGATTTAGACTTAGAGGAGATCTTTGAGGTCAGTTGATCTTTATTTTTTTATGTACTCTTCATTCTAATAGACCAAAGACAATCAGCACTTATTCTGCAACTTGCTTGAGCGTGGAGAGCTTAGTTCACTTTCTGAGTAGGATGACCCTGAACAAGTGACCTAACTTCTCAGTGTCCCTACCTCCCCCATTCTCCCTCCTGAAGTTGCAGAATGAGTGCTGATCATCATTGGTGGAAGGAGTTCTTTTTTTAGTTCAATGAACTTACAGGTTTCCCCTCCCCGGCTTTCCTCTCACCTCCCATTTGATTATGCTTTGCTGGCACCAGACTCATTGATTTTTTGGAAAATCTAGATGATGATGATAATGGTAGTAATAATAACAAGACAATTCACATTTATGTGGTGCATTAAGGTTTACAAAGCACCTGGCATGCATTATTCTATATGATGGGGTTGTTGCAGATTCACTATAACTTAAGTTTTTCTCTTGTTTGCCAACCATATTAAATGTTTTAGGATCATTTAACAAGAAGGTCGTTTGTATTCGGTTTAAGCGAGCCAAACAGCATGTCCTCATAACTCCACTGATTGTACCCAGGATACTGTTGTGTACATTCTGGATGCTCAATAAATATTTGGCAGTGATGATGGGGATGATGATGATGATGAAACAGAAATCTATTGTTTGTTACGTCCTAATTATATTCTATTTGTCTATATGATTACTAGAATGGAGGCAGAATTTTTACTTTAATCTCACCATCCATATTCAAAGATAGATGATAAGAAGGGCTAATTAGCATTATCTTTTTGTGGCTAGGTACAGCAGACTTTCTTTTAAAATGAAAATGTTTATATGTAATTTTGATACTTAGATACAATGAGATGGTACAAACTAGAATTTATGGTAATGATGACTCTGAAAATTAAGGTTCTTTTTAATGTTTAAAGGCCAGATTAATCTAGGAAATAAAAGTAACGGTAATGATGATTATGCTTTTAGCCATTTATAAGGCTTCTTGGTTATACCATGTATCACACAGGGGATCGGAAGGGGATATTTTAGAAATCTGCCATGGTTGTTGGTTATATATCAGCCAGGGCATCCTGTTATACATAAAATAATTCAGCTTTTTCCAAAATTGTGATGTAGCTAGTTTTTGCTTTTCTTCCATCTAAGCTGGTGACAATCCCTCAATGATTTGGGAATTTTTAACAAGTATTAATTAAACCCATAGTAGCAGCTAGGCAGCACCTAACTTACAGACCTTCAGAAGGTCTGTGTTCAACTCTTGCCTCAGATACTTATTAGCTATGTGACCCTGAGCAGATCACATTATCTCTATCTGTAAAAATGGGGGTTATTACAGCACCCTACCAGGTAATATCTATAATGTCGTTATTTGTAACCTTTCCCTTTCCCTCCTCCATACTATGTGCTAGGAATAGCACTAAACTCGGATTATAAAGAAAGACAAGAATAGTTCCTGTTTAGATGGAGCTCACCATCTAAAAGGGAGAGACACATTTAAGCAACTATAAACAAACAAGAGAAATTGCTGAAAGCAATAAAGGAAAGGAACTAGCATTGAGAGGAGCCTGGAAGAAGCTTCTTGCAGAAGATGAGATTTTAGCTGATTCCTGAAAAAACTCAGAGATATCAGGAGGTAAAGCCAAGGTGGGAGGGCATTACAAGTATGGGCTTCAGCTAGTGAAAATGTATAGAATTATACACCCCCCTCACTTGAATCCCATTCACTTGTTTCTCATGGCATCCCCTACCTGATGTCTTGGTCTTCTTTGATACACATCTGTATAAAGATGTTAATTGAATCCATAGATGCCAATGAGTTGACTAAGCAAAGTTGCCCAGAAAGTAAGAAGGACCAGGAAAGGGCATTAGTGGACACCCATGGGTGAAGATCCAGCAAAGAAGACTGAGAGGGACTGGGTTGTACAGTTAGGAGGGGAAATAGGGAAGAGACTTGTTATGGAAATCTGGGGAGAAGAGATTGTCAAGGACAAAGTGGTGATTGACAACGTCCAAGGCTGAAGAGAGGTCAAGGAGACAATTTGCACAACTTGCCGTGGCTGCAAAATGTATCATGCTAGAGAAGATAGTGTCCTTTTGAGCTTAGTGAGGCTGGCCCTCAGATGATAAGCAAACTCAGTCAATGCATCCATACTTGAAGTCTTTCCAATTTGAGAAGCTACTAGAGCTTGCATCCAACTGACACAGCCTTCGGGGATCCAGAATCCTCTCTGCCCCTCAATGAAGCATTGGAGGAGGTCTTCAATGGCCTCATAAGATAGATTCCAAATACAGTCTTCAATTTTATGAGTGAAGAGAAATAGTTATTCTGGTGTATTATTAAACACTGAATGTTCCTCAAGGGCTGCTTGGGGGCTTATCTAAAAAAAGGACAAAATATCCTAGAATCTGAAGAATTGTAAGTGATCCAGATAATCCAATTCTTATTCAACATAAATTCTCTAAGCAACATGCTGCCTTTAAAGATCTCAAGTTGAGGAAGATTATACAACCTTCTGAGGAAGCTCATTGCCATCTCTAATTGTTAGGAAGTTTATCACACTGTATTTTACCTCCTTATACCTTCCACCCATTGTTCTTATTCCCCCTCTTTATTAACAAACTAGAATAAGTCACATTGCTCTTCAACAGAAAAATCCTGAAAAGAACTGGACATAGTCCAGTTCATATGTCCCACTCTCTCCTTAGAGGCATCTCTTTTCCAGGCTACCTGTCCCCAGTCTCTCAAGGTCAAGCAAGCATGTATGACAGGACCGTGAGGTCTTTTGTCGCACTAGTTTTCCTCCTATGGATATTCTTGTTCTTTTTCTTCTTGGTTTTCTTCTCTTTCTCCCTCCCTCTCTCTGTGTGTCTCTGTATTTCTCTCTGTTTCTATCTCTTCCTTTCTGAATTTCTGTCTCTCTCTGTCTCTCCCTGTGTCTCTACCTCTCTCTCTCTGTCTCTGTCTGTTTCTCTGTCTCTCTGTCTCTAACTCTCTGTATCCTATATCTAAGATAAGTAAAAAGTGATAGTAAGAGAATACCAACCTGTCCAGAAACCAGCAGATTTGAGTTCTGAGAGGGCAGGTGAACTTCTGAATAGAAAAATGTATCTCATCTTGTCCAAGTGAAGTCAAGGTTTTGGATCCAAGTGCAAGGTTTTACATTTTCCCCTGGAAAATGTTATGGACAAATGTCAAGACCTTTTTGGATGTTGAGCCTATCATCTGACATTTAAACTAGACCTCTTAGATTTTTTTTTAATCTGCAAATTTGATAAACATGTCATCTAGGCTTTTAGCCAAATATTGAATAAAATGCTAACCAGTAGATGTCAAATATAGTTGGGGGTCTTCCAGTCTTTCCAGGAAGGAAATATCCTTCCAAGCTGATATCGAACCATTAAGGGTCTCCCTTGGATTTCTGGACATTCAAATGATTCAGGAACTACTACTGTATAACTATTTCATCTTTATTTTTTTCCATAATACTGTGAGGACTTGTCAAAAATCTTGATCAATCTAAGTAAAATGTGTATACCATTCTCTTGATCTATCAGTCTAGTCACACTGACAATTAGACAAAAATGAAGTTGCTCTGGTCCAACCTGTTCTTGAAACCATTTTGGCTCTTTCAGATCAACATTTCCTTTTCTTTATGTCTTGTAACCATTTCTTTTTCTATATTCATGGATTCTACCAGAAATAAATTTGTTAAGCTCACTATCCTATAATTTGAAGACATCCCTCATTAAAAAAAAAAATCAGATATTTGTCTTTCTTTGGTCCTGTGATAGACCTTTGATCCTCTACCATTCTTCAGATGTCAATGACAGCAGTTCAGAAATTTTCACATCATAGTTATTTCATTGTCTTAAAATATAGTTCACCAGGATCTGGTGATTTGAAGCTCATGAAATACAATGAAGTATTCTCTTAACTAGCTCCTAACTTATCTTATCAATCAGCTTCCTATTAGGAATTTGGATTTTAATGAAGGAAGAGAGGGTTTAGCTGCTTTTAATGGGTTCAGATCTCTAAGTCTAAAGTGCAAAAATAACTTATAGCTCTCATTGTGGAATTGCTTTAGGTAATTTTTGAGAAATTGCAGTGAACAGATGGGTGCAGAAATTGTGGAGATGGTCAAATGCTCTAATCTTCATCAAAGGGAAAAGGTGAGCCCTTAACAATTATAAGCCTGTGAGCTGAATGTCAATTACAAATGAAATATTATAAATAATTATTCAACAGAAGCTTGTTCCATGATCACTAGGAACTAATGTGGATTTCCTAAGAATGAGGCTTGCCAAGTGAAAAATTTCATTTCTTGCTATGATTGCTAGACTGTAAGAGAAGATAAATGATATGGGCAAAGTATTTCCTGATTTCATCTAGCCATTTGATGAAATAGTTGATGATGCCCTTGTGGAAAAAATAAAGAAGAACTTGATCATTATAGAGTCAGGTAGATTTATGCATGCTACACTGAATGCTGATAAGTAGTGCCAACCTAAAAGAAGGTCTCTTGAGGTACAAAGGGCTAGCTGTGGTTTCATTCTTTAAAAAAAGAAATGAATTGGATGAAGACAGAAACCATGTTTATTTAATTTGTGAATGACACAAGCTATTAGGGTTGTGAGTGCTTCTCAATACAGATAATCAAGCAAAGAATGAGATGATCACTTTGAAAGGATGCAAAGGGATCTCTGCATAGACTAGGAGGTTGAGTTAGATGGATTCTACCTTCCCTTCCAACTTTAAGCTGTGTGTACCAAATTTTTTAATGTGAAAAAGTAAAAACAAGTATTTTATTTCTCAATTCTCACTCTCTTTTGAGGAAGTAAACATGCATTAGATAAAGGAAACAAAGCTAGAGCAATTCTAACTCCACATACAGGCAGATTTAATATTTTGCCTTTTTTTTTTCTTTCCTTTTTGTGATTAGAAAGAGGCAGACCATAGGAAAATAAACTCCTGGGAGGGACTTAGACTAAAAAAAAAGAAGAAAGAAAGAAATGTATTTTTCAGCATCTGCCCTGAAACCAGTCTCCACTTAGCCCAGATTTCTAGACCTCAACATATATGGCACCGTATGATAAGAACTGATGGAATGAGGTGCTGAGACATGACAATATATAAAGTCATTCAAGAATTCACATATTTATTAGACTGTATTTACAAATGCAGAAATATTGATTAGCCCATATAAAAAATTAGGTACCATACTGCAGATTTTTTTTATCATAAAACTGCTTTAAAAATAAAATTAACACATTACATTTAATCTTTTCTTGTTTATGTTATTATCAAACTTCCTTCTGTGCATTAAAAAATGTTTCAGTGATCCTTCTTTGTTGTTTTTTTTTTTTATTTCCTTCCTTTTTTAACTACACTATAAAGAGTGTTCCTCTTTTTTACCCTCTCCAATAAAATATAAAAACAATTCTTGTAATTAATAAGCATGACTAAGCAAAACAAATCTGGGTATTTTGAGTCAATCGATTTAATAAAGATTTTTTTAGCAATTGAAGTTGAAACCAAGGATTTCTTAGTTAACCCTCAGAAAATCAGTAAAGAAGAACCTTGATCTCCCCTGTTTGTTTCATCCTAGAAGATGATGAGAAACTCAGTTCTTGATTGTCTCAACTTTTCACTTTCCATTGGTTAAGTGAATGTCTATATGGCATAACTAGCCATATGTTTATTCTGGCTTGTGTTAGGAAAAGGAAATAAATGGAAATAAAACTCAAATTCCTAATGTCCTCTTCTATTTCAACCTTTCCTTCTGGTTCTATTTGTCCTTTTTTTCCCAACCTCCTATTTTATGACACGACTGATTTGTGTTTTACTTACTGTGTCCATGGCTAACCTTGGCTTCCCAATGAAGCTATCACAGTCTGCAGTGACCTCTGTCCTGCTCCTTAAAAGCAATCTGGGATGAGGAGCAGAATAAGACTATAATGCCTAAGTACTCAGAACCAGCCCCACAGAGCTTGGTCACTGGAGGTTCATTTCTGGGGGCGATCATAGGAAGCCGATCTCATGCTTGCTGTGAGCCCCTTGGTATTATCTGTAATTCATGATGATCTGGATTCAGATTAAATAAGGAATAGTTTTGAGCTCATCAAGAATAGGATTTTGCTCATGGTATACTGAAGTCTCCTTTTTTTAACATAATATTATAATTCTAAAGGATTTCTGTTGTAAGAAAATAGAATTTCTGGGATCAAAAGCATAGTTTAGTTTAAAAATTAGCTTTTAGGTTTTAGCTTTAAAATGTAAAAATAGTTTATCCACCTATTTGTGGGACAGAAAGCACAGAATAAGATCAATTTTTTTTAAATAATCTTTTTTTTTCATTCAGAGATGACTTTGGAAACTGAAGGTGGGGAGAGAGTGGTTGAAAGAGAATGTCAAAGGCAGTGATAGAAAAGAAATTAAAAAGTGAGGAGACGAAGGGAAGACAAAAGACAGAAAATGAATGAGGAGAGGGGAAGGGATAGAAACATAGGAAACATAAGGAGGAGCATTTTATTTGTGTATCTACATGTATGATATGTGAATAGAAACATTTTACATACATACATGTACATGGACAGATAAAGAGAGTAAGAGAGATGCAGAGAAAAAAATGGAGAGGGAGAGACAGAGACAGAGAGAAAGAAAGAGAAACAGACAGTTGGACAGACAGAGACATACAGATATACAGAGACACATGTAGAGAGAGAGAGACAGACAGCCACAATGATAGAGACACACATATAGACACACACAGAGGCGGAGAGACAGAAACAGACAAACAGACAGACACAAGATAGAGACAGAGACAGACACACACACACAGACACACATACAGGAACACACACAGAGACAAAAAGACACAGACAGACACAGAAAGGCAGAGACAGAGAGACAGAAACAGACATATATACAAAGACACACACATATACAGACAGACAGAGACAGAGAGGAAGGGAGGAAGGGAGAAAGGAATGAAGGAAGGAGGGAAGGAAGGAAGGAAAGGAGGAAGGAAACTTTTATGGGCAGCAGCTGCTTTGGATAGAGATAATTAGTCTTTGGTTTATTTTTGCTGAGCTTGAATTCTGAAGAATAGTGGCTTGGTATTTATTAACACTCTCCGAGCTAAGCTGTCTCTTTTACAAACTTCAAAAGTTTTTTTTTTTCCTCTAGAGAGCTGAATTCTCAAGAGAAAATGGAATTGTCTGGTTGACTAATCAGCTGGTATAGAATCTTTAGGATGGAATCCTCTAGTGGTTTGGTGCTTCTCCTCCCTTACCCCCAGAATGGGGGAACCAACTTGCCACAGAGTATCTCCGATGGCTTTGGAGTGTCCCCTTTAACTTTGCTCCCTCCTCAGGAGCTCCCTCCTCTTCCTCCCTGCTACTATCCTCTGTTTCTAAGCATCCCAGAACTCTCCTGCTGCCTCAGGGCTTCTCTCTCTAAACCTGGGGAGAAAAAAAAAAACAAAATAAAAACTTGAATTTTAGTCTGCTTTTTATTAACTGCTTCTATGAGTCTGGGCAAATCATTTAGCCCTTTTGGGTCCTAGTTTCCAAATTTCCAAAATGAGGGAATTATAAAAAAAGGATCTTTGCATGCTCTTCCACTTCTGACATTCAGATCCTCTGAATACAGTCATATCTTAATCATTATGGCCGTGAATTAACTTTATTATTGTTAAAATGTGTTCTGGCCCGGTACATTGTCTTCCAAAGCCTGCTTTTGCCTCCTCAAGATTTGATGGAGGGTCCTCCAGGCTAAAGTGCAGACTCCTCACTCTGACATGGAAATCTCCTCCTAATCCAGGCCTCCTCAATCTCTCCAGACGGTTTTCCCATTGCACATTAGGCATCCCAGTCACGCCGCCACGTCTTTCCTCCCCCCCCCCCCATAACTCTGCCCAGGCCGCTCGTCGGGCTTAGAATGAACCCCATCCTCACATATGCTATTGAGAATCCTTAGCTTCCTTCCCAGCTTATCTCAGGGTCTACACAGTCCACAAAGGCTTCCTTGATCTTTCTGGTTGTTAGCCATTGTGCATTCTCTCAACCTGGGCTCTTGATCCCATCTCCTTTGAGAACTCGCCTCTTTAATCACCTCTCTATTTCTAATCTTCAACATCTCTCTATCTGTCTTTTTCTCTGTCTTTATTTCCTTTTTGTCTACACACAAACCCGTGTCTCCCTCACCCTTAAGCTACACATGGCTCGCCCTGCCCCACAACGCCTCAGTCTCCCTCTCCCCAGCCCCTCACCATGATTTTTATAGACTGGGCCTGATCTTGAGTTCAAAGATTTGATTTTCAAAGATCACTATGATGCATTCTGATGCATTATATTTCTATGGAGTCAGCTACTGAATGATGTACTGGACCTGGAAGCAAGAAGATCTGGGTTCAAATCTGGTATCAGATAATTACTAGCCGTGTGACCCTGATCAAGTCACTTAACCCATAGCTAGTTACCTTAGTTTCTTCAGTTGTAAAATGGATAGCAGTTACTTCCCAAAGTTGTTGGAAGAATAAAGAAAGATTATGTTTTTTTTTAATTTCCCAGGATCTATCTATCCTTCCTTCCTTCCTTCCTTCCTTCCTTCTTTTTTTCCTTCCTTCCTTCCTTCCTTCCTTCCTTCCTTCCTTCCTTCCTTCCTTCCTTCCTTCCTTCCTTCCTTTCTTCCTTTCTATCTGTCTATCTGTCTATTTATCCTTTCTATCTATCTGCCTATCCTTTCATCCTATGTATCTATCCTTTCTATGTATCTATGTATCTATCTTTCCTTTCTTTCTAGGTATCTATGTATCTATCTATCCATCCAGCTATCAATATGTCCACAGATATATAGATATGCGAATATACATATATATTTCCTTTCTTATATTTTATTTTTTCCATTTCCTGTTTAAAACAATTAAAACCATTTAAAATTAATTTCCAATTCTATGACTTCCTTTCTCCTTTCCCCCTTCTTGAGACTGTACCCATTGAGATGATATTTATAACGTGCTTAGCAAAGTGCCTGCATGTTTCCTTTTTTCTTTCCTATTCAGAGTTTACATTAGGAAATTTCAAAATGCAACCACAGATATGAATTAATAGAATCTTTCAGATTTATATATTCAGTCCTAGTCTCTATTATGTGCCCAAGAGAGTGCTGGGGGCATCTCAAAGGCAGCATAAGCACAATGGAGTTCATTATTCCCTCCCCCTCCTCCTCTCCCATTGATCCACTTCTCCCTAAAGCTCCCCTATTTCTGTTGAAGGCACTACCCTACTTCCACTCACAAACTTGGGATAATGCTTGCTTCATTCCTTTCTCTCAGCACTTTCTCTGACTCCCCCATATCCCATCACCTGTTGAGTAGTGTTCACTTTCTCTCTTAGACTAGTCCCTTCTCTCTACTCATCAGCTGCTCCCCTCCTTCAATCCTTCATCACCTCCAACGTGAATTATTACAAGAGTCTGCTAAGTGATATCCCTCTCTCCATTTTCCCTGGTGTTCTATCCTGCCAAGTTAATCTTCATTAAAGCCCAGGTTTGACCATGTTACTGCCTTCCTCAAGAAGTTCAGTGACTGCCTATTGCTTTTAGCCTAATAATGGCTAACATTCAAATAGTACTTTATGAAATATTTTACTTACATTTGATTATTTCAACCCTATGAAGCAGGTAAACTTTCCCCAGTTTATAGGAAACTAAGGATGCAAGGAGCTCAGTGACTTGCCAGGATATGCAGTAAGTATTTGAGGCTAGATTAACACTCAGGATCCATGATTTGAAGTCTGACCTTTTGCCCACTTGACCACCTCACTGCTTCTGAGCACAAACAATTCCTTCTGCCAGTTAAAGTCATTGACACTCCGATCAGAACCAGTTGGTCTCACGTTCCCCTTCAGCCAGTGTTCCAGCCGTTTCCTGTACAAAAACGTGGAATCCTACCTCCGTGCCTTTGTCTAAGCTATCCCTCCTCCCTGGAATGCTCTCGTACCTCACCCCTGCCTCTGAGTCCTCAGTTTTCTTCCTGTGCTCCCTCCCATAGGAAATCTTTCCTCATTATCCTAGCTGTTAGTGTGATTTGCATGTACTTATATATCTACATAGCATGTTCCCCAAAGAGAACTGGATCCCCAAGGAGGAGCACCATCTTGTAATGGATGGAGAACAGAGCGGTGACCTTGAAGGCAGAGAGATGCGTTTGTGCCCTGCCTCTGACTCATGCTGGCTGTGTGTGATGCTGGCCAAGTCAATTAGCCAGCCACTGCCCAGGGCAGCTCTCCAAGATTACAGATTTCAGAGAAAGTCCTGACCTGCATTGGGAAAGTGTCCCCAAGAAATCGCAGGTTCATTCCCTATCCCCAGTAGAAAGGTAAGCTCCTTAGAGTGGGACTTTTCCTTTTGTTTCTTTGTATTCCTGATACCCAGTACAGGGATTTGCATCTAAGTGCTCATTTGATTGGACTACACATTATTATATTACAGATTACTTTATATTTATTTTCTCTTAATAGAACAACATCAGAGACCCTTCCTATTTTTCTCTATGTATCCCCAGTGCAATCTTTTGTATACAGTAGGTGCTCAATAGGTTTTTGCTGGCTTGAATGAAGGAATGCATGTGGTACAAGTACCCATTACTCTAGTAAAGTTTTGATGGAAAAAAGAAGACTAGGTGTAGGGTTGGGTAGTTCCTGTATCTTGTGGTTATTCCTTTGGCAGAGGGACAGGGGGAGAATAATATATTTCATGAACTGATTTATTCTTTGAGACATTCCGAAAATTGATCCCTGAGTGTTTAGGGGTACCACTGGCAAAATTTCTCTGTGTTAATTGCAGAAGGTCTATCCATTCTCCTTGTTTTTCTTTAAGCCCATTTCTAACTCCTTGAATCAGGTCTATATACATCCTAAATCCTAGGATTATAAGGAGCCTCAGAGTCCAAGAAGTCTACCTCACAACTGAACAATAATATATTATCATCTGGCTTTGGTTGGAAGACTTCTACTAAGTTGGAAGGCACTACCAACCTTGCCCCACTCCCAGCTCTCCTGTTCTACTTTTGGATACATCCTTTTGAATACTTGAAGGTATCGATCTTATCATAGAGATTAGTGTCAGAAATTGATATACAGCCATTTCCCTTTTGCTGATGGCTAGACTAGATTACTGGGGAAAGGCTGTAGAGTAAATCCGCTCTGTTTTGCCTATTTGTTGTTCTAGTTTTGTCTAGAAATGCTCTTGGGATGGTCTAACTAATCTCAGTCTTGTGCCAAACTCTGTAAGCAGTTTTCTCCCTAATTCATTTTTTTGCTCTTTTGTCTCTTTTGAATCTTCCATTTTCCTCCAACCAAATGTTTGCAAATGATCTTGTATCTTAAACTAGCTTTTTTTTTTTTTTTTTGGGGAGGGTGTTTCATCTCTCTAGGTTCAGAAATTCTGTTTTCTAGTAGTGATGATTTTCTGCTCCTTTTTGATCCCCTCATGATGTTTATTATAATGACTCATTTATATCAGTTACTTTTTTCTAAGAAATGATAATAGATAGTCTTTTCTTTCATTTTCCTTCTCTCCTTTTTTGAGCATACCTCCTATATATATTTATATATACATATGTATGTGTTTATATGTATATGTATACACACACACACAAACATTCAGGCCAGGTAACAGTTGTTAGATTCTTGGGTAAATGGCAGCTGAAAGATAAAAAACTATTTTTAGGAGGTCACAGGGACTATACAGTCATCCATAATTGGTAGTAAACCCCTAAGCTATATAATAAGGGATGTCAGGACATTTACCTGTAGCAGATGATTTTTCGGTGTTATGCTAAGGATGGCAATATCTCACCTTGGAGTGTATTTTGATTCAATTCAGCCTAATTTGACAGACACACAGTTATGGAGTGAATTAACTTGCAACTGATAGTGTATATGAATAGAGAAAGGGGTTGATAGAGGAAGATCATAGTGATATGACAAAATGAAAGCTAAGAGAGTGGGAATGAGTACATATGAGTAAATAAGAGTAAGTGAATAGTAAAGGGATATGGTTATCAGGGAACTAATAGTTATGGGAATTTGTCCCTTTAAAAGTATGGAATATGACCAGATCAGGGAAAGCTCAGGAGGCAGACATTCTCCTGCAGATAGTTTTCCAGAGATTTGGGTTGGCCCAGTTTTCTTAACTGACATTTTCCAAGCCTCCTTTCCAAGCATCTCTCAGGAAAGATAGTACGGGTGGATAAAAGGACCTAGAATTTGTTGGGTAATTGATAGCATGTGTGAGTGTGTTTAAAACAAACCAGTATAATGACATCCAGAATCTTCATGTCTACACCATTTTTCCTAAATTTGATATTGATTTTGGCATTCACTCTACCCTGTCAATGATATGATTGCACACAGATTCCTACTCTTATGTGATCCCATTTTAGATCCTCTTCACATAGGGATGATTTCATTTTGGGGTGATGAAATTCAGTTCTCACATTCAATAATTCTCAATATTCTTCCCTTTTTTGCTTATGATCATCATAAATGTTGTGAGGCAAGTTGACTGATGAAATGATTTCTTGCTGCCATTGAGCCCATGACGAAATTGATACTATCGTTCCTTTGTCTGAGAAAAATCTGTGAATTATCCTTCCCTTTAGATGAAACATCTCTATGTTGTGTAGATGTATGTTTTATTTGACTTTGGATTTCACTGATATAGAAACTCCCCAAAGGAACCAATGTAGATTGGTACATGTTCTTCAATTTATAGTCATAGAGAATTGGCTGGAGGCACCGAGACGTTAAAAGCCTTGCCTAGAGACACATAACCTTGAATAGTTCTATCTACTTTGCCTCTGTCTGATTTTATAAGTGAGAATATCCCCAATATCAACATCATTAAGTTCTTCCAATGGTATTGCAACTCTTTGGCAGAGCTTATTAAGAGTAGCAACAGCATTTGATGGAACACCTGGTGTAGAGTCAAAAAGAACTATGTTCAAATCCAGCTTCAGCTACTTACTAGCTGTGTGACCTTGAACAAACCACTTCACCCGTTTGCCTCAGTTTGCCTCAACTGTAAAATGGGGACCACAATTTAACAATTATCTTCTCAGGTTGTTGTGAGGATCAAATGAGATAAAACATAAAGTGCTTAGCACAGTACTGCATGTAGCAAGCATATACATGTTAGCTATTGTTACTGCTTTATTATTGTTATATTTATAGAGAGTTTAAAACTATGTAGTTCATCACAATATGGGGTGTTAGTGGAATGTTAATTCTTACCAATTTTATGGCTCACAGAGCCAAAAAAAATCTATCACCTAGTGACTGACCTAATTGTGGGAACTTTTCTGTAATTATAAGCCTGGTTGAGGGATAGCGAGATCTTTTTCTTGGACTGTAATCACAAAAGTCCTTCTCAGTGGCTCATTGTGGCTTAGAAATAACCAGGGGCTCATTCGTGAAAAATGCTATGTGGTAACTCTCACGGATTCTACAGCTTTGGAATGACTTTGAGCTTAGGTCCAGTGGCCTTTTAGAGACTAATAACATCTATGTATTTATATTTTTATAGGTGATATCAACAATAGATTAAAGCTCCTTATAGACAGGATATATACGTATCTCTCTCTCTCTCTCTATCTGTCTGTCTATCTATCTATCTGTCTATCTCTGTCTTCTTATCTGCCTGTCTGTCTGTCTTATCTATCTGTCTGTGTCTATCTGTCTTATCTATCCATCTATCTGTCTGTGTCTGTCTTATCTCTCTGTTTGTCTATGTATCTATCTGTCTGTCTTTCTATCCATCTCTCCATCTCTCTATCCATCTATTTATCTATCCATCCATCCATCTATCTATCTGTCCATCTATCTGTCTTGTCTGTCTGTCTTATCTATCTAACCATCTGTTTGTCTGTCTCTGTCTTATCTATCTATCTACCTATCTATCCATCTCTATCTCTCCACACATATGCATATACATACTTATACACACATATATTTTTACACACATGCACACATGGATTGGATTGGCAATCCAAATATAATAATAAGACAATATAAAAATAAAACACACAGCTAGCACAATTCTTTGCACACAGTGGTGCTTAATAAATACATCTTGCCTTGGATTTCTCTAGTGCTTTCCTCTTAACTTTCTGGTGAAATGGCTTGTACAGACATTATTAGTACTGCTTTGTAGAGGAAGAAACTCGGGATCACGGAGTTGAAAGTACAAGGGCAAAATCTCGAATCCAGGTATGGTACAAGACCGAGCGAGTTGCTCTTTCCTCTATAATTGACTGTTGGCAGTAACTTTCGGAACCATATTGCTGTTGTATCAATGCAACAGCCTGTGGACATTTTGTGATCTCAGATCTAAGAAAAACAGTGATATTCCCTTCGTTATCACTTTGAGGGAAGCACAAAAGGACCTTACCGTGAGGAGCAAGGCTTAATTAGCACTTTGGTGATTCATGTAGCAGAGTGTGAAAATCTCCACTCCAACACAGAGAAAGATCAAAACAACAACAGCTTTCAGAAATTTTGTTTTTGTTTTTAGTCTTACTCCCCGAGAATACAAAATCCTGCTTCATTGTTTCCAATCTGCAGCAATCTAGCATCAAAACGACCTTTGAACTTAATGTAAGAGGAAGAAAAAAAATGGAGCTGCTTACAAAGCCTGGGACATGTTTATTCTGATCTTGAATTTATCCAGACAGACCTTTCTCTATGGAACCGATGTGTTTTTATAGGTTCACAGCCCCAGAACTTAGAAATCATCTGCACCAAAGCCCTCATCTTACTGGGGAGGTCAGAGAAGTGACCGTTCTAAGGTGACAGAGTCTGGAATACTGCTGTGCTCTAAGAAATGATGAGCCAGTTGATTTTAGAAAATCATGGAAAAAACTTGAATGAAAGAATGAAAATGAAAGTGAACAGAACCAAGAGAATTTTTAATATAATAAACTGCAGAATTATTTGCAGAATAAATGTGAACAACCAAGTTATTGTGGGTGCTGTAAATGCTCAAATCAACTAGGAAGGACCTATGAAAGATGGTATCCATCTTAAAGAAGGAACTGATAAAGAGAAGATTGTGTAGTATGGTTTTACATATTTATAAATCTGTATCAAATAGGGGTCTCCTCCAGAATGGGATGGGGAGGTGGGGAGGAAGGCACATTTTTTAAGCATCTAAATTCTATTTTTTATTAAAACTTTTAATTTTAATTTTAATTATGCATGCATATGAATAATTGTCCAACACTGACCCTTGTAAAACTTTGTATTCCAAAATTTTTCCCTTTCCTCCCTCCATTCCCTCCCCTACATGGCAACTAAATCCAATATATGTTTAACATGTGTATTTCTTCTATACATATTTCCACATTTATCTTGCTGAACAAGAGAAATCAGATCAAAAAGGAAAAAAAATGAGAAAGAAAACAAAACACAAACCAACAACAACAGAAACAGTGAAAATGCCATGTTGTGATCCATACTCAGTCCCCACAGTCCTCTCTCTGGGTACAGATGCCTCTTTTCATCACAAGACCATTGGGAAATGGCCTGAATCACCTCAATGTTGAAACGTCCATCAGAATTGATCATCATACAATCTTCTTGTTGCCATGTAAGAGGAAGAGAGTTTGTAACTTGAACTATAACACAATGTAAATTTAATGAAAAAATCCAAGGCGGCAGGTCTACTGCACTCTGAAAAATATTTATAATAAGGATATATATGTATATAACACACACATATATACAATAGGGATATATACAGATATGTAATAGGGACACACACGTACACAGATGTACATGTGTGTTTCTTCATCTGTAAATTGGACATAATATTCACAGCCTGTCACCAGCGGCGCCTTAGCCACCCAATCATGACTTGTCTACCCCAGCCCATGACCGGGCCAGAACAGGTGGACCCCCGCTGTGGATACAATGGAGTCTTGAACTAGAAGGTCATTAGTAGGACACCTTGTGCTATGAGAGTACTTTCTAGGGTCACAAAGTACTTTCACATACAGGACACTAAGGAGGTAGGTTGTGGAAATTATGTCCAATTTACAGTTGAAGAAACTGAGGACCCAAAAGGCCAAATACTTGCCCAAGGTGCCACAGCAAAAGGGTTAGAGACAGGCTGGGAACCCTGGCAGCCCCACAGCTGCAGAAGCCCAATTTGTTCATTTTTTTTTTAAATGATGAAATCTAGGGCCAGGGAAGTTAACCAGCATGTGGGTCACATGTCATAATGTTGAAATTTGAACTCGCATTCTCTGATTTCAAACCCACTTGGAAGGAGCCAGCTTTTATCTCTTCAGAGTAGAACACGATCTCAGTGTACACATCTTTGACTTTATTAAGTGAGCAGCAAGCATCATGAAGCCCCTACTGTGTGCCAAGCACAGTCCTAAGCCCTGGATATACAAAGGCCAAAAAATTGTCCCTGCTCTGAAAGAGGGGCAGAAAACGTGAAGGAGAAAACATGTAAATGATTATTAATAATCAAGACAACTACAGGATATATTGAAAATCATGAGAGGAAAAACACTAGGATTAAGGGGAATAGGAAAAGCTATGTGTAGAAGGTAACATTTTAGCTGAGACTTGAAAAAGGTCAGGAGACTGAGAAGAACCTTCCAGGCCCAGAATGCCGGAGAGCCTGAAAGACGTTGGGATTTGGAGAGAAGCTCTGGTGCAAGGAACAAGGCCGGGAGCGCCTGCGCCTTGAGGTTAAGGAAAGTAGTGAGGTGTTGGAAGGGGCCAGGTTAGGGACTTTAAGACAAATGAGATTTTTATATTTGATTCTCAAGGGAACCACTGGAATATATTCAATGGGAAGAGATGGAATCCATGAGAGCAAGAACAAGAGAGAGACAGACAGACAGAGATGGAGAGACAGAGACACAGAGAGAGAGGCAGAGAGAGACACGCACACACAGAGAAACAGACAGAAATAGAAAGAAAAAGAGACAGAGACAGAGATAAAAAGAAAAAGAGAGAGACACACAGAAAGAGGGAGACAGAGAGACAAAGATAAACAGAAAAAGAGACACAGACAGATAGAAAGAAAAAGAGACAGAGAGAGGGGAGAGAAAGAGAGAGATAAACAGAGAGAGAAACAGACAGACACATTCATAGAGAAAATGAGAGAGACAGGGAGAGACAGACAGAGACAGAGAGACAGAAAGAGAGAGACCTAATTGCTCATAAGGAGTGACAACATGTAAGACATAACAAGTACATGTAGATACCTGCAGAATAAACTTTTGGGGGAGGGCACTAGCAGGTTGGGAAGTGGCAAGAAAGGTTGAATGCCAAGCTCTTCATTTCAGCGGTTCTGCATTTCCAAAGTTGAGTGGGCTTAATTTATGGATCTTTTCAAAAGAAAAACAAATCCATCACATTCGCTGGGCCATATTAGGCAAAAGCTGTTTACTTGAGAATCAAATTTGAATATCTTGTAGACGCTCAAGCAGCTTGCTTCTTCTGATTTCCCCTGATCTCAGTCCACACAAATATCCACTGAACGTAGTCTGGCTGAAACCACTGTCCCCTTTCTGTGATAATGCACCGAGAGTTTCCCAAGCCTGTTTCCTCAAATACTAGTGGAAATGCACAAGTCTGGAGGCTACTTCCAGACTGCGACTTCCCTTTCCACGCCTCCGTGCCCCCAGCAGACCTGCAAACACCTGTTTCTTTTCACAGCTGCCCTGGGTGTGTCAGGAGACGGGAGGCAATCTTCTGTAAAGGGCAACAACTGCTTTTCTCCCTCCTCGGTCCACAATGTCGCAAATCCCGCCACTGGGATGCTTCCTTGGGCCCTACTCTCCTTAAGGCCCAGTCAATGTGTATCAGCCTCAGGTTGGGAGATGGTGCCTTCCTTCCTGGGGTAGAAGGAGGAGAGCAGATCATTGAAAGAAAAACTACATACATCAGAAGGGGAGTCCAGGATGCACTTGGGGGTGTCTGGAGCAACAAAATGCAAGATGGTTTGTGAGTATGTAGAAAAGGAAGTAGTCACTATGAAAACTTATTCATCTCATGTCATCCTAAGCTCATCTCTTTTTTGAGCAGAGTTACTAAGGTGGAAAATTAAGAGACTATCATGGATTTAGTACATGTGCATTATAAAAGCATTTGACAAAGTCCCTCGCCATGTTTCTATGGACAAGGTGAGAGGTCCGTGGGATGATGGCCCAGCTCGAGTGATTCAGAACTGAAGGAATGATAAAACCGAAGATGTATTCAAATCACAAAACAAAGTCAGCTTGGAAGGAACTTTATCAAAGATTGACTCAGGGACCCGACCCTGGCCCTGGGTTATTAGAAACTGTTCACTAATGACATGTATAAAAACACCGTTAACTTATTTTTATCAGATTTGTAGCTGAAATAATGTCGGTAGGACTAGTTAACACATTGGATGTAGAAGTAGGAGGTGGAGAATCCAAATTCATAATAAAGCATCAATAAGATGTACTTTCATAGGGTTAAATGTAAATTTGTACACTTCATTAAAAAATCAATTCTAGAATTGATAGAATAGATAGAAAACAGAAAATAGGGAGGAACAAGATTAAAGAACAGTTTCTATGACAAAGAGGGTTTGAAAACTGTGAGCTTAGTGTGAAAACAACAGGGTGAAGGGGAAGGGGGAAGCTTTGACCATTGTTCTGATTCACCCCTATTGTGAAGCTTCCCCCTCGAGCCAGCTACCTCCCTTCCACTGCCAATTACTGCTGTTTCTTGGTGATCATCTACAGCTTTCTCCTTCAACTGCCCCCATTTTGAATTTCTCAGTATATGGGGCCACATTGTAAGTGAATTCCACACAGCACAAAAGAGTAGAGATTTGGCCACTATTTAATAAACCAAGACTGTGTTGATTGAAAACGGAGTGAGAGAAGACCCAAGACATCTGTTCCAAGGTCTCAATTTTCTTGTATAACTCCTCCAAATCCTCAATATCCCCCTAATTCCCAATAGAACTGATTACTCTTTACTTACCTTGTGCAAACCACGGAGCCCAAATGACCTTACTGTGTCTTTGCTTGTGAAGGGAATATGATATTTGGAGAAACTCCATGGAATTTCCCTGGGGATCATTTGGGCTTTCAGCGCCGTGTGTTCTCGTTGGGTCTTTGCCAATGGGGGATTTTCCAGTTCACAGTTGTTTTTGTATTCTCAAAGGACATTCCTATGAGGAATTTGCTTTCTTTACCCAACATGACTGTGCTTAAGATAGTAGCTGTTCATTTCTGTTATACATACATGCAAGTTTGTGTCTGTGTATATAATATCTACATGTCCACGTGTGCACACATGCATATTTCATGTGTACATGCACACAAATAAAGCATATATAGAGGTATAAATCACAGATCTTCACAGATATATCATATTACATATGTGTATGCTTCTGCAATGCACATATACAAATGCATATGCACATGTGTGTGTATGTATGTAGGTATGTACATAAACCTGGGCAGTAGCTGATAAATCAGAAGAATTCCTGGTTTCCAGTCTATTCTTTTTTCTTCCACTTTCAATAAATACTATTATTTATTTCTCATTCTTACCTTAAAAAACAAAAAGGCAACATTTCCATATCCAAAGGAGAACAGAATAAGAGGATTACATTTGAAACCATAAATCTCTATTACATGTTTTTAAGATAATTTTAAAACTGCTTCAATGAATTTCTGTTCTCTTCTTTCATTTTCTCTTCCCTCCCCTTTTTGGTGACATTGTTTTTGACTTTGGGAGGTTGTTCTTAAAGATCACCCAGAACTCTTAGCTTTTTAAGAATGTAGCCTAACAATCTTAAAATGTCACTCATGTTATATGATCTTGGATAGTCAGCAGCTGTTGCTCCCATAGTTCCTTAGGCTCGTTTGCCTCTGGGTGACAGTTGGTCAACACCCAGTGTGGATGGGTGCCTTTTTATAGGGATCAGAGATCAGTTTTCTCAGAGATGGCCATGGGGCTCAGGTGTGTGATGGATCGGTGTGAGGGATGCTGCTCCTCCCAAGTTCTTGAGTTCAGAGTCCTGGGCTGTCAATCATCAGGCTCTGAAAGAACAGTATAGTTGAGGTAGTCTGCCTTGCCTTCACATGCTGCCTCCTTTCTCTCCTTCAGCGTATCCTGCACCTTAGCTGGCTGGTTTGCCTGGGATAGATGCTCAGGGTTTGGGAGCCACAGACATTTACTGTTTATGATCTAGTTAGTGACCAAACTTTTGTCTGCCTCAGTTTCCTTCTATAAAATAGACATAATAATAGTACCTCCTGCACAGGGTTGTTGTGAGGATGAGTGAGAAAGTGGTAAGCATGTTGCAAACCTTACAATGCTCAGTGTTAACTGTTACTATGCATCTATGAACTATTTGTTTCATAGAATCGTAACAAAAACATTTTTGTAGACCCATAGAAAATACAAGCTATTATAATAAAATAATTGCATACACATCATTTTATTTAACTTCATGGCAACCATGTTGCTATGTTAGCCCTGATATTAGGACACCCATTTTATAGATGAGGAAACTGTGCCTCAAAAAAATCACATGATATACTTGAGAATACCTAGGATGAAATGGACAGGCGGAAATTGGCAGGCAGGTATCCTTCCTTTACTGCTTAGCCCTCTTTCCATGTCACCACACTGACTGTCTCATGTCTTTCTGATGAGCTCAAATCAATGGTGTTAAAATACCTAAAAATGTGTTCATTAAAAAAATCATTTGAGTATTTTTAGAGGGGAAAGAAAGAGTGTTTGGTGTGAAGACTTGGAACAGTTTTTTCTCAAGGAAACCAGAAAAAGGAAATTAAAACTCTAAGTTGGAAGACATTTATTTATAACCTGAATGAGCCTGTCTGAAATATGATAAATGCTGTACTTTTTGAAGGTTTGTTATAGAATTGATTCCCCTCCCCCAATATGCTTCCGGTGGGTTAATTTGATTGGCTTAGCAAAATATTTGTATTTGATGGGAGAAGATTTAAAAGAAAATGCAGCCCTCAGAACTGTGGGCGTAAATTTTATTTGTGCTAATAATATAGTGGTAACTATATTTCTGTGCCGCGTTCATGGCTAGCTCCCGTGCTGCGACATCATAATTTGATTGTCCGGATCTCAGGCATAGATTTAAATCTTTCCACAGTGGGAATTAGCCAGTCACATCATATTTACTCCTGATGGACGAGTCACGGAAAAGATCAAATGAAAGGAACAAAATTATTTTTGGATTTACCTTTATCTTTTAATATTGCCTGTGACTTGGTATCAATAATAATAATCAAGCAACAAACATTTAAGGTAATTCAAATTTATATAGCACCTTAAAGTGTTTTCATCAATCATTTCATTTGTTCCTTATTACTATCCTGTGAGGTAAGGCCTGTGATTATCTGCTTTTTTCACATGTAGAACCCAAGGTTCAAAGATCTCACACACCAAGTGAGTATCTGAGATAGGATTCACTCAGGTCTTCTTATTGTCAAGTTCAGCATTCCATTCACTATGTTGTGTTGCCTCCCAAATGGATGATAAATCACATATTTAAAAATAGATTTTATCATAGTTAAGAGAACCACAAAAAAGAGCCACAAATACTATGACTTTGGGTTTCCGCCCAATTTCAGACTAAATCTGCTTTGCTTATTTTACTTTAGATATGAACATTTCATAAGGGAGTATGACCTAGTGGATGGAACTCTGGGGCTTGGGACTGGAAGGATCTAGGATGTGATCCTGGACAATTTAATTAATATTCACATGTTTCAGGCATCAGCCTGAGATTATATTTTTCTTAGTTACATGTAGATTGAAATCTGTGCTCATATGAGGAGTTTCCATACTAAGAACTCCCTATACTGATAAAATCATGCGTCATAAAATATTCTTTTTCTGTATTTCAGTTGTTTAGCCAGTATTTATTAATGTCTACTATGGGCATTCTGATGGTGAGTCCTAGAAGAGGTACCCTGATGAATAAAACACTGTTCCTCCCTTGAAATCTAGTAGGAGTGATAGAACACACTCAAATATCAAAGATGAGAACATGATATACCAAAATATCAAAGACTAGAAGATGAAAAGTGTGCGATTAAATCGGAGTCAAGCCCATGTCTAGCTGGGAGAAAGAAGGGAAGGTTTTGGGGAAGAGATTTTTTAAAAAATTAATAATATGTATGTTGTCATGTATATGTTTGCCAATTTTGAAAAAAAATAGGACACTGTGGAGAATTTAAAGAGACTGGAATTGTTTACCCATAAAAAAGAATTGATGCATCTTTGGGAAAATAAAATCAACTTCCTACAGTACGGTCAATGTCATGGAGCCAAGTATGACAATGGTCCCTTGGCACCAATAGCCTGAAGGTCAGGTGTGTTACACAGTCCCTTAAGGCATAGTGGTGGTGGTGGCAGGGAATCTAGTCTTTCTGCCAATGGCTCCAGTCCCCCACTGAGGGTGTTCCCACAGTTCCCAGCCATCACATTTTGCCACCGACAGTCAGATTATTTTGTGCATAGGAATATTCATTTCAGAGGGTATAATGACACCCATATGAGCAGTTTAGCTCAATTTCTTTAGAGCATAGTCTTGGTCCCTAGTCCAAAACCCTCCTTGGGATGGAGGCCCAGATACTGTAATTTCTTCAGGCTTTCTTGTCAGGTTTTCATCCTGCATTTGAGTCTCTTAACTCAAATTGCAGGTTGGTGGCCTTCAGGAGGATAAACTAACCACCCTCCTCACTTTGGGCCATTTCTCCCAGCCAGGATAAAGAAAAGGGGTGGGAGGAAATGTTATTCCCTTTCCTGATTAGTTTATCTTGCCTATGCCATGGATGCGTTGTTACCTTTGTCCCCAGAGGAAATAAAATCTTGGTTTGGCCAGTTTTCTAGCCTGTTCTGGCTATAGTCAAGGAGACTACTCTCACCTACTCAGTAGTGGGAGCAGAAGGCAAGGTGTTCTGTGATCTGAGCGTGAGTAATAAAAGGCAAGACCCCTTCCACAAATGCATATTTTTGTTGGCTTTCAGAAGGAATGATGGTTCCAAGGTCCCGTGATCACTGGCTTTAAGGGGCTCACAGTCTCTACAATAAGCGTATACAAGAGAATTCATAAAAACTCAGGTGTCAGCTATCTCTGACATACAATACAGTCTCTCTAATTCCCAACTTTAAACTCTGTTTTATAAATAAGATCTCATGCAGCTTACTATCCAGTACCACATGTAAGAATTTCCTAGGGAAATTGTATACCACAGGGGAGACAAATCCATGTATATCTGGCTTTCTGGGAAAGCAATCTAGGTAATTTGTTCCCCTAGTTCTGCACTCTTGTGCTATAATGAAGCCTCATATGGTTCTCTCATTATCCTTCTTTCTGGAAAAAAAAAAAAAGACCAACCAAAACAGTGTACGTGACCTGAGACATCCAAACACCCCCACATTCATGCATGATTTATAGACAGCCTTAGAGAAAGAGAAGCTGGACCTCTCCTACTGAGTCATCAACTGGCTTTGTTGCCCACAAATAAATTCCTCTATCTCCTTGATTGGATAATTGTTGGTACTACCTTGATATGATCGATTGAAATCTATTTATTGCATTTTTACAATATATGTGCGAGGCAATGTCTTTTCTACAAAGAAAGGAAGGCGAAATACCATCTCTTTGTTTTCTAGAAACTTACAGTCAAGTTCTTGAGATGAGATCATTTGGACCATACATAATTCAAGATGATTTGGGTTTGGGACTGGAGTGGAAGGAAGCACTCATGGACTATAAAATGCAAAATTAAATATCTATATCTATATCTAGATATATATGTATATATATATATATACACATACATATATTTAGGGTCCATTAGGCATCTAAGAAGATAAAATTAATTTCCATTGGACATCACTTTCATCTGCATCCCTTTCTTGAGGCTTACTATGTTAAGTCAGAAAGATAGGCCTCAAGGCAATAGAAATTTCTCTAAATATCTAAACTCCATGTCCATAGAACGACCTTTTTGTGCAACAAGGAAGCCTTAGGACCATCCCAATCCCAAAGAGAGTTTATTTATTCTTCCTTTAAAGGGCCAACCCACAAAAAAGAATGCCAGTCTTTGCCATATGAAGCATACAAATATGAAAAATTACATAAGGAATGGTATAGAAGAGTAAAAGCATAGAAAGTAAATGGTAAATAATAAGTGGAAAAATAGTAGAGTAAAATAGAAAAGAATGAGAAGTAAATAGAGATATAGCAAAGGTTTTATTGAGAGAAGGGAGAGAGGTCATGATTTCTGTAAAAGCTTCCTGGAGGTTTGTAACATGCAGGTTTTTTCTTCTATTCTAATAGGTTAACATTTAAGGATGTTTACTGAATGTTGGTCCCTTACTATTGCTTTCATGTCAGTGGCATTGACTATATTATTAAAGTGAAGTTTTAGATAATACCAGATATAATACCTGCAAATGAAAATATTTTCCTATATTCAATAATTTCAGTCTTCAATCTTTCATCTTTGTGGTTTGGTGTAACTAGTAAGATCACTTCACTAGCTCTACCTGTTTGAAACAGCACCAGAGTACAGGACTTGGCGTCCACCTCTTTCTGGTTATAACTGACACTTGTAGCCCCAGGGCTGTCCTTACACAGCAGGAAAAATAAATGAATCAAGAGCAACATCATTTACTCTCTTGTCAGAGCTGACACAAGTATCTTTTGCCCTTGTGTTTCTTCTCTAATCTCTAAAATCCAGATGCTGCTTTCTTGGCACTTTGGTGTCCTCTGATCCTTTTGGTCTTAATTTTTTGCTCTATACTTTTTTTCCTCTAAACTGCTTTTCCAATACCTATATGGCACACACCTCATTCTCCCTATCATGGAGTTATGGAGGGCATCTTTAGGCTAAAGCTCTGGCCTGCTTAGAGAGACTTTTATTGTATGTCTAAATCTTCAAGCTTTAGGTGTCCCTTCAAAATTTTGCCTCTTACCGCTTTGAAGTCTAAAATTTGAATTTTATTTATTAATTTTTGTCCCTGTGGATTCTTATAAAGCAAGAACAGAAAAGACATCCTCAAGTAGTTTAGAGAGACAGCATGCTGGGAAAACAACCTGAATGGAAAATGAGTGAGTTTAACCTTGATGATTATCTGGTGGATTTCCATTTTTCATTATTTGGTGGAATGCAGATCATCCAAAGGCTTCCTTTTTGCAGAAAGAGACTAGTCTATGACAGAGAGTTTAGATACTTAGAGGATGAAGGACTTTCTATTGCCTTATGGACTATCTTTCTGAGCTAACATTGCAAGCCTCATTTTGCCCCATTTTGGGAAGGCCTAGCACAAAGGAAAGGGCTTATTCTCTCCTGAGATGGGAGCTCAGGGCAGCTGTCCCAATGCCAATAGAGTCTCTCCTCCTACTGCACCCTAAGAACATGGTAGGAATGGGTGCCACAGTTCTGGGTGGACTGTTTCTCAACATCCCCCACTCTAGAGCTCTCTTCTACTCCTTGAGAGCTCAGGCCAGGCAGGATGTACACTGAATCTTCTACTGAAGCTTTCAAGGAGGAGGCAAGAAAACCCCTCTATCTGTTGATAATTGGGTACTTTCTGCCATTCCCATCTTTGAGTCCTTGTGGTGGCCACAGTCTTGAGAGGAAGTACCTTGGATGCCATAGAGTGTATAAGAAGAAGAAATACTGAGCCCTGAGATTCATGGCTTCCAAAAAGTGGGACTGGAGGGTTCCTGCTCACCTCACATTACTTATCCATTTATTGTATTCTCAGGCAGGCACCTCTCTGTCTATGACCTTGGCTTTGGGGGTGTGTGTGTGTGGAGGGGCTTAGAGGAGTTAGGGGACTCTTAATTTAAAGAAAAATACATTTGGTTTTGTCTTATTTAAAATTCTTCTACTAGTACCTGTCAATTTTCTTCTGTATGTATAATTGATTGCTGCCCTGAAACCTCCTGTAAACTCCTCCACTTTCACTTGTCATCCACAAAATGGTGCTGGGATCCATTTGGTCATTTCCTCTGTTGGATGGTTCCCTTCCTCTCCCTTTCACTTTTGAAAACAGATAGCCCTGCTGTATTTTCTCTCTATAGCAAGAGGTAGTAACATTCTCACTAATCCTCTTCACATTCAGTTTTACTTATGGAAAGCCCTCTTTAATTCTTTCCTGTCTAATCTACTTAATCTTAAGAAAGCTAAATGTGAGCATCCATTGGAAGGCTGTAATAGGGAAAAAAGATTAAGAGCCTATAAGGAAAAAAAAATCTTTACTTGAATAAAGCTTTTCCAGGACTTCAATTTTATTAACATAGCCATTGTTTATAAATTATTGTGATAAGAACTAGGATGACATTATTTTCTTATTCAGAGAAAGCCAGCTCTGTTCTAATAGATGGCTAGATCCAAATGTCCTATGAGAGTTGGGCTTTTTCTCAGTTTTCTTTATCTCAAAGCAGATCTTAAGAACTCTGAGGCTATAGCCCAAAACCTTTTTCTTAGATAATAGGAAAGAGATACAACTCATCATCTTGCAACAATAAGAAGAATAACAACCATCTATCTATTGAAGAATGATTCTTAATCATATAGTTGTGTCAATTCCCTTATTTTGGATTTCTCGTTTTCATTAGTTATTTAATAATATTGACCTCTTGTTCTTATCTAATTTTAAAATGGTATAATATTTTATTTTAGGTTGCTTTCTTTTTGGAGTTTGTTGTGATATAAAGGATCAGATATGGAGCTAAGACAATTATTTTTACCAGTCTGCATTCCCAGTTGTTTTTTGCATAAAGAGTCTCTTCTATGTAGTCTCTTTTTCTGAGTTGTGGGGGTTCCTGTATTATTGGATTTGCACTTAGAGAATCTGTGTTTAAATCTTACCTCTGTCATTAACTTCCTGTCTTTCTTTTGGTCAAATCATTTAGTTTCTCTGGGTCTCCAGTTCTTTATTTACAAAATGAAGGGATTAAATTAAATCAGGGTTTCTTAAACATTTTCTACTTTAACACCTTTTCACCCAAGCAATTTTATGTGACTCTGAGTTTATATTATTAAATTAAGTGTTAAATAGGAATACAAATCAAACATTTATTGATAATAAATTATAATGAAATTTATTTAAAAACTGTTCTTTGGTGTACATATAATTTTACCATTTATCAAAGATGAAGATGGATGTGCTTGTCTATTTACATAAAGAATTAAATCTTAGTGGAATATTTGGTACTTTTTACTGTGGCCAAGATATTTGCCAACCTCACATTCAGTTATGTGACCCATATGGGGTCATGACCCACAATTTTAAGAAGTTTTAGACAAAATAGCCTGTCAAAATGCTTCTAGCTTTAAATCTTTGCTTTTATGATTAAATACTAGTCTTCTATGTGTCTTGGTTTTTTTACATCTTATTTTCGTAGTCTATTCTGCTGATCTACTTTTCTATTATCTACTATATCAAACAATTTTGATAATGAGTACCACAAGTGGTTCAATTTGAGATACCAAGTCCTTCTATTGCCTACTTGGAATAGCTCTTGAGCTCCTCAAGCTTGTCTCCAGTTCTTAAGTTTCTGTTGTACTTTCTATTTGCATCTCAAAGACTGTCCAATTTCAAAGACTATTTAGAAGTGGCTAAATCTATTAAAAAGCTCTTTCCCTCCATATCATCCTCAGATGAAGGGCAAATGGTTCTTGGTATAAACTCCTTGCTTTCATTTTCAGTTTGCCACATTCCAGTACATTTTTAAAATTCTCATTTTTAAAATGAGTAGTCTTGTGATTCTGACTGGAGCTTATTGATGCATGAGGCCTTCCTGGCCACTTTCAGTGTTTTTATCTTTGGCCTGGGAGCTCTGGACCTTGGCAATTCCATTTCTGGATGAATTAAACTGGGAAGGCTTCTTTGGCAGTGGCCTCTGGATTCTATTAATCTTCTCTTTCCCTCTGCTTCCAGTGCCTTCTTTTATGACTTCAGGAAACCTAATTTATTGCTCTGCTTACAATGTTTATCAGTTCACTCCTTCACAACTAAGTGCTGAGTGCTGATAGCTATTGCTTTCTATCCCCTACTTGTCATCACCAATATGAAATTGATATCTTTTTGGTCATTTTTTCTGGGTTATTCCACTTTTCTCTGCTCCTTTCCATCTCTCCTACTTTTTGTTTCATTATTTTTATTTGTTTTCTGGAAGGCTATTATTATATTGGAATGGAATTATTGAATCTTGAATGATTCTTCTATTTTCTCTTTGAACATATCCCTTCCAAATCAATTTTTATTTTTAATTTTAGAAACCTCACAGATACTTTTAATTTTTCTATCTTTTGATTTGCTCTAATATTTCTTGTTTTATAATGAATTTCTGAATCCCATTTTCTCTCTATATATATTTTCAGGATATCCATAATTTTGTTAAAGGTATTGTTTTTTTGTTATTCACTGTTTTTAACTTTTAAAAAAAATTGTTGAGGTCTCATTTCATAACATATCTCTTCCTTCTTTTCTTTTATGAAGCCTTCTTACCCTGACTTCTTTTGGCCATTTCATTCTCTTTTGGGGATGTGTATATGTGTGTGTTTATTTGTGGTTATTGCAGAATTATTTTTTGCAGATGGAGATTTCTCTTGGTATCTCCTTACTGAATAGTCTTACTTCTTTATAGTAGGAGATTTTCTTTTCATGTCAATTTTTTCAGTCTTTGTTTTTCCTTTTCCATGGAATTTCCTTATGAAGAGTTATTTCTTTTTATCTCTTATTTTTTAAGTATATTTAGACAATTTCTAGCTATTTTGAGTCAATGACTCAAATGACTCAAGACAAAAATCTATTACAATAGATTTATTATAGAGCACAACTCATCCCCAACATTTTTGTTAGCTATCTTTCTGGAAATCCAAACATCTAATTTTCTTTTTCTTTTTTCTTTTTTTCTTTTCTTTTCTTTTTTTTTTTAACATTTTTTTAAAAATAACTTTTTATTGACAGAGCCAGGCTAATTTTTTTTTACAACATTATCCCTTGCACTCACTTCTGTTCCGATTTTTCCCCTCCCTCTCTCCACCCCCTCCCTCAGATGGCAAGAAGTCCTATACATGTTAAATATGTCACAGTATACATCCTGCCATCTGGGGAGGGGATGGGGGGTAAGAGGTGAAAAATTGGAACAAGAGGTTTGGCAATTGTTAATGCTGTAAAGTTACTCATACATATAACCTGTAAATAAAAGGCTATTAAATAAAAAATTAAAAAATAAATAAATAAATATGTCACAGTATATCCTAGATACAATATATGTGTGCAGAACCAAACACTTCTCTTGTTGCACAGGGAGAATTGGATTCACAAGGTATAAATAACCTGGGAGGAAAAACAAAAATGCAAACAGTTTACATTCATTTCCCAGTGTTCTTTCTTTAGGTGTAGCTGCTTCTGTCCATCATTGATCAATTGAAACTGAGTTAAATCTTTTTGTCAAAGAAATCCACTTCCATCAGAATACATCCTCATACAGTATCGTTGTTGAAGTATATACCCATCTCCTGGTTCTGCTCATTTCACTTAGCATCAGTTCCTGTCAGTCTCTCCAAGCCTCTCTGTATTTATCCTGCTGGTCATTTCTTACAGAACAATGATATTCCATAACATTCATATACCACAATTTACCCAACCATTCTCCAGTTGATGGGCATCCATTCCAAATATCTAATTAAAAAAAAAGTTTTATATTTTATTTGAATTTATTGTTTGTCACTCACTATGATGAAAACACAATACATTAACATTGAAAATATTTTCCCTTCAGTAATTAGCACTTTGAAGTGGTAGTTTAAGGCCATCAGTCATTCCTTATCTAAAGAATGAATCATTCTCTAAACTTCAAAGTCTATTCTTTATCACAGGTTCTGGTTGTGTCCCTTTGACATCTCAACTTGAGAAAGAACTTTATAATAGGTGGATTGTAGTTTTTAATCCAGGCTGGGTCAGATATCACTGGCTCAAACCTAGTAAGAAGAGAAGACTGCTCTGGGGCCCATTTACCATCTCCTTCATTTCTCACCCCATGCCTATGACACAGCAGCATTATGAACTAAACTTGTAGAAGCTGACTGGATTTGGGAGACAGTTCTATAGCAGATCAATTACACACTATCATCTAAAAGGATAAATCAGTTAAAAGTTGGGACTTCTTTGGCAACAACTACAGAACATAAATAAACATCCTCCTCACAAAAATCTTTAACCACGTCTAGTATGCATACCTGGTTAGATTTATTTGTTTCCCCCACCACCATGTTTTTGATCCATGTCACATTCCTTGTACTATAGTGGGCTGTTTCACCAAGATAAATAACAGTAATAAATATCAGTAATAGTTGAACTGCTTCTGGAATGAGCTAGAGAGACAGAATTTAATATCTGGAGCTACTTGCTCACTCACATAAAGGAAGTTAACTTTTGGGAGGCACTCAGTTCCAATTAGCACACAAAAGCAGATAATTTACTAAATAGACTCTGAGTAATTGGCCAATGGTATATGGGTGAGTAGTTTTCTCCAGAGAGCAGTTTCCCATTGGACAGTCAGGTCTGCAGTTGTTTATTCTGTTCTAGTAATATCACAGGACATTAATGCTACTTTAAAATGATTCACTCTTTAGCAAACTGGGCTAATGGAGCTTGGTTCTAGGAGGTAAACACAACAAATATGCTCTGGGTAGCTTCTATACATTTACATGATGGGAATGAGAGGCCACTCCTCTCTACACACGAGCCGAAGCCAAGACATCAGCAACGTGCCCGTGTGCTTTATCCAAGTACGTAGCTGCTCATCTATATTCTAAGCCAACCACAGAATTATAACTAGACATTTTTGCTCCTGAGGCAATCACCACAAACTGAGGCTGGGAGAAGTAACTAGGCCATTGACCTTTTTTTTGAGGGAGGGGGAATGCATACAACCTTATTCTAGGAGATGGGGACCCCAGGACACCTCAAGGCCTCTGCTGGGAAAACTGCCCTTTTAAAACCATAAGCAGAGGGCCATTAAAAAGCCTCCTTTTTAAATCCTTTGGACCTGATAGTTATTTCTTCAAACCTGGAATCAAACCAATCAACCAACCAGCTTAATTACTAAAGATGGAAGATGGTTCTTAATTCTTATAATAAATGGGAAAAGGGGATGAAAGAGAGCTTGATGTCAAATTCCCTATTTCCCTCCAAAGTTACTTCTTCCCCCCCCCAATTCCTCAGAGTATCATTTAGGTATAATCTATTATAGCTCTTTGGTTTCTGTAGACAAAGAAATCTGGGCCCTATAGAGGGGAAATGCCTGATCCAAGAACACAAAGAAAGACTTATTCAGTTCTCAGTGAAATCCAGGACTCAGCTAAAGTAGCATAACACAGAGATAAAATTTCCTAGATTTTCAGAGTTGGAAAAGGTCCTACTCAATCTCCTTGTTTCACGGAAGAGGAAAAAGAGACAGAAGGTAATGTCAAAATAAGAACGGAACCTAAGTTCTCCAGATTCCAAGAGCCATGTGATTTCACTGAGGGATATGGGAATGAAAGCCTTTCTAGAATATTAATCCTGCTTCCATGAATTAGAAGAAATAGTTAATCAGGGAGGAAGTCTCCTTGGTCTTTCCAGGTAGACCCTGCCCCTAAGCCCATCAACACTCTCATAAAAGCCCATCAACACTCTCATAAAAGCCCATCAACACTCTCATAAAAACTGAAATAAAAGCTTTAAGGGAAAGGAAAATTCTGAAGATAGAGGGAGCAGAGACATTCCTAAGAGAAAATTAAGACAGAGAACTAAGTTAAAGTGGGAAATCCAGCTCAATCTAGTTTCACTGGTACAAGTTCAGTTATTGTGAGACAGATATATATTTCTAGAAGCAAACATGCTTGGTCATGGCTATCTCAAAATGGAATGACAGCAAAATTGTTGCCTGTCCCAGGTAATTCTCATCCAGCTCTATATACTATGCTTTCATTTGTCTCCAAACCAACATCACCATCCTCCAATAGTCCTTCTCTCCCCGTCTCCAAAAAAGCTCTTTACATTTTTAGACATCTTCTATAAGAGTCATTTTTTTTCTCCTAACTAATATTAGGTCAAGTTTCTGGACCTTATTTATAAAATCACCATTTGGAGAAGATGCTATTAAAGGTTCTTTCAGGAACTATGATCCCTTGAATCTATTGATACCAATCTCAAAATTGTTCTAATCCCAACAATGTCCAATTTATCTGTAACTAGAGTATAGCTGGGAGTTTATAGTATATGTTTCCATATCTTTACCATTCCTGCTCATGTGCCAACTTTTTTTGTGTGATAATCTCCTTTTCTTCATGAAGAAACTTAAGCACAAAATCTTCATTTTCTTGTTCACCAAGTAACAAATTCATTGTTCCACAGAAAGAAAGAGAGCTCTAGGGACTTGATGTGACTTGATTTCCTGACTACAGATTTTTACCAAATTTGCCTGAATTTAAGGCCTCCAAGTTGAGCCTAACCTAAATCTGATAGGTTACCATCTGTGACTTTTAGACGGGGTAGTAAAAGTGGTGTCTGTTTAAAAAAAAAATTAAAGCTTCATCAACCTGGACCATTGACTGTAGGAATTTTCCTTCTACTTCTAACTCTATATGCAGCCACAATGATTTGTAATTTGATTACACCTTTGACATCAGACGTTTCCCCTGATAATTGATCTGCTGAATTAGCTGACTCTGATCAGGCATGTTGAAATGTAATGTATGTACATGAGCCCTAAATGAATGTGGTTGTCCATCCCGTTGATGAACAAATATCCACTTAAATCAACTGATATTAATTTCCTGTACAGTTGATTTCTACCTTTTCAATGTTGCGTGATTAAATTCTTTTTTTTTCCCCTGGCATAATGAAGGATTCTGGATGTAATAATGTTCTCATCCTCAAAGTTTAAGAGGAGAGACATATTTCATGGCCCTCACTCTGAAGTCCATAAGGAGTTTTATTTTCTGAATAAATATTGATTGCGGCTTACAAAATACTGCAAACCCCAATAATTAAAAAGAATGAGTTCAGTCATTGGTGGGCAGCACATGGGCCCGGTATAAAAGAAGACAAATTCTTCAGGTGTCTGCGATTTAATAATTGTGCTGGGTTTTGAAGCTTATTAAAGCCGTGCAGGTGCTATGTTTCATCACGGAGTGGTGAACCTTTGAAAGATCTGCATAATAAACAGAGTTTGAAATATGTTTTTATACCAAGCCATATGGTCCTGTCTGGGGCTTTCCTGGATCTTTGGGTCAGTTCATTGTTGAAAGATGGGTTTGCAAGGACCCACCTCTCTGAGCTGCTGTCAGTGCCCTATCAGAACTAATACACTTTTGCATTATTATTTATTTTATGTGGCTCTCTGAAATGGACTCAGCCTCACACAGTAGCTGAAATGTGCTGAGCAAAGGCTCTTCCCTGAACAGCTTGTGGCCATATCACCAAGTGATGACCTTGCTCGTCCTTAAAAGAGTGGGAAAGTGAGACTTTTAAATTAGGACCATTCAGACTGTCTGGATTAGTTGTCCCCACCTGGGCTCAAACTGGGTTCTACCATCTGAACCTTATACGCTGAATCGAACTAGCATTCTCACAGGGAACTATACTTTGTCTCTCTTTTCTCCACCTTCTATCATCCAGTTTCCTGATACCCTGGACTAAGAGAATTATACTGTTACATATACGGAGCCCCTCAGATACTTTATGAAGCTGATGGTGAGGATGAAAAACAAAAAACAAAAAACAAAACAAAACAAACAAACAAAAAAAAACAAACAAACAGCTTCCCCCTCCTATAGTTTGGAAATGAAGGAGCGTTGCCTTTGGAACAATTTTTGTGTCTAGAGGAGGAGGACCAGGAAGTCAAAGAATCTTGGGTGATATATGAGGAAAGAACTCTTTAAATTGGAGAAAAGAAGACTTGGTAGTCAGATGATACTGGGGAGATGGTGCATAATTTGAAGATGTGTGTGTGTGTGTGTGTGTGTGTGTGTGTGTGTGTGTGATTGGATTTGTTCTATTTGGTCTGAGAGAGGCAAATTCCCAATCAAGGCATCCAAAAACATCCACTGCTCCCAGACGCAATAAATTTCTCATGATTAGAGATTTTCAAGCAGGTCACTTGTTTGCTGGGTCAAAGCTATGAGTCTTTTGACCATGAGTTCAATTTAACAGATACTGACATCCTTTTCAACTTTAAAATATGATAATTCTATGTTCTTTTTAAAGCATGTAGATTTAACTCATTTTACATTTTTTCAGCATCTCTAAGGAGAAGGGAGAAGGGAAAAAACAAACAAACAAAAGAAAACACATTTAGTAAGTGATTACTTTGTACCAGGAATTGTGCTAAGTACTTTCCTGATACCTCATTCAATCCTTGCAATAATCCTGTAAACAATATGTCGGTGACCTTTACCTCGAAAACTGGGTTCTGTGTCTCTCGGTTATTACAATTTTGAAAGTTCCTACTGCCTTCCTAGGGACGAGTTTATAAACAGAGAACAAAGTAATCTATCTTGTTGAGTTCCTTTGTCAAATTAGAAACTCTCCAAAGCATATAAATAAGTATATGCTATTATAATAATACCATTTTATAAGAAACTGAGCTAGATGGAGCCTAAGTCTTATGCAGGGTTACACAGCTAGAAAGTATCTGGGGCTGGATTTGTAAGCAGGTCTCCTTGATTCGCTACTACCCATTGCACTGCTTAGCTGCACATGACCAGTTCTTATGAATATAATACTCAGATACTAAGCAACTAGTCCCTGCTCTATTGAATCTTCTAGTGGAGTTCAGATGAGAGAAAACTATAAGAAAAATAATGGTAAGAAAATGCTGATGTTTGTTTAATATGAAAGGGAATCCATTTGAGTGATATGTATGTACAGTTTCCTTTTACTTAGTTGGCAAAGGTTTCCATGGAAAAATGAACTGTGGGCTAAGTTTTGAAAGACAAATGATCAAGCTTGATCAAGGAGAGAGATTAGCTAACTTTCCAGCTATTTACCAAATTGTAACTCCGATGCACTAAAAACTCTGTTTTCTCACAAGCCTGCCTTTCATATAAAGGAAAAAGCATTTTTTAAACATTTAATATTTACTGAACATTGTGCTAATAGGAAGGATGCAAGTACAAAAGTCAGACAGTCTATGCTCTCAAGAAATTTAAATTTGAATTGGGGAGTCCTTTTATAAAATGTACTAGTCTATAGGAAGGGACCCAAGGTTGAAGAGATGGTGAGTCAGTCTTTAGGAAGGTAGATTAGCACCCTTTATCCAGATATGATGGCAAAACATTGTTCACAGCTCCAGGACTGGGGGTGGATTGTGGGCTAGGGAGAAAATGGCTGGAGAGTCAGAGGTGAAAGGTAGCAAGGCAAGTACTTTTCCTGAATTAGTGGTCCAGGAGAGTCATTCTAATCAAGAGAATGAAATCCCCAAGTGGAAATTTCTTCAGAGTGGGAAAGCACATATAAAAGAATATAGTCTTACCCTATTGTTCACGACTGCAGCATCAATTTCCCCTATTTCCAAAGCCGCAGAAACCAGCACCAGACTTCCTGCAGAAGATATGACTAGGTTAGTGATCCCCAGAGACCATCCACCATCTTAAATTTTGAAAGATCTCAGTTTTGAAGTATCAATGATCAGTAGGATTATTTCTATGATCTTACAAAACAATATGTCGGTGACCTTTACCTCAAAAACTGGGTTCTATGTCTCTCATTATTACAATTTTTGAAAGTTCCTGCTGCCTTCCTAGGGACCAGTTTATAAATGGAGAACAAAGTAATCTATCTTGTTGAGTTCCTTTGTCAAATTAGGAGCTCTCCAAAGCATAAAACCACACTTAATTCCTCCACTCAAGAAGTTTACAATTTAAAACTCTCTATATTTTTATTGTACTCTGAAAATGTAGGCAGGAGAGTCTATAGAATTTCAATACTAATAAACAGGAAGGCATTTCTAGGATCTGAGAAAATGTCATCCAATTTTAATCCCATTGATTGTTAAGTGGTGAACCCAAGCTTGAAATGTTCTTAACAGCAACACCCCAAACTCCCTACCATTAGCGGTTATTTTGCCTACTTCTTGGGAATTTGACCTGCTGCTGACCTTACTTCCAGGGAGCACAGGATCCCAGCCCCAGATGTTCTACTCTTCCCCAGGTCCTCCTAACTCCCTAGTCTCTTTACTTACGGACTTCTGGTGCTGACTCGATGCCCTGTGCAAACTGCTGTGAAGTCAGTTAGAAGGTGGAGAAATATAATAGTTTCATTCAGTGATTTCCCAGCCGTGAAGAGAAAGACAAATATTCCTGCTTAGAAAATGTCCAGAGTACTTCCCCCTATAGAGAAAGCCCTAAATTGCCATAGAGGGAAGATCTTGAGCAAAAATAGGATTTTTCCATCAAATGTTTGTCCATTTTATAGAAGAGGCACAGAGAAATAAAATGACTTGCCTAAAATCACATGGGTAATAAGTGACATAGCTAGGATCTGATGATGTGTATTTCAATTCAATGGGCTTTCCACTGTGCTGTGAAATATGACTTTCTCAGCTGTGCCAGTTCAAATCTGGATCCATGGTTCATCTGGAACTTTGGAAAACCTGCTCCAAATGATCTTTGTGCCCCTAACTCATCCATTTTAGTGAAATTTTTATCCAAATCACTTCCATAACCACTTTCTATTAATTCACTATGGACATGTAATAAGAGGGTGCTTTTCCTAGATATGATCTGAGAGCAGAGCTTGGGCACCATCTCATCCCACATTAGCTTTGGACGCGTGCCCTCAGGAGTCTCCCCAAAAAGTCCAGAGCCTTGGAAATGGAGACCAGTTAGAGCCAGAGAACAGATACACCTGCTGTTAAGTTTCTTAAAAAGAAAAAAAAAAGCACAACATAGGTAAGATCTAAATATAGAAAATGCACAATAAGCCCCCAACTCCAGGTGAGCAACAGTGGCTGAGAAGCATCTGTGACCCTCCCTCCTCTGAGGCAATCCCAAAGCAAGGACTGTTGTGAAAAAAACTGATGTGATAAGTGGCAAAAATATAAACCTAGGAAAAGAAAGATTTGGACGAATAAATGCTAGATTCAAAAAAAAAATAAAATTATAATAATTGGATTGTCCAGAAATCTACATGAACTGGTGTGCTCCTCCTTTGTTAATATCTTATGAAGAAGAGGTATACTCTCCTCCTGCCTCCCCAAAACAAAAACACCTGATAGAAAATGTGACATTTGAAAGTAGTTCTGCTGTCAGAACACATTCAAGTTCTTATGCTTTCTTCACCAGTGTGTCCTATATGATGGGAATTATTTAGAATAATATTTTTGAGGTACTGCAAATACCTTTTGTCTTTAAATATGATGATGATGATGATGATAACATTTATTTGGATGTTCTAGTATACTAAGCACTATATATATATATATACACACACACACACACACACACACACACAAACACACACACACACACACATATATACACACACATACATACATACACAGAGAGAAACTTTGGACACATTCTCAGAGAGTAAGTCTAACAATACCTCCTCCTTAAACTTCTAAGATATCCCTGAGGGTGTTGGGGTAATTCTTCTTTTAATACTTATCAGCTCAAACCCCCATTCCAGTGTGTTCCTTATTATTAATTGCCAGTGATTACCGCCTTAGTTCCATTAAACCAATTACTATCAATTAGCTTTAACAAATGGATATTTATTGTAAGGAAATAGCAGGAGCAGAAGCTGAAAACATTTCCCCTAACATTCGGTTGCTAACATTCTTTCCCATTTTACTTTGGTCTCTAGAGTGAATGACCTCAGACTTAATGCAATTTCTCGTAGTATTGGCCCAAGCAAGTTCACTTCCCAATTCAGCGTGGCTGATGGATGGGTGAGCCACATCTCTGCTATTGTAAGGGTAGCTTAAATACTTTTCTGAGGACTTTGTTCCTCACCAAATTCTAACCCATATACCCGCTCCCAGATTTCTGGGAGATTTCTTTCCAAATCTTTTAAAACTCACAAGGATGCAACCATATCTAATCTCCTTTACCTATAGAAAGATAAAGGGGAAAAGGCACAAAACAGAATTCTTTAATCATGAGCCATTGTTCTTGTCTTTAAAGAGATTTGGGAGGTTGTAGAAACAAATGGGAACATCTGTAAATTAGAAATAAAACTTTATGGTTTGGATAAAAAAAAATCTCCTATTAAAAGGATTAATGCAAACCAGATGGACTTTGATTGCCTAGTTTTTATCATTCATTTATGAAAAATTTAAACCAAGATTTAAAATGTTTTTTTTTCCTTTTTTTTTTTTTTTTTTTTTTTTTTTTTTTTTGCCTATTCATTTGAACACAGCAGGGCAGGAATGATAAGCACCCTTGCTTTGGCTTTTTGGATGTACCTCAATATTTGGTTTTATACACATATACGCACATATGGACAATTAATAATCCATCTCTTCATCAGGTGGGCAGTAGACTGGACCAGTTACAGAATATCTAAACATGGTTTGAATCAAAGAGTCATGAATATCCAATATTTGTCATCATTACTTTCTACTAGCCTCTTCCACATGTGTATAATGTCATTTGAATATGCACTTTCTGCTCACCATTATATGTTTTTATATTTGACCCTTTCTAGAGCCTCCCAGATTTCTCCAAAACTATCTTTTGTTATTTTGTACAGTACACTACAATCACATTAAATTTATATAACATAATGGTTCTGCCATTACACATTTGATATGTACTTCTTTAGTTTTCAGTTCTTTGCCGAAGTAAAAAAAATTGAAAATATTTTTGAATATATAGATTCTTTTCCTCCTTTGATCCCTTTGGGATTTAAGTGGAGTAGTAAGATGGTTAGGTCATAGGGCATATTTAATTAAGTGACTTTGGGACATAGTTTTAAATGCTTTAAAGAATTACTGGACCAATTCACAGCTTTAGCAAACAATGTACCTCTTTTCCTGTAATCTCTAATATAGTCATGTTCTCCCACCTTTTTTTTTGTCAACTTTATTAGCCTAATGGTACAAGGTGGAACTTCAGATTCCAGATTAATTATTAATTAAATTTTATCTTTTTCTTTTTGATATTTGTTTTGAACTTTTTTTAACATGGTTAGTGATAACTTGAATTTCTTCCTCTGAAAATTGTCTCTCCTTTGGGGAATAGACTAACTCTTAGTCTTATAAACTTGGATCAGTTCCCCATATATCTTAGAAATGAAACCTTTATCTGAGAAACTTATAGCAAAGATTTTTTTCTCTATTAACTTTCTCTTTTCTGATTTTAGCTGGATTTTTTTGTAGGAACTTCAAAAATTTCATGTAATCAAAATTGCCCATTTTATTTCTGTGAACCTTTCTAGCCTTTGTTTGTAAACTTTTATAGATCTGAAAGGCAATTTCTTTCTTGCTCCTCTAAATTGATAATTATATCTTCTTTTATGTCTAGGTCATCTAAGCCATTTGGAGCTTTTCTTGGTGTAAGGTGGGAGATATTGGTGTATAACTAGTTCTATCAATGTGCTTTCCAGCTTTCCCGTTAGTTTTTGTTAAACAGTAAGTTGTAACCCCAGTAACTAGAATTTTTGAGTTTATAGAACACTAGGTAACTATATTTGCTTTATATATTTTATATATATAACTTTATATACATATTATATAACTATAACTTTACATATCACTCTATCTATCTATCTATCTAAACTCTCTTTTTGGTAACCAGTATAAAACCATTTTAATGATTACTGCTTTTAAGTAGATTTTAAAATCTGGTTCCATTATGTCTCTGCCCTCATACCCCCCCCCACCACCCTGATTTTGCCCTTTAGAACATTAGATATTCCACATGGTTCAGGGCAGTGAGGCAGGATTTCTTAATCTGGGGGCTGTGAATATTTTTAAACAAAGAAATTAATGAAATTGCATTTCAACAAAGATTTCCTTGTAATTCTATGTAGTTTACTTTATGCTTAAAAACATGGTCAGAAGGGATCCATAGGTTATCCCAGACTGCCAGAGACATCCATAACCCCAAAAGATTAAAAGAGCCCTTGTTTTGAAAGCTGTGTCCAAGGGAGTTTAGACATCAGCTCCTCTGGAACGTGAAATGAGCTTCTTCCTAAATCCTGTATCATTCTGTATCTTTCCTACATCCTCCACTTCCTCTATTCCTTGCTTGGGCAACTGTAAACTTAAAATGGAGGCAAGACTCATTCTTCAGATCCTCTACTTGGATGATAGCAGATGCTTTTTCTTATGCTGCTTCAAAGCCAGAAAAGGAAATCTTCTATTTCTGAGGCCATTATGGCAGATATGGAGAAGAAAGAATGTCTGCTTGTTCTTGGCGATTGTCTGTCGCAGGTCCTCTGGACTCCATAGTTGCTAAAATGATGGTGGTACCAAAGGTAATTTTCCAATTAAAGAGAATTATTGTAGGGATGCTGAAGGGTAGAGCCTGACTCAGTTCAACTGACCTGTGTGTGCAGTACAGAGAGTCAAGTAAAATGGAATTCTTCTTGCCTGGCACAACACTTTGATTTTTATCTGGTACTAAACCCTTGATTCCTAAACCTCAGACCATGCTTCCCTCTAGTTCTCCAGATTTGTCTGTGCTCCTGATTTTCAACCAGCTTTCTTTCCCTATACTTCTATTACCTTCAACTTTGCACTGAGTAACTCTGGTATAATCCAGGTTTCCAGCCAAGTCTGGAGCATTTTGTGTAAGACTCTTGTAATTTGTAAAGAAAATGCTTAGGAAATACTGCATGTATCAGCATCCTCTTCCCAGTTAAGAGAGTCTTGTATAAGATACCTCAGACTTGGTGAGAAACCAAATCTCCATTGATGATTGACTTGGCTTCCACTTGTAGCATGGCTTTAAGACTTTTATCTCCTCTTCTGCTTGGCTGTTGGCACTTCAGTGAGAACCATGTAAGAACAGACTTGAGTACAACCCAATCCTGGATTCACCAGGGCCAGGAGAAGGGGTATTTATTTTTCTTTTGCAAGGGCTATGACCCATCAACAAAGGAAATCTCTAGTTGGGGAAGCAGTATTCTTCTGTACAAAAAGCATCAGCATTAAGGATTGCTTCATTGAATAGTCCAGTCATTGCATCTCTCCCCAACTTTGCGTGACTGTGACTCTTTTCTTAGCCAGTATGAAATCATTTTAATGATTACAGCTTTGAGATTTTTTTCTGTATTTCTTTGCTATGGACAGGCCCATTCTGATGCTTATTGAGCCAGGGAAGTAGAGAGCAGAAAACCTCAAGAAGACTGAAAATTCCCTGAAAGTAAGGGACAATTTCTTTAACTTGTATCCCCAGAGTCTAGCATATTGCCCACTGTATAGTGGGTGTTTAATAACATTCTGTCTATCCCCTTCCCCTTCAAGGCTTCTTAAGGTACGTATATGCTATACCCTGAATGAAGGCAGATATTGCAATAGGGTTGTAGGTATGGGAAAGATCAAAGAACACAGTGTGTTTAGCACCCAGGCTCCAAGCTGTTCTAGGATGATCCAGAGCCTTCTTCTCCCTTAAGGACAACTTTCAGGCTCATTCTGTTCCAAAGCTTGGTTTAAGGGAAACACCTTCCCTTCACCCATTCTTTCTTTGAAGTCTTTTTAAGGTGCTTTAGGTCTACTGACTGGAGCTCCCCTATTCCCATGACCTCCATTTTAAAATAAATCCCATATCTTCAGGAAACCAAAGGCTATTCATGTTGGGTGATGATAGTGAAACAAATCCCTGTCAGGGCTTGGCAGAGAGTCTCCTGTTTTCCAAGCTTGCAGTCAGGAGGGGAACAGAGAGAGCTGGGACCCAACCTCACTGGAGACTTGAGAGAATTCTGCTCAGGGCCTTGAGATAATGAGCTGCTAATGGGCTTTGTGTTTTAATCACAGCACTGGCCTGAGATTCATTATATTTGGAAGTCCCCTACCAAGAATCCCATATAGGAACAAGGCACTTAAGATCTTTTCCTCTTGTCTCCTGGATTAGAGGCAGAGAAGGAAGCAGAATGTAGAGGATGAAGCTGTAGTGAGGAGACCTGGTGTCCGACATTGCTGGCCACATGCGGCCCATTACCCCCCTGAGAGTGACCTGAACCAGAATACTATATAGTTCTCTCTGATTTTAATATGGTGCAGTATTAATAAAAAAAGAACTGAAAAACAATTGGTTTTCCAAGACAATATCTGCCCCTAAGGAATCCCCCATCGTTGTACTGGAAGTTGTGACTGTGGCCAAGTTAGGTGAGTACTCTAAGCCATCGGTGTGTTGGGGGTAGCTAAGTGCCATCATTGGATGGAGTCAGGAGAGTTCAAATTTGATCTCAGATAACACTAACCGTGTGATCCTAGGCAATACAATTAAACTGTTTACCTCAGTTTCCTCATCTGTAAAATTTCCTGGAGAAGGAAATGGCAAACCACTCTAGTATCTCTGCCAGAAAATCCCAAATGGGGTTACAAAGAGAATACTATTACTTCTATTAATTTTCCTCAATAATTCTTTTTGCTTCTATTTCATCCTCATTTCTGACTATATTTTCATCCCCAACCTGGAGTATTCTTTCCCTTTTAACAAAGAAAAATAATTAAGCAAAACCAACTGACTCAATGATTATAATACGGCCCCACCTCCCCTCCCTGCCACAGAAAGGTAGAAGTTGAATGCATTTCTTCCTCTCTTTCCTTTTCCTTGGGTCCAAAATGGATAGAAAATTTCTTTGTTAAATTGCCATGGAAATAGGAGCTTTCATTTCTAACCTGCTGACTTTTTCTTCCTTACTTTCTAGCCCAAAGCAGTATATAAGACCCAGCGATGGCGATGCTCATCATATTTACTCCCCCCCCCCCTTTGCTTTGTTCCCACAATCATCCCTGTCAGTCTCCGTTATCTTTGCATTCAACCCTGGCTAGAGGAGGAGATTGAACACACAAAAGTGTTTTTTCCCCCTATTCTTCAAGATTTTGGGACCTCATAAATCACCCTGACAGGTCACATGATGATGCTCCGTTCCCTTTCCAAAGATTGAATGCAGAGAGGCGTGGAGGTTCCAGAGTGGGTTTGTGATCTTCCCCTCACTGGGGCCCGCTGCGGCCTGCTCCGGGAGGCTCCCTCCTAACCTCCACCCGAACGGGCGACGTGCTCTACCTGCACCGCCCCGTGACGCCAAAGAGGAGCCGGGCCCCCTTCCCTCAGAACAGAATTTCAGTGCCTGCTGTGGAACCCTGACAGTTAACAATGAGACTGTCAAGATTACCTTTTTGTCCCTCCTCGAGGCAGGAACAGCCTCGTTTTATCCCAGGGTTTAGCACATGAATCACCGCTTTTGTACGTGATCAATGGTACCGCGTGCCTTTCCAGCAACTGTCTGGCTCTGTCACCAGCAACGCTCGCTGTTGAGCCATCCAGTTCCAGACCTGATGGCAGAGGCAGGGAGGGGGAACGGGGCAGATTCTTCTGTGTGAGCACTCTGAAAAAGCTGGAGGATCAAAGGCGGTTGTTGTGTTCGGGCTCTTGTACGCTCCGATGCTGTCATTTTGATTCTTTTCGAGATGCAGGGGACTTAGCTAAGTTTCAGATTCAGTTCCCTTCCCAACAGGTCCTTTAGTTTCAGGTGGTCTCAGGGCAGGGGTGGTGATGGAGTGGGAAAAAGACAGGCCAAATATATACACAGGAGCATAGTATGCATAGGAGAAGAAGGCTAGGATTTATGGGTATCATAAATAGTTTCCATTTTTAAATAATGCTTTATTCAAGCCAGGCCCAAGCACCTTGTTTTGCTTTATTTCTACCTTTGAGACTCTATAAGAGACACTTTCTCAGTCAAAGACTCTGGGTGCCTCCAACAGGCAAATGGAAAGAAGATGTGAGTCAATTAACCTGATGTGAACTGCTCAGCCATGAAATCTGCATGATACTCACAGAAAACCATTTCCCCAGGTCTGGAGACTGGGAGGTGAGGTGAAGTACAAGGGTGGCTCTGGAGCAGAGCCGAGAGGTGAAAAGTCAGCGTTTCTGCCCGAGCAGATTATGGGCTGATTCTTCATTTGTCTAAAATCCTCCCCAGAGGATTCCTCTAGCTGGGGAAGTCTTCTAGTGGTTTTAAAATGGAACTTGATCAGAAAAAATGTTGATTCGTATGCAGGCTTTTAGAATTAATTGTCGAATGTTAGCTCTGGAAGGGATCTTAGAGCATCCAGCACAATATTTTCAGATGATTTTACACACATGCTAAATGAGGTACAGACAGAGGGCATGTGACTCACCTAAGATAACACAGTAAATTAGAGGCAAAACCGGTATTCCATTGCATGCATCCTAATATCGAGGGCAGTATTAAATAAAATAAAAATAAAAGGATCCATCGCACAGTTTCTGCCTTGCTCCCATTACCCCTGTGATTCACTTATTGTCTGCTGAGGCAAAGGTCCTTTTTCCCTCCTACCTCTCTCTCCATAATCTCACCCCCACCCATCTCAGCCTTATCCCTTTGGAGTCTATGTCCTCTTCAGTTCCATTCCTGTGGACCCCCTAGAGCCCCTGATTCCAGTGGACAAACTCCATCTCAGTCTAGATTTCAAAAACCTGCCTCCTTCTGGGAGATCCTGTATCACTGGTGACCCTCTCTAGCACTAGGTGCTCCTTCCCTAACCTCAATTCCCTCCTATCCCTCACCCCCATCCTAGGCCATTCAGAGGAAGAGAGATATGGCTTGCTCTTAATTGCTATTTCCAGATTTTCCCTTTGCCACCTCACTGGAAAGCTCTTTTATTTAGAGGTTCACTCAGTCTGCATTTGGAACCCAATCTGGATCCTTATAGTAGGCGCCTAAAAAATCTGGGTCATTTTCTTTCCTTTCTCAAAGCATTAAGTACCTAACATAGGCTTATTCTCCACCTTGACCTGTGCCATTCCCTCAACTTCTTCCTCTTTCTAGATCCAATTAATTACCATGTCTTTTGGAATGGACTTCCCCAAATCTTTTGCATCTGGCCCTTTCTTTGCATCCACTACCCTGGTTCAGTCCCTTACATGTCTTGCCTGTTCACTATTTTTCTAAATGGCCTTCCTGCCTCAAGTCTTTCTCCTCTCTAATCAACCCTTTATATAATTGCCAAAAGGATATTCCTAAAGCCCAGGACTGAGCATCTCATTCCCTGGCTCAAAAAATGCTCTTCATTCCCTTGTATCCATAGGAATGAATAAGTGACAAAAGGATTTATTAAACATTTTCCCTGGGCCAAGCTAGGGCAGCTAGAAGGTGTGGTGGACAGAGAGAAGATGACAGAACTCATCTTTTTGAGTTCAAATTTGGCCTCAGATGCTAATTGACTATGTAACCCTGGGTGAGTACCTTCACCCTGTTTGCCTTAGTTCCATGTCTATAAATATGAATAGGAGAAGGAAATGGCAAACCACCCTACAGTCTTTGCTAAGAAAACCCCAAATAGGTCACAAAAAGTCAGAAATGATTGAAAAATGACTGAACAAAGGTATCATGCATGAAGAAAATACAGTTCTTTCTTTTCTTTTTTCTTTGTTTTTATTTATTTATTTTGCTGAGACAATTAGGGCTGTTACTTCTCCAGGGTCACATAGCTAGAACGACAGGTCTGGTGCTCTATCTACTGTGCCCCTAGCTGCCACAAGATCATTCATTTCAAAAAAGCTAGATGGATCCTTTTATGGAGCTCAAATGAATAATTGGGAGAGTCAACATATAAAAGAAAGGTCAACTTTTGGGTGGATGAAAGTCCATTATTCTTAAGGATGCAGTGGTGGGACAGATGGCAAAGCCCAGAGGTCCTTAGGTTCTTTAAATAGTTAAGATGATGGTGTTAGGGAATGATAGGCATAAAGGCAGGGAAGGTGGCAAGGCAAGGATCTTCAAGCTATCAGAACAAATGGAATTACTGACTTTTTTCCTCATTCAGACACTGAATCATCCAGGACCCCAAACAAGGGTGATGGAAAAGGGTTAGGGACATTATGAGCTCCTCTGTAGCCTTCAGACTATGTTTTCAGGCTTATTATACATCATTTCCCTTTAAACATTGCATTCACACCAGCTGGCTGGTTTGCTGTTCTTCATACATGGCCTTGTCTCTGTACCTCTTCTCAGAAACTGATGCTTCATTCAAAATTCAGCTCAAATGTCACCTTCTGGATGAGGTCTCTCCTGCTCTGCACCCACCATTGGCCACTTTTCCCCTCCTATTTACTCTGCACGTACTTTGTAAACATCATGTCTATAGACTAGCTGTTTGCCACAGTAGAATGTAGGGTAAGTAGCATTTATTTTTTTCTCTTTGAGTCCCCAGAACCTTAAAGTCTAACTGACTAATAATTGCTTGATTGGTACTTGAGAACTTCAGTTACATGCTGTGTGTTCCATTCTCATGAAGCCCATCTTAAGGAAGCAACTTGGTTGGATTTAGGAAGACAGGCTTAAATTTTGCTTCTGACTCAAAATGTTGGACCACAGGCACCTCACCATCTGTATTGGGAATAATAGTATCTCTAATATCTATATCCTACTAGGTTATTGTGAGAAGCAAATGAAATGATGTCGATAAATATATGTCTTTGACAAATATTTAGCCACCATATCAATGTCAAGTATTTTTTTCCCATCTGAATCTTATACAAATATTTTTTGTTTGTTCTTAATTACAGCTATCCATCTTGATAAAGTCAATCTTCAATTATATTGTGTCTGGTCCCTTTTGGATAACTTTGAGTGGACTGAGGGATATAGTAATAAATTTGGTCTCTATCAAGTCGACTTTGAAAATCCAGCTCTACCTCGTGTTCCTTACAAATCAGCGATGGAGTACGCCAAGGTTATCCAGAATAATGGAATCAAAGGATCCCTGTAGAAATGGGAAAAACTCAAACTTGGAGAAACTTGAAGAAGAAGAAAATCTTTCATGCCTACATAAGAATATGTTTGACAATCCCTATGCAGCAAAATTTATAATCAACTCAGATTCCTGACTGATTTACATGTTAAAATATGTTCAAGATCATGAGAATGGAATTTCTTTACTGGAAGTTCCATATAGCAATTTAATCATTGGTTTACTCCAAAAAAGATCAAATGATGATTTTAAATAATATCTTTAATTACTTATAATTTTTATACTAACTTTCTCTCTAGCAGGATATAAGGTATCGGGTTCTTTTAATTGTTTGAGATATTATAGACTTTTATATGTGAAAGGGATCTTAAAGATCATTTAATCCCACTTCTTCATTTTTTTTTATCCAAGGTATTATAGAACTTTTCAGGTTTAAGAGACCTTAGAGAATATTTAGTGCTACCTCCTAATTTTATTCATTTAACTACTTACTCCCCCCTTTTTCATCATACAAAATATTACAGAATTTTTACATGTGGAGGGATAGTCACATTTACCTTCATTTATTAAATAAATGAGAACCAGAGAGATGAAACAAGTTTCTCAAACTCACAAAGCAATGGAGTAGGGATTGAACTCTAACCTCCTGACTTTGGGGCTATTTTCACTATATAAATCAAATTTGTGGCCATGGAGTCCAAAAAAAAAAAAAGTAGTCTATGTAGACACATGCAATTCCACAAATAAACAAACAGCTTCTGTAGAGTAAATAAATTATCTACACACATATCTCATGATTTTTAGAATGTAAGGAGATGCTATTGTGATTTTTATAGCTTGAATTAATGCTTTACTCTTTTTTTGTCATCTGATTTCTCACTCAATGGATATCTTCACATATGGATCTGGATATGAGAAGTGTAAAAGGGGTCAGGATCCTCTGATGAGTTGGAAGTGATTATCCCATCCTAAGAAAACAAAATGCCTTTTTTTTTTTTTTTTTTTTTTTTTTTGGAAAGAACAGAATGGAAAAGAACTCACTGACTTTTGGAATAAAAAAATTCCCAGAATATAAAAGCCTAAAATAAAATTTTCATCCATCATAAAGGAAAAGCAATTACAGAAATAGTGGGTTATAAATGTGCACATATGCATTTACACCCATATGCACATACACACACATATGCACACACACGTACATACACATTTAAAGTGTGACAAACCAACTGTAGCCTACCTATGGAAAGTGGGCACTGGCTCATTTCCCTTTCATTTAGTGGCTCTTTGCTGATAGCTGTCCTGAAAGGACCTATTTTATTTCTTGATCTTGATGACATTTAAATCAAAGCTGCCTGTGGATAACATTATCATTACACGTAGATATCTTAGTAATGGGATAATTCTGTTAAAAATTTGAGAGTTTCAAACATCATTGATGTTTTAAAAAAAAGTAGGTCTTTCTCTAGCTAACCAGATTTTGAGGAAATTAAATCTTTCTCTCCCTCTCTTAAAAAATGCATAAGGGTAAAGGAAATTGCTTATTTTCATATGATTAACATCAAGAGAGCTGTTAACTAGTATCATAATAGAGCCGTTGGTATTCTATCCATTATGGCAAACTCGGTTGAGCAGTAGTGATGGCTCTATTCCTCCTACCCTGATCTGATTTAGCCCATTGCTCCTCCTGGGCCTGCTTGGAAGTTGGACTCCCATTTTGTACTGAACAGACACACTAAATCCTGGCCCCTCTTCTTGGATATCCTTGGGTCCTTTCAAGGGTGACTCATGGTTAGACAATTGCTGAATGCCCCTGGGCTGCTCAAGAGCTGACCCATGTCTCTAACTGCATCTTCTCCTGGTCTCAAGGAAAGCATCTCTCCAGAAGACCATGTACCCAACTTTTCCTTATCCTAGAACAGATTTGTCAGGGACCTAGAATTTCCTTCCCCTGGGCAGATACTGAAGTGCAAGGGTACATGGCTTTCTGGGTGGCGATCCAGAGTTCCAATTCTCAGTGGTCCTGCCCAAGTTATAAAAACAACAACAAATTATTAAATGCTTCTTATAAGTTGGGTACTGTTCAACAATGGGGTAACAAAGAAAGGCAAAAATTTTCCCCACCCAGAAAGAACTCATATGACCATGCAGCAGACACTTTTTTTTTTATCATGCAAGAGACACTTTTTTTATTGTTTTCAGAGAAGGATTCAAAATCAGTTGTCATGACACTTGCTTACAATTTGAAGGTAGAATGTGAAGCTTACAATTTTAGGTAGATGGCAAAGAGATTCAATTTCTTTGCACATTTATTAAAGAGGATTAAGCCCACCCCCATTTTATAGAAAAGAAAATTGAGGCACATAAATTTATAGTGACTTGCAAAAGGTTATACAATTATATGAAATCCTGTCTGTTCTGCTCATATACTTCTCTCTGCTTTCTTCCCTTCACTGTAATGTATTAAAAAACCAAACTGACTAAAGAAACCTATTTGAGCATTTGTTTGTGCCACACAAATACTATAAAAACCTTTGAACTCCGGGTCAAAAATCTTGGTTCTAAATGTCTACCGGTGAATGTTAATTGTATGGATGTGGGCAAATCATTTCCCCTCTCAGCCTCAGTTTCCTCATCTATAAAAGGGGATTATAATAATTTCTACTTCAAAGGGTTATTGCAAGAAAAGTTCTTTGCATGATATGAAAATCCAAGATCTAATTATTACTTATTATTATCATTTGCATGTGTTATTCTCACACTTAGATTATCAACTCTTTGAGAGAAGAGACATTGTTTTATACTGTATTTCCTAGTATGTCTCACACTGTCTTGGAAAATGTACATGAGAGGTGTGAAACAAATACTTGATACACAAATCTGCTAGGAGAAAGTTGCCAAGAGCCCTCTGAAGCTAAGGGGAGTCGATTTAATTCAACTCAACAGACATATATCAAATTCCTACTATGTGCAAGGCACTAAACTACACATCAGGCATATAAAAAGAAAGATGAAACATTTCCTGCCCTCAAGAACACAGTAAGCATGCAAATAAATATCATAAAAAGAGGAAGGCTAGAAGGCAAAAGAAAAACCCCCTCCTGTACTACACACAGACAAAAACACAGAAAAGAGGAAAAAAGAGAGAATAGAAGATCAGATCTGAGAAGGGAATGCTGGGGAAGAATATTCATGTCAGCCTCTCACTCTCATTTTGGAATGGCCCTCTTATTTCCAGCCCTTAAGAGGCTCCAAAATTTATTAACAAGATGGGAAACCTGACCCTCCATTCCTTAAGCAGCCAAACTCTTAGGAAATCTTCATTTGTTCTTAGGAGTCCATCCTCTATCCCCATCTAGTCACCTTTATTTTATGTCTTTTTTCTGACCTGAAGTTCATAGAATGGATCCACTCAGAAGCATTTAATTGGTTGGTGAATCTAGTTCTGGTGACCTTAGTGGCTGCCTGAATTCCCATTCCATTCCCATGAACGATGGGTTTAGGGACAACTGGGCAGATGAGGACATTCTAGTTGAGGGTGAAATGATAGTCCTCATGGGTGTGTCATGTCACCTTTCTGCATTTTCAGTGGGTTTCTGAGTTGTTTTCATGTGTGCACTTGGACGACATCAACAATGAAAACACCCTGATGACTTTGGACAAAGGTAGAGAGAAATGACTACAGGAGAGCAACTGGGGGAAATTATATTAAGATAAAAATGGTGTCCATAGGAAATCCCATTACATCTTTGCCAATGGTTGTTTATTTTTATTGTTAAGTGAGACATTACCTTACAATTTGTGTTCATTCAAAAGCCCCGTTCAAAATCTTATTTCATCCCTTTCCTATCCAACCCGTCTTTTTCATTTTCACAATGTATCTTATTTACAATTTATGTGCCCTCATATTATTGTGCAAGACAACTCAGTTTTCCTTTTAATTAGGATGTTGTTTTGAATATTATTTATCCTACAGGGCATATTTACAAGTTTTTATAACAATACAAATGAGCTCTGCATTTTCTCCACCAAAAAAAAAGAAAGAAAATTAATATTCACACTGTAAATAAAATGCCCTGTCACATTTGGTCTACCAGGTGAAATAAACATCCTGGATGCTGGCACACAGACTTCCTCAACGTGCATTGGCCATCTGCAGCTCTCTGTTGGGCTTTAAAGGCCACCTCTCCCTTCCAAAGATTGATCAGACAAAGGGCGACTCATTAATTAGTACTCTAAATTGGTATTGCCATGAGGTTAAAGTAAGGGAGGTGGGGGAGGGCAGACTTAACAGCCCCTGCAGTATTTCAATTAATGTTACTTTTAATTGCTCGTATTAGCATTTGAGAGCAAGATTGATTGGCTTTTAACTGTCAGAAAAACTTAACCTGAAGTTTTTTTTTTTTTTTAATTATTAATCTGAAAATGGAAGTTGTTAATTATTTTTTAAAATCATAGATCTTACGCTTAGAAATCCAGAAAGTCAATTGAGGACAATGGGTTTTTTTGCCTCTTTGATCCAAGGGAAAACTTTTTTATCAGAATTGTTAATTGGATCCATTTGTATTATTTTTATTTTTTTCCTTTGTGAGTATGGGAATGGTAGCCCAAATACCTCCTTCTTAAAAGAGAAGGGACTTTATTTGTGGAGATAGTTTCAGAATTGCTTTAAACTATTTTAAAACAGCAGTCATTTTTCATTGGGCTGTTGAATATTCAAGTCCTTTGGTTCTTGTTGATGCTAATAGCAAACCTTGCATTAATCCGAGAACTTCTGAGTTTTCTTCAAAGACACCATCAAGGAAAGGGCTAGCAATGGTGGTACTTGTCCGGATCAAGCCTGTCAAGTGTCTGTAATCTGGGAATGAGTATTTGGCCAGTAGCTTTCCATCATTTTTCGAATGAGAGAATCACAAATGCATCTGTGATGTGCTGAAAAAAAAAACACCCATAAAATCGAGTGACCAAAAAAGAAGATTTAAAGGATAATCCTTAAAGACCAATTCTATTGGAGCCATGCAAGAGGAAAATAGAACATTGGGTTTCATTACTGGGAGAGCCAAATATAAATCAAGCAGGATGGAATTACTACTGTTTAATTACTAGCTCTCTGCTTCACCTGGAGAACTATATTCATTACTGATCACAATATTTTAAGATCTAATTGTCCTGGGAGGGATATAGTGCAGAAACACAAAGTAGGATGAGTCTTAAAGAATAAAGTTAGAAGAAATTTTAAGGAAGCTGAAACTTTATAGTGGCCTTTAGAATAATTATAGGCCGTGTGGAGAAGAGGGGAGGGAGTAGGGAACCGATAAGAGAAGGTTAGACAGGATTTACCACTTAATAGGTTCGCATGCTGTCATTCCACATGAAGAATTCTCAGATTTCACTCACTAAGATGGGTTATAGATAACGTGCTGGGTTTGGGCTCACAAAGATCTGAGTTCAAATACTGCCTCGGACTTTTACTAGTCACATGACCATGGGCCACTCATTCATTTGTCTTAGTTTTATTTTAGTCTTCATTTGCAAAATGGGGATAGTAATACATCTAACTCACTGGATCAAATGAGGTAGTATGGATGTAAAGTGCTTGTAAACCTAAATGCATCTATATAAATATCTATTACTTCTTTTTAGAAGCTATTTCTTTGATCCTGTCATATGAACATAGGTTTTGGAGTGGAAGAAATCTTTATTGGATCTACAATTTCCCCTTCCTTGGCCTTCCCATCCCCAATTTTATGGATGAGGATGCAGACCCAGAGATGTGACTCACGGGCAGATAAATGGCGTGGCTGTGAGTTATGTCTTCAGACCCCAAATTCACTATTCCACGTTTCTGGTCTTTTTCATTTCTGTATATGATTCCTAATACTTACTGATTATTGAAATTACCTCACCAGTTTCTAGTATCTTTGCTCTCTAATACACCTTCTGTACCCTTTCATCTATTTTTTGAGGTTATTGAGGTAGATTGACCTTCCCTGTCATACAAAGAGTGAGTATCTGAGACTGGTTTTGAACTTTCCTCCTGACTTCAGGGCTGGTGTTCTATCTACTTCACCACCTAATTACCCCACCTTTTAATCATTCTAAAGCACAGATCTTTCTTCTGAAGAATCGCTAAAGACTTGCTATTGCTTGTAGGGAAAAAATGAACTTTTGTATTCAAAGTCTTTTATACCCGGACCCCACCGTAACCTTTCTCTACTCATTTCATGTTCTTCTACTCAACCACTGTACATTCTGTTCAAAGTGGCTTTTTTGCTCTCCCCCTAACTCAGTATTTCATTTACATTCTCCATGCTTTTGAAACAGATTTCCTCTACTCTTAGAATGAACACTATCTTCGTTCTCAATTCAGAATCTTCAGCTTTCTTCATGGCTTAACTCATATGCTATATCCTCTAGGAATCCTTTTCTGATAATCACCTCTCCTTCCTCAATTATCTCTGTTTACATTACATTTTCCCATTAGAATAAAAGTTCATGGAGGGCAGGGGCTGTTGATTTATTTTGGTGATACTCTCAGTTTCTTGTTAAATTTCCTTTAAGAGAAATGGTGGCAATAGAAAAGCCAATGGGAGCACCAGGTTGTTGAGACTCGGGACACATTGATGGAAAAAGACTGTCGTCAGTGTATAAGAGTCACACACTTGAAAAGATAACAATTGAAGATTGTTTGAAGTGCCAAAGGAGTGGGGTTAGCTAAAAGGATTCCATGAAGCTGAAAGCCATCAATGAAGCAAAAATGTCTTTAGAGAAGGGCTGAGAATGGAGAAAATAAGTGGCAGTCAATCAATGGATGGGCATTCATTAAGCACTTATTGTGTGCCAGCCATTTTGATAAAACCTGGGGTACAAAGAATGGCAAGATAGTCCTTGCCTTCAAGGAATTTATGTTCTAATGGTAGAAACAACACATAAAGAATTAAGTATATATAAGATATATACAGAGTAGATAGAAAGTGGTCTTGGAAGCTTGGGGAAGGGGGAAAGGACATTTAGAGAAGGTGAGAATTGAATGGAAACTTAAAAGAAACCAGGGTAATGAAGAGGCAGAGATGGGGAGGAAATGGGAATAGACAGTACCAGGAGATCAGGGATAGAATATTATATGCAAGGAACAGTCAGTTACATTTGAATGAGGGAGAAAATCAAGTTGAGAATGAGTAGAAAGGATATAAGACCTTCCAGGCCAAGGATTTCCTTCCTTGGAAAGGAAACCATGAAAGATCTTTCAGGAACATGGGGTGGGGAGATCAGTTTTGCTAAAAACAGAGGATTCATGTGGAGATTCACATAAGAAAGGTGGTTGGGAATCAGATTGGGGAGGCTTTGACTGCCTGGCTAAGCTATTTGGATTTTATCCTGCAGTCATTAGGGACTCAGTCACTGAAGCACTTCGAGCAGAGACATGACACAGTGATTAATATGGCAGGAGTGTACCATTTGATTTCGAATGCAGAGAATGGAGGAGAAGACAGCAGCTTGGATAAGTGCTAATATACATGTGAAGGGATGAAGGCCTGAACTTAGGGGTGCAGAGAGAATGGAAAGATTACCGAGGAGGAAACAAATGGGACATGACCATTCTTGTTTGTAGGGGAAACGGGGAAGGGAGAACTAAAGAAAGCCTCCCTCTTTTCCTTTCTTCTTTACATCCTTCCTCCTTGCCCTTAGTAGCTTTGAAAAAAGGAGGGATACAGAGCAATTCCTACTTGGCTCAACTGTTTCTAATTTCCCACACAGGTTTTCTTCCTGGATGTCAAGGGGTGATAAGATTGATTTTTAAAGGTCCTTTATTTCTATCCTTTGGCACAATTTGAACTAAAACAAGATACTTAAGCAAGTAAACAGTTTTCTTCACACAATAATTGATACTAGCTCCCTTAGTTTTTCTTCATAATATTATTTACTAACCAGAGCATTATAATAATAACATTTAGTATTTATATAACTGTAATGTAAGAATTTCACCAATGTTATCTCATTTTCTCCCTAACACAACAGTAGTAGTCAGTATTTATAGGACACTTTTAGGTCTGCAAAGCGCTTTATGAATATTATTTCATTTGATCTTCACAACAATTCTGGGAGGTAGGTGCTATTAGAATTCTAATTTTACAGATAAGCGACTTCTCCCAGAATTATTAGTGACTGGCACTTGAATATTCATCCTCCTCCTGCTGCCTTTCCCCCCTCTTCCTCCAGGTAGATAAGGGAAGTGTGCAACATGGTTGGGTGGAATCGAGTCTGGAAGTGGAGAAGCTCCAGGACCTAGTTCCTTGACAAGAGCTTCTTTCACCAGACAAATAGATGATTGGAGCAGAAGGGACCTTAGAGATCATTTGGTTCAATCCCCTTCTAAATTACAAGTGAGGAAAAAGAGGTGCAGAAAAGTGAAGTGATTTGACAAAAATCATGGCAGGCTAATGATAGCAATAGAAATGGAACCAGACTCTATATTTCCTGAGTCACAGCATAGTGATGTCTGGTGTATTTGGGAAAATAGCAGATTTAGGATAAGAAGACCTGGATTTGAATCTGGACTCTGTTATTTAGTGGCTATCTGACTTAATATAAATAATTCCCGGGTTCTGGGTCTCAGTTTCCAAATGTATAAAATGAACATATTAGATCAAGAGATTCCCAAGGTCCCTTCCAACTTTTAATTTCAAGGTAACTATCATCTCAGAAACAACTGTAAGAATAGCAATAGCCCTCAAATACCTGAAACATAATTTGTGTCTTTTTGGCATAAATCTGAAAAACTGGGATCACCTCTGGACTATGATGATGCATTGGAATGAAATACAATTCTACTAGCATTACTACTACTACTACTACTACTACTACTACTAGTAGTAGTAGTAGTAGTAGTAGTAGTAGTAGTAGTCTATCCTTAGATTAAATTAGCTATTTATGACTGCCATAACACCTAGCTGACTCTTATTGGGATTGTAGTTCACTAAAACTCCCTATTCTTTTTTAAGTGAACTGCTTTTGAAACATATCTTCCTAATATTCTATTTGTATATTTGATTCTCTTTGAACCCAAGACTTAACTTGACATTTATCTCTATTAAATTTGAATTTGTTAGGCAGCCAATCAGTCTTGCCACTTATGTTCTCATCCATGTCATCTAGAGTGATTGAATAGAATAGGGTCAAGGGCAAGGCTCCTTGGAAGAGCATTGGAGACCTCTCTTAGTTTCAAATTCAATTCAATTCAGTTCACTAAATATTTATTAAGCACAAGATGACAACCATTTATTAATTGCAGCTGCTTGGGTCTATTAAGTCAACTAACTGGGAGCCAGCTGATTTGAATAGGTACCACCTTTTCCAATATATCCATGAGAAAACCCCATTGAAAAGTACCTCAAGTACTCAAATATCCCTTTAAAGGTTATGAATGACTTCTTTCCCCATCACCCTTTTTCAGGGGACTGTATAATATGAAGAGGGAGAAATAACTTCTGATTAGAACACTCATGAAAAGTATGGGACCATTTGAAGGAAAGAACCACACTCTCAGGTTCATGAGAAAGCAATCTAGAGTTAATCTGAGTGCTACAGGCAACTTGAAAGCCTGATGGTGTTGCCCAGGGTAATGTGAGAGCTGGGTGGCTATTCGGAAGATGAGGATGTAGACCAAGATGGAGTCTACCGTTGATAAAAGATGCAGAGGTGCCAGAGTAAGAGTAGAAGCAGACCCCAGGAGGAAGCTGGTAAGTGGAAAGACGGATATGTGTGGCCCCTTCACTTAAGTTATCACTTCCATTCATGCTTAGGAAGGAACTCCATTTGTTCTGGGCTGTGGTTTTTATAGGGGAATATGATTGAATCTTTGGGGTAGTGAGGGAAATGGAATTCACTCGAAAGAGGGTTATATAACTATATTATTATTGTCTTGCTGAAAAGCTTTGGATATCAAGTGCTTCTCCATTCAACAGTATTAATAAAAATCGGTGGATATTGATCCGGTTAGCTTTGGTGCTTGTAGGGAACTGGGACTTCCTTTGTAAGCCAAAAGCCAGATTTTGTTTTTAATAGAAGGAACTCTTGATGGGGACAGAATGGTCCACAGACATTGTTATTAGAGAAATAGAAGAGAGTGAAACTTGGCTTTCTAAAAAGTCACCTTAATCTTCTATCAACCAAGGATCTTCTCTTCTCCAAAGAATAGAAGTTAGGGTCTACTCCTTGATGATGAGGTAATCATGTTTATGGCACTGTCATCACCTAACAATCTCATAATCCCTATTACAAAGGGATGAGAGAATAAGTTATTTTGACTTATACTCAAATTAGTAATAAAGAATATATGAAGAAAGATGTTATCAGCATCCAAAGGAAGAACTGATAAATAAAAGTATATGAAGAATAATTATATATATATACACACACACACATATATATAATATATATGAATATACATGTATGTGTGTATATCTGTGTTTGTATTACTAATGATGGCAAATTCTAATGTGGGTAAAGGGAAGGAAAAAAAGGGGAAAATAAATTTACATGATGACTGTTGTATATTTAAAAGAAATAGTAAATTGTACATAGTAGATTTACAGTTACATGTGCAATTATTTAAATATATATATATATATATTGTTATGGAAATGCTTCTTTTGTTCCATAAATTAAAAATAACATGTTTTTTTAAAAAAGTGATTTGTGGTCAGTCTGCTATAATATGTTCTCAACTAATCTACCCTAGCTTATAATGGTAACCATATCCATTTCTTTCTTTTTAAATTTTTTTTTAAAGTTTTATGTTTTTAATTGCCTAGGTTCTTTCCTTGCTTCTCTGAGATATATCATGAAATAGTTTTTAAGGAGAAAAACAGGAAGGAAAAAACTGCCAAATTGATCAATACTAGCTCTGTAAATACTTAGAAATTTCCTCTTTAATAAAGCTTTTATGACTACAAAGTAGCTGTTAAGATTTTCTTTTTCCTTTGTCTTATTCAACAGTATAAAATAAGAGGGTCATGGTTGTATTTCCATTTTTGAATGGGGCTTTAATAACAACTGGAGTCAATAAATATTTTTAAAATATCTGCTATAGTCCAAAGTTCTCTGGAAATCCCCCAGATATGGGACATGCAATCTCTGCTTTAGAGGAGATCATTGTTTAGTCTGGAAAAAAAGAAGTCACGTAAAAAAGAGAGAATGAAGGACTGAAAAAACTGTGGGGTTTAAAAGAAGGAAAATATTATGGAGTCTTCAGTGACAGTTTTGTGGAAAAGGTAGAATATGAGATGCATTTTTCAAGGGGTATTCGGTTTAGATTGGTACAAAGGACATTGGAAGACATTCCATGAAAGAGACAGCTTGAGCAAAATGGGCAGAGTCAGTTTGAGTAATTTTTTAGTGAAATGAGGAGAGTCAATAAAGAGGCCAGGTTCAAGGGGCCCCATGGTAATACTGTGGAAGATAAAGAAATTGAGGTAAAGTAGGAACAAATCATCCATATGGAACTGGAAATGATCCTAGAGGCCATCCAGTCCAATGGCCATTTTACAGATGAAGAAATGGAAACACAGAGAAGTTAAATATTTTGTCTGGGGTTGCACAACTACTAATAGGTTTTTGAGGAAGGACTTGATCATGGGTCTTCTCACTGCACTGTGGTCTGTTGAGATGTTCCACCTATTTTAATTATACCCATTTTATAGCTCCCAAAACTGAGGCTGAGAGAAGTTAAATGACTTGTCAAATTTTCTGCAACTCCAATACTCTATCTACTATGCCATGCTGCCTCTCCATGGAATGATTGAATGGCCGGCTGATAGTTTGAGCAATGAGAAGTCCCTTGATTGAGACAGTTTACAAATCCATTGCAAATCCCCATCAAGATAGGAAATGCTGGACAGAGAGATGAGGATGTGGTTGGGACACAAGATAGTGAGTTACTGAAGTAAGAACAAAGATAAATTAATGGTGATGATGATGGTGATTGTGATGGTGGTGATGATGATATTGGTGATGGTGGTGATGATGATGATAGGGTTAGGTGTGATATCATTAATATAAGGAACTCCCAAATGAGAAAACCTACCTCTACCAATGCAGGTCAGTTCCTTCTCTGCTATTGATAGTCATAGGGAGCTGCTTATTAGGTTAGTCTCCAGGGTCAGCTAGACAGTTTGTATCAGAGATTAAGCTTGAACACAGCTTTTCATAGCTTTCTCTTCACTGCCTCTCAGGAATATGACCACCACTAACTATAATAATTGAAATTTATGTAGAGTTTTAAAGTTTGCAGAACATTTTGCACATAAGAACTTATTTAATTCTCACAGTGGTCTGCTGAGATGCTCCACCTATTTTAATTTATCCCATCTTATAGCTCACAAAACTGAGGCTGAGAGAAGTTAAATGACTTGCCAAAGTTTGTGCAGATATCAATGTCTGAGGTAGCATTAAAACTCAGCTCTCCCTGAGAAGCCTAGTGCCCCATCTGCCCTGTGACTCGGCTATCTCCTTTTGGGAATGGAGAGGGAGAATATAGAAAACTTGATGCTGATGATGACTTTCCTCTGCATTTCTCTGACTGTATTTCCCATTCCCCAAACACTTTAAAGTTGATGTTTGTTTATTTCATCCCTCAACTGCCATTTCCCCAGTTTTTCCATTTCTTTTGTCCCCTCTTGCATGAATCTAGTTCTCGTGCTGCAGTGGATGGGAAGTGATCACGTAATCAGTTCAGAGATAAGGTAAAAACAAAGAGCAAAGGCAACGTAGGATGTGAGCTAGAACCAAGGAGAACTAAGGCCAGATTTGCCTTAGAGCCAAGAGATACAATGAGAGGGCAAAGACAGTGTCTTTTTTGGCTCTCATATTCTAATGGGGAGGCAACAGCAAACAGCAGCTGCAAAAGGGGGCTAAAAGGAGAAATTGCTAATAATCAATAGAAGGAAAGTATAAAGGGGTGGAGACAGAAAAGGCGTGCAGAAAATGGTGGATTTTAGCTGGGACTTAAAGGAAGCTAGAAGTCAGGGATAAGGAGAGTAACGGGCATGAGGTAGAGTTAAAGTCAGGAGGTGGAACATCTTACTTAAGGGACATCAGTAAGACCGGTGGTACTGGATGGCACAGTGTGTAAGGAACAAGGTTCAGAAGACTGAAAATGTTGGGGATGGAAGTGTAGAGCCTTGAATGCCAAGGAGAGGATTTTATACTTGATTCTGGAGGTGACAGGAGGGCACAACTAGAATATGGAATGAAGGAAGAGATAGTCAACATTGCACTTCAAGACCAGCTTTCCACTGGTGAATCTGTCACCCACCTTTCTCAACGAGAAGCTAAAACTTTTCTTCTTGTCCATATTACATCATCAAAGGGACTTTACAAATCAGTTCTTGGTCCCTTCCTATGTCTTTCCTTATTGCCACCTGTTCTTTCTAAGGCTGACCATTGGTGAAGATGGATACTGGCTGGCTCAAGAATAGGAGAGTAAGTTGGCCATCCTGAGGACAGAGTCCCCTCCCTTAGCTGGCCAGGGCTCTGTTGCTAAGCCCTGAAGAAGTCACTCCTTGCGTGGCCGTGGCGAGTGGATCTTGGGTAAGGAACGGTTCCTTCATGACATGAAGTGCTCAGCACATGGGTGCGCTGAGAGACACACCTCAAAACAGGGCCACTAGGGGAGAGCGCAGCTCCCTGCCAGGTGGGTGATGATTTAGGGGCCTCCACACCGAGACCCAAGCTGCAATTCTTTCATGCAGGACGTTTTATGTACCATTTGTGTGTTCACTTTCAGCGTCATGCAGAACCGAAAACATTTTATTTACCACTCGAGTGGCAATAAAGAAGATTGTCCCAGGAATCCTGGGTTGTGTTTTCGATTCTCTTCTAAATGTATCTCCCCCTGCCCAACCCCATAAAATATAATACCCGGCTCTTATTACTCTAATGGACTGTGAATTGATTTGCTTGCATGAGGGAACTAGTGAGAGGGTCTGACTAAGTGACATTTCTTTTCCTCCCGATTTCATCTTTTACAGTAGAATGGGTCACTGCAAACCTTCTAAATCCTGTACCTTTTGATAATACCATCTATTACAATACTGCCTGATGGCAAACTTCTCCTTATTGACTCTAAATTACATTTAATCCTGTTAGGCTTTCCTTCTCTGGAAAGGGATGCTTTACTACGAGACTGAAGAATTCACAAAATAAGGTACCCGAGTGGAGAAAGCTAAACTCACCGGGCTCCCTGAATGCTTAGGTTTTGCAGGTTGGGACCGGCTATGTCGACTCTCCGGGGGACCGCATGGCACTAGGTATCTGGCACGGGTAATGGCAGTTTCCCAGGAGGTGTCCGTAGGTCTGCACACAATTGTGACCTACTGTGGCTAGTGGACTGAAGACTGGAGGCCATCTTGGGGAGGAGGGAGGATAATTCTATTAGAGGAGAGCTCTTGCAGGGGGAAATTGCCTGGACTCAAACCTGTGCACAAATTAAAATAACAGGGCTAAGGGGAAAAATATCTCTATAAAAGGCTTTATGGCTATATTGGATAATAATACCCTTGTCACATTAGAAGCGAGGGAGCGGGAGATATAGTAGCCTTTTATTACAGTTTACGGGCCTTCTTTACTAAACTTTTGCCTGGGCAATAAATTCCATTTTGGGCAGTAATTTGATGTACTTGGAAAGTCTGCCAAAGCACACTGCCAAAGCACTCTTCTCAAGAAAATGTGGGGGGTAAAGTCTGCATGTCATCGCCGTGACATGTTGACACTCATGAGCCTGATCCCATTTGGAAATCCCGATTTTTACTGAATGTATTGCATATGTAAGTCCATTGTAATTTGCCGGAGGACCTCGCTGCCACAAAGGACGCTAATATCATCGTTTTGATACGGCACGTAAAATGTATTTAATCTCCTACCTCATTTTGGAAGAGCTTCATTAAAAGTGGTGACTAGGAAACAAAGCTGTCAGCAGAAATGCTGCTCATTTTCCTTGGTGACAGCGTTCCGAAGTCCCAAGGAACGGAGCCGCCAAAGAGAGACTGTCACGTATCAGGGCATTATTCGGATGGGGTGATCTTCTTATTGATTGGACAGCAGCTGCAAATTTGGAGCCTATGCTACATTTCCCTAATACCATGACAATGAAGAACATGAGCAATGGTCTGTCGCGTGTTTGAAAATTGTGCCGTGCAAGTAAATAAAGACACAGTTCATAATTCTACGAAGGGATGATGGCAACATTTATTCTGGAATTAAGCAATAATGAAGCAGAGACAATTCTTTGTGCTCTAATAATGGAAGGGGAGCTGCAATGCCAGGGGGATGCTTTATTACCTTTTTCCATGTGGACTGAAATATTTGCCCAATGCATGACTGTTGGTCTTTTCTTCCATCGTCCTTCCCCCCGACCTGCCTCTCCTGTTTGCCTTCTTCTTTGATTTTCTTTTGCTGCCCCTTATCTTCCCAGATTTCCTCCTGCCTCTCCTTCATGGCTTCCCTCCTTTCCCCTCATCTCTCCTTGCTTCTATTTTTGATGACATATATTCAGCCGAGGCCCAGGGCCCCATGACTAGATGACCTGTTAGTGATTGGAGGCACATATAGAATTCTTAATCATGGGGCATAATAATGGGGTAGTTTCCTTTAGCTGATTGTCTATTTATGCACTAAGGCCTGCTTGCAAAATCCCACATAAGCCAGATCTTGGGTGATTGAGACTTTGTGGACTTCCTGTGTTCCTGCTGACTATTATTCTCCTGAAGGTGGGGACTTGGTCAACTGAAAGTATGATACACATGCTTGTTAAGTGGTCATCCAGTAATGACCTCACTTCTTTGCTGATTCAATCTCACTAAATTCTGCCTTAGAACCAGCATGTCTCCAGCCCAGAACCTCCTCTTTTCCCCTCCCCTCCTCTTTTCACACTTTCTCTCCTTCCCATAAGTAAGTTCCAAATTAGGGAAGTAGAGAAACATGACCTTTCATGCCTTGCTGGAATTACATCATACTATTGGGACAACCCAAGAAAGTGCCCTCCAGAAGCTTTCTTCTTGTCTCCCTTCCCACCGCTCATCCATTTCTATCTCAAGATGTGAGAGAAAAGCCAATGGACTTCTTGGTCTATTGCTTCATATGAAATGTCAAGTCCTTCTCTCAATGAGTCACCACATGCTCAGAAGTAGCCCTTCCCACCCACTGCTTCTCTGAGCCTTCCTGGAAATGACTACTCGACCTTCTCCATGGGGAACCACAAATGGCTCTCCTCTATGAAATGGGCCAACCTCACTATGGAACAATCAATGAGGGAGAGCGCAAAATTAGGGTTCAATTATCATTGCCTCTCCCTAGAAAAATAATAAAATGAAAAGATAAACTATTGTCTTAATACTTTAATTAGTGAATTAAATCCTAGGGGTGACAATACCTTGAAACCGGTGTGGACCAAACTTTTCTTTCACAGCTGAAGAAAATGGGACAGAACTCTGGAAATGCTCCATTTGTCGTAGGGGATCTTAGATGTGGAGCAAGGATTTATTTACGATACCCTAGAAATAATAATAGTTCCAACGAAATAACCTTGCCCAAACTGTGACTGTGCATAAACCCCATGAGTTGAGGCCCTTCAAATGTAATGAATGCCATAAACAGGAGAAATGTGAGGCTGGAGAAGCAAGGAACATTTGGGGTCAGCTGTATGAAATCTTGGAACGATGATAAACTCAAATATATAAACCACTTTGACTTAGTGAATGAAACAAGATCATCTAATTTCTTTATAGCACAACTTATGGGAGTGGCTGAGGAGACAAAGGTTAAGAGCCAACTGGCTTGCAGCACATCTTCCAGCTTTTAATATTTCCATTCCAAAAGACTTGGAGATCTTTAGGGAATTGTTATATAATTTCTATGTGATGTGAACAGGATAGCTTCATCAATGCCCCCCCAAATGCCTATACAACATGATATCCATGTTCTATAATCAAACATTATGAACCATACACCCCAACTCTGAAGTCTAAGCTATTATTACCTCATTTTCCATTGTTACCTTGACTGCTTAAAAGTTTAAGGTCTAATCCAAACAAATTGGAAAGATTTCAATTACAATCTCAAAGACCAATCAGGTTTTCCATCTGAGGATCAGATTGGGTCAGCAGGGAAGGGGCAGTTTAGCCAGTCATATGAGATAATGTATATAAAATGCTTTTCAAACTTTAAAGCCCATAGAAATATCAGTTGTCTTGTTTTTAATGTTGCTAGTGTTTTATACTTGTGATTTCATCAGTGTGGGGGACCCTCATGGCAGAAGTTCTCTCTGCAAATAGATCAACAGCAGAAACAGCAGCAATAAGACCATGACCACCACCACTATCAATAGCAAATATTTATTAAATGCCTACTATGTGCCAGACATCGTGACAAATCCTAGAGATACAAAGAAGGGCATGAAGCTCACGTTCTAATAAAAAGACACTGTGCAAACAAATCCCCATGCACTTAGGAGATATGTACAGTATAAATGGGAACTAAGCCAGGAAGAGAAGTCCTAGCAATTGGAGTATGAATGAGAATTGTAAGGGAAAGATCTTTTGCAAAAGATAGAACTTGAGATGCATATTGAGTGAAGTCATGAGTCAGGGAGAGAGGAGAGAGAGAGGCCCCTGGCACAGGGGATGTGAAGCAAAAATGTACAGAGAAGGTGGGGATGTCTTGTGGGAGGAGCAGCAAGAAAGCCAGTATCCTCATATAACAAAATGTAAGAAGACTGGGAAGGTGGTAGATAGTGGATAGTTTAAAGGCCAAACAGAAGATTTAATTTTAAATCTGTAGGTGACAGAATGATGGTGGAGTTTACTCAATAGGGATGGATACAGATTAGCAATCTGATTGTAATTTATAATCTTAGTTTCTAGGGGAGTTGAGAGATTAAGTGACCTTCCCATTATCATTTAGTAAATGGTAGAAGTTAGGCTCCAACACTGACTTGTTCTACCACCATTACTACTACAGCTACTACTGCTGTTGCTGCTACTATTACTATACTCCTAGCATGACCATCACCACCACTCTTTCTCCTCTTCTTCCTCTTTCTTTTCTTCCTCCACTTCCTTCTCCTCTTCCTTTTCTTCTTTTCTTCCTCCTCCTCCCACCACTAGCACCACTCTCACCATTTCTCTTCCTCCTTCTCCTATTACTACCATCACTACTTGTACTACTACTATCACCATTACCACTACTACTACTACCACCACCACCAACATCACTATTACTATTTTAACAATAATAATAATAACAATAATGACAATTGATGTCTGCCAAGTGTTGGACTTTTGGGGCAAAAGTTACTCATTTTAGAATCTAGTTAGTAATTGTAATGAACATTTAAAGATCAGTGAAGACTTAATGAATCCCAAGGACAATAATGTCCCTGTTATTTTGGGTAGCTAGGGAATTAATGCATTTTTAAGGTTGCCAATGTCTGACAAAATGGACCTATATTTGGACAGAAGAATCAAATGTGTCTGTAGATTTGGAGCATTCAATTTGGTACTATTCCGAAGCAGAAAGAGGCCATGAGATACAGTAGTATCATTAGAGATTGGTTTCAAAACCAGGACGATTTGAAATTCCATATTGGCTTCATGACCCTGAGTAAATAATTTTCGTTCTCATTAATTGAGGCAGAAGTTTCAGAGAAGATACCAATCTAATCTGCATCAGTAGAAAGATTTTCTTAGATTGATGGAATCACTGGTCCAATCCTTATCCCAATCTGTAAAAGGAAAATGGGATGTTTCTAGATCGAGTGGGTTCTCTTCAATAGAGACCTTCAAGAAGTTGGATGACTAAGTGTTGAGTATCTTTAAGGGGGAAGTGGATGTCTTTGATGTATTGGTTTAACTAGAGAGTTTTTGAGGTTCTTTTAAATTAAATTCTGTGATCCTGTAACTTATCTGTAATCAATTTGTCAGTAGGAGAGAGCCCTGACATACACTGCAATATCTATAAATCTCTAAAATCCAAATCTTTCAATTAATTCCAATTTTACTTTGGGAGAATAGAAGACTAAATTTTTTTTGTAGTTGATCTATCTTGTCTATGTGGCTAAGACACTTAGAATCATAGACTATCCTGAAAGATTGATCCTTTGGATTCAATGACTTATTATTGAGGCCCAGAGGCAGTTAGGCAATATACTGTATAGAGTGCTGGGTTTAGAGTCAGGAAGTCATGAGTTCAAATCCAACCTTAGCAACTTACTGTTTCTGTGGCTAAGAAAGTCACTTACCTGCAGTCTGTCTCACTTTCCTCAACTGTAAAATGGGATTATTATGGTACCTGCCTTCTAGGGTTGTTGTGAAGATAAAATGAGATATTTTTTAAAATGAATAGCACATCTTTTGGCTCCTGATGTCTCATTTCAGGGTGTATATTTTCTAATTCTGATTGTGATTTTTCTATATTTATTAACATTCTATATTTATGTTTATCCCAATTTATTGTGATAAAAAATAAGCTGTAACTTCATAAAAAACACCCTCTAGCCTCTGGTAGCTACAAATGAGGCCTCATATTTTAACTGCTGTCAACCACCTAATGTGATCTATCTTTAGTCTGAGCAAATCCCTAGCCATGCTGAGTAGTCGTTCCAAGAGAAATAGAAGATTCTTAGCCTGAGCCAAAATTTTAACTTACCTTCTTCTCCCTCCCTCTGCTCAGGGCCATATCCATGAAATATGTGGGAAGAACAGTATCTCCTCAGTGGGGTTTCCAGAAGCACTTTATTCTGCCATTACATTGTTCATAGACCCGATCATTTTTGGATGGTGACAGAAAATCATTTTATGAAAGTCCCTCCTGTCCAGCAATGACAAAGAAAACACTGCTGTGTATCAATTGTTGGTGCAGCCATTTCGCTTGTACTTCATGTCAAGTAGAGGGTCAGGCCTCCTTGAGTTCTTGACCAGAACTTTGTTTTTCCCTCAAGCATTTTTTCTGTTTCCTTATTGTTTTAATAATTATAATGGAAAGATTGCCTATAGGATTTAAATTGTCCTTGCACTTTTTTTAAAAAGGAAGAGTAATAAATGAGAGGAGGACATATGCTGTGAAAATCCAGCAATCTGGTGGGGATCATAAGAAGTCATGTGGCTGAGGCCTTTGCCTCTCAGTAGAATTGTGCCAAAACACGTAAGTAAAGGACATACCAGTCCTCATATTTATGTCAAGCAACCAATAAATATTAACCCTCCTATGTAATAAGTCCCATGCTAAGCTTTGAGGGCATAAAATCTAAAATAAATTAATTAATGACTTTAAAGAACTCACATTACTTTTAGGGAAATCTACATGAATGTATACAACAAAATGCATAGTCCCCCTGCCTCCTGCCCCTAGCCAAGGTGACTTTGGAGAGAAATTAGTTCATGATATATCAGGAAAAGCCCCTCGAGAAAACTAGAGATCCTAAGAAATGGAGTGAGAAAGAGAAGACCATTCCAGACAGGCAGATGGAAGACAGCATATTGTGTGTGAAGAATAATAAGGAGAGATTGGCTGTGCCATTGTATATGGAGGATGAACAGAAGGGCAGGTGAGTAGCATTTATACAAATCTACCATGTTATATGCAGGGAAAATAATATGCATTATGTCTGGGAAAGTAGTTGAGGGGTAGTTTACCAAGGGTTTTAAATGCCAAAGGGGGAAAATATTTCCCTGGAGGTTTTAGAGATACTCTGGGATTCATTGAATAGAGGAGAAACACAGTCATCATGGTGCTTTAGGAAATTAGTTATATAGATACATGAAGGGTAGATTGGAAAGCAGAGAGATGTGAGACATGGAGTTTATGAACAGTCCCGATGACAGTTAATGAAACCCGAAGTAGAAGGGGACTCTGTGAATGGAGAAATGAAGAACAATATAAGAGAGTTCATGGGTAATGAATGGATGGGATTTGAAAACTGAATAAGTAGCATCAATGACAGGGAACAATTAAAGATGATATTAGGATTCTGATCCAGAGTGAATGGAAATATGGGGATGGTGCTCTTCACAGAAACAGAAGACTTTAAAAGATGAGCTGATGGGATTCAGTTTTGGCCATGCTGAATTTGAGATATCTATGGGGTATGTGTTTCAAATTGTTGGCTAGATGTCTAGTTGATGTGTGATGAGTTCAGGAGAGAGGCTGAAACTGGAAATAAAGAAAGGAGGTGTCATCATTATAGAGATAAATTAAACCCATAGGAGTTGATGCTCATTGTGAAAGAGAGTATAGAGAAGAAAAAAGGAAAAAAGACAGAACCTTAGCAATACCTTCAGAATAGAGGGTATATAGATAGGTATATTAGAGACCAGTGACAGGAAAACTCCAAAAGGATTGAGGATCCAGAATGGAAAAAAAATATGAATCTGATATCTAAACCAGGAAGAATGAAATTAGAGAAAGAAAATTGAGGATTGTTTTAATGAATAATGAAGGAAAGGGTAATCAACAGTCAATTGCTGTAGAAGTGTCAAGAAGGATGAGGATTGAGAAAAGTTTTTAAGATTTAGCAAGTTAAAGCTCGTTGGTGACTTGGAAGGGGCAGTATTTAAAAAGGAGCCATATTGTAGAAGATTTAGAAGAGGGTAAGAAGAGGGAATGAAGGCAACAGATAAATATATAAAATAAATATTATATAAATATAGAGAACTTTTTAAAGAACTTTGATGAGAATGGAATAGGAGATACTGGGGAATGATTCTCAGACATAGTAGAATTTAGTGAGTCTTTTTTTAAGAATGAAGAAGACTTGGGCATGTTTTGTAGAACAGTTGGGTAAGAAACAGTAAACTGGGTATTGCCACTGGGAAGAACTATCATGTGGGAGAGGAAATGGCTGTTGATAACAGCAAAAGAGTACTGGATAGAAGTTTTAGAGAGGCAGTTTTCAATTTGATGTGGAAACTTCCCAATGTCCCCAAATCTCTAATAATTAGTGCTCTCTAAAGATACACACACACATACACACACACACACACACACACACACACACATATGTACTTTAGGAAGCAGCAGATTGCCTTTGTAGACATGTTTAAACAAAAGTTGTATGACTTCTCATTGAGGGTATTCCACCTTCACTGGAAATGGGTTAGACTAGATGTCCTTTGAAGTTCTCTACAACTCTGAGATTCTGGGACATTATGGGATTAGATATCCATCACAATAGGAGGGAGGTTATAGAGTTTATTCTTAAGCCTGTTAATAATTATTTCATTTCCCTTTTTCTTCTTTAAACTTCTATACTTTTACCTTTCTCTCATTGGCCTCATTTTTAAACACTAATATATTAACTGCCTTTAAGATCTTAACTGCAGTTTCCTTTTTTTTTTAAATCAAAGCTTTTTATTTACAAAACATGTGCATGGGTAATTTTTCCAACATTGATCCTTGCAAAACCTGTTGTTCCAAATTTTCCCCTCCTCCCCTCTCCCCCTCCCCTAGCTGGCAGGTAGTCCAATACATGTTAAATATGTTGAAAAACATGTTAGATCCAATATATGTATACATATTTATAGAGTTATTTTGTTGCACAAGAAAAATTAGATCAAGAAGGAAGAAAAAAAACCTGAGAAAACAAAATGCAAGCAAATAACAACAGAGAGAGTGAGAATGCTATGTTGTGTTTCACATTCTTCCCACAGTCCTCTCTCTGGGTGTAGATGGCTTCTTTGTCACTGAACAAATAGAACTGGTTTGAATCATCTCATTGTTGAAGACAGCCACATCCATCAGAATTGATCATCGTATAGTCTTCTTTTTGCCATGTATAATGATCTTAACTGCAATTTTCTAACACCAAATTATGTCAATGCAAAGTCAACCATTTTGTCAATTTTGGGTATTTTGTGCAGATGTTTCTTTACATGGTTGTTGTGGGAATATTCACTTTGTCTTGCTAATAGCATTTCAAGCTCCTTGAGGGTAGGAGTCAGGAGCTTTCATTTATTTTACAAAAACAAACAAAAAAACCCCGAACCAACCCCCCCCCAAAAAACCAAAAACCAGTTTCCACTTCAGTAGATATTTACTAATAAACACATTGTAGATAGCACTTATATAGTATGTTAAGAGTTTGCAAAGGAGTTTGCAAAAGGTGGCTCATTTGATCCTCTCAACAATCCTGTGAAGTAAGTGTTATTCTTGGCTCTAGTTTACAGATGAGGAAACTGATGCTGAAAGATGAAGTGCTTTTCCAGGGTCACAGAATACTAAATGGCAGAAGCAGAATAGAAACTTGGGTCTTTCTGACTTCAAATCCAGTGCTGTTTCCTCTGCACCATCTTGCCATCTCTAGCCACAAGTTAACTCACTTTTTAATGAACTGAAGAGATAGGAGCATTTATTCCAAGTCCTTACTTAGTGCATTTCTTCATAGGAGGATTTCATTAAAATGACACATGAGGAAAATGTGTTGTTGTTTTAATATGGCATGGAAGAAGATGAATGCTTGCGAGCCTTGTTTGTGGTTGTGAATTCCAGAACAAAGATTTGAAATGGAGATTTTGTTCTAGTGAACTATAGATGTTTATTTATCGAAGAATTGACGACATCTGATATGTCGCCTTTAAATTGAATTTCCGTTTTAAAAATAAGCAGATAAAATGCTTTCTTAATATTGTCAATTAGACAAAATGGAAGCTCAACAGATGTTACCATTAATGTGAAAAGTTAGATAATTAGGGCAGTAGGAAATGTATATCGACAGAAAAATCATAATAAAGTTGGTGGGGTAGTATCTTAAGAAAGTTGGTGAAGCAGGGGGAAACATACTCACTATCCTCAAGGAGCGAATGTCTCCATGTGAGATTCTATCCCCGGGAGGCCACCAGATGTGGGGTCATAACATCTTCAGGCAATTCTTCTTCCCATGTTCAAGTCAATGTAGCCTCCTGAAACTTCGCCTGGTTTGTGGTGACTGCTTCCCCTGGAAAGGCATTGTTCAGCATCTCTGTGCCTCCTAACAACTGCCACTTGTCTTCCTGATTAGAGCATTGTATGAAAACAGTGCTTTCATTCCAGGGTTTTCACTAATCTTTTTCCTTTCATCCAGCTGCCTTCCAGTCTCTCTGACAGCTTTGCTTTTGCATTTTTAATTGAATGTTCCTAAAGTTGATATTCATGTATTCTGCTCTCCTAAAATCTCTGTTCCTATACCACCATCAAGGTCTTATCTTTCTCTTTTATATCACAGTCAGTTGGGACAAGTGAAATTAGGTGGCACGCGGTAATTAGGTACCATGGGGGCATCTGTGCTAGGAAAGCGACACCGGGAGTTCATTATTATAGATGGACCCAGAGAGCCGGCAAATCTCCATTCTATAAGGACATAGAACATTCAAATGGGCATTTTGCTTGTCTTGTCTATCGGGTTAGAATGGACTCTAATTGGTTCTGCTGCAGCTGTTAACATCCTTTATCCATGGCCAAGAAAGATTCAAGAAAGGAACACATGCTCTCAGACATTTGAAGCATTTCAGAAAAATCAAATCCAGTGTTTCAGAGGCAAATTTTGTGATGAGAACTAAGTCAAATGAATGGAGGGGAGATGGGGAGTGCAATCATTGGGACCAATGGGAGACAGACTTAGAAGGAAATATTTTATTTCAGTAATAAAGTGTCTGGGAAGTAAACAGAAAGGTAAAATTTCACTGTTCTGTAAACATCCACGCTCAACTATTGTTCCCTGGTAACACTGAAGAGAAAATCGGCAGCCAATTTCCCTTAAACCTTAAGTTCTGGAATAGTCTTTTTATGAAACATCTTGCTTCTAGTTCGATGAAATACTAAATGCTTAACATATTTGGATGGAATTATAATGAGTCTTTCCCTTCACTAAGTCACTTGGTTTATTTATATACAAGAATTTATTAAAGGGAACCTGATTTATGACTCTATGAATTGATCCTATGCCATTTTCCCCAAAACACAAGTATAGAAGTTCTTTTAACTGGGAATTCAGTTTTCTGAAGTCAAAGCCAATTGGAAGAATATGTAGTCATTGATCTTAGTCCTGAGAATTATTTCTCTACCTGTTAACAACTGTAGTAAGACCAGTGAGTGAGTGTTCAGCCTAATGTAATTGTCAAACCAAGCAAAATGCTTTGTTGAATGTTTTTACTTCTTTATAGAATGAGGATGGTCCTAAAATGCTCCCTCTTTATAACAACTCATATCTCTAAACGCACTCTCATCTTCTATGATCAACCCTATCCCCTCTTTCTAGCTTTCAAAGAACTCTTTGAAGCCCATGAATTACGATTGGAAGACTACTTCCCAACTCAACACTACCCAAGAGCATCACTCTCTCTCATTTCAGGGCTGCACTGGATATGAAGGAATAGCATTTCTCTAGTTGATTCCTATTTTCACCTGCTCCTTATCCTGGAAATGAATTTTCAGCCAATAAATTGGCTGGTCTCTTTTCTCTAGTGGATGAAAGACTACTGAGAGGGAAGAGAAAAGTATGGCCTTTACTATGTTGGCTCTATGGGACAAGATCCTGGTTTGAGAAGTTAAAACAATTTGCTTGGACCAGGTCTTTACTGTATCATACTTTTCTCTCTGTCTTCCTGGATTTTCCTCTTTAAAAAACAAACCAAAAAAAAAAAAACCCTTTGAGATGTCCATATTTATCTGATTTGTTTTTACTACCTCTCCCATGAATTGTTTCAGATCGTTGTCACTATTCAACTCTGTTAAGCTCCAACTATGATTTATATATTAAAATACTCTACAAGGTGCCTAAGATACAAAGGCAAAAAAAAAAAAAAAAAAGAAACATAATCTGTTTAATAGCCTTCTTTAAAACATACCTAAGAAAGAAAGAGACCCAAACACAGAATAAAATAGAAATCCATTGTAAAGGCTACAGGTCGATAAGACAAACAGTTTTGCATGGGTTTGGGCTATGTTAGATTGAGTGAAACCTCTTACAGAGTTGAGTTTTCCTAATCCATTTCTCTGACTTCAGGCAGGTTCAAACCTTAAACATTCTTTAGTGACAGATGTCTACTAATAAAACTATATTCTATAGCCTCTTAAAAATTATCATGATCTGTCATTGCCTTTTTAGTTAGAAAATTCTCCCTAAAGTATAGCCCAAGTCTTTTCTGATATAAGAAAATATTCATTTCTTCTATATATCCGCACTGAAATAAAGAAAATAAGGGACTTAGGAAATACTCTTCATATAATTGGATAAATAAGCAATTAACTTTCTCAAATCACTCTCAGACATATAAGGTGATTAGGGAAAAATAATACAAGAACAGGAATTTTTTTAATGAATAAAGCTTTATTTGGAGATAGCTGAGTAGACAAAATGACCTCTGTAAGTTTATCTTATCACGCCCATCTGAACCATAGTTTAACATCTGGCAATATTTGGTTTTCATCTGGGGATGCAATATACCAAATGAGGGCTGCTGAAATAATACATTTTTCTTGCAGACTTGGATCTTTGATCAAGAAAGTTTTAATCTGTAAAGGGGACACAGAGGCAGCTGCCCAAATATACCTTGTTAGATCAGGTACCACAGAGATAGACACTTATAACATTAGAAGAAAATAGCAATATGGAAGAGCAGCAATATACTAGAAACGTATCTAAGGAGAGAGCCAACAATGAAAGGCATGATGACATGGGACTTCATCAACAGATGTTTAACAAACATTTATTAAACATTTATTATGTGCTTGTTATTTGACTTCAGTAATAAACATTAAGGAAGAATAACCATGATCTCATTTGGTCTTGAGCCCTCACCCTTATATACTTATAATTCTGAGACCAACTAAGGAGTTGTGATTTGAACTCTGAATGAAGCTGGCTCTACTTCCTAACATACATTATTTAAGTTAATTTCTTCTTAATCTCAAGAACTCAACATGCTTATTCTTCTTTACTATATTCTCTTACTCTTCAAAGAGCACATTAATTAAATTGATTTGAATTGAAAACAGCAAGCTGCCTGAGGACAGCCACATGATGGGAACTTAATAAACACATATTGATTAAATTCTGGAGGACATGTGGACAATTTAATCAGGACTTTGGAAGTGATGGAAATTGAATATTTGACATGGCATGACTACAGATTGTATACATTTTTAAAAAATCAATAATGTCATGAAAATATGGGAAAACTCTCCAGCACTTTAGATTGTCTGTTTTGTCCTGTATTGAGGATTTTGGAAACATGATAGATTTAAGGATCTCCCAGGTAATTTAGTCCAGCCACTTTAGCTCAGACATGGAGAAACTGAGGTTTGGCCTCAAACCAGGTGAAATAATTTACCCAAAGTTGCATAGCAGAAAAATGGCTGAACAAGGATTCCCATCCAAATTTTCTGAACCCAAATCCATAGGCAAGAGTTGCTGTGATAAGCTGAAATCTGCATTATTAGAAGAAGAATCCAAATTGCATAGATGACAGATCCATTGGAGTTATTGAAATTTGGGGTTTATTAGGATCATCTTACTTTTGAGGACATTATTAGGATCTGCCCCTTTAAAAATAAACTCCGAGGAGTCGTGCTGATGTCTTTTTACCAGATGCTTTGATATCACGGTGGCTTTCATCTTTCTACAATAGAATATTATCTGGTTACAACACATAATTCAATTAACATTAGCCTTTAGATTGTTCCTTCTTTTATTAGAATGCCCAAGTTTATTTCCTTTTCCCCTGGAGTCTTCCTTTTAGATCTCAAAGACATCTGTCATTAGTATCTATCTATTGAGGTTATCATTTCAGTTCTGCTAGGAACTGTTTCATTTTTATCAGTTTCCACAGTGCATCATCCCACCTCCCTGTTTCTAAACTGGGGACTGTTATCAATATTCCATCCTGATATATTTTCAATCTCAGCCAAGAATGTTGTATCATCTTCATTCCTGGTCAGATGAAAAGAAATGTTCCATTTGGATATGAAAATGATCCTGTAATTCAGATGAATATAGGCGGGGGCATGCTTTCAGTGCTGAAAAAAGGATCTTTATCCTCAAATCAGACATTATATGAGACAAATGAGACATTATGTGCTGGCATATTTAAAGATGGTATTTTTTTTACCCCTCTGCTAAAAAAATTGTATTTTAATATGGACTCACTCTATCAACAGCCTTTGGAAATGAAGTCTTTTCATGTATCTACCAAACAGGTGTTGGAGGCATAATTATGCATGTTTTGATATGTGGCTCCCCATCCTCGAGTTCTCTTGTCATGATGGTGTTGGTGGAAAGTGAATTAGTGATCTCGAATGCATCCTGAAATCATAGGATGACAGACCCGATGTTGATTCAATGGTCTATTCCAAGCCCTCTCTTGATCCGGGAGCTCTGATGTCCCTGGATCTGAAATGATTTGCCTTTTATTTGTCTGTATAGTTAGTAGAGTTGTCCAGACCTCCTAGAGCAGCCTTCTTTCCGCTACGGGCTGCTGCCTTTCAGGGAAGCAAAGTTTGTATTCAGTGTCACTCCATTCTTCCTTTTGCCTCCCTCATCCATAATTCTTTAGCCTTCCTATTTGTTCCATGTTCTGTTACTCTCTTCTAATTTCTCAGTCCCTTATTCCCATATCCCCTTCAGGTTGGGTCAATGTATCAATGTTTCCAAGCTTCCTTTATCTCTTTTTTTCCCATGCAAAAATATCGGTCTTATAATTCATTTCTACAGGACGCTGCTTTCTACTGGGAGACAATAATTATTAGTGGGTTCCTCATGCAATAATCAAACTACAATGTCTGTGTCTTCCAAAGATCATTAAGAATCAATATGAGTGATTGCAATTTTGGGCACTGTGATAAGATAAACTGCAGAATTCTCAGGAAATCCACATTTAAAAGAAAACTATAATTCAGAAGAGACAACTTATTAACTTGTTGGAGGCACTGAATGGTACTGGAGTTCCTTGGGTTGTTGGGAGTTCAGAGAACACCACACCTGGTGAAAAGGATGTGGTAAGACTGATTTGATGTCACAAATTTGCTTAGAAAGAGTTCTGACTCTTGGTCATCAAGAATTTCTCCTCTTCACTCTCTCTTGTTAGTGATTATATCTATATCAGTGTATCAAACTCAGAAAGAAACAGATCCCTGCCTTCCATATATTAACTCAGAAAACCATAATATTATGTTGTATCTTATTTTTATTTATTTTCTTAAACATTTCCTAATCGCATTTCAATAAGGTTTCTCTATCCCCCATTTCCCATTGGGCCTTTTGTAGCTTCTTGTAGGCTTCAAGTTACACACCTATGTTCTATATATGCAGGTTATCAGAAGCCCCCGGGGGGGCAGATTAAGGTGAAGGGCATTTTCTCTTGGTGAGAAGAAGAAATCCTCAGTCATAAGCTTAGTGATCTCGAATGCATCCTGCATCGAATGCATGTCTAAACATGTTGCATACAGAGCTGAATCTGAAGACTGTCACCTTGTTACCATTGGATCTACTGAATGATTGTGGTGTCCTAGTCTCTAGATCTGTCCAGAACTGCCACAGTCTTGGACAGAATATCTTGGTGGCTCAGGGAGTACTTCTTTCAGAGAGTGAGTGTGGTCTGAGAAAAGTGAGAAGGCCATGGAGAAATGATGCACAAGGAAGTGAGTCTAAATACCCCAGTTTTCCTCAAGGCCTTTATCATTACTTTGGTCTGTTGCTTGAGATCCCATTTTCAGCTTTTATTTGCATTAGAAAAGATTGCACAGCCAATGCACAAGACCAAGTGTATGAACTAACTTGTCTAGTTTCAGAACTAGGTTGGAATATAGTCATTAAACTGGTTACCAGTTTGAACATTGCACTTTTTCTTCTATATTTTATTACAGAATTAATGAATCTGGGAGGTACATGAGCTTCTCAGAGGTCATATAATCTAACATTCACTCAAGCAAGAAAGTGCTCTACAATACATCCAGCAAGTGGTCACACAGCCTCTGCTTGAAGACTCAGCATTGTGGTGGCAAATATTTAACAACCAGACCTCCTGGAAAAAAAGAATAATGTATTCAGAACACATTTTTAAGTCTAATCTGTCTATAAAAGTTAATTATGATAGAATCCATTAATTGATTAATTAATATTTTCTTCATGACATTTGGAAATCTAAACAGTAAACAAGACAATAACTGGAACCCTGATTTGGAGCATTTGCCAATTTCTGAGGTGTAAATGATTGTACTAAAATTTTAACAATTGATTTAGAGAGTCAGTTGAAAGTGCCTGTGATATACCACTATCCCCTTTTTTTTTTGAATTGGCATGACAAAAGACTGTTTATTTCTAAATTTTAGTTAATAGTAGTTAATGTCTTGGTCCTAATTTTCCATTTCTCTAAGTTTTATAAACTTTTCATTATTCCTTTGAAGTATTTTTATTTTATTTTATTTATTTATTTATTTTATTTAATAGCCTTTTATTTACAGGTTATATGTATGGGTAACATTACAGCATTAACAATTGCCAAACCTCTTGTTCCAATTTTTCACCTCTTACCCCCCACCCTCTCCCCCAGATGGCAGGATGACCACTAGATGTTAAATATATTAAAATATAAATTAGATACACAATAAGTATACATGACCAAACTGTTATTTTGCTGTACAAAAAGAATCAGACTCTGAAATATTGTACAATTGGCTTGTGAAGGAAATCAAAAATGCAGGTAGGCATGAATATAGGGATTGGGAATTCAATGTAATGGTTTTTAGTCATCTCCCAGAGTTCTTTCTCTGGGCGTACCTGATTCAGTTCATTCCTGCTCCATTGGAAATCATTTGGTTGATCTCGTTGCTGAGGATGGCCTGGTCCATCAGAACTGGTCATCATATAGTATTGTTGTTGAAGTATATAATGATCTCCTGGATATACCACTATCCTAATCCCAGCTTATGTCAGCCTGGAATCTGATAAACATTGCATCATATAAGTCACTGATCAAAGCACAGAATCAAGCATAGTTACCTGGGATCCTCTATTAGTGATTCTTCCTTCTAAGTAGTATCAAATCCTCCGTGACTACTTTTTGATTCTTAGCATTAGACCAATTTTGAATACACTTAGCTACTATGGTCTAACCCATATATTTTCATTTTATCGCTCAGAATAGTATGAACGAGAAGCTATCAAATATTTTGCTAAAATCTAGGTAAACTATATCCACAGCATTCCCCTGATAGAACTTTATATATCCCAATGAGTGTTGTTCTTCAAAGTAGTTTTACTAGGAAACTATAAATTTATTCCAACAATACTTGTTTGTAACTCTTCTTTAGGAATTGCCTTCAGAGTTAGTTTATGAGCCCCACTGGGAAACTACTTTCATTACTTTATTGTCACATCTTGTTTACTAAAGGAAACCAGGACTGTTTTTTCCAAGTGTGTACATTGAAGTATAAGCCTGGGATCAGGAAAATTTGTGAATTGAGCCAAATTTGTCTTTGATCATCTCAGGATTCTCCTTCTGATCCCTCCCTCACTTCTTCTTTCTCCTCTTTCCCAAATATCCAGTGTCCCCATGATGCTCTATCTCTCTTAATACGGAAGAAGATATTTTGATGAACTACTTTATACTATGCTACCGGTGTCTCCTAGGTTCCCGTACTTTAGGGGATAATTCTTGAGTCGAAAGAAGAATGAGCTGATGCTAGATTTTTTATGGGCATAGGGGGTCTTTAGGCAGCAGTAGTAGGCCAATGGCTGGAATATGGTTGATAAGAATCTTTCCTTTGCTTCACCAACTCATAGGAAACATGCTGTATCCCATTATCATTACAAATTTCTTAAAAGCAGATTCCTCCTTTCCCCTCCAGCCAAGTAGTTTCATTTGAACATATCAGCTCTTGACTTTAAAATTTTACTGTATAAGCATTGAAAAAAAAAAGGCTTTGTAGTCAGGAAGAGATACAGTGAGTATCCGCCCTGATTTTTAAATGTAATGCCCAGAAGAAATCTTTGAAATTTTATAAACAGATGGATTCTTTTTGCTTGATTCACTAATGTTTTACAATTAACTAATTAACAGGTTTATTGCCAAAATTAGCAATAAAAAGTGTTCAGGAGTTTAGACCAAAGCAGTCTTTTGCAATTTCATAGATACCAAAACAATTTCATGATAGTTTGAGGCTAAACATTGTTCAAATCAGAATTTCACCTGCTGTTTTCAAATAAAAGTTGACAAATAGGAAAATGAACCCTGCAGATTCCCACATTCTTTTGATAGAAGAGAGTCTCTGTCTTAATTAATATTAATTACAGGTAACTCACACTCAAGTTTGAAAGCTTAAATGTCTCTGAATTGCTTTTCAGTGAGCCAAATTGCTCAGCAAACTGAGTATTGGAGGGGTATCAGGAGTGATTTTTAGACAGGGCCCATCTGCACCCCTTCAGTTAGAAAAAATCTGAAATAACTTATTTAACCTTATTCCATATCTCTTTAGAACATGGGCCCCCCAAATAAAAATGAAAATTAATATTTCTGTTGTAACATAGAGTTTACAAAATATTTTATGGACAACTAGATAGTAGAAATAATGTCATTCCCATTTTGCAAGTAAGGAAGTAGATACAGTGAAGCAAAGCTTATGTCCCATGATTATGCTGCTAGTAAATTTTGAATTTAGAACCCGCAAAGAGATCTTCAGATTCTGAAACATATGGTCTTCTTTGTATACTATTTAGTTCCAGTCAGATCACCTCATTCACCCTTCTCCCTCAACATTCTCATTCTCAAGTTTATGGTTTTATTCACCTTCTGTCTGGCCCCTACATTTTTTATTTCCTCATTGTCTATTCTGATTTCTTTACTTTTTTGGATCTTATTGCTATATTTAGCATTTCTAGAAAAAATAATGAGTAAAAGTAGTCAAAATTGTATCTTTGCTTTATCCTTGCGCTTGTTGGAAAGACTTCTTGCTTATTTCTATTTCAGATAATACTTACTTTTGCTTTTAGATAGGTATTGCAGATAATTTTAAGGAAAGCTTTTGATTTTTGTGTATTCTTGTTTTTTATTAGGAATGAGTGTGGTATTTTGTAAAACAACAACAACAACAACAACAAAAACAAAACTTTTTTTGCATCTATTGAGGATACTGTAATTTTTTTATGTTTTGTTTTTTGCTTTTTGTTTTTAATCCTCCTGGTCCTAGAGATTTTTTTCTTCAGACATTCATTGATGGCTTGTTCATTTTTTTTTTTCTAAAATGTAGTTAAAATATTTGATTTCTTCTATGAATCTGGGTAGTTTTAATTTTGTAAATATTCATCTATTTTACATAGATTGTCAACCTTATTGGCTTATAATTCAACAAAATAGTTCCTAATTATTGCTTTGATTGGCTCTTCATTGTTAATGAATTTACCCTTTTCAATTTTGATATTGGTAATTTGGATTTCTTCTGTTTAAAAAAATCAGTTTAACTAAATGTTATCTCTTATTGTTTTTTCCCATAAAACTAACTTTTAGTTTTATTAGTTCAAAATTTTTTTCTTTCAATTTTATTAATCTCTCATTTGATTCTCAGAATTTCTAGTTTGGTGTTTAATTGAAGACTTTTAATTTGTTCTTTTTCTAGCTTTTTTAGTTATATGCCCAATTCATTGATATGTTCTTTCTCTATTTTATTGATGTCAGCATCATTCAGACATTTCAGTCATATTCAATTCTTCATGACTCCATTGCGAATTTTCTTGACAAAGATAATGGAACAGTTTGTCTTTTTCTTCTGCGGCTCATTTTAAAGAAGAGGATATGTAAATATTTTGCAATATCATAAACTATCAGTTTCTTCATCTGTGAATGAAGGGTGAACAATATAGTGAAACCAAATATTATGGTAAATAAAGTCTGAAAAACTTTCTGCCATCCATTTGTGATACATTCACTTTTTCTCTTGAAGGTTTTTTGATACCTTTACATCACATTATTTCACGTAACTCCAACTCTTACCTCCATTTAATCATTCCTTGTGACAAAGAAAAACATTTAGAAATAGCCATAAGTCTGATAGCATATACAATATTCCATTTAAATTATATGTAACGCATTTTATGTGTAGGGATACATACAATTCCACACCCTAAATCTATTGCTTTTTTATATTGAGTGAGATGTTTCATCATCAATCCCAGGGAATTGTAGATGATCATTGTGTTGATCATAGTACTTACAGGTTTCAAAATTAGTTTTTAAAGTGTTATTGCCATTCTGTAAATGTTTGTGGTTCTGTTCATTTCATTATTTATCAGTTTATAAAATTTTTCAAAACTGTCCATTTTGATATATTGATGTCAAAGCAAAAATTATTCTGGTTCTGCTCTTTTGTTTTATATCACTTATATTATATATGTCACACCCTGTCTTTCTGAAGTTATATATTACCTCATTTTCAAATTCATATATCACAGCTTATTCAGCCATTCCTCAATTGATAGAAATCCAAGTAGTTTCCATTTTTTATCTCCCTCCCCCCCAAAAAAAGTCTATTAGGACTTTTCTCTATCTTTGATCTCTTTGGAGACAGACTTAGCAAGGGTAGAACTAGTTACCTTTTATAATGACACAAATAGCAGCTTGTCCATGGTGATCATGTCTCATTTTTGTCCATGTCCTCTCATAAGTTCATTCCGGTCCAGTGCTGATATTGTGTGACAATGAAACCTGGAACTTCTGTATTGGTTATTCTTTGTTCTTTCCTTGACATTCATTTCTCTGACAGCATATCAGAACTACTTCTGTTTTACAAACTTCTTGTTTGTGGTATGAGGGTGTCTGCTTCTACTCACCATATAACTCACTGTATAATAAAATTAAAGATGACTGGCCTCAAAGGACTTGGGTTCAAACCTCATCTTTGATGCTTATTCTCTCTGTGTGTGTCTCTCTCTGTGTCTCTCTTTGTGTGTCTCTCTCTCTGTATCTGTCTCTCTGTGTCTATCTCTGTCTCTCCACCTCTTTGACTCTTTGCACCTTTCTTTCTCTCTCTCTTTGTATGTATGGATGTGTGCTTGTGTGAACTTGGATAAGTTTCAACATCTCTAAACCTCGGTTTTCTCATCTGTAAATGAGTTAGTTGAATTAGATGGCCCTTGGAGTCCCTTCAGCCTTGGCTTTATGATCTTAGGAACTAATGATCCATTGTCCCATGGGCATTATTCCACTTTGTTTCTTTAGAAAAATGAATGTTCCATGATATTGTCAGACAATGTCACTGGATATCACCAACATCATTAGTGTTTTTAAATGATGATTCTTTGTTTCATGGAATAGTTTTGGGGCCAGTAATCCAGTCCATCTTCTTCAACCACTTCAACTTCAGATCTACCCCACTGTCCAGTTTATTTATACCAATAGAACCCTAGATGAATTGTATTTGGAAGGAATATAGAAGTATAACTAGGATATACTGGTCAGTTTTCTTGCAGGCTCTTTTGAATCAACGTAGATTTCAGCATTTACTCTAAAAGCAGGAGTGCTCTGCCATCATTCTAAGTTGTCCTTTTATAATTCCCTTCTTTCTTTTTATACTGCTAGATAGTTAATTTTTGCATTAACATTGTCTGTGACATTGCATTAGACATAATGCTTTAATTTTTTAACATAATGTACAGAGAATTAGGTATACAACCCCTGCACTGATAATGGTGCTACAGATAATGGGAGGTTTAATGCTCAAATTCCTTGCATATTTTATTAAAATTTACACCATTATTTCATCTGAGTTTCTTCTGGGAGCTGAATATAGACTGCTTAAGCAACTCTATCAAGAAAGACAAGTTTTATAAATTATCAAAATTTTCTTCCATTAAGCTGTTTCTTTGCTTTATATGTCAAACAACGAGTTCAGAGAATGAGTTCTGGCCTTTGTAGACAATGCAACTGTGCATATATAGACCTCTAGGGCAGGGAAGGCGTATTTGGAATGCCACATTGCTCTAAAGTTATGGTTCTCATTTGGGGAGTTTAATATTCATAATCCTATAGTAGCAAGGAGCAGACCCAATGACCCTGAAGGTCATTTCCATTTATAAGTTATTATAGCTTGGTATATTAAGACTTTCTTTGTATTCTGGACTGTGTGTTAAGAATAAGAGTAATGAGGGAAGAATATATATAGCTAGTGGGAATCTACTAAAGAATGAAAGAAAAAAGTTTAGTGAAAGAAATGTGGAGAAGAATACAACTTGGATTACCAGTACATATTTAATGAGATGGCTTGATGCAGAAGAATGCTGGAGGCAGAGTCAAAGGCCCTGGGTTCTGATCTTACCTTTGAGAGGGCCTGTGTGGTGATGGGCTGCTTTCATTAAGAATATGTCACCAGGACTGGATGACATATTTATATTACAGAATATGGAAACAACCACTGTGTTCAATTGCTGAGAAACCAGTCAGAGATTTAAAAAAAAAAAACACTATTCAAGTGGAAAGGTCTAAAAGTACTGGAGGCAGGAACATTTTGTCCAGATTTTCAAAAGAGAGTGAATGATGATTCTTCAACCCATCAATCAGCTTGATTTTGATTTTCTTAAAGAATATAGAAAGTATTTTTAAAGAGATGATTTGGGAGGAAGAAGTGATTACCAAGAGCCAATACAGATGTATGAAGAAAAACCTCATTAGACTAATTGTATTTTCCCCTTCCATATCAAAACCTTTAAAATACCCAGAGACAGCCAGCATGTTGTTCCTAACTCATCTTTACAAAATTCCATCTCAAATTACATCTCGGTTGTGAAATTTTCTAGGGATGGAGAGGTTTAAGTGCTGCTGAATTTTGTGTCGGAAAGACCTCAATTCAAATCCCATCTCAGGTACTTCAAAGCTATTTTACCCCAGGGATTTTACTTCATCTTTCTCATCTTCAGTTTCTTCATTTCCAAAGTGGCTTAAAAACCTATTATAATTATTCTATCCTCCACATGCTGTAGTCCTATATACTCTGCCCTCATGGCCCCATATCCCAATATGCCCATGAGCCATTGCCCCAAATTCTCATACCTGTCTTTTGCTGTTGTGGTTGTTGTAACTAATATTCATCCGGAGCTTCATTTTCTTTTGGGATCATTGTAGCATTCCTGACATTATTCTTTGATATTTATCAATATTTGATTTGATATTAGTGATATTTAGTCAATGATCATGAAACCATAGCTACAGAAAGTAGAAAAGAACCCCAAAAATCAATTTATTGATTTACACATAAGGAAACTGAGGTTGAGGGAAATTAACTGGCTTGCTTAAACTCATACAAGGAGTGAACAATAGAATGTCACTACATCATATGAGTTTTCTTCCTTTTTAAATTGCTACTTTTAAAAAAAATTCAATTGGACTTAGGGTTCTAAATTTTCTCCCTCTTTCTTTCTTTCTTCTTCTGATCAATAAAGGAAGAAAAACAAAACTCATTACAATTTCGTATGGTCAAGCAAAACAAATTCCCATATTGGCTATGTCCAAAAAATATGCTTCAGTCTATACTTTATAACCTCTCATTTTGGAAGTGGATACTATCATCATGAGTTCTGTGGAACTGCAGTTGGTTTCAGAATGTTGATCAGAGTTCTTAAGTCTTTCACAATCATTGTTTTTAGAGTATATTATTATTGTAAAAAATGTTATTTTCCCAAGTTTGTTTTACATCTGTTGAAACAAGTCTTCCCAAGTTTTTTAAACCACCCTCTCCATCATTTCCTTTAGCACAACATCATTTAATATGGGACATTAAAAATACTATATAATTTCCAAAAGGTAGGTAATCCATCCCCTCTCCTCATCCAGTTCAACTTGTACCCAACATTCATATATCATATTTATCTATCTATCATAACTTATCAAGCCATTTCCCAGTAAAATGAATACTTCCATAGTTTCCATAAATTTTCTTCATGAGAACATATCCTTTGTGAGATGATTTTTAATATACAATTTTAGCTCATATATGCTATTAGTGGATCTTTTAAATTTGGGAGTTCTGAGTTGCAGTAGGGTAAAGCTGATCAGGTATTTGTACCAATTCTAGGGCTAAGGTGGAAAGTCCCGAAAAATGGGAAGTCACCCAGCTCAGAAATTGAATATGTTAAAGCTTCCATGCCAGCTTCAGCAATGGAATTGAGAAGACAGTAGATAAGAAGACTCATTTTTCCCTCTCACAACCTATCCCAAAAAGAACAAAAACAAGGTAGATGTCAGAATAGGCCCAACTTTGCCTCTTTATGTATCACAAACTCTATAATGGCATGGGAACTCTGCCAAAGTGTTCATTATTTCTCCTATAGCATAGTACATAGGCTGTTCGATTTAGAATTTAATTCAAATTCTACATCAACTATTAAACTGGGCAACCCTTAGTAAGTTACCTAAGTTTTCTTTTTTTAAACAATTTATTTACTTTTAATACATATTGCTTTATGAATGAATCACGTTTGGAAAGAAATATCAGAGAAAAAGGGATAAATCATGGTAGAGGGAAAAAAATGAAAAAAGAAAAAGAAGTGTACATAGCATGTGTTAATTTGCATTCAATCTCCATATTTTTTTTCTAGTTGCAGATGACATTTTCTATCCAAAGGCTATTGGGGTTTCTTTGGATCACTGAACCACTGAGGAGAACCAAGTCTTTCCTTGTTGATCATCCCATATTCTTGCTGCTATTGTGTACAATGTATTTCTTGTTCTGCTGGTTTTGCTCAATATCATTTCATGTAAATCTTTCCAGAGCTTTCTAAAATCAGTTTGTTCATCATTTTTATAGAACATTAATATTCCATTATCTTCATATATCACAACTCATTCAGCCACTAATTATATAAACTTTCTAAGCCTCAACTTCTCATCTGTCAAATCTGTCATTTGGTCTCTATGGTCCATTCCAGTTTCTACTCCAGCACCACTTCTTCCCTATTGATAGCCATTAGGCCCACAATAGTAATTTGCAAGTTGCTTTCCAATGATATCATCATTAATAGAAATAAAACATATGATAGTTCTGCTCTGTACAGAAAGGAAACTTCAGATAACCACAATAAAGTAATATGTTAATATGCTAAGAAAGATCCAAGCAAAGCTTTTATCTTTAACTTAGAAATTTTACTTTTAATTTAGAAATAAAGAAAAGTTTCTTGAAGAAAGTAATTTTAGAACTGTGCCTTCCCTGAGGGGTACGATGGAAACATGTTAAGTTTGAGATGCCATTGGAACATTCATATGGAAATGTCTTATAGGCAATTTTGGATGTGAGGTTGGTGTTCAATTGCCAGTTTCGGATTAAAGTTATAGATTGGGGAATGGTTCACATGTGGATGATAGTTGAAACTGGAGGAGTAAATGAAATCATTAAGGGAAAGATGGTAGAGAGAAGGGGAAAAAAAGGATAAAGTCTGACTCCTGACTTTACATCAGGGGTATCAAAAGGTTGCAACAATTCTAAATGGAACAGAACCAGACTTAAATGTAATTGGGAAATGTTTAACAAAATAAATAAAAATACAATAGAACACTGATAATATTAATATGTCTGATTCTAAGATATTATGTGGTCCACAAAAATTTTATGTCCTTTTTAGTGGCCTCCAATATCTATTTGTTCAACACTACTGCTTTAGGGGACAGGATGATGAAGCAGACAGCGGAGGAAAGAATTGGAGTAATCTAAGCTATAAGAGGATAAGTGAGAGAGTTAAGTATCATAGATGCCAAAGAAAGAGAGACTTTCAAGAAGAATGGATGGCCAATAGTGCTTAATGGCTCAGAAAAGTCTAAGAGAATGTGTACCCAAAAAAAGTTTATTAGAACTACAATTAGAAAGTCATACAAAGTCATCAGTGAGCTTTGGTAATTCTAGGACTATGGGGGAGCAGAAGGCAGATGGTAAGGTTGAAAGGCAGTGCTTGCAGAGTATTCTTTCCTGAAATTTGACAGTTAAGAAGACAAAGAAGATGAGTTAGAAACCTGAGAGGGTAGTAATGTTGGGAGGGTTATTTTTAGAAAGGGAATAATCTAGCAATGTTTTTAGGCAATGGGATTAGACGAAAAGAAATTATGATGGAGAGAATTGAGATGATTGACAGAAAAAATCACTAATGAGACGTCCCCTCTTGCTGGAGAGAACAAACATTTATTAAACATCTATTATATGGTGGGTACTGTGCTAATCCCTTTACAAATATTATCCCATTTGGTTCTCATAATAATTCTGGGATATAGGTTCTATTAATATTCTCATTTTACAATTGAGGAAACTGAGACAGATAAATTGATGTGATTTTCCCAGGGTACCACATGTAGTAACTCTCTGAGGTCACATTGGAGTCTTGGTCCAGTACTCTATCCATTGGACCATCTAACTGCATTGACATTTTGATATCACAGAATCAGGGATGGAGTGATTAGTCTTAGCAAGGGCAAGGACCTATTCAATTCTCTTAAAAAGAAGACAAGAAGCAAAGATTGAGAAAGGATTTGAAATGTATAGGAGGGAAGCTGAAGGAACTGTATTGGAAGACCTACATCTTAATAAAATGAATGTGATTGTCTTCTGAAAAAAAAAAGAGGAGTGGGATTAGAGATTGGTACTTCAGAGTAATTTACAATGTTTGGTGAAGCTTCTGTGAGGAATGTGAGAAGGAACCATTTAAATACAACAAACCTTTGTCCATAGCTCTTGGATTTGAGGAATCCCATCCTTTCTAGGCATATAGCCCAATTGTAAACATTTTATCCAAAATCCTGGAAATAAAATTCCCCTGAGAAATTCTCTTTCTCTCTTTTTCTTACCTTTTTATTTTCAAAACACATGCATAGAGAGTTTGCAGCACTCACCCTTGTAAAACCTTGTTTTCCAAATTTTCCCTTCCCCTTACTTCCTCCCCTAGGTGGCAAGTAATCCAATATATGTTAAACATGTGCAATTCTTCTATACATATTTCCACAATTTTCATGCTGCACAAGAAAAATCAGATCAAAAAGGAAAAGAAGAAATGAGAAAGAAAGCAAAAAACAAGCAAACAACAAAAAGGTGAAAATACTATTTTGTGATCTGCACTCAGTCCCCACAATCCTCTCTTCCAGAGAAATTCTTAATCTCACATGAAAGTATTCATGTCTTTAAGAGGATAGTGATTTTAGGGAGGGCTATTTTGAATGGGTTGTGCTATGGAATTGAGTTTACTTTTTTTTTTTTGTCGTTGTGGACACTTTGGAGTTTGTGGTGATGCTGTATGAGTTGCTTCTCAGAAGAATGTTTTGAAATACATAAAATAAAATCTATAGGATAAAATGTATGGGATTATAAAGGAAATAAACTATCAAAATAGCAATACAAATTATTTTTTTAAATTAAAAGACCTTATTCAACAATGCTTGTATGTAGCAGAAATATGCTTTATATATAATTTGGACTAAGTGATCTCTGAACTCCCTTTCAATCCTAAAATTCTGAGTCCCCATAACCAATGTAAAAGATATCTTCTTAATCTTTTGGGCAATAGAGATCCTTTGGGACCATAGAGTTCATCTGCCATGTGCCTACCAAAAATGACATCCAGAAAACACAGTGCAAATGACACATCACTTATCCATGACAATGGGACTAACACCGCAGATCACAGGATTATCAGCTAAAGAATTGCCTTGTTTTGCCAACATTTGTATCCTGCTGAGTAACTTGGCAGCTGAAAGGAAGCAATGAGTCAAAATGACAGACACTTTGTCACTGTTGATGACTATTACATGTCTATATTCTATTTTCCCTCCTGGTCTTCCTTTTGGTTGAGTTCCCATGGTGACTATTGTTTTTGCAAATTTATGATGTTTCTGCTTCCTTACTGGCCTGCCATACAGAAGAAGTGTCAGATAGGATATTGGATTCCATACACCTGATGCAAAGCAATGAAAGAAAAAAATGTATTCCTAATAGATTGAGAAGACTCTGAATTTGAAAAAACACTAGGCTCCCTTTTCATGGATATGTTTTAAGGGCTTGGAGAGAAGTGTCTCAAAATCATTAGTTCTCTTTAGCACCTTGAACCCAATAAGGAAAAGTGAACCTATTTTTTAATATTCACTTTTACTTATAAATTGGAGATCTACAGAATTCAACTCCTATTCAAATAGAGGAGTCAATGGAAAGAAAACCTTCATCATGTAGAATTTTTCTTTACATTAACTTGGCCAGAATATGTCCATTCTGTATATTATAAGACATCTGTATAAACTAGAGTTTATAGCAAAATTTCCCAATGTATCTACACCATCTTTGATACACAGCTCACAGGCCAAATAAGTATTGTTTACACATTCTATTAATGAAATGTTGTTGGAGACGGGGTTTCTGGACCCGAGTTTTAAGATGCAGAAATAAATCCTAGGGCAGGAATGAAATAGCATGTTTAATAGAAAGCATTCTGATTTTGGACTTGGGAGACCATTCAAATTTTGGCTTTTCCACTCTCATTTTGGTCCTCTGAGCCTTAGTTTCTCATGTACAAAATGATGGATTTAGGTAAGATGATCGCTAATATAAGTTTCAACTTTAGTGATCTTTTGTTGTTCGGTTGTACCCCACCCTTAATTACTCCATTTGGAGTTTTCTTGGCAAAGATACTTGAGTAGTTTACTGTTCCTTTTCTAGTTCATTTTACAGGTGAGGAAACTGAGATAACCAGGGTGAAGTGACTTGCCAAGGGTGAAAAGGTAGTAATAATCTATGGCTCTGCATATAATCAAAGCTGTTCAAATCTGCATTAGTTTGGAGGATAGGGGATCTTATCACCAAGTTTTCCATGTAAAGATGGAAAGCAGTGGATAATACTGCACACTTGCATAGCCAAAATAAGATTTTATTTTGCTAGAGATAATCATGTATGACATATGAAGAATTTCAGTGGAGAAGCATAGTGATTAACAGTAGGTAGTATCCAAGAAGAGGTGCAATAATAACCATACAGTCTTAAATGTCTCTAGACTAATGTGCAAAATATGAGTAATAGACAAAGTGAATTAGAGATAATTTATTCCATAAATAATCATTCAGAACCTACAATGTACCAGATTTTCTTCCAGGAAGACAAAGACAAAAATGATACAGTTCCTATTATAAATGAACTTCCATTATTTTTGGGATGAAATAACTTATATATCAGCAAAAAACAAACAAACAAACAAATAAGAAATATACATTGTGGAATAAAAAGTAATTTCTTGGGCAGGAGACCCCCTGAACTAGGGGGATCAGGATTCTTGTAAGAGAAGATACTTGGGGGGCGGAGCCAAGATGGCGGAGAAGACACACGGATTTCTGCTTCTTTACCCTTTTATAATTTTATCGAGCCTCAAAATAGTCTTAAAGCCAATTGAAAGATGAAGAGAACAACTCACCGGGCCAAGAAAACTGGTATCGCAAAAAAGGTTGGTTCGCCAGGGGGAGACGGCAGACAGGGAGAAATTAGGTCCAGGAGAGTCTCAAACCGAGGGGAAGGCCAAAGATTCAGCACAACAGCACCCCAACCCGCAGTACGGGCTTTTCCTTGGGGGGAACCTGCACGGCAGGAGGACGGCCCGGGTTAGCCTCCAATCTGGGAGGGGGAGCCGGCTTGCCATAGAGCTTTTCCAGGCCGAGGACAAGAGACACTAGAGTTTGCAGCGGTCTGTGGTCTGTGGTCCCGGGTCAGCTAAACTACAGTCCCACAAGAGGCCCGGCCTGGGGCAGTGACACTTTCAATTTTTAGTCTATAGGAGGGCAATTCAACCCACCCAGCCCTACTAAGCAGTTTGATAGCTCAGCCAGGGAATCCACTTCCCTTAAGGAAACCTCACCAGAGCACCCCATACCCCGGAGCCGGAAATCATTTACATCTTTCCCCGGCAGAGGAAGTGGTAACCCCTTGCCTAGGAGACCACCCAAAGGCTTTAAAAATGAAAAAAAAGATGAAAAGAAGACACAGTTCTTGCAGAAAAAGAGCAGGTCAGCAAACCTAAGAGACCTCAAACAGCAAAAATGCATCAGACTTTCCCTCATGATGCTCAAGAAGAGAAAAAAGTCTCAAAAGAGGTTAGAAGATAAATGGGGAAAGGAAAAGAGAAGTACAAGAGAGCAACAACTCTGAAATACGAATTGAAAAAATAAAAATTCACTAGAAAGAGGATTTGGAATTGAAAAGACAAAGAACCCAAGAAAGTAGGATCCGTGAAGAAAAAGACAAAGAAATGAAGAAAGTAGGATCTGGAATTGAAAAAGAAAAATAATCACTAAGAAAAAAATTAGTGAAATGGAAAAAATTCCACAGACCAAAACAATACATTCAAAAACCAATTGACATAACAGAAAGAAGTAAAAAAAGTTAATGAAGAAAATAATTTTAAAATTAAACTGAAAATTGAAACTAATGATTCATTGAGACAAAGGAATCATTCAACAAAAAAAAAAATGACAAACTGAAAAACCATGAATTATCTACTTAAAACAAGACTTGGAAAATAGATTCAGGGAGAGATAATCTGAGGATTATTCTTTCCGAAAACTATGATGAAAAAAAAGAGCCTAGATACTATTTTCAAAGAAATCATCAACAACCCTAAATTTAGATGTAATAGAATCAAAAAATAGGATTGAAAGAACATCGAACACCTTCTGAAAGAAACCCCAAAATAAAACCCCTAAGGAATATTGTGGCAAAATTTGAACTATCAGATTAAGGAAAAATTTACAAGCAGCCAAAAACCATTTAAATAAGAGGTGCCACAAAAGGAACCCCAAGATCGGCCCCTACATTAAAGGAAAGAAGGGCCTGAATATGATATCGAAAGGCCAAGAACTTGAGATGGGAATAAATTTAAGCTTTGGCCTTAAAGAAGATGGAATTTTAATGAAACAAATGAATCCATTTGTTTCTGAAGAAAACCAGAACTAAACAAAAAATTTGATTCCAAGAATAAACCAAGAGATGCAGAAAAGGTAAAAAAATTTTGAGAATTGTATTTCTTTGGGGATATACAAAAAGAAACTGTTAATGATTGTACTGATATAAATAAAAGGGGTGAAGGAAAAGGGATGAGGGAATGGGGAAGGAGGGAAAAAAAGAGGGAAAACCAATCCCAAAAGAGAAGGAAACATAATCTGAGGGAATTTTGAGGGGGGAGGAACATTGTGGAATCTTACTCTACCAGAGTTGGCTCAAAGAAAAATAATTGAATTTGTTTTGAGAAAAATTTTCCTTGCCCCATTAAAAATGGGGAGAGGAAAAGGAAAAAAAAAAATAAGGGGGAAGGGGGAGACCCAAAGGGAGGAGGGAGGGATTATAAAGAGGATAAGTTCGATACAAGAGGGGCATAAGTTTAAAAGGGGAAAGGGGTTGGGGGGAGGAAAGAATGAAAGCACAATCTGGGGTTATTGGGACAGGTCAATTTATAATTCTAACGAAATGTGTGGGATGAACTCCCAAAAGAGGAAGATAGCAGATGGATAAAAGTCAGAACCCTACAATAGTTGTTTAAAGAAAACAAAAGAGGGGGACATATAGAGTAAAGGTAAAAGGTTGGAAAAATCTATTAGCTTCGGTGAAGTCAAAAAAGAGGGGGAGCCATCCTTTATCTGATCAAAAAAGTAAAATTTGATCTAATTAAAAGAGATAAGGAAGGTAATAATCCTTAAAGGGATAAACAACGAAGCAATATCAATATTAAAATATATGCACCAAGTGGATGGCACTCAACTTCCTAAAGGAGAAGAAGAGTTGGAAGAAATAGACAAAAAAACTGTAATAGTGGAGATCTCAACCCCTAAATTCAAATAAACCAAAAACAAAAAGAAAGAAATTAAAGAAGTAAATAAATATTAGAAAAATTAGGTATGTTGGATCTTTGAAAAATTGAATGGAGAAGAAGGAATATATTTCTTCTAGAGTTCATGGAACCATTCAAAAATTAAATTATATTAGACATAAAGACCCTTAAATTAAAATGCAAGGCAGAAATAGTAAATGCTTTTTTTCAGATCAGATGCAATAAAAACTACACAACAAAAAGTTAGGGGAAAAGACCAAAAGTAATTGAAACTAAAAACTATCTTAAAGAATGATTGGGTGAAGAGCAAATTATAGATACAATTAATAATTTCACAAGATAATGACAATGATGAGACATCATACCAAAATTTGTGGGATTCAACCAAAGGGTAATAAGAGGGAATTTATATCCTTAGAGGCTTACTTGAATAAAAAAGAAAGAAAGATTAATGAATTGGTCTTAACTAAAAAAACTAAAAAAGACCAAATTAAAAACCCCAATCAAATACTAAATTGGAAATTTAAAAATTAAAAGGAGAAATTAAAATATTGAAAGTAAAAAACTATTGAACAATTAATAAAACTAAGAGTTGGTTCTATGAAAAGCCAATAAAAAGATGTTTGGAAATCTGATTAGAAAAGGAGGGGAGGAAAATGTTATAGTCTTAAAATGAAAAGGGAGAACTTTCCACCAAGGAAGAGGAAATTAGAGAAATAATAAGGAGTTATTTGCTCAACTTTATGCCAAAAATTTGATAACCTAAGGAAATGGATGACTACCCAAAAACAGACTTCCCAGACAGCAGAGGAGGAAGAAATTTTTGAATAGTCCCATTTCAGAAAAAGAAAAGAACAGGCAATTAAACAATCCCAAGAAAAATCCCCAGGACCAGATGGATTTAATGGAATTTTACCAAACATTTAAAGAAAATTCCCAATGCTATATAAATTATTTGATAAAATAGGGAATGAAGGAGTCCAAAATTCCTTCATGAAAGAATGGTATGATACCAACCGGTAGGATGAAACAGAGAAAGAAAATTATAACCAACTCCCAATATTGATTAAAATCTTAAATAAGATATTAGCAAAAAGACTACAGAAAATTCCAAGATAATACACAGATCAAGTAGGATTTTCCAGGAATAGGGCTGGTTAATATTAGGAAAACTATCAAAAATTGGCCATGTTAATAACCAAATTAAAAAACCATATGATCATCTCAATAGATGCAGAAAAAGCATTTGATAAAATCCAACATCCATTCCTATTAATAAATTGAGAGTATAGGAAAAATGGACTTTTTCCTTAAAATAATCAGCAGCATCTATTTAAACCATCATACACATAGTAAGAGACAAACGCAAACCATTCCCAAAAGATCTGAGTAAAACAAGGTTGCCCACATCACGTACTTTATTTAAATTGATTAGAAAGAGCTAAAATAAGAGTGAGAAATAATTAAAGGAAAAGAATAGGAAATGAGGAAGCCAAAATCACCTTGCGATGACATGATGCTATACTTTGAGAACCCCGAGATTCTTAAAAAGTTATTGAAATAACACAACTTTAGCAAAACTTCGTTATAAAATAAACCCAATAAGTCATCACATTCTTATATATCACTAACAAAATCCAACAGTGAGTTAAAAGAGAAATTCCCATTTAAAGTAACTACGATAATATAAAAATTTAGGAATCATCTGCCAAGGAAAATCAGAAACTTTTATGAGCAAAATTACAGACCACTTTTCACACAAATTAAGTTTGATCTAACCAATTGAAAAATTAAATGCCTTTGATAGGGCGAGCAAATAAAAAGATGACAATATTACCTAAACTAATCTATTTATTTAGCGCATACCAATAGATCCCAAAAACTATTTTAATGACCTAGAAAAAAAACAAAGTTCATATGGAAAACAAAAAGGTCAAAATTTCAAGGGAATTAATGAAAAAAATCAAAATGATGGTTTAGCTGTACCAGATCTAAAATTATATTATAGAGACAGCCAAAACATTTGATTCAAGGAATAGATTATTGATCATGGAATAGATTAGGTTCATGGATAAAACAGTCAACAAATAAGAAACCGTTCTTTGAAAACCCAAAGATCCCAGCTTTGGGATAAGAACTTACTGTTTGATAAAAATTGCTGGGAAAATTAAACCAAACAGAAACAGGATTGATCCATACTTAACGCGAACCAAGATAAGGTCAAATGGGTTCAAGACCAGGAAAAGAATGAAATTATTAATAAATTGAGGAACATAGGATAGTTTACCTCGACCTGTAAGGGAAAGGTTTCTCATGACAAAGAGAACTAGAGATCATTACTGATCACAAAATAGAAAATTTTATACCAAACTGAAAAGTTTTGACAAACAAACAAGCAGACAAATTAGAAGGGAAGAATAAATCAAAATATTTTTACAGTCAAAGGTTCTGATAAAGGCCCATTTAAAATATATAGAGAATTAATTTAATTTATAAAAATCAAGCCCCCAATTGAAAATGGTCAAAGGATATGAAAGACAATTTTAGAAGAAATGGAAACTATTTCAGTCATATGAAAGATGCCCAAGTCATTATTAATAGAGAAATGCAAATTAAGACAACCCTTAAGATTACCACACACCCGTCAGATTGGCTAAGATGAAGGAAAAATAATGATGATTGCTGGAGGGGAGGGAAAATGGGAATTGATGATTGTTGGTGGAGTTGTGAATGAATCCAACCATTTTAGAGTAGTTTGGAACTATCCCAAAAAAGTTATCAAACTGTGTACCTTTGATCCAGAGGTTACTACTGGGATTATATCCCAAAGAGATTATAAAGAGGGGGACCAGGCACGAATGTTTGTACCCTTTTTGTGTGGAAAACTGAAACTGAATAGTCCATCAGTTGAGAATTTGAAAAATTGTGGTATATGAAAAATTATGGAATATTACTGTTCTGTGTGACCAACAGGATGATTTCAGAAAGGCCTGAGAGACTTACATGAACTGATTGAGTGAAATGAGCAGGACCAGGAGACTTTATACCCAACAATATATATGATGACCAGTTCTGATGGATCAGGCCTTCCCAGCAACGAGATAACCAAATCATTTCTAATGGAATAATGAACTGAATGAAATCCCAGAAAAAGAACCTGGAGATGATAAAAAACATTAATTGAATTCAACCTATATTTATGCCCACCTGCATTTTTGATTTTTTCCACAAGCTAATTGAAATATTTCAGAGTCTGATTCTTTTTGTACAGCAAAATAACGTTTTGGTCATGTATACTTATTGTGTATCTAATTTATATTTTAAAATATTTAAATCACTGGTCATCCGCCATCTAGGGAGGGGTGGGGTAAGAGGAAAATTGAACAAGAGGTTTCAATTTTAAGCTGTAAAGTTACCCATGTTTATCCAAATAAAAGGATTAAAAAATTAAAGACACTCCATGAACTACAAAAAAAAAAAAAAAAAAAAAGAGTAGATACTTGAACTATCTTAAAAGGAATCTAGGGATTTTATGAATTGGAATTTTATGAAGGCAATAACTGAGGGACAGCCTATTCAAAGATATGGAAATGGGAAAGGGGATATAGTATAAAATAATAAATAGGCCAGATAGACTAGATTGTAGCATATGTAAGAAAGGATAATACACAATAAGCCTTGGAAGGTATGCTGGAGCCCAATTGTAAAAAGGTTTAAATGCTAAACAGAGGATAATGATAATTGTCCTACTGCCTGGAAAAGCTCTTTTTCTTCATTAAACTATGGCAGTGTAGCTTCATTTTTAATGCATTCTTGAATTAGGAGAATCTGAAAACAGGTATATCCAAATGAGACACTCATATGATCATGAGATGTTTTTTAATATCTTTGATTTCAGAATCAAATAAACCCATAACATTCCCCCTTCATATTCTAATGAATTTATCCCTCCTCCCTCTACAAAAAGGTAAGTTCTAAGACAATCTGTTAAGAAAGCTCAGAAATCCAAATGCTGTCTTTGGCAAGCACTTCATTCTAGTAACAAACAGCAACCTGAGCTACTGTAGAAGATAGATGAAATACCTTATTTAATACAGAAGACAACTCATATTCTTGTACAACCAATTTTACCTTTAGTTGTTTGAGTTAAATTATGCAACATCTAATTTTCCTGCAGCTAATGTGATTCCAAACTCCATAGTCCTCAGAACCCAGAAAAATATCAGTTCTTTATTTTCTAGCATTCTTTCTAAAACGTAAACTAAAAATGGTAAAATTTGATAGGTCGTGAAATTATCTTCTCTGATTTCCGGCTCACATATTAACCTATCATTCTTCCTCAATGGCTTCTGATCATCTCATTTTTAAAGATATTGTTGCATGTCTGTGTCAGTCCTTTTCATTTGATAAGCATGGATTAAGCATGGACTAAGTAGTGAATGCCCTGCAAAGTACTGGGATGAGAAAGCTATATAATTAAGGATAGGAAATAATTGTCACTGGCTGGATGATAAATTTTTATAGGGAGAACCTCAAAGGATGACAAGAGTCTGAAATTTCCCTACCCTGATATTCCAGTATGGCAGAGAGACAGGATATAATAATAATAATAATAATAATAATAATAATAATAATAATAATATAATAAATTACACATAGAATCCAAGGTACAAAGTTTATTACCAACTAATATATTATACAAGGCTCCCTGTATGAAACAATAGTTGAGCAAAAAATATAATTCACCCCATAGGTATCATTGAGTCTTTTTGAGATGTGATTCCTAATTGCTATTTAGCAAAATATTTATAAGAAACATCAGAAAAATTGGGTATTCTAATAGCATTCCCAACAAGAAGATATACTCCCATTAGAAAAAAAAACAAAAATAAGAATTAGAAGACTTAAAAGAGACAGATATTATATGCCAGTTGCAATAGAGAAAGTATTGAAATGGGAGTGTATTAGAAAATACCAGCTCAATAAGAGGAAAAGAATATTGAGTTCTGGAAAAATATAAGAAACCTGACTTACAAATATGATAGAGTACAAACACTGACTTGAACTAAAGGTATTCTTTTTTTGGGATGAATTTCGAATTAAAATATAGCATCAGATAAATTCTTCAATTGCTATAATTATTTTAGTCAAAATATGATGGAAGTAAGGTCAGGAAGTGCTATTTACTTTATTTTTAGGAACACATTTTTGTTAACAATTTGTTTTTAAACATTTCCAATGTCCTTCCTCTTAGCCCCTTCTAGAGAGCCATATATTATAACTAAAATAAAATAGAGATGGAAAAGTAGTTCAGAAAAATTAACTAACATATTATAAAAGTCTGACATCTTATGTAATGTTACACACCAAATGTCCTCTTGTGTCACTGAGTGATGGTTGTCTTTTCATGGTCTTTTTGGTGACCAAACAGAAGTTCAAAGGTAGATAATTGAAAGGTAGATACTAAAAGTATTTTTGGCTATCTGGGAAAATGAGTTTCCAATCCCTGAAGACCTGAGCTATAAACTAGGTAATTAATCCCGAGTTACCCAAGATTGTAGATTTAGAATTGGAAGGGACTCTTGGAATTAGGATGTCATATAATCAAATGAGATATTTATTTGTAGAATAGTTAGTACAGTGTTTGGCACATAGTAGGCACTTAATAAATTCCTGTTTCTTCCTTAAAGGAGTCTTGCTCAGATATAGTTAGGATTTGATATCTGAGATCAATCTATTAACCAACAAGCCTTTATTAAGCACCCACTACATTCCAGATAGAAATTAGAGTGAACAAAAGACTGTGAACCATGAAATGAATTCCTTTGAGGAAAAATCAAAGACGTCTTGGGTATAGTAGGCAATTGTTTGGATGATAAATTTTTATAGAGAGGACCTCAAAGGAGGAGGAGAGAGAGTTTGGAAGTCAACATTTGAGCAAGGAATATTCTTTATTTTTAGGATCAGAATGTCATGTGATATAAGAGCAAGTACCCTTAATGTAGTAGTGTCAATTGGAATAATCTAAGCTTCTCTAAGTGATAGAAGATACTAACCCAAGTGGAAGGGGTATAAAATTAAGGGAAGTCTATTATTTGTTATTTAAGTAATGGAAATTTTGGAGGGTACAAGAAAGGAGAAGGTATGGTTAAGGATAAGAAAATGGAAAATGGGAGATAGGGGAGGGGTTGATTACTTATAGATAGATAGTGAATACTATAGTGATTGAAAGGGAACTTCTGTATATATGGGATGAGTACTAGCAGAGAATATGAAGATCTTCTATCTGGCAATTTTTGCAGGTGATCAAAGTAGATCTGAAAGTGATAAGAGTTAACAGAAGTAATAGTAAATCATTAAGTCAATGAGGATTTATTGTTTACTATCAATAACTGTGCTGGAGTGCCATAGATTTTTTTAAGTGAATAACCACTGGTCGTGCTTTCAAAAATGCTTATAAAATGGAGAGATCTATGGTTTGGTTTAACCAACAGATGTTTTAGTTGGCATTTGGGAGAATTCCTCTAGGTTCTGTGGTGGTTTGGGCTGCTTTCCAGTATCTGCCACTGACTTAAAAGGTGGATTATGGAGGGACAGCTGAGTATTATTAGAGTTTTCTGGGTTAATAAGCATTGTCTCCACTTAAGTCTTCTTTTTTTGTCTTATCATTTGTTAGAGGTGTTCCTGGATTCTCAAAAGTGATAATAGGAAAGTATGAGTTCTGACAGGTCCCAGTAAGATCAAAGTTTTGTCCTTAATATGTTTGGAAATATTGCACTTGTTTAACCTATATTGGATTACATGCTGCCTAGGGGAGGAGGAGGATGGGAAGGGAGGGAGGAAAATTTGGAACATAGGGTTTTGCAAGGATGAATGTTGAAAGCTATCTTTGAATGTATTTTGAAAAATAAAAAGTTATTATATATAAAAAAGTTTTGTCCTTGTAATGATCACACTCTTCAAATATGAATCTAGGCAGGATGGAACAGTTCATTGTCAGATAGGTCAGTAGGCATAAATCAAACAGTTACTAGATGCCAGGCACTGTGTTAAGTGTTGGAATTAAAAAAAAAGCAAAAGGAGCCAAAATGGTGGAGATTAGACAGGTCTTTAAGCTCTTCCTAGCTACCCTCGGAATCAACACCAGATCAAGTCTCTGAAAAGGTTTTGGAGCAACATAACCCACAAATATTTGGAGTATAACACATTTCCAGCAGAAGATATTTTGGAAGAACTTCAGGAAATGTCTTTTTCAATCAGGTGTAAGGAGAGGAGACAGTCCAGTTCAGGGATCCAGGATGGAGAGGCCTCTGCACACGGGGGAGTCTACTGGGAGGCTCTTAGACAAAATACAAAAGCATTGGCTACTCTATCCAGGTTCAGAAGCCAGTGGATCAGCAGACTAGCTGTGAGACATGAAATGCAACTACAGGAAGATGGCATAATGCTTCACTTGTCCATACCTATCCAGCATGGGAAGGAAGTTCACAGCACTGACCCCAGGACAAAATGAAGCTGCTGTAGAAGAAGCTTGGGACAATCTCTTTTTTTGCCCTAAGAGCAGACCTCAACCTTTTAAAATGAGCAAAAAAGCCAAAAGAGCTCTGACCATAGATAGCTTTTACAGAGCTTTAAAGGGGACAGAAATGAATATATTTTTTCTTTTAATGGAAAATAGACCTCAAACCCTGAGGACACTGAAGGCAAAATGTTACCAGATGACACCCCAAAGGATGATATGAATTCTTCTCTATCTCATAAGGCTCTCTTGGAAGAATTCAAAAAGGCTCTTAAAAGAGAGTTAGAAGAAAAATGGGGAAAGGAAATGAGAGCTTTGGAAAAGGAAAAAGAAACACAGAAACTAGGGGCAGAAAAAAGATTGTACTGGAAGAAGAGGAAAGAGGAGGTAAAATGGGGTAAATTGTATTACATGAAGGGGCAAAAAAGACCTATTACAGTTCAGGGAAAGAAAGGAGAGGGATGAACATTGAACTTTAATCTCATCAATTTTGGCTCAAATTGGGAAAGTTAAGCATATTTAATATGATATAGAATCTTCTCACCACTAATACATTGTTGATGGAGTTGTGAACTGATCCAAACATTCTGGAGAACAATTTGGAACTATTCACAAAAGGCTATCAAAATGTGCATACCCTTTGATCCAGTAGTGTTTCTACTGAGCCTGTATCCCAAAAAGCTCTTAAAGGAGGGAAAGGGATCTATATGTGCAAACGATGTTTGTGGCAGCCCTTTTTTGTGGTGGTGAGAAACTGGAAACTAAATGGCTACCCATCAACTGGAGAATGGCTGAATAAGTTATGGTCTATAAATGTTATGGAATATTATTATTCTCTAAGAAAAGATGAGCAGGATGATTTCAGAAAGGCCTGAGACTTACAGGAACTGATGATGATTGAAATGAGCAGAACCAGGAGATCACTGTACATGGCAATAACAAGATTATACAAAGATCAATTCTGATGGACGTGGCTCTTTTCAATAATGAGTTGATTGAGTCAGTTCTAATGATCTTATGATGAAGACAGTCATCTACACCCAGAGAGAGGACTATGGGAACTGAAGGTGGATCACAATATAGCATTTTCACTCTTTTTGTTCTTTGCTTGTTTTCTTTTTTGTTTTTGTTTCCATTTTGTTTTCTTTCTGATTTTTTCATTTGTTTTCTTTTTTTCATTTTGTTTCTCATTTTGTTTTCTTTCTCATTTTTTCCCTTTTTGATCTGATTTTTCTTGTGAAGCAAAATAATTTTATAAATATGTATACATATATTGGAATTAACATATATTTTTTAACATATTTAACATATATTGGATTACTTGGCATGTGAAGGAGGGAGTGGGGGGAAGGGAGGAAAAATTTGGAACACAAGGTTTTGCAGAGGTCAGTGTTAAAAAAAAATTATCCATGCATGTTGGTGGTTTTTCTTGGGGGCCAGCCTTAGTCTTAGTTGAAATAAATAATTACTTCGAAATCTCAGCCAGCTGGTAAAAGTTGCAAACGTTTATTTCTCCTTACAAAATTAGCCCAGTTAGTTGAGGCCTATCTCTCTGCCTGGCTCCAAGAGATCTTGTAGTTTTGTCCTTGGCTCTTGCCTCTGCTTTCTTCAGCCTCCAGTCAGCTCCGTCTCATGGCTTCTCAACCTCCACCTGAAGAAGTCCCTCAAGCTTCAAAAGCTTCCTATATTTATGTGATCTCCCAAAGGTTAACTCCACCTTCTGGAGGGAGACGGATTCTGGGTTATCTCCCAGAGTACTCTTTGGTCCTGAGAGAGGTGTGAATTCAGACTAAGCCAGCCCTGAATTCTCATGTGAACTCCATTGAGTACTTAGATACTTGAGCTCTCTAAAGGTGTGAACACAAGCATTGTTCAATCAGTTCCACTTAGTATCTTGTTTCAAGTTCTGGCCCAAAATATCTCTTTCTAAGATTAAATTAACTCCAATGTCTTTAACACTTTGTAAAGAAATGTCTTAACACTTTAGTAAAGATTCCAACACATGCATATGTTTTGAAAATAAAAAGGTGTAATAAAAATAATAAAATTTAAAAAAAATTTTAAAAGAAGCTTGTCTCATTCTATAGAGAAGTAGGAGAGGAAAGAAAAAAGGGAGAGATTAATAGAAGGGTGAACGGAAATAGAAGGGGAAAAAGATAAAAAGGGGGGAAGGGAAGGGCAAATTGAGGGAGCTGGTGGTGAGAAGCTAAACATTGGTGAGGAGGGAAAATGGGGAAGAGGAAAGTATAAATTTGGAAAAATAGGATGTCAAGAAATACAATTACTAATTTTAACTGTGAATGTGAATGAGATGGACTCTTCCATAGAACAGAAGGGGATAGTGAAGTGGATTAAAAGCCAGAGTTCTACAATATGTTTTTTGCAAGAAATACATGTAAAGCAAAGTGATACATACATAAAAGTAACAGACTTGAGCAGAAACTATTTTGCTTCAGCTGAAGTTAAAAAAAAAGCAGGGGTAGCAATCTTGACCTCAGACCAACAAAAGAAAAAAATAGATCTCTAATAAAGAAATGACATATTTGTAAAGGGTACTATAAATATGAAGTAACATCATTTCTAAACATATATGCACCAAATGGAATAGCATCCAAATTCCTAGAAGAGAAGGTAAAAGAGTTTTAAGAAGAAACATAAAAAATTACAAAGCAGGATCTTAACCTGGATCTATCAGAACTAGATAAATTGAACCACAAAATAAACAAGAAAGAAAGAAGTTAGAGAAGTAAACAGAATTTTAGAAAAGTTAGATATAGCAGAATTTTGGAGAAAATTGAAAGGGGACAGAAAGGAATATATATTTTTCTTAGTAGTACATGGAACCTACATAAAAACTGACCTTGTATTAGGGCATAAAAACCTCAAATTCAAATGCAAAAAGGTAGAAATAGTAAATGAATCTTTTTTGGATCATGATTCAATAAAAAAAAAACTACATGTAATTAAGGGAAAATAGACTAAAATTAATTGGTAACTAAATAATCTAATCCTAAAGAAGGAGTGGCTGAAATGCAAAATCATAGAAATAATTGATAATTTCATCCAAGAAAATGATAATAATGAGACAACATAACTAAATTTATGGGATATAACCGAAGCAATTCTGGGGAAATTTTACATCTCTAGAGAGCTATGTAAATAAAATAGAGAAAGAGAATATCAATGATTTGGTCGTGCCAACTACAAAAGCTAGAAAAAGAACAAATTAAAAACCTCCAATTAAATACCAAATTTGAAATTCTGAAAATAAAAGAGACAAATAAAATTGAAAGTATGGAAACTATTGAACTAATAAACAAAACTAAGAGTTAATTTTATGAAAAAAAAAACAACAAAACAGATAACCCTTTAGTTAATTTGATTAGAAAAAGAAAAAAAAAGAAAATAAATTACCAGTATCAAAAATGGAAAGGGTGAACTTATCACTAATAAAGAGGAAATTAAAGCAATAATTAGCAGCTATTTTGTCTAACGATATGCCAGCAAGTCTGACAATCTAATTGAAATGGAAAAATACTTACAAAAATATAGATTGCCCAGATTAACAGAGAAGGAAATAAATTACTTAAATAGTCCCATTTTAGAAAAATACAAATTGAACAAGCTATTAATGTACTGCATAAGAAAGCATCTCCAGGAACAGCTGGATTCACAAGTGAATTCTACCAAATATTTAAAGAACAATTAATTTCAATACTATGCAAACTATTTGGGAAAAAAAAATAAAGAAGGAATCCTGCCAAATTCCTTTTATGGCACAGATCCGATGCTGATATTTAAACCAGGTAGAGTCAAAACAGAGAAAGAAAATTATAGACCAATTTCCCTAATGAATGTCGATGTAAAAATCTTAAATAAAATATTAACAAAGAGATTACAGCAACATATTATCAAGATAATACGCCATAACCAAGTAAGATTTATACCAGGAATGCAGGGCTGGTTCAATATTAGGAAAACTATTAGCATAATTGACTATAACAACAACCAAACTAAAAGAAATCACATGATTATCTCAATAGATGCAGAAAAAGCATTTGACTTATCCAACAACCATTTCTATTAAAAATCACCAGACAAAAGAGGAATAAATTAAGTTTTGTTTAAAATGATCAGTAGCATCTATCTAAAACCACCAGCAAGCATGATATGTAATGGGGATAAACTACAAGCATTCCCAATAAGACTAGAAGTGAAACAAGGTTGCCCACTATCACCACTACTATTCAATATTGTATTAAAAATGTTCACTTTAATAATAAGAAAAGAAAAAGAAATTAAAGAATTAGAGTAAGTATTTTGGAAATAAAATTTTCACTCTTTGCTTAGAGAATCCTATAGAGTCAACTAAAAAATTAGTAGAAACAATTCCCAACTTTACCAAAGTTAAAAGATATAAAATAAATTCACAGAAATCATCAGCATTTCTATATGTTACCAACAAAGTACAGCAGCAAAAAATACAAAGAGAAAGTCTATTTAAAATAATAGCTAATATAAAATATTTGAGAGTCTACCTGCAAAGACAAAACCAGGAACTATATGAACACAATTACAAAATACTTTCCACACAAATAAAGTTAGTTCTAAATAATTGGAAGAATATCGAGTGCTCATGGGTAGGCTGAGCTAAGATATTAACAATGACAATTCTACGTAAATTAATGTACTTACTTGGTGTCATAGCAATCAAACTTCCAAAAACTTACTTTACAGAGCTGGAAAAAAAATAATAAAAATTATCCAAAAGAACACAAGGTCAAGAATTTAAGGGAATTAATGAAAAAAATGCAAATGGTTTGGATAAAGGTTTCATTTCTAAAATATATAGAATTTATATAAGAATACAAGCCATCCTCCAAATGATAAATGTTCCAAGGCTATAAATAGACAATTTTCAGATAAAGAAATTAAAACCATTTCTTGTCATATGAAAAAAAAAATGCTCTCAGTCTTGATTACAGATATGCAAATTAAAACTACTCTGAGATATCACTTCATATCCCAGATTGGCTAAGATGATAGGAAAAGATAATGATAAATGTTGCAGGGTATGTGGGAAAACTGGGACACTTAATGTATTGTTGGTGGAGTTGTGAACTGATTCAGCCATTCTGGACAGCAATTTGGAACTATGCCCAAAGGGCTATCAAACTGTGCATATCCTTTGATCCAATAGTGTTTCTACTGGGTCTTCATCCCAAAGACATCATAAAACAGGGAAAAGGACCTACATGTACAAAAATGTAATGGCAAAAACTGGAAACTGCATGGATGTCCATCAGTTGGGGAATAGCTGAATAAGTTATGGTATATGAGTGTTATGGAATATTATTGTTCTCTAAGAAATGATCAGCAGGATAATTTCAGAGAGGCCTGGGGAGACTTCCATGAACTGATGCTGAGTGAAATGAGTAGAACCAAGAGAACACTGTACACAGCAACAAGAAGATTATGTGATGATCAACTCTGATGGACATGGCTCTTTTCTACGATGAGTTGATTCAGGTTAATTCCAATAAACTTGTGATGGAGAGAGCCATCTGCATCCAGAGAGAGGACTATGGGGACTGAATGTGGATTACAACATGGTATTTTCACCTTTATTTGCTGTTTGCTTGGTTTTTTTTTTCTGTCTCATTTTTGTCCTTTTTGATCTGATTTTTCTTGTGCAACACAATAAATGTGGCAATATTTATAGGAAAAAAAAAAGGCGAAAGATAACCTGTTCTTTCAAGGAGCTTACAATATAATAGGGAGTTCACAATTCAGACAAGAAGCTTGGCTCTCAGATGATGAATTCTTTTTCCTTTATTAAGGTATGTAAGATATTGAAGAAGTGATGAGCAAGTGATGAAGAAGTGATGATTTAAAGGATGAATGAGATTCCACCTCCTCTCACTACTCCAGAGTTGGAACTATGGCTAAGGATTCCAATGAGTTTGACTTTGTTTGGACTATGCTTAGGTGTTTAAAGTGTGTTAATGAATAATAATGATAACAACTTACACTTATAGAACACTTTACAGTTTATAATTCAGTTTCTTCCCAACAGCCCCATGAGGTAGGTCATGCATTATTGACACTTTCATTTTTTAGATGAGCAGAGTGAGGGGAAGGAATCTAAAGGGATTTGTCAGTCACACAGTTAGAAATTATCCAAGTTGCTACAGAATAATGTGTTGAAAGGAGGAATAATGGAACAATTCTCTTCCATGTTCTCCAAAGGCATGTCTATGTTTTTGCATAGACACATATACATTCAGATGGGCTGATTATATATCAACTAGTCAGATGTAACATATAAAATGCATTGTGGACTTTCATGAGGTCAGTCAAAAACCACCAGAATCAAAAGACCTAGAAATTCAAATATTAACTCTTCCACTTTCTTGTTTAATCCTGGATGCCCCTTGTGGGGTAGTAGATAGACCATTAGGCCTGGAGTCAGGAAGCCCTGAGTTGAAATCTGGCCTCAGATAATTGCCAAATGTATGGTCTTGGACCAGTCACTTATCTGCTGTCTAGCTCAATTTTATCAATTGTAAGATTGGGATGGTAATGGGATCTAGGTCCCAAGGTAATTGATGAAATAATATTTGCAATGTACAATGCCTAGGCTATAGTATATAGAGATGCTGATTCGTTTGCCATTTCTGTGGGCAAGTCGGTTACCTTTTCTGGTCTATTTTCCTCATTTAAAAATGAGAGGGTTGTCCCAGATGATCAATAAAGCCCCTCTTGCTCCAAATCTTATAATTCTATGATCATGCCTATCACCAGGCCCCCATTTAGCACACTATCCAATTAACTCCAGGCTCTGAACTTAGTTTGTGCTTTATACCCCTTCAAAGTCCATATTTAACCCATGCTAGATCTGTGTTGGGGAACAGGATGGCAGGGAAGAGGGGATAAATCAGAAATCTCTGAAAACAGAGGAACTCCAGTGTTGCTGTACCCTTAATAAGAGCTCAGCTAGTGGGTGCTCCTGTAATATAGAGTTTATCCCATTTGCTACTTGTTAACAAGGTCAGTGATCCATGAAGATGATTCTTTTTTTGGGTTTTGGTGTCTGCAGTTTAAATGAATGGTTTGGGAGTAAAGTCTATTACTGTATGCAGCGTAGCTAGCGATCACTTAAATTCAACGTAAACTATCTACAGTCCTGGGCTTTCAAGGTGCCCACTTAGCTCCATGATTGGCAACCAATCATTTCATTCTTGTTCTCATTACAAGGTGTCACTGGAAACACAGGCCATCTGAGGCTTTTGCTGTTTACCATCTGTTTTATATTCAAGACCCCAAATGGCCCCAAAGGTGGTGACTTTTTGCAGCATTCAAGCTTCAAGTCTGCTGTAAGAAGCCGGTGGTGTTGGGAATTTGGCTGACCTCTAAAGAGGAGCAGAGGAGAGCGCCATGGACCTAGACATCAAGCGTACAGCAATGGAGTCTTTGGAGACAGGGGTTACTGATTGGTGCCAGGTGGTCCATGCAGTGGTGTCGTGAATCCTAGGAATAAAACTCGAGATTGTGTCGCTGAAACCGAAATCAGAGACTGATGATCTAAGGATCAGCAAGAAAGGCGGCTCTGACCTTGAAGAGGTTTAGGAATGCCTTTCAAGTAGCTATCTGGAACATAATTAAAGGCATTTTACCATCATAAGCTTGGAAGAATGCAAACCATCATCTGTGCACATTGACGAGTAAAAGATATTGCTTTTATAGCTGTGAGCTTATGGTCAGAAGTGATATGAAATATTAGAAATGTGACAGCTTTATAATAATTTTATTCTTGCTCATTGTAATAATTTTCATTTGCAGCTTTTTACCTCTGAGTATCTTGAATAGCATTAAGCATTGCTCACTCCATCCTTGTCCTATAATATTAGAGCCTGTGGTTTTATCTACGGCATTAGAATAAATGCTAGATTCACAAGCAAACAGATAATGGCATTTGTGGAGCTCGTTATTGGAGGAATTAAAAGTTCGGGGTGATTTTGCTGTACAGTTTATCAAAGGGAATGTTACCGTGCAGGAAAAGCCGCCTCTGTTTTCTGCTTATTCAGTCACTATCATTTCCCAAATCCAAGGTCGCGGTGTTTTCTTTTCAGCTCTTTCCAGTCCTGGGGTATATGCCTATTCCATCAGAGAAAAGAGGAATCGTTGAGTCATAAGAGACATTAAGAGATCATTGAGTCCTGTCTTTCTATTTCATGGGTGAGGAAGCTAAGGGGTAGAGAGGTAGATGGCTAGTTAGTAGCAGAGCTGGGGCTAGAACCTGTCATTTCTCACTCATTCGGGTCCTAATTTGTTAAGTTCTTTCTTCCTTTGCTTCCTTATTCATGCTCTCCTTTGCTTTTCTCCCTGACCTGGTGACTTCTTCCAAATCTCCAATCCCTTCTTTTCCTCCACAGCCATCAAGAACTGTTTGCTTGCTTTCTTTCAATTAATTGATTAACTATTTTTTTACATGCATTGATTGAGTTCCGAATTCATTCTCCCTCCTAGAATGGAGCACCTAGCATAGGTACATAGAAATAGGGATCATTTAATTCAATTTAGTTCAATGAAAATTTAGTGGCCATCTTCCAATAAAACACTGCGTGAGATACAAAAATGAAGATGGAGTGATTTCTGCCTTAAATATCTTTTAATCTAGAAGCAGTGGGGCATAATGTGAGATTGTTGAGTTTAGGGACAGGAAGACCCAGATTCAAATGTTGCCTCTGATACTTGCTATTTATTTGTAGGGTTCTTGGCAAGTCATCAAGTTACTCTGAATTTCAGTTTCTTAATCTGTAAAATTAGGGAATTTAGATTTTTTTTTAATTCTCCCTGTTCTAAAATTGTGGTTTTATGATTTAAAGAAGATGAAATATATATACAAATGGCTACAAGGAAAAAGGAGGTATGGACTCAAGGAGAAGATATTCCCTTAGGGAGGGACTAGGGAAGACTTCCTGGAGGATCTAGTATACCATCTGGTTCCAGCTATGACACTATAAGACCATGACCCTGTCACTTAACTTCCTTCTGTCATTATTCGGTCTTTAGAAAATGGAGGTATTGATAATTGCACTATCTCAAGCATAGTCTTATTTAGGAGAATCATGTCAAACTCCTATAGAAACTGGCTTCTAATCTCTAACTAAGGATCTCTGCAGGTCATATATTCACTTCCTTGCAAAATGTAATATTATGTTTCATTGTATTTTAAAGTACTTTCCAATTCCATCTTAATCTGGTTCCATTGGCCCTCAGGATTATTGTTGGCTGCAAGCAGGGCTACAGTATTTGACACCTCTGATTTAGAAGCCTTTTTGAGGTGTCATTTATGACTGGGATACAACTATGGGTTGGGAAAGTAAAGGATCAGAGGTGAAACAACTAAAACCAACAAAACCTGAGATTTTTATTCAATTTGATCCATTTTATCAAGCATTTATTAAGTAGCTGCTATATACAAGATATGAAGATACAGTCTCTGTCCTCAAAGAGCTTAAGTCCTACAGTGATATACTGAGTGAACAAGTAAATAAATCTAAATGTAGGCAAAGTAATTTCAGGAAGAAGAGAGTACAAAAATGGGGAGATCAGGAAAAGTCTCCGATTGAAGGAGACATCAAACAATACTTTATTGGTTCTTTAAGGCAGACATGAGGAGTGAGGATGTTTCAGTTGTGAAGGATCACTTGTGTGAAAGCATAGCCCAGGGAAATGAGAATAGTGTGAGGTAGGGAACAGTTAGCCAGCCAATTTTTCTAGAAAAGAGACTGTGTCATTAAAATTGGAAAAGTCGGTAGGAGCCATATTATGTAGGACTTGAAATTCCAGATTAAGATTTTGTAGTTTGTCTTCAAAGCAATGGGAGCCATTGAAGATTTTTGAGTAGAGGTGACATGATTGATCAGATCTGTGTTTTAAGCATATCAATTTGGCAGCTGTATGTAGGATGGATTGTAGAAGGGAGACCGATGACAGGGAGACCAATTAGTATTATTGAGGACCTACTCTATGCATCACACTACAGGAGAGACATTGAAGGATGCAAAGATATCGACTGTAAAATGAGGTCCTTGTAACACAAAGAGTTTATAATGTATTTAGGGAGTGGTAGAAGCTACCCAGATTAAATGTAAAGATAATCTCTTATTGTCCTCCAAGGGCAGCCTCCACCAATAAACATATAAACAGGTCCCAAAGTGCTTCCCCAGGTCAACCCCCCTTCTTATGGAAATAGCTGGGAACACTTTATTCAGCCAATTTGGAGCACTTAATTCCAGAGTCTAAAGTGACTTTTTTCTTCTCCTAAACTGGTTCTCTCTGTGTCCTGAGAAGACAGGATCAGATTCACGGAAAGACGAAACAAAATGGTTCATCAGCTGAATTTGGTGATGGTGTCTCCCAACATACACCCACAGGTTCATCCTCTTAGCAAGCTCTTCAAGCTAAGGCCTGTAAGCTTCACCTTTGCAATGTCTCTTGAATATACCTTCTTCCTCCTTTTGAGATGGCCAACCATCTAGTGCAGATCCTCATCTCAGTGTCCCTTGGTGCTGAGATAATTGGATAACCCCTTGATTATTCTCCTAGTTTACTGGTAGGCAGTCTCTCCCCACATCAATCCAATTTCTTCTCTAGTAAGCCACTAAATTTATTTTCCTAAAGTACAGGTCTGATTATGTCACACTGCATCACTCACTTCACAGCCATTCATCCCAACTCACTCTCTCTCTCTCTCTCTCTCTCTCTCTCTCTGTGTGTGTGTGTGTGTGTGTGTGTGTGTCTCTTTCTCTCTCTCTCAACTCCAGTGGATCCCTGTTACTTCCAGGAACAAATACAAAATACTCTGATGGGCATTCAAAGCTCTTAATAACCTAATCACTTACTAGCTTTCCAGTCTCCCCAGTAAGAACTCTTCCATTTGTAAGATGATCTCTTGGATGTTCCATAAACAAGACAGTGCATCTCTTGCCTCTGGGCATTTTCTCTGAATGATCCCTCCTTCCTTTACTACAATTCCTGACCTCCATGGCTTCTTTTAAATCCTAACTAAAATTCCACTTTCTACCAGAAGACTTTTATAACCCTTTTTAATCCCAATGCCTTCTTTCTCTTAATTATTTCTTATTTATCTTATAAATTGATTCCTTTGTATATTTATCTTTGCACATTCTCTTCTCTATTGGACTGTTAACTCCTTGAGGGGAGGGGCTGAATTTTGCCTTTTAAAAATTGTTATTGCTTAACACAGGGTCTGGCACTAGAGGCTTATATTCATTGGTTCATTGACTACGAGATGCTTAACCTTATAGAAGAAGATCACAGGCAATAACAACCTCCTATGCAAAAGCTAAAGGAAGCTAAAACCCTGTGTTCCACCACTCCCAATACAGGAAGGCTCTTGCATCTGTGATACTGTCCAACTTCCCAACCCCTGCTTCATTGCTCTGGTCCCCAGAAGGTTGTCTGTGCCCTTGCTTTTCCTTTGCTATCTAAGAGAAGAGAAAGAGCAAATCTCATGCAATTGTTTCGAATGGCTAGCTTTGTCTGGGGAGAGAGGTAGTGTATGTCAGTAACTATTAGGCTTCAGGCAAAGCTCTTTTATCAGGTTGTTAGAGAGTGGCTTTGTGGTCCAGTGTGCAATAGGCTACATGACCTTTGAGGTTCCATCTGATTATGAAATTCTGCCATTTTTGGTCATGTGTGTGCCTAGGTGCTGACAACCGGGCACACACTGGGTGACTGCCTAGATCTAAATGTATATTTTGCCAGAATTAAATTTAGTATATATCTGAAAGAACTAAGCAGTGTCAAGCCATATTACAGATGTAGCCTAGGAGCTCTGTGTCTGTTTTTGCCTGGGGAGCTTGCTTCCTGGGAATTAATTCATTTACACTGACCATGTGTAAGAATTAATGTGTCAGGGTTTCATTTAAAGGTCTTAGAAGTTCTTCAGAAGTCTAGGAAGTTGGAAAGAAGCCCACACACATGGAAAATAGATATTATCTAAGGTTTCTTTCAGGTTTTTTTAATCCCAATGCCTTCCTTCTCTTTATTATTTCTTATTTATCTTATACATTGATTCCTTTGTATATTTATCTTTGCACGTTCTCTATTGTACTGTTAGCTCCTTGAGGGTAGGAGCTGAATTTTGCACCAGTGGTAGCAATCCCATGCTACCAAGCATGGTGCACCCATGCACCAGTGGGGATCACTGCCACTCTAGGTTTTAATAGAGAATTATTGTGGCCAAAAAACTCAACCTAACCCAAAAAGGAAACATACAAAAAAACTAAAATAAAACCAAAAAATCCAACCAAGAAATCCCAAAACAAAACAAAAAGATTGAAATCATTTTTTGGTGTCCAGCCTCCTGAGATGAGCCCCTCCAAAGTTAACCAATTGGCTACTTGAACTACATCCACAGGAAGTGTTACTGGGTCCTCATCCATTCATGTGTAACTCAGATCATAGAAAGTTGCCTAAGGCCCTGAGACATTACAAGACTTGCTCAGGAACACACTATCAGGATGTATAAAAGTCTGGCTTCTTGGCTACCACTGTGCTATACTGCCTCTCACAAATAAAGGGAGGTGGCACAAAGATCTATGTGCCTAATTTGCAAATCAGGGTCTTAGACAACAGACACCCCATTGTGAGTTTGGTAGAAGGATAAAACTCTCCAGCTGGAGAAGTTGCAACAGATTTTCTGGAGGGGATGCAGCTTGAACTTGCCCTTTGATAGATGAATAGTATTTGTCAATGTAGGAAAAAGGGAGGAGCACATTCTCATTGGATAATTACAGGAGTGAAGACCAGAGTACAGATGTAAAGCAAGGCCCGAACAATCCCAAGAGAGCAGGGATTGAACCACCTCATGTGTCCAATCAATATTCTTCCAGCACCTTTCTATGGCTATAGAATATGGAATGGTGCATCCACAGATGATAGGAGGAAATATGGTAAGCATAAGCATAATATGCTGCAGGAGATTCCTCATGATGAACTTGTGCATAAAAAGCAAAAATAAAGATATCATCAAAGATATACAAACATACATCTTTATGTTGTTTGACCATTTTAGCCAAGTCCAACCATTTGTGATCTTATTTGGGGTTTTCTTGTCAAAGATAATGGAGTGGTTTGCCATGTTCTTCTCCAACTTATTTTACAGATGAGGAAACTGAGGAAAACAATGTTAAGTGACTTACTTGGGGTCATACAGTCAGTAAGTATCTGAGGTCATATTTGATCTCAGGTCCTCTTGATTCCAAGCCAGTCATTCTATCCATTGCATCACTTTGTAAGTCTCTCTGCACATGCATACATATATGAGCATATAGACACATAATAGACATATAAACATATATATGTATGTGTTGCAGCAAGTCCAACTTGTGTTCTCTATAAGAATATGAAGGAAAAATTGGCAAAGCCTTGCTAAAACCGAGATGACTTCTATAGCAATAATCATATACAGGTATACATAATTATGTAGATAGTAGATAAGCATATTATATGTATATCACAAAGAAGTGGGGATGTGATGTCGTAGAGCAAGATTCAGCGATAACGGATGGCCACTCCAAGGCTTAAATTGGAATCAGTGAAATGATAAAAGAAGTAGAAGAAAGCTTCTAAAACACTGGACTGAGCCTCTATAACATTTATGGAAGAGTATGGAAAAGAATAGCTTGGGGTAATAAGGTATTAAAGAGCTGTGATCGGCACTAGGGAAGGGATGGAGTACCCACCCTCAGAATATCACAGATCTACTGAAATTATTATTACTAGCTTTCCCCTCACTCTCTTCCACAACTTAGTAATTGCACACACACACACACACACACACACACACACAGAGAGAGAGAGAGAGAGAGAGAGAGAGAGAGAGAGAGAGAGAGAGATTCACATAGTTATACTGTGAAATAGCTGCATATTTTCTCCTATGTGGAGGCCAGAGGTGGATTTAAATGGACGAGTAGCAACTGTTCTCTTTTGCCAGCTAAGGTAACTAAATACATGAAAGAGTTGGAGACCCAAAGGGATGGAAGTCCCCGACTTGCAAGCTGTGTCAAAAGAAAACTTGATGGAATAAGTCGGTGGTCTCAGTTCATTTCTTCACTGACAAGCATCTGGGTTATTGAAAACCCTGCTCTATTTGTCGTCACTTGAAGCCCTTTTTGGCAAAACCAAGGGGGAGATCAAGAATTTTTAAAAGTCACAAGGATGAATGGCCTCAGACCGCTTCAGACTGAACCTGCTGACACGGGCCAGGCCCTGCGGCCCCTGGGACCCTTTCATAGCTCCCTGAAGTTCGAGACAATGGATCTGGCTTTTAGATTTAAAAAAAAATTTCAAAGAAGTCAGTCCCATTTTGGTGGTGCCTGAAGTCTAACCTTAGAAGCACTTAGGTGGCACACAATACAGAGAGCTAGATGTAGAGCAGGAAGACTTGAGTACAGATATGACTGCAGACACTAGCTTTGTGACTTAGGGCAAGTCACTTATCTTCAGTGTTGCCATCTGTGAAATGGGGATAATAATAGTATTAAGCTTCCAGGGTTTTAAAGATAAAATGAAACAATATTTGTGAAACACTTTGAAGACGGTTTTATAATGCTAGCTGCTGCTATTGTTGCTGCTGTTCCTCCTTTTCCTGCTACTACTATTACTAACACTACTGTTCCTGCTCCTGCCACACTACTAGTTTTACTACTACTACTTCTTCTGCTTCGGGTGCTGCCATAACATCAGCTACTATTTACTACTGCTGCTATTGCTGCTGATAGTAGCACTACTTAATTCAGCTATTGTTACTACTTAACTGCTACTGCTGCTGCTGCTGCTGCTAGTAATATATACTATTATTGCTGCTGCTGCTAGTGATATTTATTATTACTACTGCTGCTGCGGCTGCTACTACTAGTAATATTTACGATTACCACTGTTGATAGTAATTACTGCTACTGCTGCTATGGTTACTACTTACTGCTGCTGCTACTCTCATTGCTTACTGTTGCTGCTGCTGTTCCTAGTGATATTTAGTGCTGCTGCTGCTACTGTTACTACTTACTGCTGCTGCTGCTTGCTGCTGCAGCTGCTGTTACTTATTGCTGCCATTGTTACTACTTGCTGCTGCTGCTACTGTTACTACTTACTGTTGCTGCTGCTGCTACTGCTGTTACTTACTACTGCTGCTGCTGCTACTAATAATATTTACTGCTGCTTCTGCTACTATTTACTATTGTTGTTGGTAATATTATTTACTACTTCTGTTACTGCTACTATTTACTATTGCTATTGATGCTGATGATAATTCTATTTGCTATTTCTGCTGTTACTATTTCCTGTTGCTCCTGATACTAGTTCTACTTAGCACTGTAGCTGTTGCTGATATTACTATCTTTGCTGCTGACTACTGACACTGCTATGATTTGTTGCTTCTTCAGAACTGCTACGACTGTGCTGTTGCTACTTCTTCTATTACACCACCACCACCACCATCAGAATAAACCAGGCCCACCGTCAAATCTTAATGTTTAACTTGGTGGTTTGAGGTAGAAGCAATAGGGACTCCCTATTGAGTAAATTTTAACTACTTTATTTGACCTTTGAGATCTCCAAAATTAGACACCAGTAAAACTTTTCGGCTTTTCTTGTATTACAACTTCCTATAAACTATGTCTTCCTGTCAAAGTGGACTACACTTTGCCCCTTAATTAAAAAAAAAAATTGTTTTGGACTTAATTTGCTTCATTTCCTCAACTGTCAAATGGGGATGCTCCTAACTCCAGAAATGTTGTAAGTATCAAAAGATTTTGTATTTGTGTTTGTGAAATGCTTAGAACAGAGCCTGGCACATAGTAGGTAAGATGTAAATGCTTATTCCCTTGTTTTCCTCTTTGGGGAATAGAGGGAAAATAAAATAAGAGCTTTAGATACTGAGCAAAAAATAGTGAGATTTCTTACTGGTTCTTCAGAACAAAGCCAACACGGACAAGTTTGTAGATGAGTTATTAGAAGGTCAAAACCATACTGATATAAGACCTAGTTATGAATCCTTTTATATTTTTATATTTCCTTTATTTTTCCTTCTAGCTCCTTTTATATCTTTTATATCTCCTTCTATTAGGGAATTGGTAAGTCTCAAACTGGGGGTAAATCTGCAAGTGGATATCAAGTGATCTCCAAAGGAAGAGTGGAAGGAAAAGGACCTAGACCCATCATAATGGATTCACTGATTTTCAAGCATGTGTTTATCTTCTTGACGTATATTGCTATTTTATTATCTTTTATATTTGCTATTGTACTTTTGAGGGTTCAAAGGTGGATTCTTTTTAAAATAGATATTATTTTCTTCAGGTTACATATAAAGATCATTTTTAACATTCATTTAAAAAAATGAAGTCCAAATTTTCTCTCTCCCTTCCTGATTTTCCCATCATAAGCAATTTTATATAGGTTCAATAGTGCAAAACATATTAGTTGTGTTGTGAAAGACTAAAAAAGCTTAAAAATACAGAAAGTAAAAAAAAAACATATGGTTTAATTAACACACAGAGTCTATCAGTTTTTTTTTTCCCTTTGGGGGTGAATAGCACTTTTTATTATGAGTCCTTTGGAATTGCCTTGAGTCATATTGCTGAGAATAGCTACATCCTTCACTGTGGAGCATCATACATGATTGCTGTTACTATGTACAATGTTCTCTCGGTTCTGCTCACTGCCCTTTGCATTAGCACATGTAAGTCTTTTCGGGTTTTTCTGAAATCTACCTGCTCTTCATTTCTAATTCTTTAGCCAGAATTGCACAGCAATATTCCACTCTCTCATATACTTCTTCAGCCATTTGATGGACATTTCAATGTCCTATTTTTCATCACCACAAACAACTGTTATAATTTTTGTTTTGCACAAATAAGTCCTTGTAAAGATTTATAAGTAGATTGTAGACCTAGTAGTGAGTTCAAGGGCATGAGCATAGCTTCAAATTGCTTTCCACAATGATTGGATCAGTTCAAAGATGAACTCTTTATGGCAAGAGATGATTCACTTTTTTGTATGTCCACAGTGTCTGACATATAATAGGTGCTTAATAAATGTTTATTGAACTGAAGTGAACATTCCCCTTTCATTATTCAAAGATTTTATCTCCTTACAGTAAAATTTTAGGTTCACATTATTTATTCCTACTTTGCACACAAGCTCCTGAAGCCATGGATATTGTTCAATCAAATGATAAGATGTTTATGTATATATTCACACATGAATATATATACAAAGAGATACAGAGAGACATAGACATAAAGATAAAGCATAAAGGGCAGTTAGGTGGCTCAATGTATAGAATGATGGATCTAGAGCTGGGAAGACATTAGACTTCCTAAGTTCAAATATAGCCTCAGATACTCCTCTAGCTATATGAACCTGGGTAAGCAATTTAACCCTGTTTGCCTCAGTTTCCTTATCTATAAAATCAGCTGGAGAAGAAAATGGCCAATCATTTTAGTATCATTGCCAAAAAAACAAACAAACCCAAATGGGGTCACAGAGTCGGACAAACTGAAGTAAATGAACTTTTTGTTACCACTTCTCTCTTCTATTTTACTACTAAATATTTCATTGTTGTTCTTTCTTTGTATTTCCTTATTTCCTTCTCTAGCATCCCATTTAACTGCTTAATTCAGAACCTTTTTCTCTCTATACCCTCCCATCACAGTTTGATAATTTCTTGATTCAATAATTGAGTCTTTGGCTAAACACTGTTTTCCAAACCACTTTCAATGCACTCATTTTCCAAAGGGTTAGTATACTGGTATTTTAAACCATAGTCCAGATGACCAACTTCTGCTCTTTAGCCAGGAGCTACTTTCCATATTTCCATTTTGCTTCCAAGCTCATGACCTTCAACTCAACGAACAAAAGATACCACCATAAATACCCCCCACATCCTTCAGATTCTTACCAAGGACTTTAAAGCCATTAGAGATATATTCCAGGTTTCTTTTGGCAGTTCTATTCATTCCCACATGAATCAACATAAGAGGGTAACAGTTGGTGTGTTTGACAACTCTTGGCAGCCTCTCAGTTAAATCTCATGGAAACATTCTAGGAAGACCAATTAGTCTTGTGAGTGCTTCATATTCCTTAACAGAGGCCCCCCACCCATTAAGGTACTTCACTTCTTCCTAGAACCTAGAACAAATTAATTTGAACCTCTTAGCTTTTGTGAGTCCTTTCCCTTTTTTTCTTCTAGATTTAACTTCTGGAAAAAGTCTTACCTATTATATTAAATGAGCCAAGATTTTTTTTTCTCTTGCTCATCTGAAACACTTCTTGATATTGGCTTAATTTCTCTTCCCCTTCTTGATTTCTTTTTCTTTTCATTTATCTGATGTTGCCTCCATCCCAAGAACCCTTCATTCTCTCCAATAAAGCAAAGAAAAATTTTCAAGCCTTTTTACCTTCTCCTCAAATAGAGACCATCTTGTATTTCTAACATTCATGACTGCTGAGTCAGTGGGAAATGAGAAGATTTGAGGTTGTTGGGAGAGTTTTTTGAGGATCCATTCCTCCTGGATTTAAAGAGGATTTTTTTTACCTGTTGTGAATAATTTAGCTGATTGTTTTTCATATATTTTCTCAGTTGAACTCCTGATTCTGTAGGGACTCTTTAGAAAACAGCCAGGTTGGCCCCCTCTTTTTTCTGTTTACCTGTGATAATTGGGTAAGTTGTTAGCAGAGAGTGTGATTCACTAGGTGTTAACCTGGAACCTTTCACAGAAAATGCCAAACACAGGAACTTTGACTAGAAGATTGCAAAGACTTTTACTTATGTTTCACATATCTTTTCACTCTCTTGTGGTGCTCCTCCTTATCCAAGCACTCAATAAATTCTTGTTGATTGATTGATTTCATTTTTCCCTGTGCTCTCTTATCTCCATCATTCTGCAACTGACTGTTAATAAAATGATACTCTGAGTTTACATATTGCCTGAATTCCAGGTTCTCAAAGTGTCTCACTCATAGGACATCTTTTATTTTCAACATCACTGTGAGGAAGAGGAAACATATAGTCACACTTACCTTATAGATGCTCAGTCTCTGAAACACATCTATTTAACCCCTTTCAAACTCAGAGCCAGAGTGAAACCAAAACACGTAGACAAAGACACACACAGGTGACAGAGAGAGAGAAAGAGAGAGAGAGAGAGAGAGAGAGAGAGAAGGAATTTTCCTTAAACACGTACCAGTTCTTCCTAATGATGATAATCGTTATTACTTAATATTATATATATATATATATATATATATATATATATATATATTTATAATCATTTAAATTCATCTAGCACATCAAGGCTTGCAATATTCTTAAGGCTCATTATTTCCTTTGATCTAGTGGCTCTCTATTGCTCTAGGATCAAATACAAAAATCCTCTCTTTGGCATTCAAAACCTTTTATAACTTCCCTTTTCCCCCTCCATTCATTTCCAGTCATCTTATATCTTTACAACATGTAAGAATTTGTAATTCTTTTTTTTTGTTGTTGTTTGGAGAGGCAATCTGGGTTAAGAGAATTGCCTGAACCATGCAGCTAGTGAGCACTAAGTGTCTGAAGCTGGATTTGAACTCAAGTTCTTCTGACTTTAGGGTTGGTGCTTTATTCACTCCACCATCTAGCTTCCCTTCTTTTAAAATTTTGAGTTATAAATTTGTTCCCATCCTCCTCTCTCCTCTCATTGAGATGGCAACTAATTTGATAAAGGTTATGCATGTGCAGTCATGCAAAAATATATTTTTTCATATTAATCATGTTTTTAAAAAATCACAGACCAAAAAACCCCAAGAAAAACAAAGTAAAAAACAGTATGTTTTGATCTTCAATCAATTCTTTCTCTGGAGATGGATAGCATTTTTCACTATGTGTCCTTTGGAATTGTCTTAGATCATTGTACTACTGAGTTTAGCTAATTCATTCATAGTTGTTCATCATTGCACAATTATTGTGCAATGTTTTCTTGGTTCTGCTCACTTCACTTTACATCCGTGCATACAAATATTTCCAATTGCTTTTTTCCCCCCTGAAATACACCTATAGCATATGATTGTAATGGAATAATATATTAGCACAATATTATTCCATTACAACCATATACTATAACATTATGATCCATTCCACAATTCATGGGCATTCCCATTAATTTCCAATTCTTTGCTACCGCTAGAAAAGCTACTAGAAGCATAGGTCATTTTACTTAGAAATAAATGTCCTTAAGACATAGATGTAGTAGCACAGTTTCTAGGTCAAAGGATATACATGGTTTTATTGCCCTTTGGGCATAGTTCCAGATTGCTTTCCATTATGATGGGATCATTTAATAGCTATCAATAAAGCATTAGTGTCCCATTTCCCACCCTCCATCATTTGTCATTTTCTTTTCATTTAGTCAATCTGATGGGTGTAAGGTGGTACTTTGTAGTTTTTAAATTTGAATTTCTCTAATCAATTTAGAGTATTTTTTCATATAATTATAGACAGCTATGATTTCTTTGTGTGAAAATTGTTTCATATCCTTTAACCAATGATAAATTGAAATATGGCTTATATTCTTATAGATTTGACTCAGTCCTCTTTTTATTTCGGAAATGAAGCCTTTATAAGATAAACTTGCTGTAAAATCCTCCTCATCTTCTGCTTTTTTCCTAATCTTGACTGCATTGGTTTTGTTTGTGTTAAAACATTTTAAATTTAATGTAATCAAAGTTATCCATTTTATATCCCATACTACATTCTTGTTTCATCATAAATTCTTCCATTTCCCATAGATCTGACAGGTAAACTATTCCATCCTCCCCTAATTTGCTTCTCCTATCATCCTGTATGTCTAAATCATGTACCCATTTTGACTTTATGTTGGTCTATACATAATTTCTGACAAACTACTTTCCAGTTTTCCCAGAAGTTTTTCTTTTATCAAATAGAGAATTCTTGTCCCCAAAGCTTGGATATTTGGGTTCATCAAGAACTATTTTACTATGATCATTTACTACTATATATTGTGTACCTAATTAATTTCATTGATTTGCAGCTCTTTTTCTTAATAGATTGTTAGGATGATGACTCTGGGGATTTTCATGGGACTGTGCCCCTATAGCTGGAATATTCTCCTCTCTTATCTAAGCCTTTGATTTCACTGACTCTCTTTAAGTATCAATTAAAATCCCACCTTCAACAGGAAGCCTTTCCAAATCTTCCTTAATTCTAGTGCCTTCCCTCTGTTGATTATCTCCAATATATCCTGTATAAAACTTGTTTGTACATAGTTATTTGCATATTGTCTCCCTCATTAAGCTGTGAACTCCTTGGTAGCAGGAACTTTAACAAAAATCTTTTTATGCATCCCAGAGCTTAGAAAAGAGCCAGAAATATACTAGGTACATAGATAGAAAGAAAGATAGATAGAAGAGAGCTATAGATATAAAGATAGAGATAATATATAGATGATATATATATAAATATTTATATCTATCTATACACATATATATCTATATCTTTATATATATGTGTGTGTGTTTGTGTATCTATATTATTATGTGTGCCTATATATGTACATCTGTTACCTTTTATGTGAATAACATTATACTCACTTTAAAGAAGGAAAAAAAGTGTTAAGTCCAAGATGCTGATAATTTCACTTTTCAGGGACAGAAATCTCTTTCGAGTGCTGTTTTCTCAAGAGTCTCTGTCCTCAGGAGGATCTGGAACAGAAGAAGACTCAAAATTTCTGTCTGTCATTAGTAAGACAAATTGGCTGGATAGCATGGCTTCTCGGATGCATGGAATGGGGATTGAACAATGGGACTTGCGTGAGAGACAATGACAATTGCAGAGCTGAGTTTCTTTCCGAATATGGCATGAGCCTTATACAGTCTACATTTAAAGTAATCCTATGGCTGTTGGTAACGAAATGGTTAGGGTTTCTCCCCTTCACCTGAGATGGATCCGTCTGGTTGCTTGGAAGAATATCCCACGTTACAGATTTTGATGCTTAAAAACTGGCCATTAAGTTATGCATTCCAAGTTAAACGTTTGAATAAAGATGGATTTGTGGGGGTAGTTTTATTGACAGGTGGCAGATAGTCCCAAAGGTAGTGGAGGGAGGGGGGGTTGTTGCTGTGATAAGATGCTTTGAAGACTTAGTGTTACTCCATATCTTCAGCGACTGCGTCTTTGCTGAAGTGATGAGCTCTGCATGAACACACTCTCCACATTTTAAATGGGTTGTCTGGGGCTGCTGCAGCATAATCTACTGTGAAATAAGGCACTTGGAAAGCTAAATTATTCCCAGGGCCTCGAATGCAAGTTAGAGTTCCATGGCAGGGAGCTGTTAGGGTCCTGTTTGATAGCAGTAAAAGGCAAAAATGACTTTGGCCCTGCTCCCTTTGTCACTCAGCCTGGACACTTACCTCTCTCACAGGAGTAAGATTCATAGTCCAGTGAGCCAGAAGAAAGGGTAGTAGAAGGGAGGACTCGGGATTTTCCTTGATTCCCTAGAGAGAAACTTGACTCTGACAAAGGCACAGCACGCTGGGCTTCTCCAACCCTTCCTGGGACAGAGTCCCTAGAGACTCCCCCGAAATGGTATCTTTCTTCCCTTGAATGCTGGAACGTCTTTCTTTTCCAGAACTAATCAGGGATTCCAGAAGCTCCACACAGATCTCAGAGAAGGCAACATACTGAAGTCACATCACATTAGATACACAATTACAATGACAGTTAGTCAATACACAAACTCACGGCACAGCACTGAACAAACCCCGGGGAAATTTTAAACCATTGCCTGACCTAAAATTCCAGTTAATTTTTAAAATACAAACTGAATCAGAGTGATGCCATGGAAGGCCTCTTGGATTCAAAGAAAAAAAACTGCACTATGTAAGAGATGACAGCCACAATTCAGAGATGCAGGAGATCATGTCGATTCAAGAACAAAAAAGCAGAATTTATTATATGCCTACTGTGTTCCAGATAAGGCTCTGGGGAAACCAGATCAAAAATGCAATAATTCCTGTCATCAATGAGTCTATAGTTTATTGAAATTCTCTGAATTTTATTTTTTTCCATTCACAAAAAAATCTATTTATTAGTCATGTGGTTTTAAAAATCTTTTAAAAGTGATAACTCAGAATTCCCCAGGGCTTTAATGTCATTCCCAATGTCTCCATGGGCAAAACTCGTTTTGAATTTTCTTATGTGCAAAATATAGGAACAGGAGTAGAAGGTCTGAATGGTTCTTTCTGGTATTGTGATGTTATTTTATTAAACTTAGTCTTGTAAAGTTTTTCCTCACAATCACCCAATGAGGTAGGCAGTGCAACGAGTAATATTCCTATTTTGATGGAGAAACAGAGATTGGATTGTGACTCAACCATAGTCACATAGTTAGGATGGCCTAACGTTATGTTCAAACTTGGGTCTCATGACACAAATGCAAACATTCATACCCTTACCTGGGCCTACTCTGTCTACAAGAAAGTATATCTGGGTCCCTGAAACCTCACAAGATATCTTGAGGCTTAGGAGCTAGATTTCCCTCTTAAGGACCCCACCTTAAACTCAAACCACTCTGACTCTCAAGATTGGTCAACAATAGGTCCCAGGCCAAGCCCCACATGGTCATCGTTTGCACCCTGCCTCTTTCAGTGAATGTAAATAGCACTCTGGGCAAATATTTTTTTCTAGGTAAATAAGGGCATTCTCTGCCTCATTTCTTACTAACATTACTCACCATTTGGGCAAATGAGACCTCTTAAAGATCTTATCTTAAAAAGACCAAGGTCTACCACTATATCTAAGACCATCTCCAGTTGTCCTGATATACACTTGGCTTATGGGGCTCAGATGATTCTGGAGGATAAAGTGAAGCTGGTGGCTTTGCACAGCTCTCCCTTGCTTAAATCTAATTCACTTGAATGTCATAGCATCAACTCTTTGATGTCATGGTCCTCCTTGAGAACAACAGCAGTGATCTCTCCACCACATCAGTCAGAATAGAAAGATAGTTACTAAAAATATCCTCCCATATTTCTCTACAATTTTGATCACAATATCATGGTCTTCTACATTCTATCCCTTGGATCATTATTCTGAGGGACTCAAGATTCATGGTGAAGCAGCCTCTCAAACTCAACTAGGATAAAATCATGCAGAAAGAAGTAAGCAGAAGTAGGAGGACTATATACCTAATTACGACAATAATGTGAATGAAGACAGCACTGAGAAAACCAGCCAAACTCTGATTAATTTTAATGACCAATTTGGGCTCTAGGGATCAGATGATAAAACACATTTCCCTTCTCTCTGTAGAATTGCAGGAGACTACAGCTGGGGGCTGTTGTATATACTGTCAGATGTACTTGCTTCTCTCTCTCTCTTTTTTTTTTTTTTTTTTTTTTTTTGGTCTGTGTTACAAGGGAAGATTCAGTGAGGAGAAGAGTATTGGGAAACATCTATATTAAAATTCAAAAAAATCATCAATAAAAGGGTTTTTTTTTTAATTTGTAGAAAATAGAAAAGATATCTCAGAAATGGAATTTAAGAAATACCCTGTTTTTCAAGAAAGAGAAGAAAATGGAATAGGAAGAATATGAGTTTGATTTCAATTCTTGACACAAGTCTAGAATGCATTTTAACTGGATGGTTAGAAAACACCCAGAAAAAGGAAGTGGTGAATATAAAAAACCAAAATGACCTCATCAAGAACTTGCTGTGTCTGATTAGCCATTTTCTTTTCTCCAAGAGGAATACAATTTGTAAAGTTTACCTACGTTCTAGGTTTGCAAAACACTGACAGAGTAGTTTGTGACACTTTTATGGATAAGATGGAAATAAATGGACCACACCATACTAGTTATATAGATTTTGAATTGGCTGAATGACTAAACCCAAGTGAAATACATTAAATGAGTTGATATCATGTTTATGTGTGTGTGAGTGTGTGTGTGTGTGTGTGTGTGTATGTGTGTATAATGTTTTGCAAATCTTATATTGGCAAATAAATGTTAGCTAAGGATATTGTTGCTATTTTAACAAAAAATAAATCACAAACCCATATATATATGTATATATATATATATATATAGTATATATGTATATATATTATATACATATGTAGTAGGCACTGACTAAATATTTGATAATTTGAGATATGTATTCAAAAAAAATGGATATGCATTTAGCTTTTGAGAGAGACTATGGCTGGTAGAAAAAGAGTTCTGGAACTGGAATTAGGAGTTTTCTGGATTCTAGTCCTTGTGCTGATACTTTATGCCTGTGTATTTCTGGGTAAATGCAAGAATCTCTCTGAACCTTTCTTTTTCTTCATTTACAAAATGGAGATAATGCTAGTATAACCTAACCCACAAGGATTGTTTTGTGGAAATCCCTTGGTAAATTTTTAAGTATTCTAGAAATAGGAATTGTAATATGTTCATATACTTGCTTTATTTATTTAATTAATTTAATTTAAATTAATTAAAGTAAATAATTTAATTCTTTAATTTTTCCAGATGCATGCAAAAATCGTTTTCAACATTCACCTTTGCAAACCCTGTGTTCCAAGTTTTTCTCCCTCTCTCCCTCCCTCTACTTTCCTTAAGACAGCAAACAATCCAATATAGATTAAACATGTACCATTCTTCTAGATAAGTTTCCCTATGCTAATGCTGTGCCTATGCAGAGAGGCATCTTGGGATACCAGATAGTGAACTGACATTAGCACCTGGAAGGTCTACATTCATGAGCGTCTCTGATATATACTTACAGTGACTTCATAGACAAGTGACTTAATGTCTTAGGCAGCTCTCTTAAACTGTGTGTTTCGGATGAATAGAAAATCTGAATAAAGGATAATTCCACACCGTGTTTCTTACACTAATTAAATCATAGGTCTAGCATTCCCTCCTCTCTAAAAAGCTATGTGTAAAACTGATAATGCTTGTTTCACACAAATATACTATATGTGTATATTTATATATATTTGGCATCTATATATAATGTTATATCTACTTTATATAATATAGATCATATACATGCACATATATAATATATGCATATACATATAATATACACATTACATATTATACATAAAATATATACATATCTGTATATTTGAAGGACTCGCAGCATTCATTCACTACCCCAAAACAAATGTCACTTTTTTTTTTATATTAAAGCAAAAGCTGATCTTCATTTAATCTCCTGGGCAAGAAAAATGGTTGCTGTGCTACATATAGACCTCCTATAGCCATCAAAGTTTCTCCATGGGGAAAACATTGTGATACTTTCCTTTCAACATTAACTTTCATGATTAGAACAGGACTTGAACTTTTAATTTCCTTCAGAAAACCCCCAACAAAGCTCCATTTGATTGTTCGGTTTAATGAACCTGGTTAATTACTGAGTTAAATTCCCTGCCCCCCATCCCAACCCCCGAAAAAAAATTGTTAATAAGTTGAGATTATTGCCTGCTGCCTCTGTTTAACCAAATTAAGTGAATATTCATGAAAGGCTTAAATTGAAGCTTTATTAAAAAAGAAGCCAGCAACGGAAGAAAGTATTTTTTTCCACTTATTAATGTTGTTACAGGAGTGTGGCTTGTTGCCAGGCTTTGCTGCTTATAAACACAAGCAAAAATCCAAACACCGTTGAAGCCTTGCTTTGGAGAATTAGTTATTTTAGGGGTCCAGCTCATGTCCGACCGGGGACCCTCTGCTCTTGAAACCTCTTTCCGTCGGTCTCTTCCATCGGCTCCCCAATATTCTGAGGCCTGGTCAGAGCCAGGTTCTTTCCACAGCCCACCCCAAATGTCTGCCTGCTACCAGCCAGTGGCTTTTACGGGATCAAAATCAAACACCTGAGCTCAGTTAGTCAAGGGAAAATGACCCAGACCTGAGCTAATTGATTTTGCTCAAATGCTATTTTGTTTGAATGTACATAATTTTAATTTTAATAAAGGTCCTACCCTCTCATCTCCCTCACAATCATTTCCTTTCTGCTTGCCAATTGTATGCCAACTGAAATGGTTTCTTTCATGAGGCAAATGTCTTGTTCTGTGACAATGATCTTTCTAAAGGGATAAAAGACATATTAAAATGGGAATTGACCTGCTAAATTCCCGGGTTCAGAGCTACTACTTAATTCATGGCGTGGACAAAATGCGCCAATGCTCCTAGATCTCTACGACATTTTGGACTTTTCATGGCATTGTTTTCTCTGACCTTCTAGGAAAACCATCCAAACCAATCATTTAACACCAATAGAGTGGGCGCTTTATAAAAGATAAAGAGAGGCAGGAAGAAAATAGGTTTAGAGGAGCACCCCCTCTTCATATGCTTCCATTAATTTGAACTCCTACATTGAGAAGGCTGGCTGTGACACAGGCCCATTTAGTGAAACGATGAAATCCAAACGTTTATTGAGTCTGTGCTTCGAATCAACAGGGCTCTCCTCACATTGAGTTGCCGCCAATTATCCTGCATGCAATTATGAATATCCCAGAAGCAAGCAGATGGAGAAGAGTTTTGTTTTCAAATGGGGGAGAAACCAATATATAGAAAGAAAAGGCAGCTTGTTCATTTGAACCATCTCCAAGTGGCAAGTGGCCAATCAGTGAAGAGCTCAAGAGCCAATATGGGCCCTTAGGATCTTTGTGACTTCCCATAGAAGATGGGGTTTGGGGGTAGAGACAGCAGGGCTTTTTCTAAAGACACCATTGACCCCCTGTCACCCCATAACATTTTAGTATGGCTGTGCAAAGCAAGCGTGAGAGGATTCCCCCCATAGATAATAAGGGAAAAGAACTTAAAAAGGTAATATATGATGTGGTTTTCAACTTGGATACTACTGGTGCAGTGAAATTTGTAGGAACCAAGGAATCTGATATGCCAACCCCTCCTTTTATTGATAAGGAACTTGAAGCCTAGAAAGAGAGAGAGAGGTTAAACAATTTGCCTAGAATCCCCCCATTTATAATGAGGGCAGGCAGGAGAAGATCCACTGTTATTTTTTTCTGTCCTTTACTCCTTCCATTTTTCCAAAGTCATGCTAATTTAAGTGTCATTAGGCCAAATGTTCCTCTCATGTTCTTGACATCAATGAAGTTCATGAGGAGTGGGGAGGAAGGTGTTTAGCGTAGATGGGCACTCTGTGGTTACTGCATGGGAGGCAATACATGAGTCACACAAGATGGCATGGAGAGCATGATGGGAAATGATATCCACATAGATGAGACTGGACTATTACATGATAGATGAAGTGGAGTTCCTGAATGGGTACCAAGGCTTGGGATGTTGTTTTTTTTTTTTTTTAGTGGGGAAGGTAATTCAAGGAAATCCAGCAAATTCACTCCAATTCAGGCAAATATATTCATTCCAAAAGTATTATTTGCAAATTCTATTGGGTCCTGATACATACAATATTTATACATATATTTCATATGTGTATATATACATGCATGTATATACATTTGTATAAGTATAGTTATTATAAGTATATATACACATGTGCGTATATATGTAAACACTGTATATACTGTGTATATGTGTACATATGTGTATATATCTACCTATCATTTTATTTATCTATCTGTTGTTGTAGTAGAGTTTTTTCATTCATCCCCTACTCTTCTTGATCTCATTTGGACTTTCTTGGCAAAGGTCCTGGACTGATTTGCCATTTCCTCCCTCTTTCACTACTTTTCTGTTCCTTGCCCCCCCCCTTCCTCCTTCCTTTCCTCCCTCCCTCCCTCCTTCCCTTCTTTCCCTTCCTCCTCTCCTCCCTGCTCCCTTCCTTCTCTCCTCCCTTCCTCCTTCTCTTCTCCCTCTTTCCTTCCTCCTTCTTTCCTTCCCTCCCTCCTTCCTTCCTTCCCTCCCTCCTTCCTTCCTTCCCTCTCTCCTTCCCTCCTTCCTTCCTTCCTTCCTTCCTTCCTTCCTTCCTTCCTTCCTTCCTTCCTTCCTTCCTTCCTTTTCTTTCTTCTTTGCCAAAAAGCATGCTTATGATTTGGTAAATGACAGAGACAGGTTGATGGAAATTACCTCAGTGGATCTTGGTATGATTCAGAAATAAGACTTTGAGAAATATTGACACATTTAAATATATTTCAGACACGAGTTATCTAGTATCTGTTTTGATTGTGGGTTCGGAAGAGGGTGTAGGAAGTGGGAAGGAGTCTAAGAAATATATTACAGGCACAAAGCAATTCTCTAAGTGCTGTAGAAGACAATGAGACTGTTCTTGGTTTAAACAGGTGATTGCCCCCATCCCATGAAATAGATCCTCAAGGCCACAATTGTCACAGTTAATAATGTCAGAGAAATGAGAAGATTTGGCTATAATAACAGCAATAATAGTGTCAATGTAAAATCAAGGGGTGCATATCCTTCTGCAGTTGAGAAATACATTCCCTGCCTCGTGGTTGTGTCTGGTTTTTTTTCCTTCCTTTAGGGGAAAATTGGCTTGTCTGCTATGTTTGCTGAGCCTTGTCTCAGATAGCATTTTCCCTACCCTGCTACTAAGGTAGTCTACTAGGCTGCCTGAGGAAGAAGAAGCTGGCTTATAACTGAGAAATATGGAGCAAGTCAAAACTCCCATGCTGAGCAAGAGAGGAACTGACTTCTTAGTGGCTACTGTACTTCCAGCCTAAAATACAGAGAATGATCCTGTTTCTAAAAAAAATCAGAGATAATCTCTCCCATTGGATAATAGATACCATGGATAATAGAACCATGCTACTGATGGTTCCACATTTTGATAATAACCTTAGTATGGACATCTGTTTAGCCAACTACAAGCCACCAGCCTCGGTCTCCCCAGGAAAGCCTGCATCTTCATTCTCTTAGATTGAACAATAGCAAAAAGATTTGGATACTTTAAATGGAACTGGACCAAGACTCCAAAGCTGGGAGTCTTAGATTTTTATATTTATCTATTAGGCTCTTTTCTCCCTTGGGATCTTCCTCCTTAAAAAATACAACAATAATTTTTGCCTAGTAATTTTCTAACTATTTTCACAAACCACTAATTTGTTTTGTCATCACATTGACCCTATAAAAGAAGGTGGGTTGAAATAATCCCCACTTTATGGAAGAGGAAATGAAAATGGCTCAGATTATTTACCACTGCTTTCAGAGACTGGTGGAGATGGAATCCTGGGAATAGCCAGCTCTTCAAACATCAGCCTGACAGATGTAGTCATCATCTTGGGGAGCACCTCAACACCTACTCCCATCCCCTCCCTAATACCAGCTGTGAACCAGATGTCATGAAGAAACCTTAACCAAAGCAGCAGTGGGCCCTGAGGGAGTGGCGGGAGGTTGCATGTGTCAGCTAGAACAATTCATTGCCACCATTCTCAAGCAACACATTTCTCCCCACCAGGTGGATGCAAGACAGCACCTTATGCTCAGGAGACTGGGGAAGAGGGGTGTTTCCCTCTCCCTGCTCCCCTGTTTCTAGCCTGACTTACGAAGCCATGTTTCAATCCATGGAGACTTTGCCACCACCAACACTAACATCATCACAATGGTTGATATTTTAATGGTTTGATATTTGAAAAATGCTTCACGTCTATTCTCTCATTTGATCTTCATAATGATTGTTGTTTCATCCACTCTGCTGTTAATTCTCTCTCCCTTCTACCCCTCTGTTCATACATCCCCCTGACAGTCCTTAGATTGTAGTTTGTATTACAGCTTTGTATAATTATCTCATCTTTTCTCCTAAGATGTTTTTCCTATAGAGTAAGGTTCAATTCTAGTTTTTTTTTTAAATCTACACTACGATTGATAAACATTTTGCCATTCCTCAGTAAGTACTTAAACATACTTAATGGGTGAATGATTGAACACATTATAGGGACTAAAGAGTTCAGAAGATAGAGTGGCTAATTCATATTTAAATGCTACTAATGGAGTGAAATATAAGGGATCACATAAAGGACAACAGCTTACATATTCTTAGCAATATTTGAAGCAGTCAGTCAATGCGATTTCTCTAATTTGAGAGGTTTTGTGACATTCTAGGGATAACAACGTATGGGGGTTTGAGGTCTAATCCAGATTCATAACTCACTGTGTGATCCTCCACAAATCATTTCTTCTCCTCTGAGCCTTAGTTTCTTTATCTGGACCAAGACGCCTTATCGCCTTCTAATATACTGTGATTTTTAAGACTTGTCATGGCCTTAATTTGCTATAATTTAATTTTGTCTATATAGGCATGTCTTAAAATCCATTAACCCAAGTGCCATTGGGATAAATCAGACATCAAAAGGTGACAGTGTCTTACAGTGCAGCTTTTAAGGGGGGAGGGCTATTGAATCAATTAATCAATCACACCCACCACAATTGAAATAATTAACAAGATCCTATGTACTGGCACCTTTATTAGGTAAAAATAAATTAATCGAATAAATGAGTCAATCAAAGATATTAAACTAAGGCCAAAGGACATAGTTTATCAAGCTGAGAAAGAGTAGCCTGATTCCAGCTATTAGATGAAATAAAATGACAAGACATAAGAAGTGCATTGGGACTGAGTAAAGAGATTCGGTGATCCCTATGGGCTTTAAAGAAAGGGCAGGGCAGTCTGGAAACCGGCATTGAAACATCTGGCTAGCCAGAGGGAAGAGAGTCATCTAGACAAGTTCCTAAAATGGGATTTTTTGAGATGGAGAAGATCCTCTGTCTCCTCCTCTCCCCCAAGCTCAATCTTGATGAAAAGATTGCTTATTGAACCGGAAAGCTTTTAGTCTCACTGGTAATCATTGGAATAGCATTGTCTGATACTAACATTGTTGATGTTATGTGCCATGGACACGTCGGCGCAATGGAAGGAGTTGGGCACAGTGAAGAAGGAAACCACCATGATGACTTCTGGCAACCAAGAGCTAGGAGTTACCTCTTTCTTATATTTGCTCTTAGCAGGTCTACTTTTTATGGAAACTGAGAGACACAAAGTATGAGTATACACCTGTGTGTATTTATCCTATAATGGGCTCCTGGATTGTGGACCTGCTTTCTGCCAACTTTACTTATTGTACCACGTTGGTAAATAGTTGTTTCTAAAGGCTAATTAAGCCTGACTGCCTAAGTGATATCAATAGATGATCAATGGGGAAAGAAAACCAGTGGGGGTTTATGAGCCACAGAAATTGAAAAATGCCTGTCCCTCTAATTAACACTAGAATCCCGAGAAGAGAGGTAGCCACCTGCTCCATGGGGACCAAGAGAATAGCATCAGAGTACATAGTTTTACACCATGACATGACTTTATGAGTAAATAAAGGCAAGTTAGAAAAAATAGAAGACACTGGCTGGGAATGGAGCATTGTCTCTAAATCACAATTGATTTTGTAGCAGAAGAAATGGCTGGATCTTCCTCAATACCACTTCCTGTATACAGAAGAATCTCACAGATGGAAGTTCAGGTTATCTATTCATCTTCTTCCTGATAAAGATTTCCTTCTAGTAATAATAACAATTTATACAGCATCATGAACCATGTGTCGGGCTAAGAATTTTATACTCTATCTCATTTGAGCTTTACAACAACCCTGCCATTATTCCCATTTTTTAAGTGAACAAACAGTGGTTCAATGACTTGCCTAGAGTAGCTGAGGTCAAATTTGAATTCAGGTTTTCCTGACTCCATTGTGCCACCTCGCTGGCTCTATAAAATTCTCCCCCCCTCAAAGAAAAGTCATCGAGATTTCATTTCATGAACTTTAGCGAGGGGGTGAGGAGGAAGGGAATAGAAGGGTAGGACACTACTTTTTCAAGAGCCTATTCTTCGTCAGGTTGGCCCTGGTTATGGCAGTGGTCTATAAGCAGCCTTCTCTACTTCCATGCATGGATAGAGTTCTTTGCTGAGCTGTTCTCTCCCATTATTTATTTATTGTCTCTCTATTGTTAGTTCTTTCCTGAGGTATGGGCCTTATATGGATTTCCCCATGTGGGAAATCCATCCAAAGTGTTTCATTGCATAATCTCAGAAACTTCCTTGAGTCTTTTGAGATGAAAACTCAAGCAGAGAGCCTGTTGGCCACTGAAATCTATTCTAATTACATTTTGCCTCAGCATCCCCTCTTCAGTTTGTATGTATACTTTGAGATTTTCTGGGAGGAGGGATGTCATGGTAAGAAGGCACAGTTTTTAATCCAGACTTTTGATTTGGTTGTTGGAGAGAACTCCCATTGAGAAGTGGAGATGCTTTTCAATTCAATTCACTAAACATTTATTAAACTCCTATTTTGTGACAGTTATTATGCTAAATTTTAGAATGCAAAGAGAAGCAAAGACAGTCCCTGCTCTAAAGGAACTTAAAATTTAATGGGGGGGGGGAAATGACATATAAACACATTTATCTATTATCCAGGATAAACAGAAAATAATCATGAGGGAAAGCACTGGGGTGCTTCTATTAACATGATCAGACCTATATTTTAGGAATATAGCTGACTGAGTGGAAGATGGATTAAAATCTGGGGAGATTTTAGGCAGGAAGGCCAACCATTAGGCTACTTCGATAGGCATAAGGTCCGAGGTAGAAGAAGAGCTAGCTACTTGCCCTCTGAGATACAATATTTACAATTTCTCATGAGTTTTCTCAAAGATTAGATTAGAATGATGAAGCCATTACTAAAGGTTACAAGTTTCTTCTCCTCTGAAGAGGATGCTCCTTTGGACTCCTTTGGAGTTCTAAGCAAATATGGGCCATGGACATAAGAGAGGATGATCTATGCAAAGAGCACTGGTATTTCTTGTTTTACAGATGTAGGAAATGATGCTCAGAGAGGAAAGTTGGCTCTCCCATGGTCACTCAGTCAGTCAGTTTCAGAGGCAGCAAAATGCCTGATACCCAAGCCCGACGCTCTAGGCAACTACATGTTCTTATTAAATGAAAGATGGAAGGAAAGGGAAGCCATGCTGTAAGTTAGTTAGAAAATTTGGTATTAAATCCAACTCTGAGCCTGTCTATGTGACCAGGGGCATGTCTATTAATCTCTCTGGGCCTTCGTTTCCAGATCTATAAAATTAAAGGTTTGAATCAATGACCTCTGAGGTCCCTTATAGCTCCCTATCTTTGATACTATGCTAATATTGTACAAAAATGGCTAACAGGGTATATATGCCACAGGTAAATGTTAGAGACTTCTGAGAGATAAAATTGTCTTCTTTGTCCCAGCCTTTCCCTTCCCTTCCTTGGTGCAGATCCCTTTTTCTCATTTTATGTGTTGAGCTTACAAATTCTCTCTTTAGTCCCTTTCATTCCCTTCTCAGTTAAGAATAAGGTATCAATCATTTACAACATAGTGCAAATTTACATCAATGTGTGACCTTTACCTGAGGCATTTGCATCTCTCACTAAGGAATAAAAGGCTTCCTAGGTTCCTTGAAGTCACTCTCCTTAAAATGGGCAGTAACTGTAAGGCTAGCTCAGAGAGGTTTATTACTATTCATCAATCTTTCCTTTGCCCCTGAACCCTTTAAGGTTTGACATCTGTGGTCTGCTCTTTTGCTCTGAATTCATTCTTTTGATTTCCTTCTTGCTTCATCTTTATTCCCTCCCCAACCATTCTCTATCCAAATCCTTCTCTTTGATTTTAAAGATAATGGCAGAACTTGACCCCAGGAAGTAGTCTGGGCAAAGGTTGAAGGGAGACCTAATGTTGGAAGAGTGAGACCAACGGATTTAGTAAAAAGATGGGACTGGATCTCTCTGGTTAATTATAGAACAGAGACAATAAAAACAATCATATGGGGAAATCTATGGGAACCAATTCATACATCACCTCTAGGTATATTTACATGATAGAGATCTGACCCACGAATGCATGTCTGTGTATGTATGTGCATATGGTGTGGGGAGGGTGGGATTAAAAATATCAAAATCTAAAAGGGTAATTGAGAAAATTATTCACTTCAAAAATCAACAACAATTAGCCAAATTAAGACCAACATTGATTCTTAGAAGTACCTTCTCCCATTTAACTTACTCAGATCAATTCACTTGGCATCTGTCTTGAACTTGATCTATCAATATAATTTTTTTAAAACCAGCCTGACTTCCATTTCAGTGACTGAGGAGGAGGGAATGGTGTGTTTGGCAGGGGGTGGAAAGCAGGATCATTTTATAAAAAAATAACTTGGCTCCTGAAAAAAATAATAAATCCAAACCTGAGGGAATGGATTATTTGTAAAGAAAGTGGTACATCTCTCCAAGTGTAAAATATACCAGCAGTTAAACAATCAAATTTATTTTTGGATACAAAGCTAATTACTTTGAAAAGTCAGCTCTGGTGCCATTGGTAAATACTATCCTTAGTCCCTCAGAAATAACAAGGCAGTCACTCATCTGACATTTGCTTCTACAGGAATTAGGATCTCCCTGTGTCGTTACCCGATCTTTTTCATCTTAATTGAACCTTATCACGGAAAGCTTGGAAGTTACCTGAAAAGGAAGATTGAGTACCCCACCATTTGCCTTGTTAGCACTAGTTAATGCTATTTGCCCAAATAACTGAGCTCCTTGATTACCTGAGTGTCAGACACCTTTCTTTCTACTGCTGAGGAGCTTGATTTGAAAATTCTTTTTAGAAACAAGGCCGGCCCAGAATGTCAGAGAAGACTATCATAATTGCCTATAGGTGAAAGCAACACATTTGTGTTTATCAAACTTTAGTTCTCTGTTAGAATTTAAGGAAGCTTGGAAGTTGAGGAAATAAAGTAAAAGAAATTTCTGAGCTCCAGATTTTCAATGATTTGCTCTATTTACTGCTTCTTTTTTCCTTGTGACAAGTTCCCCCGATATTTCCGTGACTCATTTTCCCCTGGCATGAGAAGTGGGATAATGTCTGCCTCTAAATGGGGGAAGTTGGTTGATGCAGTAGCTGGTGCACAGGCCCCTGAGTCAGAGACTTAGGATCTATCATACTGTTTGTATGACCTTGGCAAACCGCTCTGATCTTTAGTTTTTACATGTGAGAAAAGTGTGCATAATTTGGAGTTTTATAGAGGAGTGACAACATGCTCTAGTGGACAGAGGCTGGGTTTAGGATGAGGAAGACCAGTGTTCCAATCCCATCTCGGTCACATGATGGCCCTGAGAACCCAAGGGATTCAGGCAACTCACTGAAGCTACAAATTGCATAACAATTGCCTCTCTGTATTGATAGAGAATGTTTCTTGACACTGATGAAATCACAGGTCCAATCATACAAAAAATACATGTATGAGTGTTATGTCAGCAGCACGAGACTTTTATAGACTATTTGAGATTATGGGAATATTAGGTGAGTAATCCCTATTTCCAAGTGTGAGTAGAGTATCTGATAATTGGAGAAATATCCATCCACATGAGATAAGCACAGAATGAAATTTATAAAAAGCCACTGAATTTAGAGTTGGAACATATTTTGGCTCAGAGGTCACAGAATCCAAACTCCACAAACCCTTCTATTCACCATAAGGATTCTATATTCTGTTGTAAGAAATATAGGAATCTGAAATTCTCTTCTTGCCAACACACGTTTCTGAATATTCTCTGCCCGACACCCTCGCACGCTGCTCTGCCACATACCAGGCATTTGGAATGTTCTATTGTTGATGTCAAACTCAACATATCCAACACTGAATTCAGCTCCCCAAACCAGCCCTTTCTTCCAGACTATCCCTGGAGTCAAGAATACTTGGATTCAAATCTGACCTCAGATACTTATTAGCTGTGGGACCTTGAGAAAGAGAATATCCCATTTGTCTGCCTCAGTTTCCTTCTCTGTAGAAATGGGGATATAATAACATCCCCCTCCCTCCTCCAATCTCAAGCTATTATGAGAATAAAATGAGATAATAATTGTAAAGAACTTTGCCATACTCAAAGGACTGTACATATGCTCTAAGAATTTTTTTATATGGAATTGCTCATCCATCCTCACTCCCAGCATCCTCTCTAGCTCTTTCTCCTTCTTCAGACCCCACAGCTAATTACTCACAAGTCTCTCTAGTTTATCTTCACTGTATTTCTCCACTTCACACTTATTACTAACACACTAGTTCACAATCTTATCTTCTCTTGCCTGGACTATTGCAATATACTTCCTTCTGACTCACTCCCATTCTGGGATCTCTTTCTCTTCCAATACATCCTTCACATTGCTGTCTAAATAATCTTCTTAATGCACATCACCCCTCTGCTTCCCAACCTGCTTCCGAGCTGTAAGGTATTACTCACATGTTAACTTGTTAGCTTGTAATTGAACAATCTGACTCCAGTTTACATTTCCACATTATAGAAGTGCTTGTTTTATTCCATAAATTAAAAATTAAATAAATAAAAATCTAAAAAAAGAATTGCAATATAGTGTTCGACTGAGAGTTAACTGGAATATATGGGACTATTTTCCCAAAATTCATCAGTCTCATTTCCTTGACTTTATTTGTTTTTAACTTCTTGTCTAGTTTTTCTGTCTTCTTCCTTAACTCCTAGAGTGCAGAAGTCATGTCTATTTAGTTTAGTTTATAGAATGCCTCTATAAACCCTGCAATGTATAAATAGATGCCTAATAAATGTGTTTGGAAGATAATGATGATGTTAGTGCTTTCTATCTGATCACTTCTGAGTAGGTTTATTTAGAAAATATATTTGGTTCTCCTAAGAGCAAATGAACACAAAATGGGAAAGATTAAGTTTCTTCTGTTTGCCAAAAAATAAAATAAAATAAAATTGTTACCAGTCTCAGAGGTTAAAGTGATGTCAGTGTGTATATGGGTTGCCACAACTTAAAATTATTCCATCAATTTTATTATGGTCCAGTCAAGCTTAATAAATTTGTAGTTTCCTTCTCATTGACATGCAGGAGACATAAGGTGGAGAGCTGTAATTTCTACTCCCTAGTCTGTAGATATGATAAAGATAATTGATTTTAGAATGAGACAAGTAATGGAGGTACATTTTGGGGGGTGAAGTTTAATGTGAATGTGAGCGGACTGCCACAAAAGGGTTTTGTAAATATTCTTCTGAAGAAAATATCAGCAACCTAAGGAAATGACACTTAGGAAATATTTTTGAAAAGCATAATAGTTGTAGTTAGAACTAAAGAATGATTTAGGGTTATTTAGATATCTTATTAAGACAATAAAAGTCCTAAACATTTTTATTGTGCTGAATTAGAAAACTAATTCATTATTTGCAAGCATCCTGAGGGAGAGACAAGAGGTGGGTCATCCCACTGTGTACTACTTCTCCTCTGATCCTGGAAGAAGCAGCCTAAAAATCAAGTCTACAGGATCCAATTACTATAAGTTAGACAATCAGTCATGTTTCTGGCCAGCAGCCCAGAGTCATCAACAAGGGGAGCAAATCTCGTAGAGGTCCACCATCTTGGCCACCAGAAACATCAATTACTAACTAACTGATTGTGGACAGGTCATCGCAAGAACCTCAAGAGTAGCAGATCACCAGCCTAACATGCCATTCAGGAGAAGAATGCTTTTGGAGAAGCATCCTATAAACCGTTTCTGTAGGTGCTGTGGCTTCAACCTTTTCCATAACCAGAGATGCTCAGGAAATAAGATCCTTGCTACCATTCTTGCCACCATATCCTTGGCACTGTCAATTGGCTTGGTGTCAGAAATGGATATGGGTCCATCAACAGGAATGCTATTAAAGAAGAACCATGATTCTAATTTTTAGGGACCACTGGGTCTTTTCATTGTCTAAGTGAATGATCTATTTTTTATTTTGTTTCTCTTATTAGAATGTGAGCTCCTTGAGAGCAGGAATGGTCTTGCATGTACAAAATAGGTCTTTAAAATACTTTTTATTCTTCAATTATTGGGGAAGTGAAGTGCTAAAGAGGCTTTCATTTGATTGTTCAAGCTTCCACAGGACTTTTTCTGCACTGGTACAACCACTATTCCATGAGTATCTCAATGCACATAGACTAGCCCTCAGTTCTGTGGAGCTGGAGTTGAAACAAATAAAAGAGAGTGGTCCTGGTCTCACTCAATCTGACATGTCTTGCCATTAAGGCACTTGAAATCCAGCTGTGGTATCAGCCCTGTCTCATAAGTTTTTTTTTTTCTTTCTCATTTTCAGCTTTGACTGCTCGCCCCATTCCCATTGCCTACAAGCAGTGTAAGTTCTTCCATATCCTTAAAAACCCTTCAAGTGAATTTGTGCTCTCTCAAGCTCTTTACTATATTTTTTCTCCTTTCATTTCTAAATTGTCAGAAACTATTATTTATACTTGCTGCTCCTATTTTCTGGCCATCCATTCACTCTACCCAGTGTCCCTCCCTTGACCAACCCTCCTTTGTAAGACATGTGTGCAATTAAGCAAAACAAACCAATCCACTGGTCTTGTCTGAGACCAGACAATTCCTTTTATTTACCATCTTCCAACGAGTGGAGAGAGAAGCATGTTTCATCTTCAGTCTCTTGAAATAAAGATTAGCTGTTTCATTGATCAGGATGAATGTTTCTTGACTGTTTTTTCCTTTAAGTTTTTTTGGTCATTCTCTACATTGTTTTCCTAATTCTGTTTCTTCACTCTGCATCAGTCATACAGGTTGTCCTGGTTCTTCTAATTCTTTAAATTCATTTATTCTTAAGACAAAGTTATATTTCTTTACATTTATAAGCAATAATCTGGCCAGCTGTTCTGTAATTGATGGATACTGATTGTTTCCAATGCTTTTTATCCACAAAAAATTGTTGTTATAAATACTTAAACATATATGGAAACTTTCCTTTTGTCTTTGACTTCCTTGAGGTAAGCAGTATTGGATCAAAGGGTAGATACACTTTAGTGAATTTTCTGGTATAATTCCAGATGCTCTCTAAGATCATCAGGGCAACTTCTGGCTCTTTAAATAATGCATTAAAAGACACTCCAGTATATGCCATGTTGTTGTTTTCTGCTGTGGGCATCTGATGCACCAGCTCACTCTTCAAACCTTAGCCATTATCTCTTTCTTACCTGCTCATTCGAACAGCCTTTTCTCCTCTTATATTTTCTTTAAAATTTTTGACACTTAATCATTTCTTCTTCCTGGATACCCTCTATTCCCTTGATTTTTGTGCCCCATTTCTTTTGATTCTCCTTTCCATGTCTGATTGTTTTCTCTTTGTCCCTCTGTCTGTCTGTCCCTCCATCTCGCTGCCTTTCTCTGTTTCTCTGTCTCTGTGTGTCTCTCCCTCTCTGTATCTCTCTCTGTCTCTCTGTCTCTCTCTGTCTCTCTCTCTTTTTCTCTCTCTGTCTTTGTCTCTGTCTCTCTCTGTCTCTGTCTCTCTGTGTTTCTCTCTCTCTCTCTCTCTCTCTCTCTTTGTCTCTCTCTGTCAGTGCCCTCTGCTTAAAGGTTGAAACTGTAGTCTAGAATGCATTTAGGACATTATTTCTATATTTTAATTATTTACATGTTCCAATTAGGTAATTGAGAATTTTCCATCTTTAATCTTGTATATAACCAGATAGGTAAAGAAAATTATTATTCATTCCTTTATATAAATATTCCTTTTTCTCTATTTATCTGATGATCCCATTGTGGTTGAGATTATAGAATAATGTGACTTGTTCCTGAGTTAGTGAGATCACAAGTATAACAATTATAATAATGAAAATTCTACAATACTTTAAAGCCATTCTTTTTAAATGAAAAACAATAACCACCATAATCTCATCCCTTACAAAAAGGGATGTAAATCTGAAGAGGGAGAGAGAGGGAGGGAATTTGAGAGACACAGAGAGAAAAACACACACAAATAGATAGAGGCACAAAGAGACAGACAGAGAGAAACAGAAGAGAGAAGAGTGAGAGAAACAGAGAGAGAGGGAAGAAAAGAGAGAGAAACACACACAAACACACACACACACACACACACAGACAGAGGAGAGAGATAAAAAGAGAGAGAGAGAAAGGAAAGAGAGAGAGAGAGAAAGGAGAGAGAAAGAGAGAGAGAGAAAGGAGAGAGAAAGAGAGAGAGAGAGAGAAAGGAGAGAGAGAGAGACAAAGGAGAGAGAAAGAGAGAGAGAGAGAGAGAGAGAGAGAGAGAGAGAGAGAGAGAGAGAGAGAGAGAGAGAGAGGAGAAAGGAGAAATGGAAGGAGAGATCCCTTTCATCTGGCAAAATCCAGGAGGGTCACTCCTGAGCTGGATTTTGAAGGAAGATAATAATGTCAATGGTTGGGGGTTGGGGGTGGGGAGGGCAAATAAATGTGCTTGACTTGTAAAGAGAAATTTGCTAGAAGTACTTCTATTCATTCATTCATTAATCAAATATTTATTGAGCATCTACCGTGCACTTAACATTGCTCTGTGTTCCAAGGAGAAGACAAAGAGGAATCCCACAAAAGAGCTTACGCATAAATTCCTTAAAACCCATGCTAAGTGGTTTAGTATAGACGTTATAAGATGGAGGTCTATGTTCTTATTTGTGAAGCAAAAGTTTTACCAGGGAGTGTTTATATTTGAAAGATAATTTGCTTACGTCACTTAGAAAACACACACATCTATAAAATACACAATATCGGGATATAACAAGAGCTATAATAAAGACAGAACCATTCATTTAAAAGTTATCCTTGAAAAAAATTAAATGGGTCCGATTCATGAGTTTTGTGATTATTTCTCTTTTACTATGAATATCAGCTCCTGTGTTTAGGTGCTGCACATATGTTTCAAGAACATAGGAACATACAGATTTGTTTTACTCCAAACAGAAGTTGGAAAGCACTTTGTTTCCCCCAATGTATTTGAAGAAGACGGATTCTGAATAAGACTTGAGGAATAAGAATGCAAGATTCTTTGCATGTGGACAGAGAGGAAGTTTCCCCATGCAAGGGGAATGCATTGATTCTAGAGGGAAATAGGCACACATTTTCAATGTGAATATCTTTTCTAGTATAGAATGATTCACTGTGAAAATGTTTTTTACATCTGCATGTGACCTCAGGAGAAAGCTAGTCTGTTAGAAAAAAAAATAATTACATTCAAGCAGAAAATATATTTGTATGGATTTTGGAGGCAAAAGACCAAGGGAGGAAAGAAGGAAAGAGTTAATTATCAGTGAACTGTTTTCACACATTTACTTTTGACTTTTAAAGTTTTTTTTTTTGTTTGTATTTCTTTTTTTCTTCATTTGCTGGATTTCTACTTCCCCTGTAAACCCCATTTCAAATGTCAGGTCCTTTGGTTGGATTTCCTTGTTCTCCTACTTAGTAGCATCTTTCATTTTCAAGATTCAGGTTGTCCTTTGATCTCTAATCCAATCATCAGGTAGTTGTCCCTGTTGGTGTCCCCTGTCCCACTAGACTGGAAGCTTCTTGAGGGGATAATGGGGATTTGCCACTTGCTCAGGTACATCACCAGTAAGAAAGATGCTAATAGTCCTGCTTAATGAAGACTAAAGACCTGGAGAATACATTCAGCCTTTGTTCAATGGCTGGACAACCAGAGTTATTGGTATCTTTTGAACTGTCCAACTGAGCAAAATCAGGACTTTTTACTGTCTTCTGTGAGAGGACTCCTTTACTGACAAGTGGTACCACGAAGTGGTAAATGAGGAGGGCCATGGCTGCCTCTTTTCTTCTTCCTTTCCTTTGGACCATGTGGCATCTGTTCTGGATTCAGGGTTTCCAAATCAGAGGGAATGAAAAATAAGAAGTGCAGTAACCCAGGATGTTTATCAAAGCCAGCCCAACAATAAATCCTGAGTGTCCAGGGTCTGGGACACTAGCCCAGTGAGGTTTGGACCTGAATTTGGCAGAACTAATGTTGAGTTAAGATAAACTGTGCGAGTAACCCCTCTTCCCAGAGATCAAGGAAGTATAGGGGAATGAAATTCATGTCCTCTAGGTGTTAGGGCAACTGTTTGCATGTTTTTTTTTTTTTACTATATCTTTAAAGTAAATATTCCTTTGTAAAAATCAACCTAATGGTAAGTGATTAGAAGAAATGGAATTGTTGTTCATCCTTCTTTCTGGAAGAGGAGCCATGATATCAGGAAGAGGATGCTGTGATATGCAAGTGAGTTGGATTTAAGTGAGGAGAAAACTGTGCAGGGTCACCTGCCTCACTTTCCCCTCCAGAACCTCTGTCTCCAGTGGCCAGAGAGAGATCAGGATGACTGGAGATGGCCCTGGCTGCAGTAGAAGAGGAGATTTTTTTGTCTCAGTTGCTATATAGCCTTAATCACTGAATGGATATAGTCTCAGTCAAATTGAGATGAGCTAGAGTGCTAGAGACTGGATTCCTAAAAATGGGAAACAGAATCTATGGGAAGTTGAGCCAATGGAAAGGTTCTCAAGATTCTGATGAATCCTGGGGTGGAGGAAGGGTAAAATCTAATCAGCATGGCTCTTAAAGGGAATTCAAGAGTAAACCATGTTTCATGGCCATAGATATATCTTAACTAAATGCTCTCTCTCTTGAGTGCCTAGCACAGTGCTATGCATACAGATGCTGATCAATGTTTAATTTGAAATGTTTAATGTTGAAATAATTCCATCGGAACAAATATATCGCCATAGTATATTAAAACCACGAACATAAAATATAAATTAAACGTCGCAAATGTCCTGTCAAAAATCAAGTTCTGATCGGGTTAAAGATTCATTAAAAACCAGAAAGCTCACTGATACATGGAATGATGCACTAGGAATTACTCCCATCTATTATCTGTTATAGAAAACAAAAACCCCTTTTGCAATTATCTTTCATGGTTTACCCTCTAAAAGTATCTGCTATTATTCAACCAGATACTATGATATGATGTGCTTGATAAAGCTCTCACTCTGAAATAAGGTGGAGATGCAATATATTGGAACATGGCTGGGGGAGTATAAATTCCAATAAAATTTTATGACTGAGAATAGAATATCATAAAAATTGGGACTGTCCATGATGGGATGTTCTATTGCCTCATTCAGGGTCCATTCCAGATCTTTGGGTATTGGTCTCATTTATTCTGCTCATCAAACATATTTCCACTTGTTACTAAATTTATATAACGCCCAAATTATCTAGCCTACGATTGTAGCTACTTTGCTTTCGCAGTCTCTCACAGCGGTCTGTGTTAACTGTTTCTCCTTGGCAGGGGAGGGGATGAAGTAGTCAGTGGTTGAGGAGAGGGAAGAAACTTGACAAGAGGGTGTGAGGGAAATCTGGTGAATTTAGAGAGCCAAAAAGCTCAAGGTATCAGGGAGTCATCATCACAAAGGAACAGTAATATATTCTCTTAGGTCATGGGTTCAGTGACCATGGTGAGTGTTCCAAAGAACTGGAAATAGAAAGAGAATGCTCCTTGGGGTCCTATTAGACATATGGTCAGAATGGCTGAAAGCAGGTCCTAGGTACACATTCAAATTAAGATGAACATCAACTCTGATTTGTTTCTTATATCTCTCCCAATAAGGAACTGGATTCTGTTCTTCATTTATGGTGGTGTTAAGCCTACTGGTCAGGACACCCTAATTATGGGGACCAAAAGACTCAGGTTGGTCACTGCAGGGAGGGAACCACGACCAATTTGTTAAATCGCAATTAATTAACTAAATGGTGATTAAACATGAACTGAATTTTGTGAAAACAGATATAGGGCACCAGAAGCCAAGAAAAGACCTTGATATCAAGTGAACTTAATAGCTCAACCCGTGCCGGCTTTGTGGGACTCATTCTTGTGAAAATCAATCCTGAGTGTGTCAGCCAAGCACCCTACACATTGTAGATGTTCAATAAATATTAATGTTGCAGGTGTTGGTGATTTCAGCCAGTTGGATAAATGATGACATATACATATGTTATATATGTTTATTGTACCATATACCAACATATACTAATAAGTATTTATGGATTTCATTTGAAATATAGGAGAACCATAATTTTTTTAATCCTACATCTTTCTCATGAAGTCAGTAAATGTCTATCAGGGCATAAAATACTGGAGAAAATATGTCAACATCTTCTCTTATGTAGATTGATACCTTTAGGAGACAAAACTTCTGATTCATTTGCTATATCTACAAGAACGAGCTAAGTGAGAACTAGGGACCTTTTCAATGATTTTGATTAGTATAGACAAGCCTATTCAGACTCAAATCCTTACTTTGTAATGAACCCTCAAGATCCCAGGTTATCTTGATGATAGCCAATACTTTTAATACGGAAGGGAATGGAACACTTTGGAGAAGGGATGCCCGTTTCTTTGTCTGGTCCATTATTTGATTATTGCCAATTTTGGCACTGATAACCATCACCACAAATATCTTCCAGTTGATGAGGAAGATAGATAAAGCACAAGGATTATCTTGGAAATTTGGGAGCTTTCCCAAGATGTCTATCTGAATTAAGCCATTAAAAAAAAGCAGAGTATCATTGTGTCCCAAATTATTCTCCTGCCTCCTTTAACCTGATGAATTTCCTGGTCTTTGTTTCTGTGATTTCTTGAGACTTTTCCCCTGAGGTAGTATCCACACTTACCGAGTGAAATAATATATGGATTTCAGATAAAAACACCTGCTTTTGAAGAAAAGTGTTTTTTTGTCCTGTCAAATTTGAATCTGTCATTTCTGATTGCTACGTAGCTTGCATCAGTGGATAATTGCCTGTCCAAGGTGACCCCATCTGTCCACACCGCAGGGAGCATTGAAGTTGGTTACTTCAAAGTAGGAACAGGGTAGCATTATCAGAAGGAAAAATGCCATCAAAATATTTATAAAATGATCCTGACAATAAAGTTTGGCTCTGTGGCTGCAAAAATGGAAAGCAGATGAAAAGCTGTGACTTTTTTTCTTCCTCTGCTAACAGTCGAAGGACAGAAAATGAGATAAGTTTTCTCTTTAAATAAGTAAATAAAAACATTTCTTTAGGGTTTCATTGGGGAGAGAATGAATTGTTTAGAATTCATTTCCTAGATATTTAGGGATTACCAAACAGGGAGATGAGAGCGGGCTGAGAATAGGAAGTGTAAGGATGCCATCAAAGTCTTTTATCAGCAGAGCTGTCACTTTATGGAGACATAATCTGACAGGAGCTGTGTTGAGTTTGCTTTGGTTGAGAGCCTCCACTTGTAAGGTAATTTTATAGACTCTACTCAGAAATTCATGGGAAAAGGCAAGAGACAATATCACAGACTTCTTCCTCTTTTATTTATTTACGTCACACAAACCAGATGTCGGCGCTCTTAAATTTGAAGATTTTTAAGCTCCACGATGAATTAGATAATAGTTAACGTTGACAGGAAGGGCCGTGGAGCTTCAAAGAATGGTAAACCCTTGACATTCAAAATCACAGTTATATAAGACTTCACAGCATTGTTTAAAGAGACTCAGAGCCCTGCGGTAGAGTATTCAACCCTTCTTCACAGCCCATGCTGGAGTTTTGTTCTTCCTGCTAAAGGCCTTAGACTCAATCCCCTCATCCTGAAACTCTAATGTTTAAAAAGTGATTTATTTACATTTCAGAATGTTAAATGGGTCTTTCCTAATTTAACTATTTTACTTCGGGAACTTCCCTTCCCTGCATGGCGTTTTCCTATCTTGTTACTTTTATCAGACCCTCCTTGTTTTTATTATCATTTTTGAGTAATCAAAAATATTAGTCATTTGACTCCCCCCACCCCCATTCACCCCTGTAAAGCAGGGGAAGAACATTCCAATTCTATCAGTGTGGGTGTTAATTATTTTAGGCAAGCTGTCATTTAGGTTTTCTAAAGTGGATTTTGTTCCTGCAGTCAAGAACATTGCTTAGTGCAGAATTAATTAATCATTATAAATATAAAACCTGCAGTATCAGCTCCTGTGTTCAGTAAGGTTTCAAGAGGCAAGGTTGAAAGAGTCAATAGGCTGCTATAGGGAATCATGGGATTCTACACCGCCCCCCCCCCCAATCTGATACAAGGACAATTAAATTATATACTTTATTTTTACAGGGACATATTTCAAGTATGAATATATTTTTTAAAATTCCTGGAAATGTTTACCTCTCGCAATAAAAAGAATTGTTTTGCAATGATTTTTAAAGGCACAGTAGCAAGCTAAATTGTTAATAAAATGATTGGAAACTAAGGTCTCCATTTAAGGGTAAAGTAGCCATATTATCGCCAAATCACACTGAGGAGATTGTGTCTTCTTTACATATGCTATTTGCCTAATGACTCAATGGCTACTTAGGAAATGTTCTATATAACAACAACAATTTGGCATAATTTTTACGAAAAAATTCATTATTGTTATCATTAAAGCTCTAATGTTAGTGCCCACAGTTGATCCTCTTTGTAACTTTACACTTTGAAGAGAATAACTTATATCAATGTCTATCTTAACACAGTTATATAAACTTTGTCCCTTATTTTCCCTCTACCAAGGAAGTGGGAGTGTTTGATCCTTTTTCTAAGCCAGATCATACTTTTATGAGTATGACTTTAATGCCATCATCAGTATACACAAATGTATATAACTAAGGCACAGATTTGAAACAATTATTATTCAGAGAATGCAAGTTTCATTTTATCTGAACTACTTAGTGTTGCTTACTTCCCCAACCCATCATTTTCCTTGCCAGTGTAAAAATTCTTCTCCAAGTGTCTTTTCTGTGTGAAATGATTTTCCCCATTCTTTTTTTTTCCTTTATTCCTTCTAATAGGACATATCTCTTTCTCAGCCTTGAAATGATTTTCCCCATTCTTTTTTTTTTTCCATTACTCCTTCTAACAGGACATATCTCTTTCTCAGCCTTTCATTATTTTTTTTTTGTGATTATCCCATCATAATAAATTTATGTCTTAGTAGACTCCTTCTAACTTCCATAATGATGATGAAGTTCTTAGAAGTTACATGTCATCTTCCCATATAGAAATGTAAATAGTTTGATCTTAAATCCTTATGATTTCTCACTCATGTTTATCTTTTTATGTTTCTCTTGAAACTTCTGTTTGAATGCTAAAATTTTTATTCCATTCTGGTCTCTTCATCCTCTATTTCATTAAACATCCACTCATTTTTCCTGTAAAATTATACTTAGTTTTATATATTGGATCACTTGCAGACTAGGAGAGGGGGTGAGGGAAGGGAGGATAAAAAATTAGAATACAGGGTTGTGTAGGGATGAATGTCAAAAATTATCCATGTATATATTTTGAAAATAAAAAGATTTAATTAAATAAGGTAAAGAGATTATACTTAACTTTTCTGGGTGGATTATTCTTTTTGCCCCCATTGGAAAGCTAGGGAGACTCATTTCAAGTAAACCAATCCAGGGACTCAGCGGCTCGACTGGTGGGATACTAAACTGTAATAAATTCCATAGTTAAGGCAATGCTGTTTCACTTTTGTGAAGCCAGAACCATACGATGGTGCTCTTGTTCTCTTCACAGATACAGCCCACTGTTCCCTTCTCAGTGATGGAAGAGACCAGATTAGGCTCCTCCTTAGTAGATAGAATTGCCTTTAGGGCTAGAATATTGGATGGATCCCAATAATTCCTTGTGGATGTCATAATTTCTCTATATAAGTCAGTAGCTGCTCTTCACCAGAAGGATAACTCTTCCAGTCATCAGGAGACTAGAAGCTTCCCTCAAGGGCTGGACCATCAGAGCCCCGGCACTCAGTAGTCCTAAACTGCTAGGATAGGTTAATTTTATTTTAATCCTAGTTCTTTTGACTTCTGGAATAGTATATTCCAAACCCTCTGCTCATTGTTATTAGCTGCTGAATCTTGTATGATCATGACTCTCTCTCCACAATATTTTTTCCTAGTTGCTTTAAATATTTTTATGTTTTATATTTTTTCTTAACCTGGAAGCTCTTGATTTTGGTTATGACATTGCAACATCCCATGATATATTTTTATTTTGCCCATTTTCCCAGTCAATTTCTTGTCTTTGGATTTTATATTAGAGTCAGGCTTTGTTCACCTCTTGGGGGTTGAAAGTTGGGGTGAGATGTATTGTCTGTGTGACTGTTTTTAAAGCTATGTTAAAGTTCTTCTGTTGTTTTTACATTTCTGTAGGAATCTGTAAATCTTGGTGCTTTCGAAGTGTTGTGATCTGGGGAGAGGTATGGTCACTGTTTTGCTGAGAGATTTTAAATTAACCATTTAACCAATGTAGACTCTGCATTTCTGGCATCCAAAGGGAATGTGTTTAAGATATTAAAAGAAAAAAATCTCAAAATCAAGATTTTTAATTCAAAGGTGAAGGAAGATGGAGGAGAAGAGGAATTTCTTTATTGCGAAGGGAGACAAAAGTCAGAGGACAAATTTTGAAAATCCTAGTTACCACCTAGTTATAGCTATGATCATCAGTGTGGATACTTCTTCCACCAATCCAGTATTTGGGTTATATTAGACTCAAGATGTACCTCTTGTTCCTTTCTGATCTATCTTTTCTATCCCCCACAGAGCTTGCTCCTAAATGGAGTGCAAAGCATATAGCTGAAAATCAACAAATATTACACCGGCTGACTGGTTGGAAAGAACATTTAAATAAATTTCTAGTGAAGCACTTCAGTGCTCCTGTGGTGCTCTCAGCATCCTTGGGGTGGACTTTGTCATGCCGGAGGGGAGGCAATGAGCTTCATTCCTCATGGTCTGTCTGGACCCACATCTGCATCCCCTTGCAATTGCACTTCTTTAATTGAAAATCATCCTCTCCACATCTGGTCAGACAGTGATCGAAAGGTATGGCACTATCTGCATGGTACATGGCATTAATTATTCAAGCTCCTTCAGTTTTATAGTTTATTTGAAAAGATATCATTTTATGATTTCTATCACTACAATTATATTTCTAATGGGATTTTAATTGATTTTGAATCCAATTAAAGAAACCCTATTTTTAAAACACACCTCAGCTGCTGCCACTCTGAGACTGTGCCAACCTGGCACACTGGCAGTCATCTCATCATCGTTCAAATGCTTGTCTTTGGGGCCAGCTTTGGGGGTTTGTGAGTGACCTCTATTCATTTCATCATATTTAAATTGTACCAGTGCTCCTAAACTCACTGATGGCACTCCTAAACTAAGAATCGATGGCACTTTTGGAAAGAATCACTTTTTCCTTTTATCTTTTAGGCAGATATTGAGCAGCTCTTAGCTCAGAAGTTTTTGGTTTACTGCAGGACTCTTCAATTGACCATTGGAAGTCAGTCACCTGTTCTCTATCCTCTTTTCACATTTATCTTCAGCTGGATGGATGAGAGAGCATTTATTAAGCTCTTAGTATGTGCAAAGCACCGGGAATACAAAAAGAAAAGCTCGTCCATCCCTGCTCTACACATTGTAATAATGGCAAACAATGCATCGGAATCCCATATGGTCTCAGTTCTGTCTGCTTAATATTGTTTTCCTCCCTCTTTAATTATCTTGAATTTATTGTCCAAAATGCTGTCCTTCCCACATTCTCTTCTAATACAGTTTGAAGGCAGGGTTACTTTGTGGATGTCATTTCTTTGTTTTGTGAGGAGCTTCCTCAGTGCCTTACAGCATATAATGGAGTCAATGCTTGGGGAATTGCAACAAACATGAAGACCCGCACCTGTCCTTCTGCCTCATGAGCTTGTAGAATTCCTACCATTAGAAGTCTTTCAGGTAGAAGCTAGATGATCACTTATCACAGGAAAGATATTCCTACTGAACAACTGCTTGGATTGGATGATCTCTAATGTCTCTTCTCGCTCTCTGATTCTATGATTTGCCCTAATAAAGACCAGCTGGCATCTCTTAAGGAAACACAGAGCAATTTGAATATTAGCCTTAATCAGGCTTAATTAACGAGATAAATCTCCTGGAAGGAAATTGTACCATATATTCTGAAACCATGAATAAATGAATTTTATATTGTCTAAAACATGGGATTACTGAGTTCTAGAACCCAGTCTTCATCAGTGCTGGTATATGTTAACATTGCATTTTCAGTTCAATGTCCCATAATTTCTAAGATTGAAGCAGGTCCTGAAACTTTGTTCTTCATTTGACTCATATTCCAAAAGAATTACTCTGGGTAATTAGATGATCAACTGCAGTACAATCATGGAATATCACTGGAGCCAAGGAAATTCATCACCTGATACAAAACTTCTGGTAATTGTCTCCATACTTAGCTTGGAAGACAATTTTCACAAAAAAATCCCCGAATGACAGTACAATGCAGATAAATTGCAATGATGAGTCTCCGTCTTAGAAAACTGATGATGAAACATGTTTTCCTCTTCTTGTTTGAGAGGTAAGGGCCCGTGGGGGGTAGAATGTTGCACATGATGACAGATGACATTGCTTTGTTGTTGAGTTTTAACTACTTTCCTTCTGAGAGAGTGCATTGGGGAAGATGTGGTATATTAGGAAAGACTTTTGTGAAAAAAGAAACAAAAAATAACCTCCCAAAGGACATCAAAATAATTTTTGAAAGAAATCAACAGTAGAGGCCCCCAAACTTTGGGTATCTCAAACCTTTAGACTCTTGATGGCAACCTTTCATTAAAGCTGACATAATATGTCATTCTGCCAGGTGTGATAGAACACAAGGTTTTTTTTTTCTTCTACAGCATTTTTTCTACAAAATGCCAGAAAATGTTTATAGTGGAAGATGGACTAGAAATAGAATGCCTTTAGAAATGTTGAGTGGGAAAAAATAATGTGGATAGATAAGTTAAATGAAATAAAATCTGGTATATGACGGAAAATAAAGTTTATGCATCATCAAGATTCTTTTTTGCCATTGTAGTGGACAAGTTAGGTTTTGTGCAGGATGTAATATGACAGAAGGGAAACAGGATCAGTGAAATGTATATTGTATTCAATGACACAACATAATATATCCAGTTTTTCTTCCCAACCTCTCTCTCTCCTCCTCTTCCTCCTCCTCCTTCTCCTGTTTCCAGAAAGCCCTATAGAAGAGAAAGAAAATCTTTGGACAGATGGGGAAATGTTTCCAGCTTGCTCACTTCCATCAAGGGGATATCTGGCCAACCACCTTAAAATACTTGTAACTGGCAAGAACAGGAGGAAGCCTTAATGGGTGCATCTAGCTATAAGATATTGTACATTCCTTGTTACTTAGATCATGTGTACCCATTTTTCAGGGACCAAGTAAAGTCCTGTAAGCTATATGCATATTTTTTTCTGAATATTCCCAAACCATATTAACTTCTTTTATTTTTATCTCTAGTAGCACTTCTCAGCAAAGTATAATATTTTTATGCTTTATCATATAGTAGCTTGACCCGTTAAAATGTTTTAATGGTGTATTTTATTATTATCATTTAAAATTTTTCCTGTTAAAACCTTTCTTTATCAACAAAACAGCCAAGCAAGACTGACCCACAAAATAAACACATCTGACATCATCTGCAACACTCATTTCATCTCTCTACGAAGACCAGGAGAGTAGGATTTATCAAAAGTCAAAGGTCTTCTGGAACCAAGTTTCATTCCTGTATTGAATCTGAATCCTGATCTTTTTTAAATGTTGTTTTTATTTAAAATATTACTGCCATTGGTCCTGCATTCAAATTGTCCCATGATTCTCTGAATTTCTCACCATTGTCATTTTTAATGGTATATTATTATTCTATGACATTTGTGTGATGTTATTTTTCACCCATGTAATTCCACAATGATCAGACAAGTGCATAGTTCCAGAAAAAGTATATTGCTGTATGTCTTCCCACACATACAGAATGTGTATAGAATGGGTTATTCCTACCTTTTATCATCTTTGCCAATTTGATCATAGGAGATGAAAATTCAAGGGAATTCTAATTCCATTTCTCTTATTTTTAGTAGCTTGGGAGACTTTATTTTATAGTTGTGGATAAACTATATCCTTTTTGAAAAGTATTCTATCTTTGATCATTTGTTTAAGGGAGAAGCAATCTTAGATTTGTTTGGATCACTTCCATATATATCTTGGATGTCTGGCAATTTCAAAGATTTCTGGTGCATCAATGCCTTCTTTTAGTTTTATGGATTTTGTTCACATCAATTAAAGTCTTTATTAAGCCCCTATCATGTGTCAAGAACTATCCTGAATGTTGGGGATACAAATAACAACAACAACAACAAAATATAATCCTCAAGTAGCTTAGAATCTAATGAAGGAAGACCACACAAAGGGAAGCTGGCAAGGAGTTGGGGCAAGGACACAAGGTAATCACTGTTATGGGAGCAACTTATTTCATGAAGTTCAAACCATGCTAATTTGCAGCTAAAAAGTGAAGTTAGCTTGACTTTCTATTCACATTCTGCCCTGTATACAGGAAAATTTTTGGGTAAAATTTAGTGTTCTACCTTTTGACTCCCTGAAGTCAGAGGGGAATTGGAAGGTGATGATTCTCCAAGTTTGAGTTAAACTTTATCATGATGAAATTTCCATTGATCAAATAATCCTGGATGATCAATTTATCCAAGGAGAAGGGAGATGGATGTTGCTTCAAGGAATTCAGCCAAAGTAGAGGCATTTCTGGAAAGTGGATTTGACTGATGCCTCAGCCTCTCATTTCATTATTTTATATTTATATATCGGATTTCCTAATCTTGACTGGAAACTCCTTGAAGGATGAAAGAAGTCTTTTTATTTATTGATGTAACATGACAGTGGATAGAAAACTGGACTTCTACACAGAACATCTAAGCTTGAATCCTAGTGGATATGGGCAGTCATTAAATTTTTCCTGGTTTTATTTCATCATTTATGAAATGAAAATAAGAAAATTTGCATTATTTCTGGAGTCAAATCCTGCTTCAAATACTCCCTATCTGGGTGAACTTGGGCAAGTCACTTAAGTTTTCTCAGGCTTCAGTTTCTCCATCTGTAAAATGAGGACACTGGTCTCCAAGATGACTCTGAAAACCTTTCCACCTATGCTCTGTCACCATCTCCTCCATGTTGAGTTCACATATACTTGGTAATTTCAATGAAGACTTATTTATGGAATAAGAAAGTAAAAAAAAATGCTGGAAAATGTGTTTCAAGATTTAAAAAAAATCAAAGAGCAGAAGACTACACAGAAATTTCCTGCCTATGTATTATAAATACGTTGTCATAAAAAATTCAAATAGCCTATACGTGGCGAGTTTTTAATTATAATATAAAAAAGCGAAATTGACTATATCTGAAAAGTTAAGAAATGATTGATTATTGAAGTGGGAGCCATTTTTAAATTAGTTGTGTATTGTGCAGCCATTAACTTATAAGATCAAAAATTGAAATAATCAATTAGAATAAAGATGGTCAAAAGAAATGACAATTAAAAGTTTGCTGATGTTGCAAAATAAAAAAAATAGATAATGAAAGAAACATTGATATGAATTGTTGCTATTTATAGCAGTTTAACCAATTTTATTAAATTATTACAACAATGAGAACACCAGTACTGAAAAATTACCCTAAATCACTTGATCCCACATGTAAGTAGTGAGGTATGGCAGCAAAGCCTAAATGTGGTAATTTCATTCTCAGAACCTGGTAGAGGAATAGTGTAAAAATCTATAAGAAGTGTTGCCTTTTGTAGTGCCAAAGAACTGGAAATCAAGGGGGTGCCTATCAATTAATGAAAGGGTTAACAAATTATGGTAAATGAATATAATGGAACACTATTGTACTGTAAGAAATGATAAAGGGGGTTTCCAGAGAAATCTAAAAAATTATGTATGAACTTACATAACAAAGTGAGAAGAATTGGGAGAAATTTATGTGATAATTTATATAATAATAATGGCACTATAAAGATTGTGCCATTACTTCGATGACCATTACAACTCTGATCAAAATAATGAACAATCATCATTCTGGAGGACTTCTGATAAAGTATGGTAACTACATTATGATTCAGGAAATGCATAATGAGATATATTAGGATGTGGCTAATGTGAAAATTAGTTTAATTAGTCATATTTGTGATGAGGACTTTCCTTTCCTTTTTCAATATTGGGGAAAGAGAGAAAGTGAATTTTTGTCAATTAAAAATGAAATAATATTTAAAAAAAATGAGACCTTTGAGAATATTTGATGAAAATTAGAGAGGATAGGAAGGTTTTAACAGGTAATGTTCTACAACAGACTATATCTTCATGATCCAGTAACTGATAAAAGTGTAGAATATTGATGATGAGGATGAGGAAGAGGAGAAAGAGGACAAGACTGATAGCTATTGCTGATATTTGTGTTATCACTTTAAGATCTGCAGAGCTCTGTGTCCTAACAACAATAAAAAACATATTTATATAGCATTTTAAAATGTATAAAGCACTTTTAAAATATCTCATTGTATCTTGCATTTGAAAGTAACTTCACTTGACTTAGTAACACTTGAAGATAAATGCTATCATCCCCATTTTATAGATGAGGAAATTGAAGCAGGTAGCATTTAAATAACTTTCCAAGAAACACAGAGTTAGCATTTAAAACTAGATTTGAATTCAGCTACTTTGGCTCCAGGTCTAATCCTTTATCCACTGTGCTCTCACTTTTGCTCTCATTACTCTTCTTTTAGAATACAAAATCATATGATGCTTATTCTTTGCAAGTTTCTTTAATGCCCTTGACTAGGTAGTTCAGAATGTAGCCCTCTTAAAGTTTTCCTCCCACATGATGTCTCCCATACTATGCCAAGAGTATGCTTAATTAGCAAAGGGGTAGCTATCATGGTGGATTGGAATGATAGCTGGATTTGGAGTAGAAGGACCTACAGATAATTCCTGACTTTGCCACTCAATTTTTATGTGTCTTTGAACAAGTCACTTTTCTCTAGGTCTCAGTTTGTTTATCTGTAAAGTTGAAGGATTTGACTAAATGAACCCTGAGATCCATTTGCACTCCGACCCTATGATTCTATGATCCTGTTTGAAATTTTCCCAATAATGTAATGATCCATATGAACTGGAATGGTGTGTGCTAGATGCTGATGGCCTCTGTGCCTCTCCCTTTGTGTTTCCTTTCATCTGGCACTGACCTTATGGACTTTGAAAGGTCCCCACAGCCTGTGAGAAGCCCCTACAAGTACAATTTCCTTGAATGGTCACTACCACACCAACAGTTACAGAATCACACAGAAACTGTGATAGCTGAATATTAGCACTGGACAATGGAGCACCCAGAAAAAAAAAATCATTCTCAGATCACACTTGGCAGTTTACTGGACAATATCGATGAAGAGATAATGTAAACTGGTGAATTAGAAGCCTTGATGACACTGTATTTTAATGAAACTTAAGTATTAACTACCTAACTGTGACCCCAAAAGGCTAATGACTTCCTCAAGATGTCAAAAATAGGTAGTAGAACTAAGATCAGAACCTTTAAGAATACCTATATTCTCTAATTCCAAATCCTGTACTCTTTTTCATAGCCTCACATTACCTCAACTTTTTGCTAAAATTTGGTCCACTGAAAATGGATTTGATTTTTCAAAAGAACCAAATATCAGTAATTACAGCTACAACTCCAATAATATTTTACTTTTAGTGAGAGCTTTCAGGTTTACAAAACAGTAATCCTGCTAGGTTTACATGCTAGGTAGATGACATGAGAATTGTCTAAATTTTATATGAAGAAACTGATACATAGAGAGTGATTTGATATTTCTCAATAAAAAGGGAGATGTTATTATAATGCAATGATAAACTATTTTTCTTATGTCACTCAGAGATTCAGACTAAATCTCTTGACATCTACTCCATGGATGTTTCCACTATACCATGTTGTTTTCTTTATGTGACAATTTCCTGTTTATCCTTTTTTTTTCTTTTTTCTTTTCTTCAATATTTTTCTGGCCTTTTCATGGGATTTCAGACAAAGAAAGAAACTTTAGAAATTCTTTAGTCTGAAAAATCTATACCCTTTAACACAGAGGTCTCAATATTAAGCCTATAACCCAAAGAAGTCATTAACAATAAGAAAAGAGGGATTGCATTATTCGGTTTGGCTCTAGAGGTTGGAGTAAGAAGTAGTAGGAAGAAGTTGAAGAGAAGTGGATTTGCACTTGATATAAGGAACATTTTTCTTATAGTTATTTAAAGGTAGAACGAGCGGCCTCAGTAGCAATGGATGTCATCCTCATTAGACTAATTGGGGACCCTGTAAAGGAGTTCTTACCCAAATACAGGTTGGGATAAATGACTTCAGAGAACCTTTCCAATTCTGAAATTCTGATTTTATAATATCCTTCAATCACTACTTTTTTGGGGGAAGCATATGCATACTCTCAAAAATATGATCTTTCCCCTTTCCCAATTAGTTTCTATTCTCAGGTGTCTATCAATTTATATTTCTTTTATTTTGGATATTTTCTCAACTCAACTATGTTACTTTTAGATAAGTAGTCCATAGAAAATAAAAAAGGCTACCCAACACAACTTATAGTAATTATATTGAAATTTGCTATTAGAAACCTGATCCATGTCATATTCACATTTTATTTTTAAAATAGTTTAATCACTCCTATGAAATAGAAAAAAAAAAGGTCTATTTACCTTTTTCCATCCCATTTTCATCTTTTTACTTTCATCTTTCTTTCTCTTTCTTTGGACATCTTTTGTGAAAAGGAAAATTCTGATGAATTGCATCACTCCCCCCCTCCCTACTTCTTTGACTAGTAGGAAGAGTCACAAATCTACTCTTTTCACATACATTAATTGACCTCTTAGTATTCAATCTTTCTCTCCCCAGAGCTCCATTCATAGCATCTTTAGCCTCCTTCACTCTCAGCCTATTGGTGTTATGTTTTCCTACTTAGGCTGTGTGCTCATTTATTCTTCCAAGGCTTCCTTTGAAAATGATTATTTCACTCCCATTAATAGTCTGTATTTTACATCAACCTTCCTATATTAGGTTCTACTGTTTTTTTTTCTCTCTTGAATATTCCTCCTACTCTTGGGATCTGGTTGTGTTTACTGTGAACCTATTATTCTCTCTAATATTTGCCTCCATTATTTTATCTGAAAACCATCCACTCCTTCCAGTCTCTGTGAGCTACAGTCAATGCTGTTTGCTAAATATTCTGTCTTATTTCCCCTGCAAGATCCATCTTTCCCCTGCTGTTTTCATAGCATACTTCTTGTTCATCTTCAGCTGCTTTATATGTATTCTTCATTCTTTTTTTTTAATCCTCACCACAACCTGAAATCCATCTTCTTTATTATCCCCCATTTCTCCCTGAATATTCCTCTTCCTGCCTCCTTCTCTTATAGCCCCAGGAGATTTCCCTTCATTCATATGGGCAGATGTTATCAACTTTGTTATTTCTCTTCTCCTTGAATTCTGAGCCCTCGATACTGACCCAGCTGTGCCAGTCTTCATTTTATTATGTCATGTATTTTCACAGTTGGCATAGATATGGTCTTTGTCTCCATAAAGGTTAGATGAGGTCATTTTTTTCCCCAAAAGGAGATGTAGTTATATCCTTGTTCTCAGTCCTTCAAAACTTCAAACACCAAATCTCCAGTTCTTCCTCTACCATCCACTGCACTTTTGTTTCAATCCCCACCAAAGAAACAAAGAAACAAACAAAAACATTCGGCAGTTTTTTAACTTTATTATTATTTTTCCATGGTCTGATTCACATTAAATAATCAATCAAAACCTGTTCATAACTTAGAAAAAGTCAAATGGCAACATCATTCTTGCTGTGCTCAAAGTTCCTAACCCTGAGTTATATAGTTTCTTAGTATTTTCCTTTTCTTTATTCCAGAAGATGAGAATTTGAATATTAATCAGAAGGCACAGTGGGGGCTTCTGAGGCCTTTGGATAGTAGCTCAACTTCCCTGAGCCTCTTACAGACTTGCAGAGCTGCCTGAATAGAATGGCAAGAGCACTGGGCTGGGGGATTTGGAGAGATCTCTTTAAATCCCGCATTTCTAGTTGCTTGGCTTTGGAGTCATCACTTTGTTTCTCTGCTCTTCAATATTTTCATCTGGAAGATGAAGATAATAATACTCATAGCATCTGGGTTTTAAGGGCAAACTGAACTATTGCATATCTATCTGTGTCTCTGCCTATCTCTCTGTCTATCTGTCTATCCATTCAGTGCTTTGCAAACATTATAGTAGTATATAAATGTCATTCTTGTTGTTATGATTTTGGAGTGCCCTACTGAATGGAATATCGGACATAGAATTGGGTAAATATATTCGATCTTTTGTCATAGAGAGCAAAGAAAAAATACTTTGGGTCTTTTTGTAAGTGGTCTCCTAGAGTAGCCAAATCCCAACTGCCATTCATTGACTCAGGATAATTTAGGACCTGCTAAGACAGGACACTGGATAAAATGATGATTTTTTTCTGAAATAATACCCTAAAAACTCACAAATGATAAAGATGCTGCAAAAGAAGATGCTTCTTTTTAGCTGAAGTGTCCCTCTCAAATTTCTATATTTGGTCCTATTAATTGATCATATTAGATATAAAGATGCTTAATAGATACCACAAAATCAAGAGGCAAAGAATAACATAACTTTGTCTCCCTGAAGAAGATTTCGATATGCTAAATCCAAGGGTAGTGACATCTCTAGGATCTTTTGTGTTTCTACAATGTAGACATGATCAGGTCATTTTATTAACAGAAACAATCCAGAAAAGTTAAGTATAAGATAGCATCAGAATATCTTGTGATTTGGGAAAATAGTTGGATGGTCCCATAGCAAGTGTGAGAGGATTCACCAGTTCTGTGCTCCATTGGTATAAAAGGCAGGAGAATTCAAGAAAGCTGTTGTCACATTCAGTGAAATATCTGGGAGGGATTCATGGGAAAATATACAATGGTTGTGTAGGCATGGAGACACCACATTCTATGTCACCGGAGGGATGACTTACATTGGTGAGACCATAGATCCATTGGAGTTTGTAGTACTAGAATAACAGTGTTCCAAGGAAGAATCAACCCTATGCTCAGTAAGATCCCTGTAGTCAGCCTTCCCCATTTCTTCTCTAGGAAAAATCTTCATCCCTTTCATGCTTTAGCTCTGCTAAGCCCTAGAAATAATCAATCCAAATGATACCACTTTTCATAAAACACAATGCACTTGATAGAGCTATCAATACAATACAAAAATTCAGTGTAAGTTATTTTTAATATAATTTCCTTAGTATTCTGAGAAAAAGGGAGAAGAATGAAGGATAATTCCTCTTCACACACACACACACACACACACACACACACACAGAGAGAGAGAGAGAGAGAGAGAGAGAGAGAGAGAGAGAGAGAGAGAGAGCATTTCAGAGGCACAAGAATGGCTCTTTTCCTGAATCGAATGGTGTTCAACTTAAGGACATTTTGAGTTAAAAATAATTGGCAGTGTCATATGAAGGAAGTGCCCATCTGGTTAGCTGAAATCAGTGCTACATGGGAGCACCTGACTATTTTCTGCTTACAGTGTCTTTGTGTGCCATCCATCCAAAAGCTCTCTTGCAGTAACAGCTCCATCATCAGAGGGTTCATTGAAGAATGGATTTTGTCATGTTGTACTTACAGTCCATCAACACAACCTTGTAATGGAGAAACTGTACTGGATCGCTTCTTTTTTGTTCCTGTCATTCAATCTAATAAGGCACTAAACCTGAGATGAGTATGGGATAGTAGCTATGTACAGAACAGCAAAAGAAAACAAGTGACATGTTTAGCCGGTGACTCTATAGACCAATCTGGACAAATTCAGAATCACATATCGATCTGTAGTCACAATAGAATAATAGTTAAACCCAATTTCCAAGAGACAGTGGCATCTAAATTGGATTATTTTTATTTCTTTCCTAAAATACTTAGGAACTAATCCAAAGTTGTTGTTTAGTCATTTTCAGTCATTCCTGACCCCTTCTGACCCAATTTGGGGTTTTCTTGGCAAATATATTGGGTTTGTTTACCATTTCCTTCTTCAATTCATATTATAGATGAAGAAATTGACTTAAATGGGATTAGGTGATTTGTCCATGGTCACACAATTAGGAACTGTCTGAGGCCAGAAGAAAATGGAGTCTTTCTGACTTTAGCTACAGCAATCTACCTGTTGTACCACTTTGCTGCCCCAAAGTAGATGTATTCTGTCACCCACACATACAGTTTTCAGATATTCCCATGAGATCCCACTAATAAATTGGCTGAATATTGCCATTCTAATCAAGAAGTTGTGGTATTAGATATACCAGATGTCCATCCTTTTGAATTATTCAGTTTTCAAGAAAGGAGATGAGAAAACTAATTCACTTTATCATAAGAGAAGTGTTTTTTTATAAGATCATTTGCATGGCCCTAAGAACCATTCTATCCTTTAGCAAATATTTATTGAATACTTATTAGTTGAGACACTGAGGAATACAAAGAAGGGTAAAGCATGGTATTTGTTTCTCTGGAGCTTACACTCTAATAGGGAAGAAAATTTAAATTACTACAAGCAATCAAGTACTTCTGGGTCTTTTCTTGGTTACTTTTGCCTGGTCGAAGAATGGGTATTTTTTCAATAAGAAGAACATGCTCAAATTGGGGCAGAAGTAGGGGTGTGTTAATAAATGTTTAACCAATGTCTTTCCTCCCAAAAATATACCCCTGACAGACTTTTGAGTTTAATCTGCATTGTTAATGTTTTCTCCATAATCTTCTAGAGAAAGGAAACAAATGATCAAGACCTGATATATAGTGTGTGTTGATGCTGAAATGTAAATGCTCACCTTGAAAATTTAATGATTCATTCTTGTAAGCCATTTTGAGTGGGTTCCAGCATACCCTTGTAAAAAGACAATGCTCCAAACAAAAGCCAGAAGCTGGGGAATTTAAAAAAAATTGTCCAGGCCAAATTGTTGGATTCTAAAATGTAATCTGGACATTAAACAAAGAAAGTACAGTCACTGAAATCTTGAAAGGCAGCTTATATGAGCAAATACCGATATTTGAAATACTTAAAACTAAGTTTTGCCCCAACAGAACTTTGGCTCCAATCTTTTCCAAATGGCTGGACTTCTCTTCCTAAACCAGATCGATCAATTCTTCTAATATACTTTGCATTCTGCAGGTGTAGTCACCTGGTTCAGCACAAGCTGTTAGGACATGTGGAATATAAAACTCATCAAACTTCCAATTAAGCAGCCCTAAAACTTGATGTATTTCTTGTGAGCAGTTCCAAGTTTAGATCTGACTCCCTTCTAGAAGTTCAGTTTAAAAGGGGCCATACTTCCAAAATTAGAATCATAATTAAAATTTGACTTTGATCAGTAGCTGCTGAGAGGGTCATTAAGAACCATGAATATGCTGACATGGGGCTTGCCAGGTGGAAGAGGGGAAGGAGAAAAACTGGGAGATTGGAAACAAATAAAAAATTGTTAAGAAGCATTATCGAATTGCAAATATCAATTATTATGGTCTATGGATGAGTGATTATTATATTAAAAATACTCTTGGCAGGCAGCCCAAATGGACTCATGGAGCTGCAACTCCATCAGCTCTGTACTTTAATTTGATTTTTACAAACATTTCTTTGGTTTTTCCTTTCTTTTTAATTGGTTTGGAAAAGATTGGGGAGCAGCTGTGAAAGTACTGAATCCAAGCCCCTCATCAAAAGAGGATTTCTACCCAGCTGAAAGCCATGATGAATCAACATGGTGGGAAATACCTTTTGAATATACAGTACTTGGGGAAGAGAAAATATAAGATTAGGATAAGAATGGCCATTTTTGTACAGGAACCTTGAATCAATAATGTGGCTAGTGGTAGAGACAAACTCAATGCTCTCACAGATGGTGAAGATGATGTGTGAAGGAGTCATTCATTTCTTTTTTTTTTCCTCCAAAGTTATTTTCTTTTGTTTTTGGAGTGAGGGTAGCCAGGGAGTCACCTGGATCTTTGATTTTATTTGTGTAAGGTGTTCCCAGTGTAAAAACTCCATCTTTCAATGAAGAGAAGCATTTCAAGGAAGGTGAGTACCTAGACTTTCTCATTATATACCCAATATATGTCAAAGGCAGGACTTGGAACCAGATTAATGCCATGGTGAAATCTCCCTTATACTGACTCACTAGAGCTAATTGGGAAATTTTCAGCATGAGTGTTTACACCTTGAAAATCAACAATGCTATGGATCAGGGCTCGATTTATTGTTCTGTTGATTATATAGACTTAAGAAAGTGATGAAGAAAATGTCAATAATGCTAATTAAACTGGAAATTGTGTTCTTCATACATTTTCCATCTGCGGCACCAGTTGTTTACCAGCTAACCCTTGAACCAGATCACCCTGCCTTCAGAATCAGTCTTTAGCCCATTTATCTTAGGTAGAATAGATCACTCAATTAAAATCAATGAAAATCCTTTCATTAAGCACCTACTGTGTGCCAGGAACTTATAATAATATTTTGCATGCATATAACACCTTCAGGTTCTCATAGCATTTTGTGCAAGTCATACCAATTTATTCACATTATGACCCCATGAGGTAGCTAGAACAGATATTTTTATTCTCTGCTTTCCTAGGGAGGAAATTAAATGCAGATAATTTAAGTGATTTTCTCAAGATCACCTCATAAAGAAAGAAGAAAAACAGGTCTTCCTTGGTGATCTGCCTCTCAGTCTATTAGAGATTTTCTACCAATCCATGTTGTCTCTCCAATGGAAAATACTGAAAATAGGATCAAACCCTTCACCTTTGTTTGGGAAGAATACTGAAACTAGTTTAGTTTTGTCTGTTCAGGACTTTCATATACTTTAGGATAAACCAATACCCCCACAAACACAAATTCATCAATACACAGCCCATGGTGCAAACAGCTTGTAATTAAAGAGTCAGACTAATGTCACATTTCCCACTTAAAATACTTCCCTACTGCTAGCATTCTCCAAGCCTTCTGTTATCAGGCCATTTAGTTGTACCCAATAAGTACATACATATGTGTATGGAGATTTTAATATATTTTTCTAAATGTAAATTAAGACTCTTTGCATTGTTACTCTGGCTTTGGAATTCATTTTATGTTGACTTCAAAATGAAAATTAAAAGTGATTATACAGAAAAAAAATAATTTTCTTCCATTTGTGGTATAGTAGAAATGACTTTTCTTTAAGGTTACAATTTCTTAAGTTTTAATTAAAAAATAATAGCTACTATTTACATAGTATTTATAAATACTATACATATACATTATCTCATTTAATCCCCGTACCAACTCTATGGAGTAATTAATATTATTATACTCATTTTACAGATGAAGGAACTGAGCTTTAGTGATTTATCCAAAGTCACACAGTGTCTGGAATAGGATTTAGCCTCCTATTTATTTGGCTCCAATTTCAGCACCCTGGACACCGCATCACCTCCTTGCCTCAGAACATACTCAAACTCTGGAAGTAGTCAGATAATAATGAAGGTTTCTGTCTTGATTGCATTATGGAATCATAGAAGTCTGAAGGCAGAAAACATGTCACAAAATTCTGTGTGGCAATTCCCATATTCTATGCAAGAAAAGGAATACAGAGCCGCTAAGAAAAAAAAATCAGCAAAGACATATAGTTTGGGACACAGTTTAGAGAACTCTTAGAGAAGGCTCTTGATCAACCAGATTTAGCCACAAGGGTAAACTTGGACCAGTTGATTCATCTTTCTGGACCTCATTTTCCTCACCTCCAAAATATGGTGGTTACTCTCTAGGATACCTTGAAAAAAATCCCTTGAAGAATATCTACATAATGAGGAACATAATGGCCAGAAGGAAATTCAGAAGATGGGGTGAGGTATGATGGAAAAGTCCAGAAGAGGAAAACAGAAAGAAAATAAATGGACATCCTTTTTAAAGGGAAGTTCTCAAAGGAGCCATTCAAAAAAGGGAAGAGTCCTCAGATTTAGATAATACTTCAGAAGTTTGCAAATTATGCGTGGTGGTCATGGTGGTGCTGCTGAGTGTATGTCCCCCAGATTTATAATTCCTTGGGAATTCTTGTGAACAAACTCCCTCTAGTAGGGAGGATTAGCAATTGTTTTGTGACTTATGGTCTTAGAAACATATCTGAAACAATGAGAAATTAAGCAATTTATCCAGGGTCCTATATCTAGTAGAGGTAAAAGATCTGAATCCAGATTATCTTGCCTCGAAGGTCAACCAGCTCTTTATCCACTAAGGCTTCCTGCCTCTTACTGAAAAAAAAATATCGTTGTTAAAAAGGTAGGTTTTTGTTTTAGGAAAACCTTAGGATTTTTAAAGACACTGGACAATTTTCCAAAGGTGAACAATCCCACTGTTCCTTCTGGTAAATTCTAAGCCCATTTCTTTATTTATCCAGAGTCCATCTAAAATATGTATACATTTATCCCTACATGCATATACAGAAAATATCGATGGACCAGGCTTATGTAGTTTTTCACCCAATATATATTATTATTTTAGCAATAGGCATTCTTCATCCACTTAATTTCTGTGTGAATGGTTAGGTCAAAGTCCTTATCTTAATAACCAGTTAGATAGCCATTATGTAGTTTACAATGACTGCCCAATTTTTCTTTCCGGCGTAGACTGGAACCAAAACGCTTTCTCTTAAATTTGCCCATGGAGATGGTTTGAATTATCACCTAACACTATTGAGTTCTCCAGCCAATAATTAGGAAATCAGATATTCATTTTTTCAATAGCAGCACTGATTTCTGCAGCTTATGCCAGTGGAAGGAGTTGTCTGCCATGGCTATATTCATGCATCACAACTGGTTGCTTCTGAAAGGCTTTCCTAGAGTGAGGCATCAGTTTAGGAAGATCAAAGGCATTAAGATACTCAGCTTAATTACAGGTTAGGGTTCCTGGCCAGATATTCAAATCATCTTTCTTTCACTGGAGAAAACCCAAATATTTGGTTGATTAAAACATTTGAAGCAGCAGCTGACATAAACATTTCAGAGAGCAAGTCTAAGAAATCTGATCGGTGGAAGAAAGAGCTGAAAAAGGGCTCCCTGTCAAAGTTTCAACTCCACAAAAAGGCAATATTTTGGCCCTTTGCTAGATTGTCTTGGAACTTTAGCCTGCTTCAATTGGCTCACAATGATAGTGAATCTTTGCCCCTTAACTTGGAAAAAATGCAGTGTGAGAGGGAGAAAAGATCATTTAGATTGTTTGCCAGTTGGGAAAGATGCAGAATATTTTTGAGACTCTTTTTTGCAGCTACTCATTTGACAAATGTGGGCATGGAACAAATATACATATGTGTATATGCATACATATGCATTAGATATATGAATATGTGTATTTGTATATGTATGTATATATGAATTATGGATTAAATGGCAAACTAACTTTCTAGCTAGTATGCCATGCCGCTAAGCACATGCATTTATATTTATATATTTATACATATGTATGTATATACAAATAGAGCCACATAGATTTATTTGGGTAAAGAATTTCTATGTAGAGAGGAATAACAACTAACATTTTATACAACACTTACTAGGTACCAGGCACTATGCTAAATGCTCTATAATTATCTTATTTGAGCCTCACAACAATCCTGGGAGAAAGGTGCTGCTATTATCCCCATTTTATAGATAAGGAAACTGAGGCAGAGGTTAAGTACTTTGCCCAATGCCATAGAACTTATATGTATCTGAAATCAGATTTGAACTTGGGTCTTCCTGATTCCAGGTTTGGTGTTCTATTCGTTGCACCACATAGCCACCCTATTTACTGCACCGATACATACTGGACACTTAATAACATATCTTTCTTACATTGAGAGCTTAAGTGATTTGTTTATGATGACACAGCTTGTTAACATCACACATAGGACTTTAATCAAGGTCTTCTTCACTTCATGATCAACCCTCAGTTATGCTATGCTGTCTCTCAACTGATTTTTAGAGGACCTACTATGTGTAAGACATTGTGCTAGTCGCTAGATGAAGGATTTCAGGTCCAAATGGGTCTTAAAGATCATCATGTCCATCCTCTTCCTTTTACAGATGAGAAGCTGGAACTCAGAGAGGATCGTGGGATAGTAAATTGAGAATTGGAAGGAACCTCATAAAAAGTTTAGTCCAAACCTCTCATTTTTTACATATTGAAAATCTGACCCAGAAATGTTAAGGACTCACTGAGATCATACTCATGGTAATTAGCAGAGCTAGAATTTGACCTCGGGTCATCTCATCCCAAATCCTGTGTGCCCCTACTTTCATACATCATTTATCAAGGTAGCTAATTAATGTTAGTGGAGACTGGAGTTTCTCAGCTTCCCCTTCCCAATCAATTTGCCCACATTTTTGGGCTGCTGTGGCAATTGGACAGTTAAGCAATATTAATGAAATTCAAAGCAAGTTAAGGAGGATTTCCTTAGAAGAGAAAGTTTATTTATAAATCACATAAAACTAACAGGCTTGTGGTATTTTGAGGAAATCTCTAGCTTAATACAAACATGTAAATCCATCCCAAAATGCCACCTGTAAATGGGGAATATATTCTTCAACACGTCCCTTTAAAAATCCAAATACACATATATTTGAACAAGGAAGATAGAATTTGATTATAGAGTAGCCTTTCTTGTAGCCTACACAGGGCTGAATTGACATGGCCTAATTATTTTGAGGCCCCAAATACATCCTTCAGTGCTTCAATGAGTCCATGATCTTATTAATGTGGGTATCTCTTCTGATGGTCCAGATTTCAACCTATCCACATCTTTTTATCTAATGTATTTCTTATCTCTGTTCTCCCATAAATTCTCCAGAAAGGAGTTCCTCAGTGGAGTGGAAGCTTCCCTCTGGGTCATTTAACATTTCCCGAATACCATAAAAGTTATGGAGGGAGAAGAAAAAAGATAGAGCAGGAGAAATTATATGGTGATCTTAGCCAGACTAGGAAAAAAAATGGTGATCCATGGATAAGTCTTCTTTCTTCCCTTTCTCCCTGACTCAAAACTTCCCCAGCAATGAAACCAATGGATCAGCCAATAAAGAAGAGGGGAGGAAAAAAAAAGAAGTCAGAGTAAAACAAACACTTAGGGGGGAAGAGAAAGAAGGAAATATTCCTTTTGTCATGGTCACTCAAGAAAAAAAAAAATGGGTGATAACTTATTGAACTTGGCTCACTTATCCAGAAGCACTTGAGTTAGTCCCGGATATTTGCAGTATGATTTTGGGTAAATCACTCTGTACAATGAGGGGCCTCTAAGGTGTCCTCCCATGCTTTATCCTTTGATGTTATATTCTACCTACTACTTTCTAACTGGTCAGATTCTATATTGGAGAATCCTTCCCCCCTCACAAAAAGGTCTATTTTCATACTTTCCCTTTAAATCATTTTTCAATTTACCTGGAGGCTAGGAAGTCGAATTTCATCCTGCTAGATAATCACATCATAAGATCTACGATTGCTGCCTCCAAAGGGTTCTGTCTGGTCAACATGTTATTTCTCCACACCCCCACCATACTCATTCTCCAAAGATAGCAAGCTTTTGGTGCCTAATGACAATATGACAATATGGGCACATTGCTCTGCAATATAATCTCCCAGCAGGGATGAGATGCACATCCAAATCTTTTAGCCATAACTGGGTATAAAGTTATGAGAAAGCTAGTTTTAATTTTTCATATATGGAGATGCTGATTTCAGTGGAGTGCACACATAAGTAGAAAGAGGAAAAAAAAGTGAGATAATTAAGCTTGACATGGAGAGAGCCTCTCTGTAAAATGAAACTTAAAAAAAAAACCCTTCATTTTTATTTATAGTTTAGATTATATAATTAGTGAGGGGAGTCTCTCTCTCTCTCTCTCTCTCTCTGTCCCTTTGTATCTCTTTCCCTGTTTCTCTGTTTCTGCCTCTGTCTCTCTGTGTGTATCTCTCTCCTAGTCTTTCTGTGGCTCTCTCTCCCTGACTCTGTTTCTCTGTCCCTGTCTCTTTCTCTGTGTCTCTATCTAGTCTCTTTCCTCTTTCTTTTCCCACCTTTTCTCCCACATATATCTTTATACATCTCTATCTACCTCTCTATTGAGAATATATACATGCACAAATAAATACATATATGATGTCATATATGTATTTATTTGTGCATGTACATATTCTCATCTGTAAAATGGGATTAATAATAGTAACAACAATAATAAAAATCCTAGTGTGTATATACACATATATACATATATCTGTATATGTATGTATTTTACAATATACATGTATATACATATATATATATATATATATATATATATATATATAAACAACTCTGAGAAGCAGGTGTTATTATTATTCCCATTGTACAGATGAGAATAGTGAAACTGAGAGAGATTAAATGAAGTGTCCAGGATCACATAGACTTTAAGTATTAAAGGCAGGATTCCAACTTAGATCTTCTTGACTCAAAGATCAGTCATATATTTGTTATACATCTTGGTTAGTCTATAAGTGAATAGGGAAGGAATAGGTTTTTTTTTTTTGAATGTTTGAATTCTGGTCACTCACATCTAAGGCAAAATAACAAAACAATGACAGTTTCCTCTCTTCTCCTATAGGGAGAGACATGATGGAACCAGGAATTCAGGGATTCTGGCCATTGTATCCCCAGCACCCAACAGTACCTTGTATATAGTAGGTACTTAATAAATGCTTATTGGACTGTTTTGGATAGTGATTGTCAAGTCCAAGTAGCTTCAGTTTACAAATGAGGAAACTGAGGCACAGAGGAGGCAAGTCACAATATCTCTACCACCAGTTTTTCTTTCCTAACATTTCAAGTCATCTTCTCAACGCAGGCAGTCTTCAAATTCCTTATTTTAGCACAGCTGTTGTATGATGGTTCTCAATAGAAACTAAGGGCTTGAGAACTGAGCAGAGCACAGGAAGCAGCCAGAGATGGAAGAACAGGAAAACAGGATGAATGAGAAAGACACAAAGGAGCAAAAGAAAGAATTGAATTTTGGGGGGTGGGAGGGATCATATAATGAAGCCAATAAGATTACCATGTCAACCAGCAAACACTTAAGAACCCAATATAACCCCATCCTTATTCTGAATCCTGCATGTGTAGGATATAAGATATGGCCCCTGACCTTTCTGATCCACAGTCATGCTGGGGAGATGAAACTTAACAATTTAAAACTCTTGGAATACAAGGTTTTGAGCAAACAGGCACTAAATATCTGGGCCGTACACCAGGTGCAAGTGGAATTCAGTAAAGGGAAAATTCATGTATTACTACTGGAGTTACATCTTGGGGGTGGCCATCTTGTTCTAGACCTCAAAATCTGAGTGCAATTTTAGTGGATGGCAAGGAAAAGGCTGAAAGTCTTTGAAGTATAGAAGTAGCTCACAAAGTTGCTTTGAAATCATCAATTGATTTGATATTTCAAGGACCCCACTCACCAAATACAAAAACTCTGTCTCAAATTCTAGCATATTAGAAATGTAAGGGAACTTTACCTTCCTCCTTTTTCAGATTTAGAAACACCAGCATCTTTGAGGCTCAGAGTAGAAGGGGGACCTAGCTGATATCACACAATGAATTTAGGGAGAATCAAAACCTGTCCAGATTTTCCAAGTCAGGTAGGTAATCAAGAAGCACTTATTATGTGTTTAGTATTTACCAGGTACTCAGGAAACTCATTGAAAAAATAAATTATAAAAGGAAAGACCATTGTCTCTTTACTCAGAGTGTTCATATTTTAGTGGAAGAGGCAACATGTGGACAATCATGTATCTATGATCTATATTCAGTATCAATGAGAGGGAATCTAAAGGAAAAGGCACTTTCCATGAGAGAGGAAGTGGGGTAGGGAAGGATCAGGAAGGAAGCTAGTTGCAGGGGAAGCAGGAGAGCATGCTGGGTAGGGGACTGCCAGTGTAAGAGCACTGACACAAAGTTTAGTCTCTTTCTTCCATGGGGCCATGATGACTATCTAATTTGAATGGAAGCCATCGCCCGTCACTAGTGGATTTTGTCATGGGTGCCATTTGCTGCTTTATCAAAGCTTTTCTTCCGTTTTCATTCAATGTGCTGGAGATGAACGGAGGATTCTGGTTTTCACCAGAGTTATGGTTAGGGAGGGATCTGACCAGCTGGCTCATACTAGAGAGCATCTGTGAATTCACATTGGCCAGATCCCTAGAGATTGTTTGCTGTGTTGAATGTGCTTCTTCCCAACAGCTCAAGTCAGTGGCTATGGGTGGAATTTACTCTTCCCTGTGAACATCTTTGGGGAGGCATTTTGCTGATTGGGCTGTTCTTAAAACTCCTTTCTATAATCATCCTCCGAGCCCTCTTTTCATATTGTTTCTTTTTTGGCTTGCTATTAAAATTAAATGTGGTTTTCAGACAACTATCTACCCCCTCTTTGTTATCAACCAGCAGGGACTCTATTTAAAGGGAACTGAATATTTCAGTTTGATCTGAGTCATGTGTTCTTCCCCTTGCTGTTGATCCTGTGAAAAAAGATTTCACAGCTTCTCACTTTTTAGTACTATCACCATAAGTCTACTTATAAGTCTACTTGCTTCCCAGTCATTTCTGTCATTTACTCTTAACCATGAACTTTATTACATATTTTAAAATATTCCATCAATGCTTTTTGCATTTATATATTTTATATTGAGAGGAAGAGAGAGAAGGAAGAGAAAAGGGAGGAGGGGAAAGACAGAGAGATTCAGAGACACAGAGAGACTGAGACAGAGAGATATACTGTGAAGGAGAGGAGAGTAGAGAAGAGAAGAGAAAAGAAGAAAATTATATAATGGAAAAAATATTGACTGAGAGTCAAAGAGTCTGAGTTCAAAGTATGCTTCTGATAATTTCTTTTAACCTCCCGGGACCTCACTTTCCAAATTTTTAAAATGAGGAAATAAAACTGGATAACATCTAAGATTGCATTCAATTCTAAAGCTGTCATACTATGATTTCCAAATATATAGCCCATCCTCACTGAATCTCTTACTGTTACAAAGGAAAACAATGAAAGAAAAACAAATCTGGTAACGTTTGCAACATCCTGAGGTGTTCCATAAGCCTCTTCTAACTATTGAAAGTGAAGAGTTGTGTCATGTCTATTTGCTGAAGCAAGATTGGATTTGAGGAAAAGAAGATTTTTTTTTTAATTAAAGCTTTTTGTTTTCCAAACATATACGTGGATAATTTTTCAACATTGACTCTTCGAAAATCTTGTGTTCCAAATTTCCCACCCCTTTCCCTTATCCCCGCCCCTAGATGGCAGGTAATCCAATGTACATTAAAAATGTAAAAATGTGTTAAATTCAATATAAATATACATGTTTATTACAATTATCTTGCTGCACAAGAAAAATCAGATCAAAAAGGAACAAATAAGAAGGAAAACAAAATGCAAAGAGCAACAAAAAGAGTGAGAATGTTATGTTGTGGTCCACACTCAGTTCCCATAGTCCTGTCTTTGGTTGTAGATGACTTTCTCCATCAAAAGATCATTGAAACATTCCTGAATCACCTCATTGTTGAGAAAAGCCACATCCATCAGAATTAATCATAACATAATCTTCCTGCTGTGCACAATGATCTCCTGGTTCTGCTCATTTCACTCAGCATCAGTTCCTGTAAGTCTCTCCAGGCCTCTCTAAAATCATCCTGCTGGTTCTTTCTTACAGACCAATAATATTCAATAACATTCATATACCATAATTTATTTATCCATTCCCCAGCTGATGGGCAGTTTCCAGTTTCTTGCCACTACAAAAAGGGCTGCCACAAATATTTTTCCACATATGGGTCCCCTTCCCTCCTTTATGATCCCTTTGGGATAAAGGCTCAGTAGAAACACTGCTGGATCAAAAGGTGTGCACATTTTGATAGCCCAAAGAGAAAGTTTTAAGGGTCTTCCTTGACCAACATAAAGTATTTACAGAGAAGTGAAGATTCATTTGAATTTTGTTTTGAATTTGTTGTTTGAATCTCATGAAGATGTTCTTAAGTTATGTGTGGGCATGTTTATGTATCTGTTGGGGTTTGCACTTATGCACAATCTGGGTTGGTCATGGGTACCATCTCAGAATAATGTTTTTGAATGTGTAGAATAAATGACACATGATAAAAAGGAAGCCAATTATTGTAAAAGGCAATTATTGCAATATTAAAATACAAATTTATGAAGCCTTGGTAAAGAATGTTCCTACAGATTGCTGCCTATCTGATGAGACCTTGTTGAGAAAAATAAATTATGTTACTTGATCAGATCTAAATAACAGGGTATGAAGGATATGAAGAGATAAAGGAAGATGAATATCTGGGTCTTGTTCCCAAGATTGGAAATAAATCCATGTGAGCCCAGAATTATTGCTTCCATCTTTCTAAAGAAAGAATGGACTCGCCCCTTTGTCACTCATGGAGGATGAACTTTAGTGATGAGTGTTGCTTTGAAGATGGATTGATTGCCTTTGATTCTTTAGAAGACAGAACTTTTTAATGGGAGTAATTTCTACTGGTTCATAACAAATTTCTTGAATTTGTTAAAATTGTATGCTTTATCATTAAGGGAGACAGGTATTTTGATATGCAAAGATGAATAAAAGAGAGCAATGGGCATGCAATTATAAGTTTCTATTATATATGATTTGTTTAATATATATATATATATTTCAAGGTAGTAACAAAATTGCCCTAGTTATTTTGTCCCTTCCTCAATTTCTTATTATTTTCCCCCTTTAAAAATGTTTTTTGATGGACTTTTTTTTTGTCAAAATTTCGCATCCTATTCTTACCCTCTAACTCCCCTTGCATCTTTCCCTTGTAATGAGAAATATGGCCCAGAAAAGCAGATAAATGCAATGGCCTCCTCTTAAATGTCTAGTTCTGTACCTCCAGCCCACACTGTTCTGCTCAAAGGTAGTTGAAGTGCTTCATCACCAGTTTTCTGAAGTCACATTTGGCTGATACTTTGATCAAGGTTCTGAAAGCTTTCAAGATTATTTGCTTTTATGTTACTGTGGCTTCATATGAATTCTTCTCATGGTTATACTTGTCTTGTTCTGCAATACTTCCTCCAAGTCTCCCCTAAAGAAATTTCCATTGAGGCATCAGAGTTCAGGGTTGTAATCTCCGTCTCCCTTTTGTCTCCTTCTGGTAGTTAGGTGGCTCAATGGATAGAACATTGTGTCTGGAATCAGGAACACCTGAGTCAAGATACTTACTAACTGAGTAATCATAGACAAGTCTGCCTCCATTTTATCAACTGTGAAATGCAGATAATAATAACCCCTACCTCAGAGTTTTGGTTATTTTTTTTTGTAAGGATCAAATGAAATCATATTTGTAAAGTGATATGATAGATGCCTGGTGTATGCTTGCACTTTTTCCTTCTCTACCTCCTCGCACCTTTCAGCAAGCTCAGATGGGAAGGGGAAACTGCTTGTCCAGTCTCAGGAGGTTCACTAGCTTTTGTCAGAGACAAGGCCAACTGCATGTGTATCTCCACAGGAATTCCCCTGGAGCACTATCTAGGAATTGCCCATAGCCATGTCCCTAATCTTTATAGAAAAAGGCAATCATAAGTTGTGACTAAAGCAAAGGGTTAGCTCATGATGAACACATCAAATTAATTTTTTTTATCACATCCCCTACTCCAATATAATTAAAAGATTGCAGTTATTAGAGTTTGGCTTTCTCTTACTGATTTTCATTGACGTTATTGTAATCATTTTTTAAATTGTCCTATCATTTCATTTTATTTTATAAGGAATCAGTTCATATACCTTCCCATGTTTGGTGGAAGTAGATAATTACAGTCTGGCCATCAGTTGAATAATCTGGAAAACTTTTGGCTTGCATTAGATTATGGCTAGGGTTTCTTCCAGTTCCAAAATCTCGTTCTTCATATCTGTTGTTTTAAAGAACAAACTAGTATTCTAATACGTTCATATTCCAAAATTTCTCTAGCCATTTTGTGGGTACCCATTTTGTTTCTAATTTTATGTTACTATGAAAGGAACTGTTACAACTATTTTGGTATATGTAAGGCTTTCTTTAAGTCTTTGATCCTTTGAGAGTATATATCCAGTAGTAGGATCAGCTGGATTAAAGGATATAAAGAGTTTATTGACCTTTCTCACATAATTATTAATGGTCTTTCCATATACTTTATCTATGGTGATAAGAAGGATTTTCTAATGGTCAAAATTTATATAATATTTTAAGATTTACAAAGTACATACATTATCCTGCTGGATCCTTACAATAACCATGTGACATAAAATGCTATTATTATCTCCCATTCTGAAGACTAGGAAACTCAGACACAAAGAAAAGTAATTAGATTCAGAAACTATCAAAGCTTGGAGGCACCTTCAAAGCTGTAAATCCCAATTCACCCATTTTAGTGGATGAGGAACTGAAGCTAGTTGAAATTAATTGCCCACGATCCCTTAGATAACAATTCGTAGAAGGAGGCTTGAACCCACAGATTTTCTGACTCCTGGGGAGGTAGTCTTTCAATTGTTCCAATTTTGTCTCCCTCTAAGCAAGTAAACAAAGTTAACAGAGAAATTTTAAGAGTATAATTTAGACTTTTATAGCTCAGTGTTAGAGTCCAGGGTTGGAATTATCTAGAGATAATATCACTCCATAGGTTGCACCCAGAAACTGACATTATCTCTAAGCCACACACACTTTAAAGTATCTTATTAATTATATTTAATTACATTGAAATTAATGATTTTTTTCATCTAATGCTGGACTGACTTAACAGCTTTAAGATAAGCTGTAGTCATGCTCAGTTTAAAGTTTCCTTGTTTCAAAAGTCAGATGCCCCCCCCTTTATTTCAATTTATTCAGACCTTTTACCAGGTACCCATATTCCTCTATTCCTTTGTTTGGTTGCTCCTTTCTTCCTTTTCAGTGGTAATTAGATCTCTTTAGCCATCTCACATCAGACAGATCATTTCTTCCAAATGAGGGTTTTCATTCATTTGAAGAATACAGTTTTCTCTAACAGAAGTGATCAATTTGTATATAGGCTATAATGCTCATTCGTTTGGGGAGCAAAATGATAATTAAATGAGCATGATTTGATATCATCAAAGAAGGAGCCCAAGTTTAATAAGTTCTAATCTGATCATAGTATATACTTCAATACTCTGAATTTTACTGATAAAAATAAGTCCAAAAGTAGAATTTACAAGTCAAATTTTGAATCCGGGAGCTGTTATTTATAAGTGAAAATAATGAGATGGGATTTACATACTTAAAGGTATATTAATTGTTTTTATACCATTTTCTTCAAGACAAGTATTTAGGGATATCAAATATTACTGTTGTAACTCAAAATATGTTAGGACTCATTAGAAAAAGCATGTTAGAAAAAAGGTAAGCAGGAAGTTATTGTAAAAGTAAGCTGAAATTTGAGTATTCTTTTGGTATTCTTTGCCTTCCTATTTTGTTGTAAAGAGGGAGAGTGAGTTGGAAGTGTATCCTGTTTACTATTGATATTTTTAAAATCTTTATTAGATGCAAATATTCCTCTCCTCACCATTCTCAAAAAAAAAAAAAAAAAAAAAGGAAACAGTGTAAAATCTTCCTCCACTGATACAACTTCCCCAATTCTCTAATTTCTGGTTTTAGGCACTTTTCTGGGGCATTGAAATGTTAAGCGACTGGCCTCAGGTCACACAGTGCATATATGCTAGATAAATGTCTAGAACTTACATCTTCCTATCTCCAAGGCTTGTCTCCTATTCACTCTCCCTTATTGTGGCTCATGTCATCGAGAAGACATAATAGGTTGAATAACTCCAACAATACACATCTTTCATTGACAAGTTTATTTTAATTGCACTTGCTTAGGAAAAAAATTCAACTCATTGGATCATTCAAATATTGTTCCATTTCATTTACTCCCTAATAATTCCAATCCTATGATCACTGCCATTCATTTAATATCCTTACATCCCTGATAAACCAATTTTTTTCATTACTTTCTCTTATCCTAAAAAGTAAAATATACCATAAGATCATCTATCATTTCAAAAGTGATCAGAGATCAAAATTATTCTAATGAATAGAATAGCTAGAACTTAGACCTTATGAACAATCCATATTTCGAGTAAGGATTATACTGTTGTTGACATTTCTCTTTCATTGTAAGCTATGGACTTGTATATCTATAATATATTTCTAAAAGGCCGATTTCTCATATGGAAAAGGAAAAAGAAAAAAAAAATATGTGGTTGTTTTTTAAGATCTCATTTTATTGCTATTGACTCTATATACTCGTTGATTCAGGATACCTGGAAAGTATCCCTCTTCCAGAGGTAGAGCTAAAATGACAAGAGGATACACAGCTTAGCACTTCCAATATTCCTTCCAAATAACTTTCAAATAACTCCTCAAACCAAATGGAACAGCAGAGCAAACGAATATTCAAGGGGAGACATTCTTCCAGCCCAAGAGAACTTAGGCAGTCTGAAGGATGATTGATCTGTGACATGTAGTGGAGGCTGGCTTGGAGCCCACGTGGATGCAGAATGGGACTGTTTGGTGGCAACAGAAGCAGCAGAAACTTCAGATCTTAAACCAGAGAAGGTAAGGAGACCTGAGAAGCAGCCCAAAAGAAATTGAAAGGGAGACTTGTGCTAGGCAGGACAACATACTGTTGGACAACTTTATTGCAGATACCATTTCTGGTCATAGTTCAAAGAGAGAGAGGACCACTTTTGATCAAGAGTGAACAGAAGTTCCAAGGGGAAGTATCGCTTTTTGTCCCAAGGGAGCTGGGGGGCTGAGTAACAGTATTATTTCTGATTCCAGCAGCATGGACTCTGAGGAATATTATTGATTGTAATTCCAAGGAATCAGGGGTTCTTCCTGGATAAGGGCCAAAGCATAGACTATCAGAGTGGTGACCATGCCTCTTTCCACCTAATATTATAACTTTGAAAAAAAAAAACAAAAAAACCTTCAGAACCCTCTTAAACTAACTCTGAAAATAGCAGTTCAACCTTCTCCCTTAAAATTTGGCTGACATCTCCCCTATCCCCTCTTGTCCATCCTGCCCACACCAGACACAGAATTCAACTTTAACATTATATTTGAAATCAAGAAGTAGGCCAGCAAAATGAGTGCAATACTCACAGACACACAGAGACAGACACGCACACACCCACACCCACACCCACACCCACACACATACACACATACACACACACACGTTTGCAATCTGCTCATAGAAAGCCACTATGATGATAGAAAAGATCAAGTTATAACCTCAGAGGATGCTGATACCAAAATAGCTATAAGTAAAACCTCAAAGGAAAAAAAGAGTGAATTGATGAAAGCTCAATGTGAATTCCTAGAAGATCTAGAAATTGACTTTTCAAAATCAAATAACAAAGTAGGAAAAAACTGGGTAAAAAATGAAAGCAAGGGAAGAAAATTATGAAAAAGCAACACCTTGGAAAAAACCACAGAGAATGCTGAAGAATTTAACACCTTAAAAAAGAAAATTAGATAAATGGAAAAAAGAGGTACAAAGCTTCACAGATGAAAATAATTCCTTAAAAAAAACAGAATAAACAACCAGAAAATGAGGGGCAAAAATCAACTAAAAAAATTCCTTAAAATTAGAATTGGAACAGTAGAAGCTGATGACTCCATGATGCATCAAAAGATAATCAAAAAAGTCAAAAGAAGAGGGGAAATAGAATAAAATGTGAAACATTTCATTGGAAAATAAATCAAGGAAAGATCATTTAAAAATGACCAGATATCAAAGGAAGAGCCTACACATCATATTTCAAGAAGCTAAATAAAGGAAAATTTGTCCTTCTAAAATCAGATGATAATAGAAATGGAAAGACTTTATCAATTATCTCCTAAAAGAGGTCCCAAAATGTGAGTTCCCAGAAATATTATAGCCAAATTCTAAAGCTACCAGGTTAAAGAGGGAAAAAACCCAACAACAACATACATACATATACAACGAATTTTGGGGATGCAGCCAAAGCAGTTCTTAAAAGAAAATTAGTCTCGAAATGTGTACATTAATAAAAGAAAAAAAAAGAGTCAATAAATTGAGTATGCAATTAAAATATTAAAAGAACAATTTTAAAATCCCTAGTTAATAACCAAAATGGAAATCCTGGAAATAAATTAATAAAAAAGAAATTGATAAAATTAAAATTTTGTAAAAAAAATAAAACAAAACAAAAAAAACACCTCATTAAACTAAGAAATAAGTAAAACTAAGTTCTTTTTTGATAAAAAATAAGACAAAAAAGATACATCATTGATTATTTTGATTACAGAAAAGGAAAGAAAATCAAATTATCAATATCAAAAATAAAAAGATAAATGCAACAATGAAGATGAAATTAAATCAGTTATTAAGAATTATTTCACCAAATTATGTACCAATAAAATTAACAGTCTAAGAGAAGTAACAAATATTTTAAAATATATCGCCTACATTAATAGAAGAGGAAATATATTTAAATAGTTTTTTTTTCTTAGAAAAACACAAGTAATAAACCAAAAGAAAAAGTGTTGCATCGACAGAATCAATTAGGCATTTGATACACAATAGTAAATAGTCAAATCATTTTTATAAACCCAAAGACCTAAGTTTGAGGGGCATGAACTCAACATTTGTCAAAAATTCCCAAGGAAACTGGAAAGCAATTTGGAAGAAACTAGAGATAGACCAAGATCTCACATGAGATACCAAATAAGATCAAAATGAATTGTTTAAACAACAACAGCGACAATGTGATATAAGTAAATTAGGTGAAAATGGAAAAAAATTATCTGTCAGATCTATAAATACAGTAAATATGACAAAATATGATAGAGATTAACAAGGGAAGTAAAGCGAATAATTTTGGTTGCCTGAAATAAAAAAAAAACAATTTTGAACAAAATCAGTGTAGCCAAAGTTAGAAGGAAAACAGCAACTTGGGGAAAATACAGCAAAATTCTCTCATAAAATCCTCATTTTTCAAATATATAGGGAATTGACCTAGTTTTATAAATATAGGAGATATGCTCCAAACGATACAATTGATAAATATCAAAAGACATTAACAGACAATTTTCAGAAATAGAAATCAAAACTATCAATAATCACATAATAATGTTCTAATTGGTCACAGGACATTTAACAGGCAATTTTCAGGAATAGAAATCAAAGCTATCAATAATCACATAATAATGTCCTAATGGTCAAAGGACATTAACAGGCAATTTTCAGAAATAGAAATCAAAACTATCAATAATCATATAACAATGTCCTAAAATATTTTTCATTAGATGAATGCAAATTAAAGCAACTCTGATATACTAACTCATACCTACCAGCTTGGCTACTGTGGCAAAATAGGAAAATGACAAATATTAGGGGTATTGTTGGAAAAATTGAGACATCTATGCACTGTTGATGGAATTAGTCCAAAATTTTGGAAAACCATCTGGAACTAAGCCCCCAAAACTTCAAAACTGTATAACCTTTAACATAGGAATACAAGGTTTATATCACAACAAGATCAAAGAAAAAGGAAAAGTACCTATTTGTACAAAAAAAATTAGCACCTCTTTTTGAAGTGTCAAAGAATTGAAAATTGAAGGGGTGCCTATCAATCAGGGAAGTAATTTATATGACTAAGGTAGAAAATTACTGGGCTGTGAGAAATGATGAGCAGGATAGTTTTAGAAAAACCTGATTCCACTTATATGCACTGATGCAAATGAAGTTAGCAGAACCAAGATATTAAACCCTATAACAACAATATTACAAGGATAATCAGCTATGAAAAACTCAGCTTCTCTTGAAGTCAGTATTCCAATACAATTCAAAGAATTCATGATGAAAAATGGTATCCAGGTCCAGATGGAATTGATTAAGTGAGTGTCTATTGAAACATACTTTTACCCCTATGTTTTTTTCATTTATTGTGTGTGTTTGTGCATGTGTTTTTCAACACGACTTACACAGAAATATGTTCTGTATGACCTTACATGGATACTTATCATAATATTTCTCACTGTGGAAAAGAGGGATGGGCAATAAGGAGAGCATTTAGAAGTCAAAAAAATGAATCTTAATTTTTACATGTAATTGGGGAATAATGAAATACATATGCATTTATATACATTTATATATTTATCTATTTAGCTCTGAGTATCCATCGATATCTATAGCTATACCTGTATATTTCCCTCAATGATCCATAAATGAGAATATCCATGTTGGAGTATTATATAGCCTCTCTTGTACAATTTATTATATGCATTTGAATTGCAATTAGACCTCTGTAGTTGATGCAGTCCAGACTCCTTCCCAACAGGGAGCAAGAGAATATAGCCACAAAAACTTAGGATAATTTAAATTTCTTAAATGTATCACCATCAAAAATAAATATCTAACCCTTATGTTCATCATTATTTGCTTTAATCATGATTCGCATATTGAAAGGTACCTGAAGTCTTCTTGAAAGGGATTTATGCGTCTATTAAAGCTCCACTTCTATTTATTTGCCTTAATATAAAACACAACTGACCCTAACCTAACTTCTCTGGACAGTCCGAAGTCTGACCCAACCATTCTTTCTTACTTTGCTTTTCTCCCCCTTTCTTTGTATCTCCACATTTAGTCCAGTACTTGGAATGTTATAGTCTCTTAACAAATGTTTATTGATAGTGAAATTGTGGAAGGTAGAGTTGCTTTGTTCTATCTTGTGTAATACTTAATATATATATAATAAAACACATACAATATAATATATGCTATAAAATATAGTGTATTATATATATATATATATATATATATATATATATATATATGTATGTATGTATAAGAACCAATATCAAACTCTAAGACGGGATGGAACATTCAGGAACATTCATATTCACTATCATTTGTCCAGTGAGATCTATTTGTTACACTATCACTAAAACTCACCTTTATAGCAATGAATGAAAGACTCTATCTTAGTATTATGAAATCTAGGCTCAGAAGGGTATACCTTCATTTTCACAGATTCCTGTAGTTACAAACTTTTCTCAACTTTTAACATAATAGAAAGAGCACTGGAGAGACAGACTTAAGGTAAGGAGTAGGAATGGACAAAGACTTAAGGTAAGAAGACTAACTTGAAAACTAATGCAGTAATTTAGCTGAGAAGTGATGAAGATACACTGGTGGCAGCTGTGGCAGAGGAGGAAAAGGGATGTATGGAAACAACAAAATTAGCAATAGAGTGGATGTGAAATTGGTGTAATTAAGGAGTCAAGGATGACCCAGAAGTCCCAAGCCAAGGTAACTAGGAAGATACTGAAGCCTCTGACAGTAACAGAAGGGAGGGTCTTGGGAGAAAAATAATGGATTCTGTTTTGGAAATGTCTAGTTTAAGATGTCTTTAGGACATTCAATTCAGTGTCAAATAAATGGCTGGTGATGTGAGACTAGAGCTTGAGGAAAGAAGTTTAGAATGCTTCTATAGATCCAAGAATCATCTGCATAAAGAAAATGATTGAAACCATAGGAACTGATAAGATAATTCAGTGAGATTATATACACAGAGAAGGGAAATTTGGCAAGGATAGATTCTTAGGAGATAGATAACTGTGGTCAGTGGGCATTACCTGGGAGAAGATTCAGCAAAAGAGATTGAGAAAGATCAATCAGAGAGATAAAAGGAGAATCAGGAGACGAAAATGTCACAAAAACAAAGAGAAGAGAGAGTGTTCAAGAAAAGAGGGAGATTGACAGTGTCAAAGGTCACAGAAAGGGGAAGCAGGATGAGGATTGGGAAAAGGCAATTAAAATGGCTTTTAAAAGACCATTGGTAAATTCAGAGAAGATAGTTGCAGTTGAATGACGAGATCAGAACCCAGATTGTACGGAGTTTAGAAGAGACTCAGAAGAGACGACATGAAGGCACTGAGTTTAGATGGTTTTCTCAAGGAATTTAGACCAGAAAGGGAATCACAGAAAAATTGATGGAAAGAATGATCAGATAAGTGAAGATTTTTTAAGGAGGGAAGAGATAGGAGCATGTAATGGTTTCAGGTTCCTTCAAATGCTGAATCTATGATCTGCATGCTTTAAGAAAAAAACTCCGAAGAGAAAGTACCAGCAAATATTTATTAAATGTTTACCAAAATGCTTAAAAGTGGTTCATTTAATTCTTTCTTTTTTCCTTTTAGTGAAAGGAACTGGGCATTTTCATTTAATATTAGCAGCTCTGCAGACTGAGGTGACAATGTTTTGGGTTCCAATACAGATCATGTATCACATAGAAATGTAGCCTACCTGGACATAATAAAATTTTAAAAAATGAAATTTTTAACCAGAAATCAAATAGTTTTTATTAAATATATGTTATGTATAAGGCACAGTGATGGATACTTTATTATAAAAAAAGAGTTCTAACTTTGACTGTAGGTACATTTTCAAAAAAAAACATTAAGTTAAAAAATATCTAGATCATTTCACTTTGTAGGCATAGACGTAGGATTTAATGGTAGGATTTAATTCCCTCAGCTCACTGAAAAGAGAGTTAAATCTGGGATCAGAGGACCTGGCTTTGAGAATCCTGACTCACATAAACTCCCTGGGTTTTATTCTTCTTAAATCTAATATGAGGGAGTTGGACCAGATTAGTTCTAACATCCTTTCTATCCCTAGAACTCTGAGTCTATAACTAGATCACTTCCATGTTCCATCTAGATAGGATATAGATACAATTTTATTTCCAAGTTGTAGATGTGGTACAGAAAAAAAAAGTATTGGATTTCAGGTTAGAAGACTAGGGTACAAAGCATAAATAAATCCCTTTTTCTTTCTGAGTTTTATGATATGAAGACATCAGATGAGTTGGATTCTAAGGTCTCTTCACCTCTAAAACTAGAATCTTCTGGGTTTCCTCATCTATTTAATAATGGCATCAGGATACATTAAAGACTACCTTCCCTCCAATTCTACCTTATTTAAAGCCCCAAATCTCTTCATTCTCTATAAAAAAAGTGTGGATTTCAGGAATTGTCTGAAAGTGACATGTATTCCCATTACTTTTAATTATTTCCCTTGTAATAATTAGGCTTCAATCTTCTCACTCATAAATTGGCCATTTATTGAAAAATAGAAGAAAGGAAAATATTTCAGAAGTTAAGGGGAAAATGAGCATGAGATATTAAAAAAAGTTCTCTATCCATTTGCCGTGCTTATTTTTAAAAAATGTTCTGTGCTTCAGGGGAGAAAGAAGAAACTCTAATAAAGAGGGAGGAAAGTTTCCAAGAAAGTTTTAAAGGTATTTTTCCCCCTCAACAAGTTCTTCTTCCTGCTAAGAATAGGCTGTTGGAAAATACAGTTAGTTGGCTATAAAGTTGTAATGGAAAATAGTAAAAGCAGTGAAATGTACAATTAAGGATCACACACCCCAGCTATCCTCTAGTTCATTAGTCATCCTTCTATCTCAACCCAGGAGATTTCTCAAGTTGAAGTACAGTGAAACTGAAGCTAAGGTTCACTCCTTTTTATTGTGTTTCTCTGCATGTAACAATGGTCTTTTAAAGATGAGGCTGAACAGGAAACGTGCTCCAAGTCTCTGATTTCTCTGCTTTGTATCAACGTCCCTTTCTCTAGAAAGACTGGAGGGGTTGCTGTAGACCTCTCTCCTTAAATGCATTCTGAGCTATAATCTTCCCTGAAAAGTGACTCTTTCTATTTTTCATTCCTATAGGAAGGGGGCAGATGTGGGGATGATTTGAGAGTTTCAGTGTAACCATTGTTCACAGAGCGGAGGGTTCATGGGGCTGTCTTCAGTGGGCATGCATGCAAGTGTCTGGATCATCCTTTGGATGATATGGACCAACTTAAACTTTCTGTTACTCTGCTTGCTCCTCAATAATTAATCAGGTGAAATCTAGTTAAAATAATCATGGAGAAAAACCTTAAATAGAAAAACAAAGTTACAGAAGGAAAGCTTGTAACCTGGAGGTCAAGGTGGAGAACGGGAGGGAAATTTGATTTTCTGGTGGTGGGTTCAATAGCCTTGGATTTAAGCTATCCTTTGAACCAGCTCTCAGAGCAATTTCCCCTTCTATCTGCCTTCCTGAGTTCCTGTCATGCAGGATATGTTAGAGGCAGCTCATGAGAACTAACTAAATTTCTGTGTGAGCATTTATATTATAGGAATTGACAAATTTTATGGATCAGCGTTTTATTTATTGTTTTCTTGATTGTTTAAAGTTAAGGAAACAATATAGAGGATGCTCATGATCATGTAAACTTAAAAAATATGTTCTCCATACATTATTTTTCAGAGAGCCAAATGTTAAATGTTAGATAAATAAATGATATTTAAAATATCATTTCTGATATTATAGCATATCATCACTATCATAGTTGGGAGGTTTAGGGGAATCCACACCCAAGGCCTCAATGTGACAGCCTTCATTCATGTATATTAGCAATGAGAACATCATCTCCTGGGAACCTCGTAAAAGCCCTGTAAGATAGATTGTCTTATTTTTCCCATTTTACAGAGGATGAAACTAAGATTCCTAGAGATGAGGTAAGTGCCTGAGATTATGTGGGTCAGGAGGTAAATGTAGGTTTCCAAATTCATCATGTTGTCCACTCCTCGGTGCTGGCAATTAAACTATGACTGAGTCCTCTGAGTCATGGATAAAGGTTTGAATTCAAATCATTTCCCTGAAACATACTGACCTTGGGCAAGCCATTTAATCTCTATTGGTCCAAACAACTTTTAAAGACTCTTAGCTTCAGAGCTAATGATCTGTATGAATAGAAGGATTTACTCACCTCCACCTCTCTGCCCTGATGAAATCACAAGTCAAGTCCAAAAAAAATGTTAGTGATAATCCCTTATGTGTCTTTAATTATCTGAGTCTTTCATGGGGATGCATTATTTGGTGTGCCTTGTTTGGGATGATGGCCAGAGTGTTCTGTTCTGTCTCCTCCTGCTGTTATGGACATAAATGTAACCTTCAATTTTACGTCTTTTCTTTAAAAATATAAATAGTAGTTTATTTTTACTAAGTTACATATCAAGAAAAAGATTATCATCTTATTTTACATTTAGTTTTAAATTTTTCTCTCTCCCTTCCCCCTCCCCTTTCCCAAAGATGTTAGACAGTTTTATACAGTTTAGACAAGGGCTATCATGTGAAACATATTTCCATATTAGTCATAGTTGTGAATAAGAAACAGTTCAAAAGAAAAAAAATGAGAAAGCTTTCTCCTTTCTTTTCAACCCCATTCACTACCATCCCGCCATCTTGAAAATGATTCCCATAAAAATGATACACATAGGATACAGAAGGAAAATATAAGCTAATGGCATTTAGGGGGTTATGAATAAATAATTTACTTTTGACTCCCTATCTGTAGTTAAAGAACTACAGCACATGATCTCTTATTTGATTCATGCATGATTTAATCATATCTCCTCAGTCTTTCTTTTCTTATCCTGTGGAACTTGGTAAGCATTGGATGGTTGAATGCAGAGGGGATTTACCTCCCAATTTTAGGAGGTATTCAGTGAATAATGATGAATGTTTACTTCATGGAATCATTCTCAGATATGTAGCTTTAAACAGTCCACCCAATAGAGTTCTGAGGATGTAAAAGGCTCGAAGACATTTTGAGTCCTCTCTGCTGTAGAGTGTTAATGACCAGACGATAACTCACCAAGAAACACTACTAGGGCTTTTTCTTCTTTTCAAGCAGCATTTGCAAGAGACAAAATTGGCTGTCTACACATTCTTAATTCATCAGTTAATTACCAGCCCTCGCTTTGCTTTGTCCTATATAGATCCAGTCTCTGGAAGATGAATTGTTCCATGGAGGGTTGTGAGATTTTTGCCCTTTCCTAAAGAAGGGCCTGTTTTTATTGACTATAAAACCCTATACCATCCAAACACAGGTTATCTAGTATAATATAATCAATCAACAAGGCTTTATTAAATTTTAACTATTTTCCAGGAACTGTACTAGGTGTTGATAGACAAAAACAATGAATGAAATAATCCCTGTACATCAGGAGTTCCTTAAAGGCAGAGAGTCTTTTTGTTTTGCTATTGTTTCCCTAGTACCCTGGCTCCATGACTTGTATGTAATAGCTGCTTAATAAATTGAATTGAATCCTAAAAGCTTAGTAATTTTTAAAAATAGTACATTTCCCACTTTTGTAACATTAAATTATTGCATTGTTTAATTGAGTATTTAACACTTTGTAAATTGGGTAAAACCAAATTTATTTTGGTCATTTAACATATAAGGAAACAGGTAAAAAGTTCTTACCAAAGTTTTTTCTTTTTTTTTTTCTTTTTTACCTAACTTAGTGAAAAAGAAACATTTGAACTCAACTCTCCTCATTTTTAATCCTATGCTCATCTCTCTATGAATCTCTACTCACAGGAGACATTCTACTATGCCCTCCCTTCATTGCTTCCTTACTGCTTAACACATATCCTAAAACATATCTGATATAGACCTTCTATATTCAAAAAACATAATTGTGTATTTTTATAAAAAGTACTTGTAATTAGTACCAAATACTCATTATACACCTAGTAATATTTAGTACCTAACCCAGCCAAGTTTCAAAGCATATAGAGCACTGATAGAGGAGTCTAGAAGAGCCAGATTCAAATACAGCCCTATATACCTATTAGCTAAATGACTTGGGGAAAATCACTTAACTTCTTATGGCCTCAGTTTCCTCATTTGTAAAACGAGAATAATATTATCTGGCTCTAAGATAATGAGGAGATAATGATAATATGTAAAGTACTTTCAAACATTAAAGTACTATAGAAATGCTAGGTACTAATAACTCATAACTAATAACTACTATAACTATTATTATAACTATGACATTTAATTAGGCTCTAGGGACGAAAGGGTAGAAGAGTCCAGTTGGGGCTTATGCATACAATATTTGTAATATTTACCAAAATGACATTCTAAGAGACCTCTGAACAGTTCACACAAGTACCGTTGAGGAGCCTAGGAGGGTCCCCAGCCTGGAGGACCACATCACAAGAGAACAATACATCCCCTAATTGGACAGAAAGAAGATAGCAAATCAGAACACTATTGGACCCTGTCAATAGGAATAAGGAAATACCTGGAAATAGATGGAGTAAATGATTTTGATGGGGTGATTTAATGAATGTAAAGTACTGTGACTTGGGGATCAAGAGATTCCATTACACCCATGTCTCTTGGTTTTCCTCCTATTTGACTGAATGCTCCTTTTGAATGTCTAGATGAGCATTGAGCCACCCTCCCTTATTGTGACTGCTCTTCCCTGGCTGTTTCTGGAATTTTCTTCTCTTATCTCTCCATACTCTCCTTCTTGATGATATCATTTGCTATAATGAGTTTAAGTATTATCTATATAGATGACTACAGTGGTTATCTATTTTCTCTTTTGCTTTGCATCCTGTCTTGTACTTTACTTTCTAGTCATATTGTACTTTCCTACTTTCTCCATAGTCTATGATCCCACTAAATAGGCCTTCATTCTGTTCTTCACACATGATATAGCATGTCTCTGTACCTTTCTATTGGCTGTCCGCCATGTTTTTAATACATTTCTTCTCCACTTTCACCTTTTAGATTCTCTTCTTTCTTTCAATACTCAGCTCAAGATTCACCTTCTTCGTAAAGCTTTTCCTGTTATCTCCAACCACTGGACCTTTCTCCCCAAATTACCTTGTATTTATCTCATATTAATCTGTATATGGTCATGTTGTCTGCCATGTCTAGATTGTAAACTCCTTGAGGGCAGGATTGTTTCTTTTCACCTTGAATTCTAAGTGCCAAACAGTTCCTTAATTTTAATAAAATATTCTTGAGTATTGATGGCAAGTCCTCACTGAACTGATTTCCAATTTCCAATGGCTTTTATGGGGGATTGTGAAGTCTCACTAAAGTTTCTTAGATATAACTTTGAAACCTTATCTCCAGAGCTGTAAACTAGAAATCTGCCCCAAAGGCAAACATCAACAACAGGAGGAATTAATATTGTCTGTTCTTATATTAGCTTTGTAATTTGTTGTATGAAAATAAAAATAATAATCAAGATTGCTTTCAATGAATGAGAGGTTTGATTATAATAGTAGATTAAAGCTTAAAATCTCAAAATTTAAAAGGATCTCAGAAACTATCTACTCCCTAGCTTCTTAAACTATGTTTTTTGACTCCATATGAGGTCTTGTAATTGAATGTGAGAGTTGTGAAGTTGATTTATTAACAGTAAATGTGTGATTTGTATGTCTATTTTATACAACTGTTTGCCTTGGGTCATATAAAAATTTCTTGGGTGAAAAGAGGTCACAAATGGAAGAATGTTGAAGAAGTCCTGGTATATAGGTTTCCATCCTCTTCTCACTCTACTAGAGAGTCTCAATGAGGCTTTCTTTCATACAACTTGGGGAAAGAAAGATAGTTTAGTTGTGACTGGTAGAGGAAAAAGAAGAGAGAAGTTTAGTTGTGACTGGTAGAGGGAAGAGAAGAGAGAGATATTTCTGCAAGAGGGGGAAAGGGGTTGACATGGGCTGGGCTGAGATTTATTTTTGAGAGAGATAGAAGAATGAGTCAAGGGACTGTAGTCCACTGTTCCAAATCTGCCTGAAACATCAACTTCCTCTTCCTTACAGTATGTTTACTACCCAACAATCTTGTTGGTGCTCCCCTTCACATACACACCCCCCTTTCTATTTTGCTGATAGAATGAAAAGTGCACATATTAAAGTATGGTAACCCCCCCCAAAATGTGCCCCCAAGGGAGAGAATTCCATTGGCCACACAGAAGATACCATTCTGTTTACCTTTCTTCTTGGTCACGGACCGTGAGAGGCTTTAGAAAGGGTCTGGGAAGTGCTTGGGACTGTACCTGGCATTTTAAGGGAATGATGAGTAACCTAGTTTGCTTAAAATAATAATACAGGTAGAAGGGGAATATCTGGGAAGTCAGGTTGAAATAAATAGATAGTGGCCAGAGTGAAGGATTTAAGTCACCACAAAGGAGTCTGGATGTTATTGTTCCAACCTTGGGAAAGTACCAAAGACTTAGAGCTTGGGGAGTGTTGGGTGCAAAGCTTTAGGAAGACTTTTCTGGTAGCAGTTTTTAGAATGGACTGAAATAAAGATAAATGAGAGAGAAAGAGTCTCTCCTTCCCTTCTTCCCTCCTTCCCTTTCCCCCACCTTTCTCTTTCTCTCCTCATGTCTCTCTCTCTCTATTTCTCTTTGTATTTCTACACACACACACACACACACACACAAACACACAATATAAGAGGGAAGACAAAGCTGCAGCCTCCACCTCCTTCTCCAGAGGTTATTTTCATGTGACTCAGTCCGTGGGCATGTGATGGAAGGGGCTTTTATGGTGGGGAAATTCTTATCAACTACCGCTTTTATAACTGCCTATTGATGACACACACTGCTTCATAATGGGAGTGCTAAAATTGGCTTTTACTTCCTTAAACCATCATTGTATTGAACCATGTAACCAGAAAATCACAATGCGGTGATCTTTCTCTACACTAATCCTTCCATGAGTGCTTAATGACTTGTCTGTTCATCTTGGAGATAATAAACCTTGCAATGGAAGCAATAGCTGTCTTGGTGACTTTGCATAAATCATTATTTGTAAAAAGTGAAGGAAAACCTATAGCTGGAAGTAGAGGAATGTGATGGCTCAACATTTAGGAATTAGCTTTGATAATTGCTCTGGAAGCATTAGTAATGCACTGAAGAAATAGATGCAACCCCAAAAGCAAATATTATCTCTTAATGTGATCAATAGAATGGCCTTCAACGTGGAAAGAGAAATTATTAAATACCCTAGAAAGGTTTGTCTGAGCACAGCAGCCTGGTAATGGAATGCCTGGTTTGGCCAGGGTGTGTGTATGTGTATGTGTATGTGTGTGTGTGTGTGTGTGTGTGTAGGAACAGGAACAGGGAAGCAGGGCCACTGGAACAAGGAGCAAGGAGAGTTTGCTATTCAACAGCTGAAAAACAAGGTGGTTGGTAAAGGGCCAAATGTCTCGACTGGAGATGGTGTATAGGAGAGTGAGGGGATATGGCAAGGCTGAGGATCAGATGTTGAATATAGTCACTAATTACAGTTTTACAACTTATTTCCTTTGATTAGAAAATATAGCTTTAGTGTTAATAGTTTTCCTAAATCTGGATACTTGGGAAAATGTAGTTGCTTTTCCTATTTGCATTTTTATAACCTCTGTTTCTTTGAATTAATTCTTTAACCTCCTCCCTGCCTCAACTTCCCCAATACACTCAGCCAACATAGAACCTTCCTGCTTTTCCTCCTATCCTTAGGCTGAGAAAACATCAGTATTTGCCTATAGCAAACAAACATGGTATATCTCTGTGAAAATCAACTCCAAGGGGGATAGACAAGTGAAGTAAGGCGTATTCCTTTTATAATTCTTTTTAGCTTACTCCCTAATTGCCATTGGGTTCAAGCTGTTCTGTGGCTTGCTGCGTGGCTGAAAGCCAGCCACTCAACCTCTCTGAGCATCAGTTTCTCCATCTGTGAAATGATAGGGAAGAATTAGAAAGCTCCAAAGCCCCTTCTAGCTTTAAAATTTTATCATGTTATCCCTAGAAATTCAATAACCAACACTACTTAGGCACCTGTTGTGTACCAAGCAGTGTTAGTCACTGGAGCAGAGGTAATGTTTCTTAAGATGCTGTGTAGGCCCTGATGGAGTTAAATTCTAGCAAGGCCATGTCACGCACACATATGAGAATAGCACAAAACAATCTTTGATGTATCTATGCCAGGACTAGGTCAAAGGGCTCAGTGTCTGCTGCAAATCCAATTTAATTCAATTCATTTCAACAAATATGTACCAAGCTCTTCTAAGGCACTATACTAGGTGCAGGGGGATGCAAAGATAAATAGAACACGGTCTCTGCCCTGAAATCTAGTGGAGCAGGCAGAATACATTTCAGTAAAAGACCCTCAGATAAGGCAAAGGAAACTCCAGAGCTATGAAACCATGTAAAGAGTCCTCCCATCTATGACTCGCATTCAGATTTAGGGGCTGATGTGATCACCCCATCATCGGTCCCAGGATAAATCATCCTGAGAGACCCACAGGGACAAGGGCTTTTAATCCCTGTTTTGCAGAGGAAACTCAAGTTTTCTCCAAATGTCAGACCCAGGATTGATCCCTAGATCATCCTAGCTCTAAACCCAACAATTCTGCTTCTACCAGAATCCCCTCCGAGAAAGCCATAACCTGGAATGTTGATGAAATCACTGCTGAGGACAGAATGAAAAGAGCCCTGCTGTGGGCAGACACATCAGTAGAAGACCTTATTCAAACTAGCTTTCTCAAAGACATTTTACATAAAGAGTTACAGGAGAAAGCACTCTGGGCCTGGGATTTGAATTCTGCCTTTTCACTTACTCCTTTTATGATCTTACCCAGAAATCATGTAACCTCTCAGGATCACTTTCCTTATTTGTAAAAAAGAATTTGTTGCATTGTTTTTTCTTTGGCTATTTTTTAGTCACATTTGACTCTTCATGACTCCTATTTGGGATTTCTTAGACAGAGATACTGGAGAAGTCTGCCATCTTCTTCTCTAGCTCATTTTACAAATAAGAAAATCGAGGCAAGCAAGATTAAATAACTTATCCAGTATCACATGGTTAGTAAGTGTCTGAGGCTGGATTTGAACTTGAGTTTTCCTGACTCCAGTTCCAGAATTCTACCCACTGAACCACCTAGGCGCCCTGTTTACAGTAGGAACCTTCTAATGTCCCTTTCACCTTTCAGTCTATGATTGATCCCATGATCTTTTGTCCCAAAGACAAGAAAAACCGTGTAGGCAGAGGAATCCAGAGACAAGCCATCCCAAAGGAATTGTCTACTCAGGAATAGGCCTGGCTAAGGTTGTAGAATCATTGATTAGAAGTAGGAGAAAACTTAGAGGTCTGCCATTATGGACCTATTATGGATGAAGAAACTAAGGGACACCACCCAGGTACCACAGTTAGCACATATGTATTTGTGGCAAGGTTCAGATCCAGGCTTCCTGCTTCAAGTCCAATGATGCATCCATAGATCCAGGTGGCTAATTCACCTGAATTGAGAAGGGGAGATATTTTGGTTTTCACAAATCATATGTACACTACAAGAGAGACAGGATGAGATAGCAGGTAAATCTCTGGACCTGGAGTCAGAAAGATCTGGGGTCATATTTTTAAATGAATCACTAATTCTATCTGCATGATGAAGGGGGTAGGATTTGATGAGCAACCCTAAAGCTCTGATCCTATAATGTTCTAATTTACAAGATGCACTCACGGAAGTTCCTGCCATTCATTAAAGTTCTTTAGCTTGACTTCTAAACATTTCCTTTGTGGTCGACATTCATTCAGTCAATCAATTAACATATATAGAAGGCCTACTGTGCATCATGGTACTATGCATGTGCTACACACTGGGGATACCAAAAGGGGCCAAATAGAGTTCCTGCCCTCACAGAGCTTACAATTTAACACAAGAGCTTACAATGACTTGATGGAACTACAGTTACTACTGTAATTACTTCCAGTACTATTACTGATTTAACAATTATGGAATCCAAGTTTTGAGTCCTCTGTTACAGAGAAACAGAGAACCAATTATAAAAGTAAGGAACCAAAGTTAGGGTTATATTCCTCTGAGCTGGGGAATAGTAAAAACTGGTATTTGTAGTGTTTTAACATTTTCTAAATAAAATTTCATCCATTATTGTATACTCCATTCTATTGGCTTATTTATTCTCCAGTTGAGAAACAGTATTGCCTAGCAAGCTGGCCTTGGATTGAGGAGGACCTCATACTGATACATGTTGGCATCGACCCTGGGTAAATTATTTAACCTCTCAGTAGCTCAGAAATGTTTAGGGCAGATAAGTCATGGACCAGGTGTTGCTCTGTGATGGTAGAGGGACATTTCATCACTAAAGTCTTCCTGAACTGATAAACTCACAGATCCTGACCAAAAACAACTACTCCACGACCAACAAATTCCCAAAAGGCTGGAGAAAACTCTATTCTATTCTAAAATATGCTATTATCAGCAGTAGGAAGAAATGCACCAAGTTCCAATTATGTGCACGGAACTGTTCAGACTACTGGAGGCAATATGTTCAGTATGGAGGACACATAATCTCTGCCCACATCATCAAGATAGAGAAATGACATAGCACTGATAAAGGGACCAGTAAAGACATTAGCAAATCAAATATTTATTGGACAGTATCAAAACACAGAGATGTCATGGGAGAGAGAAAAGTAGGGTTACGTTGTCACTACTTTCCAGGTGTTTACAGCCTCTCTGGGGGAAACAAGTGCCATGTCCATGAAAAGTCAGATACTAACACAAGGTAGTCTGTGTTTTAGCATCACCATTGCAAAAACTGCTGGTGTTTGAGGTGTTTTCTTCCTCCAGATGGGGTGCCTGGGGGTATACATCAAGACATGACATACACAAGGTGGAGTGAGAACTGGAGGGTTTTTTTTTTTTTCTTTTCCTTTGGTTTTGTGTTATCTTAATATATGAATACATAATTGTCTAATTCCTTTGCAGAAGGTAATCTCTTATAACAAAGAATAAAAGAAGAATGAGAAAGAGTTCAGCAAAACTAACCAGCATAATTACTAAGTCAGATAATATGTTCAATGTTCTCTAATCACCTGTCTCAACAAAGAAGGGAGTGAGAAGGACCAAGTTTCAACCACTAGGCCATGACCTTTACAACCAAGTTATGGGAAAATCCCTACTGTACCCCTAAAATTGAAGAATTGTTATGGAGAGAGAACTGATAATGGCTGGCAATCAATTGCAGATGGGGAACAGGGAGAAAGAGAAGGGGAAGAAAGTGTTGAAAAATGCCAATATTGGCTAAGATGACAGGAAAAAATAATGATGATTGTTGGAGGGGATGCGGGAAAACTGGGACATTGATGCATTGTTGGTGGAGTTGTGAACGAATCCAACCATTTTGGAGAGTAGTTTGGAACTATGCTCAAAAAGTTATCAAACTGTGCATACCCTTTGATCCAGCAGTGTTACTACTGGGATTATATCCCAAAGAGATTATAAAGAAGGGAAAGGGACCTGTATGTGCACGAATGTTTGTGGCAGCCCTTTTTGTAGTGGCTAAAAACTGGAAACTGAATGGATGTCCATCAGTTGGAGAATGGCTGAATAAATTTTGGTATATGAATATTATGGAATATTACTGTTCTGTAAGAAATGACCAACAGGATGATTTCAGAAAGGCCTGGAGAGACTTACACGAACTGATGCTGAGTGAAATGAGCAGGACCAGGAGATCATTATATACTTCAACAACAATACTATATGATGACCAGTTCTGATGGACCTGGCCATCCTCAGCAACGAGATCAACCAAATCATTTCTAATGGAGCAGTAATGAACTGAACTAACTATTCCCAGAAAAAGAACTCTGGGAGATGACTAAAAACCATTACATTGAATTCCCAATCCCTATATTTATGCACACCTGCATTTTTGATTTCCTTCACAAGCTAATTGTACAATATTTCAGAGTCTGATTCTTTTTGTACAGCAAAATAACGTTTTGGTCATGTATACTTATTGTGTATCTAATTTATATTTGAATATATTTAACATCTACTGGTCATCCTGCCATCTAGGGGAGGGGGTGGGGAGGTAAGAGGTGAAAAATTGGAACAAGAGGTTTGGCAATTGTTAATGCTGTAAAGTTACCCATGTATATATCCTGTAAATAAAAGGCTATTAAATAAAAAAAAATGCCAATATTGTAATCCTGGATGATTAGAAGGATGATGGTGTTCATGATAAAAGTAGATAAGTTAGGAAGAAGAATTGCTTTGGGGGGGTGTCTTTTTGATATATTGAGTTCGAAATTTTTGTTTGGAAATATCCATTAGTCACTCGGTGATTTGGGGCTGAAAGGAATCTAGGGATGGGTATGTAGAAAGGAAAATCACCTGCAAAGAGATAAAAACTGAACCTATGAGAACAGATTAAACAGTATAGATACATGAGAAGCCCTGGGGGAGTTTTATGTAATTGGGGAAAGACAACATATGGTAGATTTGGAATATTTCTTTAAATATATTTCTAGAAGTACAAGTATCTAAACATCAGAACTAAGAAAATTCGGAGTACAGTTAGTTATGCAGATATTCAGAGGAGAAAAAATTAGGTCCATGCCTAAATAAAAGAATAGTTCAACTGTGCTATAAAAGTGGATCCAGAAAACAAAAGTGCATTGGCCTTGTTGATCTAGCAGTAGTTGCACATCTGATAGTCTGTTGTCTAAATTGTCTGAGAAGTTGGTATAGTGTTGTATGAAAAGGCTTCAATGGCTGCATCAATGTCTGGTATTACTGAGATCCAACCTAGTTCAATGAAAATAATACTGGTTTTGGAGTCACAGGAGCTGAGTTTGAGTCCCAGCTTTGTCATTTTCAGCTTATGTAAGTGAACCACTGAGCTTTATTTTTGAAACCATCTCCAGTCCAATCATGGGGATTGGGTTAGATGGTCCTTAATGTTTCTTCCAATTCTCAACATATGACACTAAAGCTTTTAGTTTTTCTACTCTTTGGCATAAAAAAATTCTGTTATTCTACTGGAAACTTTAAGTTTCTCAAACTTATAGTAGGCATGAAAAAGTCTTCCCCCACTCATGCTACTCTTGAATATTTGCTTGAAATCAGGAAAAAGAAAAACCAGACATCTAACAATACCTGGAAATGTCAATGACCATGTCCCAGCAGAGACTGGATGACAGTGTCAGCTTTAATAATGAGTAATTGAGGAAAACTAGGTGCTTGTTATTAAGATCCACAGTTCTGGGATTCTTCTACAATTGATCAAGAGAATGAAATAGTCAACCCTCTACTTAACATATGGATAAATAGTTTTAAAACAAATGCAAATGGTGGCAATTACTGTGAGGGGTAAATTTATTGGAACCAAGTTGTGTCTTCCTATTTGCATAGGATTCTGTTTGAATCTTTGTTTTGTTCTTTGGTTTGAAAACTTCTATTTTAATGGCCTTCTAAAAAAATAAACACATGACTAAATTACTGATGTGATAAAAATGCTGATGAATCAACAACATCCATCCCACCTCCAACAAGAGAATAGTGTAGATGGACAGTTCTTGACATTAACTAAATAAAGGGAATCTAGACCCAATGAAACTATTCCAGTCTAGGGAAACTTCTAGATATAAAAAGTGGGCTTAAATCAAAGAGTGTCAGAAGATGCTGTTGAATAAAGATGAGGTCCTCATGCATGAAAAAGATCTGGAACTCATCTCCATCTCAATATGGAAGTGCCAAAAGGTTATTTGTAACTCAAATCAGAAATCCCTCAATATCCACAGCTTTCTGAAAGAGTCTTAGAGGCAACATGGCAGAGGAGATCGAGCTAGCCTCAGATCCAGGAAGATATAAGTTCATGTCCTATATCTTGGCACTTAATGACTATACAATCATAGGTAAATTACTTAACCTCTTAGTGTGCTAATCAACTCTCTAAGATTTTAAGTTGCAGAGAAGGTGTCACCTTGAATCAGTAGGAGTTCCTAATATCAATTCAAATACAAGTCCAGTTTCTATCATTCTTTTCTGATAGCACAAATCCATAATGGAGCAATGGAAGAAGGGAAATGTGAGGGAGGTACTCGCCCCCTAAAGGTTCCATTCATATTTTTCATCCCTATTTTATACCTCCTGTTGTCTTCTGCCTTTATTCATTCCACTATTCAGTCAGCAGGAATTTATCATTATATTGATATTATATTAAATCTTGGAGACACAAAGAAAGGAAAACAAACAATTTGTGCTCTTGAGGGTCTCACATTCCAATTAATAAAATATATATGTATAACATGTATATATAAATAAATATATATAATACATGCCTATATGTGTGTATATATGTATATATAAAATTAGGTTCATACCAGATAGATACAGGATAGATGGAAGATAATCTCAGAGGGTAAGAACCAGTGACTGGGGTGTGGGTAGAATCTGGGAAGTTCTATAGAATATGGGATTTCAACTGAATGTTGAAGAAGCCATGACTCAGAATGCCATCCACAGTAGGACTGCAGTCACACTTCCTCTGGATGCAGGATTTACTCCTTTCCTTGGAGACCGATTAGTATTTACCCTACCAGTAGCATTGCAGAAGAAGGGTGAAGTTCTTAGAGTGACTTTGGCTCAGACAAATTCTAAGCATATTTAATACTCACTTACAATGCTCCTGAGACTATGGTGTGGGGATAAAGGGATCCATCTGGTTTGCTTATGCTTGGTCCTTCACTCTATCTTCAGCCTAGATTATGGGGCCCCAAATAGTACAAGGGGATGAGTATTGATGACTCCACCAAGGGAGGGGGCTGATCCTTACTGGTGGATGAGTAGTAGGATACATGTAGAGGTGAAGAAAAAGTAGAGGGTTCCCATATTCTCACCTTTGCAGTTTTCCCCAATCTACCTTTTCTTTCTCTCCAAGACTTTTCCAAACTGGTGGATTTAAATTAAGCAGGCATATCTGCCCCTAGGCTGGCTATGGACAATGGCAAGCCTGGATAAGTACACATTATCAAATAATCCTTGGCCTGGGCAGCTCCACCCAAGCCAATTCATTCCAAATTCAGAGCTCCAGGCCAAGAATTGACACAGGGTCTGCAAAAGAAGCTGGCATAGTCTTTCATGATCCCTTTACTGCCTTGGAAATGGCAGATCTCATTAGTTCATCCTGATATGGAAATGCCAAAAGTCTCCCAGAGCTTCCAGAGAAAGCCCTTTCTATTTGGATGCCACTGTGTTTGAGGTAAGAGAAAGCCTGCTCCCCAAAGCCAGAGCCCATTAAGGCCGCCTTTCTCTGGGGAATCAGTTTATAGGCAGCTTTCTCTAGGATAGAAATACTAGAAGATCATCTTCCTTCCTGGTTAATAAATAGGAGAGTTCAGGGGGCATGTGGGGCCTAGGGTTTGCAGCTTTCAGGACCTCAAATGTTTCCTAAAAGGTAGCCAGCAGTTTGGAGAATTGGCAAGGCTCCACCACCTGTAGAACACCTAATGGGAAATGACAATACAATGGGAACCTTGCCTTTGTAGTTATTGACTCTCTATGGATCAGATGTTGAGCTTTTCCCAGAGACTGGACTGAAGAAATCAGAAAAAGTCTTAGTTGTAAAGGGGCTAATCCCAGTCTGGAAGGGAAGATGCCAAGTGTGATAAGGGAAGCTACTTGTGATGTAACTGGGACTGTGGGCGTTAACAGAGTGACATCAAGGTACTGATGGTATAGAGCCTAGGTGGCAAAGTGAACAGTGATGACTGAGCTTGAAATCAGACAGACCCCCATGCGAATTCTGCTCCAGGGCTTATTATCTATGAGAGTCTGGACAAATCAGTTAACCCTTTTCGCCTCAGTTTCCTCATCTGTAAAACATAGGCAATGAAGTGGCAAAGTAGATCGAGCACCAGGCCTGGAGTCAGGAAAAACTGACTTTAAATACTAGCTGTGTTGCCCTGGAAAAGTTACTTAACCCAGTTTGCCTCAGGGTCACACAGCAAATAAGTGTTTGAGGCTGGATTTGAAGTCACAAAGATGAGACTTCTTGATTCCAAGCAGAGTGTTGTAGCCCCTCACTGCCCACAGGCAGACTGATCCTGTCCCCAAAATAAAATAGAATACAATGTTGAGACGAATCTCAAATTATTGTGATTTCAGAACTTTGTACATTGTAAAATGCTACATGAAAGTGAGTTGTTAGTGTAATTTTGCCATTACCACAGATTTAAAAGGTAGAAGACAAGATTAAATAACAAGGACAGATTTAAGAAAGAGTACCTTGAACCCATATACATTTCATCAGAAAGACTGAGATCTAGAACGGACTGAGGCAAAACTCAGATCCTAAAGATAATAAAGAAGGGTTATGTTTGCAACAAGATTCACTACTAAAAGATAGATCACTATTTGGGGTGGCTGATGTAACGTTCACAGATCACAGAGAGAAAGGAAAATGATTCAACTTCTAATTTGCTCCCGTTATCTTCACTGAGGAGAACAATCTTCAATCTGGAAAGGGGAGAAGAGATGTGGCTAAGAGAGAATTGAAGCTCAAGATAGGAGAAGAGATAAGAAAAGATCACCTAGTTGCTTTAAATGAGTTCAAGTCTCCAGGGCAGAGAAATTACTTGCAGATTTAATCATGGAACTATTGTTGATAATTTTGAGGAAAAAATAACTTAGAGGAGAAGAAATGTGGCTGAATATTTGAGATCAGTAAGCCTTATCCTAATTAAAAAAAAATCTGAAAGGTTTTTCAAATTATAAGAAGCTATTGTCTGGGGAATTTCAGAGGAATTATAGAAAGCCAAGAAGTGATACCAGGAGTCCACGAGATTTGTCTTATGCTTGTCTGCCTGCTGGAAGCTCAAATGCAATGTATATTACATCTGAGTTGATCACTTGGGCTAAAAGAGGGGAAAAATTCAAGATAGAGTAAGAATGAATCAATTAAATTCAGCAAATACTTATTAGATACAATTATGTACCAGTTACTGTGCTAAGTACTGGATGTGGGGGAAAAAAAAAATGGAAAATTGTCCCTGTCTTCAAAAAGCTTTTCATTGGGAATAATGGCATACATATAATAATGATAATATAATAATAATAAAAATATAAAATGTCTATAAAGTCAATACAGAGGTTTGTTTATTTGGGGAGAGAACAAAGATACCTCCTGGGGGGACAAAGAAGGGATAAATGGGATGAGGGAGAACATTCCAGGAGTGGAGGTCATCCTGAAGCAAAGCATGTAGGGAGAGATGCAATGTCATACAGCATATAGCAAGGAGACCAAGTTCTGCTGGCAATTATGTTGTCTAACTGGAAGTAAAGTGTAGGCCTTTCTGGAAACCAGTTTGCAAAGAAACTTAAATACCAAACAAACAAAGTCTTAGGGTTTGAGGCCATTTGTTTATTTCTTTGGCTTTTATCCTGGGAGCAGTAGGGAGTCACTGCAATTTTATTTATTTTTAAATTTATTTATTTATTTTAATACACATGACTTTATGACTCATGTTGGGAAAAAAATCAGAGCAAAAGGGAAAAACCATGGAAGAGGAAAAAAAGCACAGAAAAAAGAAGTGCACAAAGCACGTGTTGATTTACCTTCAGTCTCCTTAGTTCTTTTTCTGGATGCAGATGGCATTTTCTGACCAAAGTTTATTGGGGCTGCTTTGGATCACTGAACCTCAGAGAAGAACTAAATCTTTCATAGTTGATCGTCTTTCTTTCTGTTATTGTGTACAATGTATTCCTGGTTCTGCTGGTTTCACTCAGTATCAGTTCGTGTAAATCTTTTCAGGTCTTTCTAAAATCAGCTTGTTCATCATTTTTGTAGAACAATACTATTCCATTACCTTCATATGTTACAGCTTATTCAGCCATTCACCAATTGATGGGCATCTAATCATTTCCCAATTTTTTGCTACCACAAAAAGAGCTGCTATAAATATTTTTGTATATGTGGGTCCTTTTCCCTTCTTTATGATTTCCTTGGTATACAGACTCAGTAACAGCACTGCTGGGTCAAAGGATATGAAGTTTTTATAGCCCTTTGGGCATAGTTGCAGGTTGCTCTTCAGAATGGCTAGATCATTTTACAACTCCACCAACAATGCATTAGTGTCCTAATTTTCCCACATCTCCCAATATTTGTCATTTTCTTTTCCTGTCATCTTAGCCAATCTGAGAAGCATGAGATAATACCTCAAAGTTGTTTTAATTTGCATTTCTCTAATAATTAGTGATTCAGAACATTTTTTCATATTACTATACATAGCTTTAATTCCATCATTTGAAAACTGTTCATTTCCTTTGATCATTCATCAAATAGAAAATGACTTATATCCTTATAAATTTGACACAGTTCTTTTTATACTTTAGAAATGAGACATTGGGAGCCAGATGGCGGAAAGACACCGGATTTCTAAGCTCTTTCACCCTCTTTATCAATATTATATCGAGCCTCAAAAGTCTTGACTGCACAATTAAAGGAAAGAAGTAGAACAACTCACCGGCCGAAGAAAATCTGCGTCTGCCAAAAAGGTTGGCCGGGGGGGGTCGGCGCAATGGGAGAAAATTGGTTGAGGAGGTCCAAACCGGGGTGAAGGCACAGATCCACAAAGCCGGCAGCCCCAAACAGCAGTGGGCCCTTTTTCCTTGGGGAGGATCCTGGGCGGAGGCAAGCCCTGGTTAGCCCCAATCCGGGGGGCTCGGGGGCCATAGACTTTTCCAGGGCCGATTTGCCAGGCAGAGACACTAGGAGAGTTTGTGGCAGTCTGCATTCTGCAGCCTGCCATACCACAGTCCCAAAGGGCCCCCTGGGGGGAACTTTCAACTTAGTTCCCCGGAGGGCAATCTTAATCCACTCAGCCCTCAAAAGTTTAAGCTGGCCGTGCTGAATCCACTTCCTGTTGGGGGGAAGGGGCCTCACCCAGAGCACTCCCCATTTTTGGGCCGAAAATTTTCCCTTTCCCCTATTCTGCAGGGGAAGCTGGAACCCCTTCCTAGGAGACCCACCCTAAAGGCTTTAAACATGAATAAAAAGATGAAAAAATAATGACGCTTCTATGCAGAAAAAAAGATCACAAACCTGAAGAGACCCAAACAAAAAGCATAGACTGTCCCCTTTAATGTCCTCAAGAAGACCATAAAATCCAAAAGAGGTTAGAAGATAAATGGGGAAAGGAAAGAGGCCTTTACAAAGAGCAACAATTCCTGAAATACAATGGAAAAAAAAGAATTCACTAGAAAGTTAGATCCGTGAATTGAAAAAAAATAATTACTAAAAAAATTGTGAAATGGAAAAAATTCCACAGACCAAAACAATACATTCAAAACTAATTAGACATATACAGAAAGAAGTAAAAACATTAAGAAAAATAATTTTTAAAATTGAATCAAATTTTGAAACTAATATTCATTGAGACAAAGAATATAAGCAAACCAAAAATGACAAACTGAAAACCAAATTATCTATTCAAAACGAAGACTTGGAAAAATAATCGGAGAATAACTGGGATTATTGGACTTTCTGAAAACAGATGAAAAAAGAGCCAGAACTTTTTACAAGAAATCATCAAAGAAACTGCCCAATGTAAAAATCAGAAGGTAAAATAATTGAAAGAATTCATCGAACACCTTTGAAAAAACCCAAAAAAAAGATATTGTGGCAAAATTTCAAACTACGAAAAGGAAAAAATTTTCAACCCAAAAAAACCATTTAAATATCAGGGAAAAAGGATCACCCAAGATCTGGCTGCCTCTACATTAAAGGAAAGAAGGGCCTGGAATATGATATTCCGAAAGGCACAAGAACGGATGGCCAAGAATAAACTACCCATGTTGAGCATTTTCTTCCAGGGAAGAAGATGGAATTTAATAAAAAATGAATTCCATTTGTTTCTTTGGGAAAACCAGAATTAAACAAAAAATTTGATCTCAAGAATAGAACCAAAATGCAGAAAATAAAATAATCTTGAGTTGTATTTTTGTTGTGGATTAAAAAGAATACTTAAAAATTTGATTGATGATATAACAAAAAAGGGAATAGATATGGAAAGGGATGGGCAGAATAAGGTGGGAAGGAGGGAAAAAGAAAACCCACATCGCACAAAGGGCAAAGGAAACTTATCATATCTGAGGGAATTTAGAGGGAGGAACATTGTGTGAATCTTACCTCATCAGAGTTGGCCAAAAAAAATAATTGACATTTGTTTTAGAAAAATTTCCTCGCCCATTAAAAGGGGAGAGGAAAAGGAAAAAAAGAGAATAGGGAAGGGGAAAGACCAAAGGGGAGGGGAGGGATTATAAAGGGATAAAATGTGGATACAAGAGTGGTACATAAAGTTTGGGGAAAGAGGGTGGGGGAGGCAAGAATAAAAAGAAATCGGGGTGGGATCGGAAATACAGATTTAAATTCTAACCGTAAATGTGGGATGCCCCAAAAGAGGGAGGCAGATAGCAGCGGATCAAAGTGGTTGCCCAAAAGCAGGGGGAACAAAGAGTAAAGGAAAAAGGCTGGAGCAAAATCTTATTTGTGAAGTCGAGGGTAGCCATCCATCTCCAGATCAAAAAAGTAAAAATTATCTAATTAAAGAATAAGGAAGGAAACTACATCCTGCAAAGGGTGCATAAACAACGAAGCAATATCAATATTAAACATATATGCACCGGTTGGCACTCACTTCCTAAAGGGAGAAGTTAAGAGTTTGAAAAAAGACAACAAAACTGTAATAGTAGGAATCTAACCTTGCACCTCAAATTAGACAAATCAAACCACAAAACAAATAAGAAAGAAATAAAAAGAAAATAGAATATTGAAAAATTAGGTATGTTGGATCGTTGGAAAAATTGAATGGAATAGAAGGGAATATACTTTCTTCTCAGCCCATGGAACCTATTCAAAAATTGACCATATTAACATAAAGACCCAAAATTAAATCAAGAAAGAAATAAAATGCTTTCTTTTCAGATCATGATGCAAAAAACACATTCAAAAAAATTAGGGGAAATAACAAAAAGTAATTGGAAACTAAACAACTCATCTTAAAGAATGATTTAAATAGGAAAATTATAGAAAATTAATAATTTATAAGATAATGACAATGATGAGACATCAACCAAAAATTTTGGGATGCAGCCAAAGGGTAAAAGAGGGAATTTTATATCCTTAGAGGCTTACTTGAATAAAAACAGAAAAGGAAAAGATTAATGAATTGGGCTTGCAACTAAAAAAACTAAAAAAGACCAAATTAAAACCCCAATCAAATACTAAATTGGAAATTTAAAATTAAAAGGAGAAATTAAAAATATTGAAAGTAAAAAAAACTATTGAACTAATTAATAAAACTAAGAGTTGGTTCTATGAAAAAAGCCAAAAAATAGATAAGCCTTTGGTAAATCTGATTGAAAAAGGAGGGAGGAAAATGAAATTATAGTTTAAAATGAAAAGGAGAACTTTCCACCAAGGAAGAGGAAAAGGAGAAATAATAAGGAGTTATTTTCCAACTTTATGCCAAAAATTTGATAACCAATGAAATGGTCACCCAAAAAATGAGACTTCCCAGACAAAAGGAGGAAGTAAATTTTGAATATCCCATTTCAGAAAAGAAAAGAAAGGCAATTAAACAACTCCCCAAAAAAACCCCAGGACCAGATGGTTTTGTAATTTTTACCAAACATTTAAAGAACAATTGGCCCCAATGTTTATAAATTATTTGATAAAATAGGGAAAAGGGTCCTACCAAATTCCTTCTATGAAACCGACATTATGAACCTTTAACCAGGTAGGTGAAAACAGAGAAAGAAAATTATAGACCAATCTCCTTGAATATTGATGCTAAAATCTTAAATAAGATATTACAAAAAAGACCCGAAAATCATCTCCAAGATAATAAATTATGATCAAGTAGGATTTAACCAGGAATGCAGGGCTGGTTCAATATTAGGAAAACTATCAATATAATTGGCCAAAAAACCAAATTAAAAAAACCAATGATCGTTCCAAAAGATGCAGAAAAAAGCATTTGATAAAAACCAACATCCATTCCTATTAAAAACACTTGAGGTATAGGAAAAAATGGACTTTTCCTTAAAATAATCGCAGCATCTATTTAAAACCATCAGTAAGCATCAATGTAATGGAGACAAACTGCAAACATTTAATAAGTCTGGAGGAAACTGCCCACTCCGTTACTATTTAATATTGATTAGAAACACTATATAGCAATAAGAGCTGAGAAAAAGATTAAAGGAAAAGAATAGGGCAATGAGGAAGCCAAATCCTTTGCCGATGACATGTGGATACTTAGAGAACCCCAGAATTCTGCAAAAGTTATTAGAAAAATCCCCTTTAGCAAAGTTGTGGTTTAAAAAAACCCACATAAGCCAGCATTCTTATATATCACAACAAAATCCAACAGTCAGAGTTACAAAAGAAATTTTTAAAAGTAACTACTGATAATATAAAAATTTAGAATCTATCTGCCAAGGGAAAATCAGAAACTTTATGAGCAAAAACAGACCACTTTTCACACAAATTAAGTCTGATCTAACGAATTGAAAATAAAATGCCTTGGAAGGGCGAAAAAATAATAAAAGAAATATTACCCAAATAATCTATTTTTTGCGCAACCAATCAGACTCCCAAAAAACTATTTTAATGACCAGAAAAATAACAAAGTTCATATGGAAAAACAAAAGGTCAAGAATTTCAGGAATTAATGAAAAAAAGATCAAATGATGGTGGCTTAGCCTACCAGATCTAAAAACTATCATAGAGCAGCAGACCAAAACTATTTGGTATTCAAGGAATGATTAGTTGATCAGTGGAATGATTGGTTCAAGGGATAAAAAGTCAACAAATATAAGCAACCCGTTTTGAAAACCCAAAGATCCCAGCTTTTGGGATAAGGACTTACTGTTTGATAAAAATTGCTGGGAAAATTGGAAACAATATGGCAGAAACTAGGATTGATCCATACTTAACGCTGTACACCAAGAAATAAAATGGGTTCTGACCAGGCATAAAGAATGAAATTATTAATAAATTAGAGGAACATAGGATGTTTTACCTCTGACCTGTGGGGGAAGGTCTTTATGAAAAAGAGAACTAGAGATCAACGATCACAAAATAGAAAATTTGATTATACCAAACTGAAAAGTTTTTTGTACAAACAAACTAATGCAGCAAGATTAGAAGGGAAGAATAAACTGGGAAAATATTTTTTACGATTTTCTGATAAAGGCCTCTTTCCAAAAATATATAGAGAATTAATCAATTTTAAAAAATAAGCCACTCCAATTGAAAAATGGTCAGGATATGAACAACAATTTTCAGATGAAGAAATGAAACCCTAGTCATAGAAAAGATGCCCAAGTCAATTAATCAGAGAAATGCAAATTAAAAACTTAAGATACCACACACACCGTCGATTCAAATGCGGAAAAAAATATGATTGTTGAGGGGATGGGGAAACTGGGAATTGATGCATTGTTGGTGGAGTTGGAACAATCCAACCATTTTGGAGTGTAGTTTGAACATGCTCAAAAAGTTATCAAACGAACCCTTTGATCCAGAGTTACTACTGGGATTATATCCCAAAGAGATTATAAAGAAAGGGAAAGGGACCATTTAAAGAATGTTTGTGGCAGCCCCGTGTGGCTAGAAAACTGGAAACGAAAATGTCCATCAGTTGGAGAATGGCTGAATAAATTTGGGTATAATATTTGGAAATTATGTTTAAAGAAAGACCAAGGATTTGGGCCTGGAGAGACTTAAGAACTTTGCGAGTGAAATGAGCAGGACCAAATTATATACTTCCAAACAATACTAGATGATGACCAGTTCTAGGATCAGGCCATCCCGGAGATCAAAAATCATTTCTAATGGAGCAGAATGAACTGAACTAACTATGCAAAAAATAACTTTGAAAAACCATTCATTAAATTCAACCCTATATTTATGCCACATGCATTTTTTACCTTCACAAAATTTTAATAATTCAGAGCCTGATTCTTTTTGTACAGCAAAATATTTTTTATGTATACTTATTGTGTATCAAGTTATATTTAAATTTTTAACATCTACTGGTCATCCTGCCATCTAGGGGAGGTGGGGGGTAAGAGGTGAAAAAAATGGAACGAGGTTTGGCAAGTGTTAATCTGTAAAGTTACCCATGCATAATTCCCAAATAAAACATTAAATTAAAAAAGAAGAAAAAAGAAATGAGACATTTATCAGAAACACTGGCTGTAAAGATGTTTTTCCCAGCTTTGTATTTCCCTTTTAATCTGTTTTCTCTTGATTGTGTTTGTACAAAGTCTTTCAGATTTAATGTAATCAAAGTTGTCCATTTTCTCTTTCATATTGTTCTCTAGTTCTTTGATTTCCTCCCTTTTCCAAAGATCTGATAGATAAATTATCCCTTGCTCCACTAATTTGTTTATGGTATCATCCTTATGCCCCAATCATGTACTCAATTTGACCTTATTTGGATATAGGATGTGAGATGTAACTCTAATGCCAAGTTTCTGAAGTTATTTTCCAGTTTTCCAGCAATTTTTGTCAAATAGACAGTTATTTCAGAAACAGGAATTTGGGGGTTTATCAAAAACTAGATTACTATAGGCCTTGATTATTGTGTTGTTTGTATCTAATCCATTCCTCTGATACATCACTCTATTTTTTCCAACCCTTTTGTACCAAAAAACTAAATCACCATCTTTTGTATTTTTTTCATTAATTCCCTTGATATTCCTGTACTTTTGTTCTGATGCATTCTGTCATTGTTTTTTCTAGTTCTATAAAATATTTTTGGGAAGTTTGTTTGGAATGGCCCCGAACAAATGGATCAATTTAGGCAGAATTGTCATTTTTATTACATTAGCTCAGCCTTCCCATGAACAATTGATGTTTTTCGTTTAGATTTGACTTTATTTGTGTGAGAAGTGTTTGATAACTGTGTTCATATAGTTTTTGGATTTGCCTTGGCAAGCAGAAACCCCAATATTTTATTTTGTCTACACTTATTTTAAATGGAATTTTTCTTTCTATCTCTTGCTGCTGGGCTTAGTCAGTAATATATAGAAATGCTGATGATTTGCGTGGGTTAATTTTATATCCTGCAACTTTGCTAAAGCTATTAATTGTTTTGAGTAGATTTTTGGATGGTTTTCTAGGATTCGAATAATAGCTTTATTTCCTCATTGCCTATTTTAATTCCTTTAATTTCTTTTCCCTTTTTTATTGCTAAAGCCAACTTTTCCAGTACAATGCTGAATAATAGTGGTGACAATGGGCATCCTTGTTTCACCCTGATCTTATTGGGAATGCGTCCAGCTTCCCACTGTACAATTTATGCTTGATGTTGGTTTTTAGATAGATACTGCTTATTATTTTAAGGAAAGCTCCCTTTATCCTTATGCTCTCTAGTGTTTTTCACTGAGACTTTTTGAGGAGAGAAGTAACATGATAAGATCTGCACTCTGGCAATATCACTTTTTTGATTCTGTGGAAGATGGATGGCAAAGGAGAAAGATAGGAAGTAGGACCTATACTTACCAGGCTAAGCTAGGTGACACAGTAGATAGAGTGCTAAGCCTGAAATTAAGAAGATTCATTTTCATGAGTTCAAATGCTACCTCAGACACTTACTAGCTCTGTAACCCTGGACAATTGTGTTTGCCTCAGTTTCTTCACCTGTAAAAAATGTCAGAGAAGGAAATGGCAAACCTCTCCAATGTCTGTACCAAGAAAACCCTAAATGTGGTCCTGAAAACTTAGACATGAATAAAAAAAACAACTAAACAACAGCAAAACAATATAGTTAGGATAAGAAGTGATGGGATATGAAATACATGATGATTGTGTGAATGGAGTGAAGAGAATCCAAGTGAAACATTATAAAGAGAGAGTTAACAAGTTGGCAACTGATTAGATATTGAGAATGAGGAACAAAGAAGCAGTGACCCCATTGTACCTCCAGAGGTAGACTCTGCCCAGACTTCCAGTGGAGGTAATAAGTACAGCCACTCATTTGAGGTAAATAATGCCCTGTTTAATTTGTTGATGCAAAATTTAAAAATAACTAGTTTTGTTGAGACACTCAAGTTCCAGAATATCAGTTTAATGCTTATATTTTTTTAAGGTGGGCTTAGATGAAGAAGTTAGGAGTGGAGGTGTGAATTTAATCCTTGATTCTTAAATAGTCTTTCAGTTGAAGTGGTGGTTAAGTCATGTGGACCTACCTAATTTTTGATAGCTGGTAATAGAGTCCCAGAAGGATACTTCAGTTTAGACTTTCAACATGATGGCCAGACCAAAAAATGTGTAGACTTAAAGGATGAGGAAATGGTTGAGGAGAAAGAGGGAAAAGGAGCCTTGAGATATGAGTAGACTGTGGACCTGACATTATTATTACTGTGCAAAAGGCTTGGAAATTGTGCAAGCTATTAATTTGTAAGTACTTTATCATATGATAATGCAGATGTCCTCACCTCTAAAAGGGGATGAATCACATTGTGTTAGGTCCAACTAGACCCTACTAGGACTCTTGATAGAAATATAGACATTAAAGAAAGGAGAGGATTTTGAGAAAAAAACAATGAATTCTGATGTGGATATGCTCAGTTTGAGATGCATATGAGATACTGAACTGGAGATATCAGGTAATTGATAATGTGAGAATTAGACTCTGGAGACTGATTATAACTGTCTACACAGGTTTGGAGGTCATCTGTGGGAAGATGGTAATTGAATCCATGGGAGCTTTTGAAATGAAGGGAGAGAGAGAGAGAGGAGAAAGAGAGAGAGAGAAGAGAAGAGAAGAGAAGAGAAGAGAAGAGAAGAGAAGAGAAGAGAAGAGAAGAGAAGAGAAGAGAAGAGAAGAGAAGAGAAAAAGGGAGAGCAAGAACAGGAAAGGAAGAGAGAGGAAGAAACCCTAAGATCCTGTCTATGGTTAGTAATAGTAAATTGAGTGGTAAATTAAACAATAAATAAATAAGTGAGAGCTCTTTGGAAAACCATGAGAAAGCAGTATCACAGAAATCTGGGAGAAGGGCATGGAAGATGTTAACTAAAAATCTCTGGAGGACAAGAACTGCATTTCCAGCCTGAGGTCCTGGGTTTCAGTTCTAGCCTAGTCACTTCACTACCTATGTGACTTAGGTCTCAGTTTTTTCATTTGTAAGATGAAAAGGTTGGAATAATTGATTCCTTTTCAGCTTTAAATTTGTTATCCTAGGATTAACAGTATAGAAATTCTTGATGTCCTTGGAATGAGTGAGAATGTAAGCCAGATGGCAATGGTTTGAGAACCGAGTGGGAGGTAAGAAAGTACACACACAAAACTGATATCTTGAGAGGAAAACTAAGGCTTTGGGCTTTCTTCATTTGTTTGGTTTTTACCTTTAAGATTGGTAGACATGGAAATCACCTATGAAAGAGAGCAGGAAGGGGAAAAAATGATTATTCAAAGGAGAATCAAAATTATCATCAATTAATTTGTGAGAATCAAAACCATTATCCATTAATTAGTGGCTAGAAGCTGACACATAAGAGATAGGAGAGAAGATACTCTGAGCACAAGTCTTGTACAAAAAGATACACAAGACTCTTCCCCTAACATTTAAATTTGAACTGCTTCTAAAGAACGATGTGGGAGTAGGAGTCCTGGACACCCCCGGATACATTTTGTTCCTTGTGCCAGGAAGAAGAGCTAGCTTCTAATGGGTAATTGGTGACTGCCTACTGAGTGGTGCAGAACACGCACATGGAACACTGGGATGCACCAAATTGGAGGCTCTGCCATTTCCGAGATGTGGCAAAGAGCCTGCAAAGCCTGCTTCTGGTGATTCATGTGGTAATGAATGATAGTGCTAGGGAAAAAAACCCTGCAATGTATCTCTAATGACTGAATTTCTAGGCAAGAAAATGAGAGACTTGGGGACACTGGTGCTATTTTGATCTCCTCTTACATTAGAAGGTTGGGGTTTTGGAAGAGAAAGGTGGGTCTGAGAAGTTAATGTGTTGGTTGGCCTTTTCCTGGCCTTTTTAACTTGTCTGCTGATCTGTCTCATAGATGCAAGAATCCTCTTGATATATAAAACATTTAAATAAGCTCTGGGTAATTTGTTTTATATAGCTCTCACTTCTCAACTCTGGAGAGAGGTTGAGATTTTCATTTAAGAGCACAAAGACATACTCTGAGGTGATAAATTAAAAAAAAAAAGTTTCCTACTTAATCCCTTCCCCCTTCTTCCAGCTAGAGGTTATTGGATCTCTCAAAACAATTCTCTGCCCTCCAAAGCCAGTCTCATCTAACCTCTCTTGAAAGGAACAGTAAAAAGCTGACATTGAGCTTTTCACTCTTTCACCACTTTTATGTCCCACATTCAGTAGTTTAAGATAATATTCTGAGGGAGTGGTTGAAGGAGCTCCCTGCCATCTTGGATAATGATGTAAAAAACATTGTATATCAATGATCTTTAACTACCCCTTTCTAAGAGTCACTAAGTGGTACTTCCATTTGAAAATTTGATTACTTGATTACTTCTGAAAGGGGAATAGAGTCAACAAGAAGACTATTCTCTTTCTTGGTTTCTGTAGTATCCATATCATTGGATGTTTTGAAGTTAGATTGCAGTGAATTTTTACATGTTAGTTCATTGTCTGTGGTTGGGAAATAATATCCAAGATGGTTTGTTCTTTTTAACAACTCAACAAGAATTTGGCAGCTTTTGTTTATAAGTCAGTCCAAATTGATACGCCTTCAGCGATCAGAGGTTGTGCTGGGGTGGGGCGTGGGGGCAGCACACTCGATCCAGTCTGATTGTAGCTACTCCCTCAGACTTTACTGCTACTCTCACTACAAGAGAGTTTTGTAGTCAACCATCCCCTTGGGTTACAAACTCAAAGGGTATTGCTCCCTTTGGCAGAATAATATATCGAAAGAAACTGGCAAATGCACGCTGAGGCATCCCACCAACACCAAATTGCATTTCTAGTCTCTGCAAAAATTCTTGCCAGGTGATTTCAGGTTCTGCAGCTTTTTATTCATTGCATAATTTCAAATCCCGTGCCTTCAGGTCTTTCTAACAATCTACCTCTATTTTTTTCCATGTCAGGTATCTGGCACTGTTGGAAAGCTTCCATTACATTTCTTACACAAATATCTCAGGTCTCTTTCCTAGTGGGATCTGGGCTCTTCCCTGGGAAAAGAAGTTCTAACCTAAGTCTGTAGTCCCACCATGATAGAATATTATATTCTATGGAAGAAAAAGTCTATTAACATCTACATCTGTATCTGGCATTTCAAATGACTTTTTCTTTGAAGTTAATTCTAATAATTTATCTCCCGATACTCCTTCATTAATTAACATCATTTTAACTCTAGGTAGTATCCTCTCCTTCTCTGTGAGAGGTTTGATAATCAGACTCCAATTACTTTCTGAAACCCCTATCATACTAGGAACTTTAGAAGGGTTTACATCCTCAGATAATTTATAGAAAATGGATAAGGTTTTATTTTTCTCCTCATAACTCTTAATTAGTACTTCACATTTCCTTACATTTTCAGTAGCACCTTATAAAATATCCCCACTATCTTTATTTCTTAGATGGAATAGTATAGTCTTTTCAGAGTCCTCCATGTAGCTCTCTCTGCATTATTAAAAAGCCAATGCTCTAGATGTGGTATATCATTATTACTCATAACAATGGAATATTCAAATAATCAGAATCATTTCACTAAAACTGATCTGACTTGTCAAGAAAAACCCACAGTAGAAGACTGTTTGATTATTTTTTTTCTCTGTTAGATTTCTTTGAAACTAAGCGATCCGATAAATCCCAGCTGGAGAATCCTTGGATTCCAACCAATGAAAAAGACATCACAATAAATCCTGGACAAGTCTGTTTGCATAGTCCTGGTTTAGCCATAGACCTCTCCATGTGGGCATTGTAGCCCATGGCATGGTACCCTCCACCCTCTCTGCAAGGTTGTTCAGCTTCACAAATCATATTTGGAAGTTTTCCCAGAGTGTGGGTACTGGCCAAGGCCACTCAAACTCTCAGGATCCCAGACATCATCCTTGTCCACTCTTACTGCTCATTGCTAGCAATAGTTCTACTATAGTCCACATAGGTGAGGTCTCTTGTGCTTTCAGGTATGCAAAATCACCAGTAAGGATGCCAATAATTATGAAATAGGAAATATTTATTTAAGCAAAAGCAAGAATATTCATAAAACTCAATAGTAAATAAAACTAATAATAATAATAATAATAATAGCATTTATTCAATAGAATGCAAGAGCAAGAATAACAAAAATATAGCAATTCACTCATGAAGCTAGGTCACATTCTCCCACCAATAATATTTGTGAGGGAAGTGGGTATAAACTTGCTGAAAATTTGCAGGTCAATTAGTAAGGAAAATAATTTACTGAGGGCACATGATAGCCACGAATGATGTGTCTTGATGTCTTGAGTCTATGTAGACAACAATCTGCTCCAACAATCACTATTTTATCCCAGGATATTTCTTTGATTTCTATTCCTCTAATATCCCCCATAGCTATACAAAACTACTGCTGCCTTACTATGGGACCACTGAGGCAGTGACAAACACCTTTAATATACAGCTTCCTTTAGCAGAGTGCTGAGAAAATGGCATACACTTTCTTTTTTTATATAGCTTTTTATTTACAAGATATATGCATGGGTAATTTTTTTCAGCACTGACAATTGCAAAACCTTTTGTTACAACTTTTCCCCTCCTTCCCACCCACCCTGTCCCAGATGGCAGGTAGACCAATACATGTTAAATATGTTAAAATATATGTTAAATACAATATATGTAAACATATCCATACAGTTATTTTGGCATATACTTTAGATGAAAAGCAGATCCCTTAAAGCCCAAAGGCTGTTAAACTCCTCAAATATCCTATGGGACTTCAAAAAGTTTCTCCTCAAGATGTACATAGGAATAGGATCACATGTAGATATCTTCTAGTTATCTGTTAAAATAGCAGAATATATCCATTTTTTAGCAAAACCAAGCCTTTTCCCATAGCACCGAAGATGTTTCTTCCCCTCAAACCAGAAAGAATCAGAGAAGCAACAATCATCACCTCTGTGAGGTTTTCCCTTTGTAGATTGTAGATACTACTAGAGAGCAAAAAATCCAAACAGTCTAAACAGCACAATTTATTTTTCTTTTCAAAAACCAATCCGCTCTCAGCAAAGCAATGCTTCTCCTCCAATCTACGTGGCTCCCAGCCAAACAACTGCAAAGCTTTTCTGTTAGATCCATTTCTGTTTTTGTAAGAAGCTTTTCCTTTTGCTTCCTTTGTTGTTCTTGGCTTCTCCTGCACTCAATTTTCTCCTATTCTTTTATGCTTTTCTGCCTCTATCTTCTAATGCTTTAAATCTGGAACTCTTTGAAAGCAATGGATTATTTCTAACAAGTAAAATTTAAAAGATTGATCTCTGACTAAGGCATGGGATTCTGTTGCCCTTGTATAATCTTCCCATAGTTTCATGATGATTATTTGATTTAATATAATTGTTAAAACTCTAATAACAATCACATGTAAAAGAGATGCTTAGCCACAAAACTGTGCAGTCATCATTAGTACAAACATTGCTCTGTTATTTATCTGAGAATCATTTTTTTTTCATATTTTCACAACAATCTGTGACTCTAAAAATTTATCTGAGAGATTGTGTCATGTCAAGCAAATGGTACCTGTTTTCATCATACAAATATATATTTTTTTCTGTACCTTTCAGCAATCACAATATTTATGTGTCAAAGAGATTAATACCTAACAGATACTCATGTGTATGTATACTTTATCATGGATAAGAAATATCTTCTTTTTCTCCTATTTGCTAAAGAATTAGCTTCTAGAGAATCTATGATAAAGTGAGAAATAATCTGAGCATCACCTGTCCACTATTTCAAAACAATAATGAAAACTCATATAGAGCAAACTTACTAAAGACAGAAAGAGAAAGCAGAAAAAAAAACAAGCTATGATGCAACTACTGCACAAATGAATGAATAAATAAATAAATACATATCAATTCTCCAGCCTGTGGCTCCTGATACTCTCAGAGTATTCCTCCTTTTGTTCTATACTCTTCCCCCAAACCCCATGTGCTAATTCAGGGAAACCTTACCACAAAAACTGTAGTAGTTTTAAGCAAACTCCAGAATTCATCTCTTACCAAAGGATCCACGCTCCCAGGACAGATAGAAACCTCAATCGATTCTTGAAGCACTTTGGTCTTTGGGTCTTGTTGCATGCTGGTCCATTATATTGCACAGAAGATTACAGCCAGTAGAATTATTCAAAGAAGGAAAAAGAAGAAAAAAACTTAATTTCAAAGGCTTTTTGAAGTGACCCTCTCTCTCATCTGTGTTCTGGGAACAAACTTTCAAATAGGAGAGTGATCACATATGCATCCACATTGTGTATTTATGCATATATATATGTATGTACAAGTATGATTACATACATACCCATGTGCTGTGAGTACATACATGTATGCACACATGTGCATGCATGTGCAGTCCATATACATGCATGGGTGTGTATGTTTACATGTATATATACATACATATATATATATATATATATATAGTCACACAGTGCATATATAATAGGTAGCTCACTTATGGACTTACAAAAGTTAAGATAATGTACATATATATCTTTTTAGCAAATTTCTCTGTATGAGTTCCATCTACGATCTGACTTCATATTTTCCAAAAAGCCCAACTTCTCCCTGCTAGTGGTTGTCTTAGACAGGAAAATGGATTATTAATAACCATCTCCTCGCATGTTAGAAGACAGGAAGGCTATTGTCAACCATTCCCTCAGGTAATTTCTTTGAGTAAATAAAAAGCAGTGGAAAATGAAACATGGAAAAGGAAAGATAGAAAGCCTTAACATTTACTTTTCACCAATGCTACCATCACCACCATGGCCAAGGGCCAGACTTGTAATTGAAGGGAGCAGGGTGGAACCCAGAGTGATTAAAGTGGAGAACAGGTTTAACCACAGTAGTCATTAGGAGTCTCCCTGGAGCAATGGCACAACATGATACTCTCACTATTTGAAAGAACCAACTCATCCAACAAGGGAAGGGATGGAACAATGAGCCTTCAAAAGCAAAGGGCTTGGATGTTTCAATGTTCATGAATGAATGAAACATAGACAAATGAACAGAGTGGCCAATAAATGCTGTCATGTAATAGGCATGCATGCATACTTATCCATGTGCCATATGTAATTTATATCTATATTTATTGATTCTTACTTAAAAGTATGCTTATGAAAAGGAAAGATCCAACCTTGTCTAGAAACAGACTGCTGTAGTTGTGAAACTATTACATTAATTGTCATCAAAGAATCACTTTGCCTAAAGGAGAGGATTGACAATTTTGCAAAATGTTTACAATTCTTTGTGAAATTGGAAATTATCATCTGCTTTATCTATAAATTATTATCACAAAATATTACTTGAATGGATGAGTTTCATTCAATTTATACTTTTAAAGCTCATAGCTGTGAATTTATAACTGGGATTTCTTTCACCAATGTACAGAAATTTTGGATTCATTCTCCTAACACAAGTACGCACTACAAATTTGGATTCCCAGAACAAGGTTATCTAGTTTCATTGTCCTAGGGGTACCCCAGAATGGGCATCTTCTTTTATACTATTGTCTTCTCAACATCTTGCTCGAGGGTATTCCCCCAGTATTGATCTTATATCCTTAATACATGATGTATTCCCAGTTTCATTTGACCAATGATCAATTAGCTTATTAAAATGTATTTTTACAAAAAATGTTATTTTCTGAGAAGACACATCCAGAACAAAAATACAAGCCATTCCCTCCAACATACATCCATACATTGGCTTCTGTAATATCTTGGGAGGGGGGGAAATCTAACTTAAAACCATTCCTCCAAAGTCTTTTTCCTTCTCTCAATGTTTGCTTCTGGCAGACCACAATTTCTGGTATGTATCCCATCTCCTGGATCTCTGATGATTTTTCTGAGCTTTCAGAGTTTATAATGAGTTGTAGCATAGGCCATGATCTCTAAAGCATGAAAAACAGACACAGGAGGAACAAACTGGAGGTAGGCCATGAGCTAAGGATTCCTGGTATCCAGAGAACGGAAGAGTAGGCTTATGGGAAGGTCACTTGTTTTCCATAACTGGCGAGCCATGTAGACAAGGCTTCATGTCAGATTTGGATGACAAAGACCCTTAAACCATCTGAAGCTTTAGGAATCTCACATTCTTAGTTAGATAATAAAGAGAGCCAAATTGCCTCATCATGGAGTCTGTTATATTCACTTCTTCCAGCTTAGTGGCCAATCAAAGGGCTTGGTGAATGGGAAATGACCAAAGGATTTCCATATATGCTCTGCATTGAAAGCTCAGACTCTTTCATAGAGAAAGTGAGACGGAGAAGGCTGGTGATTCCTACAGTCCCTCAGCAAGAGTGGTGCTGTGGGACAATGGAGGAAACAAGAGAATAAAGGGAATTAGACCACAGGAATGGAGCAGGCGGGCCACAAAGCAGGGAAAGAGATCTTGGGGCAGAGATTCCTCCAAACAGTTCAATGATTTAACCTGTTTGTCCATATATGCAATCAACTTTGGGGCTATGATGGAGAATGAGAACCAGATCTATAGTTTCATTTTGGTAGATAACTCGTTCATTAATGTATATAACATCATATATAACATCAATGTATATAACATCATTCATCAATGTATATAACATTATTCATCAATGTATATAACATCGTTCATCAATGTGTATAAGTGACTCCTCTTAAATTGTCATTATGAGAGATTTGTTTGATATCCAGGGAAAAGAAAATATCCTAAATTCTTTACTTCTATAATCTAGGATAGTTTTTTTTTTCTGGGAAGGAGATTTTTCCCCTCAGAAATTGATTGGTCCATATGGCTAAAGCTCAAGCTTATGATATAGCTTCCTGTTATATATATATATATATATATATATATATATATATATATATATACATATCCTAAGTCTTAAGGGTTGTTCCTACACACACACACACACACACATATAAAATGTGTGTGTATGCTATAGTATATGTATGTATGTATATAGTATATTATATAGTAGCCATATATATATGTATATATACTATAGTATATATATATATATAGTAGCCATATATGTATATATATATGTACTATATATACTATACTATATACATACATATACTATATGCATGCATACATATACTATTGTATATACACACACACACACACACACACATACACACATATATATGTAGGAACAACCTTTAAGACTTAGCATATATTCTAACCCATGGGAATTGCCACCCCCTGCCCTGCCGATGAGATTGTTTGCATATGGTGGAGAGGAGGATAAGGGTACATGCCCCCAAGTTAAATGTGAATACCCTTTCAATGATATGCCTAAGTAATCTCCTTTTATTAATGGCCTACAAATAGCCTCCAAGTACTGAATTTCCTTCCCACATTGAGGGCTATTCAAGTCTGACCAAAACATCAGGAACTCTAATATCTTAGATAACATCCTCATAGAAATATAGTTAGTATGTCAGAGGAGAGTTTCAAATCCTCATTTCTCTGATGCTGAGGCCAGTTTTCTCATTCCCTTTTGCCTCCCTTCCTCTCCTGTGTTTCTATGCTTGGGAATTTTGTCTGCCTTTGTTTGGTTCTCATTTTTACCACAATATTATATGAATAAATAATGAGAAGCTCTCCTTGTCTCATGGAGGCTAGGTTGCAACCGACCAATCTTTAACAACCCCCAGGTTCCCCCAGTTATTTGAAAGACTTTTTTTTTTTACTAAAAGAACTAGATTATATGGGGAAATGTATCCAAAAAACATTCTGAATTGCACTCTGCAGTTAGCAAATAACAACCAGGATGCACTTGAACTGAGCAACCCACAAGAGGGTACTTACCTTCTTTGCATCAATAAAGTACAACAGCTTCTTGTCAGAGGCTGACTTTTGCTTACAGCTAGAAATCTGGCTAAACCCAGTTTCCAACCACTTAGAGACTTCAAATGATTCCCAAATTATACCTTTCTTCAAAGGGAATATCCTTTAAATCAAGTGTTTAATGTTAGGAAGATGATAATTCACACACTCATGCACCAGAGCCGACTGCTTTAATTGAGAACCAAACAGAACATGACAGCCCTGATTGTGTCTCGTTTCCCCCTACCCCCAAAATGTTTTCAGGCAAAGTATTTCCTTTCCAAGACTAAGGACTTAATCAAGCCTCAAGCCCATAGTTGCTCAATTGGGCATTTCTGTCAGCAAACATACATTTTAGACTGCAAGAAGACAAAAAGGTTGGTTTTGATCCAAAAGCCCAAGAGGTCTAGTAACATAAAATTGTTTGTTTAAGGCTGAGTTCCAGACCACCAACTGCATGTTCAATTATCTTTGTGGGTACCCCAGAATCTCAGAATCACACTTGCCCCAAAGATCAATAGGTCATAAGTAGATGGTGTATTACATCTTTGTCCCCACTGACAAAGTAAGCATTGTTATTACGGCAGAAACACAGACAGAAAAGCCCTTTCGTCTTAATAAGAGCTCCTTCATCTGGGATAATCTATGTCTGTCAAATGTATTGGAATAGAGCCGTTTGTTCTGAAATTATCTACGGTGGCAGAAGAGGGCAAACGAGCTCTTTTTGTGACCTTATTTGGAGCATGATTCTTCTAGAATATAAAAAGGGGTGGGGTGAGCAGCAGGTGTCTGTGAAAGTAGGATGGCTCCACTAGATGGACTGGTCCACCTGAGAGTCGACTCCCATATCTCTACTCAGGAAGAGGATTCTAGAGCACACTGCCCAAGAAGGACGTGACCAATATTGGATAGTCCCTGGGACCTGCAGCTACCACCTCCTTTTCTCTCCTTGCAGATTGAATGCTGATGAATATAGTTTATGTTGATTTTTTAACATACATTGTAAAGTCCCCCTGTTTCTCAAGGGTTTGTTCTGAAGAGTCTAGACTCCTACCTCAAGCAACCGCTTGATAAACCACAAGGAATACACAAGTGGAATGGGGAACTAGTGTAGAAGAGTGGAAATATGGAGAAAAAGAGAACTAGGTTCTAGTCTTTGCTCTGCCATGAATCAATTAGGTAGTTCTGGGAAAATCAAATATCCTTTATGTCCCTCTGTTTCCTTACCTGAAGAATGAGCACTGGTCTTACCTACTGGTCATAACCCTCAAATGAAACAGCTAGGTGATGGACCTGGAGTCGGGAAAATCTGAGTTCAAATCCAGCCTCAGATATTCACTAATTCTATGTTTGAGCAAATCACTTAACCACTTAATTGCTTAACTTCAGTTTCCTCATCTGTACAATATAGATACTAACACCTCCCTCCAGGGATGTCATGAGGACAAAATGAAAGAATATTTTCAAAGATCCTTATAAACCTTACATTGTTCAATAATTTTTTTGTGTGTCTGATTTTGACTCCATTTGAGGTTTTCCTGGCAAAGATACTGAATTGGTTTGCCATTTCCTTTTCCAGATCATTATCCAGATGAGGAAACTGAGGCAAATATGGAAGTGATTTGCCCAGGGTCACACAGCTACTAAGTATTCAGCACTCTAGCTGAATACCTAGTTGCCCACAGAACTTAAAACACTGTATACTATTATTATTGTTATCATTAATTATTCAATATCTATGAGCATATTTCCTTGACTGAAAAATTACTATTTGCCTTATCTACCTACAAGGTAGTTATGAGACTCTAGCGAGATAATGAATCTGAAATCTTGAGAAAGTACAAAATGTTATCCAATATAAGGAATTCCAACTAATATTATTGTTATTATTATTATCATAACAGTGAACAAATGTTTCATATGATATGACAGTGATCCTGGGCTTTCAGAGGTTAATGACACTTAGAAAGATCTCAGACATAACCAGGTAACCTAGTGACTATTGTCCCAAACCCAGCTGCACTAAATTTGGAGGAGCTTAAGACTAAGATGGCCCCAGAGTGACAGATTCTTTGGTCAGCCCAAATCTCAGCCATCATCTATAAAGTTATATAGCAGAGTGGCTATCTGCTTCAGTGGAGGAAATTAGCCCACTGATTTTAAAATAATGAAGCAATGAAGTCAATCTTCTCTTAGAAAACACTACCAGTTTTAGACTCAGATTCTTCACTTGTAAAATGAAGGGATAAGAAGATGGCCTCTGAGGGCCATGTCAGCTCTGGACTCAAACTCTAGTCTAGCTTGAGTCCAGGCAAGTATCTTTGGAAAATTTCAAAGTAAATTTCCCATAGATATCTCAAAGTCAGCATGTCTAAAAAAAACAGAACTTTTTTCTCTTCCTTCCATTCCCTAATTCCCTTCCTTTCTTCCCAGATTTCCTATTTCTTTTGAAGGTACAAGCATCATCTCAATCACCCAGGCTGACAACCATGGTACCATCTTCAGCTCCTCATTATCATTTACCAATGCATCCAATTCATTAATAAATCTTCTCTACTTAAGCACAATTTGTCAGTATTTATCCTTCTCTCAACTTGTACCTTCACCACCCTAACTCAGGCACCTTTCCCCTGATACTGTGATTGCCTTTCTAATGGGCTTTCTGTCTCAAGTGTCTCCTTAGTCCAATCCATCCTTTACTCAGTTATCTAAAGTGTAGGTTGACCATGTTAGCTCCAGCTCTTTCTCAACAAACTGTGATTTTTACTGCTCTTCACAACATGATCCCTTCTTTTATTTCCTATATGGAAGTCTGATCACAGTCTACTTTCCTCCACGAGTTCTTGAATCCAGTAGTCACACGGCATGCACCTGCTCACATATGTATTGATCCTTGCACATTACACTCTACCTCCTATCTTCGAGGTTTTGCTCTGATTATTCAAGCCTGGAATATTCTTTTTCCTCATCTCTTCTTCTTGGGTTTTTTGGCTTCCTTCAACACTCATTTCCAAGTCCATCTTCTTCAGGAGATCTTTTTTTAGTCTCACTAGACACTTGTTCCTTCCCCTCTGAAATCACATTTTACCTACTATCCATATGTCTTATATGTACTTATTCATTTACATATTGTCTCCCTCATTAGAATGTGAACTCTTAGGGTGAAGACTGTTCTTTCTCTATATTTCTAACACATTGTCTTGCATTTGGTAAGCACTTAACTCATGCTGGTTGATTGATTGGTTGACTGACTAACCAGAACTCTGAATCTAGAAACATAAGGACAGTCAACAAGTTGAGATTATAAGATCCCCAATTCACAGAATATTAGAGTTGGAATAGAGCTCCATAATCCTCTAGTCTGAGGTCCTATATCTGAAGAAGAATCCCAACTACAACTTCCCTAATAAATGGTTTTCAGACTTCACTTAAAGACCCCTAGTGAAGAGAAACACACTATTTTCTGAGGTTACTTATTCCAGTGGGGGACACTTGATTCTCCAAGATTCTATCCTTGGTCCTTTTTGTTCTCTCCATTCTCTGAATTCGCCAACTTGATCACTCCTGTACCTTTAATCATCATGTTCACTGAAATGATTCCCAAATCTGTATTTATAATCTTTGGTCTCATTTCCAAGGTCCAGTCCTGTATACAGAACCTGAAGGTTCTGTTGGCACCTCAAACGCAATATGTTTACATGTAATTCAGTACCAGAGACATTTGTATTTGATCTTGGAAGGAATAGGGAGCCACTGAAACTTCTTGAGTTAGGTCACCATCTTTAGGCATATCAATTCAACAGATGTATGAGAGATGGATTGAAATAAGGAGAACTAGGTGGAGGGAACCAATTTTATTAGTTAAATTTGAATTAGGTATCTTTATAGTTAAATATATTATATGTGTTATTAATTATGATTTTATAATGTGTATTATGTTGTAATATATAATATTATTATTCATTTTTCTTTTTAATTTATGGAATAAAACAAGCAACTAATGAAAAAAACATAAAGGAAGAAGTTTTAGCATAGCAGATCTTAAATTATATTATATAGTTTATTAGTTATAATTTTGTACTCAGAATTATGTTATATAAAAATCATATAGTTAATTGGCTATAATTATATATTTTATGTATATATTTATATAGAATTTATATTATGTATTTATATATATAATATAATTTATGTATAATAAATTTGAATTAGTTTTACATTATATATGTTATAGCTTCTTAGTTATAATTTTATAGTTAACATATGTTATAATATATAATATATAATTGATTTTTTTTCTTTTTAAATTTTCTTTATTTTCTTTTCAATGTATGGAATAAAACAAGCAACTAATAAAACAAAAATTTAAAGGATGTACTATGATTCACCCTGTCTCCATGTTTAAAACTCTGGGATTCTCCTCCTACTTCTCTGCCATCTCTTGTCTGCTTTGCTGGCTCATTTAATATCTTTCTGATATTAATCAAAGTCAGAGTGTCTCTCAAAGTTCTGAACTTTCTCATCTTCCTCCTGTGGAAATCTAATAGCTACTTTGACTTTAACTAGTAACTCTACATAGATGAAACAACAAAAAAAAACCCTCCCCTTCATGAATCTCTATTATATGTCTATTCTTTGCAATGTAAAATAATCATTTTTGTGTCTGGACTTGGAAGAGAAGCTCCCAGAAAAGAGCTTTTCAAGACCAATTCCTAATTTAGATATGGCATTCGTATACAACAGGGGGAAGCAGTTGGAATTGAGACTCCCAGCTATGCCAATTTGTGGCAGGTGTGTAGGTGAGTGGTGTTTGTTAGACTTATTCATTTAATGAGAGCTATTAACTACCTCGAAGAAACAGAAAGAAGCAAAAATATTTGTTTCCCCCATCTCAGTTTTAATTCCACTTTCTTTTCCATTTCTTCCAACTGGGACCAAGGAAAAGTAAATCTCTTTACAGGTGCACTTTTCTTTTACCAATTCCAATAAATGAAAACCTAGATTTTCCTAAAAGAGAAATTAAGAGCTTCCTGTTCATTTTACAGATGGATTCAATGTGGGATACAATTGAACAAACATTTATTAAACATCTACTATGTCTTAGGTAACAGGAATAGACAGGTGAAAATAAATTAGTTCTTTCCTCAGGGAGAGGGGGAATCTTGTGTGTGGGTAAATGACTACAAAGTATATTCAAAGTCAATACAAAGTCATTTCAAGAGAGAAAAGCACTAATGATGGGTGGAATCAGAAAGAGCCCATTGTGAGAATATAGCACCAGGGTAGAATTTTCAAGGGAAATGGAGATTTTTAAGAGGGAAGAATTAGTAGGGAAAGTAAGTTAGATATGAGAACCTGTCTATGCAGAGGCACAGAATCAAGAGATGAATTTTATACTTTTTTGACTGGAACATAAAATAACTTAAAGTCAGCTCGGAATCAAGAAGTATTATGGAATTCATATAGAATCAGGGAAGCTTTGTGGAGGTCAAGCTGTGAAGGGCTTTAAACACTAGAGACATTGGTTTTTGATCTTGGAAACTAAAGGGAGCCACTGAAACTTCTTAGGAAGGTCATTGTCACATCTTTGTATCAGGAATATCAACTCAACAATTGTATGGAAGAGGGATTGAAATAAGGAGAATGAGGTGGAGGGAATTGGTTTTATTAGTTAAATTTGGATTAGTTATAAGTTTACAGTTAAATATATTATATATTATAATTTTATTACATGTATTATATAATATATATGTTATAATTTTATACAGTGTATTATGTTGCAATATATAATATTATACATTATTTTTTTCTTTTTAATTTATGGAATAAAACAAGCAACTAGTAAAAAACATAAAGGAAGACATTTTAGCAGCAGCAGATCTTAAATTATATTATATAGGTTATTAGTTATACTTTTATACTCATAATTATGCTATATTATATTAAATTATATAGTTTATTGACTATAATTTTATTCTTAAAATGATATTATGGCATATTTTATAACATTATATAATAGTATAAAGTTTAATAACTTTAATTTTATAGTTAAATTATTATAATATATAGTGTTTTAGCATTTTTTGCTTATAATTTTACGGTAATAGTATTATGGTCATCTTATATACAATTATGTAGCTTATTAGTTATAATTTTATAGTTAAAGTTATATTAGTTAAACTAATGCAAATGGTTTAAACACTAATTAAACAAGGTAAATGAATGCAAATAGTTCAGGAGGGTCTGAATTAGCTGGTAGTATGTGAATACAGAAAAGGGGACAGTCGGGAGAGCTTTGTGAAAAAAGAATTCACAGGATTTGGCGAACCATTGACTATGTACTGATACATATCTTAAGAGTGAAAGTTGCAAGTAGGAATGGATAGAAGGACAGTCCTCAATAGATGGCATCAAAAGAAATAGTGTTGTTAGGAGGAGGGGAGTGTTAAGAGGGAAACATGATGACATCCATTTGGGACATGTTGAGGATCAGTTGTATCACAGGCAATTGTTAATTTTGTGCTGGAGCTGAAATGAGAAAAGTGGTCTGTGTATATAGATGTGAAATGATGGAGATGATAATTGAAATCAGTATAACTGATGGGATCCCAAAGAGAGATGTTTATTTATGTAATAGACAGGAAAAACAAGTTAAATTATCCATCACTTCATCATGGTGCCATGGATTAGGCATTGAGTTAAGAAGCTGCAAGAACTACATTTGGATCTTACATACTACCTGGCTTTCTTGGGTTTATTTCCCTGACACGGTTTCCTCATCTATAAAATACAGATGAGAGCCCAGTCTCCAAGGTGCCTTCAATTTTTAATTTATCTTATGATCCGAAGAACACATTGATCCCATAAAACGAGGTATATCTTTATGGAAGATAAGATTACAAAATGGAGAAACAGACACCTCTATTTTGGATCAGGTCCATTTGGGAATCATTAGGCAACAAAGAAAGACTTAGCAGATAGTTCTACTGCCATCTTTCTTTTGATTTTTTTAATCTTTAACTTATCTAGGGAGGCAAGGTGATGAAGAGGCAGGTCAATTGGTCATCTCTGGTCATCTACTTTGTCTTGTTGGGTAAATTCCAAATCTTTTGAAAAATTTTTCTAGGTTCAGAAACACAGTGAGTTCCTTTCAGAGAGTTTTGATCATTATATGTCATTTCTGCTAGTGAAAGAGGATAGTTACATGTGATTATCCAAAGCTGAAAGGCCTAAATCAGTAAGCTAGCAGTCATGAATCTGACGACTGGTGTCTAAGAGGAGTTTAAAACATAAACTAATGCCTGAACAAATTTGTTAAATTGTCCTCAGCATTTCCATGTGGATCCTATTATTTCTCTAAATTCTTTCACAATATTGCACTTTTTGTCACGATGTACACAACCTCTCTTATCTAGGAAGCTGGGTTTTCCAGCTGTGGGACTGAGGAAGCTTTTTTCTTACTGCTCTCATATGGTCGTAAATGATAAGAATGTAAAGACTGCTGTATTCTTACTTACTTTTCTCATGGAAAAAAAAAGCTCTATTCATATGCTGGGCAATGCCAGTTGTTAATTTTAATCAAATATGATCTAGTAAGTTAATGAAATAATTTTCATTGAGGTATAACCCAGTCACCAAAATCACAGGAAGAGAGTTTTTTTTTTTTCCCTCATAATTTTCAGTCTCCCAGAGACCTTAAAGACTCTATTAAACAGTAGTGATGTCCACATCTTCCTCTTCTCTTCTCCTTTTTTTCTTCCTTTCCTTTCTCTGTCTCTTTTTTTCCCTCTCTTCCCTTTTTGTCTTCAGTTTATTCTCCTCCCTTTCTCTTTCCTTTCCCCTTGCCTCTGTATACATCCTCTTCCCTCTCTCCCCCAAGTCTTTGTCATATTGCAAATTTCTCAGAGCTTTATAACATGTTTTATTCTGTGTTGAGAAAAGTAAATGAAAAGTCATGGAAATGGCTAACTTAGTCTCTGACATTTCTTTGTTTTGTGTTGCACGTCACCTTTTTTCCTGTCTTTTTATATTTTCTGTAGCCAATTTGTCAATGACAAGAGTTCACACTTTAACCTCTTGAGGTAAACATCATCTTTGGAAAAACAAAATGATACAAAAATCTCCTTCCAGTCATAAAGATCACACTCTCTTTCCCTTTTCTAAAGATGTGTCAAAGATTCATTTAGGGTTTTGGAGATGTATGGGGCTGGTCTACCAATGTTTTCCTTTTCTAAAGTGAATTGCCTAAAATTATCGGTCATAGATTGCTTCCTGTCTGACCTTTTTTTCTTTTTTTGGTCATCTAACAAATCACTCTTTGGCTACTTGCTATGAACCAAAGACATAAACTGCCTTGATAATGAGCCAGAAATGGCCTATCAGGCAAACCACAAGAGGTTTTGAAAGTTCACTGTACAAATAAAAAGACCTTAAGGTAAAATCACAATTCTTTAACAGAATCTGGATCAATATTATATATGCAACAGCTTTTGTACACATTTTATATAAAGAAATTGCTGCAGGGAATGAGGATCATCAAGCAAACTTAATAAACAACTATATTTTTATTACAAATAAGGATATACAAATATACATATATACATCCACATTTATATACATGTACACACATATATATGAATATATTGATTTTGTCTTCTATACAATTATGTGATATAGTTAATTTATTATTTATTATATATACTTGCATATATATGCATATGTATGTTTGTTTATATCTGTACACACATATATGCTATATTGGTTCTAATTAATATACTTTTTTTAGTCTTTTTCTCTAACTAGATCATATTCTCCCTGTGAGTGGGACAAGGTTTATACTTCCTTCTCATACAATACTAGGTGCAGAGTAGATACTTAACATTTGATTGAATTGCTTCCCAAATGTTTACATCACTTTACCCCTGACATCTGACCTGACCCACCACATCTCCTATTCCATCTGCTACCACACTACAATAAAATGAAATTCTCACAGAAGATGTGACAGTTAACCAAAAGGAGATTTATTTAGCTATAAAAGGGAAGAATGTTTAATAAAGAGCATCAAATGTCCTTGATATTTATCAAGGACATGGTGCTGACTTCCTGCCTCTGAGTTACCCCTGGTGGTCCATGGGTCAAGTAGACATCAGGGAACAGCTGCAGCTCCTGATGTTTTTTTGTACTCAGGGTAGCAGGAATTCAAGTTTAAGAAGAGTCCATCTTACGTCATATAGTAGTGAAGACAACAGTTACTCTCATTCACTTAGTTTTTTTTTTTTTCTGGGATGGAGAGTGAGACTCAATTCTTTGGGGTGATTGTGGATTTTATTAAGGAGTGGGTGAAATGTTCTAGGACTTGATACACTCAGCATACTCATCTACAAACAGATGCATCTGGATAATCTAGTAGCTACAAGAAATCCTTCTTGCTTATTGGGGCTCTGCTCCAGGTATCCTTAATGATGGTGACTCACCTTTTGTGAGAATATAGCAGAGCCTTATTTCTGTTGAAGAAAGTGTTGACTTCTCATTCTCCCGGCCTCCCAGCCATCTTGACTCCTCATTCTCTCTTGCCCCCCACATCCGATCAGTTGTCAAGTCCAGCCGGTTCTCCATTCCTAGCGTGTCTCATATGTGTCCCTAGTCTCCACTCCCAGAGCACCCTAGTTCTTTTCACTACCTATACTTTTACTGTAGCCTCCTAATGAGTCCCTCTGCCTCAATTTCTCCCCTTTCTAATTCGTTCTTCACACAGATACAAAATGAGCATTCCTAAACCAGAGATCTGACCATATCAATTTTCTGTTTAAACTCCAAGGGCTCCATTCCATCAGGATTGGATATCAACTCTCCTCAGCCCTTTAAAATCCAAGCTCCCTTTCCAGCCTCAGCATGCAGCATTCCACTCGGTGTATGCTAAGTTCCCGGCAAATTGCCCTTTTTAATATTCCTCACACATGACTCTCAATCTCCTTCTCTACATTTTCACTGACTGTTCCCCATGTCTGGAATGCATTCCTTCCTGATCTTTCCCTCTTCAAATCCCTTGTTTTCTTTTTTTAAAAATCACTTTCTACATGGAAGTGTTTTTGATTTCCCCAACTAGGCCTTTCTCCACCATTTATGACACACCTAGTCCATGTTCTATCACCTTAGAAGAATGTAAACTCCTTGCAGGCAGGGAACTATCCTATAATATAAATTTGAAGCTAGAAAGGACTTATTTTTTACAGGTGAAGAACCTGAGTAACAGCTAAGTTAAGTGATTTGAACTGCTTGATATAGAGTAGAGCAAATTAAAGGTTTCACAGACCTAGAGCTCTCTACATTGACTTAGATATGCTGTGTAATCTCTGGAAGTGGAGAGCTTGAAGGCACCTTGGTATTATTTACTGTTGCTCGGCCATTTCTAACTCTTCATGACTATTTGAGATTTTATTGGCAAAGGCACTGAAGTGGTTTGCCATTTCCTTTCCCCATCATTTTACAAATAAGGAAACTGAGAGAAACAGAGCTAAGTGACTTGTCCAGAGTCACACAACTAGTAAGTGTCTGAGGCCAGATTTGAACTTGGGTTCTACTGACTCCAGCTTCAACACTAAATCCACCATTCTATTTAACTTCCCAAAAGAGATCTTAGAGATCATGTTTATTTTGAAGAGGGAAATATGGTGGCTCCCAAGTGCTGTGTGACCTGTCCATGAATGCAGTTTATGACAGTCTGTTCTTAAATCCATGTCCCAAGCCAAAGCTGTTTCCACTGCATTTCATTTTTTCTTGCTCTCCATCATTATTTCACTGGAGAATCTCTTTGTCTCAGTGTAGAATAGTGATATTGCCTTTCTTGCCAATAACTTCCCACCTTCTGGGCTTTTAAACTTTCTCAAAGCATTTACATACATGCTCCTATTTGATGGAGACAATGTGATTTCTGATAACTCAAATTAAGAAAAAGAAATGGTGGGTGGCGTGGTGTAGGGAATTCTGGGAAAGATGAGATATGTGAGACCTGAATTTTGATGATGGGATATTTAATCTTGGGGTTGATGTTGATAAGTAGAAAGCCACTAATGTCCCAATATAACTTTTTCAAATAATTATGTCTGATGTCACCATCCTTCCAGATACTTATTCACACCTGGTGAAGAAAGAAAGGGGGGAAATTCCTATGTACACTCTAGAAAAATTGTGAAATAGTCAATAAACAAGCCTTAATAACTTACTCTCTGCCAGTTATCATACTAAATATCAGGGATATAAAAAAAGGAAACTGACAATCCCTACCCTCAAGGAGTCTAACAGAGGAGATAGCAAATAAATCCAAATAAACATGGAAAAACTAAAAAAGTATTAAGAATGGGAAGACACTAAAATTAAGAGGGCTTGTAAAAGTATTTTCCCTGGATATCTTTTTTTCCTCTAATTTTCTCCTCCTGTTCTTTATTCTTTCCTTCTCCTTGGACTTTTCTGGTCCATTTAACCACTTTCTTTCTGTCTGAACCAATTCTCTTCTTGATTTTATTCTGGAAAAGCCAGAATTTTGACTTATCAATTAATGTGGAAAATAAATGAATTCATTATAATTTGAGAAGGCTACAATATATATTTCCCAGAATTTCTCATCTTTCTCCGATAGCCTAATGCATGTCAATTGTAGCCTCTTAACAAATGGTCAGTCCGAGGCTCAATTCCAGTTTCATAAACCAAGGACTTGTAGCACTTCTCAAATCATACTGCTTAGGCAAGGGCATGAGGTGCAGTCCTGAAGCCAACACTACTCAGATTAGTAAAAATAATCCCAAATTTGATAATCTACAAATTGTCATTTGGAAGTACTCAATTTGGTGACCAAATGCCAATAGATTAAAACTTAGATGAATCTTAAAGTTCATTTAGCCCATTTTACAATTAAAGCACCTGAGATCATCATTTCTAAAATATATAGAGAACTCAAATCTATAAGAATATAGCCATTCCCTCACTGATAAATATTCAAAGGATATGAACAGAAAATTTTGAGAGGAAGAAATTAAAGCCATTTCTAGTCATATGAAAAATTGCTCTATTGATTAGAAAAATGCAAATTAAGACAACTCTAAGGTGCCACTTCACACCTCTCAGATTGGCTAAAATGACAAGAAAAGATAATGATAAATGTTGGAGGGGATGTGAGAAAACTGGGACACTAGTGCATTGTTGGGAATTGTTAAGTCTTGTTCTCTAGAGCAGTTTGGAACTATGACCAAAGGGCTCTAAAACTGTGTATACCCCTTGATCCTGCAGTGTCACTATTAATTTTGTATCCCAAAGAGATCAAAAAAGAGGGACAAGGACCCACAGGTGCAAAAAATGTTTGTAGCAGCCCTTTTGTAGTGTCGAGGAACTAGAAATGAGTAGATGATCCTCAGCTGAGAAATGGCTAAGTTATGGCACACGAATGCAATGGAATACTATTGTTTTGTAAGAAATGAGGAGGCTGATTTCAGAAATGTCTGAGGAGACTTACATGAACTGATGCTGAGTGAAATGAGCAGAACCAAGAGAACATTGTCCACAGTAACAACAAGATTATGTGAGGATCAACTGGGATGGACGTGGCTCTTCTCAACAATGGAAATTCCGATAGACTTGGAATAGAAAATGCCATCTACAACCAGAGAATTATGGAGACTGAATATGAATAGAAATGTAATATTTTCATCTTTTTTATTTGGTTGCTTTTTCTTTCTTGTGTTTTCTCTTTCCGTTTGTTCTTGCACAACATGACAAAAATGGAAGTATGTTTTACAAAAGAATGGGGAATAAGGAGAAGTCAAGGGATTTACTTAAGATTACATAGTAGTAGAGCTGGGAAAGCCATTTGACTCTCCATCCAGCACTCTTTCCCCCATATTAAGCACCTTTCATTAAGATTAAGAAATATATCAGCTGCCGAATTGGAGGTCAACAACTCAGAAGACTTTGGCATTTGATTAGAGTCTCTAAGCCTATGATTGCAGACTTACAATGATTTATACCTCTTTCGGGTGGCTCAGAAGATGGAGTGTTGCAACTGGAGTAAAAAAAGATCTGAGTTCAAATGTAGCCTGGATACTCTCTAGATGATTCTGGACAACTCCTTTAATACATCCACTTAGTTTTTCCACCTGTAAAATGGAGCTAATGAAATCAGATAATATTTATAAACTTTTGAAAACCTTCAAGTGTTATGCCAGTAATTATTATCATCATCATTATCATTTCAATCTCACCAATAATATAGTTAACAACTTAAGGGAAGATACTTCATTCTATGCTTCTTTTCTGGACCTATACACATAGCACCATGATGACCACAGAAAAAGTGGTTAATATATACTTTATGAACTGAATTGACCTATGTGCTCCTTCCTCAAAGCTGTTTGAATTTAATCATTAAGGAATCTTTGTAGATTGATAAGTAAAAGTGATACATTTCCTTGAGAACTGGTATATTTTCTTCTAAATTCAATATGCTAGAAAACTCCTTGGGTCTTTAAAGTTATACTTAAGAGTTTGAACCTAAGTTTAGCATTCAATACCTAGATAAAACTTTGTTTAAAATGATCTTCAGTTAGTAGGTGTAACTTCTTTTAAACAAGCCCAATTACAAAAAAAAATCTGCACTTGCTCACAAGAAAAAATGAGGGAGGGTAAATATTTGCTTTATAAAAGACTTCGTTCCAGAATGAATTAAATTCAGGAGTCCTCCAATGCCGCATTTACAAAATGATTCAATTTCCCCAAAATTGATTTTTTTCACAACTTATTTTAGAATCCATGCATTGCATAAAGTGAGTTCTACCTCAAGTATAGTCTTTTCCTAAGACTTTAACCATCCCTTGGGTTTCTTTTTTCAAGATAGTTCTATCAAAACTACCAAACCATGAAAACAGCATCCACTGAAAAAAGAAAAAAAAGAGAAATATTTCCCCTTTGGGTGAATGTCTCGTATACATCTTCTTTATGATTACAACTTTGGGAGATAGCTGTCCTTGTCCTGCCGCTGTTACTGAAGGTGCGACCTTGGACAAATAACTTCCACTCTCTGGGACTTAATTTCCTGAACTGTGAAATGAGGAGTTTGGACAGATGATCTCCGAGGAAGCCTTTGAGCTCTAACATTCTATGATCCCATGGTATTTGAGGGTTACCATGCCAGGAAACTTTGTATTTAGTCATAGGGGAAATCCGATTGGATTCTAGGCTGAAATGGTCCGAAGAACAGAATGAGCACTATAATAACAGAGAAAACTCCTTTGAAAAGACTTCCTTTTGGAAAGTAGCCGGAATAATCTATGGTTCCCCTGCATCTTGAGGTATCCAAATGGGTTTGGCTCATCCCTGAGTGTCTGTTGATGTTGATAGATAATTTGCAAATTGTGTTGTCAACACAACATTTAATCTGCTTGGAACAGCTCATAAACAACCCTTTGATTAATTCTTTCAGTCTGTGTCTTCTGGACAAGATTTACAGAGCTCTAGTTGTTTGGATGAAAAATAGAGAAAGACAAGCTGTCAGCACCAAGGAAAAAAAAGAGTAGAGATTTTTTTCCCCTTTTGTGGTTGAGTTTAAGAAGCATTTTATCAGGAATTAAAACAAATCTTGGGACCTAACAGAATGGAGGGATTTCCGAAAGGCAGTTCAGTTAACTAGTAAACATCGGGCTCAACTTTCCAAAGGCGGAGCTAAGGCTTAGGTGCTTAAACAAAGGCAGTTGCCCAGACACATAGATTAGGGAGCTGAACAAATGTGTGAGCCAAACCCAAGACGATAAGAATCTTGCTGGTTTAACCAATTAATTCCAGAAATCTTTAGCCAATGACAGAGAAGAGAGCTCCCTTTTGTACTCCCGATGTATGTGGGAATACTGGGATGACATGAAAATATATACATATAAATGCATCTTATTAAACTTCATTTTAGTCAGGGTAGTGGATAAGATAGATGCTAGATTGATATATGGATAGATAGATAGAAAAGTTCAGTTGTGTGGAAGAAATAGGTTAATATGCATTAAAATTGAATAGCCTCTTGTAAAAGAATCTAATGAGAAAGAGAGAGAGAATTTTACTGCCCTTGTCTTTTATTATAATTTGCTACTTTCCACACCACTCCCCAAACCTGTTTAGTCCGACAGCGCCTATTAGTTTTGGCTTCGAAATAATTTTCCATTGAAGCATGCCTTTTAATCAGTACCTTACTTTTGTTGTTGTTGTTGTTGTTGGTTTATTTCTTCCAGGGTGTAGTGTGTGTGTGTGTGTGTGTGTGTGTGTGTGTGTGCGCAGTTCTGAAGAACTGTTCATAGAATACCTTTATGTTGCTTTAAAATATAAGGATCATCCACCAATTTAGGCATAAAAATCTAGAAATGAACACTATTCAGAATAAGGGCCTTTCCCAGGGCTCAGGAAACACCAAGAGCAGTCCGTTGGTAGCTGATAGGGAGAAAGATCAAAGAAAATTGCTATCTAATAATTTCAGGACTATCAGAAATGCAAATAACCTGACACCACAATCCCTCTTTGAATTCTTCCTCTTTTCTGCCAGCCTCTTCTCTCAGGGATAAATATAATTTTTATGAGCTTCCTTTTGGAGTGAGCACATTTTCAGCTACCTAGCCAAATGTTTCTTTTGTTGTTCACATCTGCATCTTTGGATATGATAAAGAGTCAACAAGAATGTGGGCTTGGGTTTTTGTTTCTTTAACAAATGAAGTTCACACTGGGACACCTACAGAAAACACAGATGGAAATTACCTTCAAAGTCGATTTTTACACGGAGAATCTTTGAGATGAAAGTTGAAGTACTCAACAAACAAATTCAAGGTATGCTATGTGCCGCACACTATTCTAGGCACTGGGAAGCCAGTGAGAAAAATGACATGGTCCCTGCCCGCAGAAAGCTTCCTTTCTCCCAAGAGGATATACCATATACCCTATGAAAGTGATCATATAGTGTAGACGATGACGAACAACAATTTGGGGGAGGGAGAGAAAAAAGCCAATAACTGGAAATATCAGGAAAAACCTTGTTTCAGTGGAAGAACTTCGTTGTGTTCTTAAAAAAAAAAAAAAAAAAAAAAAAAAAAAAAAAAAAGCTGGACACAGAGTTAGAGGTGAGAAAGGAGTATATTCCAGACAAGAGGTAACAAATGGGTGAAGGGAAAGAGAGAGAGAGAGAGAAAGAGAGAGAGAAAGATGGAAGGTCCTATGGTGAGACCCAGCTACCATGCCAGTTTGTGAAGCTGGAAACCAAATTGTAGAGGGCTTCAAATGCAGGACTGAGGATTGTATGGAAATATTAGCCCAAATGAGAAACGAGTCATTATATTGACCTTGACATTTGTCCTCATTACCTCAGTCACAACTCGCAGAACCTGTTTCGTGAAAAAGCCATCAAAACCCTGAGTTTTAGATCTATTTCAAATGAAGAATTCCTTCTAATCATCACACTAGGAAAATTAGAATATTAAAGACACAAAGGTATGCATGTATCTAATTGCAGTAATTGTACTGAGGAAGAATTCCCATAAATCTCTTTTAGAGGCATCTTTCTGCGTGATGACTTTCATGTACTCTCTCAAACCTGGAATGATTTCAAAGCATTGTTCTGAAAAAGATCGGCTGCGATGATTATATATGAAAAGAGAAGGGGGGAAAGAAAGTGACTGGAGAGGGTTTCCATTGTGAAAGGAAATTCAGTCCTTCAGCTGGAGGCAGGAATGAGCTAAGAAAAGTCCTGCCTCCCTTTCCTTCTCTCCCCACCCCCTGCTCAACCGCCACAATTTGTTGAAAGCATTATTGTTGGTCGCGTAATATGCTGACAAAGTCTAAATGTGACACGGCACCACTGAAAAATGAAGGAATCACATACCCATAAAAAGAGGAAAATACCTAATGGTTTTCAATCTTCTCAAAAGAGTACTGAGCTACTGGGCTTATTTTATAATTATAAAAGCCTTATAATCTATGATGACTGAAAGCAAACATAATTTATTAAAGGATTCTTGCAGACCGATGATGTAGCTACCTCTTGCTGGTAGCCATTTTTTTATTTTGGGGAGAACATTAAAAGAAGACAAAAAGTTAACAGCTTGCTTAGTTTCTAGCCCCAGAAAGCAATGATTTGAGGCTCAGAAATATCAGAGTTGATGAATGGCAGTGGCAAAATCATAACTGCGGTTTGATGGCGAGATAAACTTTCACCTCAGTGAAGAAAATAGAGATTACTGAAAGTGATCGCAAGCAATCAGCCCTGTGTATCCTTCTTCCTTAACTGAGCAGTGTTTGAATTTGTGCCTTTCAGACAAATGCATTAATAATGTTTAGCCACTAGGTATTTGTGGAAGAAATTGGAAATTGTTTTTAATTTGTTGGTTTGATGAAGCGATAACATATTGAGCCGAAGGGGAGGGGAGAAAGAACCCTTTTAGTATATGATTTCTATTTGCATATGTAAATATAGTAAATAGTTGCCTAAGTATGTCTCTACATATATATATATCTGCACACCCATGCAAAGAAAGACTAACTTTAGTAGACATGAAGCAAAACGTATAGGAGCAATTTATGAACTGTGGAAGTACCGTCTTCCTCGATGGAAGCCCTAATGAGTTCTTTTACTGCATTTTACAAGCATTTTTCCATATCCCTTTTCACCAAGTCATATGCTTTCAATTAGTTTCATCTTGAGTTCTCTAGTCTCTTTCATGGAAATTTTTCTGCAACAAACTGCACCATATTTGCTCTTTTTAATTTGCAGCAAGATGCCGTTAAGGGCAGTTCTGTAATTACAGAGTGAGGTGCTGTCTAAAAACAGACCTTTTTAAGCATCTCAGGGATGATGAATATGGAATTCAAAATACTTAATTCAAAGAATTCAAAAGTCTTTAGTGTGCTTGAGATATCTGGTGGTATATTGAAAATGCTCCACCTAGAAAAGGTTTAAAAAGGGAGGAGGAAGCAGAGGGACCCATTTTTTCTTGTCTTGGGAAAAAGACTCAGTGATAGGTAAAAACATTCTGAAGGGTTAAGAATATTAAAGGACCCTGTTTCCTGTAACTTAGTCCATAAATCATATTTTCCAGGTACTTTACATGATTTATGGTAGGCAGCCTGTCTGCATGATCAGGAAGTTGCATTAAAATAACAATGGATATTTCCAAAATTGAGTGCTATGCAAGGTATACACATGGCTAAAAAGGGAGATAGGTCATGGAAAAGCTCAGGGAAGAGGAGAACTCAACAGGTCACACGTGTCCCCAAATTAGAGAGGTGTTGTAATTAGTGTGGGAGCTTGACCACCATGGGCACTTTAGTTCAGGTACAACGTAGGGACCAAATCAGGAGTCATTGAACAAAAAAGGGTTATCATGAATAAGCATAGTAAATGCCACTGACTCACCAGGGTAGGGCCACATGAGCAATCAACAACTGATTTCTGAGGCACTGACTGTAAGAACAGGAACCTTTCTGCCAGAGGGTCTGCCTAGGGAAGCTACCAGCAGTCAAGTTGCTGGGAGGAAGAAGTCAAGGAGATCTGGGATGCTGAGGCAAGGGGGAAAAATGGCCGCTGCCATCACCATAACAACAGCAACAACACCCTCTGGTCTTATCATAGTTATAGTGGAGAGAACCCTGGAGAGAGAGAGTTTATAGTCCTGGGTAGCCTATTAACTAGCCATGTGATGCTGGACAAGTCAATTCAACTCCTGGGTCTGTTTCCTCATCTTTGAAATGAAGATTAATGAAATAATCTCTGAGATACTTTTCCATTCTAATATTTATTATATTATTATAATAAATTATTTATATTATGTTAACATGTAATATATAAATTATATTATAATAAATTTAAAGGATGTAGAGTATGTGGATCTATGTTACAAAGACAAAAACCATCCTGAACCACCCTAAATTCACATCTCTTCCTCTTGTTCCTCTCTTCAAAGCCTTCTTCTTTATCTCCTTATAACCTTAGGCTTTCTGTCTAAGCTGACAAACTTCATGTTTCTGTAATTATTCACAAAATGCCTTTGCTCCTTCACTTATGACTAATGTAAACATTTTAATGAACTGGAGAATAGTGGTTGTTCTGGCCTTTACACATCCACCTGTTAAGAGTTGAACTTCAGAGGTAGAAGGGGTGTTAAAATCACTGGATCCAACCCTTTTATTTTAACAGAGGCAATATGGTGTGTAATGGAAAGGACATCAGCCTTGGAACCAGGAGATGCTCGGGTGGAAATCTCACCTCTGACATTTTCTAGCTGTGGAACCACAGTCATATCTTTTAATTGTTCTCAGCCTCAGCTTCTACATCTGTTAGATTTGGATAGTGGTACTATCTCATAAGGTTGTTGTTTTGCAGGTCAAATGATCTCTCGGCATCTAGAATCTTAGATCTCAAGTTGAATTTAATCCAAAGGCCTTTACTGGGGTGTCTATAAAGTTATAGTTTCTCTCTGAGGTGCTAGGGATTCAAAGGCAAAAATGAAACAATTCTTATCTTCACGAAGCTAATCTTCTACAAGGGATAAAAAGCACATAAATGCAAGTTATTTTCAAAATACAAATTGGATTTTTGGGGGAGAGGGGTATGGAGGGCTGAATTAAGGAAGACTTCATGTGAAAAAAATGTCATTTCAGCATCTTTGAAAGAAACAAAGGGTTAAAAGAGACCAAGAAAGAGGAAACAAACTCCAAATGATGGGGGGCAGCTAATGTGAAGGTAGCAAGATTGAAAACAGAACATAGTTTGTGAGAAACAGTAAGAAAATCCATTTTCTTGGGCTATAGGGTATGAAAAGGAATTTATTGTATTGTGTTGGCATAGTAGAGTGTGAAAAGGAGTCTAATGTGTTTGGAACATCAGTTCAATAGCCTTTATCAACTACTTATTATGTGCTAAGTACTGTATGAAACCCTGGGGATAAAAATACAAGCAAAAGCACAGATAGTTCCTGCCCTGGAGAGGCTTAAATTTTAACAGTGAGAGAAAATATAAGAGAGCCAGACTGGAGTTGGTGATGGAAGTGGATCCAAAGGAGGGTATTGTGTCTAAGTCTGGAGAGTTAGGAGCAGCAACAAAAGAAGAATGATAGTTGACTGGTCTGGGAGTTTCCTCAAAATGGATGTTTTGGGAGTTACTTTGTCGTGAGAGAAGGGAATAACAGGTCGCCTAGAGATGTTCCAGAAGGAGAAGGGTCTAGGGATGGAGGGAACTTTCAAGGTGAAAAGCCCCTAATCAGTTTACAAAACATCAAAAGCAGAGGCAAGAAAGAAATGGAAGGCAAATTGGGCCCAGGGTGTGAATAAGTTTAGAAGCTAAATAGAGGAGCTTTATTTGATCCTTAGATACAAGAGAGACTCATATTAGGGAATGATATGGTCAAGTCTACACTTTAGGTAAATTATTCAGGCAGTTTTGTGGAGGATAGACTGAAGAGGGAAGACTTTGGGGCAGAGTGACCAGTTAGGAGGCCGTCACATTTAGTGCAGTTGAGAGGTGATGGTCTGAACAAGGGAATGGGAAGAGACTTTAAAGTATATAAGGCACATATGCAACCACTAAATTCCCATATAAATGTCAGTTATTGTTGTTGTTGTTACTCATACTTGAAGAAACCTAAAACTAAGAAGTCTGGGAGGTCAATGGATGATAAGAAATGGCTGAAGAAGACTAAAATCTAGAACTGTTTTCTTTCAGTTCAGCATTCTTTCTCTGGGAATATAAGGATAGTTTCAAAAACCTATTATGCAACCATACACAACTAGATTATGCTTTTTATTTATTCCTTCAATAAACACTCCATTATCATTACCAAATGAGATATTTTAAAGCATTTAAACACTTTTTAAAGCAATTGACTAATACTTGTTCCTTTGCTTTCTGCTATAATCTTGGCTTTTCTTCCCTTGGCTTCCCTTGGCTTCTGTTGCCTTGCCTTCCCATGGCTTCCGTTGGCTTCCCTCAACTTGCCTTGCCTTGCTTTAATTAATTCAGCACAGAGTAAGCAATTACTAAATGTAAGGCCCTGTGCTCTAGAGGGACACAAAGTCTACATTACACAAAATCTGCCCTTATGGATCTTACAGTTCCCTAACAGAGAAATGATAACTATGAATAATTTTAAATTATTACATGGTAAGTATATTAGGGAGGTGTAAAGAAAAGTGTTGCATGAGTTTCAAGAGGAAAATATCAAGAACCAGGGATCAAGCCAGGCAGATAGTCAATAAGCATTTATTAAGCACCTACCATGAGTCAGGTATTGTGTTCAAGAAAGCCTCCTGGAATTGGGAGTGAATTTGGCCTTTAAAGGACGGATAACATTCCAAATCTTTTTGTATGTCTTGAAGATGGCTATAGAAATACAAGAGTTGTTAATGAAATTAACATGATGTCTTTTACATCTTCCCAGTTTACCCAGTTGATTGTTGCTGGTGCTCTTTGAATGCCATTTAATTCCAAGATTATGTGTCTACCTGCTAGTTTCATTGTATGTCTGTTTTTTTTTTTGGGGGGGGGGTTTGGCTAAGAATAACATTTCATTTTTTCAGAGAGTTTCCCCCTCACTGTCCTGATTTACTTATTTTTATACAGGCCTCTGTATTGGACATGGGGAAATAAGAAGGGGTATTTTTGAAAGAGTAATAATAAAGATGTTCATTGTTGTTTACCTCGTATTTTTAAATCTCCCAATTCATTCCTATTTTCTGATTTATTCTCTGTGAGATGAATTTGTTTGTTGGTTGGTTTATTTAGTGAATTTAATTCTGTAAGTCCCTTTCTCTGGATGGCTCAGGGAGCTATGTAAATAACTCTTTAACATGATTGAAGAGTTTCCACAGTACATACTCCCTAACATCCTAGTATCCAAAATTATTAGGCAAAGCAGATACAGAAGAGAAGACAATAATCATGGTGCTCACATTTATAGAGTGCTTCTGAACTTTGGGGAACTGGTTTTATAGCTGTATATATATATATATATATGTGTGTGTGTGTGTGTGTGTGTGTGTGTGTGTGTGTGCACATATTTGATAATAACTCTATGAGGGGACAGGAATCACTTTTTTTTTTCATTTCATAGACAAGAAAAGTGAGCCAAAGCGGTAAGTGACTTGGGGAAGATCATTTCAAATAGCTAGTGGAGGACCTGAGACTGGAACCTCTATTTGGGAAGATAGATAAGGAAAGAAACAGTGCATATTTCTGTACCAAAAATGTATAAAGTAATATAAATCCACATTTTCTAACATTATAGATCTTGTTGTTGCAACAAATAGGTATGTTTCAACATGTATGGTCAACAAATAGGATGGGTTTCTTCAATTGTCTTGCTTCCATACTTTGTGGTTCCTTCATTTTACCCTTTGAGGGTACCATGGACATTTCTTACATTTCTTAAAGATAGTATCCTTGGGAAGTATGGATACTTGTCCAATGCTGCTCAATCTCCTTCCTGGTCTGGGTCCAAAAAATACTTATTTAGGAGGACAAGCCAGCCCACTTCCCTACAGTGATACTAGTGACCATTCCCTGGGTTGTATTACAATTTCTTCATGGAACCAATATTTCTGGAGGAAGAAGTTAAGGTGAATTATAGAAATATAATTCGTGGCTTCAAAGGATCTCTGATCTCATCAGTGTTTATCAACATACATACCTTCATCCCTTATCATTTTTTCCCAAGACCTTCAAAAAACCCTCTATAGAGGTTTATACAATATGCTATAGATGGTCCTCTGCTTCTTTTGATATATACTATTGATTTCAGTGTTGTCTATCTGTCATCCCTCATTCTCACTATGTAACTAAGGCACTTCTTTTCCTAATCGGTATGTCTTTGATGGGGTCCTCTATATTTTTATTGTTTACATTTTCCTTAAGCATACTACATATTTTTGCATGGGCTTCTTGCTAATCTGAAATTTTTATTCTTCTGATATCACAGAGTGCTATGATTCATAGCCATTGACACAGCCAGGTCTCTTGGTCCTTGACAGATGCAATTTTGTGATGAGAGACAACTTGAAATAAGTATAAATGTAATATATTTTCACACATACACATGTAACTTCTCCACAGACTCAATTCTAGACCCATCTTATTAACCAGTTACATTCTCTGACAAAGATGTTATAAGTAGGGATGAATCGACTGCCTATTGTAATCCTGGCAATGAGTCTTCTTCATCCATTTGTCTTTTCTTTCCAATGTGGATAGCTAATCTCAGTGTTTTTGATTCATAGTGGGTCTCATTAGGGAAATCCTGTCCTATTCTAGGGCTAAATGAAATCAGCTCAATGGGGAAGGTTGGAGGATTTGAAGAATCTCACCATCAGTAGGGATTGCTTCTTGGATTTTGGACAGGAAATCCTCCATGACAGTGGCAAATATCTTTGGATATATGCCATCGGTGTAATTCATAATGATCCATGAATTACATAAATAATGGTAGAACACACCAACCTTTATTGCATTCTTGCCGTAGTTCTTTTTCATCTTCTTTTTATATAGAATAGCCAATGATAATATAAAATTTATAAATCAGGAGATTAACTGGAGTATACACAAACAGAAGATCATTCTATTGATTTTTCAGTTCCTCTGGGCCTGGTCTCAAACTCAAATTGCATGCTTGTTTTAAATGTGTCACAAATATTTTTAGATAAGTACTTCCTAAATCTTTGTTCCTCCCCACAAAGACTTATTATTCTGACCATATGTATAGTAGTCTGAAAGTAGGAACAAAATATTATGTCCAAATGATTATTGCTACGAGTTTATTGTTTTCAATAGGGAAAATGGATAGAAGGGCCTACCAAACATACTCCCTGATCTCAGCTTATTTCTTTATATCGCTCAATTGGTTGTTTTTTTCTCAGACCCTACTCTTGTTTCCTCTCCACACAGTTTGATTATTTGATTCATTGACCTGTCTTTTGATTAGCCTTTGATTCCTACTGATGGCCATTTGTTGCTCATCTGATTCCAGTCAAGTGAACCAATAAACAGATAAACATTTATAAAGTGCTCATTATGGACCAGGCTAGAATGTACTTGGATCTAGTGCTGAAATTGAAGTCAGAGGACCCAAGATTCAAATATCTACTCTTCTACTTTTTATCTAGTGATCTTGGGGAAGGAATATGATCTCTCAGGATTTCAGTTCATCATCTGTAAAACTGATGACTTCTAAAGTTCCTTCCAGGTTTAAGTCTATGTTTTTCTTATCCTAGTGTGTAAATATTCTGGAAAATAAGTGGAATCAAATTATATAGGAATTTAAAAGTATCAGAGGAGTTTATGTTTTATCTTAAAGATGAGGATGAACCATTGAAGCTTCTTGAGCAAGAGAATGATGTAGTCTGAACTGCTTTTTAGGACCATAATATTGGCAGCTATTGGGATGATGAATTGGAGAGTCTTGACATAGGCAGACCAGTTATGAAGCTGTGGTAATAGACCATATGAGAATTGAAGAGGGCCAAGAGTAAGGTGATTATGATGTCAAAAGAAAAGCAGTGATGCAGGAAGAGATGTTGAGCTAGCGGAATCAGAAAAAAAAATCGGAAACTGATTATATAAGTGAGTGAGAGTAAAGAAAGAAGGATAATCCCTAAGTTGTAAATTTAAATGAGGAGACAAGTGAGGTGTTCTCAAAGAAATAAGGAAATTGAGGGAAAGGGTTGATTTTGGGAGAAAGATGAATATTTTGGATATGTTCAGCTTGAGATATCTGGGAGACATCAAGTGGAGATGGCCAGTGGATAGTTGGAGAAGGAAGGGCAGAGTACAAGGGAGAGGAAAGAGTCAGGCTTGAAGATCTGGACATCATGTATAAAGAAATGATGGCTGAATTTATAGGAGCCTGATAAAATCAGCAAGAGAGTGTATATATATATTGCAAGGGATTGAAAAGGGAGTAGGAGGGAAGAAAGAAGAGACAAGTATATACAACTTTTCCTAGGAGTTTGAGAAAATGAAGAGAGATCTAGGAAGATAGTTGGAGGGGATGATAGATTTGCTATTGTATTTCCCAATTGGGCACTGTTTGGGTGATGGCTTTATAATCCACATTCTTCATGTATGGACAACTTTTATTCTCTTCCTCTTGGCATTTCTTTATTTAGTGTGAGTAAGCATTGTGTGAGTAGCACAAAATCCTAAAAAACTGTCATTATAGCAAATGATTCTCCTTACTTCTTTTGCAATTAATATAATAGTGGCTGAATTAAACATAACTTTTATATTCATATTCTGAATCCATTTTGAATTGTGGAATCTGTGTTGTTTCTCTGTCTCCTATCTCTTCTCACAAAGGTCTCCCAACAGGTTCCCCAAAATTCTAGGGAGTTGGGAAAGTGGATTGAAGAGCTGAACAACATTTAAAATCCAGGTTCTGTTCATTTGTGCTCTTGTTGCTATTAAACTAATCCTTAAACTAGTGCATTAACCTTAAAAATAATCCTTGCTGCTTTTCATTTCAACTTGGTAGCTTCTTTTGATAATAATTTTAAAGTTATCAATTATTATTGTTGTTGTAACCTCAATTTTAAAGTTAATGATTAATGTTTTCAATATATTTTATATTAATTGTGCCATTTAATTTATTCTACAACATGATATATTTCATAACAAGGCCCAATTTTTTTCTTTAGGAAAAGTGCCTGAAGTAAGAAAACATTTTAGAAATAAAACTCCAAATTTGAATGCTTGTGGTATAGATATATTTCCATAAATCCTTCTAATTATTGGATAAAATAAGACCTACCGGCACTTGGCATTGTAGTAACATCCTGGGTGGGACAATGGATAAAGGGCTGGACCTGAAGTCAGGAATATCTGATTTCTAATCCTGTTTCAAACACTTCTTAACTGTGAAAATGTGGGAAAGACATGGCTTCTTTTTGTTTCTTTTTCTAATTTTCAAATGGTAGGTAATAATAACACTTCTCTCCCAAGATTTATATGAAGATAAAATGATATAATATTTGTAAAGTGCTTTGAAATCCTTCAAGCACACCATAAAGAGTAGTTATTATCATATTATTTGCTATTATTAAGATGTTAAATGCAAGTTTCATGTTCTTAAGATGTCATGGATAAAGAAACAAAAGGGGAGAATTAAGCAGAAAGAAAGCAAAGACAGTGATTTAAAAAATAGATAAGGAGATAAAACAGATTTGAGTAATGTAAAATCCATGCAAACTGATAAAAGGCCTGAGTTGGTCTCTGGAATCATCATGTTCCATAATTTTATTGCCCGTTTCTCTCCCCCTTATAAACATCCCTTTCTTTAACCATTTCTCATAGCATCTTTTATGTTTCCACTTAATTTCTTGCCCTCCATTTTTTTTTTTACCAAGTATTATCCCCTTGGCCCTTTCTCTAAAATAACATTTCTCACAATGCTGTTTAGAAAATCTTTACTCTCTTACCCTATCAAGGCAGCAGAATGACATATTCAGAGCTAATTTCTAACCACCTTGGACTTTTTCCACCTTGGAACTTTGCAAAGAACTGTGGATGCTAACATGGCCCTATTTGCCAAATCTCTGCTTGGTTAATTTAATTCCTCTTACCCCAAATCTCATGCATATAACAATTTGAAATGGATTCAGAGTGTTTCACTGACTAGTGATTTGCATTATTCCAGGGTGTGTGCTGTTGAACAGCTGCTGCTGTCTCCCTAGAAAGGGGGAGAAAGAGTTACCATGGAGATGGTGATGACTTCCCTCAGATGAGGACTTCTCCATCATTTCCTCTTCTTTTGTAACCTCCAGGTTAGACTAGTGCATAGGCTATAGCATATACCAGGAATACTGGGCTGAAAAGCATCACTTCTTCTGGCTATTAACTCTCAGGGAGACACCGAACAGAGCGTTTCATAAGGCTGTGCCTTCTTAAAGCTAGCGATTCATTTTATTGCCACCGGAGATACTTTGAATGTGACTCTCCCAGAATGTGGTGCAATGCTGAGCACTGTGCAAAATAAAAGCATCCACTGTCCTCATGCCCTAGCTTGTGGACTAGGGGACTGGTAGATTGTCCCAAATCCAACATTCCATTCAGCCAGGAAATTGCCTCTTGGGATAATATGGGAACACAGTTAGAATGAGAGATTCCATGGAAGAAACAGGTTTGGGACATTTTATCACATTCAAGCTAGGGTTGTTGGTCTACAGTAGGGAAGAAGTAATAAGGTTTGATAAGCTAGGAGGGTCAGATCAGGAGTGATGCCCTTTGCTAGGCTGGGTTTACAGAATCATTGGAAAACAGCAACAAAATTTGAGGAGTGTTTATTTCCTTTACAAATATTACCACGTTAAATCTATTATTATTCCTATTTTACAGATGAAGAAACTAAGGCAGGCAGAAGTGAAATGGATTGCCTAGAGAAAATGACTAGTATCTGAGAGTGGATTTAATCTTGGATTTTCCCAACTTCAGCAGCCCAGCATTAGGTGTAAAAGATAGACGCCCACCTAAATGCTGCACTTCTAAATTCTCTTTATAGTTCTACCTAAAGACTGAACTTAGGCTAATGTTTTCAAATCAGGAAACAGTTATTAGCAAATTCATTAATTACATTCCCTCTGATAGTTCCTTTATATGAAGTGTGATCATTTGTCACCTAAAAAAAGATCTCGATTTAATGACAGCTGTCACAGTGAGAAAACCTTGACTGAGGCGGCTGCTTTCCAAGTGATACAAAACCTATATTTCTCCTTTGCTTCCTAAATTGAAGCATATAATTTCTTATGAAGATTGTAATGATGATAATAAACTAAGGACCTTCATTTAAACAAATTACACTTGACAACACAAGTACAGCTATGACCCTAAGTAATTTATTTGGTAATAATCGTTTTAGTTTACCATAAAATACTTAAAATGGGACAAGTGTATTTATGTGGTGCAGAGAGAAGTGAGTCATTGATCTTGAGAGACTACATATATTAGGGAAGAGGATATCTCTAGACCCCAGAGCTGGAAGGAAGCTCAGAGCTAATCTGGCCCCACATTCTGTGCAAAGAAGGGAATCTCCTCTATAGGCAGTTATCTTGCTTCAGCTTAAGTGAGTTGATTGGTCTCAGAAGGCAGTCTATTCCACTTTTGGATAGCTCTAATTAGGAGGATGCTCTTCCTTAGGTTGAGCCTTAAATCTCTTTCCATGTGGATTCAGTTCATTGTTGCTTGTTCTTTATGCAAAGCCACGTAGAATCAATTTCACATAATATGACAGCTTTTCAAAATTTTGAAGAAGTTGTTCCTCTCTCCCCCATGAACAAATGGTTCTTTTCTTTTTTAGTCTAAACATCTTTTTTATGTGTTTATGTCAAAAAAAAATAAGCATTGATTAACATGTTTTATATTTCAGGCACTGAGTGAAGCTTCCTGTTGGAACTTGATTCAGTCCAATTCCTTTTGCCTTTTTTTTTTTTTTTGCACTTGCTTAATAACACATTGGGGAATATAAAAAAGCCCCCTCCCCCCCCAAAAAAAAATCTCTGCCCTCAAGAAGCTCTTATTTTAATGGGAGTTAAACATGGGCATGGATAGAGTTGGACTTACTTGGAGCCATGAAGATCCAGATCCAAATGCTGCCTCAGACACTTACCAGCAATTCACTTAATATTTTTCAGGCTTTATTTATGGATCTGTAAAATCGGGCAAATAAGAGCACTCATTCACAGAGGGTTGTTTCAAGGGGCAAATAAGATAATACACACAAGGTGTCTTGAAAACCTTAACACACTTTGTAAATGTGTTAATGTATAATGTGTATATATATATATATATATATATATATATATATATATATTTATATAATGTATAATATGATTTATTTGGGAGAGTGATCCATCAACATCCTGGTCACTCTTTCTTCAGCTGGTTTCTATTTATTAATATTCTACTGAAATGTTATGGACATGGCTTCACTCACCATGGTGGACAGTCTGACCAGTAGCAATGATTGCATTCCCTGTTAACTAAGAGGCTAGACCAATGCTTCCATTTTCAGCATGAGAAGGGGCAGGGCCACAAGGACCCCATTAGCTTATCCACAGTTTCCTGTGTTGAAAGTGCCAACATCCATTTAAATTGCATTTTGAATTTATCACTGCAACTCAGAGCTGATTTAGGAACCTGGATGACTTTCCTTTTTAATATCGTCAATACAGGCTCACTCTTCGTTTGTGCAATTTCTCTCCTTCCAAGAACTTCTAACCCCAAGGAGGATGGGGCTGAGGCACAGGGAACTATGCTTTTGCCTCTGGGTTTCTTTTGCATCTAGCAACCAGTCTTCTCCATCACTGTCTCACCCAGTAGAGGCTGGGGGACCCTTCCTGTTGGACCTTGATCCAGTCCAATTCCTTTTGCCTTTTTTTTTTTTTTTACACTTGCTTAATAACACATGGTCCTTGTTAACTATTTCAGTGCTGTCATTTTTAACATCCAAGATGCCCTTGGAATATGACCTAACTGAAAACAGCTTAATATTGAATAGTGTACAGTAAATTAACTCCTTCAAGTCTTTTTTTTTTTTTAACACAAAGTGCTTCTAAGTGAAGTCTTCATGTTGTAATTTGTAGCCTTTTTTTAAAAAAACAAATTCAATTATTTATATTTATCCATATTAAAGTTTATCTTAGATTATTTAGCTCCACTTCCATACTCTGAAGATGTATTTAAATTCTCAAATTGTTTTATTATTAATTAGCTATTCTGAGCGTGAGAATGAACTTGTTCTTAGTGAATCCATGCTGGCTCCAGTAAGCACTAATTTTCTTTCTAAATATGCTCATGCACTTCATTGTAATCCTTCCTAGAATTTTGATGGAAATCGATGCAAAGCTCCCAGACTCCTGGTTTCTGGAGTCCTTAAAAAGAAAAATCTCCAAAAGACAGAATACCCATTGCCAGTCTGTAGGCACTTAGTAATGATAGTTAGACAATCAATATCTGAGCAGTGATATTTCAGCAACCAAAGGTGCACAGACACAGAAAAACAGAGATAGAGTGTGGGGGGTGTGGGGGAGAGAGAGAGAGACAGAGAAAGAAAAAGAAAGACAGAACTAGACATAGAAACAGAGAGTAAGAGACAGAGAAAAAGAGAGACAGAGATAGAGAGAGAGAGATGGGTACAGAACTTTCCTTCTGTAGAGAAACAGAGAGACAGGCAGACACAGAGACAAGAGACAGAGATAGAGACAGAAAGAGAAAGAGAGACACATAGGGTAGAGACAGAGGCAGAGACACAGAGACAAAGAGTATATGTGAAAGAGACAGAGAGAGAGACATAGAAAAACAGAGAGAGAGAGAGAGAGAGAGAGAGAGAGAGAGAGAGAGATGGATACATAGCCAAAGAGAAGAACAGAGAGAGACAGAAAGACAGAGATAAGAGATAGAGAGAAAAAGAGAGACACAGAGACATAGAGACAGAGAGATGGATACATAGCCAAAGAGAAACAGACAGACAGAAAGACACAGAGACACAGAGACAAGAAATAGAGACAGATAGCGAGAGACAGAAACACAGAGAAAGACAGAAAGAGACAGACAGAGACAGAGACAGGCAGAAAGACAGAGAGTGAGAGATAGAGAAGGGGGGCAGTAGTTAAGTCATTTGTTCTGCCTCCCCCCCAACCCCGTGCATAATATTCCTCAAGCAGCAGGTTTGTTTTTCCTGTTCTTGCTCTATGCTTAGAGAATCAAGTTCTTTTTTTATTATCTTTAGCATTTTCCTCAAACCTTGGGTCATCCTAGATTTTTGCCTTCCTGATACCTTTTTGGGGCTCCGTCCCACTGTTGCCTTCATCTTTAGCCAGTCATCCATCCTTCCTCACCCTTTTCAAACCCTGTGCCCTGTGGCCTGGTCCACCCTTGGGTCTCTGATATAAGACACTGTGGGCTCCCATCAGGGCCCTTCCCTCCTACCTTCTCAGATGCCCTCCAGGTGAGCTTTGCTGCCTCTCGAACTGAGTTCCTTTGAAAATCCCCAGGCATGAGTACTTTGGACCGGTGGCTCTCTTAGCTTTCTGGGAGAGTTTCTCCAAGTGCAGTTCTGAGAACTGATTTGGCAAATGAGCTTTCGGTGGAACTCCGCTCCAGGGAAGCCAGAGCCTGCTTTGTTTGATTTCTGTGTTTCTGTGTGTCCGTCCTGGTTGGCTCAGGACCTGCTGATATTTTGTGGGACCCTTTGGGAACCCGTCGGTCCAGATCCTTGTCCGAGCTTAGGCCCAAACTGGAGTGCTTTTGGGGGAGTTTAATCTGGCATGAGGCAAGGGCCCTTGACTGATGGGACTTCATGCTTAAACTGTACTTCTCTGAAATCTCACATGTATTTGCAATTAGAGGAATCAATACTTCGGAAATTCTCAGAACTTTTTGAAATTCTCTTTTCTGTCTTTTGGTAAAAACCAGTCTAGAGATTCTTGCCATGCTTCCCTTCCCTAGCTGCTAAAGCTCCAAAATGACAACTAATTTCTCACAAGATTTTTATCATTTCTACTTTGCCCACTGTTTCTTCCTTGTTGTATTGGAGCAGGCCCCAAGCTCTGTTTATCCATTTTCTCTTTGTAGAATACAAGTCACAGTACCCATGAAGCCAGTAAAACTTGAATTTTAATCCCAACTGAGCTTTATATAATGGCCATATTACCCTGGATAAATCATTTAATCTCTTCCAGTTGTAGGTTAGAATTGTCAAATACCAGATTCAGGCCTACAACGATCCCAAATGCAGCCCAAATCAGAATTAAATGTAATATAACAAAATTAATTTTCAAATATGATAAACTCTAGGTAATATTCCATTTTAAAACTAAATCACTCTGTAGCCACAAGGATCATTATGGCCAGTTTATGGCCTGTTCCTATTTGCATTTGATACCACTGCTTGAAGCAAATCTGGAAGATTAGTTCAAAAGGTGCTTCCCTACTTTGACAGAGGAAATATCCTCACCCTGGAATTTCCTGTATCAATGAGAGTACCGGGCATATCCCTGTATCTCCTTTCTGAAAAATGAGTTGAGTCTGGATAGTGGAAATTGCCTCCCATAATAACAGCCAGCCTAGAGGCAAATTTTATTCTCTGTATCAAGAAATTCTTCAGTCTCCTCATTGGCCAAGATGTCCACAGCATCCTTCCACAATGACATCGTTTCTGTTTCTCCTATCAGCAGATGCTTTTCACCCCATGATTCCCATCATGACCATTGATTTGCCCAAGGATTTCTAGTTTCTTGAAACCAGAATTGACAAGTGTGTGACATACAGGAATGATGGCTCTCTGGGAAGGGAAGGATACATGGGATGACTTGGGATTCCAAAGGAAAATAATAAATAAAGTGTATAGGGGTGGGGGGAGGAGCAAATACTTGTAAAAGAGTATTGAAGAGTTGGTTAGGGAGTATCTACAAGATGGACTAATGATGCTAAAGATGGCCAGCATGATTTCATTAGGGAAAAAATAGTCTCCTAGGGAAGTCCTTCTTTCCTTGCTCTGAGAAGGTAGCTAGATTGGTGCAGAAAGGACACGATGGAGTTCTATAATTTATCTAGATTTCAGCCAAGCAGTCTGAATTTTTGTTCCTGTACCTTTTCACCAGCTCTCCCTCATGCTGGGGATACTGATGATATCTTTCTGGATAAGATACAGAAGCATAGGGTGATATGTTTCTCAGATTTGTAGGTGACAAAAAGCTGGGGAACATAGTCAACATTTGGGTGACAAAGGATACAGAAAGTCCTTATCAAATAGAAGATTGGTCTGAATCTCATATGACAAAACTTTTAATTTTTTAAAAAAATATTTTATTTCTGAACATATTCATACCCTCTTCCTAGTTCAGTGAAGCATCCTTCATAACAAAGCATAAAAAGTGCAAAAATGAGCTCAGCCACATCAGTCAAAATATTAACTATGTCTGAATATAAATGTATGTATGGGAGGCAGCTAGATGCTGCTAGAGTGGATAGAGCACCAGCCCTGAAGTCAGGAGGATCTAATTCAAAGCCAGCCTTAGACACTTAACACTTCCTAACTGTGTAACCCTGTGCAAGCCACAACTCCAATTGCCTCAGCAAACAAACAAACAAAAACAAAAACAACAAAACAAAACAAAACAAAAAAAACAAGAAAAAACCCACACCTAATTAATTAAAAACATAAATGTATGTATGCATATACAGATACACACATACTATATATTTATATATAACATATATGCCATATACTATATAAATGTATATGTGTAAACACACACACGTTATTCTTTATCCATAGTCCACTCTGCAAAGAAGTGGGAAGTAGATTTTCTCAGTTTTTTTTTTTTTTTTCAGCTCTGAGCTAGGGCATTATAATCACTGTTATCCCTTCCACATTGCAGGGGCCCGGCACTCCCTTAAACTGGAAAATCTGAGAAAATATTTTCAGTCCTCCCTTTACATCACAGAAGGAGTCAGAATTACTATGCTTTAAAATATAAAAGGTATCAATATACAATACTATACATATGTTTTATGCATATCTGAGTTTCTTAACTTTTTCTATGTCATATTGGCCTTTGTATATTGTCTGTGGCTTTTACAAAATTTCCCTAAAATTCCCATTTAATTTTTATGCCAAATAGTCACATGAAAAAAGCTCAGGGGGAAAGTCATGAGGTGAAAGGGATAACTGTATACAGTTTTTGTTTCATATTTGTCATTCCTTCCAATGCAATAACATTCTACTACATTTGAGTACCATCATGTGTGTAGTCATTCTCCAACCAAGGGCTACTTTGTTTTTTGAAAATAAAACAAGATAAACAAATGCTTCAATTTTTGATTCAATACTGTTTCACTGACTTTCCCACATGCTTAGGATACTCTTCCTCTCACCTTTGCTTCCTGGATCCTTTGGCTCCCTACAATATCCCATTAAAGGCCAAAAACTTATTCCTGATACCTCCTTCTTCCCCATTTCCATCTGAGATCACCCTCTATTTTTAAATGTATATATATATATATATATATATGTATATATATACATATATATGTGTGTATATTTGTATGAATTGTACTTACATTTCTTGATTATTGTCTCTGTATTAGCATGTGATCTCTTTAAGGGCAGAAACTATGTTTATTCTTTTCTTTCTGTCCTTAGGACCGATCATAGTATCTGGCACATAGTAAATGCTTAATAAATGATTATCGATTGACTGACAATCACTCAGAGAGAAAACTGATCCATAAAAACCTAAGAACATTTTAATGGATATAATTATATCAGATATGGAGAAGGAAATAGCAAACCACTGCAGTATTTTTGCCAAGAAAACCCCAAACTGGGTCACAAGAGTCAGACATGACTGAAACCAACCAACAACAAATACCAAATATTCATTATCTCTTAAGTACATGAAATGAGATTTTTTTTCACAGATGGAGCCTTAAAACAAGAAATCAGGAATGAGGTGAGTTACAATTCATCCTATCCCACTATGAGAATTATACTACAGACAGCTTTCAGTAGGAGAATGGAATATGAGCTTGTATCATTTTAAATTAAAAAAAAAATCTTAATTCAAACATTGAGAGAGAGGGAGGGAGAGACTCTTTCTGGATCTGTATATATATATGTCAGAACATAAAAAGAGGTTTCTAAGTGAACCTGTGGCTCTCCATTTCCTACCACTTTTTAAAGTATATGATAATCTCTACACATTTTTAATGCTCTTCTCTTTCTATCTGTTTCCTTCTGAACATTCTTCTGTCCTGTGAATAGAAGAAAATGTTTTAATGACCCATTTGGTTTCCCATTTGGTGATGAGCTCATGAAACAGATGACAATATAAGATGGTCCTCCATCCTATATATTTGACCTTCACTTTTGCAATCACATTGTCAAAATAGCAGAAATGGGGAGAGAAAGTGTTTTTAAAAAACACATCATACTATATGCAAACTTTAATTTTGTGATTAGTACTATAAATGCACGTTCCTAATGCAAAGAAGGGCATATTGCTGGAAGAACTGAATCTTATTTTTCTTTATATTCTTAAAATGGAAAGAAAGAAACTCAATGTCATGGAAGGAGGGCTCATGAGTTTTTCTTGGATGTGAAGGAATTGGTAAAGTTGGATTTATCCTATACATAAGGGTAATACAAAACTTCATTTCATGAGACATTTGATCACATTGTATTACAGTACTAACAATCAGTATTTGTTTTTTTTTAAAGACTACTGTGAATATAATTGCAGCTTATGCACTACCATCTGTTGGAGAGGATACCTAGGTAGCACAATTCTACAAAGAACTCTGTATGATCCCCTAAATTAAATCAACATTTACTTTGATACTTAGTGACTTCAATTAAAAGGTGGGAATAGGCAAGGATTGCAAGAAATATATTGGACAACATGGATTGGTAATAAGGAAGAGAGAGGTCAAAGAGTGGTACACTTCACAGATGTTTCATACTTATACATCATGAATGCTTTCTTTGAAAAATGAATTGGCAGGCACTGAATACTGAAAGAAATGAATAACATCACAAAAATGAAATTGATTAAATTTTAATGGACCTGAAATTACTTGTTCCTGATGTTTTGCCGAATTAGCTATCTGCGTGCCTTCAGACTACCAACTTATTAGAACAAAGATAAAAACGGGTAGAAAGCTAGAAGAGAATAAAATTTGGAAGAGATATGCCATGTAATTGAAACAATTTGATTGTATTTCAAAATAATATATATAATGAAAAATGGCTAGTGGGCAGAATAGACCACAGCAATTTCATAAAGAAGTTTAACTTATGTAAATCAATTGTCATACATGGAGATCAAAAGAGTCTAAAATCTGTCTTGGTAAGCAATTTACTTGCAAAGTTTTTAGCCGAAGGCAACACTGGTTGAAAAAAAAAAAAAGATTAAACACATTTTTAAAACCCTAACGAGAAGATAAATGAGAGGTTATAGGTAGGATCATATGTAAGACAAAGAAGTAAGAGAGAAACCTATTTAAAGAAATTTTGGTAAGATATCCTAATTAATCAAAGCCATGTTAAGGGCTTTTTAGGATGAAAGGTAAAGAAGAACAACCAAAGGAAGAAGAATGGAAAAGATCTGCAGAGATTTATATATATATATATATATATATATATATATATATATATGTTGTTTTTTTTACTCTCAAAGATAGAACTTCCATATTATATTCTAACATCACATTACCAGATATGAAAAAGAAATGACACCAAAGAGAAGGCATAAAATGAGCTAGAACAAATCAGATACATAAAGAGCATATTCATGTGGGAAGCAATAAGATTATGAGGGTAGTGAGGCATCAATTTACAAACTTTTTAAAGTTATTACAATTTACAAGACATCCCATTGTCGGAATAAACATCTGAAGTCAAAATCCAATAAAATAAAAAAATCTTTTATTCAAACATCTGAATAATGCTGCTTAAAATTACCATCCCTTATTTGGCTATGGTATCCTCCTATTGATTTTATGTTGCAACCTATTAAATACCTAGACCTTTTTTTTTCCAGAAGCGTCACCCTACCAAACCTCCCAATTTATGCTTTTGCAGTTGACTTCTTGGACCCAACTGAAGGATTATATGTTTATTCCTGTTAAAAAACAATTCATCATATTATTAAATTTAGTCCATTAATTTAGCTACCAAGATCTTTTTTATTCTCACTCTTTTAGCCAATCTTTTAGCTATTCCTCTCAATCCTGTGTCATCTGAAATCTAAGTGTATTAGCTGTGCTTTTATCTAAGTCATTGATAAACATGTTGAATCACACAAGTCCAATGACTGGGGAATCACTGGGGAATTCCACTAGAGACCTTCTCCCAGGTTAAAATTGATCCATTAATCATTACTTTTTGGTTCTGGTTATTCAACTCCTTCCAAATCTATATAATTATTTTATATCAAGTCAATACTAGTCCATTTTTCCCTACCAGGATCATAAGAGACTTTGTCAACTTCCTTACTGAAGTCTGAATTTAATATTCAGGAGTTTAATATGTGAATCCCTTATCAATGCACTCATCCTGTTATTTGAGGTTGCCCTTGCAAAACACCTGACTTTGAAAATTGCTCACCTGCCATATCAGCTCTTCCTAACATTAGGCCCTGGTTGGGGATGTCTAATGTGCAACGAGACCCTTAGTCAGGTTCCTTTCTGAGGTGGTCTATAAAACTCACTTTCTTGCTGTGTGCCAGACACTAAAAATCCACTAATCTGCTCAGATGTGAGCAATTAGAAATTAGCATATTTGGGGGCTGCTCCTTAAGCAATCACTAGATACAGTCAGCCAACACAGAGAGATCCCTGACTGGAATATCTGACAATCTTTCACTCATACTCTCTCCTCTCTTTTTCTCAGGCCTGTTACACACAAGCAGGTCCTTATAGACCTAGAACTAAGTGATAAATCCATAGATGATACATTTTCTGATAACACTGGAAGATATACTTCTGCCATATCTCTTAAATTTAGGACATCTGAGAGATAGCAATAAGGGCAATTCTTAAACTTATTATTTATTTTCAATAAAAAAATTGGTTCCAACTTCTCTCCCTCAAATTGTGCACTGATGATATAAGCAAAATGATATCAGTTTTACATGTGAGATCGTGCAAAACATTTGCCTATTAACCACATCACAAAAAGCAAGAAAAATACAATTAACAAAATATGATTTGTTTTTATTTAGAGTTCATCAGTTCTCTCTTGGGAGGTGTATAGCATTTTTCATTGTGAGCCCTTTGAAACTGTTTTGGATCATTGTATTGATTACAGCAACTAAGTCTTTCACTACTGATTATCATTACAATATTGCTTTTATTGTGTACAATGATATTTTTGTTCTGCTTACTTCACTTTGCCTCAGTTCAAATAGATCTTCCCACCTATTTCTGAAAGCATTATCCTCATTGTCTTACAGAAATGTAGTCCATTATAATTGTGTCCCCCATCTTCCCCCATTCCCAAACTGATGAACATGTTCTCAATTTCTAATTCTTTGGTACCACAAAAAAAAAAGCACACCAAATACTGTAAATATTTTTATTTTTAGGTAGGTCCTTTTACTTTGATCTCTTTGAGGTACAGACCTAGTATTGGTTTTGCTGGCTCAAAGGTTTTGCACTGTTTATAACCCCTTGGGCATGGTTCCAAATTACTCTCCAGAATAGTTGGATCGTAACCTTACCAAAATTCATTAGTGTATCTATTTTTTAATCATCTCTTCCAGGATTGTTTTTTTTTTTTTTTTCTGGTAAGTATGAGGTGTCTCAGAATTATTTTAGCTTCCATTTCTCAAATCAATAGTGATTTAGAGGGGTTTCTTTTTAAATATTACTCTAAATAGCTTTGACTTTTTATGAAAACAGCCTGTTTATAGCACTTGACCATTTATCAATTGGGGAATGGCTCTTATTTTTATAAATTCAATTCAATTCCTCACATAATTGAGAGATAATGTCTTTTTCAGGAAAAATAAAACTTGCTTTTTTTTTGGTATTATTTCATTATCTATGATACCTTTTTAGCAAAATATTGTTTCTCTGATTATCACTTTCAATTCAGTCTATTTTTGCTTGCTATCCTGGACCTTTTTATGTCTACTGAAGTATAATGGATTCTTCTCCAGCCTGTTATTTTAACTCTATGTGCATGTATATATATATATATATATATATATATATATATATATATACACATACACATAGAGTTAATATATATATTTTTATAAATATATAAATATATTTAAATATATAAATATAAATATATAAATATATATATTTTTTTCAAGTGTATTTCTCATGAACAGCATATTATTGGATTTTAGTTTCTAATCCATTCTGCTATTTACTTCCATTTGCTATGTGAGGTCTTTTCTATTCACATTCAGTTATTACTGACTGTGTGCTCCCTTCTATGCTATTTTTTTGCTAATCTTTCTCTCTTTCTTTTTATCCTGCCCCTTCTCAAAAAACTTTGTTTTTGATTCTGACCACTGTCTCCCTTAATCTGCCCTTCCTTTGATCATTCTCCTGCCTTTTCTTATGCTTTTTACCATTTATTTCCCTTATGTAAAATAGATTACTATTCTCAATTGAGCGTGTGTATGTGTGTATATATATATATATATATATATATATATATATATATATATATATATATATAGGTTATTCCTTCCTTGAATCAATTCCAATGAGAGTGAGATTCAAGTATTGCCACCTCCCTCCCCAGTGGGGACAAATCTTTAAAAAATAACTTAGATCAATCTAATTTTGATAATTTATGCTTTGTAACAATAGTTTAATTTTTTAAATTAATAAGCCAGATCATATCAATTTTGATGGTGTAGGTTCATAGGATCACAGAGTTATTGCCAAGTCAAAGTTCCTCATTTTACAGATGATGTTACTGAAGCTGAATGAGGTTACCTTGCCAATCCCAGCTCCCAGAGCCTGTAGGTAGAATGTTATAAGATTTGACAGGATCTGACTTCTGATCCCAGCTCAGTGGATATTGTTGTTGTGGTTTTGAAATCATGTCTGGATCAGAAAGCCATCATGGTTTTGTGGCAAGAAATCCAGAAAGTCAAGAATATCTAAGCAGAAATCTTTCCTCTGGCACATGGTAATTGGTGTGACTATGAGCCAGTTACGACGTCTCAATTTCTCAACCATTTCCCCCCAAATTGTAAACCACAGTTCTGTGGGCAGGGTTTCCACGCTTATGGAGGAGTTGACAGGTAAGCTTTTCTGTCAGGGAGGTTGTGTGGAGGCTAGCGACATGAACAATTCACATCCTCTCTTTTCTCATATGAAAGTTTAGGGTATTTTGTCCTAAGTGTCTGGATGATTGCCTGAACTCCCTTGTTCATTTTGCCTATGTATAGACACAACTTAATGTTGCTGTTCATCTCTTTTGGATACTCTAATAGTTTAATTGTATTTCAAATTGATTTTTAATGCCTGCAGTCTTCCTAAGTGAATTTTAAAAATCTAGTAAATAAATACAGGTCTGCATTTTAGCAGTGAAGTGTTTCCTTTTAACTCCTCTGTGTCACAGGGCTATTAAGAAACCTAATCATTTAATGTTTGTAAAGTGCTTCAAAATCATTGACTAAAAGGTTCCAAATAAAGGAAGAGAATTGCAATATATATTTTTAGCACACTATCTAGTCTTTGGCTCTGTTCCCTCCATCTACATAATTTGTGTTTTTCATACACAAAGAAGGCTGAAAATAGTAATTAAAATTTGTCATTTTGTGACCCACAGGTTATTCCCAATCAACAGACTAACAGATTCAAAAAATGCTCTGTGTTTTATCAACTGATTTCTGGCCTGGGAGAATCAAAAGACAAGAAGAGTATCAGAGAAACGAATGATAAAATGAACATTGGTAGAAGTTTAGCCAGAGAACCCAGCCAAGAGCACAAGAAGCCAAGCCTAGAATAACGATTTCACTGTTGCTTCCTTCTGTGAAAGATGTTTAGCCCTCTGCATAGAGTGGGGCAGGATGGGAATGAGAAGACTAATTAATACTAGGGGAAAAAATAATTCTTTCTAATAATCATACCCTTTGAATCCATCATAATTTCTTTTTGAAAAAAATTGCCCCCTTGTGACCATGCTTCCCAGACTCTCAAAATTGCTAAGTAAAATGCATTGAAATTTTGAACTAAATAATGTCATTCTGATTACTTTTTTAAAATCGGTGCTTTATTGTCTCACTAGACGATGACTATTCTGAGCAGCTTTAAATTCCCATAAGACAGGCCATTGTAGGCCACCAGCCTTGCCAATAAAGTCGATATGATTTTCTGGAGTAATTTTTTTTTCAGTTGCACGATTTAAATTGAGTATTTCCAATAAGGGTTTAATTTAGATTTAATGAGAGAGTTATTATATGTTAATTAAATACCAACGGATTGTTATGAATATCTATTGGGGCATAACAACCATTTTTATTAAGATAAATATATCTCAAACAGTCGAGGTTCCATAAATAAGTTACCAAGAATCGGTTTTTAACGAACATTCAATAAAAAATGCATTTTAACGTAACTTGACTCTAATGTGGTTATTACCTATTAAATATAGGTAGATTAGTAAGAACATAGTTTTGGAACTCCAAATCATACATCTTAATAAAATGCTAGTTGCACCTAGATAAACCCATGAAAAGTCAGCTACTATTTAATTAGTGGAAGTATTTATAGCATAGCATTTACATTAGCATATTTATAATCAAATAAATAATATAATAATTCTTTTATTAAATCTAAATTAAGTCCTTGCCAGAGGCATTTAAAGAGCAGTGAAACTATGCTGGTTATACAGTCTTTAAAATTTAATTCATTATGTGATTTTATGCTGTACTAATAATACATTTGAGAGTAAATTAATATGTAATGCATATATATGCATATATATATATTTCAGGAAATGCAATGAATGTGGTTTAAATATATTTAGAAGACTAAATATTTTGGTTCAACTGGCAAGGAAGATTCTATAAACACTTTTTTAGTCCATCCACAAGTTGTACGCACAAATATGTGAGTATGACTAAAAATGCCAGGATGTAGTGCTATAATTTACTATATTTATTGTCATTTAAAAGTCTGAGCACATGGGTGGTAGTTGGCGTAGTCTGAGCTGAGGCACAGTCAGGTGTCCACATAAGCTCGAGCAAACATGAGCTTTGAATGCCAAGTTGCACCCATAAGAACAGAAGGCCCTGAAGAGGCCTTCTCCATACTTAGATGTTCATAAAAATAACACTAGCTATCACTCTACAGATGAATCGACAGTTGTCTTGCTTAGTTAAAAATGGAACATAATTTCCTTTCAAGAGTGTGGAATAAAATTCAAACTAATTTTATTTTCAATATTGAAATGTCATAATTAAGTTTCTTTTTTGCACAAAACAGCTGAGATTGCAGAATGAAAATTTGAGTTGGACAAATCTTCCCTTCTGAGGCTTCTGGTTAACTCTTTCCTCTTTGGCATAAAGTGTTTTGCGAAATTTTCCGTGCTAGAGCGAAGTCAATTACTGTGAATGGGTTTTTCTGTCAGTCAAATATAAAACAGCATCTTTTTAAGGTTTAGAACGCAAATAACCTCTTAAGAGATGTACCACAAGAATGATTTTTCTTTTTTAAACTTGGGGAAACTGAGTCAGAAAATTAAATGACTTGCCTATAGTCATAAAGTTTATGAGTTTTAGAAATGTGATATGAACTCAAGACTTCCTGCTTCAAAGGCCAGTATTCAAGTCATGAGTAACACTGTCATTTTTGATACCTGAAAGCTCGTTGTTGTTGTATGAATTTTACTGCTGATTCAAAAGTGTTAAGGATTGAATAGAACCTAAATCGTTGGAACACACTTTACCCAAAAAAAAGAATCAAGCAATTAGAATATGAACCAAAAAAATCTCTAAAAGGAAGATCATTTCAGCTTGGAATTTCCCTTCTGAAATCTCAGAAATTATTGTACCCATTTTTCAGATGAGGCAATGGAAATTCTAATAAGTTACTTGCCTGCGATTATCTAATGGGTACAGTTTGAGATCCAAGATCCAAGATTCATTTTCACGCCATATCCACTATGACATGTTAATTTCTTCAAGTACAGCCCACATAAAATTATCCAGATCAACACATTAATACCTCCTCTTCAAATACAACATGAACACTGGAAAATCGCATCTAGGTGCTTGTCCAGTCATCACATATATCATGAAACTAAGCCATAGTGATACTTCATTTGATGTCATGTTTTTGAAGGATGTTAGGAATATTAAGTCTGCAGTAACAACGGCGTACTTGCAAGTATCCAGTGTGAAACCAGGACATCTTACTTGTGCAGGAAGTTAGTTCTCCCTCCAGAACAACTGCTCGGACCATTCTGCTGTCATCATTTTGAAGAATGGACCTGGCAGTGTCATGTGTTTCATGAATCTAAAAATTATGATGCACTTTCTGAAAGAAGGAGAAATAAAGATCATTATTGAATCCTACCTGACTGTTGCAGTGAGGTCTGATCACTTTCTGTTCCATGAATACTGAAGAGAAAACCAGTGTTTAAAAAAAAAAAAGATGGCATTTTGACTGAGGCAGAACAGGATTTTAGCAGCTATATTCTTGTACTTTTATGGCGTCATATTTCTGTCTAAGATATATTGGTGGATTCTGCCAAGATTTAGAATCTGCAGCTGGAGCAACTTTAATTCTTGAGTCCAGCATGCTAGGTAGAGGCGTGCTTTCTCTATACTTTTGTCAACTCCGATGATTGATGGAGCTCTCTAAGAAGAGACAAGACCAAGCACTCCTTCTGAAAGGTATGAGTAATTAAATTACCTGGATTCAAAATTGCCCTCAATACACAGACAGGGAAGCTCAGTGGCTAGAAAGCCTCAAGATACAATCCTATTTTCAAACTCTTCAATAATGTACATACTTACACATTTATCTGGGTTCCAGCCTCTCTCTGTGTGTGTGTGTGTTTCTCTGTGTGTGTTTCGCTCTCTCTGTTTCTCTCTCTCTCTCTCTCTCTCTCTCTCTCTCTCTCTATATATATATATATATATATATGTGTGTGTGTGTGTGTGTGTGTGTGTGTGTATGTGTTCAGTAATACTAAACAGGTAAACATAGCCATGCACAAAATAATTCTATAAGAAATTGTCATTTTTATCTCTATCTCTATCTCTATCTCTATCTCTATCTATCTATCTATCTATCTATAATCACCCATGGGGTGATTTTACATAGTAAATAATCTCTCAATGTCCCAGGTGTTCTTTAAGTCACAAAGAAGGCGCTGACCTGAATTGGTGGAAGAAGTATGTTCCTTCAAAAGTTCCTTCACCTATATCAATGAAATAATAATCTCATGTGTTTATACACATGTACACATGAATGTGTGTATTCATATGCACATGCATTTACATCTGTGATATGTGCATGCGTTTACATACATAATACATACTTAGACACAGAGATAAATATAGCCATGCCCAAAGCAATCCTATATGAAATTGTTATTTTCATTTATCTATCTATCTATGTATATGCATATATGTGGACTTCTGTCTTCATCACTGTAATACATTTCCAGTGTGTTACTGAAACTTTTCATTGATAGCAACTGAAATTTAATTATGTATATATACATAATACATACATAGACATAGAGATAAACATAGTCTTGCACAAAACAACCTTACAAGAAACTCTCATTTTCATCTTTGGGTACCAAGTCTAAATTTGTCTTCTTTGTGACTTCCACCCATTGCTATTGATTCTGCCATGTATACCAAAATAAAACAAAACTATATATATATATATATATATATATATATATATATATATATATAATGTACATATATGTGTATGGACCTCTGATTTCAACATTGTAATACATTTCCAGCAGGGTTCACTGATAGCAACCCAAATTTAATTTCCAATCTTGAAAAATTACATGGGACTACTGAGAGCTCCATTTAATACCCATAATCATATGGCCTACATATGTCAGAGAAAAGACTCCAACTCAGGTATTCCTAACTTCAAGGGCATCCTTTTATATATTACATTACCTCTTATCTAGGAACTAGAAATTTCCATTTCAGATTATATGATTAGAGCAATGATTAGAAAAAAAATATTATTATTTGAACATAAAATTGACTTAGATCAACTTTTGACTTGGAAACCTGGTTTCTATATTTTATCAAATTCTGATATTCTGCAGAATAGCTTTCTAAGGGAGCCCCCTCTATATGACTGAATTTTTAATTACCGAATAGCTGTTTCATCTCCTGATACACAGATGACTCCATTAATTGGGATATTGGGTCTATCTTCAGTCATCATCTTATTCAGATTGAAGAGTAGTGAATTGCACATACATCACTTACAGTGATTTTCTTTGGCTGTTTTCTTCTCCACTGCTAATTAGGTATGGTTCTTCAAAATTACAGAACTTGAATAAGAGTTGATTTTGCCATTTATATCCTATTTCATAGCATGGCGTTTGGAAGCATATCTCTAAGTTTAGATGAGCATCGCTAGAGCCATCAAACTCAAATGAATGATATAATATAATTCCTTTAAGTTATCATATGCTGATATAATATTTCAGTTGCTACCATTTCAGTTGCTAAAAGCATCTAAAATTAATCCGCTTTTTTGATCTAAATTGCTTTTCTTGGGTCTGTTTGTAACATTTGTGGCTTGAATGCTCATACAATTTATGCCTGTTTTATTTTGTAGTATGCACATCTGCTGTTTCGAGTTACATGGGATCCATATGAAACCTTCTTAAATAACAACGAGACATACTAACTGGTACTTGGGAAAAAACACCTGAAAACAACTGAATTCCAAGAAAAAATGGCAAGTTACATTTGCTTAAAGGTCGATTGACATTAATGCCAATTACAATAGAAAGCTTTTTCTGATCTGAACAACATACGTACCTCACATTCTAAATATGTAATATTAAACTGATCAGTCTGGAAAAAAAAGTAAATTTCTGGTTTAAATGGGAAGTCAGAACTTTTTTGAAGATAGATTTGTGGTCAAGGTTATTTCAATGTGACTGGAAGCTAGAAAATGAAAAAAAAAGAGAGAGAAAGAGAAAGACTTGAATGAAAGACAAGGCAAGAAGAGGATGAAAGAATGTAGGGGAAATTAAAGGAGTCGGCATGAAGGACAATGTTGTTTTGCATTACTTTGCTTTTGTTATAGTGATTCTACCCCTTGAAAGACAACAAAAGCTTCGCCTTCTTTTCCCTGGTGTGCTCTTCCCAGAAATATTTTTTCCTCGCTCCCTATCTTTTGCATTTCTCTGGGGCCCATCAGTGATTCTCTGCTTCCTTCTTTCTCCTCAGAGTGGGACCACACTTTGATTAACCTTTCTTAACCCATTCAGATCTTGTCTTGGCTGTTTGTCTACCTGTGATTTACTTCTTCCTGCCCACGGCCATTCAGATGATGGTTGCTATTCCACTTTACTACACTCGGGTCTTCTCGTTCTTCATCGATGAATTATTTGCAGTCGGGGTTGGAAGGAGATTTACAAGATCTTAATGCAGTAACTCAGAAGATGTACTGCTATCAGATGCCTGACTTCCAGGGGAGCAATGAACTAATCCACCTCATCTCTAAACAGCACAAGATAAACCTTAAGTTTAATCATTACTGAAAACACTTTGTTTCAGCTTCATCCTCACAGTTATTTTAAGGTTAGTTGGGATGTCACTTTGAGTAAAGTGATAAAGTTCAACTATAAAAATGGGCTAAACTACCTTCTGGATATATGGTATTTATCATTTGCTTAATTTACACAATTTCTCTTTCTACCCTCTCACTCCCATATGTCTAAGTTTATAGATTCAGAATAAAGTCATAGGATATTGGACCTGATAGGTACCTTAGAGATCACAAGATCATAGGCTCATAAATTATGGATGGAAGATACTCCAAAGGCCTTCTAATCAAAATGTTTGTGTGCTTTTCATTGTACCACGATGCCTTTCATCTAGTTCAATCACTTCATTTTGTAGAAATGTATGTGTAGACCCACGTGTGTGTGTGTGTGTGTGTGTGTGTGTGTGTGAAAATTGAGGTCCAAAGAAAACAATTGCTCCATATTTTCAGGTTATTCTGTTTTTAGAGGATCACAACATAAGAACTCATTGGGTTCCATGGTTGTGACACAAGATTTGAGTGCTGGATGGTAGACTGAGTGCCTATATGAGTAATCTTCATAGACATAATAATTAAGCTTAGAGCAACTGATGGGATCACCCAGTGAAAGTGTGAAGAAACAGAACAGAAAAGGATATAGGACAGAGAATTGTGGGTAATACCACAAATGGAGAGATGATATGGAAAATGATCCAGAAAAGAACATTAATACAGAGTAGTCTTTAAAAGTGGGAAGAAATCAAGAAGGAATAGCCACATGAGAATGCAGAGAGGAGGATGCAGCCGGGAGTAAGGATGGCACAATAGTGATAAATACTGAAAAGGCTGAAAAAGGCTGAAGACTAGGAAATTTTTTAAATATAATCTGTGCCATCCACTCTCTGGAGGTCAGCATATAAGTCACTTCTCCTTAGGATGCTAGATACCTCAAAAGATAAAACACTGGATCTGAAGCCAGGAAGAGCTAAGTTCCAATCTGGCCTTAACTATTTAGATTCAACTTTTGTCTTCTTGTTTCTTTATCTATAAAATGTGGATGGTAATAGCACCTTCCACCCAAAGTTGTGAGTAATAAATGAGACCATATTTGTAAAGTGCCTTTAAATAACTTAAACATGTTATGTAAATACTAGATTGTAGTAGTAATAGTAATAGTAGTAGAGGTGGTAGCAGTAGTAGTAGTAATGGTAGTGATGGTAGTGATGGTGGTAATGGTGGCAGTGGTATAGTAATAGTAAGTATTAATAATAACAGCAGCAGAAGAAGGAGAAGATTACCCTCAGCATAATTGTTTTAATGCTATCCCTCAAAAAAACAAATTAGTATCTTGGACAGTACCATATGTGTAGGTTATCTATATAGGCTTGAGATCAGTGTTAATCATCATAATATCAAATTATTCTGCTTTTTATAGTCAAAGTAGAAAGAAAATCTATCTTTCTAGCTGTCTGTCTGTCTGTCTGTCTATCTTACAAAACTCAGTGTTAATTAAAGCAATACTTGAATGGATCCATTGATCCAGATTATAACTCATCTCTCCATTGTGAGCCTATCAGATTCATGTCTAAGTGATCCCCAAATCTTCTATGTGGGATCCACTCAGCATGTTTCACTTTAAGTCTCTGGGATGTGTTACACTAGGTCAATCTCTCTGATATCCCTCTTTATTTCTGAGTGGTCCACAGAGTTTTATTTTTCAAACATATATCTCCTGGTGCTAGCTTTTGAGCCACTTCTTACGTATACCCCTCCTTAGATCAAATTATCCTTAAAAATGAGCCCATTCTCAAATCTCACTAGATTATAAATGCCTTTTATAGCCATTTATTCAGGACATCATCTTGCATTTTCAAAGCTCTCTAATTATTAATGAGTCAATCTAGCAAGTACCTTCAAGGACAAAATTCAATAGAGTATCACTGCAGTTACTTTCAAGTGCAGCAGTTAGGGAAAGTTTCAGGATGGGCAACCCCAAGGTCACAAAAACACATCCATTGATGGCAGAATTACTACTAACTCCAGAATCTCTGACTTCAGTAAAGAGCTCAGTCTCTCCCTTCTATCATCTTTAGGGAAAAATTGTACTAATATATATTTATTAGATAGAGGTAAGTAGATAGATAGATAATCGGAGTTTTATATGGAACCCCAGAAGACATTTAGTTCTATCATTTCTGAACGAGAATCGCTTCTGAGACATCACTGAGACATTATCATCAAACATTTCCTTGGGGATATTTTGATCAGTATAAAAAATATCAGCTTACTCACATATTGTATAAATCCAATAAGAAACAGAGCTAAGGTGCCCTTTGAGTTGAATACATACGAGACCTACTGTGAAATGTTTGTCATGTGAGAGAGAGGAAGCTTCTGTTCCCTATTCTGGTTCTTTAGAAGGGGACATTTTGTTCTTTGAATCCTGTATATTCTAGGAATAAAACTATTAACTAAATCACATTTCTATAGCTCTTAAAGCTCTATAAATATTTTTCCCAGAACACTTCTGTGAGCCAGACATGAAAAGTAATATTGCTTCCATTTTACAGATGAGGAAACTGAGGCCATTTTGAGAGTTTAGCAAAGCCTCTGTGCACATGGACATAGGAGTTAAAGAAGCAGAAGCCAGAAGTTTGTAAATAACTTCAGGGAGGATATAAACATCACCAAATGAAAATTTGCCATCAACTTCATACAGCAAAACTTTGATTGGGATCAAGCTTACAAAATAGCCTGGGATCGTGGACTACAATTTTGATTTTATATGTAGAAGCTCTTCTTATTTCCACCCTTAAGCTCTAGGCAGGCTCTTTGTGAAACACCTCATTTTCCAGCCTCAGCAAATAGACTGCAGTATTAGAAACATAACATAATCTCTCTTTTACTTTTTAGGATATTGTTGTATGTCATGGCTACTGTTATCTAGAACAATGACCATTATTCAGTCCTGTGGATGTAATGTGGAAGCTCTAGAAAGTTGATATGAATATATACTGAGCCCAAGACCCACCCTTTCAAAGTCATTGGGCTTTGATAAATCCCTGATATGAAAATATCCTCCCTTCATTGTGATTTGATTTTTCTCATCCCCTCATAACTGGATTGCTGGAATAGTCTATTAGTTGGTCTCTTTATCTCTAGATCCTCTCCTTGCCCCTTCCCTCCCCTACTTCTCACAAGCCATCCTGCCCATTTTAATCTTATATTATAATTCTATAACTGCACAATCTCATTGATCTGGGTACTCCCTCCCCTGAGATGACACTACAAATCACATCACCCTATTCTCTGGCCCCATATTATTCTAGTCTGTGTCCAAATAGATCCTTCAATGGATTTCCCCACACATACCCTCACACACTGGAGAATTTCATCCAGAATTTTTTTTTTTTTTGTATTTTGGGTGTATGTTCACCCCAAGTGAAATATGGGGTTGATGCTATCTAACTCTTCACTTTATCCATAGGCTTGACACACCTTCTTTTCTGGTCATATCTGCCCTCTTGAAAGGCTGTTATACTATGTGTTACATCTAAATCGTGGTCTAGTTTAATCACCATATATTTTCTTCGTTGCCTTTTGGATGATGCAGTTTTGATTTTTCTGAAATCATGGTGTTCTATGACTTAGTGTATAAGGTATCCCATGAGTCTGAGTACAATTTCTGGGGAATAAGGCTTAAAATTGTAGCGAGACTTTTGGGACAAGTACATAGAGAATCAACAAGGAAATCATTTCTCTTTTAATTTGTTGGGAGTTGTGATTTCACTGGTATAGGGAACTCCTCGTACTCCACCTCCCACCTTTCTAGCTTTCTTACACCATACTCTATTCTACATATCCTGTGAACCAATAACCTTGGTCCCTTTGCTGTTCCTCCTACAAGATACACCTAATGTCCTAATTGAACATTTTCAGCAACTGTTCTCCATTCTTGCTTCTGTTTCTCTCCTGTTTGGTTGACCATTAATCTACCTGGTACCTTTAAAAAAAATCACTTGACATGTATCCAAATATATTGACATGTGTTTAGATATAAACCCACTTAAACATGTGAGAGACCTTGGTTCGACATTTCACATTGCTAACCCCACTTGGAGGAACATTTTTGCTTTTCCCATTAAAATTTGCAGAACACTTAGAAAAGAATTATGCATTAATTCACTTTAACAAGCACACATTAGATGCCTACTGTGTGTAAGAAATGGAAAGGAGTTCCAAGGAGCTTTCAAGGAGTTTACGTTCTCCTGAGGACTCCAAAAAATAAATGCAAAATTTTCGAAGGCATTAACTGGAATAAAGCAAAATGAGGGTGCTCAATAAAAATGTGTTTTCTTGAGTTTGCCTTTTTCTCCAAAAACTGGTACACCAAGAAGAAAAAGAAAATCAGTATTTGAAGTTTTCAAAAGTTCTGTCCCAGGTAATCTGCAGTGTGTTTTCCCTCTGATTTTTGTTGAAACCCTTCTTCTAGACAGAATGCCTTACATAGGTTAGAGTAGACAGGATTGCTAGGTAGAGTTATGAAAAGGGGTTTAGAGTTAGAAAAAAAACAACTCATTTTCCTGAGTTCAAATCTGCTTTTAGACACTTCCTAGCTATGTGACCCTGGGCAAATTAATTTATTCTATTTGCCTCAGTTTCTGTTAAAATATATATATATATATATATATATATATATATATATATGTATGTATGTAGGAGGAAATGGCAAATCTCTCCAGCATCTTTGCCAAGAAAACTCTGAATGGATCCCGATGACTTGGATATGGCTGAAAAAATGATTGAAAAGCAGCAACTAACAAGGTAAACTCCTAGAGGGCAGGTATTTGGTCTAAGTGGTGTCCGGATGAGTATTACACAGTAGGCACGCGGGAACTCTAGGACGCAGCCTCCACTTGGGCAAATGACTCCCTGGGAGTAAGTAGAGGCAATTTTGGAAGCTGCTTTAACTTTCTCAGGACACTCAGGGACCATTTAGTGAATTACTGCTTCCCTGGGAAAAGCCGGCTCATTAAGTTGCCACATGTACATGCACAATAGCTTTATATTTTCATTTTCCAGGAACACTCGATGGATATTAATGGATTCTATTAAAGACTTGAGGCAGGAGGGATATCTATTAGAAAGCCATCTCTTTGTTTGTTTAGCATGCCTTTGTTCTCAATCCCACAGCTCCTTACAGATATATGCCATAGACAGCACATTCTCCCTCTCTCTGTATTCACTATAAGAACTCAAAAATCTATAATTTCACACCGAAGGGGACTCTTTCTAAAAATGCATCCTTTTCTTAAGAAACAGGTTAATTTATTAGTGAGACAAAAAAAAATCATCACCTGTTGGTCAGTTCTCTGCTAGACTTGTCCTAGGTGACAATATGCTCAAAAGTTTTTAAAAACCAGCTAAGATCAGCATGGCTTGGTGGAGAGAGTGCTGGGCTTGGAATAAAGAGAGACATGTTCAAATGTTACCTCAGCCACTTATTAATAGCACACTGACAAGCTATTCACTGTTTTAAATATTACCTTGGTATTTCCAGAGCCTAGCATAATATTTTATATAGAGTGAGTCTTTACTAATTGCTTTTGGAATTCAATTAACCTCTTATGATCTCACTTTCCTCATCTGTAAAATGGGAATGTTATTTCTTTATCTTATAATAATCAAAGACAGAAGGCTGGAATTATACCATACTTCAATCACTTCCATGCCAAATTATGTAACTATTAAGACGTTTGAGCTCTGATATTATTGTCTTGTGGTTCTACGTCACAAAATAAATCAATTGAAGATGTAAAATAGGTATAAAAAATCTTAGACACTTTTATTTAATCAATCAAATACATAATCAAGTTCCTGATATACCTTCTCAAGAAATATTTATTCTGAAAATTAGTGTATGTCGTTGCCTTTGATTGTTTCCAACTCTTCATGACCCTATTTGGGGTTTTCTTGCCAAAGATACTGGTGTCATTTTTCATTTCCTTTTATAGTTCATTTTTTTAGATGATCAGATTGAGGCTAACAGAGTTAAATGACATGCACAGGATTACACAGATAGTGACTGCCCCAGGACAGGTTTGAACTCAGGATGAGATTTCCTAACTGCTGAGAAACACTCTTTCCATGATTTACCTAGCTGCTCAAGTTTAAGTTAATTAATATTAAAATATTAAGTGATTAAATTTATTAAGGGACATAATGGATAGTGACTCATAAAATTTAGAAACCCCAATCCTGAGGAGAGGAATAGCTAGTGACTTTTTGGAGATCTGAACTCTTAGTGCTTCTGGGAGGTGTGAGAATAAACACAAAGCCTGTACTACTGAAGGAAAATGCTTCAAAAACCTGAAAGCACTAGATAAATATAAACTATCATTCTTCCTATGTAACCATACTTGAAACTTTGCTTTTTATGGAAATCGCCTTCAAGAATACAGTCATCTCTTCTTCATGATACTGCACTGGAGTATGACTTTAGATTTTAATATAGCATATAATGGTTATAACTTATGGGTCAGGGAATCTCCTGTCTATTCCTAGGTGCTGGGCTCATAGGTCCTAAGTCTAATCCCAATGGCTTCCCCCACTCAAAAATCAGTGTTTGTTTCCATTTGGGTTGCTTCTAAATATATGGCATAATACATTTTCCTGAAATGTGTTTAACAGGTCCATGATTCTCTTAGATGAATTCAAGGTAGAAAACGAAAATCTAGGCTGAAGCAATTTTTATTTCCCCCTGAAAATCATGTTAAAAAGGCAAATGACACAAAGATGCATGTGAACAAATACAAAGACATATAAAGCATTCAGAGAGAATTTGTGGTTGTTCCTTTGACTTCCCAGTTAGCTACTTTTCCATCCGGAGTTCAGTTGTATCCCCATGAAGACATACTGATGTTTTAGGCTTTCCTAGAATATACACATATATGGCAGGCTGCTAAACTAGCAGCCCCCATCTTAACAGAGCTGCATTGTCCCAACTGTTGGAGATTTGCTCTCTGGGTAGACTTTATAGCCACTATATAGATCATCTTCTTTGTCTAAGATCTCTAAGATCAGGAGATTCCCCTGACTTATCAGAGCATTTAATCTCTGTACTCTTAAACTCATTGACCCATGAGGCGATGCTAAGGCTGATGCTGCCCAGGAATTTCCCTTCATAGGGTAGAAGCCGAGATTCACGTTGATGAAAACTTTGAGATCCTTCTTCTTTCAAATGGGATCTGGTGCTCACCAATAACGTCCATGTTGCTTCTGAGAGAAGGAAACCTCACAAGAAATAAGATCCCATTTGATTTATGATGCTTTATATGAGAGAGAGAGAGAGAGAGAGAGAGAGAGCGAAAGAGAGAGAGAGAGAGAGAAAGAGAGAGAGAGAGAATGAGAGAGAGAGAGAGAGAGAGAGAGAGAGAGAGAGAGAGAAGAAAAAAGAGAGATTCAGAGGAGGAAGGGAAGGAGGGAGAAAGGGAGACAGAGGTGATTTCTTCTCCTCCCGTATTGCCCATGGCAACATATATGGCCATTATCCTTGCAGTCTCTCTCCGCCCACTCTTCTCACTGATGCTATATGTATTTGTGAGCAAGGGCGCCTTGCGATGTTTATGGTGGGAATATTTTGTAGCCATTGTTTTTGCTCTGCCATGTAAGTAAAATCCATTGCCTTGAGATAATGGTGTTTATTTGCTGACTCTGAAGTAAAAATTCAAGTAAGTTTTGTTTTAAGAGTGAAAACTCACAGGTACCTTAAAACCTAAGTGAAATAGCCAAGAGACCAAACCCACAGGTACCAATGTAATTTTGGGGAGGAACTCAAAGGGAGTTCTATATCCTGTACTTGACTTAAACTTCATTAAACAGTGTCATATAATGCCTGGGTCTGCATATAAGAAAATCTGGGTTTGGGTACTAGTTTTATAACACTTAACAACTTGGTGTTTCTTCCTGGGTCTCAGTTTCCCTAGTTGTAAAATGAATAGCTACAACTAAATAAGCTCAGGGTCTCTTTCACGAGTCCATGATTCTAGCCCATGGCATTCTTTAATGTCAGGAGGACAGAAGCAGGATTTGGAAGTGGCTGCTGAGTTCCATCGGTTCTCAGGAGGCCTTGGCCACCAAGTCTGGATATTCACTCTGCTCAGTGGCTGATTTGCCCCGGAGGCTGCTGTGACTGTGGACAGTTGGCAGAGTGAACACGCAAAAATGCTGGGTGGAATCTCCAGGGGGTCATGGCATTGAGATCACAGTCATTACAAACCAAGGGGAAAGTCTATTCTAATAGAATCAATGAATACCCTCCAAATGTTCGTGGAAAATGAAAATATAAAGCAAATAATTGTGACAAGCATATTGTCTAATTAAGATGAATGGGACAAGCTCCTTATGCATTTTTAATCTGTTAAATAAACAACATATTAATAAGGCTTAATTATATTACCACAAACTTAAAGTGACTTTCTGAAATAAAGTTTATTTTGATTTAACATATGCCAATTTTTATGTATTTGTAGCACTTTTGTGAGAATTGGGCACAAACAACATCTTGAGATAAAGCTATTTTGACACAGGATGTGTGTGCTTCCCATCCTAATCAAAGTTTTCTAATTCTTAATTCTGGGGAAAGTTCAGGATTAGCAGCTATTGAATCTGTCGCTTTTGAGACAAGATATTTTTCAAGCTCAGTGTTTGGATGTTGAAGGAATGGGCTTTGCGAGATTTTCCTTTCAAATGGGCTATCTTTCTTCATTAAAAGATCCCATACTAAGTGATTATGGCAGGCTCAATTCAGCCATGGTAGAAACCCTGGAATAAAATAGAGGTAGGACAGGAGCAGGACCCTTGGACATGGTCAAGTCACCTCTAAGGCTTCAGTGTATCCCAGCATCCACTAGTCAAGTATAGTATGAGTGTGGCTACTACATCTGGCATTTAGTTCTATACATCCCATTTTAGGAGGAAAATTGACCAACTAGATCATGTCCACAGAAGGAAGATCAGGAGGGTAGGGTGCTGCAAGCCATGCCAAAGGAGAATCCCAAAGAACTTGGGTATTTTTAGCTTAGAGAAAAATTGGGTAGAACCTGAAAATTATCTTCCATTCTTTGAAGTTTTAGCTCTGAAAATGAAAGAAACTTGTTCTGCTTCATCCCAGAGAATAGAATTTGGATCAGTCAAAGATCTTCAAGAGATCTCCAAGCCAAAGCTAACTGGCCACCTGTTCAGGATTCATATTTAAGTCCCGTTGCACTATATGGTCTCTGAGGTTCATTTCAGCTTTGAGTCTATGATTCTGTCAGAAGCCAATTTCATCTCAAAGCATGGAAAAGGTTCTAATAGAATGGGCCGGCTCTGGTGGCAGTGGGATCTCTGTCACATGAAGACCGCTGTTAGTGACTGTGGTCCAAGGGATTTCTGTTTAGGGAGGGGTGAACCTGTCGAGATAGATGTCTATGATTCTGCATGATTTTCATTCCCAATTTAGCCATTAGCTGCAGGGAGGTCAATATATAATTGTGGCAGCATGGTTTGGGGAAAGGAACATTGTTCTATTAAAGAAAAGAATTCTGAGATAATCTTGACTAAATCATGGATTCCACATTGGCCATTGATTTCTTATGGGATCATAGAATTAGAGCGAAGGGATCTCAGAGATGGTCTAGTACATAGCTTTCATTTTACATGTGGGTAAACTGAGACCCAGGGAGGTCTCATATAAGTAGTAAGTGGTAGAAGCAGGATTTGAAACCATATCCTCTGACTACAAGCAGCCAGACCTGAAATAAGAAAGGCTCATCTTCCTGAGTTCAAACACATTTTCTAGCTGTGTGACCCTGGGTATAGCATTTAACCATGTTTTCCTCGATTTCCCCATCTATAAAATAAACTGCAGAAGGAAATGGCAAACCAGTCCAGTATCATGGGCAAGAAAACCCCAAATGGGGTCACCAAAGTGGCTGAGCAACAATCATCTCCATTTTCAAAAGTAGAAGTGCTTCCTCTGTACCACACTGCCTCCACATCCCCATCTGCAAACAGAGATCATTGTTACTGCTCTTGCTTCCCTCCTGGGATTGTTCTGAGGATCCAGCAAAACAATGTATATTTACAGGCTCAAGGAGTCTTAGAGTTAGAGGAGACTGCCTTCCAGTTCAGCCCTAAACTAAAGGAAAATTCTCTTTACAAAAATCCTGACCCAAGTAGTTACCTCAACCTTGCTTGAAGACCTCTAGGAAAAGGCAAAGTTTATGAAAACTGCAAGAATACTTTAAGATGTAAGGGGTAATTATTATTATTTTATGTTGTTTCTTTTATCTATTTGATAAATGCATCTAAGAAAGGCAGCAGCTCTACCCATTAAGACTTTTATTGGAATAGACTCCTAATTTATATCACCTATTTGCTTTAAATGTTATAATAACTATGGTTCAAAAAGGAATGCTAATTTTTGGAAAGCGTGTTTTGAATTTTAAGATGGAGGTTCACCTCCTGGTATCCTCCCTCAAGGTCTCCCTTTCCTTTTTTCTGAGTTTCCCCTGATACCTTTCCTGACTGCATTCAGTACAATCCAAAGGTTTCTGCCCTAGTCTTCCTATTGTTAATGACAGATTTTTTTTTCCCATGAGAAGTACTCATTTCTACTCATGATTTTCCAGATTGCTGGACCTGGAGTCTCTTAGAGCTAATTGATCCTAATTCTATGTATAGTTCTACTGGCCCACAATTCCAGTGATAGAATCACAATAAATAAGAGCTGGAAAGGGCCTTACCATTCTTGGGATTCAACCCTCTCCTTTTACTAGTGAAGAAATCCATAAAATTAAAAGGACTTAACTAAAGTCACACAACTAGTTAGTATTTAGTTACTAGTTAGTGTCAAGATTAGACTAAAGCTTAGTTTTCTGTACTCTAAAAACAGTGCATTAGCTTGTTAACTGGAGAATCCTCATGTTGCCCTTGAGGTCACACAGATAAACACTGAGTAAGAAAGATATTCCAATAATGTGGGGTGATAGCATTAGCAGGGTGGTTACCACTTGCTTGAATGGTCATGGGATGGGAATAGCTTGGCTGTTTTTACGTTGATTTGGTTCCTTGCAGGAGAACATCCTACCATGGTAAATGACTGGGGCCTCAGGAAGTGTACATGTTTCCCTAATTCTAGTGTGTCTCTGAATTTTCTGGTCTCATGGGGGAGAGAGAGAAAAAGAGAGAGAAAGAGAGAGAGAGAGAATGACCGAGAGAGAAAGAGAGACAGAGAGAGAGAGAGAGACAGAGAGAGAGAGAGAGAGAGAGAGAGAGAGAGACACAGAGAGACACAGAGAGAGAGAGAGAGCAGGGCATTCTATGACTATTTCTCCATGTGGCATCTTGGGTTTTAAAGCCATGTTTGAACAAGTGTAGAAAAGGGTTTGGTTTTTCTGTAGGCCGAGTAGGTTGCACCATGGTATATAGACCACTGAGACTGGAGGCCTATAAATCTCCCAAGTGATTCTTTGAGAAAATACAAGAGTATTAACAGGGAAAAGTTCCCATCCATCCACTTCCCACCAAGGGAATAAAGCAATATTGGCCAGATCATCTTTGCATATTGTGATAGCTGCTCCTTTCTTAGGAATTATGCCTGAAGAATTGAATTAGTTAATTGTAGTGTAGAATTTCCTAGTGTGAGATGATACTTCTTTCTGACTGGGACAATTTTATTGGTTGAAAGACTCAAGAAACTTTGTTGAGTAAAAAAATAGCGCCTCAGAAGAAAAGTACTCATTCAGAACAAAGTGGCTAGAATCTCTTATTTCTCAAGATCTAATTTAATTATGATTAGTGTGGGGAATTTGATATTGATAGCTAGGAACTTAATACATATGAATGTGTGACGAGTAAGGGACAATTGTAGGTTGACTACCTGGGCCTTGGCTAAAAAAAATATTGATTCTATTTCCTTATCATAATATGAAGGTGAGACATTTTACCCAAAAGACTGCTTTGGAGCTTTAGAGTTGGACATGACTAGAACTCAAAGTAGGCAGAAAACCTTCATAGGAAGACCTCAGAGACAGAATAGCCATTTGAGACCAAGAAGGACAAATTGGATGGGGAGAAATCTTCATGGAAAAACTGTGTGGAGGGAAGACTTTCTATCTTTCACTTGCTTTGCATTGCAATCTACCAGTGAGTGATGGAAAGTCTTGAATCTAGTCAATGAAACAAGATGGAAAGGTCCTGAAGATCCTGGGATTACTATCTTTATTTTGCTGAAGGAACTAAATATTTGTTTCATGTCTAGACCCTTGAGATTATCTTGGGTTACTGTATCGCTGAGAATAGCTAAGTCATTCACAGTTCTTTATTGAACAATATTGTTTTTACTATGTATAATGTTTACTTCACCATGTATCAGTTCATATAAATCTTTCCAAGTTTTTTTTTCTGAAATAATCCTACTTGTTATTTCTTATAGCATAATAATATTCCATTATAATCCTTTATCACAACTATTTTTTCTTTAGCAATTCCCCATGTGATAAGTATCCCTTTAAAATCCAATTCTTAGACACAATAAAAAGAATGATAAGTTCCTTAAATGTATTTTTACAAATAGATACTTTTTTGGATGTCTTTGGGATATAAACCTAGCAGTGCTATTGCTGCATTGAAAGGTATCCACGGTTTATAGATTGTTGGGCAAACTTCCAAATTGCTCTCCAGAGCTTTCTTGTGTCCACCAACAGAGCATTAGAGTCCATGTTTTCCCACAATCCCCCAAACATTCAATGTTTGATATTTTTGCCTGATTTTGGATAAGTGTTTTTGATTCTGAGTTCACGGTGCCATTTCAACTGATATGTCAAACATATATAATATATATAAAACATATAAAATTTAAGCATATTAGTGGAGATTGTATATATATTATGTACATATAATATATATAGTATAAGTATATTAGTGGGGATTAATGAGTAATAAGTATGACTTGTTTCCTCTGTAGTAATTTGTCCCTAAGACCCAGAGATACAGAGCTGTAGTAGCACAACAACTGCTCTGGAAATATTCTGCCATATTGGCGATTGTCTTATAACATGTTCTCCTCCTCCTCACCCTTGAAGAGTCATAAATTCATTTGAACCTAGAAAAACTGAGGAGAAAACATGAAGAGCTGAGTGGAAAAGTATCACTGTAGAGGGTTTGGGGAAGACGTAACTATGGGAAATGGTTTATGATTCTAAGAAACAAAGGATTTCAGCAACAAAGGAAGTTATAGGCTTGGAGGCAAATCCTGTGTCCCTGACATGGGCTCATAGTGCATCGGGATCATATAGGATTTCAAGAGAATTAGTAGCATGTTTGGGGATCCTCATCTCTGTGGGAGAGAGCAACTAGACACTCTTCTTCAATAAAGACATCTTGTCCAAAAACAGGCTCCTCCAGCAGGAGGAGGTATTATTATCTTGCCCAATATATATTTATATATTGATGGATTCTTAATTCTGCAAAGGACCAGGGCTATCCATTTAGTTTATCAAAGGGAATTCCATTTCCTCATTGACTGTAAGCAGCTAAGCCCTTGAAGCATTCAGTCAATACCCATCTGAGGGAAGAACAAAGGCAGCATCTGAGAGGCAGATTAGCAAATTACCTGCTTGCAAAATCCAAATAGAAGTGCACAAAGGCAATTCTGCCTATTTGCTGGTGACTCAACAAAGGAGGCCTGAGTAAATACCCCGATCCAGGCTCTGGTGATACTGAACACGCTGAAGGTCAGGAGAACTGAAGACTCAAATATGATTCATTTTAATGAAAACAGTTAATAGATGGCCAAAATTTAAAATAATGAGATAACTCAGGAGCTTATGTGCAGTTCCTGCTCTGTGGCTGGAAGTAAATAGATGGACTTAGAATGGGTCCTATTATTCGGACCAATCCCTTAATAATAAAGAGCTTTTAGATGATTCTAATAAGGCTGATAGTTTATATTAAAATAGGCTTTCCTGTCGCAAGGCACCTTGCAAAGATCATCTCGATTAATCTTCTCTTTGCCCCATCCGGTAGATAGTATAAATATCACCATCCCTCCTCTGATGCTTATGAATCCCATCACCCTTCCCTTAGCCTTTTCAGGCATTGGTTACCTTACCTGTAAAATGGAGATAACAATAAATGGACTATCTACTTCAGAGGATGCTTGTGGGGCCCAAATGAAAAATGTTTATCCAATGACTTGGCAGATTTTTAAGTCTTCTTTCATAGAAGCTTACCATAATTTATCCTTTTTTCTGGATAAGGGAAGTGGGATTCAGAGAGTTAAGACACTTTCTCAAGGTTGCACAGCCCTAAGTGAGAGTGGCTGAATCTGATGTTTCTATTTTGCCAAGACTACACAGATAGCAATCGACAAAATCAGGGCTCAAACTCAGAGCGTCTGACTCCAAGCTTGGGGGGCTTTCCATGAGCAGCTTGCCTCTAAATGGAAGGAAGGCCAGATGAAAACTCAAGGAGAAATGTAAAGCACAATGACCCTGGCTGTTTCTGCAGATGTAGAAATGAGGTGCCTCGTGGGCTTTAATGGCATGGAGCACATGGATGCTTCAGGAACTTTTAGGAGGATTTCTCCAGCCTTTCCCCCAGGGCTGGGCCCCAGTTTAAGACACCCACGAACAGAGAGAAATTTAAGAGTTAGAAAGCATTTGTCCAAGTCCCTGGTTGTACTTTGGAGAGAGTGAAAACTGCCTGAGGGTTTCTCCAAAGTTTTATCAGGGGGAACACCTATGGGAGGCCTGCCCTGATGCTGATCTGAGTTTGGGCCTCCAAACTACAGGGTCAGGCAACTTCGTGGATTGCACATGTTTAACCTCCAGTGGGGTACTTGCCTTCTGGAGGAGGGGGAGAGGGAAGGAGAACTATTTGAAACACGGTGAATGCTGAAAACTATTTTTGCATGTATAGGAAAGAACAGAAAGCTATTATATATGTGAATATATATGCAATATACATATATATTAGAAAGAGACACACAGAAACAGAGACAGAGAGAGAGAGACAGAGAGAGAGAAAGAAAGAGACAGAGAGACAGAAACAGAGAGAGAGAGAGAGAGAGAGAGAGAGAGAGAGAGACAGACAGACAGACACACAGATACAGGGAGAGAGGCAGAGACAGAGAGAGAGAGACAGAGAGAAAGCATTGTGAGCTTCTTAAGAACAGGGACTGTTTCATAGATGTTCACAGACCCAGGGCTTTCCAGGATGTTTCCCATAGTTGGTGCTTATTAAATGCTTATGGAAGGTTGAGCCCCACCTGGGCAGTGTTTGGGCCCTGATTGGCTCAGAGTTAACGTAAACAGCAATTGTTTCTGTTTTGTCCAGAAACCCTGAGGGTCGTCCCCTCTCAGATGGATTTTTGGACTAGGTAAAAGAAGCCATTTTCTGTCTCATTTCTTAATGCCCTTAATCACTGAATGGACATTATTTCAGTCAAACTGAGACCTGTTGAAGACCTGACCTTAAGAAGACCGAGGTCTCCCAGGGCATCCAGGGCCATCTACAGTCACCCTGATCTATCTCTGGTCACTGGACCCAGAGTCTCTGGAGGGGAAAGTGAGGCAGGTGACCTTGCCTAGCCTTCCCCCACTTCAATCCAACTCACTTGCACTCAGCATCCCCTCCCAAATCTCAGGTTCTCTGCAAGAATGAAGGACAAACTCTTCCAGAGTGAGGGGAAACCACCCGAATCAACCAACCAGTATTTATTAAGCTCCTACTATGTGCCAGAAACTCTACAAGAACTTGAGGATGAATAAAAACACCTCCTACTTGCAAAGAGTTCGTATTCTGAAACCGGGCAAATTTAAGTTGGCACTCAAAGGAGACAAATCCAATAAAAGCTCGGTGATGTTGGATTTGCTCTGGCAGATGTCTTTTCAGATCCAAAGAAATGAAGTGCAATGTGCTCTGAACCTCCAGCCAGGAGAGGAGACCTTGATGGGAGTGTTTATTGCATTCCTGTTCTCACATTTACCAGCTGGGATAATCATGTGCAAGGTAACATTTCTACATCTTAGTTTTCTCCTCTGTAAAATGGGAATACCATTAGGTAGCTCAAACAGTTATGAGGACAGAACTATAACTTTAAAGAACAATGTGTGAGCTTTTCAAAAACTTGTTTTTAAACTGTATTCAGTTTACCTGATTTCTAATTTTATGTGGATCTTTTTTTGCATTTTTAAGAAGTTCATAGGTTTTACCATATTGCCTGCCAAAAAAGTGATCAGAATAAAGTTGAAGAAAGCTTGATATAAGAGCTACGTAAATGTGAATTCTTAGTATTAATAATACAACTGGTAGTTTCAGATAAAATACAGGAGGCATAATGGGAAAGTATTTAGATCTGTAGTGCTTTTTGTCATTTCATATCGATATGACCTTGCACAGCTACTACTTTGGGCCTGAATCTTCTCAACTGTAAAATGAGGAAGTTCAATTGGATGAACTCCCATACATCTCTAAACCCAAGTCTCTCTAGCTATCAGAATTTTTTTTTCCTGAGGCAATTGGGGTTAAGTGACTTGCCCAGGGTCACAGAGCTAGCAAGTGTTAAGTGTCTGAGACCAGATTTGAACTCAGGTCCTCCTGACTTCAGGGCTGGTGCTCTATTTACCTAGCTCCCTCTGCAATCAGTATTCTTATCTGTAAAATAGAGGGGCCACCTTAAGTGCCCTCTAAGGACCTTTTCAGAGCTGGGATCTGGGTAGCTTCAAGTTCTCTGCTGTTTGCTCTCTAGAGTTATAGATCAGAGATGAGGAAGGCAAAGACAAGGGAATAAGCATTTATAGAGCGCCTACTATGTTCCAGATATGTTCCATTTGTTTCTAGGGGATGCTTTTACCCCAGTTGCTCCCACAAACTAGCTCAGCGAGATGGATCATCTTTCCCTGCTCTACCTTTCCATGGAAGGGGATTAGTCCATATAGATCCCAAAGTGGGCATGCAAGAGTTGGGATTCCCAGGGCTAAGACGGGAGCCCGAGAACCCTCTTGCTGTTTTGGAAAGATGTCTCCGGGCACTGCCTGTGATGTGGGGATTCTGTGCAATCTCCTTTCTGACAGGGCTTTTGCTCTGTGGCAGGGGGCTTTCAAATGGGGTGGCGAACTCGATGGACTAGAATGGATCCTTTCCTTTTGCCGCTTCTCCCCTCCCGAATGAGACCAGAGGCCGTGCTTTGGCGGGCCCCGCTTGATGAATGATGTGTTTTTCCCCATCTTATTATCTTCTTGCATTGAAAACATTTCCAGTAAAAATCTTGTTTAGGAACCGCATGAAACTGACACACAGCATATGCATTCTCAGATTTATTTGCTTACTGTAAAGTGATTCTCTATTACCATGTTGTACCCTTTTAAAAGCTGGTGAAGTAGAAAAGCTTTTACCATTTGGTGGTTAGCCATTTTACATTACTACTTTCCAGAGTCATATCATAATTTGTCAAATGCCCCTTTATAATTATTAGCGAATCCTAAACGACTGGAGTTCATTCCACGACACCTTGTACGGCAGGGGGGAGAGGGGATTTTTGTTTTTCATGCAAGTTGCCTGCAATCGAGACTAATTGCCATACTAATTGTTTTTTTCCTATAATTTAAGTTTATTGTTTATCGCTTTTAGATGGTTAACTCGCAGACATTTGTCTACTAACGGTGCAGTAGGTATTGTTTTTCAAAAAGAAAATTTGTTTTAATTGTATCAGGCTAGAAATTTGCCTTTGCATTTTATATCAACAACCTCAAAGTCTAAGGTGAAAGCTTCTTGGGAGTCGGGACTGCCATAAAGATCTGGCGATATTTTTAGCATAGCATGTGGGCAGCTGGGTTATAACTCCCATCATCAATAATGGGATTTGTACATCCAAATCCCAACGCACCCTGCTAAAGACTTTACCCCCAGATGTTCCGATGAACACAGACTGTATCATTCAAGTGTTAGTAAGCAGGGCTCTCCATTCCAAATGTTTCAGGTCAGTCAATTCCATGGCAGGCCTTGGAGTGTTATTGACCTTCGGATTACACTCATTGGATCTTCCTTGTCATTAAGCAGACACACAAAAGCGAAGTTTAAATAGCAAGATCATTATGATCCAAGTGAACGAAAGCCAAGAAGTTTTAGGATGAAGACCTGGCATTGTTCTTTTCTGATCACCTTGAGGGAAGGGGACCTGAACTCGAGGAGAATTCTCCATCTTTCTGGAGACTGTTCATCCCCAGAGGGGAGATATGGAGATGGGTGGGAGGATGGGGAATTCTTGATTTCTTAGTCCTACTTCATTTTCAAAGGTTTTCCGAGAAAAAGAGTTGGAAGCTTCCATTATACTGGAAGATGGTTTGTCCCAAGGTTGCTGTTAAATAGTAATACATTCCCCAGAATAGGTCAGTCCTTTTTGTTCAGGGCTCACAGCACGACCTTTTCCTCCCGCCTCCTTGGGAACCACCATATTGTGGTTTGACTTATACCACCCCGTCTGTCAATGTCTCCCAGCAACAGAGAGCCTTTGAACCACCGGTGTTTCTCAAGGTTGCTCTGTCAGGCTGTGCACCTGACCATCCGGCAAGCGAGTTTTTCTGTTGGTAAAAGCTGCCTTAAAACCCAGTGCCAGAACGAAGCAGCAAGAGCCCATATTCACCAATAGGGACTAGGGAGTGGATTTTCTGTTATTAAACAGTCTCTAAATCATATATCAACCTAGAAATGAAGCACATTTAAAAAAATGTGTGCTATAAATCAAATATGATTGTAAAGCAAATTGTGTTTTCCCATTGATTTCCATTGTAATGTAAGAGATGAGTTCCTATTTCCCCCCCTGCTGTTCTTTAGAATAGACCGCTTCCTGCCTGTTGCCATGGGGATAGAATTCCATATAAGCTGAGGAAGGAATTATATACATGGCCCTGGAAGAATTGTGTAACTTGAGTTTGTAGAGGCAGCATGTATTTTATTCACTTCCTTCTTTTTTTATTTTCATCATAACTAATTACCATATTGTATGTGTGCTTGTTAGTTGTTTGTGCATATATTTATACATATACATATGCATGTATATGCATATATATGTTCAAAGGCAAGAAAATGCTCCCTCTACTATATTCCCCTGTCGAATAGACAAATAAGCATTGCTAATTTAAAATCTAAATCACTAATTTAGCTCTCCTCTAAGAAGAAAATGTCTTCTTAATAGCTGGACAGAGGACACAGAAAGGTAACAGAATAGATTATGACAGAGAGAGACAGAGACAGAGAGAAAAAGAGAGAGACACAGAAAGAGACAGACAGAAAAAAGACAGAAAAAAGAGAGACAGAGAGACAAAGACAGAGAGAGAGAGAGACAGAAACAGAGAGAGACAAAGAGAGAGATTTTGTTTCCTAGAAATGTCTGATAGTGAAATTTTCATTCAGTTAAGCAATTCTTTAGTGAGTGAAATTCATTTATTGATCAGTCAGGATTGTTGACTGATATCTTCCAAATCCAATGTACTCTACCCTCAGCATTCAAAATTGCTGTATTCTTAAAGACTTTTTAATTTATACCATGTGTCTAATGTTCAAAAACCTTTAACAACTCCCCATTGAGAAAAGGGTTGACTCTATTCTCCTTAGGTTGACATTCAAGGCTGTTCATAGTCTGCCTTGAACCTGAATTCTCATTATTATTACTTTTCCCATACAATTTTTCCTCCACTACAGTCTGTCTGGCTGGTATACCCATTGTCCTTCAAGAAAATCTGATGAATTTCTACTTTTGCCATTCACATTTTTCCTCCCTACCTGAACACAAAATGTCTTCTTCCCTTTTCCCTCCTCTCTGTAATCAAGGCTCAGCTCAACTTCTTTCTCTTCCATAAACGTTCCAGCCCGTAATGATCTCTCCCAGGCCCCATGGTATCATGAAAAGCAGGTGAGTGTTGGAGTCTGAAGACCTGTGGATGAGCCTCAGATTGGCCAGTTATTGAATGTTCTCTCACAAGTCACTTAACAAATCTGGGTTTGGGTTTCCCCATTGGTAAAATATAGGCATGGGAATAGGTGATCTCTGAGGTCTGTTTTAGCTATAAAATTCCACTATCTACCTTTACTTTTTTGAAACATTTATAACATGGGGGTATTCATATGATAGGCGCTCAATAAATGTTTATTAATTGATTAACTTTCAGTTAGAAAACATCCATCATATTTAAGAAGTTCAGGTGAAACCAATGAATCCTTATAAAGCCAAATAGCCCAATAAAATAGAAATGATTTAATGGATTTTTGTGAGTTTGGGGGGATAAACCTTCAATTTGATCATTGCAAAGCAATCCTTGCCAACAATATGGATCAATAAACCAATTAAAAGTATTCATTAAGTGCCTACTGTGTGCCAGGCTCTGCGCTCAGTGTGGCAGATACAAATACATTGAATGGAAGATTCTACTTGCAAGAAATCTATGTTCTAAAGGTGAAAGACACATTTAGAATAAATATAAAGAGAATAAATACAAAGTAGTTGACTCCAAGGGAGTCTGGCAAGGAGGGCAATGTTACCTGAAGAATCAGAAAAAAAGCTTCCTATGGAAGGTATTGTTTAACATGTGTTTTTTAACTGTTGAATGATCTGTGAGGATCTCATCCTATTCCAAAGTGAAATCTAAACCCCCTGGAGGTCTTGGCCACCTCAAAACATAGCCTCCAGCTGTCTGTGCCTTCCCTCAGCACATTGTGTAGAGTGTGTGTTTGTGTATGTGTATGTCCCCCTTCATTAGATATAAACTCCCCAACTATTTAAATGTTATCTTTGTGTCCTCAGTGATTAATAAATGATTGTGGATTAATATAATAGCAACAATCTGGGTCCACCAGCTTCCACAATGGTCAACAGACAGTTCTCATGGGGCCAGGTCACTAGGCAGATTTTCCAAAGACAGCTGGGTCAGCAGATTGACCCAGAGGCCTCTGGCAAAATACCTTGATTTCCTCTGGAGTAGCTCTCCCCTGAGCACAGTGTATTAAATATTGCTTCTTGTATTTCTGAATTTTAAGTGTAGGGATTAGAATTTCTGCCAGGGGGTTTTTCTCTAAAAGAAAAGTCACTTAATTTTTGTTTATTTTTCCTCTGAATTTATTCATTCAATTTGGAGCAATCACAATTACAATAAACCCTTTCTCTATTTAGAGCCACTTCGCTGTGTACCATCCTGCTGATAAACATTTGAGCCTTTTAAAAAAATTGCTGTACATTTCAACCAACAACGATATTTTAGATATTGTGAAAAGAACTTGAAATCTCTGTTTCGAATTGAATTATTCTTCTCAGACTACAGCCATCCACTGCACAGGGTGTACAGATATAATCGAGACTGGCAACATGAAATGTGTCCATGTGTTCCTCTGTTTTCAGGTTTTGCTTGGGACAGAGAGGTCTAGCTGGAACAATTGCTATCTCTTCATCTCCCTGGCCACAGTTCTCCCTGCTCTATCTGTTCTTGATATGCTTCTTTGATGAGACATTGTTTTTTCCCCTATAACTCTTAAAGAATGTTTCATTTCCTGAATTATTTTTTAGCTTTTTTTTTTCATTATTTGACAGTTAATTCTTGAAATTTTAACTCTGCATTTTTCCTTCAAGAAGTTGTAGGATTATGAGTGCATCTCAATTTAGGCCTTTCTATTTGTACTTTTCTTCCCCATCACCATCTTAAATTCAGGACCATTGCAATATATAAGTATCTAGATAATTCCATCAATATTTTCTGACTTACCAGATTTAGTATGATGCTTTATACAAAGACTATTATGAAGTCAGTATTTCATAACAATTGCTAAGCCAAATGTGAAGTATATTCAGCTATGGGTTATACCCTCCAGCCCCTTATAAAATCCCCTCTAAATGGAGAGAAGTGATAATGTGGTTTTAGTTTTGTCCCATTCACTCAATTTTGTGTTCCTGCAAGCCTTCCAACAACTCAGACAATAATATACATATTAATTTTAATAATTATTGACCTCAACATAATTCCATAGTTTGAACTCTGTCAATATTGTCTGTTTTAGAATAACAGCCCAATTTTCTGCCTAGATGAGAAAATGAGCTGGCACGTAATCACTCAACAAACATTTAAGCACCTAGGATGTGTCAGGCACTCAGAATAAACATAAAAAGGATCAAAATATGTATCATCTCCTTTGATCCACAAATAAGCCCTGTGAGACAATGATATCATTTATAAATAGAGAAATTTCTGAGACTTTAAGTGACTTGCCAGCATCATGTAGTTAGTAAGTATCAGAGAGGGGATTTGAACCCAGGATCAAGCCCTGATTCCAGGGCTCTATCAATCATTCTATGGATGGCTCTATTTTAAGATCTATGCAGAGGTTATCCAACAGCTATTAGTGAAAAATTATTTATTAACCAACATGGAAGACAGAAGAAAGGTTGTTTCAATCGATGGAACAACAGTTTTCGGTATAATTTCAAATTAGGGATAGAATGGGGCAAAGGCTAAAGTAGACTGATCAAAGAGGGAACACTATGGCAGAGTTCTAAGTTTAGCTCAGGAATGGTAGACAAAGAAATCCAAGATAGCTTGATACCATGAGCAGATGACTACTAGATTGAGCAAGTTTTTACCAAGAGCATTGCATTGTGAAGTGTTTGCCAGATTAATTATTCCTTACCTTAGCAAATGGCAGAATTTTAATGAGCCTTTATGGAGTATGAGCTATTTTACAATAATATAACCTAAAGGGAGATGTTCTTGGGGTCCTGCTATGATTGTTTTTCATCAAGAAGAGTCTAGAGGTTGAATAGATTTTCTGAGATTCCATACTAGGCTCAAAACCTGACTCTGAAGAAGTCTAGAACTCAGTTTCCTCAGCTACAAAATGATGGGATGGTCTTTGAGAGTCTCTAAAGTCTTTGGAGGCATCCAGGATGTGCAGGGAGTGAAGTTCTAGCCTTAGAGTCAGGAGACTTTAGTTCAAATCTGCCTTCAGATATAATAGAGTGATTGTGAGCAAGTCATACCTTTCAGACTCAGTTTCTTTTTATGTAAAAATTAAGATAATAATAGCACCTACCTTCCCAGAATTGTTGTGAATATCAAATAAAATAATCTTTGTAAATCTCCATATAAATGTCAGTTCTTTTTTTTCAACTCTAAATCTATGATCCTTTGATTCTCTGTATTATAACTTCCATATTGGAGGAAAGGGAATAAGGGGATAATTCCTTCTAAGGGAAATGTCTCAAAGCACTGCACATTTCAATCCAAAGAGGGGTACACTGTACTTGTTTAAATGGGACAATATAGTCTCTACCAGTATATGGGCTCCTACAATTTGTTGTTGCTGAAATTGTATTGGGTAGCTTGTGGTCCTTTCTTAAAACTTCTAAGTAGCAAATATTCAGGGGCAACCACTGGAAAGTTTAAATATCTTTAGTAAGATTGGGAGCAAAAATTACTAACTCAATTTTAATGTTATCTTGCTGATAAACTACAGAAGAGATCTCACCAGGTTAAGGGAAAGGAGAAGGGAAATGGCAGCTAGACATCACTCCTGACAAATGGGCGGTGCTGGATTTAGTGGGAAGGGAACATCTAAGCTAACTTATCAGATATGACCCAGGAGTGGGATGTTGGCAACATTTTAAAGTATTTCTTAATGTTTCTGTCATCGGAAGGGCCAAAAAAATGCTGAGCATCAAAGCACCAGAGATTAGAGCTAAAAGGGAACTCGGAGGTCTCTTAGACCATCTCCTTCATTATACGGTTAAGAAAATTGAGGTCCAAGAGGGAAGTGATTTGTAAAGGTCACGTAGGAAGAAGTGGAAGAGCCACGATTGGAAATAAGATTCTCTAGCTCTAAATCCCAGGCTCATCATTACATTCTGTCTCCTATCCTAAGCAACACAAAAACAAACAAAAAAAGCAAAAACATCATCTTTTCCATCCAGTTATGTTTCAATTAACTGCAATATATTGTGGGGTGTTGGTTTACATATTATAAGAGGTACAAAAGGGGGCTAGAAAGGCTGAACAGAAGCCCGGCCAAAAAAATCTTAAAGATAAAAGACCATTTTATGAGGATAGATTAAAAATGTGAGACTCCAGTCTGGAAAGATGAAAGCTTGGAGGTGGGGAGAGGATGTAATGGAAGCTTATGAAATCATGAACTATAGGGGGAGGATTAACAGGGGTTAGTTCACTAGATCTCAGAATATTAGAATTAGAGGGTAACTCTTGGAGCTTGAAGGAGGCATTTTAGGACAAATAAAGGGAAAGCCTACACAGCAGTTAATAAACTAATGGAACTCATTACCCTAAGGGGTGATGCAAACTGAAGATATAAATAGGTTCAAGAAAAGTTTAGATAAATTCATGGATGATAGATCCATAATGAGCTGCTGAGGAACACTAAAGGAAGCTTGGAACCCATTCCCATATCTTTGAAGGTAATGTCAAGGGGGGGTAGAGGGCAGAAGAATGAAGGGAGCTTGCCAAAATACTCATTTATGCCAATGTCACAGGCAGAGCACTGGGCTGGATGGACTGTGGGCCTGGTTTACTGTAGCAATTCAAATATTCTGCTTTTGAGCAAATATCTTTTTTATTTTTTACTTTCATGAAACAAATTTAAGAGTCTTGTTGTCTGAAGTTCACTATTCTATTTATGATTCAAAGAATTGTTTCTTCTTTCTAAATCTTCATTTTTAAAATTTTTAATGTTTCCTCCAAACTCTTTTGTGTGGGGTGTAGAAAGGCTAACTTATGATTTCGTCAGTCTAGAAGAACTTCCTCCATGGAAACTCCCTTTACTACTACAGTTCTTTACCTCATCTGTATTTCCCAGAGGTAATGAGAGATTACATAACTTATCCTTGACATTTATAAAAAATAAAACATAGAATAGGGTAGGGATTGAGGGGGAGAAGATATTGAGTTATATTTTGAAATGTGGAGTTTCAGACCTTAAAAAGCATTCAATTTGAGATGTTCAATATGTGATTATGACTCAGAAGAAAGACTACTTATCTGAGAATAATCCCTGTAGAGATGATAAATGAATCCATAAAGTCAGTGAGATCATTTAGTAAAAAAAAAAAAATAAAGAGTAAGAAGACTGGGGGCAGGACATTATTTTGAAGGACATCCATGGTTGGAGAGTGTGATATGGATGAAGAAACTGCAAAGGAGATTGAGGAATGGTCAGGTGGATGGAAGGAGAACCAGAAGAGAGCATTGTTACAAAATCTTTTCTAAGAGAGACAATCCAGTAGGAGAGTGATCAACTAACTGTATCAAATACTCAGATAAATTGAGAAGGATGGGGATTGAGAAAAGGCTATTACATTTGGCAATTAAGAGATCATTGGTAACTTTGGAGAGAATAGTTTCAGCTGAATGATGAGGTTGGAAGCCTATTTGCAAAGGGTTTGGAAGAGAGGAAGACAAAAGGAAGTGGAGGCAGTGAGTGTAGAGCTCTTTCTCAATGTCACATTTACCTAATTAGGACATCTTGGTGGTAAATGGCTCTACTTGAATAGCCATTAGACTATGGTTCTACAAGCGGAAGAAGATGATAATTGGTAAGCCAGATTTCATTGTATAAGGAAACCTTTTTTGAAAATAAATATATATTGAAAATGCTGCTGCCGAGTTTTACAGACATCAGACAGGAGAGGGGTGGGCAATGTGTGCTGGAAATTTGGCCTTTACTCCATTTCAAAGTGCTGTGGGAAACTGTGTGCTTTAGGAGGTAAGAGCATCCCTTCTATTGGGGGAGCACATCTGCATTTATGCAGATTATACACAAAAAGCAACTGGAGCCTTGAAACAACTCTGGAGTAGGTTGAGAAGGAATTCTTATCATCACCTTCTGGGTGAAGGAACAGGGTCTCTCGCTGATCCAGCCAAAGTCACATGGCTAAAAATGAGCAGCGTTGGGATCTGAGTCCCAGCCTATGGTTCCGATGCTGCTCTCCAGCTCTGCATTGCCAGGAAAGCTTTTTAACCTCTCCCAGCCTTAGTTTCCACATCTCTAAAATAGGGTTAATAGTAGCAGCCACCTTCCTGGGTCCTTATGAAGACTGAATGAGACAATAGATGTGTACAGCACTTTGTAATCCAGATGAATGGTAGCCATGAACTATTCACAGTCCTAGGGAAATGCCCTTGCTGCCTCCGATGCTCGGAACATGCTTGCCCACCACCTGGACTCAATGAATGTCCAGCCCTTCCTTCAAGCTACATCAAGGCCATCTAGGAGTCCTTCTACTGAGGGCCCTCCCTATCAAATAACCTTCTACTTAACTACTAGTCATCCATGCCCTTGCTCTCTACATTTATCCTGCACATACTCATTTATGTTTTTGTCATCTCCTAAGTAGAATGTAAGCTCTTTGTTTCTAGGGATTGTTTCTTTTCATTTCAGCTCCATTCCTTAGTCCTGGTGCCTGACATATAGGAAGGCCTTTCTAAAGCAGTCTTAGTTGATTAAAAAGCAGACTTTTGGCTACCAGACCTTGCCCCAGAGAGTTTATTCCTTTATACACCAAAACTTTGGATTCAAAGCACTTTTTTTGGATTGAAGTTTGTAAAATCACTCCCCTGGCTTCTTAGACACAGAATAACAAACATAATTGAAACTTTGGATAATGGTCTGAGTCCTTGTCATTTGCCCCTGCTGGTTTTAGGTTTGCAGATAGAAGTTTCTTACCCTTCTTCTGAATTGTGCTCTGACTTAGGAAAATATTTTACTGATATGCAAAATGAAAGTAAATAGACATTGATAGAACTTTTTTTTTTTTTTTTTTTTTTGAGCAGCAGAATGATCGTTGTTGGGGCATTTGTCTACCATCCAGGTTCTCACCTTGATTGTCACTTCAACATAATCATTTTCCCCTTTCTAGGCTTTGGTAGGGACTATGTGAGTACTGTTTCTTTCTCTTGGTAGAATTCTATTGGTAGAATATAGCAGTGTTTAAAATAAAGAGGGCTTTAAAAAAGAATGGCTAGGTAGCACAGTGGATAGAGCACCAGCCCTGAAGTCAGGGGGACCCGAGTTCAAATCTGGTCTCAGACACTTAATATATCCTAGCTGTGTGACTCTGGGCAAGTCACTTAACCCCAATTGCCTCAGCAGCATCAACAAACAATCAAACAAATAAATGAATGAATAAATAAGCAAATTAAATAAATAAATAAAATAAAGAGAACTTGACTCATTCTCAGGTGTGTTGTCAATTGTTGAAGTTGCCCCAAAACTGAGTCTTTAGATGGGGAAGATTGTAAGGTAATTATAAAAATGAAAGGACACTGATAGAGGAATATCTCAAGTGAGCTGATATTTGTCAATATATCAAGGATATGATTCTGTCACTATGGGAGTTCTCCCTACCATTGCAAATTGAAATTGTCTACAAGTTATCTAGTAAGTCATAGGTAGAAGCTGTAATTTCAGCGTCACAGAGATAATAAGCATCAGAAAATTATAGCAAAGATTTGGTTTTTGGTCTTTTAGAGAATGACTTGAATATTGTATCCAAAATCCTATTTTCGCCACTTCCTTGATGTAGGATACTGGGGAAGACATTTAATTTCTCTGACTTGTTTCCCTGAATTCCATAAAATGAAGGGGTTGGGTTGGATGGCCTCTTAAGGTCTCTTTCAGATCTAGAGTCAAGAGTCTAAGCTCCTCTGAACCCTTTTGAAAAATTTCTCATTGGAACATCTAGGTGGTACGGTTGATAATGTTCTGGACCAGGAGTCAGGAAGATTCTCCTTCTGCAGCTTAAATCTGACCACAGACACTTATTAGCTGTGTAACCCTAAGCAAGTCACTTAATCCTGTTTGCCTCAGTTTCCTCATCTGTAAAATATATCCAGTATCTTTGTCAAGAAAACATGAAATGGCATCACAGAGACTGAGACACGACTGGCCAACAACATATCTGTCATTTGCCAGAAATGTACAGCATAACAATTCTTCCAAACGTCAGACCTTGTCAATGGTTTTCCCAGTAGCAATCTCTGTTGTCTGAATAAGTTCACTTGAAGATGCCAGGAAAGCTCTAGGGTAAATTGATCTCCACAGTCCTCATGGCATGATTTAAGATTGTGAGGGGTCAGCATGTATGTGTTTAACTGCCCGGGCAGTCAGTTCAAGGTGAATAGATTAACTGTCCCACAGTCAATCAAATCCTGAAGCACTACTGGTCCAATTCTTTCTTCCTTCTTCCAAGCAACTCTCTCTTCTTTCCCAAGCAGACTATTCATACATATTTTCTTACTTTCAAATGTTAAGAAACTAGAATATTTCTCTGTCCCTTGCTCTCGTTGAAGTCATCCTTCACTATTTGTCACCATTTGTCACCACAAATGCTACTTGGATGTTCTTTATCTTTTCAGACTGCACATTTGCTACTAGTTTCTTGGTAGCATCCTAGTGCGTTATTTGTCTCGGAGGAATATCATTTTCGGTTTATTTTCTCTGATATTCATTTAATGACTTGTCACTTCAGCTCAAGCTATAATTTCCTGTCAATTATGTTGTAAATTTCTCATGAGTCAGTCAGCATGTCTCTTGGCATTCCTCTTGCCTTGCCTTTTGTATAGTAAATTTTCTTCCTTCAGTGTCCTTTGGTATTCTGAAAGTACTTTTATTATTATTATCATTTATTCGCCATTGCCTTCCTTTTAAGCAATTATCTTCTTAGTTTAACTCCAGGCAGCTCTAAGGAGAGATATAAACTTGCATAGTAAGTAGTGTACCACCTGCCCTCCCACATGGTCTGGCTCCTCCCACACACAAATGCACACATCCACCTGAGGGGGTTGTCTATGATCACCTTCCTCAGCTAGAGGGCCTGATAGTGTGTTAGCTATGCATGCTTAGTGAGAGAGCAGAAGAGTATGTTCATCCTCTGATGGGAAATAGTTCCAATGTAAAATACAATAGTAAAGAGTTTTCAAATAGTCATCCAACCCATGACAGTCTTACACTACTGAGAGCCAGCCTCTGATAACATTCTTCCTTGCCTTGTTGCCAACTTTATTTTGTATTTACTTATCACTGAGAGAAAAGAATTGGTATGTGATGAGGAAGAAAAAGAAAACTTGAACAAAAGTGGCCGTGTCATTTTTGAGTTTGAAATAGCTATAGGAGGAAACGATGACCATACTCTGTGATGCAGTTTAGATTTCAGGAAAATATTCCAAAATGCAGAAGAAAGCTGTATTTGATGCAATGACCATTCTCTGATATCACAGAATTTGGCTTAAAAAGGATTTGTGGTGGTCAAAAGTAAAATCCTCATAATTCAATCTCATGTGATCTAGATGAGGAAGATTAGAAGGGCCTATGGTGGAACCATTGGAACTACAGCAAAGTTCTGAGCTTAGACTTTTCAAAGTATGTATAAAAGATGCAAAGAATACACAGCTAAGCCTAGTACAGAGATAATATTTTATATTCCACTTTCCATTTTAGTCAGTTTAATATGAATTCCTCTGCTGTATTTAAGTTCAATGAATAACAAAGTAGTGCCTATCAATCAAAAAGTCCCAGATTTGGAAGACTCTGGAGGTCAACAATTCCAACTTATATCCTAACAGGAATCACTTCTGAATCATCCTTTAAAATCAGTCATCCAGCTTCTTTCTGAAGATTTGCACTACCTTCCCAGATAAATTCATTCTACTTTTGGACAGTTCTAATTCTATAGATAGAGGTTGAGTCAATCAATCACTTCATTCTGCTTAAGATAACTAACAAATATCTAGTCTTGATATTTTCATCAGGTGAAAACACTTCTGTTGAATCAATCTCCAACCTATCTCACTTAAAGTAACTATCATAACCAGGTGAGAACACTCCTATTGAATCAATCCATCAAATAAATTAGGGCATTAGAAAGGCATAATTAGGTCTTGAAGCTATTAAATGAAATGGAGTGATGTTGCCCAAGAGATTTCTTGATATTTGCTGTGGATAATTGGTCACACCCTATGGGTCTTCTATAAAAGAGTAAGCCAGTTTACAAAAAAAAAAAAAAACAAAAAAAAACAAAAAACCACAGGTGATTGAAGAGAAAGTAGTTCTAACGAAACTCCTGAGAGGAATTTCCTGAGGAAGAAGGTAGAATGGCATTGTGCCCTCTGGAAGACCTTGTAAATGTCAAAGATTTGGAAGCTTTGAGTTTTTCATTGAAATCCCAGGTGTGAAGGGCAAGCAAGATTTGTTTAAAGAAGATAGAGTCAAGATTTAACAAAGAGCTCTGCATAAAGCTACAAAATGACCAAAGGGAATTTCATGAGCAACCTTGCTAATGGTAGAAAGGCTCTTTCAGCAACCAGAAGTGGTGAGTTACCTGTCTGTGATGTGTATTCTCTAAGCTTGAGTCAACTTTTCCATGAACACTGCATGGACTGGTAGGAAAGTGTGAAATACACATTGAGGATGTTTTGTGTCAGTTATATCAGCTTAGTAAATACCTTTCAAAAATCTAATAAAGTCTGGATGATTAATACATATACACACATACTTAAAAAATTGAAAGAAGTTCAGCAATGTGAGTTTATGAGCTACAGAGTTGAAAAAGACTCTGAGTAGAGATAATGAATCACAGCGAATTATACTTCCAGTCCAGGTCAACATACGTAGACTTCTGGGGACACTGAGATTGGACAGAAATGGATCTATGGAGCACTTTAACAAAATATCAAAATAAAGACCTTCCTACAGAAGTCATCAGGGTATACACAGGAGTCCCTGGTCTAGCACAAAAGGGTCCTGATCTCATATAGGGAGCAAGAAAAGGGGCCAAAATATGTGTAGTAGCAGTAGAAAACATTATGCCAAAAGATTTCATGAAAGGAATGATTTCAGAGTATCTGGAAAAACTTGGATGAATTGATTTGGAATGTAGCAGAATAATGCAAACAAAAACATTAAAAATGAACTTTGAAAGACTTGGTGAAATCTTTCAATGATTAACCATAATTCCAGAAGACCAATGAAGAATACTACTCATTTCCTGACAGAGAGATATGTTTCATATGGTCTGTGTAGGATTTTTTTTAATATTCATAGCCCTTAGAAAGGTTTTAATTTCCTTTCTCTCCCCCCAAAAAAGAAAAAAAAATAATTGAAAATGTATATGCGCATATTTATGTATAAACATAAATATATAAATATAAATAAATATATACACATACCCCTGGCCCCAGCTACTCTTCAAGTTTTCTAGATCCCTAAAGGAGGAAGTAGCATCCCACCTTCTGGGAATCTGATTTGACTCTCTAGTGAGAGTCAGCACAGTAAATAGTGTTTCCTCATTGTTGCAAATGGATTTCCTTTTTAAAGCAGAAATCTTCCTCTTCTTAGCTTCCAGTTTTTCCATGCAACTCTGTCCTCTGAGGTCAAATAAAGTCAGTATGACCCATCTTCAAAGAAAAAAAACAAACAAACATCCTTGCCTTTCTTTGTGTTCCTAGTGCTCTAATTTCTTGAAGTCTGACTTTCTTTCTAGATTTAAATTTATGACTCTCTCTTTAATAATCAATAAAAAATGACAATTCTAACAATAGCAAAATTAATTTAGATAGCACTATCATTCCCATTATGTTGGCATGACCAAGCCATGGACACTGGATTCTCTTCTATTATGTATCTTTTTCATATATGTAAAGAATATATTGTGCTTGTGTTTATAGAAATCTTATGAGTTGTTTCATTTAATTTATGCATCTTAATGATTTTTGTGGATTTATTTTGTATCTTGATACTTTATTGACGCTATTATTCATCTCAATGAGTTGCCTCCTTCCCCATTTTCTAGGAACCTTTTAATGTGTATCCTCAAAGTGCCAAAATAGGGCTCCATTTTGCTTATTTCTAATTTCATCTTTCTGTCATGTTGTATCTGATAATTCTAGATACAAATAGATATATAGATATATAGATCAAATAATATTGGAAAGAAGAATATCTTGCTTTACACCTGTTTGTATCAGGAAATGTCTAGTTTTTCTCTATTACAAATAATGTTAGGTCACAGGTATAAATATATAATTTTAATCATATTAAATAAAAGCACTTCCATACCTATGAATTTCAGGATTTTTGATACAAATGAGTGCTGCATTTAAAAAAAAAAGTTGTAATTACATATATTTAATTAATCATTTATTTTTATTATTGATTTATGTGGTTATATTGCTTTTCTAATTCCAAACCATCCTTGCACACCTTGAATATTGTGCATATTTTTCTCTATAACCTGTTGTAGTGTCTTTGCGAAGGTTTTATCTAAAAGTTTGCATTAATATGCCTTAATGAGAGAAATTTATCATTCTCATTCTCTGCTTTGTTTCTCACTTGTTGGAGATCATGCTTGTATTTGACTCATAAAATTAACTTGATAGAGTATCTTCTGACTTTTTGGTGAATTTTTGCAACATAGATATTTTCTATGTTTGAGAGAATTAATTTGAATTCCTTTGAACTTGTATTTGTTCCATCTCATTTATGACTTCCCTAATATCTCTATTTCTTTTTCATCAAGTTCAGATTTAATATTTTTGCAAATGTAACTAGGCTTCTAACCAAACCTGGGATATTTTGCATGCTTTTGCATTTGGAGAAAGATGTGACTCCTAAATCATGGAGAAAATGCTGATGTGATACTGCAGATATATGAGATATAGAGTTTATTTAGGTGGCTTTAAGGAAAGACAACATAATGCTCCAAACATTTTTTTTGGAGAGAGACTCCTAAAAATACTTTGGAAGCCAAAAACATGTAGGTAAAGTTAGCTTCTTTTATTTTTTTCCAACTTTGTTTCCCAGGACATTTTACCCTTTGGGTGAGTTTTAGTCTTCTCTCTTAGTGTGAACTGAGATCTCATCTCACTCTAAGCAACAATATAATTGACTCATGTATTTTCTGGCACATTCTAATCTGTATAACTTCTTCATTCTGTTTGCTCTTTGCTTGAATAAATGGATTTACTTGTTATGCATTATTTATGATGGTCTTTTGTGTAACTGGCATTTGGTATAAAGGGAAGAAGTTGGCTGGTGTATTCTTGGGAATTATCTTCCTTAAGAGCTACCAGGGAAGTGACTTTTGTTTTGAACCTCTACAATCTTATCATCCTAGACCAGAAATATTGGAGAGGTATAGAGATATAAATCTGAACTACAAACCTTTTTTGGAGATAGGCAAGCAAAAGAATAAATCCATAGTCATGGCTCTTTGTTCCATCCAATGCTAAAACTTTCCCCTTGAAGAAGGATAGTTCAGATTCCAGAGATATTTCATCCTTCCTCCCAGAACCATGATTCTATAGTTAGAATGTCTGTGTTAACATATCTTATATGTATGAAATAATATATCTTACATACATGTCCCTCTCCTTTCTTTGCGTTAATTTGTTGAAATGTGATATGATGGGACTTTCAAAGGTGGAACCAAGATGGTGCAATGAAGCCAGAAAGCTGATTGAGCTTTGCCAGTTTCCCTTGAAAACAACATTAAATCAAGCCTCTGAGCAGTATGATGTAAGGAAACCACTCTGCAGCTCAAGACAGACAGGAAGAACTTCAAGAATTTTCAGTCTCACTGTGGTGGAAAGGGTATTTCTGTCAACTTAGACTCAGGGAAAACTGGTGAGAGGGTCTTAACCACAGCAAATCACAAATCAGTCTTGGCTCAGTAGAGGAAAAAAATCAAGGGACAGCTTTCAGTCCCAGCTCAGAAGACAAGCTCTGGGAAACCAGGCTGTTTCCTGAAAAGAGCAGGTAAAGCTGCTCCCTGCAAACAAAAGGGACCTCTGTACCCAAAGCCAAGGCTCAGAGCTACACAAGAATCTTGTGACCGTGCCCCCTTTATCCCAGGAGCAGAGCTCCACCTTAAAAGTTAAAAAAGAGGAAATAATAAAAGAAAATGAAAGAAAATGAACAAGAAACAGAAAAGAACTTTGACTATAGGAAGCTCCTATGGTGACAGAGCAGACCAAAACACCAACTCAGATGAGAACAAAATGTGCACAGAAGAATCTCAAAGAATCGTATGAATTGGTCTCAAGTCCAAAGAGGCTTCTTAGAAGTGCTCATTAAAGACTTTAAAAGGTAAATAAGAAAAGTAGAAGGAAAAATGAGAAAGAAAATGAGCGATATGCAAGAGAGTCAACAACATGGAAAAGGGAGAGAAAAATGTCTAGAGGAAACAGTCCTTAAAAAAGTAGAATTAACCAAATGGAAAAAAAGAGACAAAAGCTAACCGAAGAAAATCACACATTGAAATTTAGAACAGGGCAAATGGATGCTAATGACCACGTGAGATGGCAATAATCAATCAAACAATCTAAAAAATGAAAAAAATGGAAGAATATGTGAAATACCTCATTGGAAAAAACAGCCAACCTGGAAAATAGATCCAGAAGAGATTATTTAAAAAGTATTGACCTACCTGAAGACCATGACCAAGAAAAGAGCCTGGATGATATCATTCAAGGGATCATCAAAATAACTTACCTCAATATTCTAGAGACAATGGGGGAAATACTGATTGAAAGAATCCATTAGTTACCTTTGGAAAGATATAGCTTACAAGGAAAAATCCCAAGGAACACTGTTGCAGAACTACAACCTCAAGGAAAAAAAAATATTGAAAGCTACCAGACAAAAACAATTCAAATATCAAGGAGCAACAGTTAGGACTACCAAGGATATAGCAGCTTCAAGAACAAAGAATCAGAAGGTCTTGAATACTATATTCTGGAAGGCCTATAGGAATTTAGGATTGATAAATGCCCAAACTCCAGCTACTGTAACAAGAACTAACTCTTTGACAAACATTGCTGGGAAAACTGGAAAATAATTTCAGAAACTAGTATTAGACCTATGTCTCATATCTCATACCAAAATGAGGTTAAAATGGGTACATGATTTGGGTATAAAAGATGATACCATAAACAAATAAGGAGAGCAAGGGATAATCTACCTACCAGATCTTTGGAGAAGGGAAGAATTTATGACCAAAGAGCTAGAGAACATTATAAAAGGCAACATGAATAACTTGGATTACTTTAAATTAAGAAGTTTTGGCAAAACAAAACAGACAGAAACAAGATTAAAAGGTAAGTACAAAACTGAGGAAAAATCTTTACAGACAGTATTTCTGATAAGATCTCATTTCTGAAATATATAAAGAACTCTTTTAAATTTATAAGAATCCAAGTCATTCCCCAAATAAGTGGTCAAAGAAAATGAACAGACAATTTTCAGATGATAAAATTAAAGCTATCTATAGTTATATGGGAAAAAATGCTCTAAATCACTATTGATTACAGAAATGCAAATTAAAACAACTCTGAGGTACCACTTCACACCTCTCAGAATGGCTAAAAATGAGAGGAAAAGGCAATGAGAAATGTTGGAGGGGATGTGGGAAAACTGGGATGTAATAATCCAACCTTTCTGACCAGCAATGTGGAACTATGCCTAAAGGCTATAAAACTGTGCATATTATTTGACCTAATAGTGTGATTACTGTTGTATCCTAAGGAAATCATAAAGGAGGGAAAAGCACACACGTGTGCAAAAATATTTGTAGCAGCTCTTTTTGTGATAGCAAAGAGTTGGAAAATGAGATGATCATCAAAAAGGAATGACTGAACAGGTTATGGACATAATGGGATATTGATGAACAAACTGATTTTTAGAAAGGCCTGGAAAGATTTATATGAACTGATGCTGAACCAAACCAGGAATACATTGTACACAATCACAGAAAGAATTTTCAATGATCAACTATGAAAGACTTGGTTCTTCTCAGTGCTTTGGTGATCCAAGGTAATCCCGACAGATTTTTGGACAGAAATTCTGGGAAGATGGTGGAGTAGTTGGTAAATTTCAAGCTCTCCCATTTTCTCCCACAAATAGAACAAATTTGCATCTCAGGAGGAACATGAAGTGTGAAAAAGAAGATTTGGGGCAGAATAGGGGGCCTCCTGGTATAAAGGAAGATCTGCATAAAGTTAGGGCTGGGGATTAATATCAGTGAAGTGCAAACATCTTCAAGCTAGCTCTGCAGAAACTCCAAGGTGGACAGCCTTGGAGCTAGCTGGATGTGGCTGTAACCATTTACTTATTTGTACTGGGTTTAATTTTTCTATATTTTTTCCTATTTCAATTCTGAATATCATTCTAGTTGATTAAGAAAAGAAGAATAAAATAGAAATTAAGTCATATTGATTTCTCTTCATTCTTCATTAACATCATCTTATCCATAGAAAATAGTTATCCTCTCCCTTAATTTTCCTTCCTATTTTCCCAAGCACTTCAAGGATATGTAATTTCCTATTGGGGAACATACCAACCATTCATGCAGATTGTAATCTCATGGTAAATTAGTGGATCATCTTCAAGACTCGTAGTGGATAAAATTAATTGTTCTTCCCTAAAATGGAATTTACTTCCTTCCAAAGAAGGCCCTTCTACTTTTATAATCCTACTAATTACAAAATTTTCTAGCTAAAATTTGCATCTTAACTTTCACCAATTATTCCCAGTTCTTCATTAAAAAAACAAAACAAAATCTTCATACAATCTTTGAAATAAAATAATGGCTGATTTTTACTCTGTATTACATTCTCAGGTTGTTGGATCCTTCTTGCATTGAATCACTGAAGCTGGACTGGCACATAGATTATTATGAAGGCATTAGATTCCCTGTACTGCTAGGATGATGAGTCTCAGACATTTGAAGGTATGCTGTTATTTGGACAATTGCACCACTTTAATAAATACTTCTTTCCAAAAGCTACTTAGGACTTCTGGGGAAAAAAGATTTTCAACTGAAAATCTTGCAGAGAAGCTAATTTGCAGAATCTTGAGGTAATAACAATACAGAATCACTTATGAATTGAAAGAAGAGATGGTTCTTCCCTGGGAGTGGGAGTGGAAATAAGGGTTCTTGGAAGTTATATAGACTCTATATGCATATATTCCTATACTCATAATTATATACATTATGAAACTTACAAAAATATAAAAGAAAAAGAATGAGATAAAAATGAAATATTTGATACTAGAGTCAAAAATAATGTTTATTGAATAAGGAAGTGAAATTGTCAGATCTAAACTTCAGGAAAATAATTTTTGGCAGATGTGTGAGAATAGACTGAAGAGGGGAAATTTTTGATCCAAGAGACCAATCAGAAAGCTATTAGTAATTCAGGTGAGAAGAAAGGAAGGATGGGACTAAGGTGATGGCTATGTGAGTAGAGAGAAGAGATTTAGAGGGGAAAATGAAAAGATTTTGCAATTGATTAGTTTTCTTGGAGTGAGTGAGAGTAAGGAATTGAAGATGATAGACACTATATACCCTGGATGACTGGAAGGATGGTGGTACCCTCAACAAAAATAGGGATGCTCAGTAATTTAATGGATAATGGATTAAGAGCTGTGTTCTACATTGCAACTCATCTAATCCTGTTCATTTAATCTTGTTGACTTATTTTGACCCACTCAAATGATGTCAAAATTTTTAGTTATTATTTTTTCAATTAATACTAGAAAGACCAGACATCTAAACCGACACAAACTTTTGCTTGCTCCTATGTTGTATATTAATGTCTGATTCTTCTAGAAAATACCTCTGATTTCCCCTCCCCACATTTAGTTTAGTTTAGTGGAGAAAAGGAATTAAAAAAAATCTGCAACAAATACTCAACCAAGCAAAAGTCATCCTCATGTTGACCATGTTTCAAAGTACATGCCCTCTTTTGCATTTCACATCCACCACCACTTTTAGGAGATGTGTTCTACCCAAAATAAAAAAGGTAAGCATGGACTTGGAACATAAAGCCTAGAATGTGCTGCATCCATGATGGGATGAGGGATGTGCTGTGGGTAAGGTTGGGAAGGAATTTTGCCTAACCATGATGAGTGTCTGTGTAATGGTGAGTTTTGGCACCTGGAAGTGCCAATGTCTGAGCGTAACCATAACCATAGGGGATAGGTGGAAGGAGAGAATGAAGTAAGAAATGATTAAGTAAAAAAATGATTCAATAAAAAAATGAATGTAAGGATATGTATAGTTGAGTTGGAGGCAAGTCCATGATTCTGAGGAAGATGGAATAAGACCATAAGACCTCTTTGGTTGATCATATGATTTCCATGGACATGGCAGGCTAGGGGAAGTATTTGTGGGAGGGGGAGGGTTTATATGCATCGTATGTATATATGTGTGTGTGTGTGTGTGTATATATATATATATATATATATATCCATATCCATATAAATGACTTTGTCATGGCTATACCATTAGCTTTCACATCCAGATACTCAATTCAATGAACATTATTAATCCTCTGTTATGTGCAAGGTATTGTTTTCAAGAAAATGTTAAGTCTAGTTTTGATGAAAGTCTTTATACCTACTCTAAATACAACTTTTTGGACATAAACGGTCCCTCATCTGGAAGTCTGAAAGGCCAGGAGATAAGTTATTAAATCCTTGGTTGACTGTTTAATGTGTATTGGACAAGTTCAAAGGATTTTGTAATTACTTAATCAATCCTCTCAACCAGCTCCTTGAAGTAAGAGGTTATTATTATAGTTTTCATTCTGCCTTTAGAGAAACTGAGGCATTGAGAATCATGAGGTTTTTGCTTTTAGTACTATGCTGTATGTCTTGTACAAAAGAAATATCATTCCTGATTACTTTTTCCCCCTAGAACAAGTTATTTTCTGGGGGACAGTGAGAATGAGAAATGAGAGAGAAAATGAACTGCTAAGGAAGCTAATATAGATTCCATTGGTCTGAGCCTGGAGTCAGAAATAGAGTTTCTTTTAGAAAATCCTTCTATCATCACAGTTATATTTATAACCCTTGCCTAAGACAGGAGAATTTACTGAAATGCTAAATCTTTGAATCATGGTCTACTTTAAGCAAGAGACAGAGTGTACAAGGCAGGGTGGGGATGCAGGGACAAGTCAAGATTTTCTATTATTTGAAAAGAACAAAGAAGGTCTTGACCCAGTTCTAGAGGCTTCTCCTTGGCAGAACTAGCTTTAAAATAGGGATTATAAACAGAAAGGAGAGACAAATTATGAATACAGTGGTAAGGTCCCATAAAATCAGCCAAAACAGCATTTATTAAGCTCCTACTTTGTGCCAAGCACAAAGTACAAGCTAAGTGCTGGGGATAAAAATAAAGCTAATTGCTTTCCCTTGCTTTCAAGAAACACACATTCTAATGGGTAAGCAACATAACAGTTTATAAACTATAACATATATACAAGGTATATATAACCTTCCAGGGGTAGATACTAGCCACTGGGGAGCCTAGCAAAGGTTTCCTGAATGCAAATTTTATAAGCAACATGTATACAGAATATATATAACCTTACAGGGGTAGATACTAGTCATTGGGGAGTCCAGCAAAGGTCTCCCAAATGTGATGGTGCTTGAACTAAATCTTAAAAGAAGCTACGCCTTCTAAGAGCAAAACTGAGGCAGGAAAGCTTTCAAGGCGGAAGGGCTAGTCAATCCAAAGTCCAAAGATTCCTTAGCAGTTCATGTTCACTCTCATTTCTCATTCTCACTGCCCCCCACCTAGAAAATAATTTGTTCTAGAAGAGAAAAGTAATCAGGAATGATGTTTTCTTTGTACAAGACATGATGGGAGATGTTGTTCTCATGTGTGAGTAATAACAAGTAATACTGACTACAAGATGTCTTACAGTTATAAATGTGGGATTTTATAAGTCAGCAGCCCAACTATGAGAATAAGCAGGTAGCCCATGACCACAGGGCATAGCAATTGGATGGCTGGGTACATAACTGAGTGGTACCTCCATGGCTAGCTTGTCTAGTGCCATACTTCAGAGAAGAGCAGGACTATAAACCACAGCAGATAATTCCTTCCAGATACTGCCTAGGAACCCAAATATACAATTAGAGATTCATGGCTATGGTTATTTGTGAAATTCTCAACTCTTTGACTAAAATATGAAAGGATCATGTTTTGAAAGTAGGTTAATAAATTCAACCAAAGTGTTAGTAAATTTCTACTATATTCAAAGTATCTAGAGAAAGAAAGAGCAAAGTCTGAAATCATACCTAGATCAGTTTCTGAGTTCAAAAGTGCTCAAAAGTGAGAATAAAAAAAGGGAAGAAAAGATGAGCAAGAAATGAGAAAAACAGAGACAATTTGTTTGCAGCGGTATACTTCTCCATCTGTATTAATCAGTTTCTGTAATGAGGGTACAATGTCCTTAGATGCTCATTTTTCATCTATTTCTACATATTCTAAAATGCATCTAGAAATATAAACTATCAGAATGGGGAAGAACTGGGCAGCTGGTTGACACAACTGATGAAGTGCTGGGCCTGCAATCAGGATGGCTTATCTGAGTTCAAATCAGGCTCCAGATACTTCCTAATTGTGTGACCTTGGGCAAATCACATCCCTGTTTGCCTCAGTTTTCTTATTTGTAAAATGATATGGAGAAGAAAATGGCTGTATCTCTACCAAGAAAACACCAAATGGGGTCATTAAGAGTTGACCACAACTAAAATGACCCAATATAAAAAATGAAAATGAATTTTTGTGATCATCAGGTATATTATAATGGGTTGAAATAGATGATGCCAGGGGAAACTTTCATCCTAAATTATATAATCTAGAACATTTCCCTCCAATCTCCTGAAATTGCACAGATAAGTAAATTAAGTCAGGAAAAATTTTGGCTTTCCCATAGCTAGTTAAGAGCAGGACCATGGTCAGAACCCATTTCTCTTCCCTCCCAAGTCATATTGTATTTCTGTGCTATGATGCTGCCTCTAACTTTGATGTGAGAATTTAAACCTGTACACGCTTTCTTTAGCTTCCAAACTCATCTTTGGTGTATCAAATTAATCAATTTGACACTCCAATACCTTTATCTGCTTTTATCCAACCTTGGATCTTTTAAGTAAGGTATAAGACAGATAGACATCAGACTCTTTTCTTTATAAATGGCACTTGAAAAAGACTTATTTTTGATGAGTGCAAAGTCAACATCTAACTTCAGATGACATCATTTCCTGACTATCTGCTATTGGCTCCGGCTTCTTTGCAGCAGCACCAAAGAACAAGACAGATTTCTGGTTCTAACCCATTGCTCCTTTGACTTGGAGAAATAACTGGCAGCCTTGCAACTATTTTTTACTGTGGGACACATAGAGTATTGACTCCTGGGTACAATCAGATATTTGCACTCATCCATGAGAAACATTTGTTTCTGTGTTTAGAAGCAGTTGTACCATGTAACTCTGTCTTTATCTGGGTGGCTTTATCAAGGTTATGTGGGAGTTGTGGAAAATAAAGACGAGATTCATAACTCCCCACTCCTCTCAGCCTTTCTTAGCTTTCGATAGGATTTTTGAACTTCTATTTCTCAAGATCCTCTCCAGCTACCCCAGGATGATCATAAATGTCATAGACGTAAAGGAATATGAACGAGACAAATGCTAATTTTGTTCATATGGCTGGGAGGATGTGGGCTGGGGGAAGGGGATGGACTAGAAAATTTCCAACCAGTCCCGATAAAGAATTAGCCTTGATGTGAATAAATCCTAGGTTCACATATCACCTCTAAACTCTTTGGTGTGACTATTGATAAAGCATCTGATATTTTTAAGCCTTAATTTTGTTGTCTATAAAGGGAGGGGTGATGATCTGTGCAGGACCTATCATGATGTGTTGTTATGAGGCACACTAGTTTAAAAAAGCTACTTTTCAAACGTAAAGATACCATATAAATATCAGTTACTATTATTTGTCATATAAACAGATTTTAATATAGATATTGTTTTTATTTTAGTAGTGAAATATTCTTCTTTTAAATAGTGCAATTATGAAGAGAGTTTAAGATTTGGGGATAGGGAGACCTGGACTCAAAACCTTTCCATGATGCTTAGTAGTTGTGTGAGCATGGGCTTGTCCCATAAGCCTTCTGGAACCTCCCACTTTACAGATGGAGAACCTGAGACAAAGGGGTTGTGACCCAAAATTATGTGAACAGTAAGTGTCTGAGATAGGATTTGAACTCAGTTCCTCCTGACTTTAAGTCCAGCAATCTATCATTCCTCCTAACTCAAAATGAGATAAAGTTTGGAAAGCCCATTGTAAAATTTGAGATCTGTATAAATATCAATGTCAAAATCAAAATGATGACTTATTTTCAAAATATTGCTTATTGATTTATATCATGGAGTTTTTATACTTTTGAAAACCATTAGATCAATATTATGGCTATCATTTTGATCACTATATATCTCTGGATATGTGTGAGTGTGTGTGTGTGTGTGTGTGTGCATGAAATAGTTCTTATTCATAAAGAAACTTGCCATTTTGGTAACTTGGTACCATTAATGAAGAAGATGAGAGAGAAGATGCTTTGGGAGCTAAAACATTGGCAGTAGAGTTGGCAAAATCAAATTTTCCTATGTTCTTTGGCTGACTGACTTAGCAACTGTGAGTAATCCATTTAACCTCCTTATGCTTTAGCTTTCCAGACTAGAAAAATGGGGACAATAATCCTCCTTGTCTCTGTCCCTTGGGTGTTGTGAAGATACATGAATTTGTGTCAATTGGGCAATTGGACTTCCTCAAGTGAATAAAAAAGCCCTTTAAGAAATCCCACAGTCTCATTGTGCAGACTTGTTTTAATTGGGATGAAGAAGTAGTTTGGAAATAACCCCTCCTGAAAGGCCTAAAGTTTTGATTTTAGTTGCCCTATTTAGGGTTAGCATAGGCTAATGTTTTCTAGTAGATAGTCCAGGAGAATGTAAGCTTCTTGAAGGTAGGAAACATTTGGTTTTTATCATTGGGTCTTCCATGCCAAACAAAGAATCTGGTATATAGGAGGTGCTAAATAATTGCTTGCCGAGTAAATAAATTCATATGAGGCTCCTGGGTAACATTACCATTAGGGCATAACTTGAAGCCATGGGAAATTTTCCAGATATGAATGATTGAGAATTATGGGGAAACTCAGTAGCTAAGCATAGGCATTAAGAGAGAAATAGTCTTGGATAATGGCAAAACAGCCACAAGCCAAAATTGGGAATGGGAATAGGATTAATCAGTTAGTGAATAAATGTTTAATACATGTAAAGTTCTGGAGATATAAACAAAGACAGAAGACAATCCTTATTTCTGAGATGCTCATAGTTTACTGAGGAAGACTAAATGCAAATAATGATAACAAATAAAAAGAGAGAGGACATTAGAAGAGGGGAGGCTAGTAAAGGCTTCTTATAGAATTATTTTAGCCTTTTAGCTGAGATTTGTAGAAGGAAGCCAAGGGAGTGAGGAGGGCAATCATTTCAGAGATTGGGGGAGGGGGGTAATCGCTGAAAATGAAAATGTTTGGAGTTGAGAGATGGAGTGTTCAAGAAACAGCAATGTACCAGTGTCACTAGATCACAGAGTACATGGTGAGACAGAGAAGAAGCTCTAATCATTTTAAAGATAATTGTTATCAGAATTCAGGTGGCATAATAGGTAAAAATCCAGGTCTGGAGTCAGGAAGACTCATCTCCTTGAGTTTAAATATAATCTCAGACACTAGCTATATGACTTTTGTCAAGTAACTTACCCTTATCTGTCTCACTTTTTTTAAATCTACAAAATGAAATGGAGAAGGAAATGGCAAACTTCTCTAGTATCTTTGTAAAAACAAACAACCAAATGAACAAAAACAGAAAACAAACAAATCAAATGGGGGACAGAGTTAGAAGTAAATGAAATAATGGAATAATAAAATCAAATTTCAAGAATAACTACTTAGTTATTGAACACTTTGCTGTCTTAAGCCTATCTTGGGATTGTATATTTTCATGGTTAATTGTTTTAGTTTTGGAGAGATACAGCCTCTGGATAAAGGACCAGACTTGGAGTTGGGAAGACCTGATTTTGAATCCTTCCTCAGACCTTAATTATCTGAGGGATCATGCATAAATCATCCAAATTCTCTTGGCCAAATTCATCCACTGTAAAATGGGGGTAATAAAAGCACCTACCCCTCAGGGTCATAGAGAAACCAAATTAGATAATATGTAAAGCACTTGAACTGAAAAGGACAATATTAGTGCCAAATATCATGATTATTGCTGCTGTTGTTTTACCTTTGCATCAAAAAAGAGTGCTAAATCTTGACAGTATGAAGATATTGCTGAGGTCCCAGAGGTCTTGGCAGCATGGGATGGGGTCACCTTGTTCAGTAGGAAATAGTAGCCTGGATTTTGTGGCCTCCTCTTCCTTGTCACTTGTCTCTTTTTTAAAATAGCTTTTTATATACAAAACATATGCATGGGTAATTTTTCAACATTGACCCTTGCAAAACTTCTGTTTCAAGATTTTCACTTGTTTCTTAAAACAAACAAAGAGTGTCCTGGAGAAGAAGGTGCTTGAAATCATCAGAAGAAATACCTTTTTTTTTTCTTGCACCGAAATTGTCTTCCTGAGAAAAGTAGGATTTTCAAGAGATGGTACAGATCCTCTAGGATGGTATTACTTCTACCCAGACCACAGAGCTAACATGGGCATCCCTTAAAAAATGAGAACTTGACATTGATATATCCTATACCACTGGCAGATCTGGACTATCTTTTGTCTCAAGGAGCAGATGAATGGCTCCGTTGGTTGTTACTGGACAAAACTGTTCACGATAGATAAAATTTATCCTGAAAAGTTGTTGCATTTAGCTTCCTGCTACAAAATATTGTCTGGATTTTCATCTCTCTCTCTCTCCCTCTTTCTACTGCTGGCAAATATATACTTGTGTTAAGCAAACAAATGGGTCTGAGGCATGGGGTACTCAGTTACTTATAATTATACTTCCTAGATATGTTTTGTACCAAATGAAAAAAATACCACCTTCTTTAAGAAAAAAAAAGTCCATAAACAAGTTGTTTTCTATGATTGCCCTCAAAATCCAGAAAGGAACTTGTAATTGCAAAAGGCAAAGCTGAGAAGGGGGAGAATGTATTCTAATCATTGGGGACACTATGTGCAAAGCCACAGAAAAGGGAGAGAATCTCATATTAGGAATATGAAGCAATTCACTTTTAACATGAAATGTGTTCAGAAAGATAGAATGGCAGCAAAATGTAAAGGGCTTTAAATACTGAACAGAGGAATCTGCATTTTATCCTATAAGTAATTAGGACACACTGGAACTTCTTGAGAGCAGGACTTATGTTGTCAGATTTCTTCTTTAAAGATATCTGTTCAACACTGACAAGGCAGCATGGAGTAATGGATAAACAAATATCTTTGGAAGCAGACCTAGATTCAAGTCCTTCCTTGGACATCTGCTTACTGTATGACTATGGGCAAGTCCTTTAATTTCTCCATTTCAGACAACTTTCTAAGAGTATAAATTGTAGAGTAATTGCCTATTAACTTATCTAGAAGGAGTTTCTTCAGTGGAAATTCCCTTTGCTATTGGAAGCAAATGTACAGACCATTTCAACAATTACGCAGAATACTAGATAAGGAAAGAAAGAGAAGACCAATTAGGAGGCTTTTATGCAATAAACAAGCAAGAGCTGATAAGGGTCAATAGTACTGCTGGACATATGAATAGAGAAAAGGGGACCGGGTTGAGAAGTGTGGGATTGAAATCATGACATAACTTAATAGCGAACATTTTGTTATTATGCATGTATATGCGCATGATATATGTGTTTATATAAACATAAATTCATATTATATACATATATTTGGATGTGAGATATAGGAGAAAGGGGAGACTTGAAGATCGCTCTTGGGTTGTAAACATGTAAATTAGAAGGATGGTATTCTTTATAGAAATACTGGAATAAGGAAGAATAGTATGAGGAGGAAAAACTACGTAATGTTTTGTTCATGTGGAGTTTGAGATGCTTATGGATCATAGATCTCTTCTGGCAATGTATGTTTCATTCTTTGATTTACTGAACCAATGACAGTATTTTCTGACCCAGTTGAGCTTGAATGCCAGATGGATAAGGAAGCATTTGAGTTCACAAAAACTAAGGAATAAATATCAAAATAAGATCATGGGGAACACTGCCAAGAGGTCAATCAAGATGAGGATTGAGAAGAGGCTGTTGAATTGGGAAACTAAAATATCAATGGGGAGACCAGTTTCAGTTGGGTGATGAGATAAGAAGTCTATTACAAGTGGTTAATGAGTGAGCAGAGAAGTAGAGGTATCACTTATGTATAACTTTTTTTCTATGATTTCTGAATGTGAAAGTACTGTAGCTTGAAGCAATAGTACAATCAAATGAATATTCTTTTAAAATATAGGGCAGAGTTGGGTATAATTGTACATAGTAGGAAATATACCAGTAGACAGAAGCTAAAAACTACAGCATAAAAAAAAAGAGACTGGCCAGATTAAGTAGCCAATTCTTCTATGGATCACTATCGAAAACACGCTCAACCAAGAGGTACAATTGCTTCTCTGAAAAACTTTGGAACTGATTACAAGACATGGGAAATATTGGTCAAGTACCATCCAGTATGGTGTCCTCCACATCTGGCCATCTCTTCCCCCCTTTGTCTGCCTGTTTCTCCTTCTTTCCATGTCTCATCTCCCTCTCCCCTTCTCTCTCTCTCTCTCTCTTTCTCTCTCTCCCCCTTTCTTATTAAAGAAGGGGCTGTGTTCTAGGATTGAGTATTGCAGCAGATCAAAACAAATATGATGCATGAATTTAGAGACATCTCTACTTTAAACGAGGACTATTTGTGCCCACCCTGTGGTAGTCTTCCAACCTCATATTAGTCTGATAACCAAAGTCAGACACATTGTATTTGGTGTCATTTTGTTCCTCCTCAAGAACGAAAGACAAATCACCATTCATGAGCACTAATGGCTCCAGCTTGGACCAATGCCTTCTGTGACATCACTGGACCAATACTGTGAAAATGGGGGAAAAAAAAAGAAACAAAACATTTCTTTTAATTCCAGCTGTTTTAATCATGTGATGTAAACTGGATATATTCTATCTCTAAATCTTAACTTTTTTTTTTTCTCATGCTAGCTACATTTTTGGAAAGAACTGCTTTAGAAGGCTTGACTGCACTGTGGACCTCAACAAATTTATCTTACACATCTTCCTCCAGAGTGTCACAGAGCTCTCAGTACTAACTGTGAAAACGGCATGACCCATTCCTGATTGTTAATTGAAACACTGAGACGACCGGATGAGCCAGATAAGAGAATTTTTATAGTTCTCTTTATTTCTCACTCCATGATATACATAGAAAACAAGAACTTTAATGAACTTTGGCAGTAGATTTCGAATCTCTGAATGACAGCATAACCGAGCCTTGTATCTCTACTAGGAAACATGCTGTCATGCTTTGGAATCTATTATTTTCTCTCTGGGAGAACGGAGCAAAGATGGCAGACAGAATTTGCTTGGGGTTTGCTGGATCTCCAAATAGCTGGAAAACACACTTCGCAAAAAGGTACAGTCAAATCCTAAGTGGACTTTGGGGTTCTCCAATTGAAATACTGCCCAAAACAACTGGGAGAAGATGAAGAAGGCGAATTATATCAAGCAAGCTGACGGGCTGACAAAAGATTCCTAACAGCACTAAAACGGATGATTCTGTAGATTTTCTAACAGATGGACATTCATCTTATATTTTCCTGAGGCTATTGGCAAGTGACTCTAGCTGAACAGTCCGAAACTAAGGTGAAAAATTGTTCCAGTAGAGTTAGACTCCCTCTTCGGCTTGCTTTGTTCCTTCTAAACAATCATAGGCTGAGAATGAAGAGTCCCACATAGAAGTGTTTGGGTGATAGAATCCATTTAGACTCTAGCCCTAATCAGCATTTTACCATTCTTACTTTGAATCCTTTAGTATTAGGGCCATCATCATTATGGGAACATGAAGTCTTCTGCCTTCAGTTCTATCAGCTTGAGACAATATCCCTCTGTCTCTATATCTGTATCTCTTTCTGTCTCATACAGACATTTATACATTATCTCTGATTTTATCCTAAACCTGGAATATTTTCCTACTTCAAATCTGCTTACTGGTCTCCCGAGCTTTTAAATCCCAACTAAAATCCCATCTTTTACAGAAAGCCTTTCCTCCCTCTTCTCAATTCTAGTACCTTCCCTCTGTTACTACTTTTTGTTTGTGCTATAGATACCTTGCTCTATATATATTTGTTGCATATTGTTCCTTCCATTAGTTTATAAGCTCCTTGAGAGTAGAGACTGTAGTTTGACTTTTTGTATGTAGTAGATCTTAAGTAATTGTTTATTATTCTCTCTCTCTCTTTCTCTCTCTCTCTCTCTCCTTCCCTCTCTGTCTCTTTCTGTTTCTCTCTCCATCTTCCTCTCTGTTTCTCTCTCTCTCTCTCCCTCCCTCCCTCCCTCCATCTTTCTCTGGGCATTTCTGTCTCCTATTGTCTCCCTTTGTCTGCCTTCTCTCTCCTTCTTTGTGTCTTATCTCCCTCCCTCTCTCTTTTTCCTTCTTTCTTCCTTTTCTCTCCCCCTCTATCTCTTTTTTCTTCCCCCTCCCCCTCATATTTGAGAAAAGACTCAGAACATCCCAGAATCTGATCTGATGATTCCATGTATTCCTAGAAATGAATCCCTTTACAAGGGGTCATCTTACTAAAGGGTCATCCATCTTCTCCTTAAAGCCCTAGAGAACCCAATCCTCCCAAAGTAAGCCATCCACGTTTGAATATCTCCTTTGCTTACAGAGATTTCCTTACTTCAAAACTGCCTTTATGATCATTCTTTCAATGCCAGGTAAAACAATCCTAATTCCTTGTTCATGTAACAGTTAAACTCTCCCAGCATTTGGACAGCTACCCTCCCTTCCTTGCCCCATCTTCTCTCTTCTTCAAGTCAAACAGCTCTTGTAATTTCAACTGATCCTCTGAGGGTTTGCCCTCCAGTCTCCTCAGGTGGTCTCCTCTAGAAGTTTTTTGGTTTCCTGCCTAAAACTAGAGGTTACAGTAAAAAGAGATACTTTGGTCTTCTCCAGTTTCTTTATCTTCCTTTCTCCTTGATCCCTTAATATGTCCCATAGCTCTAGGAAGAGCTAGATCCCCATCTCCAGAGATAGCCTCTAGTTTTCTTAGTACAAGAAGATGTCATAAGTATGTCACCCATTTTTGTGGCCCTAATTACTCATGATAGAAGCCAGGATACTCTTTCATAAGAGAAATTCTTATATAGACTAATGCTTTCAAACTCAAAGATAATGGGGGGGGGGAGGGAACTAGGTCATCAGCATCCCTATGGGTGACATATTGCCTGAGAAAACCATGTATTAATATTATCTATATTTTGTTCTATTTTTATTTTGTTAAGTATTTTCTAATTGCATTTTTTCTTTTTTAATAGTATTTTGTTTTCTCCGCCAAGATAATTTTCATCATTCTCCTTTGCAAAATTCTATTTTCTAAATTTTTCTCCCCCCCTACCCAGCCAGTCAGCAAGTGATTCAATATAGGTTAAAATGTACAATTCTTCTAAACATATTTCTAAATGCATCATACTACACAAGAAAAATCAGATCAAAAGAAAAAAAACACAAGAGCAAAACAAGAAGCAAACAAACAACAACAAAAAGGTGAAAATACTCTTTGATCCACATTCAGTCTTTATGTAATTGGGAGAAGTCTCCTAGTTACCTTTTAATCTGGTTCTGGTGACACGTGGGCTGCATCTCTGATCTGAAGTATACCAGTATATAATACAAAGACAATAAGATTTAGATTGAGGAAACTGGCTTCAAAGTTTACCTCTGACACTCATTAGGTATAAAATAGAGGGAGTCATAGTTCTGTTTACTTGCCTAAGTTAGTGCATGTTTGTGTACCTTGATTTTCTCAGAAATTCTAGTTTTTTATCATTGTAATGGGCTGATATGCCATTTCTCTTCCTAAGTTTCTCAGGTAAGGGTAGAGTTTCAGATTTTTCCACTTTATTCAATTGTCTGTTAAGCAGAATATATCTCAGGCTGCCAAACTGCCAGTGGACCTATTCACAAATGGGGGCTCCTTTATTCAGAGAATGAGAAGGTACATATAGGCTAATAGAGCCCCCCAGTCTTATTTAAACTTCCAGGTTATTCTAATGAGAAGGAAACCCTTTCCTGAACCAGGGCTGAAGCTTCTGGCTCTGGTGTGGGCTTGTGAAATTGGCCCATTAAGGGAAGGAAGAGAAGGTAGCTTAATAATGCCGGACCCTGCCCTTTGGGTTGGGGGACGATCACACTGCAGGCACAGTCTGGACTCTGTGCTAGGTAAATGCAGCGAGCTGAGGCAGCAAGGTCTGTGGCTCTGATAACCAGCTAGGGGACCTAGGCGCAGACCCTCCTGCCATCCTGAGGTGACTGGACAGGTCTCTCTTCCCTTAGGCTCTAATGGGAGGCAGAGTTGACCTGCCCGAAGCCCACTCCAGGGCACCTATCACTGGAGCTGCTGACACAGGGGACCGGGCCAACCTCGGGCCTGCCTCTGCTTTTTAATTAACAGAAAGCAGGACATAGTTAAAACTGGCAGAAAAAAGTCCAGAAAACTGTAGCAGGCTCCTGGGCCCTTGTCCCTCAACATAAGCTGGTGTGGTTATGACTGGAATGACAACCTGATATGTCTAAAAAGTGCAGAGGAGAAGCTGTCATCAAAATTTGCATTTTGAGCTCTACATGATACACCAATTTGGCTAAAATATTCTGGCGTCTGTCGCCGCTCCTCTGGGTAATTAGAGATCCAGGGGGAAAGGACGTAACTCCTCAACAGATGAGAATCCCAATAGTTTCTGGATGGGAGTGGGCCCTTCATCAAGTGCAGAGCAGGGGATGGTCTTATGCAGATGTGAAATGGGGAGTCACCTAAATTAAGAGTGCAAAAGCTCACGGAAGCAGAGTGCAGTCTACTGGAGGGCAGGTTATTGGGTGTTTGATGTGTGTATCCTTGGGAATTATGAGCTGCTAATTAGTGCTTCTTTTATTTTATATATATATTTATATATTTGCTGAGGTAATTGGATTAAATGACTTGCCCACAGTCACACAGTGAGGAAGTGTTAAGTGTCCGAGGCCAAATTTGAGCTCAGGTCCTCCTGACTTGAAGGCACCACCTAGCTGCCCCAATTAGAAAGAAAGGAAGACAAGGGGAAATATCTCCTTTGCCATTATCACCATCCTTTAAAAAAAAAATAGGTCTGTCTCAGTACTTTAAATTGCTACTATCACACATTTATTCTCTCTTTCTTTTTAAATTAAAAACTTACTTTTGAGGTTTTTCACTATTGACATTTAAATTTTCCCAACAGTCAATTGGCTGGATGCGCCTTGCGCCATCATGTGGAAGGCCCTCTGCTAAGCCCTGAAGATACAAAGAAAGGCAAAAATAAAATTTCTTGAACTCAAAGAACTTGTGTTCTAATGGAAGAAGACAGAGGCTAAATAATATATCAATCCTGTGTCAGCCATTAACAACCTAGGATCAATAACTTAATCAGAGATTAATTAGCCAATCATCAAACCAGAGGAGACTTAGGTTGTAAGGCAGAGGAGATGGGAACAAAGATCTTATGGCTTGAACCCCACTCTAGCCTGTATGTACCCTGCATTCTGAGGTGCTGAATGTCTACACTTTTCCCATAGTAAATCACATATCAACAATAAATATTTATCTAATTTTTGAAGAAATGGAAGTGGAAACTAAATGAGTAGCCATCATTTTAGGCATAGCTACACAAATTCTGCTGTATTAATGCGATTATATATTATCATGGGACAGAGAGGTGATACAGTGGGCAGAGCTCCAGTCATTGAGGCAGGAAGCCTCATCTTCATGATTTCAAATCTGGTCTCAGGGATGTGACCCTTGGAAAGTCACGGAATCTTGTTTGCCTCAATTTCCTCAACTGTAAAATGATCTGGAGGAGGAAAAGACAAATCACCCAGTATCTTTGTCAAGAAAACCCCAAGGAGATACAAAGAGTCAGACATGACTGGAAACAACTGACCAACAACAAAATACTATCATACCTTTTAAAAAGTAACAAAAGGCAGAGTTTCAGAGAAATTCTGTCTCGAGGAAAAACAGAGTAAGCAGACACAGAGAATTATTAAAAGAATTTAAAAAAAATAAAGAAACAAAAACAGCAAGATTATAGAAATCTGATCTGCAAGATGACCAGTCACTATTCCAGGATTCCTCTGATGAATAATCATGACCATTTCTTGACAAAGGATAATGGAATAAATATCAAGAATAAGACATCCATGTTATGGGGGATCAGGTAGGAATTTATTTTTCTTGACTGTTAGAAATATATATTTTTTTCTTATTTGGAAAAGGAGATTGTTGTTATTGTAGAGTCTTCATGACTCTATTTGGGGTTTTCTTGGTAGAAAAAGTATGGTAGTTTGCCATTTTTTTTCTCCAATTCATTTTACAGATGAGGAACTGGACCAAATAGGGTTGTGACTACTCAGGGTCATACAGAAAATGAGTGTCTAAGGTCATATTTTAACTCAAGAAGAGAAGCTCAACAATCTATCCACTGTATCACCTAATTGCCCAAGAAGAAAAATAAATGTTCCTAATTAAAAAAAAATAAAAATCTGATTTAAAAAAGAAATACTAAAGGCAACAAGAAGAAGTAAAAGTTTAATGATGATGCTGAGGAATTAGAATGAAAAATTAGAAACTCAGCATGAAAATGTTTGTAAATACATTAAGGAGAAGAGATTCTGATGTAAGTCAATTAAAGCAGCTTTTAAAGTGACTGAGTGGTCTCCTGTTCAAAGCTGGGGTGAGCATGGTAGCCGTCTCCTGCATGGAGAGGAATAAGGTGAAATCTTCAGTCCTAGCTCTCTGTATTGCATCCTCAGCCCTGCCAACACTTTCTGTTTTGGCTCTAGTAGATTCCAATAAGAGACTTAGATGAAAGAGAAGAGCTATTTAAGGCAAACTGGCTCTTTATCTCCAGTTCTGCCAAGGATGATGTGGGAGCTCAGTGATTAAGTCTGTGATGATGAACCACTGTTATAGTGACTAGCAGCCAAGCCCTGGGAGTCCAGCTGTAGAAAAGTGTACAAAGCAAGAAAATTGGGGTCTTAGGGCTCTTCTTGCTCCTGATTGGTGAGAGCTCTTCATAATTAGCCCAACTCAGTCCCAGCATGCTCCTTAATTCCCTTTTCATAACATGCTAAAATCCGGGTGCCATCGCTGCCAATTCTCTCCTCCCTCTGTTCCTACCTGTAACTATTAGAGTAGCAATCAAACAGAGGAATAATGGAGAGAATGCTAGACTTGACATTGGGAAAATCTGAGATGCAAATCCTGATTAATACACCTACCCGCAGTTTGAATTTGGCCAGGTCACTCACTTAATCTCTCATAAATTGCAATTGGCTTACAATGATGGAAAGCCACATAAGATTTATATATATACATATATATACATATATATATATATATATATATACATATACACACATTTCTTTCTCTCTCTCTTTCTCTATATATATGTATGTATGTACATATATATGCTTCTTCTTTAATATAAAGCTGAACCTTTAAAGATATTTAAGATGAACCATTATATTTTCATACATTTTGTCTATAAACAAGACATTAGACACCAAAGCTAGAGATCTTTGCACAATTTTTTTTTGCTAATTTTTCAATTAACAATGTGGAAAAGTTTTTTGGTTTTCTTTCTAACATAGAGCTCAGAACATAGTGAAAGCTTCACAAATGCATCCTGACTAAATGACTGATGGATATGTATTGATTTTTCCATCCATATAAACATATGAAATTACGAAAAAAAGAAGTAATCCTCAGCCCCAAGTGATCTTGCCCTGCTTCTGCATAAGGATGGTAAAATATCAAGAAAGGAAACAGAATACACTAATAATCACAGTGTTTAGAACATTATGAAGATTAAGTTGTCACAATAAATGTGAGTTCTTTGTCTTAATGACCAATTATCAAATTTAACAGTATCAATCTTGACAATCTCCTAATAAATAAAACCAGAAGACATGAGAAAGTTGATATGATTAAATCTATTCATTTGTCAAAGGACAAGGAAAAGGGGACCTTGCACGGGTTCTCCTTGGAGAGACAGATAAATGAGTCTCTGATGTGTATGTATGTATGTGTCTCATTTCCTACTCTCTATATAACCCCCCGCCCTAACATTTCTCTTTTTTCTTATATAAACCATGTTTTCCTATGTAGTTTCCCTTAGAAAATGCAAAAATCTTTGCATTAAAGTCACTCAATATTAAAGTATATGTTTATTTAATTGGGAAGATCTTACTGAGTGCTCTGCAGAATTTCTTTACCTCTTCATGCTTTGCAACAGATGTTAACACATAAGCTGTAATTATTTTCATGGTGGTCTTTTTGCAAATGCTGATCATGAACACTGAAGTAAAAGATTACCAAAAGTACCATGAAATCATGTTTCTTTTGTTTTGTTACATGATAAATATCTATTTCACCAGCTTTCATTTCCAAAGAGAGCCTGTGACCCATGCATCCATTGAGCTGCACCATCCTTTTATATCCAGTATTTCAGAAAGTCAAGACCAATGTGATTCACTTCTCCAGGTGTATACCCCTTCATTAGTCACCAGATCCAGACTACCAATAGTAAAGTTAATGTTTATAGATGTACAAAAATCGACATGATCTTTAAGGGACTGCTCTCCCTTTTGTGTAATCCGTTATTTCTCCTGCACAAACAGAAGGATACACAAGATTGAGCACCATTTTGTGTTTGTCACTGATCTATCAGTAAACTTCTCTAATCTCAAAGTTCTCCCCACTATATCTGTATGGATGAATTCCAAAAAGATAACTAACTGGCTATCTTTTCGTTCATCTATGGATAAGTTAGCAAGAGAGCTACAATCTTAAACTCTCCCTGAAGCTTTAGGCTATTTCCCAGTGTCCAACTGGATCTCTAACCATGTCGAGACTACATTCAACATCTTCCTCCCTAAAACTGTTCCTTGGGTTCTTGTATCTTTTAATGGTCTAACCTTTTTCCAACCTAGGGTTCTTTTGATTTCTTCCTAACCAACATTCTCCAGTTAAAGTGAATTGCGGTTTTGCTTCCATACCTTCGCTCACATTGTTCTACCTAGAATACTCCCTCCATTTCTAACACCAGTTAGAAACTCTACCTCTTTTAAAATTCACCTTAACTTCTAGTTTTTCCATTCAGCTTTCTCTGGTCCATAATGTCCTCCACTAGAAAGGGTATATTTTAACACTCAAAGAATTTGGTACTTCTTTTACAAATATATGATATTCTACTTTGTTGTATGGCAGCTAAATGGCACACTTGATAGAGTAGTGGGCCTGTAATCAGAGGCCCATCTTCTTCCTAAATACAAATCTGGTTGTATGACCTTAGACAAAACACTCTGTTTGCCTCAGTTTCTTCATATGTAAAATGAAATAGAGAAAGAAATGGGAAAGCACTCTAGGATCTTTGCCAAGAAGATCCCAAGTGAGAGAACTGTTGAACATGACAGAAATGATAGAACAATAATACTTTATGTTGTAATTATTGGTGCAACAATCTCATCTCCTAATGGATTATAAAGTCCTTGATAAAAGGAACCATGTCATATTTATCTATATGTCCCTTACAATCTACAACAATACCTTGAACATAGCAGCTACATAAATAAATGTGTAAAATGAATGAATTTATTAATGAGCATGCTTTGTAATTTATGCTTTATCCCAACATATTAGTTCTCTTTGATCACACTGCTTCCTACCTATAGACCAAATAGCATATGTCTGGTTTGCTTCAGAGAACACCACAGAAAGATGCGTCTTTCAAGTTGTTAAGGGAGAAATTTGGAAATAGGAATGACCTGAAATTATACATGTGATCAGCTGCCCATTTGCCTTTGGTTTTAATGGTCATAATCTTGACAGCATTATTTCCCTGATTTTATTCTCGGTCTTTTTTTCTCAACCTCTGCTAAATTATTTCCCTCTTCCCCATTTCCTTTGTGTTCCTTTCTCCTACAATCCTCTCCTTTCTCTCTAAGGAATATAAGGAATATTAAGTATATTTTAATATAAGAAAATAGCATCCTCATTGCCTTTGATTTTTCTTTCACTCGCTTTTACTTTTTCCTCTGCCTCTTTTGATTTCCCATTATTTAGCACGAAGCAAAATCAATGAACACCCTCTTCTCATTTTCTCTCTTCACTTTTCTCCTTTTATAGCTTTCTTTTTTCTCACCTCCCGTTACCTATTCCTTTTCATTGTCTTCAGGTTGTTTACAATTCTATTTTTCATTTGATGTAGATAACATCTAAATGCAAATGTCTCCAGAAAATCAGAGTGGTGAAGAAAAATAATGCTCTGGAACCAGAGACTGATGTTCAGGGCACTTATAAAGCAACCTGAGCTACACAAATACCTGCTAATAATCCCTAGATAGCAAAGACTAGTTTATTTTAAATGGGAAGTTAACTTTGCTTTTTTCTCCTCTAACTTGCCCTTTCTTTAAAATAGAACAATGAAGTCTTGAAGATAACCAGTGAGCCTTTAGATTCAACCTTATCATAAAGAGCATGTTCATATTTAGACAGAAAGATAAAAGGATGGAGTCTGTAGGGACATGAATTTAACTTATAGGTAACATGTCAGTGAATTCAAGAAAAATGAACGTATATTTATTCTTCCCCTCTTTTTCCCTCTCCCAAAAAAGGGTCAGGAGTAAGCAGCTAAACATACCATCAAGGAAATGTTAGGTAAACTAAGCATACCTTGTCTATACTTAAGGGGCTCCATGATTTATATATGACTGGCTCTTATTAGAAGGTGTCCAAATAATGTGGTTTGGGATGAGTAAGGTTGTAGGTCCCTGGGTTTGGGGTAAAACTAAGGGAATGACAATAGTACCTTCTATTCACAAGGTACAGTGAGATTTTTAGGGACAAGCAAATGAGGATATATGTTCCTGATACTTCTGGGATTTCTTAAAGCTTCTTATTATTTCTCACGTGATAACAGAAGTGGAGAGTCCCTCTAGCTCCATGCAAGCAAGAACTGCTTCTCCATGGACCATCTTTACATGGTTTTGCCACTTGCTGAATACCAAGTTTTTTAGACATGATAACATTGAGGTAGGAAAGGAAGGAGTGCTCTGCAAATAAATGCTGGGGCTGGCAAAGCGAGACCAACACACAGGGCATTTAGAGCTGAAATGCAAGAACCCAATGCAAAGGTTGAATAGAAAATAGCAGAGGTGAAAGGTCATAGGATATCATTGTTTGATACTCAGCCACCCATGGATCTTGTAATTAATAGAGAAATCAGGTCAGGAAAGAACAATAGGCACATGGGGGAGTCAAGAAGTGGCACCAGTTCTTCACCCCCAAATGATGTAAGGTGGAACTAAGGATGAAAAAAGTCTTGTGAACCAAATGGGATGATAGAATTCTAAATGTGGAAGGGACTTTTATGTTAAATATACTTCAGGGGTTCAAATCCAACCTCAAAGCCTTACTAGCTATGTGACTGTGGGTAAGTCATTTTAACTTTGCTTGCCTCAGTTTCCTCATCTGTAAAATCAGCTGGAGGAGAAATCTAAAGGACAAACCATTCCAGTATTTTTTCCAAAAAGAAAAAGGCCCAAATGAGGCCCAATTTGGTATTCAGCAATTGGCAAAACCACGTAAAGATGGTCCATGGAGAAGCAGTTCTTGCTTGCATGGAGCTAGAGGGACTCTCCAATTCTGTTATCACGTGAGAAATAATAAGAAGCTTTAAGAAATCCCAGAAGTATCAGGAACATGGCTTCAGTAGGCCATGACTGAAGCAACAAATAGCTTCTTCTCCAGTCCCAATACTGACCAGCTGATCAACTTGAAGTTCTTTGATTTTTCTGATCTTCCAGTTTCCCTCTCCCTAAGCATCCCAGGGGCCTTTGCTGACTGGGCTTAGCGTATCGCTGTTGGGTTTAGTGTGGACATCTGATCCACTTCGGCCTTTATGCAGTTCAGAACTCCTGAACTCAAGTGATGCTCCAGCCTGACGTTCTTCTTGTAGCCAGGACCACCACACAGAGTACTGGGTCACAGACTTGTAATTAGAATTCTGGGTTTCTGGGACTGTTGGTGGTTAAAATCAATTCAGAGGAAGGGAAGGGAGAGAAGAAGGCTATGAGTGTGTGAGATCAGCAGTCTACAAATCAGTAGACCAGAGGGTTTTCCTGGGAACCTAATACAAACCACTTATGGGGCATTTTCCCTGAGAGCAGAAAGACTCTGAAGGGAGTGATATGGACTGATTGATACAGAGGATTACAAGTGGGCATTTCTTTAACTTTCCCCCAGCATGTTTCTAAAAGAAGTCCACAACTGAGGCAGAAGCAGGAACATTAGAGTTAGAGGCTGCATGAGAGCTACAGGATATAGGAAATGAGAAAAGTGATGGGGAGCAGAAAGGGGAAATCAGAAAACGTGGTAAAAGAAGCTGATGTGATTAGCTCCTTATTTCAGGAGGAAGTGGAGTTGGGGTGCTGACCCACATTCTTGCCACCCTTCCTTTCATGGGGGGGGGGGACTGGCCAGATCAGCACCAGTGACTTCAGAGAAAGGTAGCATCGCCCTGTTTGCATGCTGCCCACTGTGCAGTTCCAGCATTGCATGCTGCTTTGCACTGAATCGCTTTTGGCTGTTGTCTTGCTTTTCCTGGGATGTAATCTGATCTGATTCTGCACACATTTAAGCACCTACTGTGTGTAAGGAACTGTTAAGCACTGGAGGCAACGAGGCAGGGAGGTTTCTGAAAAAAAAAATAAGTCACAAGGACATGGATGGTTTAGCCCTAAATTGGCATCATCCAGCTGTGGTCCAATTTTGAAATCATTTAACTAGCCCAAAGCATGCTGGAAGTCAGAAGGCTTCTTTGGAAATCACTGTTCTGCCTTTCGTAGGGATGTGTCATCTTGGCTAAGATGTTTCTCTCTAGTCTTCATTTTCTTCATCTAGTCTATGAGGAGACTACACAATCTATGAAGCGCTTTCTAATTCAGGTATCCCAAGATTCTCTCAATTTAAGACAACAATCTTTTATTAAGCACCTACTGTATACACTGTGTCAGGCATTGGGCATTATATCATTCGATCATGAGACTCTTTTTGTACAAGAAAAATGTTAGTAAATCTCTTAGATCCATTAAAGCTATGATATATATTCACCTGCATTAACATATTGCTATATTTATTATCTATTTACAGGCTTAGTCCAGCAATATAGCTCCATAGCTCATCTCTTTTCTGAGTCCTGGGCTAAAACACTTTTGGCTTACAAATAAATACTTTGCCCTTTATTTCTATGTCCTCAGGGAAAGCATTTGTCCTTAGGTCAAACATTGTTAATGTTTGTATGCACCTGGACTCTTAATAACCATATCAGAGCATTAGTAAGCTAAGGGACAGTTAGGTGCTTGGAGAAAGAAAAGAAAATGCCCATTTGTAGCCCTATGCATTGATCAATAAATAGGATTCTCCTCCAGATCTTTATGTTCCAGAAGAGAGTGTCTATCGGGTGCCTGGGAGAACACACCCCAGTGAAGGAGCCCTTACCTTAGAAAAGTAAGGAGACAATAGAAACCTGGAAGATTCTGAGCCCCAGGGAAGTTTTCCTATCTAGCTTGTAGAAGAAAAAAACACATTATCTCCCAAGATAAATTCAGAAGCTTCCTGGAGTTAGGCTTGTCAAATCAATACCACATAGGTCTCAGAATCTGTCTCCTCAGACAGGGTGGGGGTTCGTTAATCACAATTTTATATATCCCCTAACACCTTACCACAATTGTTTGTATTCAGTAAGAGCTTAGTAAATTTTGCTTGATTTTGATTTTGGACTCAGATATTCAGTTTTGTGTTCTCTCGGTCAATAAAGATTTATTCAATCCCTGCTACATTCCCTGAACAGTGCTAAGTACTGGGAGTATTAAGAAAAAAAAATTTAGCCATCTCTTCCCCCAAGGAGATTATACTCTATTGGGAAACAACATATATAAATATAAATATATACAAGACAATGCAAGGGTAACTTGGTGGAGAGGAGTAACTAACATCTAGGAAGAGGAACAAGATATGAAGCAGAAAATATAATATAGTGCGCAGGTCCAAGATTGTCCCCAGACAATCCTTCCTCACCATCCCTTTGAAAAAGGCCATGGATTACCTGGATAAGATCTAAATTACCCTTGTCCTTGAGTCTTCCTGGGCCCACCCATCAGCTCTTTGTTCTGACATAAACTCGAATTCAGCACTAATTCACTAATTTGAACTATACCCTTGGATTTGGTCTTTAAAAGACTTGTCACTGTTGGGTAGAGAAATTAAATGAAGGATTGCATATAAGTATGAAAAACATTCCTCAAAGGGAAATATCACTTCAGCTAACCATAGGGCTCCCCAAGAGACAAGAAACTGGTGATAGATGGAGAGACAATCCAATGAAAGAGAGATGAAATGGGGGAAATTGATTTATCACTAAGTAGACATATAAGAGAAAAGAAGCCATTATGAAACAAAGACAAAAAAGGAATAAAGATCAGCTCAGTGAAATGAGATAGCATGAAGGGCCCTCCAGTACATTGTCCCTCAGTGGAGTCTCCTCCAACATGGCAATGTAAGGTCACCTAAAGGGATGACATTAGGACTGAAGGACTATGTAGGTTCCTTATGGGGAAGGGTGTTTACTTAGTGATAGTATTGCGTGATTCCCTAGCAACTCTGAATATTTTTCTCTGGTGATGGTAAAAATGGTACTTAGGGAAGTAGATCATTTCAGGAACCATATAGTTTCCTGGAGGAGGAAAAATCTGTTATAAGGGAAAACTGCTCTGCCTGATATTGGGCATAGGTACGAGTCCTTCATCTCTGTTTTCAAGTTCACCAAAACTATTCTATATTTGATGCTTTGTTAGTCCAGGCTTGAAAATTAGGAGTCCTTTGAGATACAAGCAAAATTCTGATGTTCCCAAGAGAAAAAAAAACTTGAGTGGGGACAATCTTAGTTAAAAAAAAAATGTGTAAGAGTTCCCAAATGTGTAACTATCAGTCTGAACCATTTAATAGAATACCAAACTTTGTTTTTGAAAAATCCCAGAATGCCGTGCCTCTAATTCTGTCTACTCTGTCTCAACACCCAGGATTCCTGGGCCAGAGAACAGTCATTGATTGGTTCAGTAAGTCAAAGAAACCAGAATCCCGTATATTACCAACAAAGATATATCAGAATGAGGGGCACCCAGAGTCTCTGCATTCAGGATAACTAAAAATTTTAAGTCAAATCATAGGGAATGAATGAGTGAATAAATAAATAAATGAAAAAGGCATTTGTTAAGCTCTTTATTATATGTCAAGGACTATGCTAAAAGCTGGAGATATGAATACAAAAAGAAAGACAGTCTCTTTCCTCAAATAGTTTATATTCTATTAAGGGGACATAACATATATAGAAGAACAGAGGTTATTGTTTATCCTTCATTTTCAAAGAGGAAAATGATCTCAGGGAGGTGATACCCTGACATGCAAGTGAGGGAAAGTACAGAGGTCCATAAAGAGCAGGAGGGGGTATTTAGGTTTGGAAAATTACATGGAGACAAATGGAGTCCTACAAGCCCCAATCACACTCTGTTTCCAGGAGAAATGAGCCAATTGGTTGAGTTTGGATCCCAAACTGGAAAGTTCACGAGAAGAGAAAGTTAGGAGTCAAGGAAAGCATGGCTGGAGCCATGATGAGCTGTATTGAGTGATTGAGCCAACCCCCAATCAAGACATAGGGCCACAGAGATGGTTCCATGAGCGGTAAATCCTCTGGGCCAAGATTTCAGATCTGGGTATTTAGGTGGCTCAGAAGAATATGGTGGTGACCTATGAATGAAGTTGACAAATGATCTTGACAGATTACTTAGACTAAATGTTCATTGTCTTTCAATAAGTAATGGAAGCTCATAGACCATGATTGGCTGGACATTCACACTATCACAGAATATTAAAGAAAGAAGGAATATTAGAAATCATGTAGTAGACTCCCCATTCTCCCTATGAACAAATTAGACTCAAAGAAACTTGCTCAATATCGCAAAGCTAATACGTGATAAATTAGCACTCCAACCCACTCTGAAGTCCAAATCCATTCTTTTCCAATTATATCAATGTGATTTAAAACACTATTTGGCAGAGGAATTGAGGAGGGTTCTGTCGAGTTTTTCCCAGTTATTTACTCTGAAATTCTATAAACTTTTCAGAAGTCCTGATAATAAAAATAATTCTTAAAAACCATAGTTATTATAGTGAGAATTTTCAGAAAGAACCTCTTTTACTAACAAAGAGAAATTGTGAGTGTGGCTCTTAGGAAAGTTTGAACTTTGAAGGCATTTTCCTATATAAGCATCATGATAAAAGGTGCTTAGGCTTTGTAATCTATTTCAGTATTGTTCAGCTCCATTGTGGGTTAAATGAGCTTTTGAGGGCTGGACTGGGAGCCTAACACTATTTATTACATTTTTCCCCCATGGCAAAATGTATTCCCTGTTTCAAGCAAACAACATATGAAATACAGCTGTAAGCTTAGAACTGCATGGATTTGGGACTTTGCATTTATAATGGTTCTAGGAGGGAGGGTTCCTAGGGACTACAGAGCATGCACATCACCCAACCAAACTCACCTGTTTAAAATGATAAGCAAAATGTAGACAATGACACTTCACTTAGCGGGTGGTCAATAAACCAGCAAATTCAACTCTTAGGAACACAGCCAAGAACCAAACGCACAAGATTCTTAAAGGGCCCCTAAAATAAACCTACAATATATTCTATGGGATTCATGCACTTAATTCAAAGAAGAGCCACCCCCGGGTCTTTATTCAGAAGCAGTTTACTTCAATTTTAGACAGAACTAATACATCCCAGCAGATCTAAAATGGAGAAGTAAAATGTTGTTGTAGAAAAACCCAATGAAAAAAGCAAGAAGGGACAGCGGGGCACTGGGGAAACCAGACATTATGTGGGGGGAAAAGTTGAATAGCCTGAGGCCATTCAGTGCAGGGGCAAACCACCCTGGGGACTCCATTAGCCTCTGATGGCCTCTCTGAATCAGAGAAGAGCAGGGAAAAGAATGTCTGTGACCTTGACCACAAGCCATCCAAGAAAAGCACCATTATTTCCGGTGTCCTCCATGGAAGAAGACAAGTGTGTAATCTACTTGAGAAAAATTTCAATCAAAAAGTAGCTAAAATTAACCAAGTGCCGGTGCTTAAAGGAGTAAGCTTCAGTAATCTGGAGAATTCACTTATGTGAAACAACTTAGTCCCTAAAGATGCTTGATCAATGAGGCATTCGTGTACACGCATATAAAGGCAATTAATAAAAGCCAGTACTTGAGCATTTTTCTAAGCAGTAACTCCATTTTTAATTACTCGACAAAATGATAAACTTTCATTAGCAGTTAGTTCTCTTTTTTTTTTTTCTTCTTCATTTTTTTTTTTAAATTTAATAGCCTTTTATTTACAGGATATATACATGGGTAACTTTACAGGATTAACAATTGCCAAACCTCTTTTCCAATTTTCCTCTTACCCCCCACCCCTCCCCTAGATGGCAGGATGACCAGTAGATTTAAATATATTAAAATATAACTTAGATACACAAAAGTATACATGACCAAACATTTTTTGCTGCAAAAAAGAATCAGACTCTGAATTATTGTACATTAGCTTTAGAAGGAAATCAAAAATGATGTGGCATAAATATAGGGATTGGAATTCAATGATGGTTTTTTAGTCATCTCCCAGAGTTCTTTTCTGGGCATAGCTAGTTCAGTTCATTACTGCTCCATTAGAAATGATTTGGTTGATCTTCGTTGCTGAGGATGGCCTGATCCATCAGAACTGGTCATCATCTAGTATTGTTGTTAGTATATAATGATCTCCTGGTCCTGCTCATTTCCACTCAGCATCAGTTCGTAAGTCTCTCAGGCCTTTCTGAAATCATCCTGTTGGTCATTTCTTACAGAACAGTAATGTTCCAATTTTCATATACCACAATTTATTCAGCCATTCTCCAACTGATGGACATCCATTCAGTTTCAGTTTCTTCCACTACAAAAAGGGCTCCACAAACATTCTTGCAATACAAGTCCCTTTCCCTTCTTTATAATCTCTTTGGGATATAATCCCAGTAGTAACACTTTGATCAAGGTAGACGTTTGATAACTTTTTGAGCATAGTTTCAAACTACTTCTCAAAATGGTTGGATTCGTTCAAACTCCACCAACAATGCATCAATTCCCAGTTTTCCACATCCCTCCAACAATCATCATGATTTTTCCTGTCATCTTAACCAATCTGACAGGTGTGTGTAGTATCTTAGAGTTGTCTTAATTTGCATTTCTGATTAATAATGACTTGGAGCATCTTTTCATATGACTAGAAATAGTTTCAATTTCTTCATCGAAATTGTCTGTTCATATCCTTGACCATTTTCAATTGGAGAATAACGATTTTTATAAATTAGGTTAATTCTCTATATATTTTAAATGGGCCTTTATCAGAACACTGACTGTAAAAAATATTTTCCCAGTTTATTCTTCCCTTCTAATCTTGTCTGCATTGTTTTGTTTTGTACAAAAACTTTCAGTTTGGTATAATCGAAATTTTCTATTTGTGATCAGTAATGATTCTAGTTCTCTTTGTCATAAAGACCTTCCCTTCCACAGGTCTGAAGGTAAACTATCCTATGTTCCTCTAATTTATTAATAATTTCATTCTTTATGCCTAGGTCCTGAATCCATTTTGACCTTATCTTGGTTGGCGTTAAGTATGGATCAATGCCTAGTTTCTGCCATATTAGTTTCCAATTTTCCCAGCAATTTTTATCAAACAGCAAGTTCTTATCCAGCTGGGATCTTTGGGTTTGTCAAAGACTAGGTTGCTATATTTAGTTGACTGTTTTATCCTTGAACCTAATCTATTCCACTGATCAACTAATCTATTCCTTAGCCAATCCAAATAGTTTTGGTAACTGCTTTATAATATAATTTTAGATCTGGTACAAGCTAAGCCACCATCATTTTGATTTTTTCATTAATTCCTTGAAATTCTTGACCTTTTGTTTTTCCATATGAACTTTGTTTGTTATTTTTCTAGGTCATTAAAATAGTTTTTTGGGAGTCTGATTGGTATGGCCTAAATAAATAGATTAGTTTAGGTAATATTGTCATCTTTATTATATTTGCTCGCCCTATCCAAAAGGCATTTAATATTTTTCCAATTGGTTAGATCAGACTTAATTTGTGTGAAAAGTGGTCTGTAATTTTGCTCATAAAGTTTCTGATTTTCCCTTGGCAGATAGATTCCAAATATTTTTATATTATCAGTAGTTACTTTAAATGGAATTTCTTTTGTAACTCTGACTGTTGATTTTTAGTGATATATAAGAATCTGATGACTTATGGGGTTTATTTTATCAAACTTTGCTAAAGTTGTGGATTATTTCTAATAACTTTTGAGAATCTCTGGGTTCTCTAAGAATACCATCATGTCATCGGCAAGAGTGAATAATTTGGCTTCCCTCATTGCCTATTCTTATTCCTTTAATCTCTTTCTCAGCTCTTATTGCTATAGCTGCGTTTCTAATCAATATTAAATAATAACGGTGATAGTGGGCAACCTTGTTTCACTCCAGATCTTATTGGGAATGGTTTGCGTTTTCCATTACATATGATGCTACTATGGTTTTAAATGAATGCTGCTGATTATTTAAGGAAAAGTCCATTTATTCTATACTCTCAATGTTTTTAATAGGAATGGATGTTGGATTTTATCAAATGCTTTTTCTGCATCATTAAGGATGATCTATGGTTTTGTTAATTTGGTTATTAACATGGCCAATTATATTGATATTTTCCTAATTGAACCAGCCTGCATTCCTGGTAATAATCCTACTTGATCAATGTATTATCTTGGAGATGATTTTCTGTAGTCTTTTGCTAATATCTTATTTAAGATTTTAGCATCAATTCATTAGAGGATTGGTTAATAATTTTCTTCTTGTTTTCAGCCTACCTGGTTTGGTATCAGTACCATGTCTGTGTCATAGAAGGAGTTTGGTAGGACTCCTTCATTCCTATTTATCAAATAATTTATATAGCATTGGGCCAATTGTTCTTTAAATGTTTGGTAAATTACATGAAATCCATCGGTCTGGGTTTTTTCTTGGGATTGTTTCTTCTTTCTATTTCTTTTCTGAAATGGACTATTAACAATTCTTCCTCCTCTTTAATCTGGAATCTGTTTTTGTAGGTAGTCATCCATTTCACTTAGGTTATCAAATTTATTGGCATAAAGTTGAGCAAAATAACTCCTATTATTTCTCTAATTTCCTCTTCATTGGTGGAAAGTTCTCCCTTTCATTTTTAAGACTACTAATTTCATTTCCTCCCTCCTGTTTCTAATCAGATTTCAAAACATCTATTTTATTGGCTTTTTCATAGAATCAACTCTTAGTTTTATTAATTAGTTCAATGGTTTTTACTTTCAATATTTTTAATTTCTCCTTTTAATTTTAAATTTCCAATTTAGTATTTGATTGGGGTTTTAATTTGGTCTTTTTAGTTTTTAGTTGCAAAGCCCAATTCATTAATCTTTTCTTTCTCTTTTTATTCAAGTAAGCCTCTAAGGATATAAATTCCTCTTATTACCGCTTTGGCTGCATCCCAAATTTTGTATGATGTCTCATCATTGTCATTATCTTGAGGAAATTATTAATTGTATCTATAATTTGCCTTTTCACCCAATCATTCTTTAAGATAAGGATTGTTTAGTTTCAATTACTTTTGGTCTATTTCCCTAACTTTTTGTTGAATGTAGTTTTTATTGCATCATGATCTGAAAGAAAGCTTTACTATTTTGCTTTCTTGCATTTAATTTAAGGTCTTTATGTCTAATATGGTCAATTTTTGAATAGGTTCATGAACTGCAGGAAGAAAGTATATTCCCTTCTATCTCCATTCAATTTTCTCCAAAGATCCAACATACCTAATTTTTCTAATATTCATTTACTTCTTTAATTTCTTTCTTATTGTTTTGTGGTTTGATTTGTCTAATTTGAGGTGCAAGGTTGAGATCTCCTATATTACAGTTTTGTTGTCTATTTCTTCTTGCAACTCTCTTAACTTCTCCTTTAGGAAGTTGAGTGCCATACCACTTGGTGCATATGTGTTTAATATTGATATTGTGTTGTTTATACCTTTAGCAGGATGTGTTACCTTCCTTATCTCTTTTAATTAGATCAATTTTTACTTTTGCTGATCTGAGATAAGGATGGCTACCCTGCTTTTTCTTACCTGAAGGCATAATAGATTTTTGCTCCAGCTTTTACTTTTACTCTATATGCATCCCCTGCTTTAAATTGTTTCTTGTAAACAACATTTGTAGGGTTCTGACTTTTGATCCAGTCTGCTATCTGCCTCCTCTTTATGGGGGAGTTCATCCCATTCACATTTCGGTTGAATTCAAATCTTTTTCCTGCCATCCTAATAACCCAGATTGGCTTTACTTTCTTCCTCCCCCAACCCTCTTTCCCCTTTTAAACTTAGTCTTCCCTCTTGTTCCGAGCTTATCCTCTTATAATCCCTCCCTCCCCCTGAGGTCTTTCCCCTTCCTTCTTGACTCTTTTGCTTTTTCCTTTTCCTCTCCCGTTTTTAATGAGGCGAGAGGAAATTTTCTCAACACAAATGTCAATTATTTTTCTTGAGCCAATCTGATGGGAGTAAGATTCACAATGTTCCTCCCTCTCTAAATTCCCTCAGATTGATAAGTTTCCTTAGCCTCTTTGTGGGTTGTGGTTTCCCTTTTTATCCCTCCTTCCTCCATTCTGCCATCATCCTTTTCCATATCTCTTCCCTTTTTATGTTATATCAGTACAATCAAATTATACATGTATTCTTTTGTATATCCCCAACAAATACAATTCTCAAAGGTTATTTTTACCTTTTCTGCATCTCTTGGTTCTATTCTTGGAGATCAAATATTTTGTTTAGTTCTGGTTTTCTTGAAACAAATGGAATTCATTTGTTTCATTAAATATCCATCTTCTTCCCTGGAAGAAAATGCTCAAACTTAGCTGGGTAGGTTCATTCTTGGCTGATCTCAAGTTCTTGTCTTCAGGATATCATATTCCAGGCCCTTCTTTCCTTTAATGTGGAGGAGAGATCTTGGGTGATCCTATGTGGCACCTCGGATTTAAAATGGTTTTGGCTGCTTGTAAAATTTTTCCAATCTGATGGTTCTGAATTTTTCCCAATTTCCTTAGGTTTTTATTTTAGGGTTTCTTTCAGAAGGTGTTCGATGAATTCTTTCAATGCCTATTTTACCTTCTGATTCCTATTCATCTGGGCAGTTCTCTTTGATGATTTCTGTAAAATAAATATCTAGGCTCTTTTTTCATCATGGTTTTCAGAAAGTCCAATAATCCTCAGATTATCTCTCCTAGATCTATTTTCCAAGTCTTCGTTTTGCAAGTAGATAATTCGTGGTTTTCCATTTGTCCTTTTGTTTTGCTAACTGATTCTTTGTCTCAATGGAATCTGGTTTCAATTTTTCAGTTCTAATTTTTAAAGAATTATTTTTCTTCATTAGCTTTTTACTTCTTTCTGTATATGTCCAATTGGTTTTTGAATGTATTGTTTTGGTCTGTAGATTTTTTCCATTTCATAATTTTTTTAGGATTATTTTTTTTTTCACACGGATCCTACTTTCTTGCGAGTTCTTTGTCTTTTTCCATTCACAAATCCTACTTTCCAGTGAATTCTTATTTTTCCAATTGTATTTCAGGAAGTTGTTGTTCTCTTGTAACTTTTTCTTCCCCATTTATCTTCTAACTCTCTTTTGGGACTTTTAATGGTCTCTTCTGGAAATCATGTAAAGGAGGACAGTCATGCATTTTCTGTTTGAGGGTCCCTTCAGGTTTGTTGACCTGTCTTTTCTGCCCTAGAAGGCTGTGGATCCTTCTTTCATCTTTTTATTATGTTTTAAAGCCTTGGGTAGCCTAGGCAAGGGTTACCAGCTTCCCTCTGCAGAATAGGAGAGATGTAAACCGATTTCCGGCTCCAAGGGTATGGGAGTGCTCTGGGAGGAGTTTTCCCTTCCCCAACAGAATGGATTCACACTTGACTATCAAACTGCTTAGTGGCTGGGTGGATTAGCGATTGCCTGGGCTACAGACAAAGGGGTGAAATGTCACTGCCCAGGCCGGAACCTCTTGTGGGACTGTGAGTATTAGCGCTGACTGCAGACCACAAATCTGCCCAGCTTCTCTGCCTGATGCAAATTGCCCTGGAAAAGCTCTATGCCAGCCGAGCTCCACTCGCAGATTAAGGCTAACCGGCTGCGTCCTCCGCCGTGCAGGATCACAACTACCCAAGGAAAAGCCCCGTACTGCGGGTTGAGGCTGCGGCGCTTGTGCGAGATCTGTGCCTTCACCCTCGGTTTGAGACTTCCTCGGAACCTAATTTCTCTCCCCGTCTGCCAATCCCCCTGGCCCGGCACCAACCTTTTGGCGAGACCAGGATTTTCTTCGGCGGTGAGTTGTTTACTTCTTATCTTTACGAATTGTAGCAGTCAAGACTATTTTTGAGGCTCGATATAATATTGATAAAGAGGGTAAGAGAAGAGCTTAGAAAGTCGCGTGTGTCTTCTCCGCCATCTTGGCTCCGCCCCAGCAGTTAGTTCTCTTGCAAGGTCTCTTCAAGACCTCCAGGATCATAGCTAGTCACAGATGGAGGTAGGAGAGCCTGCTTTTGTGGGATCTTTCTTCATCTGACCCTAGGACCGATATATTTCAAGTTACATAGACCAATATCTCTTTCCTGGGAGCCTTGGAGCAATTAGGAATATTGTGTCTTAATTACATGCTGGGGATGAAGATAATAGCATTTCTATAGCACTTTAAGATTTGCCAAACACTTTACAAATATTATCCCATTTGATAATGTAATGACAAACTAGTGAGACTGGTGGTGGTGTTTATTCCTAGTTTACAGATGAGGAAATAGGGGTTGAGAAAGGTTAAGTGACTTGCCTAGGGTCATACAATAAGAGACTAAAGGAGAATTCAGACTCAGGATTTTTGAACTTGATTTATGTCACCATCTCTATGATTAAGTGACAGGGTCAGGGATGGTATTGAGGAAAAAGACAAGCAGCCATATCCAAGAAACAGAGAACTAAGTCTTAAAAGATCCAAGGTGATGGAATGGTTGAGACAGTTTGGGTGCCAAGGAGGGAAGAAAATGTAGCTGTGGAGGGCTTTTTTTTTTTTTTTTTTTCATTTAGGACAACGGAAAGGCAGCCCTCAGAATGAGCTTCACAACCCTGTGAGCAGGAGAGATGTTTCAAGGAAATATTGGACTAAATGAAAAAAAGTTATTTCTTTCCTTTTTCACTTCCTTCCCGTTGTCTTTCCTCCTTCTTCCCTCCCTCTTTTCCTCTTTTTCTCCCTCCCTTCTTCCCACCTTCTTTTCCTCCTTCCTTTTATGCCTTCATCCATTATTCCTTCCTTTCCTTCTGTCTTCCCTCCCTCCCTCCTTCTGTCCCTCTTTCCCTCCCTCCCTTCCTTTCTCCCTCCCTCCTTTCTTTCCTTCCTTCCTTTCTTCCTTCCTTCCTCCCTCCCTTCTTCCTCCCTTCCTTCCTCTCCTTTCCCTATCTCCTTTTCTCTCTCCTTCCTTTTCTTCTTACTTCTTTCCTATCCTCTTCCCTTCCTACCTTCTCTCTTCCCTCCCTTCCTCCCTCCCTCCCTTCCTTCCTCTCCTTCTCTGTCTCCTTTCCTCCCTCCCTCCTTTTCTCCTTCTTTCCTTCCTTTCCTCTTCCCTTCCTACCTTCTCTCTTCCCTCCCTCCCTCCTTCTCTCTCTCCCTCCTTCTCTCTCTCCCTCCTTCCCTCTCTCCTTCCTTCCTTCCTTCCTGTCACAGATTTGAGAGATATGGGCTATGAGGTCCTATTCAAAGTGACATGGAAATATAGGACCCTATTTTTTTTTAACCTCAATATATTTTAGTGTGGTACTCGGTGTCATAAAATATAGAACAACATTGACTCTATGGCAATTCCTCCCAACTTGTGTTAAGTAGTCCCACATTAGTAATTCTCTATTACACATATTGCCTTAATTGAGTAATAAAAACATGATGGGAGTGTACTTCCAGGCTATTATTGCACATCTTGGGTGGTCCTATAAGGCAGAGGCTTAAGGCCAAGTGGTTTTAATCACCTGAGAAGCACGACTACCCTGGAGGAATTTATTAAGTGGTTTTATTTTTATTCATTGGAATCATTAAATAGAAGGGAAACCATTGGATCCAGAGGTTTTCTATGTCTAATACTATGGAGTGCTAGAGTCTAATAAGTTGTTGGTGAAGCCCTTCCTGTTAACTTGTAACCTTAGAGCCTGACCATAATGATTGATTTATTACAGGATTGATACCATTAGCAGAGTAATAGAATCTTAAGACTTCAGGGGCCCCCAGTGTTCATCTTGCTCAACCTATACCTGAATAGCAGTGGCTGAACAGATATTCTTTTTTTTTTTAATTAAAACTTTTTTTTTTTCAAAACATATACATGGACAATTCTTCAGTGAACAAATATTCTTGACATGTGATCATCTCTGTTCTTCATGGAGACAACCAGTAAAGAGGAAGCCTGCTCCTCCCTGCAGTGTAGCATTCTCCCATCCCACATCTCTGAGCATTAAAAGGCTTCTTCTTCTATCAAACCAAAATGTGTCACTTTCTAACATATGCCCATTGGGTCTACTTCTAGCCTGTCAGTCCAAGCAGACCAAGACTAATTCTCTTTCCTCACCAGCCATCTTATAAAATTATTCCCATGCTTTTCAGTTCATACCCCATTGCCATTTATTACTTTTATTTATATACGCAGCTTTTCTTTTTCCAAATTCATTTAGCTGGTAAGTTCTCTATTCTTATGTTGGTCTGTTTAGCTCATTGTTTCATTTATTTCTTCATGAAAATCATTCATATTTGTGCCTTTTGACTTAAGTTCATGAGAATTTCTAAGTCCCCCTTGCCCTGCCTCCTGACAATACTAATTTTAGGACAAAGGTCCTAGCTCTCTCCTTCTACTGAATATTTTGCAATCTCCTCTTCCCAGATGCAGGGCACATGGAAGACTCTGTCCAGATTTTCCCTTCATCTCTGTCATAGATTCTTAGATGGGCTCTCTCCATTCTCCTTGGCTCTGTTCTATTTTAGTGCCCTGTCCCTTTCATGGGTCAAAATCGCCTCTAGAGCAGCAGCTCCTTACCACTGGGAAGAATTGTTTCTGCGCTCCTCAGGTGGGCTAGCCCTGCTTTCTCTAACCTCAATTCAATCCTCTAATTTTGACTGATGGCCAAATGGCAAAATAGGAGCAGGAGGGGTGGGAGTGAGGATCTGATGGAGGTATATTTCTCAGAAACCACCACAGAGAAAAGAAAGCAGCAGGAGAAAAACGGCTCAGAATTGTGACTTCATATTGTAGTTCATAGAGGTGAGCCATTTTAAAGAGAGCTTCCCATTTCACCAAATAATATCTCAGGTATCCTTGAGGTCAGGGCTCATTGGGCTATTTCATGCTATTAGAACACATGTGGCTCTGCTTCTCTTTACCTGGCACTTCCCAGCTAAGTGTCATCCCCCTTTCCAAACTGATCTTCAAAGACCTCCCCACCACTTTTTAAGGAGCCTCTTAACTCTGAGTCCCTTGTCTTCCCCAGCTGATTCCTAAATGCTCTAAGGGGAAGGTGGAAAGCGCTGTCCAGCAGCTCCAGGCTAGCGGTGTTTTTGACCCCCTCGCAAAGCTTCCCTCTAGCTGACACATTAGATCACAGAAAGAGTGAAAATTTTTTTGTCCCTTCAGGAGGCCATCCATCCTTCTTTTCAGCTGCTAGCAGGTGTTGCCGAATGGATTCACACTCTCTGGGGAGACGGGTTGAGCATCAGTGTCAGGGTAAGAGATTTGTTTTGGGTTAACAGTGATAGCTTGACACCTACACATACTTCACTGCCATTCCCCGAATGTCCTGGCAATGCCATGTTTGTCAAAGACATTGGGAGGAACTCGGTGAGTGGGGGAGGACTGGGGAATCGAGTCTTATCTCTTCTCCACGGGCCATTTTTGTAATTCAGTGACATCATAATGCAGAGGCGAATTTCCTGCTAACATTAAAAAGAAGAAATATTCCCTTCTCATTTTTTGTTTCCTTAGGGTTTGGGACCAAAGATGTCAGCCCAATTTTAACTGATTTGCACTAGCAAAGCCTGCCCATTGCTGCTATTTCTCACTCCTTTGTTATCCATGGCTCCAAACTGCTTCACTGGGTTTTAAGGAGTCCCTTCTGTTCTCATTTCAGTTCTGACTGTTTCCTTGGTACCCTAGTTCAGGGAATTATGTGGGAAGGGGAGGAAGCGGCTCTGTTGATTATGCTTTGTGCTCTTTTTGGAGGAAATCAAATGACCAAAGTATAAATTTGATTGTGAACTGTCTTGAATTTTTTTTCTAGTGTTGGCATGAAATTTGCCTCGGTGTTATGATGTTACAGAATTATAAAGGCAACTGCAAACTCCCAGAACCACCGAACGGCAACAATTCATCAAGGAAAAATTGCATGAAACAATCCAAAAAGATTTCAATGAAACCTGCAAATGTGGTTATAACAAAAGCACCTTTTCCATGCACGAGTTAGGAGCAAATCCCTGTAAAAGCTAAATTCTTCTTGGAAAGAGAACCCCAAATTCAGTTGGTAATTGAATTCCTCCTAAAAACTCAATGGTTTCCAAATACAGGTTTTCGGTTCTCAGATTTCCAAGTTTTCACTATATGTACTGCAAAAAAAAAAAAAAAAAAGGAAGCTAAGGAGATATTATCTTTACAAAGAGACTCTAGAAGCATCAAAATATAGTGATCTATGGGTTTCATCAGGGGTGCAGGTTGTTCAGATTTGAAAAACTATACTTAATCCAAGAAATCATGTGCCCCAATGGACACTGACGCCCTTGAAGTTAGGAAGCCATTCCCTTCTCTTACACCTGCTTTGTGACCCTTAATAATCCATGTCTGTGAACCTCAACCAAATTCCCCAGGGCTTTTCCACTAAACCACAGGAGGGGTGCAATCTGCATTAATGGAAGGATTCCTCACAGTGAGAAAAACATACATTTAATGTGTAAGCAGGTGAAAAAAGAGATCACACTGTGAAGTGTTGTTCAGGGAAAAAGGATGAGAAAGCCTCAATGTTTCTCAGAATTCCATGGGCAGGACAGTAGTTACTCTTTTCATAAAAAACAATATTTTTACAATTATATAGCCAGCAAGAGAGTTGCTATTTTGCATAAAATAGAAGGGCTGTTGCCATGAGGATAAAACACTGTTCTTACTAAAGGAAAGTGGCAGGGAAAGGAAGAAATATTTATATCATACCCACTATGTGCCAGCCACTGTGCTAAGGATTCTTTTTACAAGTGTAATCTCATTTAATCTTAACAACGACTCTGCAAGGTGGGTGCTGTTCTTATCTCAGTTTTGCTATTGAAAGAACTGAGGCATATGGAGAATAATTAGCTCATTCACGGTCTGAAGATGGATTTGTATTTAGGACCTTTCCAACTCCTGGCTTCAGGACTCTATCCATTGTGCAACCTGACTGCCTAAGATGTATCTTTATTCCTTTTCTCTTTGAAAATTGCCTAAAAGGAATTGGAATATGGAATTTACCTCAGCCAAAAGGTAACAATAAATTGCAAAAGGAATCTCTGACTGTAAATTAGGGGACTGTTAGGAAAGAGCAGTTCAACTCAGATCCGAGTGAAAAGCAGTTCATCTCAGAGTCAAGAAGAACTAAACATAGTAAAAAATGTTAAGGGCAGAGAAGAATAACAGAATTCTAAGAAGAGTTCAAAGGGCAGAAGCAATTGCAAGATAGTCAGACTTCATTAGAAAGCCTAGAAGCCTAAGTAGAAATATGCTGAATAGCCCCAAGATAAGAAAACCTTAGAAAACTTGAGAGATATTGAAATTTTGTGGAGGGCAAGCATCCTCTGCCAGGGACAGAATTAGCACAGCTCATCCAATAGCTCTAAGAAGGAGTTGTGAGTTCTGCTGAAGATAACACTTCAGATGGAGATTATAGATGTGGATGAAACTATGGTAGCTTCCCTCTGCAAGGGAGATATATATTAATTAACCCATTCAGAAGTTGATGGACGTAACTAAAGAAGTTGATAAAAAGAGCTCTCATTAGAGCATCCATAGTGGATTTTTTTTTCTTTCTAATGTAGTATTTGGTCTTGAGTACAGCCAAGTTTGACCAGTACAACAGAGGGCGATGCTTGACAAAGAGCCATACCGGAAGTAATGGGAGCAGGTCCAATAAAGAGCAGCTCAATGACATAAAGAGCAGCTCAATGACATCAATAGCAGCAGCTTGTGATTCAGCTCTTCATGCATGTACCTTTTGTACCCATTTTCCTTGAACATGTTGTATCTCATCTGCAGATGCTGTGTTCCCTATAGAATTCCCACACAATCCTGTGAGCAGCTCTATCAACAAAATTAGTTTTTAATCTACACAAATAAAATCAGATTAAATAATTGGAGAAATATTCATTATTCATAGGTAGTCAGGTCCAACATAATAAGAATGACAATTTTGCCTAAGCTATTTTATGTATCCAATGCCAACCTAATTAAATATCACACAATTATTTTATGGAATTAGAAGAAATAATAACAGAGTTTGTTTGGCAGGACAAAAGTCAAAAATATCAAAGGAATGGATGAAAAAACCATAAAGGAAGGAGGCTTAGCAATGACAGACCTTAAACTACATTATAAGGCAATAATGATCAAAACTATCTGATACTAGCTAAGAAACAAAAAGGTAGAGTAGTGGAACATAGTAGAGATACAATCAATAGTAGCTAATGAATATAGTAACCTTGCATTTCAATTAAGAATTCATTATTTGCTAAAAAAAAAAATGGAAAACTGGAAAGCACTTTGTCATAAATTAGGCATAGACCAATATCTTATACAATTAATCTAGATAAGGCCAAAAAAAGGAAAAAATGTTGGATGTTGGCAAGGGGATGTGAGAAAAGGGGGACACTAATTTGTAATTGTAAGCTGACTCTTCTGGAGAGCAATCTAGAAGTATGCAAAAAGAGCCACAAAACTACCCATCCCCAATACCATTGTTAAGTCTGTATCACAAAGATAGCCAAAAGGGGGGTGGGGAGGACTAATTGTACAAAAACATATTCATATCAGCTCTTTTGTGATGAAAAAGAATTGCAAATTGAAGAGATGCCCATCAATTAAGGAATGGCTAAACAATCCACAATCCACGTGGTAAGATTGCAGTGGGACACTCTTGTGCTAGAAGAAATGACAAGCAGAAAAACTTGGAAAGTCTTACATGATCTGATACACAGGAAAATGAACATAACCAGGAGAATATTGTACACCATATTAGCAATATTGTTTGCTGAAGAATTGTGAATGACAAAGCTATTCTTAATAATACAATGATCCAAGACAATCCCAAAGGACTAAGGATGAAGCATATTATCTGCCTCCAGAGATAGAAGTTATTGATTGAATTCAGACTGAAGCATGCTATTTTTCACTTTTTTCTCCTTTTTTTCTTTTATTCCAGCCTTCTTGTATAAAATGACTAATATGAAAATGTTTTACATAATTGAATGTTTATAACATAGATCATATTGCTTACAATAGAGAGAGAGCAAGGAGGGAGGAAGAGAGATTTTGGAATTCAAAGTTTTAAAAAGTAAAAATTGTATTAACATATAATGGGAGAAAATAAAATACACATTTTATTGTGTTTTTGTCTTTATTTCTATGAGGTAATTAAGTGACTTGCCCAAAATCACAAAACAATTAAGTGTTAAGTGTCTTCGGCCAGATTTGAATTCAGATCCTCCTGACTCCAGGGCTGCTCTAACCATGGTACCATCCAGTTACCCCTATATATATATATGTATATATATATATATATATATTTAAAGATAAGATCTGCACATAAAGATATTACAAGAAAACATGAAGAACATGGAGCATATTAGCTATCAGACTTATGGGTAGGTGAACAATTTATGAAAAAATCAAGAGAGAGAATAGTGTGAAATTTCCCTCTTTTCACTGTGTTCTTACATGGAGAAGTGAGATCAAAATGTATGAGTGAAAGATTACCTTATTACTTTATATTTACATTTCTTTTTAATTAAAATATTGTTATAAACTAAGTATACTTTCTGTGTTATTGGTAAAAAATAAAAATAAGATGCATTCACAGGAACTTGTCAGCAATGGTTTGGAGAATGAGTGTCATGATCTACAAATAAGCTAGGACTTGGAATTGCTAACAGGGCAGCCAGAGTGAGGTGGCTCAAACACACTATAATATAAGGAAAGAATTTTCATTTGCATAAAAATGTTACATGCACATACATCAGAAGATGGGCATCTAGCCAAAGAAGACTGAATTAATTCTTTTGTCCCAACCTATTCAGCTGCGCCTCTGAAAATCCTGAGACTATTTGGTACATCAGTTTTTCTACTTGTAATCGGAAAATGCCTTCTTAGAAATTTGACTATTTATGATTTCACGCCATCATCCCATCCGTAGGAACCACTGAGGGGAAATATTGTATGGGATTATTTGGATTAATGCCAAGACACTTTGTAATTCCCAAATTTTCTTTATTACCAAGAGGGTTTGGAGGAAAGATGGAGGAAAGGAGGAAGAAAGGGCAGAGGGAGTGGTGATCTTTAGCTGTATATGAGATCTGAACAGACCTAAGCATGTGAAGCATATTCATGTAGCGATCTATGTATGTATAATTTGAGTGCTTCTAGATCGAAACTCATTACCAATGGAAAGGCATATGTATAGAGCAAACAAATGTGGCAAAAGTGCCAGAGAGCATAACTGACTGAGAGAGAACAACAAACATAAGCAAGAACGTACAAAATAAATCTGGCAGTAATACAAACTTAATTTTAAAAATAAGAAAACCTTTCCCATAGATGTTTATATAGATAGATAGATAGATAGATATAACTATGCATAGATATATATCTATATGTATTTATGTTTTTATTACATTTACATTTATATATTTACTGATATATTTAAATTTATATTTATTGAAATATATAAATTAATATTTATATTTATTGATATAGAGAGAGATATTTGTTTTTGTGTATGTATATATGTGTATATATATGTGTGTATATAGATATAAATATATATTGGTGGTTGTCCTTCATTCTCAGAGGTCCAAGATCACCTTATTATGTTATAGTTGAGTTATAGTTTGTCCAACTGTGGCTACCCAGACCAATATGATCCTAAATAGCAATTCTGCCACAGATCGGACACAAATAGACCCTATGAACATTTGGAGTGCTTCTCTAACTTTGTACATCTCCCATTTCTTCAGAGCTAATTCAACCCTGCTTAGGTCATAGATCACAGTTGGTTCTGTGCCAACATTTATCATGGCATACATCAATTCAAAAGTTCTTAAGAGAGACCTTGAGAGTGTCCTTGTACTGCTTTTTCCTATCTCCTTGTGACTGCTTGCCATGTTTGCCTTCTCCATAAAATAATCTTTTTGGCAAGTGTGCATTTGGTGTTTGAACCACATGGCCAGCCCGATGGAGTTGTGCTCTCTGAGGTAGAGTTGTTTTCTAAGTTAATATGTGAGCTGCAGAGATCCAATTGTATAGTTCAGCTACCCCCCATTTTTGTTGCACATCACTGATCCAGACTATCCCCTATATTTGGTGTGCATCCCTTCTAAAAGAGCTGTTTTAGTTTTTTTGAATCCACACAATATGGAGGCTTGCTAAGATGTCTTGCCAAGGTCACCAAATCCTAATACTATCCTGGAAGGACCAAATTGCTTATTTTGTCATTCAAATCCCTATTTTTATACAGGGGAAACTGCAAAATATTAAGTGACTTGGCTCAGATCTCATGATTCCTTGATGAAAGAACCAGGATCAGAATCCAAGCCTTCTGAGTCATCTTCTTACCATATATAAAAGCCTTTAAAGCTTTAATGAAAAGCTTTAAAATAACATGAATACAAATTATTTTTACATAAATTTAGAGAATCATGAGCCAGAACAAACCCTGCATCTCCTAGAGTCCAACCTTTCACTTTTCAGGGATGAAACAAATTTAAATCTTTAGAGGTTGTTTCTTCCCATGTTCTACCAGATAGCAAATAGGAAAGGAACAAATTGGACACATGTCTTCACTTACATTTAGATAAAATATTTTCATTGATAATTCAAAGGAATTTGGCATTCTGAGTTATAAGTCAAATTTCAAAAGCCTATATTTAATGTAAAAATCTATATGGCATAAGGAATAGAGAGCAAGGAGATTTTTAGTTCAAATTTTCCTACCCACACTTAATAGCTGTGTGACCCCAAGCAAGTTGTTTCATCTTGCAAAGAAATGATCTGCTCCTTTTAGGTTGACCACTATGAGGAATTATTTCAAAGAGAAATCTGTAAAATAACAATAACAAAAAGTACAAAATGGCCCCAGCCTTTCTTTCCCAATCCCTTCTTCCTTCTTTTTGCATTGTCTATAGTAATGGAAGAAAAGGAGTTTGTACATGCTAGGAATCAACTTTCGCAACATCTGCCTAAGTTATATCATGAGAAAGAGATATTCTTCCATATATTCAATGTAGCCCTTTCTCAAGAAAATTGGGAGAAAAGACATAGATGAATCATATAGGATAAGGAGAAATAAATGAATGCACTCTATATCATTGAAAGAGAATATCTGTGAAGTCCTCGTTCCATTGAAGTATAAGGTCAGATCATAGATCAACCCCTATCTAATGATTGCAAATCATACAGGATGCTAATGGAATCTAAATGGCCTTGAATCATGAAACACCACTGTCTCTGAAGAATTAAAAGTACATATCATCCAGAAGGCAATAAAAGGGCCCAAGGTGGGTTTAAGCAGAGTGCAGTATATCTCAAAGAACTATAAAGAACCAGAGGAAAGGATGAAATCAAGTTAATATGTGCTAGAAACAGAAGTTGGATAGATCATTTAGTGATGGATGGTAGGAAACCTAATACCGTGCACTCTACTGGTATCTACAAAATGTCAAGAGAAAGGGGGAGAAGGCTCCCATCACATTAATGGATCCTCGATGGGAAACTTAGAAGAGGAGAAAGGCAAAAATCACACAGGGTGTTCAAAAATTGGCATAGGATCTTTCCTCCTGGGCAGATAATGAGCTATTCCTTCTTAACAATTCTTAGGAACATCTTGGGAATGGCACTGGAGGAAACATCTATAGTAGTGGGTCTACAGCTCGACTGGAATATTATTGAGTATCCAAATACATACCCATTCAAAAGTCCTTCTTTGTCTGAAATTTCACTCAGATGCAGATAAAGGATATCACTTTCAGGAGACCTCAAAAGAATCTTTCCCATTAGAATATTAAAGACGCATTACTAGTCAGGGAATGAGACAGTCCAAATATGGGACAAATAGGCTACTTAATAATTTAGACCTCAGTGAGAACTTCAAATTGAAACAGTTTTTTAGTTGGGCTCCTAAGACAAATTACCTCCCTTCTTGAGCTTGGGGTTGAAAATTTGTAATGAATCACACCATACTATGAACTTCATTGGTTCTAATATGCCTACTGATCCTCTATAATAATTATCCATTTGCTGGACAGATGAGTTTAAAAAAGAAAAAAAATATGAATATTTTTGCTATTGCATGAGTAGTTCTAGAATGATGTGGGAAATTTTCAACTTGTACTAGCTACAGTCCTCACTTGTTAACAAATGTAAGTCAGTCTGGATATGTCTTATGGCAACTTTCCTATAGAATATTTTTTTTATTAGCCCTAGTGAAGAATGCACCAATTCCTAAATCTTTAAGAGGAATTCACTTTGACTGTTTTATGGACAAAACAACAACCAAAACCAAAGCCGGGTTACTCAGGGCAGGTTCTATGTTGCTTATTTTCTCTGGTGATTTAAAATGAAACAAAACAATCCCTGCTCCCCTCCCAATCAGGACCATCTTACAAAGTAAATTAAGAACCTGGGTCCAAATTATTATACTATGCAAATTGGAAATCCCCAAAGAATTACTCGAGATGAAAATCTAAGGTTGTGGACTCTCAGAGCTCTCCCAAGAAACTTCCTCTCCGAATCTGATACTTCTTTGTCCATCCATCTTTAAAATGCCTATGGAATGATTCTGTTGTACCTTCAGAAATGAAATTCATAGGCATGGATTTTCTCACACGGCAACTTTATATACAAAGATGAGAATAGCAGAAAGGTCATTTCCAAAGAAAGTGACATTTATTCTGCATTCACTGAAAAGCCAAAAGAGTTTTCTCATTCACCCATACCAACTGAGCCCTGCTGTCTCCTTCGGAAGAGGTGAAAGAGATTTTTCTTCTATCTGCTCTTTCATCTACCGTTCGGGCTCAAGACCTATTCAGGCAAAATGGTTTCTTTCAAGGGTGAGCCTGCTGGTCTCATCACAGTCTGTTTTTGTCTTTGCTTCAAGCTTGTTTGCCAGCTTTTATTTACTTCATTTAAGACCAGTAAGCAAATGCCCTGCCTCTCCTGAAATTTCCAAATTAGTTTCCTACGGATGTTACCCTCCACTGCCTTCAGTTATAGGGTGATGCATTAGCTATGCATATTGTATATATGCATGTCAAGCAGATCTTTTTGTAAGACAGACAGCCAGCCCTCGGTGATTGGAGCTAATGGGGGGCAAGGATAAAGCCGGCAAATGAAATCCGTAAATAATGCCCAAATTTCCTTTTAGCCAAGATTTTGGATCTCCTCCCCAATGTCTTTCCCTAGTGTAAAAAAAAAAAAAAAAAAAAAAAAAAAAAGAGATTGATTGTAGTATAATTTCTTTTTTCCTAACCCACTCCCAGTTAGTTCTTCTTCCTCTGAGATTGTCTCCCCTCTACTCTGTAGACATCTTGTTTCCATCTATTTGTTTCAACCTTGTCCCATCTATTAAAATATAAGCTCCTTGAAGGCAGGTACTGTTTTGCCTTTCTTTGTATCCTTAGCACTTAGCATAGTACTTGGCAAATGCTCCTTCATTTACTAAAGATCTCTCTCCCCACACCCTTTTCCTTCATCCATTGGGAAAAGGTCCAATGAGATTGGGATCAGTAGATCTTAGAAATGGAGATCTTAGAAAAGAGACTAGCAGGAGCAGTAAGAAAACTATGCAATTCCTGTATTATAATTTGTCTCTAGTTAAACAGATGTCTATTGCCTTACTTCAAGGTAGAACTGAAATTACATTAACATGTTGTATTGATTACCTTTTTTCCTTTTTGGAGAATGTATGATAATAGCCTGGTATAATCCTTGGAATCCTATCTTAAACCCTTCCACTTTCTACTCTTAATTGCTGAGAAGATGGAGGGTGTAATGGAAAGAACACTGGCTACAGCCTCATCTTGAAGCAACTGTGATATGTTAAGCAAATCAGTTCACTTATTTTTGAGAATGACAATGTGGAGTAATAAAGAGATCTCTAACCTCAAAACCAGGAGAGACCTGAGTTCAAGACTTGTCTCAGACATATACTATTTATATGATCCTAATGAAATCATTTAACCTCTAGCAATTTTGGGCAACTCTCTAAGTTACAAAGCAAGTACTGAGGTATAATGGTAGGGGAACTTTGCTCACCTAGGAATTCTCTATCGCCAATAAAATTGTAGGGTCTATAATTTTGTAATGTTTCCTCCTTTGAAACGGAGAGGCTTGATGTTTCTGATAAAGGTTTCACCTCTAAAATATATAGAGAACTGAATCAAATTTATTAGAATGCAAGGTATTCTCTAATTAATTAATAAATAAATTCTCTAAAAAATAAATAAAAAATTAATAAATAATTAATAGAGAAATAATTCTCTAATTAATAAAAATTTGGCCAAATGATATAAAACACAATTTTTAGATGAAAAAAAAAAAAAAGCAAAGCTATCTATAGACATGTGTATCTCCCATAAATTTCAATTATTTTGCTGTAAGAAAAAAAAGCTGCTATAAATATTTTAGTACAAACATATCCTTTTCCTTAAAAAATCTCTTTGTGCTGCTCATCATTTTGGAATGGCTAAACAAGTTGTGGTATATTATTGTAATGGAACATAATTGTGCTATTAAAAAAGGACAAACAAGATAGTTTCAAAAAAAACTTGGAAAAAATTACATGAACTGATTCATAGTGAAGTGAGCAGAACCAAGAGAACACTCTACTTAATAACAGCAATATTGTGTGATGATCAACTGTAAACAACTTAGCTACTCTCAGCAATACAATGAACAAGATAATTCTAAAGAGCTCATGGTGAAAAATGCTATATGCCTTCAGTTCTTAATAAAAAACTATTTTTCATGTTCTTTATTTTTGTCTCTTTCTTATGGAATGATTAAATAAAAATGTTTTTCATGACTGCACACGCAAAAATTTATATCAAATTGCTTGCTGATCCCGGGAAGGTTTAGGGGAGACAGGTAGAAAAATAATTTGGAACTCAAATTAAAAAAAAAAGGATGAAAATAAAAGGCTTGGAATAGCTTTTAAGGTCTTTTTTAGCTGAATCTACAATTCATATATTCTTATTTAAAGAGGCTCTTTTCTCTCCCTTTAGCTTCTGTGGCTAGCAAATGAGTCTTTTCTAGTGACCAGTTAAACACCAAGTAGATCTTAGAAATCATCTCAATCAGGGCTTAAGTTATATATTTTTCATGAACCTTTTGGGAGTCTGATTAAGCCTAGACACTTTCTCAGAATAACATTTTTAAACAATTCAAAGAAATGATAAATTTCAACTAGAATTAATAAAAATTAAAATGCTATTTTCTCCCATCCAGATTCATAAACCCCTTGATCTGTGTCCACTTCTTGGAGATCTATAGAGACCAGATTAAGAAGCACTGATCTAGACTCACTTGCTTCCTATTGCAGAAATCCCATCTATGATAATCTCACCATATCATCATGAATCTTTTAACACTTCATAAACACTGATCTTGATAGAGAGCAGCTGGCTTGGGGAGCCCAACATTTTATTATGTGAACTGCTTTCCATTACTTTAAATGGAAATCTGCCTGCCTCTAACTTCATATCTCTTGGTCCTGGTCCTCACTTGTGGAGTTCCTTTTTTTTTTTTTTTCTGATGCAAAAACATTGCCCACATTTTTCCCTTAAAGGCTCAAGTTCAGATCTGGGTTCTCAGTTACCTCACTTCTGAACCAGACCCTAGAAGTGTGTCCCCTAGAGGTGAATGTGGGAAGAAGGAGCCATTTAATTAGGTGGATTTTCATTACACATTTGCCTATATCATTTACTTTATCCCTACTCCCAAATCCTTAAAATCCACAAAAAAGATACATTTGAACAAACTATAGGTACCTATTAGATTTTAATTTTTACTCAGGGCTCTTATAAATCTATAAACATATACATGTATATTATAAATATTCACATATTTTGATTTTGTATCTTTCCACATTAATATGATTTGACATAGAGGAAAAGGAATTGGAGTAGAAATCTGATGGATTAGAAAGCAAGGACCTTCAATGAGCACCTCATGCATGGTATTGGGTCTCAGCCATTACTGAGCCCCTCTGCCAAAGACCCATGAAACTCTCAAACTCCCCTCCAACCCTGGACTTGAGTGAATCCTTTAGTATCTGGGAGCAAAACTAGGTGGATCTCAAGTGAGGGATTCTACAATTCCCTTCACTTTCTTAGGATCTCTAAAGATTTAACACTATTTTCTACATCCAGGCTTCTCAAATATGACCTTGGAGTTGGAGAGCCAACCCTACAAGCTACACATTCATAGAAAAGCAGACCTGTCTCTGTGTTACATGACATCAAAAATGTAAGGGAACTGATTCAAGCAGAGTCTGGCCTCTAGAAATGGCCAGATAAGGAATCTTCCCCACCCAACTGCCTTCTTGGGAAGGACCATCCAGAAGTTAGTCTCTAGGTTACAGTGGTTCTCAAACTTTTGTTTTCAGTATCTTTATTCTATTAAAAATGATTGAGGATCTCTCCAAAGCGTTTTTGTTTATCTGGATTATATTTATAGACTTTACCATATTGGAAATAAAAACTATTTTTGAATTTGTAGACCCTCTAAAAGGGTTTCAGAGATCCCCAGGATTCTCTAAACCATACTTTGAGAACTATTGCATCTAGGAGTACAGTCATACCCTCCTTAAGTCCTCAAGCTCACCTGGGGCTCAGCTTCTCTATTCATACATAAACTACTCTCAAAAGGCAACTGGGTGCTGCTAATTCTACAATTCATCAGCAAGGATAATTCTATTTCCTGTTCCTTAAGTAGCCATGCTAAACTGTGATTTTCCAATTCAGATGGCACTACAATTACTTGATAGATAATTCAACTGTTTCCTACAGCTCTGTTGGGTTCCTTTAACTATATCCTAACATCATGACAGTGAAGTTGTTTAGAAGGCAAATGGCAGCAGCTCAGGGAAAGAGTCTAAGAGATGTTTAGGGGTTTAGGCTGACTGGTGGTTGGGTAGAGAGGGTCCAGTTTGGGGGGAAGGGAAAATAGAGGAGATGCTCTTTAAGCAGGAAGAGTAGGAGGACTGGGGATATAAAAGCCATTAGAGCAAGGATCATATTAGTTCATATCCTTATTCTCCCTCCTACTCTGGTCTGTTGATGGTAGATTCTTATCATCCAGTCCACAGGCAGTTACTAGCCACCCATTACACATTACACACTAAACCTTAGAGACAGAAAGACAAAAACTGCTCAAAATTATTTGTTGACTGGAATTGGAAGAGATGACAGAACATCAAGGTCCTCTGTAGGAAGGAGGTCAATGGTACCTAACTGGAGTCAGGTAAGCAGACGTGCTGCTGTTGTGTTCAGTGCCATGGGAGGTCAATGACAATTGCTGAAAATTCTTTTTTAGGGAGTTTCCACTGAGAATTTAAATGCTTTAGTTGGGCACCCAGTTGCTCCTGGCTAGGATCTGCGGTTAAAGGGTCTGTTTGCCCCAATATAAAAGGGATCATGTCTAGTGAAAGGCCTCAGATTTTGCTAGAGCTAGATCTTCAGTTATCTCATGCCAAATGTATGGGCCCTGAGATGTCTTCAGGGAAGGTGAGGAGCTCCCCAAGCGTCTGACTCCGTTCAGTTTTCTTAAATCTCCCATTACTGAGTTTATGCTCCATTGGGGGCCTTGAGACAGGCAGCTTGCTCTGGTGCCCAACATCCTTTTAATTGACTCCAAAATGTGCACTTCTAGGACATCAGAGACACCCATCTTCAAATATAAGTACAAAGGTATCTATCTAAGCATTGATTTTTCTTTTTAAATTTACCATTATGTGTAACTTCTCTCCTCCACAGTGAATAATGAATGAAGATCTGGTTATTCTTCAGTCTGCCCGCTTGTGAATGATCCTTTTTTTTTCTTCAAGGGAATAGTTCTATCCAAGAAACTTTCAGTTCAGTTTAGAAATGGAAAAATTTAGCAGAAACAGTGAGACCATGTTGTTCAAGGGCGGAATTGAAATAGCAAACACTGAAATAATCAGAGAATTAGCCCAATCATTATGCTATTACCTTCTAGACATGAACCAGGCTGCAGCTACTTTCAAGTTCTTTATATTTTAAGACCTGTAAATGTCAGAGCTCACTAATTTCTTTGGCTTTCAATAAATGCCAGTGACTTTGAGAATTGCTCTCTTTTCCCCCTTATCTGGCAAAAGTGCAAGTTTAAAGGGTATCCAAGAGCACAGGAATTGCAAAGATGACCCATTCTTTCCTCACTGGAAAATGGAGGGTATTGGAGTCAATCAGTCACTTATTGTGCAATTTTTTTTGAGTACCTCTTGTGTATAGATCATTTAACCAGGCACAGGATAGAGTGACAAAGGGACAAAGAATATCTCTTCCTTTATTGTCAAGACCTTATTAATAAGAGAAGAAAAAATAGCTACCCGGTAAAAGCCCTATGGGACTGGAACCACTGTGGAGTGAGACACAGCATATAATTAAGTTCTCCAGGTAACTTCAAGTTATCTTCGTTAAGCATCAGCCTTGATAGCCACCTTTCTGACACACATCTTGAGTACTTTCATGCCCTCTGTTTTATACTGGCAAGATTCTAGTCATAGCAAGTGGAAGAAAACTAGCACCATGTCAGGATTCGCCAATGAGGGTGGACTTAGCAGTCCCTTTCGAGATCAACTGTGCTCTCCTTTGCCTATGGCTTAAGCCCATGTGTTCTTTTTTCCTCTTTAATTGAATTATGCCTACATGGATGGTAATTTGCAATAGTCCTTCATTCTTGAAGAGTCCCAAAATGATCTCACTGTACTAGAATCAAGTTATAGAATGTCCACCCTGGTGGACACAAACAAACCCTAAGAACATTTGGGAGCTTGTCTAAGTTTGCACATATTGAATTTCTTCTGTACTATCCCAATTCTGTTTTTCTCAGAGAGCCCAGCACCTTCTCTGAGGAGGGCACACCATGCTGGGCAATCTTTTTTCCAGTGTCTCCCATGTCATACAATCCATTCTAAAGTTCCTAAGAGAGACCTTGAGAGTGTCTGTGTATCATTTTTTTTCTGATCCCTGATTGCCATGTGTGAGTTCTCCATAAAATAGTCTTTTTTTGGTAAACATATGTTTGCATTCAAACACCATGGCCAACCCAATGGAGTCATGCTCTCTGCAATAGAGTTTAAAACCTTGGCAGTTTATTTTGAGAAAGGATTGCAGGGGGCAACTAGATTGTGCAGTGGATAGAGCACCAGCCCTGAGTTCAAATCTAGCCTCAGACACTAAACATTTACTAGCCATGTGACCTTGAGCAAGTCACTTAACCTCAATTAGCCTTGTAAAAACAAACAAACAAAAAAACCAGAGAAAGGACTTCAGTGATTTGTATCTTATCCTGTCTGGTCATCTTCAGAATCTTCTTAAGACAATTCACATGGAAGCAATTCCATTTCCTGGCTTAGTGCTAGTAGACCCTCCAGATTTTACAGCCATACAACAAGGAGGTCAGCACAATGGCTCTGTAGACCTCCAGTTGGGGAGTCAGTCTAGTACCTCTTCTTTCCCAAGCTTTTCTTCAGAACTTTCCAAACTCTGGCAATGTGGCAACCTCATCATCAATGTGGACATCCCTGGAAAGTGTACTGCCAAGGTTAATAAACTTCTCCACAGCATTCAAAATTTCTGCACTTGTTGTAGCCATTGGTTTCACCTTTGGATGATGGGGTACCGGCTGATGGATTATCTGTATTTCACGGTGTTGATTGTTAAGCCAAAATTAACCCATGAGCAGAGACTCTGTCTGTGCTTTGTTGTGTTTCAGCTTTGGAGGCTGCATTTAGTCTAAAAATTATACACTGACCCTTCTTATACTTTAGTTTGGTCTTGTAGCCTTTTCAGGTTGGAGAATTTACCATCGTGAGGTAGCCGAAAGGTTTGATGTGTTTGCCTTGGGTTTGATTCAGTCTCCCAGAGTGCAAACTTCCTTGTCTAGACAGGTGTGTAGTATAGTAGCACCGCATTTGTAGACAGCACAGGTCTGATTCTAATTTCCTATTACTTTATATGCATTTGGAGGGAGTGGCTAGCTCAGATCCTTACTTATCTTTTCTGCATTTTCCAATGGGAATTGATGAGGGAAATGCTGAGAGTATTTCTTTTTTCCTGATTCTGAACTTGCCTTTTTAGATCCTTTTTGCTATATAACTACTTGATTTGGGCACAGCACCTAGGCTGGACCTTAGCAGAACTGATTTGCTTGTAAAATCAGGTGGGGGTCCTTTCAGAAATAGGTCAGCAATCCTGCCCATCAGCTAAAGTCTGTGAGGTCCTGAACTCATCTCTTTTACTGAGTTAAAGAGGAGGTTGAGAAGGGAGGGGACCAGGAGAGCAGTAGGGATCTCCCCAATGTAGATGTAAACTAGGGTTGCATCAGACACAGGAAAGTTTTCTGAAAATGGAGAGAAGAGGAAAGGACATCCATAAGAACCATGAAGGGGAGGGCATTTCTTTGAACTGAGGTGCTCATCTATAGTTACAGGCAAGCTACTCGAGCCTTCCATCCATCACCCAATAAATATGTATTTATTAAGCGCCTACAATTTACTAGGCTCTAGGGATACAAGTAGTGAGAAAGAAACCATGAATCAGAGTTGATTTAATGACTACCCCTTTGAACCTTAATCAAACATCACAGCACACATCCTTAATTAGTTTATACAGATGCTTAGCCTTCTGGGCAACCCGTAGCATAATAATAAAAAAAAGATATTGGTCTTGGAATTAAAATATTTAAGACTGACTATATATATTAAAGCTTATATATGAGATGTGGGTGTGTATGTATAAAAGCTTCAATAGCTTAAGAATGCACTAAGACTTTTGGGACATGTTATATTTTTGAATTATGACCCTGGCTAACTAGGTAACCCAGACAAGTCAATTCACTATTCCGAGCTTCAGTTGTTGTTTCCCTCATCTTTAAATTGCATGAAATAATATTTGAACTATTTCTATAATAGACATTTTGTGAAGAAAATTTCCTTTAAATGCTAAAGTGCTATATGAATATTGTAATTATAATGAACATACTGTGTTCCAGTGCAGTGATGGATAGGGGGGTGGGTTTGGGAAGTATTTAAAGCTGAAATTCTTAGCTTGGATGTGTGTGGGGGTGGATGAATTTTTTAAAATGCATTTTTATGTTGTTTTTGCTTCTAAATTATTTTCCTCCTTCCTTCCCCTTTCCCACCCATTGAGAAGGTGAAAACTTTGGTCAGTATATTTAACATAATTCATTTCCCTCGTAATCCTACGTGTTTGATTTTGTGCACGTAAAAACATAATTCTGAGACAGGGTCCGTTGACTTCATCAGCCTGCCAAGGAGTCTATGACACACACCTGTACAAACAAAGGCAAAGAAACCCAGGTGTGAAGTAATTTATGTAAAGCCAAATGGCTTCTGATTTCTCGCCTTCTGGGGTTCTTGGCTGTTGTTTTTTAGTCATTTCAGTCACGTCCAATTCCTCAATACCTCATCTGGGTTTTCTAGGCAGAGAAACTGGAGTGGTTGGCCATTTCCTTCTCTGGCTCCTTTTACAGATGAGGAAACTGAGGCACACCAAATTAAATGACTTGCCCAGGTCACACAGCTAGTAAATATTTGAACCTGGATTTGAATACAGGAAGATAAGTCTTCCCGATTCCAGGCCTGGTACTCTATCCATGCCCAACCATGTTGCTTATCAGAGGTTCTTATATATCCTTTTTATTTTTTTTCTTTATTTTTCTTTCCTTCTGTCAAGTGTTGTTTCTGGATGCTGTAAGAGTTCAACCTTAAGCTATAACCAGACCTTCCTTTGGGAGAATAAGCTAGATCACTGAATTCACTAAAATTGTATGTTAAATAAGAGTAAATTAACTCAGAACTTGACAGATCCTTTAATGAATAAACTTGGTGAGCTTTCATGCATGGCTTATGAAACATTTACTCTGGATGCTCAGCCTATTCTCCTAAATCCCTCATTTTCCCTTTTCTTTGCTTAATCCCAAGATTTTAAAATATGTTACAAGAGTGGAGAATTCCAGATAAATTTCTGCTCAGATGAATGATAGATTTTGCTTCTGAGGGCAGACATAGAGAAACCTGTGTATTCTCACATATAAATATCTCTCTCTCTATTTCTATGTACATGTATATCTATATATCCACATACAACTGGATATATGGATATACATAGATGTATTTTGCACACGTGCATAGATGGCTAAACACAAAATAATGACATTTGTGCATAAATAAGAAGCATGAAGGAGATAGAAAAAAAGCTAATTACTGAACCAGTATGTGCTGGGGATGAAGTGGAATATGATTAGGAAATCATTAGGGAGAAGTGTGAGTTCACAGCTCACGAGTTAAGACAAGAGGAAGTATGAAAAGTGAAGATGATGGGGGAAGGAGAGTGTCCATGCCGTTAGATTGAAGGCATTAATTACGCCATGAAAAATAAATGCACTTCACAGAACTAACAGTGATTTTCTCTTGGGAGGGAAACAGGACTTGGTTTGGGCTAGAAAGGCCTATGCTTTCTCCTCTCTTTTCTGATGGAGTCATAATTAGGCAAGGGCCACTGGCACACGGGAAGCATTTTTAGTCCTTAAATAGCACATGAATAACTGAGATTAGCAGCCAGGTGGCAAAAATAATTAGCCAAAATAAGAAGTTACCAAGATGGCAACCTCCTCCCCAACCCCCAAACCTAGGGAATCCCCTCTGGGTCTGATCCAGGTCCATTTCCCATCTTCTCTTTTCTGGGATGAACCTCCTACATCAAGTCTTCTGTTTCTTCCCAATCCAAAAAATTGGGTGGATGTTAAATTTCCCATCGCCAAGCCCAGGTTGACTGGTTGCTGCTTCCAGCGTTGCCTTCTCCTTATTTTCTTGGTGGTCAGTTCATTTGACCTTTCCACTCTGCTTCAATGCAAAAGAAGATGCAAAGTTTGGACATTGTGCTTTGTAAAACTCGGATGAAATCCAACCCATCATGCTTTGTGCCGATGCTGCAGAAGAAATACCACGTCCGGATCCGGAATCTTTACGGGCCAAGGTGGGGGAATACGGGGTCTCTCGCCTTCCCCGGTGGACCCGGCAGCTTCACTTTAGCATCCCACCTCCGGTGAACAGCACCTGCCTCCTCCCTCCCACGGCACAGTCATGATTAATGAGGTTGGGTTTGAAAGGGCTTTGAGTTCCTTGGAAAGAAGGTCCTGTGTAGATATATTGTAGGAAGAATGGATTCTTAGCATCAGATAAAACACCTAATTTTCCTGAGTCAATGTGGTAGCTCCCTGGGAAATTCTATAATGAATAACAACTACCTCCTAACTCCTGCAGTATTGTGACACACGCTGGTGTTTTGTAGATGAGAGAATTTTAATGTCACCATTGTGCCAACGTTCCTTTGTTCCCCCTCAGACCATCATGATTCCATTCATTGATCAATTAAAATGGGTGCAGTTACTTGGATAACATTTTGCAGTACGAGTTGCTTTCCATCCATAATACTGTGAATTGAGTATATTTCTTCCAAATTTATAAAATAAAAGAGAAAAAAATGGAAAGAGAGGGGGAGTCGAATTAGTCCTTCAGGTGCAAATGACTCATTAGTATATCAGTACTTACCTTCATCACATATCCCTGATGCTGCCTTCCATTTCACAGCAGGCCCTATGCCGTTCTCCTATCCCACCAGGAATTCAATCTGTTAGATGTTAACAAAACTGATTTATTTTTATTTTGTGTTTCAGACTTCTGTCTTATGGGCAACTCCAACTTACAGCTCTGATTTAGAAGTAATTTGCCACATTAGACATACAAGTCATATGTCTAGAATTTACAGCCACACATGATGGCTAACAGAATTTTATTTTTATTTTGTGTTTCAGACTTCTGTCTTATGGGCAACTTGTAATGCTCTGGTTAGCTTTCTGGAGGTCTTGGGACCAACCTTGTTTTCAGCAGAGTAATCACCATGAAAATAGCCAGGAATAAAGTCCAAAAGTCTTTATTGTCTCCTTCACAGTCTGTCTCCTTGCCTAGGGCCCGGGTTAGCTTTCTGGAGGCCCTCCGGAATGAGTCTTGGTTTCCTGCTCTTTATAGCCAACTCCAACTTATAGTCCTGATTTAGAAGCGATTTGCCGCATTAGACATACAAGTCATATGTCTAGGATTTACAGCCACAGAATTTTATTTTTATTTTGTGTTTCAGACTTCTGTCTGATGGGCAACTCCAACTTACTGCTCTGATTTAGAAGTAATTTGCCACATTAGACATACAAGTCATATGTCTAGAATTTACAGCCACACATGATGGCTAACAGAATTTTATTTTTATTTTGTGTTTCAGACTTCTGTCTTATGGGCAACTCCAACTTACAGCTCTGATTTAGAATAATTTGCCACGTTAGATATACAAGTCATATGTCTACGATTTACAGCCACAGATGATGACTAACAAAATTTTATTTCTATTTTTTGTGTTTCAGATTTCTGTCTTATGGGCAACTGTAATGCTCTGGTTAGCTTTCTGGAGGTCTTGGGACCAACCTTGTTTTCAGCAGAGTAATCACCATGAAAATAGCCAGGGATAAAGTCCAAAAGTCTTTATTGTCTCCTTCACAGTCTGTCTCCTTGCCTAGGGCCCAGGTTAGCTTTCTGGAGGCCCTCCGGAATGAGTCTTGGTTTCCTGCTCTTTATAGCCAACTCCAACTTATAGTCCTGATTTAGAAGCGATTTGCCGCATTAGACATACAAGTCATATGTCTAGGATTTACAGCCACAGAATTTTATTTTTATTTTGTGTTTCAGACTTCTGTCTGATGGGCAACTCCAACTTACTGCTCTGATTTAGAGGTAATTTGCCACATTAGACATACAAGTCTAGGATTTACAGCCACACATGATGGCTAACAGAATTTTCTATTTGTCCAACAGATTGGAGTCCCACTTGCAATGTCATCCATTTGAGAGTATTCCACTTTCGTCTTCTGGAGAGATGTCGATTATCTCTTGTTCTTCTCTATCCTCTTTTAAACTACATTTTATACTTAATGCTTCCTTTGCCTAATTCTTTTCTTATTCACTAAACAAACGCTTATTAAATACCTATTACACATAAGAAACTATTGGATACTAGAAATACAAAAATAAAACCAATAGTCTCTGACCTAATAGAACATATATTCTCCTTGTGGGGGAAGAGGAACAGGAGAAAGAGAAAAATATATCCTGGGAAAAGAAATACAGTATTTCCTTAAAGTAGTAACAAGAAAGAAATTTCTGAGAAGAGCACTAACTGGTGGAATCAGTTAAAAATGGCTTCCCATCTTCGAACTGAAGGGAGTATTGACTAATTATGAAGGAAGAAGAGCATTTTAGGCATGAAAAGGATCCATGGAAAGGCATGGGCATGCAAGCTAAAATATACAGGGCAGAGAATAGGTTGTTAACATGGTTAAATATGAAATCCATAAGAGGAAATAATATGAAATAAGCCTAGAAAAATAGATTTTTACAAAAAAAATGTATTATTATGTAGTTTGAGGTGAGTCAGTCTTAGATATAATTATGGAATAGTAAGAGATTATTTCCTGCAATTCAATTCAATAAACAATTATTATATTCAAGGTAATGGAGTAGGTGCTAGGGAATGCTAAAACAATTTTAAATGACAAAGAACTTGTGTTTTCTCTCAGGTATTTTGGAGGGACAAATATGGGGGATTTGTGAGAAAACTTTAGATCTCCATCATTCTGGGTATTCCCCTTTCATCCAACTCTATAGTCCCCACCTAACTGCCCCCTGCTTTACCCAAGGTTCTACCATTTCTAGGCAGAGTCCCCATTCTCCATAAGATTTCTTTCTCTTCCCAGATTTGTTTGGTCTATCATTTATTCCCAGAGTTCCCTTCTTCCTGTTCTCGAATTTGCAAATTCCACCTCTACTCCCCTTAGAAAACTCACTTTCATTTTAAAAGGAGCCTTATTCAACACTTAGAAACCTAAAGAATTGTGGGGATTTTAGAAAGACTTATATAGAACAGCTCTCAGGGAAAGGGATCCTTGGCTATCCTAAAAAGTTACATGGAATAGGTGGCCACCATGATTCTATCAACCTTTAAAACAGAAATTATAGATCTTGCTACCATTACTCATTCATATACCACAATCGCCTTCCTAGATCCCATCCCCTAGTAAGGAATGAGTCAGGAGGGAGCTATCCCTCATTCATTCCTCCTAAGACATTATATTTCTCCTAGAACACTGAGACTTTGATCTATTAAATCTGTGATTCTTCCTCCATCAATGCAGATTGTCACCTGTCTATACTTTCTCAACATGACTATCATTTGTCATCTTTTTCACTATTTGTCACTTTTTCACTCTTTCTACCACCTCATCAGGTGGTAGAGGGTGGTGGGAATGTCACTGAGCATCTCCCTCTAAGGCTCAAAAGAGGAATTAAAATGCCCACACATATAAGCATATGAACACATTTTCAATATGCAAATTTATATAAGCTTCATGTTATATTTTTCTCTTTCTAGACTTACCCTAACCTTCTTGTAAACTTCCAATTTATACTGTGGTTATACGTGCATAGAGCTCTGACCCTGGAGTTAGGAAGATCTGAATTGAAATCTAGCCTCAGATCCTACCTGGGGGAACCACCACCTGCCTCATTTTCCTCAACTGAAAATAACAATAATGATGATGATAATAATAATACCTAATTTATTATAATGATCGAACAAGAAAATATCTGTCAAGCACTTTGTAAATATTAAGCCCCAAACGAAAGTCAGCCATTATTCCTGTTGAGGGATCAGAACATTTCCACCTTCCGATGGGCCAGACAGAGTGAAGATCTTTGCTCTCCCGAACACGTTCCATGGGGCCAGGAGTGTCTGCAGCTACTGCCCTTTATATAAAGCAGGACACCAGCCCAGATCAGTCACATGTCCCCCAGTCTAATTTTCACTTCAGATGTGATTTAAAATAGACATGATTTGTGCCCCTGGTGAGCTTTTCTTTCTTGCCTCTGATTCCCTCCCTTCCTGTTAGCCTTTTAGGACTCGGGCTTATCCAATTTACATCTACCCTTCAAGCGATTGCATTTGGTACAGATTTGGATTTTTATCTCTAATTTGATCTCAGGCTAATGCTGGATCTTTTTTCGACAGCTCTGAAATATATTTCTTTGTGTGCACACAAACACTTACCACCCATATCTAAGGAGAGAGATAGGGGGTTTGCCCTCCCTGAGAATGCAGATGCATTTTCCATGTGACACATTGCTGGAGCAAAGGGGGCTTTTAAAGAGAAGCTACTCGGTGCCTGAGCTAGATGTGGTGATTTGGCTTGGGGATTATTCATCTATCTGATCGAACTCCAGACATAACTATGATTTCCTAAATAGGCTGTTCTCTTTGTAGCTCACAGATTTCTCCGTTATCTGATGCCATAGCACTTTGTTTTCATTATTATTATTACAATTATTATGTACAATATAAAATGCACAGAGTACATTTATACCTCGATTCACAATGTATTATATTATATCTCATCCTGTACTATGCAGTAAACTCCTGAAAGACAGAGATTGTTTTATTTAGCTTTCAAGGAAGCTGTAGTCCAATGGAAAGACCATTGACTCTGTTCCTTTGAGGTTGTGACCTTGGAAAAAAATCACTTTAAACATTCTAGGCCTGTTTCCTCATCTGAAAAATGAGGGGTCAGGGCTAAATCTCTAAAGTTCCATCCAGCTCAAAAGCCTTTTTAATCTGGTGATTTTCCAGTGTCTAATACTGTTCATTGCATATGGTAACCAGTTTACAAATATTTATATTGAATGAGTGAATGTTGAATCAGAAAGACAAGATGAAGGGCACATATGTCCATGATTCTATTCCTGTTGCTTTTCTCCCCCACCATTCCTTTCTCCTTCAGAATCTGCTTTTTGTTTGTTTTAAATGAACTCTGACTTTGGCTCCAGGGAAATGTTTATATCCTCAAAGCTTAGCATTATGGGAGGCAGTTAGTGTTATGGGGAGCCATTAGCAAGTTGGAGAGCCGTTAGTGTTGGCGAAGCAGTAGGAGGCAGTAGGAGTGACTATAATGGATGAGGTGTGGCCAGGAAAGAGAAGGAGAAGGAAAACGTCCTTGGCAGTTGAGGATGTGCAGAGTTCTAAAGCATCTGAAGGGCTGACTGGAAAGAGACAGATCTGCCGGTTGCATAGTCATGCGTGGGGTAATAATCAAAGCAAAAAGTCTTGGGGTGGGGCGGCTTATCAAAAGACCAGAAGAGCTCAAAGCAATATCCCAGAGTCTCAGTTCTGCATTTGATTAAAATTCTAATTATCCAAAATGAAAGAAGCTGGAATCCAGGATTTTCTTATTAACATCTTCCAGCAAACTTTGGGTCCTTTCTAAATTTCCAGTATGTTCTGACCTATTCTGGAGTTGCAGAAAAGAAGAATGACATAGGAAACATAGTCCAGGATCTGAAGTCAAGAAATCTGATTTGAATTGTCTTTGAAAATTATGAGATGTGGGTGACCTTTGGCAACATTAATAACCCCTGTAGTATCTGTTTTATGGGGTTAATGGGAGGTTCAAAGGGGGTAAAGTATGAAAAATAAATGTAAATTTCAGCTCTTGATAGCATGTAGAATTTTTTTATGCTGCTGGACTTGGGGGTCTCATTGGGTAACCCTATATAATAAAGCTAAACTCAATTTCCAAGAGTTTTACTCAGAGACATTCTGCCTAGACATTTATTTTTCCTTTGGTATCATGGAAATGTTCTACAAATTTAGCTCCTGATTAGAAAACGTCTTACACTGGGAAATTTCAGCAATGAAATTTTAGTAATAAGCCAAATGTGTGTCTGTTTGAGGTTGAATGAAATTTAGATGAAGAGTCTAGGATTATCAAAAAGAATAAGGCAACTTGAAGTTTCTGTACCATCCAGGTCAATAGAATAGATTTTTTTTCATTTTTTTATTTTAGTGGCAACACATAATTTCGCTTGCTTCTTGTTTTTTTGTTCCCTCTCTTGCCTGTGTTGAGAAACTTTCAAGAGCAGATCTCTCCATCATTAAACCTCTAGTGATCTGTTTATTTCTATACTATGTATTATGAATGTAAAGGTGATTGTCTGCTCTTATATAAATGTAAAGGTGATTATCTGCTCTTATATAAATGTAAAGGTGATTATCTGTTCTTGTGGAAAATAATAATCTATCAAATGGCTTTATATTAAACATTTAGTGATGGTGTCTAGGTAGAATGTCCTAAAACTCTTATTGCAAAGGCAGAGGAACCAAAGCAATATGACTTCAAGGAAATTGTCTTTATTCCACAATAATCACTCCCTTCTCCAAACTCTTGGTACCTACTGTCCCTGTTCTCATTGCACAATTAATCATGTCCTGCCTTGTGCCATTTCTTGGCATAGTCTTGAATTGTGATTTTACTTTCCATGTATTTATTTCTCTTCTCCTCCAGTAGAGTAGAAGTTCTAGGAGAGTAGAGACCACGGTTTGTCCTATTTTAGATCCATACAACAGTAAGAAAATTGCCTCATTCTTTGCTTAGTAATCAAGTTTACTTAAAAAGAGGAGTGGGATTTCAAATGGATGCTTTTTTCTGTATCTATCATAAGAGCTTACTACTCAGCTTTGCCCATTTGGTCCTTAAGGCCTCCATTTTAATTCAAAACTCACTTTAGGATGGAGTATTGGAAAGGAACATAATCCTATATTTTAAAGATAAATATTCTCTTTTCATAGATCTGAAGGAGGAAAAAATTGGGTTCAGCAGAAGAAAGGCTAGAAAGAAACACAGAGAAGCAGGACAATTGTGAAAGTATTGCCTGAACTTATTAATTAAAAAAAAACAACTTTAAAAGAGCTGTACATAAAAGGGATCTCTAGCTTTATACACGATTTTCTTTTTTTTCTGTCATGTGAAATATACACATGTGGAAATGTAGTTTACATTTGCCCTTTTTAAGTTCAGAATTTTTAAAAAATCCCAACTTAAGTCCTGACTCTGATATAAAGCAGGTGTGGGACTAAAAGAAAATCACTTTATATTTCTGTGATCCAGGCAAAAATCTAAGACTATAAATTTGGAATGAGTTGTCTATTCCTATCAATGGAGAACTGAGTTCCCTGTATCAATGAAATTTAAGTTCTGGACCCCCCCTCCCCAAAGTTTTACTGTTAAATTTTTGCCTTTCCCCAATTTCATATGAGGGAGAGTTGGAGGAAAAGGTAGACCACGGCATGGATTTATGGCTTACACATGCCCTAACTACAGTACAGAAGAATAAGTCATTCCATTGTGCTAATGATTGGGGAATTAAGAAGCTTCTTAATGGAAATTGACAGGATTCACTGTAATAGCTCAGAAGATTGTGCTATGGTCCATAGTACCCTGCCAACAGTCCCAAGATTTAGGATTCCCCGAACGCTCGTTAACATCTCAGACCATAAGGTCTCCAAAGGAGTCATTAATGGTCCACCATGTTATAATCTGGGGATAATGATTGCGTGACATCCATATCTATTGAGCTAATAATGCTTCCTTATAGATGGCTGTGATGTCAGCAGAAGAAAGAAAAAAAACTAATATTCATTATAACAATCTTTAGTTTCTAATATGTCACAGTGTCTGAATCATAGTGAAATTATTTCAGGAAGGCTGGTTCAATAGATACATTGTGTTTAATGCTCTTTAGTTTAAAAAAGAATCAAATTCAATCCCAATTCTACATTTAGCACTGCTGTTACATCCCCCTTTATTGCTGCATATCTGTAAGATAAGATTAGTATTATTCTAATACTCCTGAAATACTGAGTATTAATGAAATAGAGAACCTATTGGCAGAAAACTCTGGATCGGGTCCTAGGATATTCTTAATTTATATCTCCATCCACCCCTAAAAGGGGAGAGGGAGTATCACCCAAAACTAGAGGAAGGAGAGCCTCGCCTTTCTTTCAAATTACAGGCAATCAAATGACATTATTGTGCCAGAGCCATAACTTTGAGTATATCTTGCTCTTGTGATTCCTAAAAGAAAGAAAGCATGGACTGGAGCAGAACCAGGGATAATAATCCTGGATGTGGCTGAGAGTGTCACATGTACTGTAGGCAAACTTTAAATATATTTATGAGTTTAAAAACAGTCTATGGAAATTGGAAATGCGAATTCTACCCACCCCCCCAAAAAATTAACTTGGCTTGAGCTTCATGAATTTAATATCACCTCAAAAGGAGTAATGAATATTGACTGGTAGCCATATCTTCTTTCCAATAGTTCCAGACATTCATCTCCATATTCTTTTTTGGCTGAATCATCAGATCGTAGATTAAGAACCGAAAGGGACTTTGGAGGTCATCCTAGTCCAGGTCTGTCTTTTTACAGATAAGGAAACTGACACCCATTAAAAAAGGTTCTATGGACTTGTCCAAGGTCACGCAGGTGGCAAGTAGCCACGCCGGTAGAAGCCCCCCATCCCTTCCCTCTGTCTACCCAGCCCTCCTTCCATGGCAACTTATTGATTTTAACATAATGGAAGTCTTTATTGGAAGCTTATTGGAAAAGCTATTCTTTCATTATTATTTAACTCTGTAAAGTATACTGAAACCATTTCCCAATCAATTCCTATTTGGGTCTAAACAAGGAAAAAATGGAGATGAGTGTAAACAAAAACCTATTAGTGTTAGTAATGTCTGTTTATAGCTTTAGGCATTTCGTGGTGTATAAACATAAGAAAGCAAATTAACATTTTGAAGAGATTTCTCTGCTGGGTTATATTTAATAACAAACCAGCAGAAAGAGGAAAACCTTATTTGAAAAATCTATACATCCAGTTGTCCCAATAGGGCAGCAGCAGGAGCTGGGGACGCAGCCACAGTTCCAGGCTGCTGCCACTAGAGGGGTGAGTTGTTCCTATGTGATAAATGAGCTTTCAGGCACTGCCTGGGAATCAGAAGTAGAGGGATTAGCTTGGGGAGGGAGGGCAGGGGATTGGGGGATTGACTACGGTGAAATTAACAGGCTTTTTTTTTCCCCTAAAGACCCCCCCCAACCTAGCCAGGTAAAATATGGGAGAGGGAGCAAGAGAGATTCCTCCTATCAAGGACAGGGGTAGCATCTATAAATGGAGCATGCAATGTGAGCGTTCACCGCAGCCTAATGGATTTATAGTCTATTTTGAAATGGAATTATTTAGGATATGGGTTAATAGAAGGTTATGTGAAAAGAACTCAGCCATTAAACATAATATACAGTAGGAAATAATTATTCAGCTTTGTCAGGGTACGGAGGCCTTCTCTAGATGAAAGTAGGGAGACCCCGGCCGTTGGAGGGGAGCTTCGGAAGCACAATGAAGATGAGCAGCAAGGGGGGAGCTAGAACACCAGTCTGGAGTCAGCAAGAAGGGAGTTCAAATCCCAGGTCAGAGACTTCAACAGATGTGTGACCCCAGGCAAGTCGCCTTGATTTCCTGGAGGTGGGAGAAGAAAGGAGTGAGCCCAGAAGAGAAAGGAAACAGTGGAATATATTTAATGCAATTCAATGAGTATTTATTGCAAATATAATAAAAATAAAATAGGAATAAATAAAAGGAGGTAGGTGCCTACTCTGTTCAAGGCAGTCTAGTGCACTGGGTAAAGAGCTGGTCTCATAGGAGGGCCCACCGCAGAGCTTTAATGGCTGTATAACTCGGGTCATTCAAGGGCATGAACATCTCAGTGCTCCAGGCCACAATCTAAACTTCTAAATTACAGATTGGGTGCTGATCAACACTGATAAAGCAGAATTCTGTAAGTTCTAGAGAGACATAGAACTGATCCAAAAGAAACAGAAATGTACAAGTCATGAATGAATGAAAAAAAGGCAAAAATGGAAAAAGTGCCAGTAGTGAATTGCATTGGAGAGTATGGAATGATCTTATGTGTACAGAGATACAGAGATATAAAGCACTTTCAAAGTCAATAAAACATCCTGGGAAAGGGTAGGGCATGAACACCTAGAGAGAAGAGGAAGGGTGCTGTTTATAAGGTGAACTGAGCCTGGAAAAGGAGATGCAAGGACCCCTTGAGAGCCATCTTTCAGGTCAGCCTCCCTCCATCCCCCTGTTTAAGAATGGCCGGCATCCTAAAACTGGAACTGGAGCACGATGGACAAGAGAAACTACAGGGTTGGTTTGGGGCCTTTGCATAAAGGCTAGGTAAGGAAGGAGCAATCAGAGCATCTGATTGGTGAGCTTCAGAAGGTCAGGGTTCTAGACAGCCTGCCCTTGACTGCGTCATGTCTCTGCTCTGTAGAATGGGGAGAAGGCTGAGTTAAATTACGGCTGAGCACCCTTCCATGATAATTCTATGCTGTCTACTTTAATCTAGCAATCACTCACCCATCTCAAACCGGCATAAAATATTAAACATTTGTAGTCTGTATTAGACAAAAGGGGAAGGTCTTCCTCTAGAAAAGGCTGTGAGGAGCCTCCAGGATTCTGAATTTTGTCTTTGATGCCCGTGAAATCTCCTTCCCCGGTTCTACCTTGCCGCATCCATCACGCGGCCTCCCCGTGTCTTGGCTCTCCGACGAGGGTGCCGGCTGCAGCAGGTGACAAAGCATCTGGGAAGAGAAAATAGCGAGGCCGCAGGAGAGAGTGTGGCAAATAACGCATGCCGAGAACAATTAGATTAGGAGCATTAATAGAGGTCAGAAGTCAGGTTCTAATTCTCTTCAGGCAAATGAGAGAACGGATTGAACATGAGAAAAAGGTACCTCCCCAGCAGAACTTGCCACACGTGCTTTATGAGCATGAAATACAGACATCTTTCTGACATCCTACTGATGAAGTGCCATAGAAATTAACACAGAGGCAGTTCAAACAAGACACGTTACAGTGAAATCTCTGCCAGATTTACCATGATGCTATTTTCTCAAAAACCTTCAAAAAAAAAAAAAAAAAGATCCTGCTTTCTATATAAAGAACCTTTGGAATATGGCCTAGCATTATTTAAGCTGCCTAAAATTGAGCACAATAAAAATATAAGAAGGCACATGAGATGACATTGAACTTGTTGCTAAAAGCTATAGCCCGGGTGGCGTAGAATCCCCAAAGTTCATATTATTTATAGAAATATTATTTATTATTTAATATATATATATATATTATTTATTATATTATAATATAATTTAGATTATTATTATTTAGAAATGGAAAGGACCTGAAGAGCAACAAATCTAACATCCTCATATTATAGATGAAAAACCCAAATCTCAGAAAGATGATGAGACTTGTCACAGTCTCAGTGACAGAGAAGAATTAAAGCCCAGGTCCTCTAACTCTCACCGGGAACCTACATTACTTCCCATTTCCATTTGGAAAAACATTTGTAGTTATTTTCATGTTAAAGTCACTGAGATATGAAGTAGATAAAACATCTCGGGATTGCTTGAGATTCACTTAAATCCCACCAAAACAAGAGCAGTTTTAAAATCTCTGTAAGTACTTTGGTATTTATCAGATAGCAGGATTCTTAAGTCTCCTACAAGTATAAGGAGTGTTAAAAACAGAAGAAAGTGGTTGGGACAAGTGAGCACTTATAACAGATTTAATCAAATTATAATAGAAAGACTTTGTCTGAGATGAATGGCATTTCTTTTCGATTAGAGATGCTGAACAATTGTCACACAATATTTTTTTTTTCTGAAGTCTGCCTCCTTCATATATCCAAGGTTTAAAGTATTGGAGATATTCAGCAAATATTTATTGGGCCCCAACAAGATGCTAAATTTTATCGTAGGTTATATGGTTGGTCAAGAAGATACAGTCCATGTTGTAAGACATCTTCAACTCATCTATCAGGTAATAAATGGAAAATGATAAAATTATCATTTTAATAATAAATGGATGATAATAAAAGGAGAATAAATGATAAAAAGCTAGATATTTTAAGTAAAAATTCCTATATATTCCTGTGATTAAGCTATATTGATCCCCACTTTTCTTTCATCTTCTCTAACACCCATTGCTGATCTGGATCACAGTATTCTCTCCTTGCTCATTTTTCTTTATTTTCTTCTCCTTCCACAAAGTCTTGATTATAAACAATCATTCCAATCACAACTTAGGAGAAGAAAAGGAAGGCAAAAATAGTGCCAGAGAAAAAATAGTCCCTAGAAACATTGATTCCTTTTGGGGGAGGGGAATCTCCAAAACATCTGAATGGGTTTAAAATAAGGTGTTAGGACCCTCAGCCCTCTGGCTTAGCTCTCCCCAACTCTGTCTTCTCCTCCGGGTCAACTCAGGTTGCTGTTAATCTTACCACAATTATATGCAGTCACACACTCCTCTGGAGGCCAAGGCTAAAAGCTCCAAATCTTGACATTTTGAATAAATGTACCAATATTTCTTAAGTTTAAAAAATGTGCTTTATTTTCTTCAAAAAAAAAAAAAAAGAGATGACATAGGTAAGAGATGACAATAGCACTCTATTTATGGACTTTTCTGATCAAATGTATGAGGGTGTAAGGAATATTAAAAGATCATTAGAACTAACTCTCAAACTATGACTTTGGACCAATGAAACAATCTCTGTGGGCCTCAGTTTTCTCATCTGTCAAATGGAAGTAATAATATTTTCAGTATATCTGCATAATATCAAATTGTTTGCTTTCACAATGAGAGGAGAGAGAAAGGAAGATGGGAAAGAAGTTGGAACTCAAAATAAAAAAAAAAACAAACAAGCCAAAATTAAAATTATTTTACATATAATTAGAAAAATAAGATAATAAAACTTTGAAATCCAGAAAAAAATAACATTTTCTATATCTGCCTCAAAGTACTGGTATGAAGAAAATCTTTTGTATATGTCTTAAAGTTTAGGTAAACATGAATTGTTATTATCCTCTTAGCAATGCAGCTGTAGTACCCAAATGAAGGACAGGGACTAAATTATTTCTAACGCTCTATTTGGCCTTAAATCTATGGTCGATGACAATGGTTTATCAATATGAATTGGACAAATGATACCTAAAAGCAAGACTTTTACAAGTTGAAATTTTTTACCATGAAATTACTTGAGAACAGGTTAGCTTGTCTGAGTTCCTTTTTTAAGTAAAAAAAAAATATTAATTCACCGATTGAATATTTTTGCCTCCAAAGAAAGGTGTCGATATAGTTCAAAGGGCATGACTTCTCTAGTAAGTAATGGAATGCCCTTGGTTTAGTTTGCCACATATATGTAACACAACAGCTATATAATAATATCAAGTCAATACATTCTTATTTACCCAAGTGAGATTCCATTCTCAAGATGGATCTTCCTTTTCCCTTTCCACAAGATGGTAGCAGGTGTTTAGTCTGCATATATTGGTGGTGTTCAAATTAGATCAGTTATCCCCAGGACTGCTCTAGCATGACCTGAACATTACTGTAGTCAGCTAATCAACATTTATTGAGTGTCCACTCTGTGCCTGGGTACATCAGAGAAAGAATCCAGTGTGAGAAAAGTCTATGTTTTTCATTGCTTCTATTTAGTTATTCCTCCTAACCTTCCTGTAGGGGAGATAAGGCAAATCCAATTTACAGATGAAAAAAACAGAAGTGTAGAAGCAGTAGGGGCTGAGATTTGCCTACTGTCATACAGCAAGACTGCTGGGGAGCCAGAATTTATGGCCATAAGTTTCTGATTCCCTGTTTTAGGCAGGGCTTTGTCCAATCAATACAACTTAGGGCTCGGAACCTTAGCAACAGAGCAAAAGCAATTATTTTGAATGAAATTTAAGGTAATTTTCTTTTGTCTTTGAAGCTATGATACATCCTGCCTAGCTTTCAAGATCATAATCTAGCCCACCGAAACCCTTCAATATTGTATTATTTTTCTCTACTCCTGAACCCACATCTTATGATCCAGAAAGACTGTCCCTCCTCACTCCCCTGCTTCCCCATCTAAATTTTACATTTATTACAGGCACACCATAAGTAATGACTATAAATCATTTACTGACTTATTCACCAAAATCCCTTCCTTCTACTTCTCTTATTAAAAAATATTAATGCCTTTTGTTTTTACATCATTCTTCTATGCAAATATATTATTTCCATTTGTACCTAGTGAGTTATCTTTTGTAGCAAAAAATAAGATAAGAAAAAAATATTGTGGAGCAAAATTAAGTGAAAGTATATAGAAGGCTCCCTAGCCCCTGCCTCTACAAGAAAGGGAGGCAGTTACATTGTCTATTTTTTTTGTTGGAGCAAGGCTGGGTCATTGTAATTAGCCCCAGTTGAACTTTTTCTTTGGTCATGATCATTCTTTCAATTTACATCACAATAGTCGTCATGGACCTTGTGTTCCTGGTTCTATGTATTTCACTTGGCATCTGTTCACATATTTTTCATGCTTTTCTGAAATTTTTATTTTTCCTGAGTCTTACAGCACAGTGACATTCTCTTCCATTCATGCACCACAATTTCCTCAGCCATCCCCAAACAATACCCTTGTGTTCTGTTTCTAGCTCTCTGCTATTACAAAAAGTGCTATCTATCTGTCCATATAGAAAATAAATCATAGCCATGTTAAGGAGGAAAAGGAACTATCGGTGGGTGGAGATAAACACCCAGAAAGATTTCATGATGGAAAATGACTGGCTTTGAGTGAGCTAGGAATTCTAAAAAGAGAAGGTAAGAAGAAATCATGTCAAATATGAGGGAACTATGTTTCCAGAGAGGGAGAAATGAAATGTTTACTTTACTCAAGCAGAGAATGATGCTTGAAAGGGAGATGTGAAAAAAGACAACAAGGTAGGTGAAAGTTAGATTTTCCAGTTTTAAAAGCCAAGCTGCAGATTTTGAATTTAATGTTTTATTCTAGATTAAACAGGGAGGTAGAGAAAATTTTTAAGCAAAGGATCTACATGGTCAGATTTGTTTTTTTTAAGAATATTACTTTATGGGTAGAGGGGAAAGATGAGGCAGAGAAACAAATTAGAAAGCTGCTGCAGTTATCCAGCTGAGAAGTAATGATGAACCAAGCTAGGATAATGGCTGAGTGGAGAAAAGACAAGCAATATGGCAGGTATTCTGGAGGAAGATCTGAGAGAACTTGGAAAGAGATTATATACAGGAAGTGGAAGTGGGATGAGACATAGAAAAGGGAAAAAGATAACTATGAGATTGGGAATCTAGGTAACTTAAAGGTTAGTATTGTCCCGATCATATATCAAAAGCTACACTGGACTTCAGAAGCCTTCTAGTCTAACCTCATCCCACATATAAATGAACTGAGCCTCGGATGAAGGAAGAAAAGAAACATTTGTCCAATACCTGCTATGATCAGGCACTTGTGGAAAGAAGGCTTTATTATATTATTTGGGAAGCTTATTAATCATTATATAATTTAAATCTACCTACAGATTATTTGCACCTCAAATGTTGTCCTGACTGCAGTAACTCTCTAGGAAGGCTGAAAGCTGGTTTCAAGGAATTTGGGGTCCCTCAAGTCCTAGATTCACCCAAAGTAATTTCATTTTGGATCCACACAAGTTTGTGTTGTTAGTTCATTTCAGATAAATGTGTAACTCATGTGTAGAATCCTTTGTTAAATTCCTATGAGAATTAAGATAACTCTGAGGTCCCACTATACATCTGTAAGATTTACTAAGATATCAGGAAAAGATAATGATGAATGTTGGAGAGGATTGGAAAAACTGGGACACTGATGCATTGTTGGTGGAGTTGTGAATGGATCCAACCATTCTGGAGAAAATTTGGAACTATGATCAAAAAGTTATCAAACTGTGCATCCCCTTTGATCCAGCAGTGACATTACTGGGTCTGTATCCCAAAGAGATTATAAAGAGGGAAAGGGACCACATGTGCAAAAATGTTTGTGGCAGCCCTTTTTGTAGTTGTAAGCAACTGGAAACTGAGTGGATGCCCATCAGTTGGGAAATGGCTGAATAAGTTCTGATATATGAATTTTATGGGATATTATTGTTCGGTAAGAAAAGATCAGCAGGATGATTTCAGAAAGGCCTGGAGAGACTTACAGGAACTGATGCTGAGTGAAATGAGCAGAACCAGGAGATCGTTGAACACAGCAACAAGAAGATTATATGATGATCAATTCTGATGGACATGACTCTTTTCAACAATGATCTTGTGATAAAGAGAACCATCTATACCCAGACTATGGCAACTGAGTGTGGATCACAACATAGCATTTTCACTCTTGTTATTGTTTTCTTGCATTTTGTTTTCTTTCTCATTTTTTTTCCTTTTTGATCTGATCTTTCTTGTTCAGCAAGATAATTGTGTAAATATATATGCATATATTGTATTTAACATATATATTCATCCATGTTTAACATATATTGGATTACTTGCCATCTAGGGGAGAGGGGGTAGGGAAAGAGGTGAAAATTGAAACACAAGGTTTTACAATTTGAACAATAATTATTGTTCAAAAATTATCAACACATATGTTTTGAAAATTAAAAAAAAACTTTAATTAAAAAAGAAAACAAAAAAGAAAAAAAGAAGCCTATAAGAACCAAACTTCTTTTTTTGGCTCACTCTCCTATACCAGACAATGTAACAAATTTCTTTTTAAAACTACTTCAGATTTTAGTTATCATGAACATATTGTGCCAACAACTTTGTAAATATATAATATAATTTGCTCTTCACAATAATCCTAGAAAATAAGTACTATTATTACCAATCCCATTTTAAAGTTGAAACTGAGGCTGAAAGACAATTATCTAAGTAAATGTTTGACACAGGGTCTGTATCCATTTCTTCTGGAATCCAAGCCCAGCACCCTAACCACTAAGACACCAACTGCCCCAAAGAGGTTGTGATCCATTCATGGTCAAACAAGATAGTAAAACATCTAGGACAAAAGACACCTAGATTTATGAAATCACTCAAAGACAACCCACAAGCAGAATGAACTGCCTTTTTTACAAAGAATACTTGAGGAAGAATACAGATATCTATAAGAAAGCTCCAAGGTTATGGAAATCTTCAAATATTCAGCACCCACAGATATTCTAGGGATGGTCTGATAGCACAGAGCAGATCCCAAAACAATAAGGTCTGCTGGGCAATTTAGCTAAGTTCCACTTGATGGCCAAAATCTGAATTGTGCTGGGATATGTGACATGCCACAGTATGAAGAAACAGGAACAAAAATCGTTCTGTATCCTAAGAAAAGCCCATCATTCCCTTTAACTGCCTCCTTTAGGAGTCACCTGTGTGACTAGTAAAGTGAGGAATCCATCTTCCTTGGTTCACTAAATATATCCACTGTGACCCTCCCCTCCATTTTCACCACTTCTCCTCCCCCACCTCTAAGGACCCCTCCAACTCTCACATTCTATAGAATTCCTTTCCAGGGGCTTGACACAGGAAGTCTTTCCCCAGTCACAATGGGGGGCCAGCACTAACATGACGCTCTAAGACACCTTTGATCAAAAATCAGATTTGAGTTGCTCTTCTAAACAGTGATAAGCTTATCCAGCTCCATAGAGACGCAGGCCTATTTGGCACCAATAAATTAAATTATTGACTTTCTAACAACAATGAATAAAAAATAATGTGCTTTAAGCTGCTTATAAAGTCAGTGTTCATATGCTTTTGAGGTCGTATAAGGGCAATTTTTTTTCTAACCTCAGAGAAAATACATTTGGATAATTCTTTTTTTCACCTTTAGTTGCACAATCTATGCAGTCCCTGACATTAGACTGGGCCTATATCTGGATGAATTATGCCAGCTGGATTAGTAGCACTGAGGAGAAATCAAGGCAGAGTTTTGTGTGCAGGTGCACAGCTGTGTGTGGTTGCCTCCTGTTCCAATGCAATAGTTTTAGGAGCTGACGGTCTTGCTAATGAGGTAGGGGCTTAGCAAGACAAGGAAGTCAAGTCAAAGTTTACCTGATGGATCATCAATAAAGTGAAAATCTACTAACTTTTGGTTATAGCCCCAGCCTAGTGCATCAGCTGCAAAAAAAATTCTCAGTCTTACACCAACAAGGAAATAAGAGTTTAAAAATCCCTCATCAGAATTAACTGATGACTCTGCCTTTCCTTATCCGATACCCTGCACGTGTCAATGGTGCTCAATTCACGACCACTGAATCAGCAAAAACCAAAAACCACTGCCTATCCCCTAATAATGAGGTTTAGAAACCATGTTGCCTCCGAGTCCTCCTTAAGTATCTTGTTTATTGCCCTATAAGCCTAGTTGTTGAGACCCAAGATGGATGTGAGACCTTATAATTATTGGGCTGCTGTCTGTGATATTTGAAAAATCATATGAAGTGGAAGGAGAACTGCAGGGCTGATAATGGGCAAATAGCCAGGTTTTTTTTAAAGCAGGAAGGTGGAGTCTTACTACCAGCTTGTGACCTTGACTTTAGTTGCTGGCAAAATATTATTAAAGGGATGGATCTGGAGCATAGGAAATTGTGATCACTAAGAGCCAGGATCCTTTATTAAGAACAGATCATGCCAGACTAACACCATTTCCTTTTCTGACCAAGTAACCACATTGCCAGATCAGGAGAATCTTGGACATTGCATATCTGGATCTTAGGAAGGAATTAGGTAAAGTCTGTTAAGAGACTTAAGATAGTCTCAAAAAAAAAAAGATGAAAATAACAGAATAATGGATTTAAAGATAGAAAAAACCTTAACAGTTATTTAATCCCTTCTTTTGTCAGATGAGGAAACTGAAACTCAGAGAGGGAATGGCTTGCTCAGCAACCTAAGGCCTCCAACATCAAGTCCAATGCTTTCTTCACTGCACCGCATTTGTTTCTTCATGATTATACAGTGAGGTAGTTTCAAGTCTGGTTGAATGATTGAACCGAAGAACAGTCTATAAAGAATCAATGTCAAATTGAAGGGGAAATTTCTAGTGGAAGACTACAGGGAGCTGTCCTTGGTCCTGTGCTGTTCTTTATTTTTACAAATGACCTAGAAGAATGCACAGGTAGCATATTTATCAAAGTTGCATGTGACAAGAAGCTGGGAAGGATAGCTAACACATTGAGTGACAGAGTATAAAGATTCGTAAAGATCTTGACAGGTTGGGATGAAGGGACAAATCTAATAAGATGAAATTTCATTAGAATAAATTTATAGTTTAAAAAGTTTCAGTTTAAAAAGTCAACTGTCCGAGCACAAGAGAGGAGACGATGTAGCTTAAAAAAATATTTAAATGGCAAAACCTCAGTGCTTTAGTGACTTAAAAGCTTAACATGAGTTAGCAATCCAAGGCAGATTCTGATGGACAGAGGGAGTTTCTAAAGTTACTTAAAAGCCTAAAGATATATAATGAAAGAGTGAGTAAGAAAAAAAAAAGGTAGTTAGTATATGGCAGCCAGAAGACCTAATATGATCATAAGTTTAATTAAGAGAGACATGCTATCTAGAATGAGGGAAATTGTCACAGTCTTATTTTATTATGTTCAGGACATATTTGGAATATTATGTTCAGTTCCATGTGCCACATTTTAGGAAAGACAATGACAGCTAAAATATTATAAATAAAAAAGAGCAGTCAGAATGATGAGGGAACAGCAGGCTAGGCTATATGAGTCTCATTCAAAGGAACTGAAAGCATTTAGTCTTAGAGTTATATTTTTAAAGGGATGACTTTAGCCCAAGCTTCCTTCTAATCGGTTGCTAGTTCCCTCTCTGTCAAAAATCCCCTTTTATGTATTTTGTGTATATGTTCTTTCTACATGTGTGTGTGTGTTATCTCCCCCAGAGTAACATAAGCTTCTTGAAAATGAGATCTGTTCTCAAATATTCATATTTATCTTTCTATGCACAGCACCAAGTACCAAATGGTACATAGTAGGCATGTAATAAATGCTAGTCGATTTAATTAATCAGGAGAAAATTGTGCAGTGAAAATGTTACCTCTCTTCAAATATTTAAAGGGCTGTCATTTGGGAAAGTATTAGACTTGCTCTGTTCTGATTTCAAGCCTACCTTCTACAGAATCTAGAATATATATATATATATACCTATGTTCCTGGTTATTTTCATTGTCTGTCCTTTCCCCCATTGAAATGTTTTCTCTGTAAAGGCAGGGAGATTTTTGGGGGGGGATCATTCCAGTGCTTAGTAGAGTGTTGACAAATAACATTTAATAACTGCCTGTTGATCACTGGGAAAAATACATACATTTATACATGTACACTTACATATATATACACACATGTAGACATATGTATGTATATGTATGTGTGTATCTGCAATGGGCAGCAGTTTCAGAGAGATGGATTTCAGTAGATGTAAAAAGATACTTCCTAATGATTAAAACTCTTCTAAGGTAAAATAAATGGCCTTGGAGAAGGGAGGATATACATAGGACAGATCTTCAAGTAGCAGCCATAAGTACTTTTTATTCTGTAGAGGAGATTTCTGCTCAGTAATGGTTGGACGAGATGACCACTCAAGTCCCTTCCATGAGATTTCTTGACTCTTTCTTCTATATCAATTTAACCAGTTTCCAATGTCTGTCTATGCTACCTCAGTCACATTTTTCATTCTATCCATTCCCTCCTATTCCCACTGTCAATTTCTTAGTCCAGTTTTCATGACCACCTGCCTGATCTAATACCCTCCTCCTTCCTCTGCACATCCTTTACTTCTCCAATCTGTCTTTCATCATGCTAGAATACCCTTCCTTATATCTACCTGGTTATGTCATTCCCCTTCTCAAAAATCTTCACTGATTCCCTATTACTGATTAAACAAAACTCAAGCTCCTTTTGTGATCATGTTTGCTCTTCTAATAATATAGAATCTGACCTGATACTAGTATACTACCTTCACAAGCTCATTTCATGGAACTCCTCTTTACTCACTTTAAATGCCTGCTCAAGAGCTCGTCTTGATTCATTGAATATAGATCTCTTTCTCATGCCTCTGTAAGTTGACTCATGTAGTTCCCTATATCTGAAATGCCCTTTCTCCCCACTTTTTGCTTATTAAATTCCTAATTATCATTTAACATTTATCTCAAATGTCAATCCTCTGGGAAACATTCCCTGAACCCTTCCATCACGTCAATGAATGATCTTTTCCCCATCTGACTTAACATCTCACCTTCTCCATAATATACTTAATCATATAATATTGTGCGTTATTGTTTGAACAATGTATCTTATCCTTTTTCTAGACTATAAACTCTCTGAGGTCTGGAACTGTGTTTTTTCTCAAAATTTTCTCTCTCACTCTCTGCCACAGAAACCTTCACACAAAAGACTTAATAAATGTTTGTTGAATAAATGTTATTGAAGAGTATTCACTCCATAAGTACTTGTTGATTGATTAATTGATTTCAAACATCTGACCTACTTCTACACATTAGGTAAACACTTTCTCTAAGTATTTTATAGCCTATTTCTATATTTAGGGTATTGGATTCAAGTTAATAGGAACTTGAAAAGATGAAGGACCATAAATGAGGCATAGAAAAATAAGGGAGAAATGCAAGTAATCAAAAATAATCAAACTAAATCAAAATACAATAAAATCATTTGTAATTTAGATTAATTTTCATATAATTTATGCTCCACATCCACTGTGTGGTCTATATGCTAATGAATTGCGTTTCCATGAATGTTGCTGCTCTTCCTGTAACTTGCTTTCATTTCTTAGAAATGCTTGGGAGTAATAATAATAATAATAATTCAGGGGTACTCATTTCATTTATTATGAATAGTCTCCTCTTCGCATATAGTCTCTGAAAAATAGTTGGTAAGGTTGCAAAGTCCATCAACATGTAGCCAATTCAATGATGAATTTCTGGCTATGTCCCAATGCATGGATGGGGGAAAGGGAGGAAGACAAGGAAGGAGAAAGAGAGAGACAGAAAGAAAGAGGGAGAAAGGGAAAAGGAGAGAGGGAGAGGGAAAGGAATATGAAGAGGGATGAAGAGAGAGGCGAGGTATGTGGGAGAAAAGAGGAGAGGGACAGAAAGAAGGGGAGAGAGGTGGAGAGGGGGAGGGAGAGATAGAGAAAGAAGGGGAGAGAGAGGGGAACACGTTTTTGTTGTTGGAAACTATTTATTGCTGAGATCTAAAAATCCATTTGAACGTTTACATATCTATGAATCTTTTTTCTGGATATAATATTTTTTATTAAAGCTTTTTATTTTCAAAACATATGTATGGATAATTTTCAACATTCACCCATGCAAAACTTTGTGATCCAAATTTTTCCCTTCCTTTTCCCCACCCTCTTCCCTAGATGGCAAGTAATCCAATATATGTTAAACATGTGCAATTCTTTTATACACATTTCTCCAATTATCATGCTGCACAAGAAAAATCAGATCAAAAAGGAAAAAAAATGAGAAAAACAACAAAATGCAAGCAAACCACAACATAAAGAGTGAACATGCTATGTTGTAATCCACATTTAGTCCCCATAGTTTTCTCTCTGGGTACAGATGGCTCTCTCCATCACAAGACTTTTGGAACTAATATGAATCATCTCATATTAGAGATGAGCCACGTCCATCAGAATTAATCATCATATAGTCTTGTTGCCATGTATAATGATTTCCTGGTTCAGCTCATTTCACTTAGCATAAGTTCATGTAAGTCTCCCCAGATGTCTCTGAAATCACCCTGCCGATCTTTTCTTATAGAACAATAATATTCCATAACATTCATATACCTTCACTTATTAGCCATTCACTAACTGATGGGCATCCACTCAGTTAAGCAGAACATTTATGAATGTTTAGCACACATTTAATATGTGCTAGACACTCTGCTAAATGCTGGGCATACAAACATACAAATTCAATCAAAGAACATGCATTTCTATGGAAGACAATACATAACAGACCAGGTTATTGGCAAGGGGGATGGGGCAGAGAGTAGAGAGCAAGCATATATTCCTGGGGTTTATATATCAGTTAAGAAAAAAGGAGGTGAGAGTCTGAAATAGGTCCCCTGAGGTCCTAACCTGTTACTCCCAGGGGGAAATTTAGCAATAGTGAGGAAAGAATGGCCTTTAAGGGATTGGGGGAGGAGTCTCCCATGATCTCAATCCTCATTGCCTAACCAGATCAGAGGAATCTGATCCAATGGCATAGCCTTCAGGGGTCTAAATGGACACAGGCTTTTCCTGATAGACTCTGAAATAGGATATCAGTGGCTGTGTGCTCCTGACAATACTTATTAGATCAGAATCTTACATTTCAATGAATGACTTTCGTAATTCTGAGGATCCTCCTCCCACCCAGCTATCTTCAGAGGGGGCTGTCTCTCTAGCACAAACAGGATGCACTTTCTCTACAAGTTACTAATAAATGCTTAACAGCATCTTTGTAAAACTGTTGTACTTGAAATGGGATAAACTTCTACTCTTTGAAATCTCAACTTCTCTGGAGCCCTAAAGAGGGGCCTGCAGATGAAAGGGAATGGCTGTTTCTTCTCTCCCTGTCAGTAACCAGCAGGATAATGATCTTGAACAGAGTAGCACAGGCTTGCCATTGGGACTCCATACTCATTTTTAAGTGAAGTGGATTGGCTCCTGCAGTTAGGGTACCAGCTTGTGAAAAGGATGTGTGAGGTTTGTTTTCCACTGTCATGCAAACATGTAGGCATGTGTGAAACATGCTAGAAAGTAAAACTCCTTGGGACGGCATTTAAAGTCCTTCACAATCTGGCTGCCATCAAGCTTTCCAGATTGATTTCTCATTACTCCCCCTCATGCACTTTCCATTCTAATCAAACTGGACTTCATGTACATAATGTCACAATATACATATACACACATGTATACATATATATGTGTGTAAATATGTATATATATATAAACATATATAATATATAAATTATAATATAAATATATATATATATATATGATCTCCCATAAGCCATCTCCCTGCTTTTTACAGTAATCTGTCCCCTATGTTAAGAATTCTCTGTCTCCTTTTTATGGCTCTTGAACCACTCATTCCTTTCAAACTTCACTTTCAGGACCATCTCCTATATGATGATTTTCCTAATCACAACAGTTACTAGTGACACTCCCCCAATACCTTTCAATTCCTTTCATCTGTATTTGATGCTTTTATATCTGTATCCCTGCTTCTCCTCCTCCCTATATATGGAGACTATAAACTCCCCAAGGGCAGGGATTATTTTTATCTTTGTTTCCCAAATTGCCTAGCTGCATACCTGGCACCTACTAGGTGCTTATTAAATGTTTTTGTATTGCTAAAAAAAAAAAAAAAAAAAAAAAAAAAAGCAAACACAGAGATTGTGATAGTGGTTGAGGGAAGGGTTTTGACAAGGAAGAGAATGAGCTAATATGGGGACTTTGGCAGCTGTTTACATTTGATGTGAATTTTAGATCAGTAGAGAAAGTGGATTTATTTTTGAAGCTTTAGAAGCAGGGAAATAAGAGGAGGATGACTCGAAGAACCTTGTCATTCTTTCGATAGCCTCAAGGCTCTGTTCATTTTCTTCATGATATAAGAGACACTGGATAAAATGGTTTGAAAGATATTGTGATGCATAAATTTGTCCTGCAAAAATTTCAGGCAGCTGGGGGAACTGGACAATGAGGACAATGGAACATGGAGAATGGAGTTAGCTTCCTGCCAGGTACTTTTTCATTTAGAAATAGAGAAGGGTTTTGGCTGGGATAAGGGACAGCCAAAGGCCTGCTTTAGAAATGGTTTAAAAATATTCCGAGTTTAATGTGCCCTCTGGAAAGGGGCTTTTCATGGAGAACAGGGACAGAGTAGAGCCTGAAAGGAGAGAAATTGTGGTGACAAAGGACACAACTATGCAAACTGCCCAAGTGTGTGTCATCATAAAACAGGGAGACAGGCCCAGCTGGGCCAGCTGTGAAGCTCCAAAATGGAAAGAAAAGAGAAACAACTGAACTACTAACAGCTGCCTAAATGAAGGCAGAGCATCCTCTGGGGACTGTTAAGAGGAGGAGAAGGTAGTAAGAGGCAGCTTTAGGAAGAGACGGGAGAAAATAAAGGAGATGGATATCAGGGTTTTGGAGGGAAAGAAAGAGCAGGAAAGCAGATGAAGTAGCTTGGGATAAATAAGAGGGTGGCAAGGAAACAGCAGGAAGATAGTAAGTCAACATATTCACAAGGAACATTTATTGCCAAAGAGATAGTTTGGAAGCACAAAGAAGTTGGGGAAGAAGGTTGTGTGGGGGAGTAACTCAGGCGATGTGACTAGAAGGAAAGACCAAAAAGAATGAGAATGATAGGTCACAGTGGATTGAGTCCTCATTCCAGAAGAAGGAAAGATATAAGGAAGTAGTAAGAGGTAGCTCAGGGAGACATCAAGGAGAGGAGAAAAGAGGGCATGCAAAGGAAGTCTTGAAGTACTAAACAGAATCACATACGTGCAAAGAAAGCCTGATGTAGTCCAGAACATATAAAGACATTAGGAATGTAAAAGGGGTAAAGCCTACCCACAGGCCTCTGGGAATAAAGAAACAAGTTCAGTTTGAAACTATATCCCAAAAGTTATTAAACTGTGCACATCATCTGCAAAAGCAATACCATTAACAGACTTATCCCCCAAAGAGAGCAGGGAGAAGATGTATTTATGTATAAAAATATTTATGGCAGCTCCTTTTTTTTTGGTAATGATGAAGAACTGAAGCTTGGGTAATGACTATCAAATGGAGAATGACCAAATAAATTATGTATACAAAGCCAGCTGGGTAGCAGAGTGCACAGAATACTAGTTCACAAGAAGAACTGGATTGTATTCTGGCCTCTGACACTTACTGTTTGTGTAATCCTTGGCAAGTCACTTAGCCTCTCCCTGCCTCAGCTTCCTTATCTGTGAAATGGAGATAATAATAGCACCTACCTTCTAGGATTGTTGGGGAGAAAATGAGATAATATTTGTCTGTTTTTATGTGAATGCCAGCCATTATTGTTATTCATATGATGGAATATTATTGAGCCTTAAAAAAGGACAAAGCAGATAGTTTCAAATAAACCCAGAAGACTTATATGTCTGGATTCCCAATGAACAGAAGCAAGAAATCATTTATATAACATGACAAGATTAAAAACATAAACACCTTTCAAAGACTGGATGACACTGAGAAGTGCAATGACTAACCACAATTCCAAAAGATTAACACAGCATGCTATTAACCATTTGACAGAGGAAGAATAGACTTTAAAAGCAGAATGAGACATAATTTTGGAGATAATATATGAATTTGTTTTGATGGTACATATTGGTCACAAGGAGGAGTTTTTCTTTTTTTTTTTATTTCTTTTCATGAGATAGAGGATGAAATGAGGGAGAAATAGATTTTTGGCAATTGTTTTTTTTAAAAGAATTAAATTGGATTCAGCTTTTGAGATTTATTTCTTGTAGTAACATTACAAAAAGAGGGGAAGCTAGGTGGCACAGTGGATAGAGCACCAGCCCTGAAGTCAGGAGGACCTGAGTTCAAATTTGAACTTAGACATTTAACACTTCCTAGGTGTGTGAAGCTGGGCAAGTCAATTAACTCCAATTGCCTCAGGAGAAAAGTAGAAAAGGCCTTTCTCAGGAGGTAGTGAGTTCCCCATTAATAGGGGTTTTCAAGAAAAGGCTTCAAAAAAATATTAAAATTAAAGAAAAAAAAGAAAAAAAAAAGGTTGCATGGGGCAGCTAAATGGCACAATGGATAGAACACCAGCCCTGAAGTCAGTAGAACTTGAGTTCAAATCTGGTCTCAGACACTTAACACTTCTTAGCTGTGTGATCCTGGGCAGGTCACTTAACCCCAATTGCCTCAGCAAAAAAGAAAAAAAAAGAAAGAAAAAAGGCTGCATGATTACTTATGTACATGGTAGAGTGTATTATTTTTCCAGTGTGCTTTGAACTAGGTTGCTAAGATCTGTTCCAGCTTTGAGACTTGATGAGATATTAGTATTTCATACATCATCAATCTAATTATCTATTACATATATATAGATAGATATAGATGTATGTATATATGTATTTATGTAATGTTATTAAGGGGCAAAAGAAAATTTCTGAAGTTATATATTCTCTAAATAAATATTAATGTGAAGAGGTATTGAATGAGACAACATTTTCTCTGAAAACAAGGAAAGTGATGGTGTGAGGTGATTTCAGTTGTTGGGATGATGGTATGGTTATAACTAGAAAGTGACCATTAAAAACTAAATACTTGTGATTAATGTATCAGAACAAGTCTGGAAGATATGTTTGTTTAGACATACCTAAAATAACAGAAAATAATTCAAAGAATCCATATATAAAATAATATAACTTATAGAAACTCAGATTATGGAACTAAAAGGAAAGTCTAACTCTTTTTCCAAATATGTTATAGTAACAGTTGAACATTTTTCAACAACTGGAAAACTCACAGTAGAATTTACATGGGGATGAGAAAACTCCCACAAAAAAGGGGAAAAAATTTGAAAGGGTTGAAGAAAAATTAAGTGGAAGCGCATCTGGTTATCCCAGGAATACAGAGTAGTAGGATGCGTTCATCAACAAACATTATCATGGGCCAGTAGTGTTTCAGGCATTGTGCAACACTGTGGGGGTGTGCAGAGAAGAGAGGAGGAAAGCAGAGGGGAGAAGACAGGAGAGGAGAGAAATCCATAGACTTGAGGAACTTCATATGATGTATAGAAAATTCTTAAGGAACAAAGAGCAAGATTTTAAAGATTTATTCTCAATAAAGAGCACAATATGGAAAATAAAGATGAATAACTTGGAGATACAAGCAGGGAAGTAAAGCTAATGAGGGACAATTACAAAGAGAAAGTCCAATGCAATAATAGAAGGAAGAACCCATATAAGACTAAAGGCACTACCTACAGACATGTTATTGTGTGTAAGAGTAAAAGAAGATGGTGATGAAGCGAGAAAAATAGACAGCTTGGGATGTGGTCAAAAGAGAAACTCTGATCAAGGGAATAGTCTTTTATAGACCTTTCAAGAAGAAGAAAAGATATGGAAGGAAAAGGGAATGAGCTGATGGCAAGATACTAATTCAATAATTAAAAAGCAAATGATGCAACAAATACATCACAGCTAAAGGAGTGAATGAACAGAAAGATGGAGTTGTTGACAAAGCAAAATGCTCTGGAGCCTAATGATCTTGATGCCTGAGCAAATCTCTCCATGCTGTTCTCAGTGGCATATGGGAGAAAGAAGATATGAGCAGCCCAGTAAAACAAGTGTTAGCAAAGCTATTTTTAAATAGGAAGAAGGATGATATTAAAAACTGAAAGTCACTAATGTTGCTAAACAGTGATTACAAGCTCTTTGAAGGAGTCTTGGGACAAAGTCTGACAATGTTTAAACTTCATATGTATGGTGGGGAAAGGGCTCCGTAAGTAGGTGGATATTAACTAAACATTTAGTAAATTTGAGCCAACTCATATGGTATGACAGAGAAGGAAAATATGTATAATACCTGGATCAAATAAACTTAGCTTGAATACTGATTTTCCATACAGAGATATGATATTCCACAGCTAAACTATGTTTAAAAAAAAACTAACATCAGTGTACCTTTTCTTAAAAAAGAAAAAAAATACTTCATACAGGGGTTTCATAATGTCTATTCAAGTACTAATATGTGGATGGTCTGGACATTTGATAAGAAAATACATATCTTATTTGAATGACGTAGAATGTAAGTGTGAGAAGGGAACAGCAATGTGCCAGATGAAGCCATCTGCAGCTTAATAGAACAATGGTACAACAGTAAGAGAGAAAAAAAAAAGGAACAAGGCATTATATAATATAGAATCCTGATTCTCAAGCATTTTGGTCTCAGGTCTCTTTTAGACTCTTCAAAAATACTAATCACCCCCAAATGGGTTTGTTTATTTAATCTATAAATATTTGCCATATTAGAAATTAAAATATCTTAGTATTGTTATGAAAACAGTTTTACTCCCAAAGGTCCCTGGAAATACATGTTGAGAATCACTGGTATAGTGGATAGACAGTCACATTTGGAGTCAGAAGAATCTGAGTTTAGGTACTGTCTCTGACATATGCTAGCTGTGTCACTATGAGTATATGATTTAAACTTTCAGTACCACAGACAGCTATTCTCTCCAATTGTAAGTTACAGAATCCATCTGTAGAAATGGAAGGAGTTTCTACATTGAGGGAAGAAGACAGGAAGGGTGAGAGAGAATCAAGTCATGAAAACGGGATGGAGAAAGCAACTCTCTCTAATACTGATGAAATAAAATGGAGGCTCATCAATAAGAAAATCTCTATGAACATTGGTGAAAACCAGCAAAAAATAGCAAAATTGGAAAATGTTCCCAGAGGAGGAGGAGAATAGAATAAAATTAAATATAATAAATTCAAAAATTATGATCAAGACTAGTGAGACTGATCAAGAATTTTTTGCATTTTGTTTTATGCTCTGTATATACATAAATTCTGTATTTATATTTCTGTATTAACATAGTATTTCTTTTTTAATATTCTCCATGATAGATCATATCTAGCAGCTGGTGAGGACCTTTTCAAGAATCTAGGAAATATTAAGGCAAATATCCAGAAAGCAGCTTCTATATCATTTAGAAGAGAATGGAGCTCAGAGTATGATCAATAAAGAATTATTTCATATTAAATGTTTTTGTGTTTCAACATTAAGAAAGGACAAGATGACAATGATTGGGAGACATGCTTCATATTCTACATACTCTTGCAAAAAGACTGGTGGTGAGAAAATATTTTAGTGATGAGATAAGAATTTTGAAAAAATAAGATGACAACCTATGAAAGAATACAACGAGGATGTAAATGGTGATGGAGTGGTGGAGGGGTAAATAAAAGATTGAGGATCCCAGGATCGTAGAATTTAGAAGTAGAAGAAGCTTTAAAGATAATTTAGTTGAACTTCATTTCAAGTATGAGGTTAAATGCTAATAAGGTCAAAAGACATTAATTACCATAACCGGAATTTAAATCCAGGATCTGAGATATATAAGAGAAAAGCCAAAAAAAGGATTATAAGAAGCAATGTCAAATGAGTTGATGGAACCATAGATTTTAGAGTTGAAAGAAACATTAGAGGTCAATGGGTCATTGGATCTAGCTGTGAATTTGTCACAGAATGAGGGATTCAAAGCTGGAAGAGATCTTAGAGGTCATTCAGCCTAGCTTTTCACACAATGGAGACTACTAAATTATTAAAAGTAGATGGAGAATGGTATATACTTTTAGCAATAGAAAGCTTACTATCTCATAAAGCTGCCATTCCATTTCCATGAGAGAAAAAGAAAGAGAAGAGAGAGAAAGAAATATATTGTGTCCATGCACAAATGTTTATATGTTATATATGTTTATATGTGTGCATACACATGCACACACATGTAGATGTATATATATGTTCATATATCCCTCCATGAAGACTGGTTCTGCTGTCTTGACCTGTACAGAGCAAATTTGATCCTAAGACCATACAACTTTTCAGATATTTGTACATGGTCATCATCATCCTTTCATATCTACTTTTATCCGGGTTCAACATAACTAGTTTCTTCAGTTATTTCTCATCCAAAAAACTGATGAGCAATGTGTGTTAAATTGAAGAGGGAGAAAAAAAAACTTTTGAAAACAGAAAAGAAAATATACCTAAGAGAACTGAGTGAAGAAGATGGTATGACAGTGAAGAATAAAATTCAAAGGCATTAAAAAGGAAATTAAAAGATAAGTATAAAATGAAATTTTAAAAATTGGAAAGATAAATATGGGGGGAGCAGTTGAGATTGAAAAACCAGTAGGACAAAACAGAGATCCCACATACACTTTGAAAGTCTTGTCAATAGAAAATTCCAGGGGAAAAGAGAAAGCACCTACTTTCTAATCCATAAGAATGATATAAAAGAGGGAACTGCAAGGTTTAACTTCTGAGTGTATCCTAGAAAAATATTTTGGAGATAGCTAGTCAAGATTATAGGGGAGTGAATAAGATTTATAGGGTCTTGTTAAGTTAATGATAAACTATTATAAAAAATAAAAGGAAAGGGAAAAGTAGAAGAATAAAAAAAGCAGACTTGAGACTCATATATGAAATAAGAGAAATCCTAAATCCTGTGAAAGTATAAATATTCAGGAGACAGGGAAGAAGAATAAGAGAAGATGAAAATAGCTCAAGATTTTTAATGAAAAATATTAAATTATTAATTTTCTAAGAATTTGACATCACATTTATAACTTTGGAGGTTGTGTTGTTGTTGTGAAGAGAACTGTAAAGTTGCAGGAAACATAAATACTTCTATAATTCATCATGATCCTGTGATTTCCTTGCTGTACTCATTGTCTCTACTTTTAATGATTGTAACTCTTAACTACTAGATGGTCTTTTTAAAGTTCAAGAGGAAAAACAAAAAATAAATTGTCACTTAAGTTGGGTCTTTCATAAATAGGGAGACAATCTATTTATTAGACTCAGAAGCTTCCCAGCTTGTTTATTCACCACTTTCATTAGCATCCTGGAAGCACATACCTCCATGTCATAATGATGTACCAAAGGACGACTTTAATGGAAAATGCCACATGATTATATTTACAATTATTTTTATAATGTATGAATATATTGTTTCAGAGACAGAAGTCAAATTAAGGACTAATGTATATCATAGTTTGGAAAACTTATAACTAATCTAACATATAACTACAAATTATCTTAGCAATAAGAATTTTTCTTATACTTTGCTTTTCCATTTTAGATGGCTAGTCCAATGTCCTAAAGAACCTACACTGAAAATTTCTGATTAGCTACAGTAAGAATAAAAGAATCAACATACACACACACACACACACACACACACACACACACACACATATATATATATATATATATATATATATATATATATAATTTCAAAGCAGGAGGAATGTTTGAATTAAATAATTTAAGCAATTTATCTGGACTAAAATGACTGCAATGGAAATACAGGGTTAAAAATTAGTGAAATTGGCCATGCAGGGAAAGGAGAAAGTGTAGAGAAAAAAATGATTATACTGAGACTGACAGTATAGAAGTATAATTAATAATAATGAGAAGAGAAAACTTTTTGATTCAGTGAGAATAAAATCAGTACTACTGAAGATATCAGAGAAATTATTTTAATCTAGAATGAATCTAGATTCTAAAATTGTTTCCTCCCCCAAGAATTTTTATAAATGAATCCCTTCTTTATATTTTAAATGTTCTAGATAATCCATGTTACTTCTTTAAGCAATGCTACCCTTCTTAAATATGTTATATTCAGAAGAGTAGTTTACTTTTTTTTAAATAGCTGATACTATTTTTTTTAAATTTTCCTTGATTACTGAATTCTTATACAATATAAGATTGAATTATAGCTCCATATAGATGTGATAGTAAACCAGATAGCTATGGTTGTTAGAATTGTGTGTAAACTAAGGATCAATGGAAAGTGTGGGTCTTCATAACCTGTCCTCTGTTTACATTTCCTATTTTTTATTCCTTATTCCCCTCAAATGGATCCTACAACCCAGGGACAGTGGTGTCCTTCTGTTTCTTGTACAAGACTCTCTATCTTTGAGACTTCCTATTGGCTCTCACTTATGCTTAGACCATACAACTGTTCAGACATTTGTACATGGTCATCATGATTCTTTCATATCTACTCTTATCCAGGTTCAACACAACTAGTTTCTTCAGCTATTTCTTTTCCAAAAAAACTGATGAGCAATGTGTCTCAAATTGAAGAGGAAAAAAAAAAAATCTTCCTCCTTATCTCAGTTTCCTGAATTCCCTGGCTTCCTTTGAGTCTTAGCTAAATCCACCTTCTGCAAGACTTTCCCATACACTCCATCCCATTCTTAATGCTAAAATTTTCTCACTGAGAGGATCTTCAATTTAATATGTATTATATTGTGTTTGTACATAGTTGTTTATATGTTTTCTCCTAAGTTACTTGGTTTGTTAATTGAGAACAGGTATTCTTTTCATTTTCCTTTGTATGTCTGCTGCTTAGCACATTGCCTAGCACATAGGAAGAACTTAACAAATAATTGTTGACTTGACAAAAGACTCAAGCAATGACCTAACAGCCTGTATTTACTACCTAGGCATTGGGATGGTTATTTGAGATGCTAAGAAAACATTGTTCTTTTTTATTTTGGACTCTATTTTAGAAGGTTGAGTCTATTAGACATCTGATGACAAGATACAGGAGGCAGTGAGAATATTATTATTTTTTAAAATATAAAAGTCATAGTATTGAAAGAAAACTCCTAGAATTTAGAGCTAGAAGGGATTTTGGAGATCATCTAATAAAAATACCTTGCTCTCAATTTTTACTTTGTCTTTTATATTACTTTCATTTCTAGATATGTGCCTTCTACCTTCTCTAACTAGAAAGCCATGTCTTGTAATAAGAATAAAAAGAGAAAAAAATACAACTCAACAAAAGTGACCAACATATGAACCAAATTTGATGATATGGTATATATATGTATTTTTCATACTCATTTTAAGAGAGAGAGAGAGAGATGCATCTTGGGGAAGGGAAGACAGAGGAGAGGGAATAAATGTTTACATACTACATACTATGTGCCAGGCAATGTACTAAGTGTTTTACTCTTTAAATTTTAAGTTAAGTGGTTTAATTTTCTCATCTCTTCAGGACATTCTTGCTCATTATAATTATACAATTTAAATATTATTTTTGTTATTTCACTTATTTTTAATAGTCATTGTATATATATTTTCCTGATTCTGCTCAATTTGCTCTAGATCAGTTTATAGAACTTGATCCATACTTCTTTGAATTTCTTCACACTGCTTTTTTTTCTTATGGCACAATAATAACATCCCATTATATGAATACACCACAATTGTTTGGCCACTTCCCAGTCAATGGGAATACATTCTATATCTAGTTCTTTGGTACCACAAAGTTCTCCTAAAAATATTTTGGTGTTTACAGGTCCTTTCTTTTTCTCTTTGCTCTGTGGGAACTTGTCTTGAATTTCAGGATCAAATTGTATGTCTGTTTTAGTTACAGTTTTAACATAATTCTAAATTTCTTTCCATGTACAAGAGGAAAGGATTCATAATTCCACTAATGATGTTTGAGTGTGCTTATCATTTCACAGGACAATTTCCCCAATAATGTAAAGGTGAATTTCCTTATAGCTACTATATTGATTTGATTTTCATTTATGCCCTCAACTATTTGGAGCAATCTTTCATATGCTGGTCCCCTCAATTTAAAAATACCATAGAGCTAATTATAGAAAGAGGAGTTGAACCTTTACATACACACACACACACACACACACACACACACACACACTCTGTGTGTATGAATATATATATATATATATATATATATATATAATATATATATATATTATATATATATAATCTTTTGGTTTTATATCATCTAATTCCTTCCAATTAGTCATTATTTATAATGATTTTTTTTAAAGAGGGAAAATCAGCAAAACAATCAACATATAAAAATATCTGACATTATATGTAATATTCCCATTTGTGGAGTAGGATGAGATTGCAATGCTGGTTCCTTATGGTTTTACAACACTAATTTTTGATTAGGTTTTGATGGTTGTTCTTTCTCTTCCTGTTGTTATAGTAGTTATATATATTATTTTTTCTTTCTATTTCAGCTTTCTTCATTTTGTATCAGTTCAAATACATTTTTCTAAGCTACTATGTATTTATAATGTTCACTGTTTCTGACAACATTTTTAACATAATCCATTACTTTCATTTATCGCAGTTTATAAGTGGATGAGCATTTACTTTGTTTTCACTTTTTTGCTGTCACAAAAAAAAGTGCTGCTACAAATACTTTTGTGTTTATAAAACTTTCTTTTATTTTTTTCAAGGAACATTTTTAGGGTATGTGCTTATTAGTATAATCTCTGAATCAAAGGATATAGATATTTAAACCACTTTATTTGCATGATTTCAAATTGCTTTCCAAAATGGTTGTATTAATTCACAACTTTACCAACAAATAATTAGGTCATATCTTTCAAATTTCTTCCAATATTGATAATTAATATGTTTTTCTAGTCTTCCCATTTATTTTGTGGTATCCTACTAAATTTCTTTAAATAACATGTATAATGCTTATACATATGTACTAGGAAAAATCAAAACTCTAAAAAAAGCTATAAACCAATGTCCCTAATGAACATTGATGCAAACAAATGTAAATAAAAAATAAACAAATATGTTTTAACAATATATTGCAAAGATTATATACAAGTAGTGGCTGAAACTCTATTCAGTAATATAGAATTGGTTTAATATGAGAAAAAACTGTAAGTATGTATTTTATATTATATATATTACATATATGTATTACACATATATTAGTGGAAGTATTTTGTTAGTATATAATATAATGTATAATAAATAATTATCATATTAAAATAATCAAAATGGCAAAGAAATATAGTATCATATCAATTGATGATAATATACAAGAGATGTAGAACAAAATCTTTTAACAAAATATCCCCGAACTTTGTATATTTTTGTTAATTTGCTAGATAGGAGGTTGAAACCTCAAAATTATCTTGATATACATCTCTCTTTTTAATTATTTGAAGCTTTCTTGCCTATGGTTGTTAACAAATCTTTGGAACACTGATTTTCCATAAACTTAGATTACTTCTCTTTGGAGAAGCATCACTTAAGTCCAGGTCTTTAGAGAATCTGATGTTCTTTACATAATGTTACCCAGTTTCTCTTAGTGGTCATCTAATTTAACTCCTACCTAAAGTATGAACCTCTTGAACAAATTTATGTTTTGGCTTGAAGGTTTCTATTGGCAGAATGATGTCAATGAACATTTGTGTAATGGCTCTTCTGTCAAGATTGGGCTGTTTCCAAGGAGGTCTAAGTCACTAAATTTCCTGGATGTTTTGTTTTTTTCTGAGTGGAAAAAGAGGACTCACATGGAAGGATCAGGACTAGAAAGTGGAGCTTTCAATACAGAAGGACTTAAAAAATACACAACTTTTACTTCTACTGTAATGGAAGCACCACCTTCTACTTCTGATCTTGTGATTTCTTCATTTCCTAGGTGCTTTAGCTTCAACATATGCCTCCTTGGAGATTGTTCAAACATTGCCAGGAGAAGTGCTGCATTCATTAATCATATTTTTGATGTAGAACACAATGCTAGGCCCTGAAAATAAAACTAAAATAAAATGTAGACTCTGCTTTCAAAAAATTTACAATCTGATAAGAAAGCTACTGTTTAATAATAGGAACATGGAATGAAAGGCTACTTCTGTGAATATGGAATTTCTCGGAGAGGAACTTCCAAGTGTCCTATGAATGTCATTTTCGCATCAATCAAATAAGATTATATATATATACACATATATATATATTATATATATATATATGTATATATGTATGTATGTATACATATATGTATATATGTGTATATAATTGCATATTATATATAATGTATCTTAGAGTCATAAATTCCAAATATTTTTATTGCCTATTATTGTATGACTGACTATTTTAAAAGGCAAATCCTTTGAGCTTCTAAATGCTTAAATGCTTACAGTGACAAATGTGAACCTGAAAAATGTATGTAGCTATGAGGAATAGTTACATATTCCTGCTTCTTTAATCTCTGGCTACTCGTTCATTCCTTCATTCGTTCCTTCCTCCCTTCCTCCCTCCTTCCCTTCCTTCCTCCCTTCCTTCCTTCCTTCCTTCCTTCCTTCCTTCCTTTTTTCTTCTCCTACTTTCTCTTGCTTACCTAGGGGAACTCTGTCCAAAGAAATATAAATTTTGATTGCTGAAACATCACGAGATATCTTGAGGGTTACAAGTTAGAGTTACCTTTTAAGGATCATCCCTTAAACCTAAATTTGGCCGACTCTTACTAATTGGCCAACAACTGGTCCCAGTCTAAACCTATCTTAGTTATTATTTGAGTTCTGCTGGCTCAGACTGAATAACAATTGTTTCCATTTTGTCCAGATACCCTAGAATGAATTTTTTTAAACTAGGTAAAAGGACATATTTTTGGTCTCACTTCTTACCTAGCTTTAGTAACTGACTGGATGTTACCGACAACAAACTGAGACCTGGGAAAGACTTTAGCTTTAAAGGCCAAGGCCTTCCATTGCATCCAGGATCATCTTTAGTCATTCTGGTCTATATCTTGCCAAAAGACCCTAATAACTCAGGAAGAGGAGTAAAGTTGGTGATTCTGCACAGCTCAGACTCAAAAACCCAATTCATTTGCAAGACAGAACATCACTTTCCCCTTTATGGTCCTCTTTAAGAAGGAAGGATGAACAATGACAACAAAAACACCTGCATTATCTCCAAGCTACAGACAATCAAAGTTAATCTGTCTTTATTATTTAAGAGCAGAAGGCTCAAGTAACATTTAATTCACCTCTTTTTCCACCTAACATTCACTCAATTCATAGCTTTTTTTGGAATTCAGCTAACTTTACCTAGTATTATATTTTGACATACTTCTAAATTTCCTGGTTTAAGAAAGAATATTTCTATGATGTTATATAGAATTTAAGTGACCAGGGTCCAGAAAAGCCAATACAATGGGGGAGGAGTGTTAACTATAGCTTAGAGGAAGAAAGGACTATAGAGGTAGGCCCAGGGAAAAATCTCAAAAATAATAAGAAGGATCTGAGACCAGAGGCACCATCCTCCATACTCCAGGACTAGAGGTGATTATAATAATAAGCTACTATTTAAATAAAAGAGCAGACAAAGAGAAAGAATCCAATCATGGACAGTTACTATGGGAATAGCAAAGACAAGAAGAGTGAAAAGTAGAAATAGAAAAATATCCACTGATTGTCATCTCAAAGAGATTTTAAGAGGAAATCTTCAGCATATCTAAATGCAAAACCCACAGGTTAATGAGGAATTATTATAAGCAACAAGAAAAAAGGAAACAATTCAAATACAGTGGAACCACAATTAGAATTATAATTCTACCTACCAGTGGTTATAGTAAAAGACTACAGGTATTGGGATTCTACATCTCAAAGAGAAAAAGGACTGGGCTGCAGCCAAAAATATCATACCCACCAAAGATGAGCATAATTCTGAATGAAAAAAAAAGTTATGGACATTCAATGAATTACTGGACTTTCAGAATTTTGTTCAAAAGACCTGAACTTAATAGAAAATTGGACATATAAGATCCAAGAGAAATAGAAGGGAAATATCAAAGATTAATTATAAGGAATTCAATAAGAATGAATTGTTCACTTTTAATATATGGAGATGTAAACAGTTTGTCTGAGATTGTTGTTAGTAAATGGGTAGAGCTGAGTATGATGTGATTCTCAAAAGCCAAACCTTATAGGAAAAGTTAAAAATAATATTTATTTCACACAAATGAGATGTGAGAAAAAGAACTAATACAGAAGAATTAGGGAAGGAGGGCTGGTAGTTCAGGAACACCGCTCTCATCAATAATAGATTATAGAGGGAATAATACACAGACACACACACGTGTGTGTGTGTGTGTGTGTGTGTGCGTATATGTGTAAAAGTCTTCCAAGTTTAGACAGAAATAAGAGGTTAATGGGATAAGGAGGGAGGAGAGGATAAGGAAGGCATTTTTAGAGGGAATTCAAGACACATCAGATATGAGGTAGAGAACAACATATACATTTAAAGGGGAATAAAAAGCCTTCACAATTTTTAAAGACATGAAAGAGTGAGGGAATAGGATGAGGGTTATAAAAGAGTGAGTAGATTAATGGCAATGAGATAAAAAGGGAACATTTGGAAGGGTATAAAAGTAAAAATTCAGATAGAAACAAAAGAGCAAGGGGATAAATTGGGGAAGAAGATAAGGGAAGGAATCTTTGAGTGGGTTTAAGTAATAGAAGAGCAAGTAGAGAGTGAATACAAAGCAGACGAGTGAGGAAGGATAGGAATACGATGAGAAAAATATTGATGAAAATAGAAGGGAAGAAAATAAAAAAAATACGTAATTATAGCTCAGAATGTAAACTTGATAAATTCACCCATAAAATGGAAACAGCAAATTAAAAATTTGAATTCAACAATATGTTACTTTCAGGAAATATTATAAAATGAAAGAGATAATCACAAACATACAACAACATTAAGAATAACATTTATTATTAAAAAAAACACAGAGGTAGCAATTATGATCTGTATTTTTCTTTTCTTATTTTGAATTCAGATTCAACATAAATAAATAAATCAGAATGAAAATAATGATTTAGAGCATTTTTTCATGTGACTATTGATAGCTTTGATTTCTTCTTTTGAAAACTGCCTGTTCATATCCTTTGACCATTTCTCAATCAGAGAATGGGTTGCTTTTATAGATTTGGCTCAATTCCCTACATATTTGAGAAATGAGGACTTTATCAGAGAAACTTACTGTAATTTCCCCCCCCAACTATTTTTTTATGTTTTTATGTTTCTGTTTAATATTTGACTATATTACTTTTATTTATACAAAACCTTTTTAATTCCATGTAATCAAAACTATCCATTTTACCTCCCATGATTTTCTATCTCTTTTATATATTTAAAAGCATGATTTTGAGACAGTATCCACAGCCTTCACCAGACTTTCAAAAAGATTTGTGGCAAACAAACAAACATATATATATATATATATGTTTGTTACACCTGTATTTATATATTTTCTAAATTTAGAAAACAGAAAACTTAAGCCCTTTCATTTTTTTCATCCTTTCAGGACCATTCTCAATTATTATAATACAGTGATTAGATTTATTTGTTCTTTGTTTCCCCGTTTGCATTATTATAGTCATTACATATATGCATATAAAATCAAGAAATATATATATATATATATATTTCTTGATTTTGTTTCCTTTTTGGTGGACCAGTTTATATCAGCCTACTAACTCCAGCCTTGCTCTATTTAGCTTGAGTGGAATGTTTTCAGTACATATTACCATACAGGACAGAATGTTGTCAAATTATACCAGTCATTTGCCCTGGGTCACACAGCTAGCAAGTTCCTCAGGTGAGAGGTCATCCCTTGTTCTTGTGACTTCTGCTTCATCACCTGTTATCCATAGCCCATTATTTCTCAAAATAAGTCATTTCACTGCCCTAGGTAAATACTTTCAAATTTCTAAATTTTGGTCTTCACATCTGTGAAATGAAGAGATTGTTGAACTAAATAATCTCTCAAGTGTCTTCCAGCTCTGACACGTGATTTGCTTACTAAATTTATGCCCTACCTACCTAAGGAATAAGCACAGTATAAAGGCCACATCAGCAGCACACATATTTTCTCACACTGACCTAGCCCCAAGCTGAATAAATCCCTCAGAATTTGATTCTTGGCCAATACTAATTTTTAGTCTCCATATTTCTAACATGTATTCGTAATATTTGAGTGCGAAGACATTTGCTCAAATATCCCTCCTATTTTAGATAGAAGAGAACAACAAATAATTCAGAAACAAAATGGCAAAAATTACCAAAAAAAAGAGTATTTGAAAGCAAGAGAGAGACATTTTAATAAATGTTCTGGTTCTGATGTATTGATAGATGGAAATTCCCCCAAGGTATTTTGTAAAGTAGGCCACAGCTCTCCTCCCTGACTTGGAGTCTCTTCCAACTTTGGAGCTATTGGGGAGATAGAACTATTACATTATTAGCTCTGGGGTGAGACCTCCCAATGCTGTTGAAATATTCTCAATTTAAATTCTATTCTGTATTGCTGGGTCTGAATAATTTTTATATGTGGAGTATTTTACATTTTAATGCTAGCCTGACTTTTTCTAATTTTTGTATTTTAAAGGATTGTAAACCTTTCTCCAAAAAAAGAGAAAATAGACCTTGATATTATATTTTTATTTCTCATCATTAGAGTAGGACAAAAGTCCGAGTCAAGGTTAAAAGCAGACTTTGTAGCATCTTTGGGCATTTTTTAAAGACTAGCAATGCAAATGAGAGGCAATATGGCAGGGTGGAAAAAGGCCTACTCAGAGTTAGGAAGAACTGGGTTCAGCTCCTACCTGGGAGATATATTAGCTGCATGTTCATGGACAAGTCACTTATCCTCTGGGCATCCTAGACAATTATATAGATACAAGCTACAAACACTTTTTGTTAACCAGTATCAGTATAACAGGTTTTTCATGACAATGAAACCCCAGGGATTTGCTTCTAGAAGCCAGTAAATCACTATAACACTCTGATATTCATATCCAAACAACCATAAAATAGCACCTTAAACTAAATCCTAGAAAAGCAGAAGCAGCATAATGTCTTTTAGACAAAGTAATCTGGAAGATTAGCAAGAAAGGTCTGTCTCACTCAAGATAAAAAAGGAACATAGTCCAGGACAGCAATCTAGCAGCAAACCCCCCTCAGCAAACCAGCAGTGGAAACCTCAGTGCAGTGGAATAGGTAAATATCAGCACCAAGACTCCTGATGCACCTCAGCACCTTTAGGGGAATGGGCAGATGCCAGCTGAGAGAACTGCCATGTGCTTCAGCAAAGTCATGTGCCCAGGCAAAGAGAGAATCTCAAGTGAGTGGGACACCATGTGTTTCTGTATGACCTGGGGCATACAGGTAGACATCATTCTCACAAATACCTAAGCAAAGAGACAGCTTCCAAGCACCACTGTGCTTCAGTGTAGCCTTAGGGAAATACAGGAAACACCCTACTGAGTCACCTGTCAGTCAAAACCACTAGGATGTCAACTCAATGCCACATAAGCTGCTAGAACCCTATGGCCTTCAGCAGCACCAGTTACTTTCCACTGCCCCCTTCGATGCAGCACTAGGTAAACAAGGGTCTCCTGTGGATCTCAGGGCAACATCAGTACAACACTAGGTAAATAGCCAGTGCCTGTAACCACTGGTACAAGGACCCTGAGATACTGCCCTTTCCACTTCAGGATCAGAAATCAGAAAGGAAAAAGGCCAAAAAAAATGAGCAAAAAAAAAAAAAACAATATGACCTTCGAATGTTGTTATACTGACAGGAAAGAAGAGGATAAGAATGTCAAAACACCTATGAGAAAAAACCCATAGAAAAATGTAAATTCTAGAAAGAAATCAAGGAAGAACTCAACAAGTAGCTTAGAATCATATAAGAAAGTTAGAAAAAATGGGAAAAGAAATGAGAGTGATGCAAGAGAATTATGAAAAACAATTGTCAACAGCTTGGAAAAAGAAAATTGCTTAAAAATAAAATTGGCCAAATAGAAAAGGGAAAAAATGCAGTGAAGAAAATAAACTCCTTATAGAGTACAATTGGACAAATGGAAAAAAAAGTACTAAAAGCTAATTGAGGAAAATAACAATTTAAAAGTCAAAGTTGGGCAAATAGATGCTAATGATTCAGAGAACCAAGAATCAATTAAACAAATTCAAAAGAATAAAAAAATGGAATAATAAGTGAATTAGTTAATGATAAAAAAAAAAGTTACCTGGAAAATAGATCCAGGAAAGACAATCCAAAAATCATTGGACTGCCTAAAAGTCCTAATCAAAAAGAGGATCCAGACAACATCTTTCAAGAAATTTTCAAGGAAAACTGCGCTGAAACCAGAGGGTAAAATATGCATTGAGAATATCCAGATATCACGCCAAGGAAATTAACCCTTATAGACAAATTACAAAAGTATCAGGTAAAAAAAAAATACTAAAAGTGGCCAGAAAGAAACAGTTCAAATATCAGGAAGCCACAATCAGGGTTACACAGGACTTGGCTGAAACCTTAAAAGATCAGAGATCATGGAACTTGATATTCTGGAAGGCAAAGAAATTAGGACTACAACCAAGAATCACTTTCCGGCAAAATTAACCATAATACATTAAGGGAAAAATAGTCATTGGTGAAATAGAAGGATTTCAAGCTTTCATAAGGAAAAGACCAGAACTAAATGAAAATTAGGTCACCAATATCTAGACCCAGAGAAGCATACATAAAGAGATTACAAGAGAAAAGAAAATCTAAGGGATAAAATAGAGCTAAATTGTTTACATATCTACTTGGGAAGATGACATTTGTAATTCTTTAAAATTGCACCATTAGGACAGCTAGATGGTGAAGTGGATAGATTACCAATCTTGAATTTAGGAGAATCTAAGTCTGAGTCTGACTTCAGATACTTAATACTTTGTAGTTGTGTGACCTATCTGTGTGATGTCACTTAATCCCAATTGTTTTAGGGGAAAAATGCACCACTTATAGTATATCCAGAATATAAATTGAGGGAATGACTTTAAAATACACTGAGTGAAGAAAGAAGGGACAGGTAAAATGAGATGAATTATTCTACATGAAGAAGGATGGGGAAGATGAGGGGATGGGCAATGATCATCTCTTGAACTTTACTCTCATCATTATTGGTTCAAAGAGAGAATAAGATACACAATTAATTAAATATAGAAATCTACCTTACCTTACTGGGAAGTGGAGGCAGGGGTGGGTAGAGATCAAGAAAGAGAAGGTTTAGGAACTGACAGAGGGGAGAGCAGATTGGGGAAGGTAGTAAACAGAAGTAAAACAATAGTGTCAAGGAAAAGGAGAAAAAGAACAAACAGGAGAAAGAATAAGATGGAAGAAAATACACAGGTAGTAATCATCACAGTGATTGTGAATAAATTCTCCTATAAAATAGGAGAGTGTATCAAAAAACAGAATTCTACAATATCTTGCTTACAGAAAATGCACTTGAAAGAGAGACATAGGTAAATGATTTCTCCCTTAAGGGATTATATCCAGGTAAGAAACTGGAGCAGAATCCTACATTTCAACTGAAGTTTTAAAAAAGCTTATTTTTGATCTCAAAATAAAAGCAAAAATAAACCTAATTGAAAGAGACAAAAAAACAAGACATCTTGCTAAAAGCTACTATAGACAGTGAAACAAGATGGTTGTTAAACATATATGCACCTATTGATATGGCATAAGAATTTAAATTCTTAAAGTTCAAGTTGTCAGTTATAGAAAGGAAATAAAATAACCTAAATAACCCAATTTTGGAAAAAAAAAAATAACCAAGTCAGTAATAAAGTCTCTAGGAAAAAAAATCCCCCGGGGGACAGATTGGTTCATTGGTGAATTTCGCCAGACATTTAAAGAACAATTAATCCCAATATTGTATAAACTAATTGTAAAAAATAGGCAAAGAAGGAATCCTAGCAAACCCTTTGCTGATACCTAAGATTGAGAGAGCTAAAAAAAAGAAAGAAAATTATATACCAATTTCCCTAATGAATATGCCAAAAAATGCAACAAAAAATTAAACAAAATACTAGCAAGGCAATCACAGCCTTGTGATTTCACAAGGATTATGTACTGTATATAGGTGTGTTTTATACCAGAAATGTAGGGCTGGTTCAGAACTATCAATATAATTAACCATGTTGATAAGAAAATTAACAGAATTTATGTGATTATTTCAACAGATGTAAAAAACAAAAAAACTTTGACAATATACAGATCCCATTCTTAAAGTAAACACTAAAAAGAGCATAGAAATAAAGGAAACATTCCTTAAATTGATAAGCAGTATCTAACTAAAATTAATAGGAATCATTATCTATAATGGGAAGCCTTTCCAATAAGATCAAAAGTGAAGGATGCCCATTATCACCATCTTTATTTAATATTGCACTAGAAATGCTATCTAGCAATAAGAATTTTTTTTAAAGTAAAGAAATTAGAAAAAAAACAATGGGGAAACAAAATTATCATTTTTTTTGCAGATATCAACTAAAAAATTACTTGAAATAACCAACAGCTTCATCATAGTTGCAAGATATAAGATGAACCTAGCAGCAAGACAAAGAGAAATTCCACTTAAACTAACTGTAAACAACATAAAATACTTGGGAATCTACCTACCAAGACAGACCCGGGAACTATACAAACTCATTTATAAAATACTTTTCACATAACTAAAGTCAGATCTAAACAACTGGAAAAAAATGTCAATCAAACTATCAAAAAAACTATTTGATAGTTCTAGAAGAAAAATTACAATAAAATCCATCTGGAAGAGTAAAAGGTCAATTATATTAAGAGAATTAATGAAAAGAAAGATAAGAGAAGACAGTCTAACAATACTCGATCTGAAACTCTATTAAAAACAGTAATCATCAAAACTATCTGGTACTGGCTGAGAAATAGAGTAATAGATCAGTGGAATGGATTAGGTACCCAAGTCACAGTAGTAAAGGACGATAGTAGCCTAGAGTTTGATAAACCAAAAGACTGCAGCTTTTGGCATAAGAACTCACTATTTGACAAAAAACTGCTAGGAAAACTGAAAAACAATAGGACATAAACTAGGTATAGACCAACATCTCAGACTTTATATCATGGTTAAGTCAAAATAGGTGCATGATTTAGACATAAATTAGAAAGCCAGGAAGAGTCTACATAACAGATGGATGGGAAAAGGAAGAATTCATGACCAAACAAGAAATAGAGAGCATTACAAAATGTAAAATAGCAAATTTTGATTATATTTAATTTAAAAGCTTTTTTTACAAAAGAAAAAAATGCAATCAAAATTAGAACAAAAGCAAAAGGCTGGAAGCAATTTTAGAGCACGTGTCTTTGATAAAGACCTCATTTCTCAAATATATAGAGAACTAAATCAATTTTTTAAAATATAAGCCATTCCCCAATTGACAAATGACCAAAGGATATGAACAGGCAGTTTTCAGATGAAGAAACCAAAGCTATCTATAGTCATAAGAAGTATTCGAAATCACTTTTGATTAGAGAAATGCAAATTAAGACAACTCTGAGGAATTACCTCACCTCTATCACATTGGCTAATTTGATCAAAAAATTATAAATGCTGAAGACAGTGAAAAATGGGACACATGCACTATCTGTGAAGTTAATCCAACCATTCTGGAGAGCAATTTAGAACTATGCCCAAAGGGCAAAAATAAAACAAAACAGTCAAAAAATGTGTGCATATCCTTTGACCCAACAATATCTATCACAAACATTGTACCCAGTACTAGAAACGTTGAATGATGATCAACTATGAATGACTCAGATTTTCTCAACAACCCAGTCCTCCAAGATAAGTACAAAAGGACTCAAGCAGAAAAAAGCTATCCACATCCCAGATAAAGAACTGATGGATTCTGAATACAGATTGAAGCATGTATTTTTTTTACTTACTTTATTATTTTGTGTGTATGTTTTCACTTTTTATTTGTTTCTTCTTTCATAAATGTGACTAATATGAAAATACATTTTATATGATAGTATATGAATAACCTATATCATATTGCTTACCATTTTCTGAGGATGGGAGGGGAGGGAGAAATAGTGAAAACTTGCAACTCTGACCCAGGAGTGCCATTACTGGATCTGTATCCCAAGGAAATTATAAATGAAGGAAAAAGACCCACATGTGCAAAAATGTTTGTAGCAAATCTTTTTGTGGTAGCAAAGAATTGGAAAAGGAGTAGATGCCTATCATTCAGGGAATGGCTGAATATGTTGTGATGAAATATTATTGTTCTATAAAATGATGAACAAGCTGATTTTAGAAAGCCTAGAAGGATTTACATGAACTGATGCTGAGCAAAAGAAGCAGAACCAGGAACATTGTACACAATACAATAACAACAAGAATGTGCAATGATCTACTATGAAAGACTTGGTTCTTCTTGGTGGTTCAGTAATCCAAAGCAATCCCAATAGATTTTGTACAGAAAACGCCATCTGCATCCAGAAAAAAAAAAAAAAAACTAAGGAGACTAAATGTAAATCAACACATTCTTTGTTCATTTCTTTTTTCTATTTTTTTTATTTCTCCCATGCTTTTTCCCTTGTGCTCTGATTTTTCTCTCTCAACATGATTCATAAATCAATGTGTGTTAAAAAAATAAATAAAAATAAAGGTTTCTAATGAAGTAGAAATAACTTAAAAAAGAAAAAAAAAACTTGGAACTCAAAATCTTATATAAATGAATGCTAAAATTGTCTGGGCATGTAATTGTGGGAAAAGGTTATTAAAAATAATGAAACCACAGATTCTGAGTATGTTCATGTATGCATGTGTATGTGTATTTATATATATGTGTCTATGTTATGGGAGAGGAGGAAACCAACTGGATTAGGATCTCCTTTTACTTTAGTTCCTTGATGATTTTTCCGCCTATTCTCAGATCTTAGCACAATGTCTAGGAATAGGAATAGCTTAATAGGCATTTTCCATTCATTTTCATTCGAGATTTTCTGACTGTGGGCATTCCATGTCCTGACAGAAAAAAGCACAGTCCACATTTTAGTAAAATTTTGTTTTGTTTTATTGCGTCTTATATTATGAGTCGCGGTGGCCAAAATGGCTCCTCACCTGGTCTGGACTCTTCTCAATAGAAAGAGGAGGGTCTTTGGATGACATTTATTCAGTCTGTCACCATCCCCATACTTGACTTTTCTCGGCTTCCTAGCAGAACCTGCCAGAGCTCATGTTCTCAAGGTCAGCTCCATTTTAAGATGAAGCACCAGAACTGGATCTTGGCAGAAGTTCCATAGCAGCGGTCATTACAGAATGTCAAGTGACCCATTGGAGTTAAAGAAACCTTTCCTTAAAGAAGTCAGCTTATAAACTGGAATATTCTGACAGCTGAACCTTGGCCTACTGGGCCCAGAACAGCCATACTCAAATCAACAGAGGTTCTCTCTAATCTGCTGTTTAAACAGCTGCTAATCAGATAGTCATAAAAGCATAGAAATTTAGTGCCTTGAAGTTCACTAGTTCAACTCCCTGAATTTACAAATGGGATAACTGAGGCCCATAAAGGTTAATCAACTGTTTTGTCTCTGTAGCCCAAGTACCTGGCCCAAAACTTACCTTTATTAAGTAGAACTTTGTTAAATACTCACTCATTGAATTGGATTGAATTGCCCAAGATCACACAGGAAATTTTAATAGCAGAACTGGAGTGCTCAGGCTAATTATTGTTTCTCTATACTATAGCATGTCACCTTCTAATGGGGATAAGTTGATTTCTGACTGGCAAATGAGCAATGCAATGCTGGACCTAGACAATGCTCATCCCTGGCTTTTTTGTATGCTATGGGCAGGTATTAGAGCAACAATAGGCCACAAACTGAAAGTAGAACATGACCAAAGGCAAGAAGATGGCAAGGAGATGGAGTGCCAGCCTTAGAATTAGGAAGATTTGAGTTCAAATCCTTTATTACATACTTACCAACTGTGAGACCCTGGCAAATCATTTAACTCCTTTTAGTCTCAGTTTCTTCATCTGTATCCCCCCAAAATGAGGAGCAAAACTTCTAAAATTTCTTGAGTTCAATATCTATGACCTTATGAACATAACCTACACATAATGATCATGATAGTGAAAAGGGGACCCAAAAGCAAACCCCCAGCTGTCAATGTCCAGGTTCTACTGCTCTCTTCCCATGAGCACTCTAGTACCTCAAGCTTTATCATCTGATTATAGAATGATCTAAGAAGGAAGATAGTTTGGCAAAGTACACTAGGAGTCCCAGAGAATATAATGGAATAATTTGGGTGAATTTTACAAGACCATGGAGAGAGTTGCTGTGCAGAGGGATGAAAGTAGGAGAAGCAATATCAGGGGGAAATCCTTGAACCTCAGCAGATGGTGATTAAATCAGAGGGAGAGGAAAACAGTATGTGGGAATGTTTTCCACCACAGAATGGAAGGAATCAGTTGATGGAGTCCAGGACTCTGCAGAGTCTTGTGATGGCTGATCCCTATGTGGAATAATCAGATTCCATGGCTGATCATTTCAAACACTGGAAAGTTCCCTTACTTAGGGTTTTGAAAAACAAGCTTCATGTAGATGAATCTCAGTGTCTGTCTGTGTACTTATATTAGAGGGTGTTTTTTGTTGTTGTTATTGTTCGCTCGTTTGTTTTAACAGTAAGCCCAGTGACTGCAGTTTCAGGGACATCAAAGACAATATAAGTATTGAAAACACCCTGCAAATGGCACAGTGGATAGAGTGCTGGACCTGACCTCAGATACTTGCTAACTGTATGAGCCTAGACAAGCACTTAACTCTGCTTGCCTCAGTTTCCTCATCTGGAAAATGAGCTAGAGAAGGAAAGGGCAAACCACTCTAGTATCCTTGCCAAGAAAATTCCAAAAGATGTCACCAAGACTTGGGCATTATTGAAAATGACTAAACAATACAACAAAGTTAGCTCCTGATATCTGGAGGGCTAGGAGAGGAGTGAGATGTAGTCAGATTGACCCCATGACAATGAGTGAAAAGGGCAGAGAGGAGAGTTGAGGTTCAGAAGTATATTTAATGCTTTGACATTGGAAGGGATCTCATAGGACATTTAATTCACTCTGTACCTATTTTAGAAATCCCTTATGCCATCTGAAGCCTATAGTCACCTGACTTCTTTTAATGGAGTTCCAGAGATAGGGGCATCCATTCTTTTCAAAGAAGTCTTACTTTTGGATAACTCTAATCATTAAGAAGATTTTTACATGTATCAAACCTAAATTTTCTTTTCTTGAAGTTCCACTCATTTAACTTAGTTCTACTCTCTCAGGTCAAGCAGGGGCACAAGCTCTCCATGTGGCAGTCTTTCAAATACCTGAAGTCAGTAATCATGCTTTTCATCCCTCATCAAGTTTTAACTTCTCCAGGTTAAGTATCCCCAGTTCTTTCAGGCAATTCTCATATAGCACATGTTCTGATTACCTCACCATTCTCTTGCCCATCTCTGACTCTATTTTATTTTTTCCCTTTCTTTCTAATTTTCCACCTTAAAATACAGTACCTAAAATTGAACACAATATTCCAAATAAAAGATGGTCTTACACATAAATTGTTAATAACCTACAATTTTACTTCATAGATCAATAAGCTTTTATTAAAAACATTCATTGTATTCTGTTTCAAACACTATGCTAGAGATACAAAGAAAATGGCAAAAAAAAGTCCTTGCCCTCAAGGAGCTCTTATTTTAATAGGGAAGACTATGTGTATATAAGTAGGTACTCACAAGATAAAAACAGAAGATAGAAGGTAACTTGAATTAGAGGGGACTTAGAAAGGACTTTGAAAGAAGGTGACATTTGAGTAGTTGAGAAGGAAGTCAAAGATTCTCCTAGAAAGCAGTGAAGAGAATGTTCCTGACAAAAGAGATAGCCTAAGCAAAGGCACCAAGACAAGATATAACACATTCTGTGTCTGGAGCAGCTTTTGGGTGATCAATGGATGCTCTTCTGCCCTCCTTCTGCAATATTTTATTATATTGGGCAGGGGGATAAGCAAGAATATTCAAATTTATGCTCACAAAACCTAAAATCTGGCAGGTTCTACCAAGCTAGAAGAACTTTGGGGATAGGTCCAAGGATAGACTTTGAATCTCTAGTCTGAAGGTTATTCAAATGTAAATTCAGAGAAATATGATCATCAAAAGAATGATTTTTTGAGCCATAACGGCTCTTCCAGAGCATCTATAAAGAGAAAAAAGGATTGTGATTTCAATATAAGGTAAAGGCTTCTAATAATTAACGCAATCCAAAATTGCAAAGGAATGCCTCAGTTGTCATTGGAGGTCTTTAAGCAGAAGTTATTTGACCATTTATAAGTCATTGTAACATAGAGATTCCTCTTCAAGTACTTTCCCACCCTAAGTTTCTGTGATCATTAATTTGTTCTTTCACATGATTGTTGTTCTTCAGCTATTTTTCAGTTGGATCGGATTCTTCCTGACCTTATCTGCGATTTTCTTGGCAAGGATACTGGAGTAGTTGACCATTTATTTCTCCAGTTTATTTTATAAATGAGGAAACAGGTAAAAAGGGTTAAGTGACTTGCTTAAGGCCATACAGCTAGTGCATGTCGAAAGCTGGATCTGAACTCATAAAGATGAGTCTTCTTGATTACAAGTGGTCTATTCACTGTGCCACCCACCTACCCCTTTGGGTGGTTATCACTTTCAACAAAAGTAAAATGGCAGATGTCTGGATTTAGCCAATAAAATCACTAGTAAATGGAGTAAACCCAAAGGCTTAACTCCTTACTGGATTTGGCTACTGAGAGAAATATACTAATTTCCTGAGTCTGCCTCATGGTTTTGGCTCGGACGTCAGTATTGACAGCCTCTTGTCTGACATTTGTGAAGGTAGTGACAATGTGACAATAGGTTCAGTTCCACTCGATATTTATTGCACCTCTGTTATGAGCAAGACCCCATGCGAGCATGATCACACTAGGTAAATCAACTCAGTGGAGCTGTTGGGCCTGCCGTGGGAACCCGCAGCTCTAGGCAATAGATCTAAGGATTACCCCAGCCTCTCTCTCTCCCATTCTGAGGCTGCCTGGAGACAGCAGGACAAGAAGAAATTGGGGGCTGATATTTCTAAGATAGGTGCATCTTCCTTCTGTTGCAGATGATCTAGGAAAGCTCTCCGTAGTTGAACTATGGAGCTCGGGAGTGCAGACAAGAAAACTGGAGAGAGGATCCTATTGTTGTAGAATCATTTCCCTGTATTCATCTGTCTTGTGAGAGTTTCCCTGAAGAAAGCTGCTCTACTGGGGTGAACTTTGATCTGCTGGAGTTCTTGGGCAGCCATAATGTGGAAAAGATTTAGTGGTTGTAAATCTGTCACAAAATTAGCTCCAGTTAAGGATTTGATGGCATTATTTGAACTATTCCTAATTATCTGATGTCAGAGCTTTTTGTACAGGGCACTTAGACACAGTGGAAAAAATTGTGAAGTGTATATCACACTCTCTACCTTAGGAGAGCTCACAATCTATGGAGGATGGGGTATAAGAGAGGATGCCATGTACATATAAAAAGAAAGCTAACAGTGCCTGAGAGGGAGAAGCTATTCATTTATTCATTTATTTATTTATTTTGGCAAGACAGTAGGTTAAGTGAATTGTTCAGGGTCACATAGCTAGTAAGAATTCAGTATCTGAAATTGGATTTGAACTCAGGATCCTCCTCACTCCAGAGCCAGTGCTCTCCCTTTGCGTCACCTAGCTGCCCCTGCTTTAAGAATTTAGAGAAAATTGAGTGAGAATACTCATTCAATATGAAAGGTGACCTACAAACCAGCCAGAAATGAGTGGGGGGGAAAGGGAGGGAATAAGCATTTATCCCCTACTATATTCCAGGAACTGTGCTAAGAGTTTTACCATCCTCCTGTGAGGTGGGTGCTATTATTTTCCTCATTTTACTGATGAGGGAACTGAGACAGATAGAGGTTAAATGACTTCTCCAGGTTCATATACTTGTAAATATCTAAGGTTTAATTTGAATTTAGGTCTTCCTGACAGATTTAGGTCTTCCAGCAGATTGTCCTCTGGCAACCTAGATAGATACACCTAGAACATTCCGGCCACCTAGGTAGACACACCTAGAACATTCTGGCTGCCTAGAGAGACACACATAGAACTTCTGGCTAGATAACACGCCTGGATAAACATACCTAGACCTATCAGATAGATATACCTAGCACCTTTTGGCTATCTAGCACATACTGGCCATCTAGGTAGATATATCTAGAACATTCAGGGGGGAAAAAGTATATTTTAGCAAAAGGGATGGAGTCAAGAATGTGTAAATCATTTTCTAGGGAGAACGAATAGCATAATCTGGCTAGAAAAGAATGTAGTATAATAGGAGCATCGTCAATGGCAAAATTTGAAAGTGGGATCCTAGTTAAGCTTTCAACTCGATGCCTTTTTCCTTTAAGAAGCCAACAGGCAATCTGGAAGTTACTATTATGAGATATTTTGGGCATCCTCTGGGAAATTATTCTACCTCAATAATCTGTTAGTTACTGTGAAAACGCCCTGAGATAGTGTGAGGAAATAGCTTGTCAAAGACTGAGGATTTGAATTTGAATGGATGTGAGATTCTTTTCTGTCTCCAGAGTACTGATATGTCTAGTCTGATATTTGAAGAGGTGTTCTTGGGGCAAGATGACAGAAGCAGAGCATTACAGGCTCTCTGAGTTGGAAGGCGCCTTGCAAGTCACCTAACTTTACCTGCACAAGAACCTACTTTTGAATAGAACTGACAAATGATCTCTAGTAAAGGGGGGCATCTATTCCCAGAGTCCCATGCAACTCATGCCCATCGGGATATTGGTAAGATTTTGTCATTTCATCAATCCTGTCTCTTTGTCACTTTCAGCCATCACTCCTGGTTCTGCCACTGGGACCAAGGAAAATGAGTTTTCCACAAGGAAGCTCTTCAGATATCTGAATACAATTATCACTTCTCTGTCCATCCCTATCCCTTCCTTATTAAGTCTTTTCTAAATATTAGTCATGTTAATTGGTTGTCATATGAGATGATTTTAAGGTCCTTCTTCATCACCATCATCATCATCATCATTGTGTTATTATAATAGCTAGCATATAGTGCTTTAAGATTTACAAAGCACTTTTGCATATAATCCCATTTGGTTCTCAAAAAAATCCAAATTCTGCTTTCCCCATTTTACTGATGAAGAAACTGAATAAGGTAAATATTAAGTAACTTATCCAGGGTGTCTGAGCTTAGATCTGAATCTGACTCTGCCTGGCTCCAGTCTAATAGTCTACTGACTTTACTACCTAGGGATCCCTATGGAGCCTTCTGATACTCTAGCTGATAAATATTTATTTTAAAATAAGATATTCAGTTCTTGATATGATATTTCAGATTTTATTTGACTAGGGCAAAGTACAGAGAAACTTTTACCCCAATAATTCTGAATTCTGTATCTCTCCATATATTTACATTATTATTATTGATTTACTACATCATACTGTTGACTAATTTTTCACTTTATCAGCTTATAAAGTTGATTTTCTTAACCCAAGTATATTTTTCTCTCTTCAATTTTATCTTGCTGAAACTAGTGAACAATCTAGCCTATTGAATTAGTATCCTTCCTAGATTTGTCATCAACAAACTTGATATGCATGCCATCAATATATTTAAATTATTGATAAAATGTTACATCACATAGAACCATGTAGGCAGATCCCTGGGGAACTACATTATACACCTTCTTCCAAGTCTAGATCAAACATCAATCTTATGCCAGTCATTAAAATGTTTCTGAAGCCACTGAATGATACTGTCATTTGATTGTCCTCCAATTTCCATCTTATTCATAAAAATAGAATAAAAGATTTCCAAGTACTTTGCTAAAATTTAGATTACTATAAAGAACATTCCCTCTGTCCAAAAGTCTAGTGAACTTAACCAAAATAGAATGAGGTTAATTGGTCCATTCTTGCTGATCCATAGACTGGCTCTTTGTGATCAATTCCGAAATCACTAATGATTTTAGAATGTCTTTAATTATATGTTCTGCAATCTTCAGTAGACAAGTTCATTAGCCTATATCTTATAGACCTTTTTATTTTCTTTATTAAAAATTGAAGCATTTACTCTCTAAATGGCACAGTGGATGGAAAGTAGACCTGGAATAAGGAAGAGTTCAAATCAAAGCCATAGACATTACTATCTGTGTGACTTTGAAATCACTTTCTGCCTCAGTTTCCTCATCTGTCAAATAGGGAAAATAATAAGATTATAATAAGAAGAAGATCTAAGTCTTATAATTATGAGGATCACATGGGATATTTATAAGGCATGACCACCTGTTTATTACTTGAAGCAGAGCTACTTACAGGAAGAGATGCATTTACATATCAATAGCAGGGTATTGGGGTAATATGGTAATGTAATGGTTCTATAGTTGGCACATGCCCAATGTGCTGTAGTGATGTAATCTTAGTTAGGTATTTAGGGGCTGAGAGAACTTGAAATAAATGGACTTCATCTTTGACCAGCCTTGTGGGTTTCCTGCCTTTATCACTCCTCCATTGAGACCAAGGACTCAGCGTGGTCCCGAGATCCTACAGAGAGCTAGTCCGGATGACATATTTTGGGGCCCCAGTGTAGGGGCTCTAGAAAGCATAATACAGAGAGTGGTTAAGTGACTTGCCCAAAATAACAAGGATAATCAGTGTCTGAGTTAATACTTAAAGTTTTATATTCTGACTTCAAGTCCACTGCTTAGAGCCAGTATTCCCCTCAGCTGCCAGCTTCACCACCTCCTACCTACTATTGCCCTCTAACTTCATGGAAAAGTGTGATTGGACTAGAGAAGAAGTATTAAAAATATAGAGGGGGTAGCTATAAGAGATGCTACAGAGGGTAATTGGATATGAGAGGCAAAGGAAATGGAATAGTCAAAGATAACCTTGAAATTAGAGACTGGGTAAATGGTGTTACCACTAAATGAAATGGGGAGATCAAAAGGGGAAGCAAGTTTTAAGGGGAAAATTCTTAAATTTGGTTTGGAACATGTTGAATTTTGTGAATCAGTGAAATATCCCTTTGGATTCTTAATGAAATCCAAATTGTGGGGACACAGGGAGGGAGACCAGAGAAAGATATATAATACAAAACTGGAGAAAATAAGAGATGTGAAAGTCATCTACACATAACTAAAAGCTGAAATTATGGGAATGGATAAGATTGCCTTGCCAAGGAAGAGAATGTGGAGACCGAAGAAGAGTTCTTAATGGAGGTTTGGGGAATACTCATCTTCAAAGATTAGGAAAATGGGCAGAGGGGGCAATAAAAGAAATTAAAAAAATAATTATAGGGATAGAAAAAGGGACAGGGGAGGATGTTATTTCCAAGGTAAAGGGAGGGATAAAAAGAATTGGTCAAAAAAGGAAGATTTTTTTAATTTACATTTGCTGATTATGGGAATGTTGGTGACTTTTTAATTTTATTTATTCAATATTTTTGCTCAGTTACATTTAAAGTAATTTTGATATTTGTTTTATTTTTTTAGTTATAGTTTCTTTCCCTTATCCCCACCCACAATTAAGAAACCACATGTGACATTATGCAAAATGTTTCCATAAAAGTCACATTGTGAAAGAAAACATGAATTGCCCACCTAATGAAGATAAAAACCCTCAAAATAAAGAGAGAGGGAGAGGGAGATGGAGAGAGAGCAGGAAAGAAAAGGAAGAGGGAGATGGAGAGGGAGAGGGAATGCTTGAATCTGTATTCAGACACACAATCAGTTCCTTCTCTAGGTGTGGATAGAATTTTTGATCATAAGTCTTTCAGAGTAGTCGTGAAAAATTGTACCGCTGAGAATTGCAAAGTCATTTACAGCTGGTCATTCCAGAACATTGCTATTATTTGTATACAGTATATTTTACTTTGCTTGAGTTCATGGAGGACTTTCCAGGTAGTTTTTTTTGTTTTGTTTTGTTTTGTTTTCTGAGAGCATCCTGCTCATCATTTCCCAATCAACAATAATGTTCCATCATAAACTCATTCCACACTTTATTGAACCACTTCCCAATTCATGGGCATCCCCTGAATTTCCAACTTTTCTTTTTGTCCTGAGAAGAGAGTTACTATGAATATTTTTGACACATATAGAGTAATTTTCCTTTTTTAAAAATCTCTTTTGTTATTCATGGCTAGTAGAGGTCTTGTTAGGTCAAAGGATATAAATGAATTTAAAACCCTGTGGGCACAGAATGTATCTTTTGACAATTTATCAAGTGAGGCTTGGTTGTTATTTATAAATTTGACTTAGTTCTCTCTATGTTTGAGATATAAATAAGGCCTTATCAAAGAAACTGCTGCAAAGTTCTTTTTACAATTACTATTGCTAACTATATTTCCCTGTACTGGGATTGCACTCTGGGCTCCCATCCCCTTCCACAAAACTTTTCTGCTGCCCTTACTGGTCCTCTTTGGTGTCTGGGCTGAGAGCTCTGGGAGCCACAAGTACTGCTGCTGATTCAGAGGTTGGGCAAGGGCTGGGGATGAGCTGGGGCATCCTGCACCAGGATGCCCACTGGGTTCCCATCCTGGGAGTTGCCAATCTTTGCTGCTGACCTTCTCAGTTGGAAAATGTTCCACTCCATCTTTTGGGGTGTTCTGATGCTCTAAAATTTGTTTAGTGAAATCACTTAAATGACCTGGGAGCAGTTTGGGGGAGAGGTTGGGCGAGTCCCTGAATTTACTCTGTGATCTTGGCTCAGCTCCTTACTGGTGACTTTTGACAAAACAGTTTCAGTGTAATGATGGGGAGAGAAACTAGACTAAAAGGAACTGAGGAGTGTGTATTCAGGGCATCGAGACATGAAGTAAAGGTAATTTGTTAAGTAATTAGGGATTGGCTGGTAGATAGAGATCTGAGGAATATCCCAGAAACCCCAGAAAGACAAGAACTAAATGGTGGCAATAACCACTGGATGCTTGCCAAACCTGGGACTGCGATTTAGGGCTTGAGAAAAGGAATGGGAAACCAGACTGGGAGCAGATAGTTCTGGGTATTTTTTCTTTCATTTGACATAAGATAATTCTGTATAGAGTATCATTTAGGACTTTATGCATTTTCATGATTCCTCTAACACATAACAGAAGAAGAAATTACAAAAATTATGAATTACTCTTGAGAATTAGCATAGCATCAGGGACTAACAATTATTCCCCATAAGATAAAGGTCATGTATCAACTTGCCTGGAAGTAGACAAAGGTGTTCATTAGCACCACAGATGCTAACACTCAGTGCTGTTACACGTGGCACATATTCTAGGAGAGAATGTAATAGATGTGGGATTAAACATTAATTAAAATACAACATTCAAGTCAACAAATACTATTGTGGCACCTACTATGTGCAAGGCATTCTTACTTATAGAGAAACTGGATCTGAGGGATGTAAGTGGGTGTAGGGTAGAGAGTTAAAACAGAAATGGTTACTTCTTTCATGAAAATTACAATAGAAAAATGGAAAGGCAGAATGTGGACAGGTATTTATAATACAAAATTGTATAAGTCTTAGAATCCAATAGTAACTAAGGAATAAAAACCATGGGTCAACCAAACAGCAATAGAAAAACATATGGTGTCTTGGAAGGAAGGGGGAAAGAAGGAAATTAATATTTATTAAATTTTTACTACGTTCTAGGCATCAGAAAAACAAGCTATTATAAGCAAAAATTAAGATAGTTTTTGCCCCTGGGAAGCTTAAATTCTAAATAAGGAAAGGCAACACACAAAAGGAAACCCAGAAAGTAAGAGGTGGATTTGAGAGTTCTTGATCCATTGTTTTGATGTCAAGAACTGGGCTGAGAGAGATTATAACCCTGGATACTTCCAAAAAAGTGAATTCCCCCTCATTTTTCCCCACCAGAAATTTACCAGTGCAAGAAATGGGTAGATCTTGTGGTATGATTAAGTTCTGTTGTCAAATATTATACAAAATAATTTTTATCAGAAATACTTATGACCAAAAAAGGAGATTGGTTAAACATATGGCAAAAGGGAAACGTTATGATGGACAACCCTGCTGTCTATCCATACAATGGTATTTCTGTAGAACTAGAGAAAGGTCTCCTGTGTCTGGGATAACACTCTCCAGGGGATTTATGAAAGAACATGGACTAGGTTCCTGCAAATTTAGAGCAGTAGACTATACCACTGGAAGATCCACTGGAATATCAGAATACCAAACAGAAGTGTGCTAGATAAGGGAAATACAAACAATGCCTGAAAGAGATTTTAGTAAGGAATCATTTCTGCTTTCCAAAATTAGGGAAAGCTACCTGGAGGAGGTATCATTTAAGCTGAGCCTTAAAAGCTGGGTAGAATTTTAAAGATCATATGAAGAATATTTCATTCATAAAGGAAGACTTGTCACCTTCTGAGAGGTAGGAAGATATGAGACACATTTAAAGAGAGAAATTAATCAAGTGTGTTGGAACATAAAAAATGTGGAAGGAATCAGAGTAAGATGCCATTAACAAGGTAGTGGGGTAGCAGATTGTGGAGGTTCTTGACTTCCTTTGTTTAGGAGTAGGGAACCATTGAAAGATCAGGAACAGAATGCTAGTCCTGTGCTTAGGCAACAGAACATGTGCAAGATCTTTTCTATCCCCATCCTCCAGACCAGATGGACATTCAACTAAGAATTGTTACTTGGTGATTCAGTATACACAACTGAGGGCTGTACTTAATATAGAATTTTTTTTTCATATACATTGCTTTACAAATCTTGTTTTTGGAGAGAAAATCAGAGCAAAGGGGAAAAACTATGAAAAAGAGAAAAAAAAACACAGAAAAAAAGAAGTAAACATAGCATGTGTTGATTTCCATTCAGTCTCCTTAGTTCTTTTTTTTTTGGATGCAGGTGACATTATCTGTCCAAATTCTATTGGATTTTCTTGGATCACTGAACCACTGAGAAGAACCAAGCCTTTCATAGGAGATCATTGCACATCCTTGCTGCTGTTGTGTACAATGTCTTCCTGGTTCTGGTTGTTTCGCTCAGCATCAGTTCATGTCAATCTTTCCAGGTCTTTCGAAAATCAGTTTGTCATTTTTTTTTATAAAATGATAATATCTCATTACTTTCATAGAGCACAATTTGTTCAGCCATTCCCCAGTTGATGGGCATCTACTCATTTTCCAATTCTTTGCTACCACAAAAAGAGCAGCTACAAATGTTTTTGTACATGTGGGTTCTTTTTTCCCCTTTATGATTTCCCTGGGATACAAACCCAGTGATGACCTTACTGGATCAAAGAGTATGCACAGTTTGATCATCCTTACCATAGAATTCGTACACGGCTCACATAAGATACTGCCTGGGTGCTCCCTGATAACTGAAGAATCACCCAGCCGGTTGGAATGGGGCATTCAGGGAGGACTAGCGCCTGTGTTGTGAGGGCTTGCTAAGACCTCTCCAGGGCTGTTTCTCCACCTTTGGAGCCCCACTTCTGGCTCCAAGAAGCCATAGCATGCCCAGGTCACATCTTGGTAAAATGTCTCAGGATAAACCATGCGAAGGATAACTGACAGGACTCCAACTAATTGGTGAGTTAGGGGGATATCTCCCCTAAATATAAAAACCCCATAGAATTGGCGAATAAGAACTATTTGTTCCAGTGGCCATGCCGTGGTGTTCTGACAGCTTAGCCAGACATGAAAGGCACCAGGGTCATCCAGTGCATCCAGAACCATGGCCTGCCATCATGTCTTTTGCCTTGCCACCAGACTCTGATGACTCTAGAAGGGAGTGTGAGGCTGATGACTTTGTGCAACTGCTTCATCTAAGCACAATTCTGCCCAATCAAGACAACTTCCCATAATGCCATTGGCCCCCTTTGAAAATGAAGGATGAATAAATTGTCTACTTAAAACTCCACTCTGCAGAAGAAGAGCCAGTCAGAACAACTCACAGACACAGTAGAGCTTTCAGAGGCTGAGGGAAGTGTGTCCTGGGGCCGTGGGGCAGGATAGCTGATTGCCAAGTGATAGCAGCTAAAGCTAGCTCACTCCAGCAGGCAGCTGTCAGAGGAGGTGGTTCTAGCCGAAGAAAAATGCTGTAAGGCAGAGAGGTGACTGGGAAGAATGTGAGAGATTCTTCACGTAACATCAGGAGGCTCTGACCAGGGACAAGCTGTGTGTGACCCCTCTATGGGAAAAACAGTCAGTCTTCAGGCTCGTCAGTCACCTCATATACTCAGGTAATAGATCTGGACTTTACATTGGAGAAAGAATATTAAAGAGGCCATAATCATAGGATCACTTATTTGGAGTCCGATGGCATCTTAGTGGGCACCTCATTTTCAAGGAAAGAAACTGAGTCACAGAGAAGTTGACTTGCTTAGAGTCATACAACTAGTAAGTATCTAAAATTCACATTAGCCCAAGGTTTTTGGATTCCAATCTCAGTGCTCTATCTCCTGCTCCATTTTGCCTCTCTTGGTTTGAACACTGTGGGGGTCATACTTTGTCCAATCCCCAGTGCAGACTCTCTGGCGTTAATCTGGACCATCAGTTTCAAAATGCACATTTAGAGAGCAGTATTCAGGACATCTGGGGAAAAGTTATTCCCAATGGAGAGGAAAGGGGTCCATTTAAATAAATACCACTTAGCCGGAGGGGGGAGAAGAGGTAAAGCAGGAAGATCCATGCCCACTCCAGAAAGGTTAAGGGAATGATTGGGGGAGGAGGGATGCTGATGATGGAGAGTTCTGGTGGGGCTTTACATTACTTGGACCTTTTTTTTTTTAATTAAGTTCTTGAGCAGTTGATTTTAGCTGATTATTTGGCTTCAGGAGGCAGTTACCCAAGACAAGTTGGTGTAACCAGGCTAGGCTCAGGGGCAAAATGATGTTGTGGTACAAACAACCAAGCTTGGAATTGGAGATTTGTGTTTAATTCTCCCTTCTGAGACCCTGAAGAAGTCCCCTAGCCTATCAGTATCCCAGGTCACTCTCTATTGCAGCGATTTTTATAACATATTTTATCTTTTAATAGTATCATAATTCAGACTTCTTTTCTGTTGTTCGGTCTGTGTTGTTTTCTTGAGGGAGAGGATATTTGGAGTTACATGATTTGCACAGGTTCACACAGCTAGTAAGTATTAAGTGTCTGAGGGTGAATTTAAATTCAGTAACTCCTGGCTCCAGGGCTAGTGCTCTAACCACTGAGCCATCTAACTGCCCCATAGAGTTTCTTCATTTGAAATCATTGAATTATTATTATTTTTTTTTAATTCTGAGAAAGGATCCATGAATTGGAAAGGAATCCAGAACACCCAAAATGGTTTGGAACTCCTGCTCTCATATAAGAGAACAAATTGTGGGACAGAATCTGTACCAGCAGCTATTTCTCTGGGATTTCTCTGAGCTCATAACATCATAAAACCATTTTTTGGAGACTGGGTCTCTGTCCAGCTCAGGCTACAAGTACATCAGCCACCGCCCCATCCCTATCCTAATGCTCATCAGCACAGAAGTTCTACCCTATTTGTTTCTGACTTGAGTCAGTTCACCCCATTTTAAGCAACTTGATAGTCCCTACTCCACTTCTAGGTACTCACCATATTTGTGCAACACTTAACTGTGGGCGTCCTATTGCCTTTGACCCACGGCACCTCAGAAGTCTTGATCTCAAGCCATCCACCAGCTTCATCCTTCTTAGTAGCGGAGAGTATGGACGTGTAACATCACATACGGCCAAAACCCAAACCCGGCCTTGGCTGATTCATTCCTATCTCAGAGTTTGACACTGTGTCTCCCTCAATCTCTACTTCCCAGAAACGTCAATCTGAGGTTACTGGGGTTCCCTCTCATAATGGGCCAGTACAACAATTTTCACATACAATGGATGGCACCTAGAGTATTTCTGTAACTCTCCTTTATTTATCCTCTTCTACTCACTGTTCCCTGGCCTTGGAGGCCTCCTAATTATGGAAGTGATGTTAAACAAGCTTACGCTGAGTTCCGACTGCTCCCCTTCTCCCCCACTTTAGCCCTTTCCCTGTGGGTCAGATATCTAATTGTCTCTATCCGGAGGGTAGGTTAGCCTCAGCTCTTGGTAGTCACCTGGAGTAGTAGTCCGTTGTCTCTATAATATCCCTCCATCCTCGATTCAGATCTGTGCATGTGTGTGTGTGTGTGAATACAAAAGAACTTTAAGTGATCTGTCCACTGCATTGAAATACCAACCTTCCTTGGTACTTTGAAAACTCAAAGCCTTTTACAAGATGAATAGCAAACTGTGGATGACAGCTCCCGCAGAGTCATTATTGAATTGCAGCAGTGATGACTGCATTGCTTTGGATTTAGATAAAAGGCTCCATCCAAGACAAATGGTAGGAGGACATCAAACAAGACTGTGTCCATGCAGTGACAGAAGCAATTCAATTGAAGAGGCTGTTGATTTCCCTAAGGCTACCTACTATTTCTTCCTGAGTAATTTATATTAAGGAACTAAAGATTGTATATTCATCTTCTATTTATACTTTTCTCTAAAAATACGGCCAGGTCCAGTTGTCAAAGCAAAGCTTTGCATCCGCCCTTGCCTGGAAGGGAAATATCAATATGGGAACATGTTAATTATTTTGTACCTGGTTTTATTTAACCACAATAGCGGTATGTGTAAAGGTTATAGACAGAGAGTTGCAATCTATAATGATCAGATAAAAAGATTAGTCAGCAGATCAATAGTGCTCTGTACCAACAGGAAGCTCTCTGCACTCAAGGCAACAATGAGCACAAAGGGTACAGATAAACATTGGCCACCTTTATTTAGATGAAAGCGGATTCTCAAGCCCATCTCCCGCCTCATTAATTATGTACCAACCTTGTGGAGGCTAAGTTGCTAAAGTCTCATTCAGGGTTTTTCTTGGTATTTATTATCTCGTTTTTCTTTTTCTTTTCTTTTTCTTTTTTTAATATGTCTGGAAGTTTCAGTTGTATGGAAAACTATGTAAAAGGAAAGCTGTTCTTTCCATTGTGCACACAGATGTTGTACCCACCCAGTTCATCAAAATGGAAAGGGTGTCGGGCACAGAGCTAGCAAAAAAAAAAAAAGTCCTTTGTCTCTTCCCGTGTATATGCAAGTACATGACAGGATTTGGCCTCAGAGGTGCTATCAAAGTTGTTCAAATGGATTTAGATGCTGATATATTTAACAGTGAAATAAGAGCTATCAGGAGAGTTTCTCAGCTGAGGGAATACATTTTGGTCCTCTTGCTGCTTCTATCTTTTCATTTTCCATATTTTTAATTTTCATCATTTGTATCTAGTTGTCAGTTTCCACTCTTGAACTTGCATCTTTAAAAGTTTCCTTTGTTCTTATTGCTAGTATTTCCTTTTCCTTGTTTTTCTGCCAGAGGATCTTTTTTTCTTTTTTTGTTCTTGATAATGCAGACCAAGCTAGAACCAGCTGATTTGGTGACATGGGGATTTTGCCGGGCCTTGCAATCATATTCCAGGGGCTTTACTATTTCAGACTATCCATGCATGTATACATAAGTAGGACCATCATTTTAATTTATCCAATCACATCCTTTGAATTCTCCACAAATTTCTACCTCATTGAGTGTGGGAAATAACCATGAATTCTAAGAAAGTGGGGCAGAACTCATACAAGCTTTGACAAATTCTAACAGACTATACTTGCTTTCTGAGAACCATCATAGGGATGCTTTATCAATTGGAAGTTTGATCAGATCTTTAGCCGGAACAAAAACATCACTAACTGCCTTGGGCAGAACAAACTCAAGGACCTACAGAGACAGATCTTAAACTCATTTTGTCCAAAACTGAACTCATTTTCTTTTCCCCAAAATCATCTTCTCTTTCCTAACATAAAGTGGGTGGGGGTGGGTGTATCCTTCTCTTCCTTCACCTAATTCCCACCCTGCTTCAGGCCTCCATGGTGTCATACTTGGCCCTTGCATAAGCCTTTTGTGTTGGTCTCCCTGACTCATTTCCACCCATTGCATTTCATTTTCTACTCGGCATCTTGGTGATTTCCCTTATGCAAAGTTCTAACAATGTTAAATGCCTCTCCCTTACTTTCATGGCCTACATTTAATAAACTATAGTAGCTCCATATCACCTCCAGGCTCAAACATAAAATCATCTGATATGTTTTTTTAAAGCCCTTCGTAACCTTCCTACCTATCTAATCTTTTTTTTTCCCCTGAAAGGTAGATATATTTAGGGGAAGAAGTTACAAATGCACAATAGAATTGGGAATGGTAAGTATGGAATAGAGTTGGAAGAGTTAGTTAGACTAACCAAGAATTAACTCGAGTCAGGAGAAAGACACCATTAAAAGGAAGGTACTATGAAGAGGAAGAAAGAATAACTTCATAGTGAGCTTAATCCTAAAAAAGGACTCAGCAAAGATCTTCATCATAAGTAGATGCTTTATAGGGGAAATATAGCCTTGGGAGTCTTCCAGGCACAAACGCCCCCTATCCAATCTTCTTAAACTTTACTTCCATCCACACATCATAAGATCCACTGACTCTAGTCTTCTTATTATTCCTAATACACATGATCTTTCAACTCCAAGCCTTTCTATTGGCTGTCTCCCAAGCTTGGATTATTCTCCCTTACTAATTCTACTTATTAGATTCACTGATTTTCTTTAAAATTCATCTCTGATCCTTCTTCAAGAAACTTCTCCTCTATTAGCTACTACTAGTACCTTAGCTCCAGAATTACCTGTCAGCTTCAAGGTATGTATATTATATAAACATTGTTGTTTGTAAGTTATCTCCCTCACTAGAAATATAAGGTCCTTAAGGACAGGGGTCACATTTTTTACCTTTCTTTGTACACTGGTTTCTTAACAAAGTGCCTGCCCCATGGTAGACAATTAATAAATGCTTCTTGACAGTAATAATAATAATAATGTTGGATGATGAAGTTGATTTGAGTAATAAGACAATAATCTAGCTATCTAAAAGTAGGGAGAATTCCAAATGCTGGAGGAAAATCAGACCTGATTATTACTAAAATAAACCCCTTTAGAAAATTTCAATGATGTATATAGTTTCTCATCTCTCAAAAATCTTTATGAAAATAATCTACACATGTATCAAGAGCATGGAAGTTGGAGAATGGAATAGAAAGTCTTTCATAAGTGATATTCTATATCATTTCACATTTGCAGCATCACATAACTACAGGTTTGGAAAACAAATCTGGGTACTTTTAGTGTTGATTATTTTTAAAAAAGCAACATTTGATTTGGTTGAGTAAGATGCTGATTTAAAGGTACTCTTCTAATAAGAAAAGTTCCATACATGTATTAAAATTATGTGAGATTGCTTGAAAAATAATCAAATGCACTAATAGCCTTTGCTGTTCGTTTCTTTCATATTTTGACCAACTTATTAGGGATCCGAACCTGGATATCATGGAGACATCTTGAATTCCATATATCCCAAAGTGAACTCAGTATATTTTCTCCCAATCTTCTTCTCTTCCTATTTTATTACTGTGGAGAGTAACTCCATATTCTAGCTCTTCCAGGTACACATTTAGGTATAATCCTTGACTCTCCATGCTCTCACTCCTTTCTCATAGAAAATTGGTTGCCAAAACCTGTTGATTGTACCCATGTAACATTTCTCCTACACATTCTCTCTTCTCTTGTCTGATCCTGCTGCCACCGAAGCAGGTCGTCATCACTTCATTTAGACTAAAGCAACAACTGGCCGATTCATCTCCTTTCCTTAAGTTTCTCTACTCACTTGCCAAAGCAACCTTCTTAAGACGTAGTTTGGACCATATCAGCCTTCTGCTCAATAAACTCTACTGACTCCCAATCAACTCCCAAATTAACTACCTAATTTATCTGCCATTCAAAGCTCTTTGCAGTTTGTTGCCCCCAACTTTCCAGTCTTTTTACATAATATTCTCTCTGAATATCTCTGAAATTAAGTTATGCTGGTTTTATTGATATTACTCCAAAAAGACACTCCATCTCCATCCTGGCATTTTCACTGGTTGCCCCACATACCCTTCCTCATCTTTCTTGGCCAGCTTCCCTAACTTCAATTCCCAGATAAATTTCTTTCTTTTGTTCTACTCTCCCCCATTTATTTAGTATTTTATTTTCACACATAAAAAACAATGTTTAATATTTGTTTTTTAAAACTTTGAGTTCCAGATCCTTTCCCTTGCTTTCCCCTCCCCACATTAAGAAAGCAAGCAATCTGATATAGCTTATACAAGTGTAGTCATGGAAAACATTTCCATTATATGTTGTGAAAGAAAACATAGACAAAAAATCCTCGAGAAAAAAAAAACAATAAGCCTGCTTCAATCTGTATTCAGACAACATCAGTTCTTTGTCTGAGAGTGGATCATATTTTTCATCGTAAGTCCTTCAGAGTTATCTTGGATCATTGTATTACTGAGAAAAGGTAAGTCATTCACATCTGATCATCTTGTAAAATTTCTGATACTTTGTACACTACACATGTCACTTTGCATCAGCTCATAGAAGTCTGATGCATGATGGTCAATACTTCTTATGAAATAGTGGTGTTCCATCATCATCACATAACACAATTTAATCAACTAATCAGGGCTGATGGGCATCCCTTCAAGTCCAAGCCATCCCAGAAAAGAGCTGCTATAAATATTTTTGTACATCTAGGTACTTTTCCTTTGAACATTTCTACTTTCTGCAAGGCAATCTTTCCAAATCCACCTTAATTCAAGAGCCTTCACTCTGTTGTTTAGCTTCAATAAACTTTAACCTTCTTTGTATCCCTAGCACTTAGCACAATTCTTTCCACATAGTAGACGTATAATATCTGCTGCTAAGGGACAGTGAGTGGCTAGAACTTTGGGTTTGAAATCAGAAAGCCCTGAACTTAAGAACTGCCTCTGACTTACTGGCAGCATCACCTTGATCATGTTAGTGAGCCATCCTGTGCCTCATCAAGGATTCTATGCCCTCTAAGGCATCTTCTGGCTTACAACCTATTATTCTATGCCCCTTTGCGTGCCAGCTGCTAGCCACACAATATAAAGAAATGCAGAGGAAATAACTCACATGGGTTGGATGGGGAAAATTTCTAGGATAGAGATAAGAGCTGAGCAGGCTCAAAATGTGAGGCCAGTAGTAATCCCTTCCATTGGAAGGAGGAAGTGTCCACATGGATGAAATCACAGGTTCAGCAAGGTCTTTTGAACGGGGACTCCCTACCATGTTCTTTTGAGCCTTTTTTTCCATATCAGCTTCTAGAGTTTTCATGAAATGTTGAGGAATATTTCAAAAAGAAAGCTAAACAGTGTGTTTTTGGATTAGATTCACTCAAAAGAACAGGTTTCAATAAGCTAAACTTAAAAATAGCTTCATTGGCGTCTAATCTGTGATTCCTGCTTGGCACCGATAATTAAGACTAAAAAAAAAAGGCACCCAAAGAAAACTGACATGATTGATCTCAATGAAAACAGTTTTGTTTTGTTCTCCTGAAGCCATCCTCAGAATACTACTTTACGTGATTGCTTTCTGTATTTTTCCATCCACTTTTTTTGTGTGTGTGTTAAAATGGGTATGTATTGATTGACTTGCTCTGGGTCAAATTACACCCTTAGAAGTGCACATGCAACTCAGTCACATTGAACTCTGCAGGAAATGTGTGTGTGAGAGAGAGAGAGAGAGAGACCGACCAAAGAGAGAGAGAGAGAGAGAGAGAGAGAGAGAGAGAGAGAGACAAAGAGACAGAGACAGAAAGAGCCAGAGAGAGCCAGAGCAGGGGGGAAGGGAGAGACATAGACACAGAGAGAAACAGAGACAAAGAGAGACAGAGATAGAGCAACAAAGAGAGAGACAGAAAGACAGAGACAGAAACAGACAGAGAGAGACAAAGAGAGAGACAAAGAGAGAGAGAGAGTGCCAAATTGGTCCCACTGCCTATTGGCTCTCTTAAATATGAAGCTCTAGGAGGGAGTATATCTTTTTCCTTTCATTTCAGTTTTGCCAAAGCCTGGGAGCCAATGAACAAAACTAGCTATTGCTAAGTTTAAGTAGCTATAAAAGGACATTGGACTTCCATTTCTGTCAACTTTTGGCAGTATGTTTATACTTGACAGTCACTTCAGGTGGAACTAGTTATGGCTACAGGGGACCTCATGTTGTGGTCAGTGGAGTGCAAGCTTTTGAGTATGGAGTAAAAACAACTAATGTAGAGTCATTTTGAGTTTAGAAAACTGCGAGTTGGTGCATTGGCTAGAGTATCAGGCCTGTAATCAGAAAGACCTCATTTCAAATTTAGTCTCAGACAGTTACTAGCTGTGTGATCCTGAGCAAATCACCTAACTTCCTCATCTTTACAATGATTTGAAGACGGAAATGGCAAAGCACTTCAGAATCCTGCCAAGAAAACTCCAAACGCAGTCATGAAGAATCAGACACGGCTGAAGCAACCAAGCAACAATATATTCATTAACTCATACATTTTTACAAGCACCCTGAAAGCTGAGCATGCTAAGGAATGATTATCTCCATTTTCTAAACGATAAAACCGAGGTTTAGGGAAATTTTTGGAAGTAGCTGTAGCTCTGGAATCAAAGGATTCAAGTTCAAATCCCTCCTCTGATTTTCATTATCCAGGAAAATGGCCAGATCTCCATAGAATTCAGTTGGGACTAGAAGGCCTATGAGGTTTCTTCCTGCTTACCATGGATGATCCAATGATTTGGATAAAGTCACACAGTAATTATCATTGCCGGCTGTGAAACTCAAATCTCTTGTAAGTGCAAGTGAAATGCTTTGTCTCCCGCATCATCTTGCTGGGCTCTAATCCTGACCTTCCCATTTAACTGCATGACCATGAATAAATCACCTCACATCTCAGTAGCCAAGGAAACACTATTATACTCTTTTAGACAGAGAACTGGCTGAATTGTGAAAGGGATTTCCATGTTAGGAGATCCCTACCATGATAAAATTGCAAGTCCAGTAAAAAAAAAACTGAAACAGAAAGTTAATATTATGACCACCTATCAACAGCAGAACAATTCCACGTAATAGTTTTGACTATCAATAGTTAAACCAATTAGCAGCCATCTGGTGCGACTTGCCGAGGTCAGGAATATTAGTAATCTGATTACAACTCCAAGATATAGATCAGCAGTTATTTCCAGAGCCACCGTGTAACTAATTTTTCTATTGTAATGTTTGTAATAAATTTTTAATGATCATTATCATAATTTAATATTTCTATAATACTTTCATAACTAGGTGGCACAGTGGATAGACCGCGAGGCCAGGAGGCCGGAAGCTCTGTCGTCTTGTGTTCAGATATGATCTGAGTCACTTACTGTGTGAACCTGGGCTAGTCATTTAACTCTGTCTGCCTTACTTTCCTCACCTATAAAATGAGCTGGAAAAGGAATGGCAAAACACTCTGGTATCTCTGCCAAGAAAGCCCTAATTGGGGTCATGAGGAGTTGGACATGACTAAAAAATGACTGTATAACACTTTAATATTTACAAACCTATTGCTTCTTAATATCCCTATAAAGTGGAGAGTATATTCATGCATTGTTATTCCAGTTATACAGATGAGAACTTAACTAGTAAAAGCTAGAGTCAAAATTTAAATCCAAATCTTTCTGGATTCCAAATCTAATAACTGTTTGCTTTAAAAAAAAAAAAACAAAAAAAAACTATTTCTCCCTCCTCCTCCTTTCCCTTTCTCCTTCTCTCTTCCCTTTTCCTGTCTCCCTCTTTCCTTTTCTCCTTTCCTTTACCTCTTTACTCTATTTGTTTCTATGTATGTCTCTGTCTCTTTTACTCTCTCAAATTTGATCAAAAAAGAGAACATTTCATTATAATTTAAAGGAGGGGAGCATGCCTCCCAGTTCAGAGAAATAGAATATAAGAAACATCAAAATGTTCTCATGGAATATAAAAGGGATATTAAGAATTTTTTCACCCTACAACAAAAACAAATATTTAAGAAATTTGAAAGAAATATAGGATTTTGACTATTGAATAAAGAAGTTGATGCTACACAAGAAAACTCTTCTGAAATCTTGAAAACATCAGTAAAACGCCACAGGCCTTTATATAAAATAAGCATTTCATTGATCAGTGGAGGAGTAAAGACTTGGTATCACTTTGTGGAGTCTTCCTTTGTTCCAGAAGGAAGAAAAGGGGAATTTCTTCACCCATTATATTCATCATTTGAACTACTAGATAATTTTTTTTAACTAATAGATTTTTATTTTCAAAATACAGGCAAAGATAGTTTTCAACATTCACTTTTGCAAAACCTTGGGGTCCAATTTTTTTCTGTCCTTTCCCCCCATCCTCTCTCTAGACAACAAATGTCCAAAATAGGTCAAACATGTGCAGTTCTTCCATTCGTATTTTCACATTTATCATACTGCACACGAAAAATCAGATCTAAAAGGAAAAAAGAGAAAGAAAAAAAGCAAACAATAACAAAAAGGTACAAGTACTGTGTTGTGATCCACACTCAGTTTCCATGGTCCTCTGTCTGGGTGCTGATGGCTCTCTCCATCACAAGTCTATGGGAATAATCCTGAAACACCTCCTTGTTGAAAAGAGTCACATCCATCAGAGTTGAGCAAAACGTAATCTTTTTTGTTGCCGTGTACAATATTTACTTGGTTCTACTCACTTTACTTAGCATCATGAAGTACTAGATAATTCAGAGAAAATGCATCCAGCTGGGAGCAGAGAGATAGCTGAAGAATACATTACAACCCAGAGAGATAATAATACAAGGGAAGAAGCATCTTCAATAAGCAAGAGTTCTCATATAAGAGAAGATTGCCAACTATGGACTCAAAGAGGCAGTAGATGCTGGGTACCTGGGAAAATGGCTTGCCTACCATAGGGATGGAGGAAAAATCCATGAAGAGAGAATGAACTTCTTCTTCCAGAAGTGATGAGTAACCTTTCCCCACATTTTATCCTACACATCTGACTCACAGCCATTATGCTGAAATTTTTAGCCCACTCTTCCCCAGTGGGTGAGTGTACCCTAAAATTTTGTTGTGTCCCAACTCTTATTATACTACCTTAGTGAATTTATTTTAAGATATTAACAAATCTATAGGCCAATCACTAATTGAAATCACATCGGTCGTGGCTCATGGCCCTATGATCATTGGAGTAATCAATCACAAGATTACCCTGGGTAGTAGTCTATCCTCTGTGAGCCCAACATACTAGTATGAGTACATATAGAATGAGTAATCCCAGAGATAGTATTGTAATATAAAGAACAACAACAAAAAAAAAAGGACTGTACATGATACTTGTATTATGTCCATATTTTTTATAATAAGTGTGTACTAAATTTAACTAAAGAGAAAAATAACCATTTTGGAGAAAGTACAATAATGCACTATTGCACAAACTGTGAATTGGTCTATCCATTCTGGAAAACAGCCTAAAACTATATCTACTATACTTTCAATAATAATAATAATAATATAACAACTGGTACATGTAGAGCTTTAACATTTACAAAGTTGTTTGTATATCCATTTTCTCTTTGGGGCTTTGCCACACTACCATGAAGCAGAAACTGCAGCTATTATTACTCCCCCACTTTGCATTTTACAGAAGAAAGTGAGACTTCAATAAGATGGAGATTCATTGCTGCAGAACAGTCCCTGAATGCCTATCTGCAGGGAGCATCTGGAGGAACCCAAAGTGGATCTGTGACTACAATGCCTTGTGTCCATGGAAACAGGGTGGGATGGCAAGGTAGCTAGAGTAGATGGAGGAGTCAGGAAAGCCTGGATTCAAATCTGGCATAGGATACTTACTAACAAGTCCTTGCCCATTGGGAATCAGACCTCTCAGGACACTTCCAGCTCTAAACCTATATTTGTAAGCCTTTGCTATGTCACCAGACAGTACATGTGGAGAAAGGGGGGAGAGGGCCAGAAGGAGAATGGCAATGATGCAGAGGACAATCCAACTGACCAGGAAAGTGAAAGCACCCCCCCATTTCCATCTTTGAGTCTTATTTGTACCCTGCCTACTGAAAGTGAGGGGAGGGTAGCCATGGCAACAGAACTCTGAGGAGCCAGACCTTGGGCAAAGAAGCAGAATCCCTGGAAAATGCAGCAGAGGAAGGCTTGGGGCAGGGCATAAGAAGGGAGTGGAGCCCCTGTGCGATGGACAAGCCTGCGGAGGACCGCAAAGTTCCAGGACTATCCTATCATATGTCATAGGAACTTTAACTTACCGGCCAACAAACATGGCGACCGAGAAGCATTTTTTAAAACTTAAAGAGTATACATGCAGACATGAGTGTGTTTGTGTATAGATATATGTATGTCAGAAAGTGAAGGAGAATCAATTATAAGAGTCTCAATTATAATAAATATAGAGTGGGAAGGAGAATAATGAATTATTTTGTTAACCTACAGGGATTATTTGGGTTTTGGCCATCAAAGTTTACACTTAATCATGCATGTTCCAAATATGTATATAGCTCTCCACAATAGATGGGTATTATATGCATCCATGTTTATGTTTATATGTCTATACATATATATGTATACATAATCAATGGATAATCAACAAACACTTCTTAAATCTTTGATATAGGCCAAGCACTGTGTTATACTACACAGATATATATTTAAGCATGTATGTAATACATCCATATATATAGATTTTGTCTATTATATGTTTCATGTAATATAGTCTATAAAACAGAAGTATATTACATGCATACCTGTGTGTTTATATGCACAAATGTTATCGAGGCTTAAATAAGAATCGGCTCCTATTCTAATAATTTTATAGAAGCTCTAACAAAGTCATTCTCTCACTCCATCATTCCCACAGAGACAAATTCACTCAATAAGGAAAGCTCATTAGTAAAGCTGCAGTGGAAGAACACCTGATCATAAATTAGCTGTAGAATGCTGGAAATCTCAGTGTTGCCACTTTTACTTTGCCGATGACAAAACTAAAATCTGGAGAAGGCACATAATTTATTCAGGATTATCCAGATAGTAAAAAGGATATAACACTAGGAAGCAAATCTTCTGACTACAAATGACATTTGTTCTTTCCAATGTACCTGGATTGGGTAAAGGCTTAGATAGTGCATCTTCTGATCTGTTGACTCTGAAGTTTAGCCCCTTCAATGACTTTCCCATCCCTCCTCACCACTGTAACTGTAATCCCATCCCTTCTCACCATTACAACTACTATCACTTCCACTTGCAGCCATAACCTCATTTATCTCTCTCTTGTGTTCTTGGTTCCAGCCATTCTTGCTCTTTTACAATCAGGCCCTGTACTTGTGCATTATGGGAAACTCTTTTACTGCTCTTCACTGTGCATGTCTCAATGTTTCTGTCTCTGTCTCTCTGTTTCTATGTGTTTCTCTGTCTCTGTCTCTCTCTTTCTCTGTTTGTCTCTCCTTTCCATGTCTATCGCACCCATGCCATTGTTAAATCACTGAGGAAGAATGATTTCATATATGATCAGTATGGTGCACATACCCCATGACATCAATTGTAGTAGTAGAAAGAACTGGCTGTAAAAGAGAGAGAATAGGAGAAGGAAGGGAATGAACTTGGGCTTTATTTTTTTTCCATCAGAGCTTTTTTAAGGCACCTATTGAATGAGAGCGCTGTTATCATTGGAGAAACAGGATGGTGCTAGTTACTGAGAGACTAAAAGATAAGGACAGAAAGCCCAAGAGGAGGACTATTTGCAACCTCTGAAATCTCCTGTTCCTGAGCTTCCCTTTTTCTCACTCTTTACATGGTTCAGGAAAAAGGTTCTTTGCTGTGATGATTTGCACCAAGTGTAATGGAGGAGAGTCACAATAGAGTCTCATTTTCAATAAGCATAGGGGTAAGAAAGATAGAAATGAAAGATCATTCTGATAACCAGTGGGGATTGTTTTGGTTTTGGCCACAGCAGTCTACAATGAATTATGTGAGTTCTAAGTGTACATAGGTCTCTCTGCCAGACAAAAATCTAAAGGATAAGAGGGATTATTGGACTCCAATTTATCAAGGGCAACAGTAGACCCTTGGTTCCTCAGGGCAGGGAATATTTTGTTTTTGCATTCCCAGATTTCAGTATAGTAACTGTCACATAGTAGATATCGTCTAAAAGATCATAAAAAGACAATGAACAATCCAACGTAGTAATTAAGATCAATACGTTAAAAAGTAGAACAATAAAAACTGGTGATATGTGGGAGCCACCCCTGCCTCTGCCAATCATTATTCAATTTTCAATGCAAACACTCTTCACCTGAAAAAATAATAAATGTAGTGATTTGTGAGGAAGGAAATACTAATGATGAAGATTAAATTTAAAAGTCTGTCCTAGGTGGTTTTTCTCCTGCAGAGCTGATTGTTAAATATCATATATATATATATATATATATATATATATATATATATTACCCAGAAAGGAAACTGAGTAGCTAAAGCATGTTAGGAATGATGACTTTGCAACAGAGAATTAGATTGGATCTTCTTAAGAAGAGCTAGAACTTCCTGTTCACAGGAAATAAAAGAAGGTTTCAATAATGTCTACATAATATGCCTAGTCTAATGTCCATTAGTAGCTCTGAGAACAAAAAATAGGAAATCTGTTGATCTACGGGAAAAGTGAAGGAGGTGTGATATCATCCAAGTGTTTCTATTGGGAAGGTGATAGCACTCTGAAACTCAGTCGCCATTTACTTACTAAGCAATTATTGCATGCTACTCACTGTGTTTACTGTTAAAAAGATAAATACAAGTAAAGAGAAAAATAATTCCTTCTCATGAGCTTATATTCTAATGGTGGAAGACAACATAGAGTACGAGAAACATTAAAACTTAAGACTGCTTGACTTTTCTAATTCTATGTGTGAGATTAAGTAATTCCACCAGAAGAAAGAAGGAAAGTATCTTTGGGAATTACAAAACACTGAAAAGAAAATAGAGGTGTTTCTTGGGGCTTTTTGCAGAGGTTTCTTCACTGCTCATAATTAAAGGTAAGAATTTCAAGAGAAACTACATGAGAATATGATTAAGATGGTTTTGCAGGATAGCATCTGACTTTATGCATTGTGCCATAAAATACAGAATTCCTGGTTCTGGGATCTGGAATGGAACATCACTAATGAGACTTAGGAAGGTACTTTTTTTGTGGAGGCTGATTTATTTTAAATTGAGCATAAAATAAGAAGTGAAGGGAATGGAGGAAAGGACCCAGGTATAATTCGCTGTTGCCATCCATCACTCACTGCATTTGGGTCCAACTCCAGTCATACTTCAATTTAGTTTTTGGTCATCCTGTTGTTAGTTGCCTTCACTTTGCCTCCCCTTGATACCCTCCAACAACCTTCCTCCTTCCTTCTAGTTCTGGAACCATTTTTAGAAAATCTCAGTCTTCCCTCCTAGGAATAGTATACCCCAGTACTTCTACATGGTTCTTCTCATCCTCCTGATGACTTTCCCTTCCTTGACCACTACCCTTTTTGGCTTTGTTTTTTTTACCCTATGAAGACATCTTCTCCTTGTGGGTAGGGATGCCTTTATTTTGTATCCATGGCTTTATCACTAAGCACTGTGTTCAACATGTAATAATATCTTTTCAAATATCCATTCAACTATATTAGGTTTCAAAAGTTCCTAAGGTAAAGGGGGAAAATTAGCAGTAGTGATACTCATCAATTAGTAAGGGACAATGAACATGGAACATAGATGATGTTCATGAGAACAGACATCTGAAAGTCACAAAGAAGAACATAAGGAAAATGTTTTGATGATTAGCTATCTTAAAGTGCAAGAAGTACTGGATAAAAGTAAACTTCTTTCACTGAAATGTTCAAGAAAAGTAAGCATTATGTGTTAGATCTGTTATAGACAATATCGTTCAAGGGTTATTCCCTAGCTTCCAACTTGGAAATTTTGTACTTCCAAAAGTGCAAGAAGTACTGGGTAATGTAACCTCTTTTACTGAAATGTTCAAGAAAAGTATGTGTTATGTGTTAGATCTGTTTTAGACAATATTGTTCAAGGATGATTCCCTAGCTTCCAACTCAGAAATTTTGTACTTCCATGTATACAGTAATGTACAGAATGTGGCTAATAAAGTGAGGTGAGTAAAAATGTGATAAAGTGAATTCCAACTCATACAGGGACATATTGAAATATGTCCTGTGACTGACATACAGTGATAGAACAGAGCGCTGTATAAATTGTTCAAAAAAGACAGGTCAAGGTAAATGACCTGTGGGACAGTTTATTATGTCAAATAGGTACCTATATGGAAATTTAGAAACAGCATGGGAAAGTCTGAGGGACAACATTTATGTGAAGGAAAAAAATAGAAAGAAACAGAGACAAGATTATAGTGGGAATGCATTATGGGTCATTGGGTCAAACAAAGATAAGAGATAATGAGTTCCTAACAAAGATCACAAAATTGGAACAGAGCCATCATAAATTTATGATGAGAAGTAGAGGTTGACTTTGACTTAATGAGTATTTACTGACCTGACTTTTGTATTGTCACTGGAAGCTAGAAGAAATCATGTGGCTGATGATTTTGTTTAACTCTGCCTCAATTAAATTGATTCACACCCAAGTCAAGACATCACCCATTATTTTATCAGTTCTCTTTGTAAATGAAGCATGGACAATATTTACTGTAGCTCTCTCTGTGTTAAAAGTTGAGTAGCTGATAAATTCTTAATTCCCATTGATATTTATTTTCTTTTAGAAAGTAGAGGAAGGGACAGAACTTTTCTGAAGGGGATCGTTTCTTTTCTTTAAAAAATTTGGACAATAAATAAAGTCTTAGGATCAGAGATAAAGCCAGAAGGAAAGGCAGAGGTCATCTATGTGACTCCTTTCACAGATGATGAAATCAAAATCCAAGAATATTAAAAGATTTGCCCAGGGTTACACAGGTAGTAAGTGGTTAGTAAAATGAAAATGATGGTAAGTTTAAGATGTAGTGACCATACCAAGGGAAAGATAATGGAAATGTAGGCAGAGTTAGATGTAGACTTTAGGCCATATTTCCTTTTTTTTAATAATAGCTTTTTATTTTCAAAATACATGAAAAGATAGTTTTCAACATTCACTTTTGCAAAACCATGTGTTCCAAATTTTTCTCCCTCAATTCTCCCACTCCTGACCCCTGGACAACAAGTAATCAAATATATGTTAAACATGTGCAATTTTTCTATACATATTTCTACATTGATCATGCTGCACAAGAAAAATCAGATCAAAAAGGGGAAAAAAGAAGAAAGAAAAAAGAAAGCAAACAACAAAAAAGGTGAAAACACTATGTTATGATCCACATTCAGTTCCTATAGTCTCTTTCTGGATGCAGATGACTCTCTCCATCGCAAGTCTATTAGAATTAGCCTGAATCAGTGCACTGTTAAAAAGATAGACCATTTTCTTAATTGTTGGTCTGTAACAAAATTTTTACTACTTCATAATATTCTAACTAACAATGGTTCTTTCTTTTTAAAAACCATAAAATTAAAATGAAACCCTCCTTTAGCTCCCATTTCTCTCTCTTACCCAGTCTCTTCCAATCATCTAAATTATATTTTATTTTCCTCCCATTCCTGAATCCTATTTTGTGGATCTCCGTCTCCTTTCTTCTCTCAGCCTTTCCACCTCTGTTTCTTTAGATGCTGAGAGATGCTAAGCTGAGACTAGGGTGCAAGCCATGAAAAGTCAACAGAGAGTTTAAATATATGACTGGGCTTTGATATAGTTTAGATCTAGATACATTGTCCTATATTTTTGATGAATAGTTTTCAAAGAGTTCCGAAATATAATAGGTCAAATCCTATAGCCTGAGTCTTTAAGACAGAAGTCAGACTAGGAGACTTAGAAGAGTTTCAAGAAAAAAAAAAATAGAGAGACCAAGTAACAGTGGTTCTATTACATAAAAAGGGAGATGTGACCAGGGGAGGCAATTTACCTCTGAACTCTGATTTTAAAAGGACATGAATAAGGAATGGAATTGAAGGCAGTGACTGAAGATGACTACCAAGTGGGACATGATCTTGTAAGAAGAGAATGAGGAGTGTACATGGGCTCAGAGATTTAGAGGAGGAAGGAAGCATAAACGTTATTTTGTCTAAAGTACAAGAGAGCGTGGCTGTAATGACTCCAAAAAAGCAATAACAACAATAGACAGCTTGGTTTTTAACTCCATTAGGAACAAAAGGAAGATCAAGGGATAGAAATATGATCCCAGACAAGGGAAAATAAATAGAATAGACTCAATAATTTTTACTGAGGAGATTGATCATCATAATAGGAGTCGGAACAAAATAGTAAATAGGAACTTAAAACCCAAGATCATAGCCTCATCTGTCTGGATTTCGGGAAAAACAAAACAACTTTAGAGGCCACCCTTTTATTTTGCAGATAAGGAAACTAAGACTCAGAGATATAAAGTCATTTGTCTAAGGTCACATATATAATACACATCAGAGAAGAGATGAGTGAAAAGATTACAAAACAGTAACCAAATGCTCTTCATAAGTCCAAGTATAGAGCATAGTAACTTGGGAGAAAGCTCATGAAGGAACTTTTAAAAATTCATTCATTAAAGTGAACCAACCTTTACAAACTCCATTTTCAAGTAATAATAAACATGCTTAACAGTTCTAGAACTGCACTTTCTTCCCAACAAATGTGTTAAGTACATAGTGAGAGGAACATTTCCCACATTTTACAGATGGGGAAACTGAAGCTTGGAAAGGTTAAATGAATTACCTACACTGATTGATTCAGCCAGGAAGTGTTGAAGCCAGGATTCTAAATAGGCCTTTCATGATTCAAGTCTACGATACTTCCCCATGCTCCATCTCATTCCTTTGGCCTTATTTGAACCATATCCTAGCAGCTTACTAATACCCAAATGAGACATAAGTAGATAGTATTAAAGGCATTCAGGCGTTGAGAGTAAATGAATCCCAAGAAGATGTGATTGCTGGACTATTTCCATCTATCTCTAAGGAATTATGGAGAATGGGAGAGGTATTTAAGGACTTGGAGATGGGGAAATGTTATTCAATTTTTTAAAGCAAAAAAAAAAATCTATTTCTTGGTGAAATTTTGGGCTTCGTTATTACAGTATGATTTGTGAGCACAAGCGAAGAAAGGCATTGCAATCGAGCATGGGTTCATTAGGAACAAGTCATTCCTTGTTCTTAATGAATCTTATTTCTGTTTTGATAGGGATACCAGTTGAATGGATCAGAGAATATGTGGAAAGAGTTTCATGGACAGCTTGAAATCCATACAAATGAGAAAGACACAGCCATCAGGGGCATTTCAGAACTTCCCAACTCTGGAGATGACAATAAAGTTTTGTTTATTAGTTTACAAGGTATTCCTTCCTGAAGATGACATTGTTCCCTAATAGAAAACAGGTGCTGCCTTGGTACTCTGTGACATTTTGTGTCTAAACTCCAACATTATACCAATGAAGCATCAATAGGAAGAACCACTTGTTTCTATTCACAATGACATACTAGCAATGAGTCCAACTTTATATTTCTAATACTGTTTGACATTAGGGGAAGCATCCCCAGGTTGGCAAGCCCTCACATGGACTGTGCTTTTGCAATAAGCTACTAATTGCCTCAACTTTGGTTCCTTTTGTCAAAGAAAAACATAGTAGGCATTGAGAATCATAGTAGGGTCTATAGTATGCTGGTAACTACCATAAACATAGATGCAGAACCCAGAATGACACTGTGTATACTAAGTCCACACTCTCCTTTTCTTATTCAAATATGTTTTTTTTTTGTTGTTTTGTTTTGTTTTGTTTTACTGAGGCAATTTGAGTCAAGTGACTCACAGCTAAGAAGTATTAAGTGTCTGAGGCCACATTTGAACTCAGATCTTCCTGACTTCAGGATTCTCTCTACCATCTAGCTGCCCCACTTACTCAAATATTTTTTATCTTTGATTCCTAATCAACTTGAAAAGAACTTTTTGTGTAATAGGTGATTAATTCAGTATTTGAATTTAACATATCAAAAATTCCCGAAGCCTTCCCAGAATTTTCTCTTCTTTTAATATCATCTTATTGTTTTTAAGGGATATTATGATGACAGTGATGATAATTGATGATGATAGTTTTTTTTATTTTATGCTTTTATATTGTGCTTTAAGGTTTGCAAAGCACTTTACAAATAATCTCATTTTATGCTCGCAGCAATATTGGGAACCATGAATTATTGTTATTCTCATTTTCAGATGAGAAAGACAAAGGCAAAATTACTTATCCAGGTCCGTGAGATCAATAAGTATCTAAAACCAGATTTGAACTCGACTTTCTTGATTCTGGGCTTAATGTTCTATCCTTGTACATCCTAAATAAAATTAAGGATCATTCTAGAGTTGGAACTATCAAGCCATATAAGAAGAACCAAGTAAATGAAGACTGTCTATTGTCTAGACTCTGAGATATAGGAGATTGGACAACTCAAAGACCTAAAATGTTAGTATCTATCTTAGATAGATCCCACACACCAACAATAAGGTAGAATTAGAATTTAATAGGAGAAAGTCAGTAAACTGAAGGCCTTTGGGAAATCAAATAGTGCTTTAAATGACCTCTCCACCCCTACTCCCACCTTCTCCCTGAAATGAAGGTCCTTATTTTTACCAGCAATATTCTTCTAATGATATTATATGACTACAAATCATGAAATATTATAGTCTCCAAAGGAAAAAAAAAGCTATGAGTCATCCAAACATCAATAACAGAAGCAATAAACTGCATTGTGTTATCAACAACAAATTGCACAAATGTAATGGCATTAAAAATGACAGCAGAAAGATATATGGCTGAAATTATAGATGGAGTGACCATGTAGTAAGAGTGAGAGCTAACTAGTGGACTTGTCTAGTGATGTAGTCCAGTAATATCTGTACAATGTTAAGAATTCTAGAGGAAGAATCACAGAATATTGGGTGGAACCCAACCCACCCACAGAATAATGGGTGGAATCAGGGGAGGATTTATGGAAGGTCACTGTTGTTGGGAGCTACACAGGAGAAGCAGTAAATTAGTAGTGATCTGAATTTATCCTTCCTTCTCAAAGAAGACCAAGACATCAGGGAGGTGATACCGTGACATGCAAGTGAATTGGATTTAAGTAAGGGAGGGCTAGGCAAGGTCACTTGCCTCACTTTCCCCTTCAGAACCATCTGGGTCTAGTGAAAAGATATAGATCAAGATGACTGGAGTTGACCCTTTATGAAATGGAAGATGTTGACCTTTTTAAATTAAGTCCTTCAAAAGGTCTCAGACAACCATTCAGTGATTAAAGCTAGGTAACAACTGAGCTAAAGCATCTCTCCTTTCACCTAGTCTAAAAAAAAAGAATCTAAATATATAAATAAATTAATCTGAGAAGGAAGACCCTCAGGTTTCTGGTCAAAGCAGAAATAACCGCTGTTTATATTCAACCTGAGTCAATCAGGACCCAAAAAAATGCCCAATTCATACATCTGCATTGTTGAAGGAAGCCCTCACATGCATGAAATCATAAATCCATTAAAACATGAATAATAATGCTAGGTGTTCATAATTTATTATTAATATATCTTACAACTAACAAATATTAATATTGCCATTATAGCCCTTTAAGTGTTAAAAAGCACTTTACAAATATTTTCTCATTTGATCTTCATAATACCCCAGAGAGGTAGATGATATTATCAATCTCATTTGTAGTAAAATAAATGGAAAGAGACAGATATTAAGGGGCTTGTCCAGAGTCACCCAGCTAGTAAGTGAGACTGAATTTGAACCCAGGTCTTCAACATTCTATCAATTGCACCACTTAGCTGCCTCTGGAGTAAGAGAACCCCACCAGGTTGCCTAGATCACTCAAAAGGAGGATCTCTAACAACAAATGAAACATTTCAGAGGTGAAATAAATTTTGTATTGGAAGCACTGGATTTGCAGTGCCCTTCTCTCTAGGATGATCATTTAGACCCGTACAGTTACATGATCAATAATTTGCTGTCTATAAATCTGAGCAATGTCAAGTTTGGCAAAGGCCATCTTCCAGCAAGAATATCAATGTGTCAGCTGCCTACGGGAATCAGGATTCTGATTTAGTGCTCATTCTGAAGAAACAGGATGGGAGGTTGGGACGTGGGGAGTGGGATGGGAACTGGAATTTGGGAAGAGATCTTTAACAAGGGGGAACGTAAACAGAGATGGCCACAAAAGAGCTAGTCATGATGGGAACCTTGGGATGGTAAATTTTATAAGAATGGGAGATTAGGAGGAGCCATTTTTATTGGTACAAAATGCTTTAGATGTCCGTGTTTTACTCATGGGGTGCTTTCTTCTACCAATGATCACTTGTGTGAAGTGTTTATTCAGCCACCTCCCGTGATCTTCAAGGTGGCCCAAAGTTTTGAGAGATTGTGTGATGGCTGCGGGAGGGTGTTGCTGCTGACAGAGGGGAGCTGTGCACCTGCCTTTAGGGATTTGTTAGATGACATGTCGCAGGATCACCTTGTATAGAGAGTTCATTATGAAGCCTTCCAGGAGAGCCTCCTGAGTAAACTAGATTTGACATCCATAATGGCCAAAGACAAGGCCCTAGCCGGTGAGACCAAATCACTACATGTCACAGAAATTAAAGGAGCAGCTTCTAATAAAAATACTGTCCATAATATACAGGCAGAGAGTCATCACCGGCAGAGTCAGCAGAACACTGAACATTCACTGTAAGCAAGTGATTCTCCTTCTTTAGGCTTCATTTTGTCATCTGTGAAATGACAGAATTGGATCAGATGCTCTCTAATGTCTCTTATGGGACAGCTAGTCATTCAGTGGATAGAATAAGAAGCTTGGAATGGGGAAGACCCATATTTATGAGTTCAAATCCAGCCTGAGATACTTAGTGGCTGTGTGACCTGGGTAAGCCACTGAACCTTGTTGTCTCAGTTCCTGATCTGTAAAATAAACTGGAAAAGGAAATGGCAATCTGTTCCAGTATCTTCGCCGATGAAATTCCAAATGGGATCATGAGGAGTTGGCTATAAATGAACAACAAAAAACAAGAATGAGGTCTCTTCTAGCTCTATGTTCTGAAGTCTGATGGATTTTTACAGAGTTCATTTTTCTCATAATTTCAAGGGTTTCTAAAGAAGTCATTGATTTCATAGCACTAAAACCCACTGAAAACATACACTGTGTTCTCTATGGCTCTCTGTGTGTTTTTCCCATAAAATTGGGAATATCTAGAGGAAGTTTGTGTGTATCATGATCTAGCCATTCCATCAATTCTATTGAAATCTATGAATTCTATTGAAATCTAAGAAGGCTTTTGTACTAAGGAAAACAATGGAAGAGAAGAAACTGCTAATCACATTATCCTTGAGGCAAATACTTATACCAAGAGCACAATTCATACTAAAATCTAAGAAAAAGGTGAATCTTTCTGAATAAAAAAAAATCATAAATGATCATTGAAGGAGAAACAATATATTGTACCTAAAGTCAGTCAAACCATTGAGGCTTCTGTTGAAAAAATTGACATTACTCATATTTATCAATGTCTGGTTTACTCAAGCAACTTTAGAAAAAAAAACATTAAAGACACTGACTTCATAAAGGAACTTCTCTTATCTTTAGGGAGTGGAACATGATTCCTCTCATTGAACAGATGCATTAAAATTTACCAAAAACATACATCTCTAACTTTTAGGGGGAAAAGGTTATAACTCTAAGATCATGATACTAACTTCTCTTCTCCAAACTTATCAAAGCAATAGCATCTCATGGTTGTTGATGGTAACCAATGACTCTCTAAGAAGAGACTCTTTTAACATTTTTATCTAAAGTTCTGAGTTCCCAATATTGCCCTTCCCACCCTCCTATTCTATCCCCTCCCTGTTAGGTAATCAGAAATGGGTTATACATGTGCAGTTATGTAAAACATTTCCATGTTAGTCATTTTATACAAGAAAACTCAAATAAAAAATGAAAGAAATAAAATGAAAATAGCATATTTTAGCTTCTATTGAGTTAATAATATCAGTCTTTTCTCTGGAGGGAAATAATATGTGTCATCACTAGTCCTTTTGGGTTTTCTTGGATCATTGTATTGTAGAAAATACCCAAATTATTCATAGTCTTTCATTGAGCAATATTGCTGTTACAATTTACACTATTCTGGTACCATTCTCTTCACTATGCATCAGTTAATATAAATCTTTCCAAGTTTTTCTGAAACCATCCTGCTTGTCATTTCTTATAGTATAATAATATTCCATTACAATCATATACAATATTTTATCTAGCCATTGTCCAGTTGATGGACACCCCTTTGATTTTTCACTTCTTAGCCACAACAAAAAGAGCTGCTATAAATATGTTTTGTACAAATGAGACATTTCCCCTTTTTCAGATGGCTTTGGTATATAGATCTAGCAGTGATATTGTTGAATCAAAGGATATGAACAGTTTTATGGCCCTTTGGGCACAGTTCCAAATTCTAGCCTGGAATTTTCAGTGCCTACTTTCTCATTCCACAACCTTCAGCCAATTTAACCTTTTGCTTAGCATAATATTTTCCAAGGGCCATTACGATTTTGAATCCTATGATCCCTAGGCTGTTGATTTCCTTCCTGAAAGTTAAAACTCATTACAAAGATCGGTGGTAACAATCAGAAGTTTACTTTTTACCAAGTCCCAAATTCATGGAAAGTCTTAAGTTGGTCTCCGGCAAAGGTCAGTGAGGAATCTTATTTTGGCATGTGTTCAGGACTAACACACTCAGAGGTATGATACAAATTTATTCAGAGCTCTCTAATTTATTTCCTTTAAGATAGAAGCCAAGTCTCTCTACATAAAAATACCAGCCTGCTGGCTAAGTAATATCAAAACTTTAGTGACCCCCAAATAACTATTTTTATACAAGATTTACTCATGTTCCATGGAAGAGGCTCATTGCTTGATCTCTAAGAGTAACAAGAATCATGGGTATTTAGTTTTAACATATCACTTCCTTTTTGCCATCAAAAAGTAAGTCATATCTCAATGGATGAGTTTTTAATTTTACTAACCTTTATCATTGCAATAAAATGGCACAGAACAGAATAATAAAAATTAACAATGCACAGTATGTTAGGTCATTTAAAGAGAATAAAATCAGTACCTTTCACCCAAATGACCCCTACCATCAATAGAAAACAATCAATATAGAAAATACTTGTTTATACCTTAATCCAAGCTGATAGTGTAGAGAGATCTATCTCCTAGACTAACTCAGACTTTATCCTAGATACATGAGTTCCTCAGAATTGTTTTAAATTTCCTCAATAGAGTGCTGATTTAGGAGAGTTGTTGTATATCTCTGGACTTCTAGTTTGTTTGCCTAGTATTTTATTTTCTTTTGAAGGAAGAAAGAAAATGATTGAAACTGGGACAAGGGAAGCTCTTTTTACATTTCAGAATGTTGGTAAAAAAAATATGTTGTGTTGGAGTAATGATTTCCTTTTCACGGGGGACTTTTGTCATAAGTCTTTCTATCCCTAGGTTTTTCACCTCACTTTCTATCCCCTTTCTTACCCCATTTAGATTCCTCTAGGCTATTGGTTAAATAGAAGCCCACAGGCAGGAATACCTCTGCAGGTTTCTCAAGAAAAAAAAAATGAAAAACTGCAACAGAACCAATGTCAGCTGCAGGGCTCAAAAGCATATGTTGCTTCTTCAGTACAAAGTCACTTTAAACCCCTTGGTCCCCTGTTTCCCCTCCTCAGGAGGAATCAAACCAAACAGTGAACAGCCGACATTGTCAAGACCTGGGAACTTGTTGTAAGAATAACTAGTTCTTGACATCTGAAATTACTCTGGTTCAGTTATTTCTTGATCTTTCATTTTAAATCTGTACCCGATAAATCAAAATATGATCATGAGAAAGTACATAATTGGGTTCAGGGCTCACGACGGGGGTTCCAGAGATAAGAAGCACTTCAAAAGATTACTTGTCTGTGATAGGAAGACCTTGAGTAACCAGGATGCTTAGGAATGGGAAACTGTGGCAAATTAAGCTGAGAGTAAACCAGAAAATTGGTCTGTGCTTCATAGCTGCCACACCTCCCAGTTCAAATGTTAGGGAAATTTGACAGAAGGAAAATCAGGCTCTGTCTACTCAGGAAAGATTCTATTTCTCGAGCAAAAATACCTGGAGGAGGCATCTATCAAAATGCTTTGAAAGAGCCCAGGAAAAGCCATGGGCTTCTTGCAACATGTCCAACAGAACGAGCTTTCGCCCAGCTAAGGTAGAGAAAGATTATGTGTCTGACATGGCAAAACATTGTTTGGGTAAGAAATGGCTGAGCCCATGCACCCAAACCATGGCAATTGTGGCCAATAGCAGTAATCCAGTTGGGTTATTTGTCTGTACTTTACCAGGGAAGGCTATTTTGTTTTGTATTAAGGTTAAATAATGAACAAATGAGAAGCAAAGAGTGTGTCCAAACTTATCAAAGTAATTGCCACATACTGCAGCATAGGTATACCATCCCCTATTGACATTTGTAAGAGTCACTATGGCTCTCCCAAACTGTACATTTAGATGTTCATTTTGGAAGTACTGTCTAATCTATGTAATTCCTGGGAAAATGAGGATTTCTCAAAACCCATTAGTGTTTGTGTAAGCAAGTAATACAATGGGGAAAAAAAAAAAGTCATCACTGATGAAATTTGCACTAGATCAAGGCCAACTTGGTTCTTTCCTAGGAGAATGGTTCTGAAGTAGTCCCTAGTTTTCTTTTTCTTTCTCTTTCTTTCTTTCTTTTTTCTTTCTTTTTCTTTCTTTTGTTCTTTCTTCCTTCCTTCCTTCCTTCCTTTCTTTTTCTCTCTCTCTTTCTCTTTCTATTTTTCTATCAACATACATATGCATATATAAATGCTCAGAAAATCATCTTTTTGTTTATTTGTTTCAACTCTAGTTATTGAAAACTATTTCTAAAATGTATTAACATAATTTCCTGCCATAGTATTTAGAGTGAAATCAATTTAATTGGGTGACTTAATTGAAGAATTCAGTAAAAGCCATGACCTTGCAAATAAGCTTATCAGCACAGGCTTCTTGGTGCCTTCTTTATTCTGACTTTCACGGATTGACTTTTATTATATGTCCCAATATACATGAGGAACACCCAGAATCTACTTTAGAAGTAGTAGCCATGGTTTGAGTTCTCCTGTATAAGAACCATGTTTTGCTACACAATAGTAGATAAAGCTTGTTTCCAGATTTTACTAGTTACTCTGGCACCAGTCACTTAAATTCTTCAACCCTCAGATTCTTTGATTAAGATGATAGAGACTAGCAGTAGTGTTCCAGCCACTTTGTAGCATTGCTATAACAAAACCACTTTATAAGCCAGAAACACTGTATACAGTGTCCTGAGAGCAGTTCTAAGTTATAATAGCCATGGATATAACTAGCTATATCCATAACTGGATCTAACATATATTATACATATAATATATATATAATATTATAATATAATACATACATAAGTATAATATATGTATGTATATATATGTTTATACATATTTATAAATACACATATGTATATTTGTATATATATTTATGTGTATATGTATAATACATATATGTATATATGTATAATATATGTTAAATCCAGTTATATATATATATATATCTCAGGATTTGGGGAGACTCTCTTTAGTGGTGAATTATAGTAGTGTTCTTAAATAAGAACTCTAAATAAGAGACTCTTGTCTCTTTCAAAATGGAATATGGAAAAAACACATACACACAAATTAATTAAGGATTCTAGTTATTTGGGTTATACTCGGTTGCCGCTTACTTGTATGTAATTCACCCATTAAAAGCTTCTTAATTTTAGTCATCACCAATAGTTTTCTGAAGATAAGTTTAGGAGCTGAATGGGGAAATTGGTAACCCAGACAGAAAGAAGTTATGTCACAGTTCTCTTTTCCTCAAGTTTTGTAAACATTGGTGCATCTTGTTCTGTCAGAATGGCTGGGAAGATAAGATCATTGTTGCTATTGTGGTGGTGGTTCTTTGAGATGCAATGGGGCAGTGAATAATGGATCTTATGTCGGCTATTAGACTTGGTGTTGTTGAGTTGGCTGAAATCATGTGGCTTCACTAGCAGCCTGTTCAACTCCAAATAAGGTGTTAAAGTAATCTCATGGCTATTGAGAATTTCATTTCATTGACCCTTTTGGCAGTGTCATGAAGCCCATGAACCCCTTTTCAGAATCATATTTTTAAATGCATAAAATAAAAAGCATAGAATTACAAAAGAAACCAGTTATACCATCATACAATTATCAAAAAATTTCCAATGAGTCCATGGAATCCAGGTTAAAAAATCCACAATTGTACCTTGTCTTTGCAACTTAACTGGTCCTGGTGAATTTCTGGAGCCATCCAGGAGCACGTTGCTTCTCCACCCTCTGACAGCAGTCCCAATTCCCCAAAGCCTGGCCCAAGACCATCTCTCATTAAAGCTCTGTGAGTAGCCCTGCTGCAGCCATGAATCACACCCACAGAGCTTCACACAAGCTGGGTTTATTGAGTTGTATTAGAGGAGAATATATCTCTCAGGACCCCAGTGCCGTCAAAACAATCTGTCACTTTTAATTCTTCCTGTCACCTCATTAAGTATATAGCTATGCAGGCAGCAGAAACCATTTCCACAAACACACAACGCACACGCATTCCCCCCAAAATGCAACATTCCCACCCCTCATATTCCAATGCTGCCGTAAATATCAAGTCAGTGAAAGATTCATTGGGCAAACATATGTGCTTCAGTACTGTATATAACTAACAGAGCCAAAAGAGGATCTCCATGGGCACATAAAGCAATTAGAAATAACTGCGCCTCAGAGCAGGCGGCTATAATGCAAAGGTCAAGGCTATAAATACCAAGAGGCTGGCGTTAATGCCCCTTCCCCAACATGCCCCCCGAACACCCAATGACAAGAGTTCAGGATGCCGTGATTAATCTCAGAAATCTCGGAAATGATGCCGGGGCCCCTTCCTGGTGTCTCCTTTTCATCACCGGTTAATATTTTATGTGAATTACAGTGGAAAATTTTATCAAGGCCAAGGATGTGCCACGAGGCTGTATTTTACTCAATACAAAATATTTACCCTTTTCCATCCAATGTTAGTGAGGGAAACCTTGGCTAATCATCTGGAAAAATGAAAAGTCTGATTGTCGCCTCCCCCTCCCTTCCTTAGCTTGTTTGCACATTGTGGCGCCCGAAATTCATCTTCAATTCAAAGCCACAGAGGCTACATTTTGAGGACTTTGATAATTTTTGCAGGAACACACTGAGTGTGATAATAATGTTTATGCCTGAATGCAAAGAATATGCTGACAGATTAAAAAGGCATCTGCCTGTGTTGGTACATGTTCATTTTCATAATTTTTTTTAAAAATTACATTAGATCAGATAATGACCATATACTTTCCTCTACTTGCCCCCATGTCTCTGTATACACTCTCTCCCTCCGGAGCAGTTGTCAGATTTCAGAAGGGGAAGGAAATCTCTCTGAAGTTATTCCCAGAAACCACTGGTATCATGACTCCCCATCCACCAGCAGATCTGGCTTTCTTGTTGCTCCTCCTATAAGACCTTCCATCTTTCATCACTGTGTCCTTGCAAGTGCTATCCCTCGTGCCTGGAAAGTTCTGTTTATGCATCTTAGAATCTCTAGCTTCTAACAGACCTCCTGCATGAAATCTTTTCTCATCTCCTCCACCCGGCTGGTGTCTGCCCTTCAAAAAATTATTTTGTATTTGCTGTATGTATTTTGAGACAAAGAGGTAGTACAAGAGCTAGATTCAGAATCAGGGAATTTAAAATTAAAATCTTGCCTCAGATGCTTATTAGTTATGTGATTGTTTTCCTCAGTTTCCTCCTCTGTAAGACTGGGATAGTTATGACAACTACTTCATCAAGTTGTTTAAAGGATTAAATGAACATAGGAAAAGTGCTTTGTAAACCTTAAGGCATTGTTTTAATCCTAGCTACTGTTTTTTGTTATTATAATTATAATAATATGAATATGCTTCTCTTGTGTATACTTATATGTATACATGTTTTCCATCCTGAAGTCATGTAAGCTTTGGGAAGAGCAGAAACAGTTGCGTTTGATCTATGGTTGTCTAGCACAGGACCTGGCATATAACTGAGATTTATTGAGCAGTTGATATATGATGGTCAAGTTTCTGCTAAACAATCCAGTATAGAATCTAAACAGTTTCCAACTAAGGGACTCTTAGAGAGAAGGAAGTGTAGAAGCACTAAATGGGGTCCCACAAATTCATATGGGAATCCATGAATAAGAAAACATGTCTCTGTGGACTCAATAAGCAACATCTCCCCATATACTAATCATCAACAGTTTTGTAGCACTTTATGGTTTGAAATGAGCTTTATGTATATTGACTTATTTGAGCCTCAGGCTAGTCTTGTGATCTAGTTGCTATGGCTATTATTATCTCCATTTCACAGATGAGAAAATGGAGGTTCAGAGAAATTAAGGGATTTTCCCATCACATAGAAAATGACAGAAATAGACTTTTTACTCAGAACTTCCTGACTCCAAGTCTAACTCTCTTGCTACTATGTTACATTATCTGTCATGGATTTAGATTATTATTTTGCAAAGGAATATAGATACAGATATGTTAAATAAAATACAAATGCATTTAAAACATTAGAAGATTTAGTTCCTCCTTTTGTCATTGTTATGTTATTATCATATAATACATTCTGTATGTCATTATATATTATTTCAATCATTGGGTAGTGACTAATTTTCATCTTTAATTATGTGGGGCCTGAGCATTGCTTTTAATTTTATTATTATTATTATTAGTCACAGGAGAGTGTGAGCAGTGCTCCATTACCACAAATTATGTAGCTGAGTTTCCCCACCTTTGGAGAAATTACAGGGGTCAGCCCATCGAGAGAGCAATGAATAAGCATCGCCCTGAGGAAACTGCCTTCATGATCATGAAATCCCCCCTGCCAGGCAAGTGTCTGAGTATTGCTTTGAACTTTAAAAAAAAAAAGGTCCTCATCCTTGAAAGAGCTGGTTACCACTGTCCAAGTACAAACCAATCCTCCTCCTTCCGGGCCCCTGTGGACTGCTTCCCTATAGCTTCTCATTATTTGCACATGACAGAATTATAAAGTCATTTATTACCATTCAGGATGATTTTCAAAGAACCTACTCATGTCAACTGTGAATCTCCATGCAGTCACAAAGGGAAAATGCATATACCATTAGAAAGTGGAAATATGTAAGATAAGCACAAGAAAGAAGTCAGACTGATGTTTCCCTATTCCCTATAAAGTAAAATCTCAGCTAGATTCCCACCTAGACAGCTCCTCAAATACCCAGAGTGTGCCTGCAAATATGGCCCTGCATTGGGCTTACGTTAGCCAGCCCAGTGTCAGGGCCCTGAGTCCCCCAAGTAGGTTTTTCCCTTCAATTTCTGGCATTCCCAACCCCAAAGTCCTTTCTGCATTTTAGAAAGAATCATTTTGAAGGGAACCCCTTACTATGATGAAAGAAGCAACAGGGATCAAACAAAGACATCATGATGCAGAAATTGTACAGAGTGGGATGTCAGCTCAGGTTTGAAATCGATCCAGAAAGGGGAAACAGTCATTTTGCTTGCCTATTGTCAGGGAATGGACTTTGCCATGACTCTGTTGCAGCCTTGTTGAAAATTCCTGTTGTGATACAGCAATATCTATATCAATAAAAATGTTAAATTAAAACATATATGAAGGAAGGAAGGAAGGAAAGAAAGAAGGTAAGAAGAAAGGAAGGAAGGGAAGAAGGAAAGAGGGACATTAATAATAAAGGGAGGGAGGGAGGGAGGAAGGGAGGAAGGAAGTAGGGAAGGAAAAAAAGAAGGAAGGAAGGAAGGAAGGAAGGAAGGAAGGAAGGAAGGAAGGAAGGAGGGAAGGAAGGAAGGAAGGAAGGAAGGAAGGAAGAAAGAAAGAAAGAAAGAAAGAAAGAAAGAAAGAAAGAAAGAAAGAAAGAAAGAAAGAAAGAAAGAAAGAAAGAAAGAAAGAAAGACATAATGAAGGGAGGGAGGAAGGAAAGAATGAAGGAAGGAAAGAAGGAAGGGAAGGAAAGAGAAAGGAAGGAGGGAGGGATGGAGGGAGGGAGGGATGGAGAGAGGGAGGGATAAAGAGAGGGAGGGAGGGAGGAAAAGATGAAGGAAGGAAGGGAAAATAAAAAAGCACGAATGGAAAGAAAAAAGGGGAAAAAGAAGGAAAGGAGGTGATAACCTTTTAAGAAATGCAAAGAAATCATTGGGGTCTATCATATTCTGACCTCTAGATCTTACAGAAAAGAAAAAAAAAACCAGGACTGGCTCACCAAAATAATGATTCATGGTGTTTTATGTTTGGTAGATGTTCAGTCAACATTTATTTGAAAGAATTAACTATAATTTTTACATGAGAGACATTGAATTGAATGGACAGAATGCTTACTTGAATTCAGGACAACATAGGCTTCAGTTTCACTGGCACCTTATAGACCTTAAGCTCATAGACAATTCACTTACTTTCCTGTGCCTCAATTTTCTCATCTGCAAAATGAGAATAACAATAGTTCTAGCATCTATTTCACAACGTTTGTTTTTTTGATGCTCAATGGGGTTAACGTGCATAAAATGCTTCAGAGTGCTACATATATATCAGTTGTCAAACAATATGCACTCATTAATGCCTCCTGCATGCCGTGGGTTAAGAAATCAAGGATACATACCAAAATCAAAAGCTCCACCCTCAAGGAAATTATATTCTTTGAAAATACATAAACTATATATGAACTAAATAAAAGGTGATTTTGGAGAGGAGACAGTAGGGAATCAGAGAAGGTCTTGTGGAAGCAGCACTTGGACTGTACTTTGAGTCATTCAGTCAAAAAAAATTGTGAAGGACCTACTATGTCCAGACATTATGCTAAGTACATTGAAGGAAACTAAAGCTTCTAACAGAACAGCTAGATGGTGCAGTAAATAGAGTAGCAAACCTGCAGTCAAGAAGGTCTGGGTTCAAATCCAGCCTCAGACACTTACTAGTGACCCTGGACAAGTCACTTAATCCTGTTTGCCTCAGTTTCCTCATCTATAAAATGAAATGGAGAAGGAAATGACCAACCACTCTAGGATATTTGCCAGGAAAACCCCAAAAAGGATCATGAAGAATTGGACATAAATGAAACAACTTAACAAATGCTTCTGAGAGGCTGAGGAAAGGAGGATCTGCATGCGAGGCACAGGAGACAGCCTGCTCCAAAGTTCAGAGATGGAAGAAAGAAGGAAACACATGAAGAATAGCAAACAGGCCAATTCTGCTGAAGTGGAAAATATGTGAACGAAAATAATGTATAATAAGTCTGGAAAGGTAGTTTGGGGCCAGAATATAAAATGATTATTGTAGGGTTTTTTTTAAAATTTATTGTGTTTATTTATGTTTATGATGTTAGAAAAAAAATTTCCTCCTTAAAGGACTCTGCCTGGTACAAGCAGATAAAAAAATGCTTGAACCTAAATTAGGGGAATGTGATTAAATATTTATTAGTAATTCATTCAAAACGGGAGAACTTCTTTGAATCAAAAAGTGTTCAATCTGGAAGAGACGTTAGAGGTCATCCAGTCCAACCTTCTCTTTTGACAGAGAAGGAAATAAAGGCCTAGAGAGATGGCTGGATTAAGCTAAGGTCAGCAGGTAGTCAATGGGAGATCTGGGTCTCAGACCTGAAAGACAAGCAGCAGCCCACGTCCACGGAATGAGACCGCTCTGCCCAGTTCTACAGAATAGAGAAAATCCATTACTGGCCATAGGAGGAAGAGATATGTGGTAATTACCAAGAACAACCTGATGAAGGGTACAGACATTGATCTGACAGGCCCAATTAAGAGGTGTGCTATCTTCCCGGGGCATGGATTCAGGGTACGGTAGAGTGCTTTCCAGTGTCGGGAGCTTAGGGTCCCTTGGCCTGAGACGTGCTGTGTAAGAGATTTCCCGTCACCATCTCCTGGCTCTGGAGATCACCTGGCACTGGGAGGGAGGGATTCTATTCCCAAACTGATTGAGGGTAGAGGAGAAAAGATGGTCTTTAGTAGCACCAGGAGAGCTATTTGGGGGTAAGAAGGCATCCTGGGGCCATGGATCTGGCTCCATTGGAAATGCAACAAATATATGTGGTACAGGGATGTGTTTGGAGCAAAAGCAGCTGATTGAGGAGCTCAAGTCCCAGGTGGCTTGTTTTATAAGTGGTCTGACAGGAAAAGTGGCAGTGGATGAGAGCAGAGGTTTGACATGCCCGGCAATACACAACTTGTCAACAATCCCCTGGTGTGAGGATTGTATTATGGGCACAGAAATAGAATTCGCAGCCTTGTTCATGCCCCTCCCTTCCTAGGGTACAGTTAATAATGAGAAAGAGTTGGATGATCAGATTTTGTCTAGTACGATTTACCTGAATGTGCAGATAAGCTGAGGTCTCTTTGAGAAGGAGTCATTGGGGGTAGGGGTAGAGAAGGAGGCAGATTGGGTATCCTAACACCAAAGCTTAATCAAACCAAACAAACAGCTGCTACTCACTTCTTCTGCTTCAAGTTGGAACAAATGGTACTGCCAGAAGAAACTTGGAATCAATCTCATGGGACTTTGGAGCCCTGGGCAGGAAACTGAAGTAGTTGAAGGTACAGGTGGTGTTTTTGACACTACTCCTGATTGAAAGCTGGGACTTGAGAAGAGAAAGGAAGATATGGAAAGAAGCCCGAGAAGATGGTTTTCCAGGCAATGACTCGATCTATGAGAACAAAGAGCTCTTGGCCATGAAAAGATGATGTTTAACAAGAAAGAGAAAAGAATGTTTTTTACCTGGAGATAAGCTCTAGTGAAAAACAGAGGAAACATGAACTGAGAATGGGAGGAAAGGGGAAAGAATGGCAGGATAGAACTATTATGGCAGAAAATCTACAGACTTCAATTTTGAACAATTTTGTTCCCACGAGAAGCAAAGATCTATATCTGACATTTGCTGCTCTCCATTTAAAAAGAAGCTCTTCTGAAGCATGTTGAGCTCCCAGTGAGATCTTGTGCTCCTAAGTTTTGCAACATAATCATAACCACCCAAACGGTTGCATTTTTGGGGGGAGGGATATCACTCCGTCCTAATTAATCAAATAAAACTCGACCATTTCAAATGAATCCAAAGTAAGCAAGTTATGCAAACGTTCTTAGTTAACTTGAAAAAACCATGGAATCTTTGAGTTATTGAATGAAAGCAAATAATACCACAGAAGAAATCCAGTCTTGGAAACCACAATAAGACTTGTGATTGGTGAAAGAGAGCCAGCCCTAACAGAGCTGGGCATAAAACAGCAAATTTTAGAGTCAGTTATGTTGTGATCAAACCAGTGATAAAGGGCTCCTGAGAAGAAATGGCTCTTTGAGGGGGCACAGTCACACAACAAATGGTCAGTCAGGAAAAATCAAGTCGTTAAGCACTTAATATGTGCCAGCCGCTATGCTTGGCACTGGAAATCCAAAAAAAAAGGCAAAATTAGGCCATTCCTTCTAGGAGCTTCCATGCTTAAGGAACAAACACCATGAAAAAACACTAGGTACATACAAGCGATAGAAACACAGATAGATGGATAGATAGATAGATGGATAGATAGTGATAGAGAGATAGATGATATATATGTATATACATATATGCATATATTTGTTATTAATGAAACTATATATGGGGAGTGGAGAGAGAGAGAGAGAGAGAGAGAGAGAGAGAGAGAGAGAGAGAGAGAGAGAGAAAATAAGTAGATGGAAGGTGCTCTCAGGAGAAAAGCATTAATAGCTGCAAGGATTAGCAAAGGGCATCCTGCAAAAGATAGAATTTGAGTTGAGTTTTGAAAGAAGCCAGGATTTAGTTGCAGGTCAAAGGAATAATAAAATAAAGAAGGACAGAGACATTTACCCACGGTTCATGGACAAGAATAACTGGGCCATAGGGAAATAGGGCCCTAATTATAATGGATAAATTGATTGGTAAATTCAGTCAACTTCATGCTCATCTCTGATGAATCAGATCTCACAATAGTAAGTTATAGAAGCTTATTAGAGCTGAAAGAAATCTTCAAGATCACCTATCACCCTTCATTTAATAGAGGAGGAAACTGAGACTGAGTAAGATTAAATCACTTGCTCAAAATCCCACAATTAGTGAGTTAAATCATACTCTGCCTCAGGTTTCTTAATTCTCAGTTCAATATACTTTCGAATCTACCACCCAAGGGGTGAACTGGACATTGGAAGTAACTGGACAAAAGTTAGGAAGAACAATATATGATCCCATACAGAAGAAAAACCAAGATAAAGCAAGTCCCAGGGTGAATGAAGTCTCAACTCACAGCAATTGAAAAATTTCAAGTTGATCAATGGGAACTTAACAGCAACTGATTCATATTTTTAATTCTTTCATTAAGTGGTATTCTTTAGAATATTGTTCGAGAAAATTGTTGGAGTAATAGTAATGGGTCTGTCATGTCATTAAAATGGGCGATCCCACTAGCAGTAGAAATTCTCCCTGCCTCAAACCTCATCTTGTTCAAGTCTTATGCCTCTTATTTCCATAAATCTTCCCCAAATAATCTGCTAATCACACCGGGGCCATTCTTCTGAGTATTTTAATTTTCATCTATTGTGTCTCATCCTCACTCCATGACCCAGCCACCTCCTTTTCCGGTTACAATTGTCCTTGATGTCTTTTATACAAGTCATCATTGTCAAGATGCTACAGCACATTTGTGCCAACCGGGGGCCTCTCCATTATCCTTTGGGTTTCTTATAATTTTGATTCTTTCACAATTGTGGCGCTCCATGATTTAGAGTATTACAGGGAGCATTTTGATAATAAAGAAAGAGGCTTTAGCAGCAGTGAGCAATTTGGAATAATTGTAAGTGCTGCACAGTTTCTTAAAGGCAATCCAGCCTGATCTCTTCCTCCTACTCAATTCTAGGAGCAGCTTATTGCCCATCTGCAGCTCTTGTTTATCATATATAGAAATGGGTCATCTATCCAGCTGCATGTTAGAATGTGGGCAATATGGATGGGGATATTTTAAGAGTTCTATTTAGTTTTGAAAAATTGTTCAGTGGAGACTTCACATCTTATATTTGAACTGGAAGGTTGTACCCTCCAGATCACCTTTGCCATTCTGCAGTAGTCACCAGAGATGCAGCCATAAGACTCAGAGAAATATCCACCTCCATGGTGCTATGGCTATTCATGGAAGCTCTGTCTAAAGCTCTCCACCATCACAGTGTTTTTAAGTTGTAGCCATTTTCTTGCTGGATAGACTATTGTACTAAAAACTTCACGAGGCGGCTGGGGGATGTGATGGACAAAATGCTGGGGCTAGAGTCAGGAAAAATTGAGTTCGAATCTGGTCTTGGACACTTACTGACTGTGTGACATTGGCCAAGTTACTTAACTTATATTTCCCCCTATGTAAAGTAGAGATAATAATAATAGCACCTCCTTCCCAGGTTCGTGCTGAAGATTAAAGAAAATAATAATTATAAGGCTCTTAGCATAATGCCTAACATATATCAAGAGCTATACAAATATCAGTCATTATTCTTATTCTTATTATCACTATGCTAAATAAAACATTGCATCATGGACTTAAGAACTCACAATGTGAGGTTCGTCCATCTGACAGGACAAACACAAACAAGACCAACAGAATAATAGCAAACGATGCAGAGCCATCATGGATACAGAGCAAGCGTGGCTTTGTCTTAGGAAGCTGACAGTGGGGATGGAGAAGGGATGTTTCCTGTTTAGGAAGAGGGCTTCCCAATGTGACTCTATTATTGACACTGCTTTGTCAATCCTGGATTAACTCTGGACCGTACCCCTCTAGGTCCCCAAGAAACTTGAGGAAATTTCTTCAAGATTCTGCTGTATGTTAAGATAGATTCCCCTTACAAGTAAACCATTTATGTGGTTCTAGAAAAGTGTTTCTGAAAATGGGAGGCACAGCAGGGAGGGAGGCAAAGAGAAACTCTTGAATAGAAAGCCTATAGTCTTAAGGAGATGTGTGAATCTCAGAACCATTTGCAACCCAGAACTTCTCTGACCTGTGTGTTATTGCAGTTCCTCTCTGTTTCTGTTTGTCTCTCTGCCTCTCTACCTCTATTTCTCTCTCTGTATTTCTGACTCTGTATATGTGTATATCTCTGTTATTGTTTCTGTCTCTGGTTCTCCACCCTTCCCTCTCCCTCCTCCTCTCCTTTTCCTTCTGCCTGTCCCTCTTCCTTTTCTCTCTCTCATCCACCTTGCTTCTTTCCCTCCCTTCTTTCCTTCCTTTTTCCCTCCCTTTCCTTTCCCCTCCCCCCTCTCTCCCTCTATTTCTCTCTCTCTCCTCCTGTTTCTCTCTCTCTCCCTCTCCTCTTCTCCTCCTTCTCTCCTCTCTCCCTCTCTCTCCCTCTGTCTGTCTCTACCTGTCCCTCTCTATATTTCACTATTTATCTCTCCCCCACCCCAGTTTCTCTAGCACTGCATCCTCTAGATCTATAGCAAGCCTGCTTTCTAAAATGAGACAATGAAAAGACTCAAAATTTCCCCATCTTTTGCTCTGATTCCCCTGAAATAAAAATAAAGATCCCTGACACAAGTCTGCATTTTCTGATCCACATGATTACCCGCCCTCTGCTGCTCCCATTTCCTGTTTCTCCAGCCCTGAGCAGGTACTAGCCCCAGTGCTTTCCCCCAGCTGCTACTAATTTCCTAATTAGGCTAAAATGAAAAAGAGAGAGAAAAAGGTCTCAGTAAAGAGGCATTACATGACATGTATTAAGAGACCACTCACTCTCCTGCTCACTCTTCTCCAGGCAAACTCATGTTTGTTATTCTTTCTCCTTATAAGTGGCTCCAAAGGAAAGCACGATTCTGCAAATGTGTGCTAACCAATGGACGCCATGGGACCATTATCTCCCATAGTTTTGGAAACTATTATTGTTATTGTTATTATCAATAAGAACTCACATAGCAATTCTCCATTATATCACCATGCATTAAATATTTAGCACCTCCAAAATATATAGCAAGACAAGACATGTTGACTAGAACCATATTCTCCAGGGCTCCCTACCTTTCATGGCCTGAGAGACAACAAATCCCTAAACTACAAATACAGACCTCAAAAATGTCCTCGAGCTCGAAACCATTAACTGTGTTGGAGCTGAAGCAGAATCAGAGATTCAGCTCCTACCTCTTAGTATAGTGTAGCATTGATTCATTTAAACAACAACCAGAAGCCCAACAACAATAACAATAGCAACAACAAACAACTTGACAACAGTGTTTTTACTGGATATTACCTTATCAAATACTTTTCAAGCTGTTTGGGATAAAAATCTTCTTTTCCCCTGAGGGAACTGGAGTTAAGTGACTTGCCTAGGGTGACACAGCTAGGATGGTGTTAAGTGTTTGAGGTCAAATTTGAACTCAGCTCCTCCTGACTTCAGGGCTGGTACTCTATCCACTGCACCAATGAGCTGCCCCTGAAAATCTTTTAAAATGTAGAAATCTAACAGATGATAATAAAATAATGTGGGACAGGATGGGCTCCATCTAATCTCAACATCATGGAAACTACTGAAGTTTGACCAAGATACTATTGGTGAGTCTACAGTAGATGATCTTAAATCTTACCACTTTTTTTCCATTTCAAAAAGTGGTCGTTGTAGACATCTGTATAATATCCAGAAAATTAAATATTTTGAAATATATAATAGTTAAATAAATATCTTACATGAGACCATTTCTAGCAGAACTTCACCTAACAAAATGAGAATGAATTTTTAGTAATGATGATGATGATATATAGATTCATTTAAACATATTTGTTTTAATATAAATCAAATAATCATGCAGGATTTGAATTCAAATCCTGGTTCTTTTACTTGCTATCTTGATAACACATTATTTCATCTCGATGAAATTGAATTTTCCTGTTTAGATTAGAGTCCAGAGAATTATAATTATAGCCAGGAAGGGAGGAAACATGGTGGGCCTGGGTTTTTTCCAAAGAATGGAAATGCCCAGAAAGAATTCACCAATAAAAGAAGGAGGCTGACAGTATGGCAGAGGGATTTTCCAAGAGAAGACCCCAGATGACAGAATTTTTACAGTGAGAAAGTAGCTGTCATGGTGGTAAAATTTGTATGGATGTGTCCATGTAAGTGTGCATGTGTGCCCTCAGGGAATTGATCTGATAGTGTTCAATAATTGGAGGCACATGTGTCAATTGTCAAACTAATATGTCCATGGTTAAGAGCTTTTCTTTACCCCATTTTATAGAAATGATCAGCCAGAAACTGAAGTATTGATAGCCGTTGGCTGGACTGATAAAAAGAAATTCATTGATCAGAAAGGATGTTGTGATCTGGACCGAGACTTGTTGGAAGCCTTTATTCATCATATTTGTGATCAAGATGGCAGCAATCACAAACTTGCTTTTTTTGCTTTTTGGGGGGGCCTCACAGCTGATTTTTCACATGGACATATCTCTTCCAGACAGTTTTCTGTAAGGAGAGCATTACTGTATTAACTTCTCCCTTTCCTACAGAGGTTTAAAAATCCCCCCCTTCAGCTAATAATGGCCCTCTACTTAGGCAGGCATTTGTACCCAGAGCATCTCAGGTGATACCATTAAGGCTACATAAAACATCACAAAATACCCTGAGATCAAACCAAGCAGCAATTACCCAAAACATTTTTCTGATATCTCCCTAGATTTTCCTTTAGGGAGTGCTAACTCAGTAAATGTTCACTATACATAAACAAAGCCCTGGCTATAACATGCAAAAAAAAAAAAATCCTTAAAATCGTCTTTAAAGTGTTTTTGCTTTGTTTGATCAAATAGTCTTTGGGGAAGCACTAATGGACAAAGCCAAAGATCCAAAGAAAGGAAACTTGATCCATTTGAAAGTGAATAGGGGGCTGAAGCATGAAGTAAAAATATGCTGGTGTTCATTCAAAAAGTGCTGACTTCCTCTGCTGGGTCATCTTATAGGTCCACCTTATACCACATAATAGTGTAATTAAAAAGTGCTGACATTGGGTTCCAGGAAGAATTTGCCCTCTTCAACCCTTGTTTAGAATCAGGGAGTTAAACTTCAGTAATAGTCACTGTAGTGTGTCCGTAACATTTAAACGCCTTCAGGAGCTCTTGGTTTACAGACACATGCAGGATGCGATAGACCCTAACTAAACCGGACCCCACTAAATCAATATTTATGACCATTCAGGCTTCACATATGTGATTCTTTCCAAATTTAACAAAACACCTCCACAAGATACTTTCTCTTGTTCATCAGAATCTAGAACCAGCACGATCACTGGTCTGGCTTGTGTTCCAGTCCTGCTTATGAAACATATTAGTCCTGTAAAATTTGGCTTAAACTCTCAAAGTGCCATAATAAAGGAATATAACTGGATTTTTCAACAAAACATCATTAAAGTAACAGCTCTGCTGAGGTTCTTCACCACCTTCTAGAACACTCGTAATCACGAAAATATCTTGGTTTTTGACTGTAGATTCTCTGACTCCTAGGGCCAGGGTTATTTCAGGAATGACGATGCCAAATTATTTTAAGACCTCCCTCAGAGAGAAAAATCATGGAGGTAATAGATTTTAAGTGTTTGCAGATATTAATGCATAAAACCATTTCTGCACCAAGTCAACAAATATTTGTATTAACAAATATATATAATATATATATATATATATATAAATAATACCTATGATGTGCTAGATGCCGAGATACAAAGACAAATTAAAATATGACCTCTCCTTACAATATTCTATTGGAAATAATAGGGATAGAGAAGAAGAAAAAAAATATACAAAAAATATACACATATAGATAGAAAATGCAAGGTAAGTTCAAGATGATTTGGAAGAAGTGGTAACTGCCATTAGTGTGTAGGAAAATGGAGTAATACAAAGTCTCATGTCAAAAATGGCATTTGAATTGAACTTGAAAGGAAACTAGTGTTTCTAAGAGTCAGAGGTGAGGAGGAAGTGCATTCTAAGCTATGAAAAGATGGAGAAATAGTAGAGAGAATGTCTTGAGTGAATGACAGCCATTTTGGCCAGACCATAGAGTGTGGAAAAGGTAATGATGAGTAATAAGACAGAATAGGCAAGAATCAACCAAAAAATAAGCAACTGTAGGTGCCAAATAGAGGGGGTTGTTATGTGCTCTGGAAATATGGAGCCAGTAAATGTTCCAGAGTATGAAAGTAATGTGGTCAGATTTGTTTTAAGACTGGCAATTTACAGGGGATCCCCAAGTGTGGAACATTTGCACAAATTATCAAATTTTGTTGATCACTTGATAGGTTTTGCAGGTTTTTCTTTCTTTTCTTTTAAAAAAAAGTTATATAAAATGACTCTCTAAGAGAAGGAAGAAGAGGTATAGGAAGGGAAATATAAAGTTTATTTTTTTTAATGGCCTTTTGTAGAATTTGGACAGGAGGGGGAAAGGATAGCAGGAGGACAACCATTTAAGATTGCAACAATCGTGAGAAGAAATGAAGAGCTGAGTTGGGGTGATAGCTATGTGAATGAAGGGAAGAGAATACATATACATGATGTAGTGAAGTAACATTGATCAGACTTGACAACTGATTGGATAGTGGGACTGAGGGAGAATAAAGAGTTGAGAATGACAAAAGTTGAAAATCTGAGCAACTGGATGAATCTATTCATCAACAAGGACTTAATCAGAATTTTTAAAAGAGGAAACACAAAAACCCAGAGAGAAGAGGATGAGGGGTCAAACTAATGTTCAACAGTGAAATATTAGTGAGGTCAAGGAGAAGAGGACTGAAAAAAAATCTACCCAACTTAGCAATTACCGTAGGAGAGAGAAGTTTTCAATTGAATGGCAAAGATGGAAGCCAGATTGCAGGAGACTAAGAAGGTAGGAGAGGGCAAAATGGCTTTTGCTAGGAGCAAGGATTGTGAAAGGGAAGGAAAAAAAAGGAGATTCACAGGAGAAGATAGCAGAGTTAAATGAAAGCTGTGTTGTTGTTTTTAAGAAAGGGAGAGACATAGATCTGTTTGTAGGAAGGAGCTAAGAAGCAAATATATAGACATTGAAAACTAAAGAGTAAAGAGTAAGAAGAGAATGATTGTGAGATGTTGTTGGTCTTTTTTTTTTTTTTTTTTTTTTTTTTTTTTGTTAACCTTACCTATGGTAAGAGAAGAGAATATGAACAATCAAGAGTAGGTCAAATGGAGGGGTTGGTCTTGTGGAGAAGAGATATTATCTAATAGATTGTGATCTCCTTGAAGAAAGGAACTATCTTTTGCCTCCTTTTTTTGCATTTTCAGTTCTTGGCACACAGTAGGCATTTAATAAAAAAAAACTTATCGACTAACAACTTGACCAAAGCAAGAAATAAAGCAAGAAAAGTATGTGCCATACTATCAAGAATTGTTAAAAAAAAAACAAACATTGAATGAATCTTCATCATATTAACAAATTAAATTTTATTCAAAAATATACAATGTATAATAATTAGGTCATATATTCCCATGAAATGCTTTCCCATGTGGCAGAATATAATAAAAGTATCTAGGACTTTAAGAATTGGAAAGCATTTTACAAATCTTATCTTATTTCATTCTAGCCACAAGCCTGGAAATGAGGTGCTATTATTTTCCTTACTTTTGAGAAGAGAAAACAAAGGCAGAGAGAAGTTAGATGATTTGTTTAGGGTCACGTGGCTACTAAATATCCAAAGTTGAATCTGAACTTTTGGACCAACACCCTATCTACTGAACCAATTAGCTGCCATGGGCAAAGTATAGAGAATATCAGTTCCTTAATGGCTATGGTTTGGTTTGGGGGTTTTATGTCTACATAAATGTCTGGCACAGTGATTTAAGCCTAGCAAATGCACAGCACAGAGTACATAAGTGAACTTAATTGAATTGAATTAACTAGAGTTGATTTTTTTTTCTTTCCATGGCATGGAGGTCATTGTCAGTTCTTGATGGCTCTGATGCCGTGTTAGGCAGGTCTTACCAAGCAAGAAAGATTTTAAGTACAGATCTCATGCCAGATTACATTTCTTGATCAAGAACTAGTTTTATCAAGTTCCCAGAGAAGCTTAATAGCTTAGTTTAGTTATGGGATAATGAATTTATTAACTATGGCAAGTAACAAAGATCATCAGTTACACAAAGGAGTGGCTATCTATGCCAGTAAAGGGACTTCCCACAGTAATGGAACCATGGATCCTTGAAGTATTGGTGTTTTTACTTTTTAATGTAAATTTAATTTTTTGGAAAGAAAATGAAGCAAAAAACCACTCAAAGAATCCCTTTCATTCTGTCTTTATGCGGCTTATTTGTCAGTCCCTGTTGTCTCAATTAAACCATAGTCCCCATTTATATTTCATTTTATAACATGCAGAGTGGTTGAAAGCAATAAAACTACATTTGTTTAGATTGTCATAATTTATAAATGCATTAGGGAATGTTTATTAAATATTCCCTTTATAACTGATTTCCAACATTTAACATACTCTGGTGTGGATAAAGCTAATATTCTTTGTGAGGAAAATGTTTGTCCAACAAAGGAACATTAACTCTTTTGATGGTTCCAGGGAATTGCCTGGGAAAGTTTCCCTTCCAAAGTAGTAAATCAGCTTTGTTAACAGCCATTCAAAACTCTTGCCCAAAGTGATTAATAATTTACCCTGGCCAAGTACAGTTAATTTAGTTCCCAACATGAGCCCTTTTCTGAGGACTTGCAGGATGCCCTCGTGCATTTGGGGACCTGCTGTAATCTTTTCAAACAAAACAAAACCAAACCAAAAGAAACGCAGAACCTGCCATTCAGCTATGTTGTATCAGGCAATATTGGCTCTACTGGTCTTTTCACCAATGCTGGAACCATACTGGTAACTAGATTGTGACTATGACTCTATAGGCTGTCTTTCTTAAACCAGAATTTAATACGTGGCTATGACTCTTAAATTCTCCATGTACCCTCAGAGACATTGACTAGCTCCCTCACTCAGTCTACTATATACAAATATGTTACCCCAAACTTCTTTTCCACACACGTATAATGTCTTTGTCTCCCTTTCCTCTCTCCTCTATCTTCTCCCCCTTGCTTTAAACCCTACTTTCATGCTTTTTCTCTCTCCCTTCCTCCCATTCCCCCTAAGGAGTCTACTCTGATGGGCTCCAAGGCACTCCTGCCTTCATTGTGGTTGTACTGGGAAGAGAAAGTGGAGACCATTCTCCACAAAATCCCATTATTGCTGTTATCTACTGCAAAGTAAGAGAGATCACTACTAGAAGGAAGCAGGTTCTACTAGTTCTGTTGGGGTACCTGAGATAAAGCCTTGTTTGCCCCAATAAGCCTTCCTAGATCAATCTCTTATTCTTTAGAGCAGGATTTATTAATTTTCTTTTCTACTCTCAACCCCTTTTGCCCAAGAAATTTTTATGTGACCCAGAATATATAGGTATATAAAATAGGTAACAAATTAAGCATTTACTGATAATAAATCATCATTTTACAGCCCCCATATTCAGTTGCACAAAATCATAACCTATAGTTTAAGAAATTTTGCTCTAACTCAAGCCCCTTAGTAAGACTTGGAGCTATAGCTTCCTCTTCCAAACTTATCATCTGTCCATTCTTCCTAGTCTCTGGGACACTTTTGTCCTCCCTATTTTATTGCAGGTGTCAAACCATCTCAAAGTTTGTCAATAACCTATTTGGGGGAGGAAGGGAGTTTTGACACTGATCTACAATGGCGATACCGTAATCAAATGATTCCAGCATTTTGCTACCTGCAAAGACATTCTACTAAATCCATAGTTCAATGGGATAAGTCCCATGTAAGGTAGAATCTAGTGAACAAAATTCAAACGGAAACTGCCTCTTGTTTGTTGGCATTGTATTCTACTGTGATGGTCCACTGGATCATCATCAAGTCAATCTCATTGCTATATTGAAATACTCTGTGCTTATTCATAATTCTAAACCTTTGTTCTTGCTTTTCAATTCACCTATGTGTTTTTCTTTCACCATTCAATATGTCCAAATCTCACTCATCCTTTAAGAGTGGTCGTCTATCTTTCAGGGCTAATCTTTTTTTTTTTAAATTAAGACTAAGGTCAACTGCTAACTTCTCTTGCTTCTCCTCCTCTTCCTCTTCTTCTTCCTCCTCCTGTATCTCCCCTACAAAAACTCTTCAGCTATTCCATGTCACATTGATTACTCCTTTTTAAATTCTTGTAATGGTTTTTATTTAGTTAGCATGTACTATCCATTTTTAAAAATTTAGTTCTCATATGTGAATATGTCTTGTTATATCCTCCACCAACCTCCACCAATCACCTCAAGGCAGTGAGGTTATACAGTGCATCAAATGTTGGAACTCTGACCCAGAGTCAGGAAAATCTGAGTTCAAATTCTGCTTCAGATACTTGCTAGCTGTGTGAATCCAGGCAAGTCATTTCCCCTCTGTCTGCCTCAGTGTCTTAACTGTAAAATGGGATTAATGGCACCTGTCATCTAGGATTGCTTGGAAGATAAAATGAGATAATATTTGTGAAGCCATTTACAAAACTTAAAGTTAAATAACTATTAGCTTTCCAAAAAATATGCTCCCTACATAGCCTCATTATATATTGCATTCCTACAACAATTTCTGTTGAATGGATTTAAAAAATATGAATAGGGGAGGAATGGATGGATGAATGACCCAGTTACCTTCATCATAACCACTAAATAGCATCATGAAATTATTTTGATCAACCAATCAATTAACAAAAATGTATTTAGCAACTGCTATTAGCAATGATCTGTCTGATGCACAGAGATGTCAAGACAAAAGTGATATAATCATTGTTTTCAATGACCTTCCTTGGATGGTACATTCATGAGGAAGGGTAAAATTTTAATATTGACTCTCTGCGAGGGGATGGAGTGAGGGGAGCTTCCAGCTTGGAAACTAGGGAATGTAATAAACGACTCTCCATGTTTTTACTGCATCGAGTTCACTACTTAGGATCCAGAGGCATCAAATTAACTTCATTCCAGATGTACATAATCATATATACGTAATCATATGTTCCTCTACAAATTAAGATTATAAGGAAAGATCCAAGTGATGGCAGAAACAGCTCTTTCCTTTGGAAGAGTCTCTTCTCAGTATCATCACACAGTTTCTCCAGATGTTTATTAAGCATCCACTCCCTTTACAACCAGCTCCCAACTGCACACAGGCTTCTGTCTTTGCTGATGCTCGCTTTTATTATTATTATGTAGGGCACGGTCAACTCTCTACATTCTCACTATCTAATTATTGTTTATAGTTTTACTTTGTATCCTGTACTTCAATTACCTACTCTATATTGAACAAACATACTAAATTTCCCTCTATTTATTATATCTCCCATAAATTGTATCGCCCATCTACCATAATGGCCATACCCTGTCTGCACATTGATAACATTTCAAATAGCTTAAATTTCTTGATAGCTTAAGTGTAGGGTGTACAGCTCTGTAGTTTGAATACTACATATTGGGAAAAAATGATAGACTTCTAGACTTCTCCAAGCTACATGTTTTTATATTAAGGTTAATTCCTTTCCTCCATAGATACTATCATAAAACTAATGTGGCTACCATCTAGGATTAGGGGAAGAAAAAAAAACTGAATTCTCAATTTAGAACTCTTAAATGCTGTCTTTTATAGAGGATTTGAATCAGAGGAAAAAACCTTAAAGTCTCAAAAGATAAAAGTACACAATGATTTTGGGGACTCCTGATAGAGTAGAAAAAACACACATTTGGGGTCATTTACAGTGCCACTTGAAAACTTAGTCAAGTCACTGAATCCATTTTCTTAACTGTTAAAAGTGAATAATCATAGTCCTGTTTCCAACCACAAAGGGATCATATGAGATCATGGATGCAAAATTTTTTTTTCAATCAGAACACCATAAAATATTAACTTTTATTTTCATTCCTTTGAAGCTAGAGAGACTAACTCTCTGCAATTTCAATCATCTCCTATGACTCACTTTTTCTTATACCATCCACATCATTGGTCTGTGATAGACAGAAAACCCCTGGGTTTCCTATTATAAACTGTAATCACTTGGGCCAAATTACTCATCTCTGGTCATTCTAATTTACAAACACATTCACAGGTTTTTCTGACCAGAATGGAGAGATTTGGAAAAAATTTAATTTCAAGCGGGGAAAAAAAAAATCACTGGATAATGAGTTCACATACCTTTTTATTCAGGCTTCCCCTCCAAGCTAGTGTAATGTGATTAATTTTGAAGTAGTTTCTTTCTACCACTTATGAGAAATCACATCATCAATCATATTACCAAAATTAGATATAGAGAAGCCCTACTGGGTCACTAAGAAGCTTCCCAGCACCAGTACAGACTTGTTTCGCCCAGTGTGCTGCACTTTTGAATATTTCGTTCAATCTAATATCAAAGGTCCCCTGTGACCAGGTTCCTGTCACTTCTATTGTAGGGATATAAGTGTAGAAAAGGAGACAGAATTTGAAGAAGATACATACATCAATGATGTTGGAAGCATTCATCACCATAGGGAAACCTTTATAAGGGAAAAAAAACTATTTATGAACACTGTTCAAGATTGCAGTCTCTGAAGCACAATAAAGCAAGGAAATTCTCAAATGCAAATTGTTTATATTGGTCCTCATCAATCCAGACAAATTTTTTTTTTGGAGGGACCACATAGTATAGTGGCTAGAGCTAAGTTTGAAGTAAAGAGCAAGGTTGAGATGTTGCTGACACTTACTAGTTTTGTGGAGTTAGGCAGGTCACTTAATCCCCAGTTAATCTCTACTTTAGTAATTTGTTGAGTCTCAGCACAGAATTTGGCTGCAATTTGTACTGATGCAGATAGCGCCTATAATGGGAGTCTTTCCATAATAAAACAACCAAAGATATTACCTGTGTTATTTTTATTCTGATGAATAATGTGGGTGTTGATCTTCAGGAGAGGTTTGGCTGACATGATCACTAAGATTCCATTCAACTCTGGAAATCAGTGATTCCATAAATCAATTAACACAAGTGATACATGCAAACCATTTCTGATGAATACCTTTAACAAATCATTGGAGTTTGAAGTCATTGACAGTGATAAAATTCTCATAAAATCTTACTGAGTTCTGTCCATCTAGCCAAAGGTCAGTCCAAACCAAAAGCTTATTTTATATGATTTTTTTTCCAGTTGTCCAGATAGCAAATGTCTGCCCTCTGTGGGAAAAAAAAAAGAACCAGAAAGTAAACTTTTTCTTGTCTGGCATCTCACTGGCATAGTCACATCTCTCCCACTACAATCAGAGACAACCAGCCAATTAAATAAAGGGGATAGAACACTTATATTTTGGAATAAACTTGGATAGCTAAAATAGCACTGATAAAAAATACTGATTTTGGAATCAGCAAACTTGGGCTCACATCCTGGCTTTGTTATTCACTACCTATGTGAAGGCCATTTCACCTCAGAGAGATCACTTTGTTTACATACAATACTATCTACTCTCTTTTTATCTCTAAAACTTATTATCCTTATTACTCTCTGACTCCCCAGTTCAATGATCTTCAGTGAAATATACATTTAAACCCATAGTTTCATTAATATAGAATGGGATCCCCACCCACTGACAGATCAACAACTAGTTTAAAATATGTAATCTAAGAAAATTTCCCTGAGCATTATGAGAGCCAGTGTGTACCAGAGACCAGAAACTGGATCCATCTCATTCTAAGATTGCTCCATTACCCACCACTCCAAGCTGACATATATCATACTCACTTAACTGGAAAGAGTAAACATGTTGGTGAAACAGTAATAACTAGCCAGTAGTAGTTGGGTGTGGCTGAAACGCTCTAGGTCTTAGGAAAGAAAAAGGATAACTTTAACAAATTCAACACGAGTAATTTTTAAAAATTAAATTACAAACATCAAAAAACTACCTTTTATTCCTGAGGGATCGAATAGGTAGGAAATGAAGCACAGAAGCTTTGCAAACGTGGTGATTTTTCAATAAATCATAATTACTTACACAAGCAAATTCACAGGGAAAGTTTAGGTAAGCAATTAGGTGGCTAATTATCTTGTTAGTGAAAGTGAATACTTCAAACAAAGACCACAACCCCCGCCTGGCCACAGGCAGGATTTTGGGAGGGAGGACAAAGAGGGAGCTATCTTTCTGGGGTAGATAGATACACTAATTCTTGAGAGTCTCATCTAAGGAACAGTTTAGATAGCTGGTTGCTCAGAGAGGTATCCCATCCCAGGTTTATAATCTAATACAGATGGACTTTTTTATGTGCTTTTTTATTTTAACTTAAGGAGCATACACATGAAAATCAAAAGAGTAAAAATCAAAGAAGCAGGAGGCATTGGATTAGGAAAGTGTCTGTCTTTAGGAGGAGAAGGAATAGAAGAGGGAATTACAAATGAACATGGGTTTGAGTTGTCCAGGTAGGCTGTTGAGAGGTCAGATCCTGAAGGAAGGAAATTTTGGTTTAGCCCCTTTAAGCTATAATGAGGATGGTTTGGTTTTAGGCACTCTTTCTGACAATCCTAATTTTGCAAACATTTTAACTCATTCCAAGCCCTTTAATCATTTGTTTTATTCTACATTATGATGTCCTCAACTTTGTTGGCTTTTATTGTGATTTCAGCTTTTATGTACCTAAATGCCTTTTTATAATAAGATTCAGAAATTCTTTGTGGAATGAATTGAAGCACTAAACTTCTTTGTCTCTCCCTATGAACCCAATTTTAGCCTGCATACAAAGGATTACAATATTTGTAGATTGAGTGGATGAAACCTATGTTATTATGGTTTAGAAAGAGAACCAATGTGAAATATATCAGATGGGAAGGACATGATAGAGGGAAAATGACCATATCTCATTCATCTTAATATATGACTTAGTGGGTTGCAAGACAAGGAGACATGTTAGGGTAGTCAGGAGACCTGGAAAGGTTATAAGGGGATCTTTTAGATATTAGAGGGAAGTTTGAACAGAAGAGGGAAGTATAGGATGACTACGGACAGGTGGGTAACATCTAACTATTTTCATTGTTCCAGATTGGGGGAGAACTGGGAGAGCACCTGTACTGGTTGTAGGATCTTGGGCAAATAATTTAATATCTCTCTGCTTCATTTTCTTGGGTTATAAAATAATAATAATAAAAAGAAGTTGTATTATAATATTTTATTAAGTTCTAAAACAATTTTCCTTTGATCCATAGAAGATGGTTTTGGAACAGTTAGTCATTCTATCAACATTTGTTAAGTACCTGTCAGGTGCAGTATTAAATGCTGAAGATATAAAGAAAGGCAAACAACTCACCTATGTTTTGCCCTAGATTTTTTTTGATCCTTTTTTGCTCTATCTGTGGGTCCCCATTTTTTTCTGTATTACAGTTCAATTGGTCCTTGATCCTAACAAGATTCCTTAGCTGGGAGTCCCAGCCCTCATGTCCCTGCTGGCTGAGGGCTAGACTTTCTGAAAGACTAGCTGCCCATCCATATGCTCAGCAAGCTTTCACATTGACTCAGACTACCTTCTTAGCTATTAGTAACATGCCCCTTTCTTCTCTGGCTCTGTTATTTTTTAATCCAAGTGAAAAAAGTTCTGGTTACAACATTGTTTATGGGTCATTCTATCTTCCATTGCCTAGTCAACTAATTGGTTCTAAGTCTTAGAAGATGTCCTATCTGAAAGCTAAAAATGTCATTACATCTTCACTATATTGGTACTAGTTTAGAGTTGAGTCTCTTGTGTTTATTTATTTATTTGCAATGGTATAACTGTCTTTTCTTCTGGGAATGTTCAGTTCTTGTTCATTGGAGAATGCACAATCTCATGGAAGCTACTATTTAAGAATGTGCTTTTCCTTCTAAATGAAGATGATCTGACTGATCTGCCAGCAATAGCTCACAGTCTCCGAGTTATTGTGTTTCCCTCCCATTATGGAGACCACTTTTATTGCCTTACCTATTCTTTCCTATAGCCTCCCTTTAAACAAGAAAGCTAATGGGAATGAAGAGGCAGTATAATGTAATACTAGCTAGAATAGCAGACTTGGAGTCAGAAGTCTTTCCTGGGACAATTTCTAGTTATGTTACCTGGGAACATCACAACCACTGGGAACCTCAAGATTCTCACCTATAAACTGGGACTAATCACTTTAGTATTTCCCTTACAGGATCATTGATAGGATCAAACAAGGTAATTTTGTCTAAAGTGTTCCTAAAGTGCTATCTAAATGTCAGATATTATAATTGCCCTTGGCCACAAAGTAAAAATAATTACTGGTTGTAACATGGGGTTGAAAGTATAACTCTAGTCATATGTTCTAATGAAATGAGCTGGGGACGGATTATTTTATAATTATGTAACATAATAATAGCCAAAATTCATATATAACATAGGTTAGTTAGTTCATCTGATCATTAAAACCGTATGAGAATTTTTTCTTATAGAAAAGGAAACTGAGGCTCAGAAGTGTTATATGACTCCCCTAGTATCACACAGCTAGTCTCTGAAGTAGAATTAAATTCATATCTTCCTGACTCCTGTATCCATCATGTAAATTGCCCTCATATGACAAATGTGTCATATGTGTGAATGATATACATATGAAGATAAACCATGTGAAAATATGTTTAGGCTACACAAACCTAAGTGACTAATATATTTCAACCATTGATAATTTTGCAGGCATATAACTTGTAAAATAATTTTAGTCCATTATTTTAGCCATACTCCTTAACTTAGTAGATAAAGTAGAATAAAATTGTGTCTTGGATAAAATAAAAATTCACAATTTTACATAAGATATGGCATTTTTAAAGAAATACATTGATTTGATGTTCTTAGTCTAGTGAAAAATCTGTTTGTTTAAGCTAACTGCCATTAGTTTCAATTAAAATGTATTGATTTGGGTAAATGTTGGCTAGGACAAATGTTGCCTGACTGTGAAAAAAAAAAAAATTTGTTTAAGCTTGCCCTGAAGCATGGGCAGTGGGTGGAGATTGTCCAGCAAGTAGCCAACCCGGCAGATGGATGCTCTCCTTTTAGGGTATGTACCCTTGACACAGAAACAGAAGATAAAGGTGTCAGTCTGGGGAATAATATCCCCCTGACTTCTCCTTAACTATAATTTATAGGCTATCAAAGAAGCCTGGGAGGTAAGTTATTTCTGTCCTGCCCAGTCTATAACAATGCCAAAACAACAGGTCAATTCTGTCGATTCATTTTTTTAAAAAATCAAGCAAAAAGATTGCCAGCCATCATATTGACAAAACAACTGGCTGATTGTCTGAATTTTTCACTTCTGGACAAATTGTTTGGGTGCCTGTGGATACAGCCTAAGCGTTCATCCGAGAGGGAAAAGAGTGATATTGGAAGGAAGGGGTTAGTGAGTGGGGAAATGAGGAAGCAGGAACTGAGAGGGACCAAGACTGGTCGAGAATTTCAATTAAATTATTTATTGAAACCATTTAAAGTCTTTCATTGGAGTGATGAATATTCTTTTTTTCCCTATGTGTTTTTAATGACTGTAAGAAGCCAGATGTCTTGGCAATGAATGCTGTGTAAAACATACATAAATTAAACAAGTAGATAAAAGGCCAGGCAAGTTGGTGAGAGCAGAGAAGGGATGGCAGATGAAATTAGGGAAGAGGGAAAGAGAGAAGGTAGGACCACTTGGGAGATGTAATTCTGAGGAAGATGAGAAGGGGTTGCCTGAAGCAAAAGGGATATGGAACACAGAAGGGGGAAAAAAAGGTAAGACAAAGAAAAAAAGGGGGAAGGTAGAAAATGTCTGAAACAATGAAAGAATATAGATAAAAAGGGGATACAGGGAAAAGACAGAATGAGCCATGAACTCTTGAGTAGTAAACTTACCTGTGAGTACCTTTAATGCATTAACCCATTCCTAGATGCTCTGAATTCTGAGATTTTTAAAAAATGGCCCTTTTTTATACACTGTTTCATCTGGAGGTAATCCCAGAAAATAAGAGGATTCCAACTGATTGTAAATGTCAAGATGGCAAATAAGGGGAGAAGGGAGGGAGGTTATCACCATGGCAACAAACCCAGAATAAACTATTCCCTTTTCTGAGTCACAGCAGAATTTTGATTGGACACTTAAGTGACATTTAAAAGTATGTTTTGACTCTTCTACTAGACTATAAATTCCTTGAGGGCAGGAACTATATCTTCCTTGTTTTCTCCTCAGCTGCAAGTTTAACACAACAGCAGATAAAGCCCATTGTGGTGACTGAATTAATTCCTTTTTCCCTCCTCTTTCTCATTTTTATTCCTTGTCCTCAAAATAGATTTTTTTTTCCATAGAAGAAAACCTGGCCAATTTGTAAGAACTTGGATTGTGGAGAAAAAAAAGGAAGAATAACATAATGAAGACTAATATATCTATGTAAGACCCTTCCTAGATTTCATCGGCTTTAAAAAACATATAACAATGATTACTCCCAAATTACTTTCAGATAGAGACCCATAAATCCTGCTTTATCTCTGTCATAAAGGATCTTATGTTATTTCAAGGAGAGAATAAAACAGGTACACAACTAGAACACAGCTTTGAAGAATCGATGAATAGATGTTCTTCCTCAATGGTTTCTCCCTTAAAAGATATTGATCTCTCCTATCTTATAGGATTGTTGTATGTTTCCTTCCATAAACTCTACACCCGATGGTCTACTGAATATGCTGGGGAAACTTTCATGGAGATCTCTTGAAATCATGTGGATGCCATTAGAGTAAATGAGTTGTTTATCTATATCTCTCTCCATTCCCAGCTTGCTTCCTTTTCTACTCATGCACTTCTTCCATTTCATTATCACTGCTATTTTGTGATTCTTTGTATTGTGCTGGAACTTATTATCTACCATGTATTTCTCCATTTCCTCTTCACCCACAGATTTAATTTTCTGAATACTGCTGTAGAAAATTTCCCAAATGCAATTCAACTTGTTCTCTCCCTCCTATCCCATTGTGACAATGGGACACAGCTCATTATCTATCTGCAGGGACTATCTGAGCTCTTTGTACCTATAGACCATTTTTATGGGATGTTCGTCCAATTCTGTATCATAAGATGAATATTAGATGATCTTCATCCACTTACTTATTCCCATCTAGATAATTAGATCGAAATCTTTGCAGTAATTATTAGAAGATGCAATGCTTTTGCAAATAGACACATTGAGAAAACCTCAACATCCATAAGGAATACATCTTCCATTTGTATCCTACAGTGTATAGCACTCATACAGTGGCAACCGCTTTTGAAATCATCTCTCTCCCTCTTTTATGCCTCACTTACTATTAGTAACCAGAAGATCTTCAAATAAAGACATTTCTCTTACTAAGTATTTTTTTGGAAGGGGGGATTTTTGAATTTTATTTTCCAATTATAGGTAATACAATTTAAACATTAATTCTTAAATGAGTTCCAAATTCTCTCCTTCTCTCTCTTCCCCACCTCCTCCTTGAGAAGACAAGGAATGTGATATAGATTATATATATGCAGTCATGCAAAACATATGCCCATATTGGCCACTTTTTTGTTAAGTCTTTAAAAGAGTCGTAAGTGGTTGGGGACATTTTGGTGAAGGAGATTCTAAGAGTCTATCATGTTCTTTACATACATGTACACATGAACATATACACACATACATATGCATATAGCCTCACAAATACATACACATTTTCTTATAGTTATTAAAAATAAAACAAAAGAATAGTATCTACTTTCTGAACCTTTCAGTCAGTTATAATACTGTAAAGATATGACTTCCTACAGAATACTATTTAGGAAACCCTTGCTGTCCCTTCTCAGACTTCCCCAAGGATGCCTTCTACATACGTAGATGACTTTTCTTTAAAAAAAAAAATGCCCAGAAATGCAAAAGCTCCTCCTTGTGTCTAAAACAAAACTCTTTATGGTCTGGCTTTACCCTTCCTGTCTAAGTTTTTTTGGATATGACTTCACTCACTATAAACTTGAGCCAAATGGAGCTCCTTGCTTTTCTCAGGACAAGGCATTCCATTTCACCCCTTGATGAATTTGCTTTGCAATCTCCCCCTGGTAAGAATATACCCCCTCTTCCTCTCCTTCTCAGCATTCATCAAAATTCAGACAAACTGTCACCTCAGGTAGGAAGATGGTCCCAATCTTCCTCCCTCTATCTAAATTCTTTCCTCTACTTTTTGTATATGTTTTGTACTTATGTTTCTGTATATGGTGTTTTTTCACCATAACATGTAAGCCCCTTGAGAGCTTTTTTGTTTGTTTGTGTGTTTTCATTTTTTTTTTTGGTCTGTGTATGCCCAAGGGATACCTTGTGTCTATGTAGAGATGAAAGAAAGCTGGTGTTCCCAATAGATAGATACATAGATACATAGATGGATGGATGGAAGAAAGAACAGCCCATATATGAAAATTGACTCTAATCAAATAATTTAGCAATTTTCAAACTGAACATTCCCAACAAAATCATCTCTTGGATCCACTAAATTCAAGAAATTCTATTCAGAAATAAATATTCTGTGAGAGTAGAAATAGAGAGTCATGAAAATAATACCAATAAGACCTGGATCTCACTGGAGCATTCATTTCTCTCTATAAAATGAAATTCTGTCAAGGTGGCTGTTAGTGGACCCACTACCCAGAGTGAGACATTGGAATACCAAAAAGGTCTACTTAAAAGGTGCTTTCAACTTTAAAGTGGCTCTTTTCCCCTGGCTAGTGCCCTGTGGGTATGCGTCATAGCCAGACTTCAACATAACATAACATCAATACCACTTTGGATTAATTTGTTCTCTCCTTCATTAATTAAACAACAATCTAATACTAAGCATCTGCTGTGCTTACAACAGTGTGCCAGCTTGTTCAGTGAGATACCAAGATGAATAAGACACAGTTCCTGCCCTCAAGGAGTTTACCACAGCACCTCTACTCTAAGCTCTGACAATCTCCTCATGCTCAGAAAACAAGAATCCCTTTATTTTTCCATTATGCTAAGTATTAAGAAGTTCTAAGGTTAAGCTGACCAAACAAAGAGGAAAAAGTTTTTAGTTTCTGGGGATCTCCAGGACCTAATTAATGCTTCAAACTCTGTTATAATAGAGGACTAATTATAACCTAAAATAGCAACTATATACTTTTTTTAGCCTTTGGGATCTCATGAATACATTTTTTAAAAAATTGTAGCAAAAGCCTTGCAATTTATCTCTGAAAGGAAATAACCTATTAAAGTTTATTGTTGCAGTTTAAGACACAACATCTACCTTGTATCCCAGCAAAGTAATTCCATATTAAGTCCACAAAAAAAGGCTTATATTTAACCTCTCCTCACAGAATCACAGGATTAGAAAACATTTTATTTTTGGAAATGAATTTAGGAGTCGGCTAGCCCCAATTCTACCCCATGTCCCAACTCCCTTAGGATATCATTCACAGATACTTTTCTGATCTCTTCTTGACCAATTTCAAATGTGACAAGGCACCCAATTTTTTTTTATTTGTAAATTAATTAATTAAATAAAAAAAACACTTTGCTTTATGAATCGTGTTTTGAAGAAAAATCAGACCAAAGGGGAAAAAACATGGAAAAGAGAAAAAAACAGAAAAAAGAAGTGAACATAACATGTGTTGATTTCCATTCAGTCTCCTTAGTTCTTTTTTCTGAGTACAGATTGCATTTTTCGTCCAAAATCTACTTGATTGCTTTGGATCACTGAATCACTGAGAAGAACCAAATCTTCCCTAGTTGATCATCACATATTCTTGCTGTTATTGTGTACAATGCATTTCTGGTTCTGCTTGTTTCAGCCAGCATCAGTTCATGTTAATCTTTCCAGGCCTTTCTAGAATCAACATGTTCCTCATTTTTTATAGAACAGTAATATCCCATTAGCTTCATGTACCACAATTTATTCAGCCATTACCCAATTGATGGTCATCTAGTGATTTTCCAATTCTTTGCTACCACAAAAAGAGCTGCTACAAACATTATAGCACATGTAGGTCCTTTTCCCTCCTTTATAAGTTCTTTGGAATACAGATTCAGTAATGGCAATGCTGCCTCAAAGGATATACTTTCCTTTAACTATTAAAACAAAACAAACAAAACAACAATAACAAACAAACAAACAAACAAGCTATAAAGTATTTTGGGGGGTATAGTTCCAGATTGCTCTCCAGAATGAATTACCAACAATGAATTAGTGTCCCAGTTTTCCCACATCCTCTCCAAAATTTATCATTAACTTTTCCTGTCATTTTAGCCAATCTGAGAGGTATGAGGTAGTATCTCAGAGCTATTTTAATGTGCATTTCTCCAATCAATAGTGATTTAGAGCATTTTTATATGATTATAGATGGCTTTAATTTCATCATCTGCAATTTGTCTGTTCATATCCTTTGACCATTTATCAATTGGAGAATGACTTGTATTTTTACAAATTTGACATAGTTCTTTATATATTTTAGAAATGAGACCTTTATCAGAAATTCTGGCTGGAAAGATTTTCCCCACCCCCAACTTTGTACTTCTCTTTTAATCTTGTTTCTGTTAATTTTGTTTGTGTAAAAACCTTTTTAGTTTCATGTAATCAAATCCATTTTACCTTTCATAATATTCTATAGTTCTTTTTTTGGTCATAAATTCCTCCCTTCTCCAAAGAAAGATTTGATAGGTAAATTATCCTTGTTTTTCTAATTTGTTTATGGTAGCATCCTTTATGCCCAAATCATGTAGCCATTTTGGCCTTATTTTGATATGGAGTGTGAGATGTAAGTCTATGCTGAGTTTCTGACATATTATTTTCTAGTTTTCCCAGCAATTTTTGTCAAATAGAGAGTTCTTATTCCAGAAGCTGGAGTTTAGGAGTTTATCAAATCTTAGATTGTTATAGGCTTTGATTATTGTGTCTTGTGTATCTAATTTAATCCACTAACCCACCACTCTATTTCTTAGACAGTACTAAATGGTTTTGATGACTGCTGCTTTATAATATAATTTTAGGTTTGGTATTGCTAAGCCATCATCCTTTGTATGTCTTTCATTAATTCCTTTTATATTCTTGACCTTTTATTCATCCAGATGAATTTTGCCAGTAATATATTTGAAATGCTGATGATTTGGGTGGGTTTATTGCATATCCTGCAACTTTTGTAAAGCTGTGAATTGTTTCCAGTAGGTTTTTGGATGATTTTCTGGGATTTTCTAAGTAAGTCATCATATCATCTGCAGAGAGTGATAGTTTTATTTCCTTATTGCTTATTATAATTCCTTTATTTATTTTTTTTCTTTTCTTATTGCTAAAGCCAATATTTCTGGTGCAATGTGAATAATAGTGGTGATAATGGGCATCCTTGTTTCACCCCTGATCTTCTTGGGAATGTGTCTAGCTTCTCTCCATTACAATTAATGCTTGCTGTAGGTTTTAGATAGATACCACTTATAATTTTAAGGAAAGAACCCTTTTTTCCTTGTTTTTGTTAGTTTTTTTTTAATAGGAATGGGTGCTGTATTTTTCAAAAGCCTTTGCTACATCTATTGAGATTATCATATGACTTCTGTTGGTTTATTATTGATATGGTTGATTATAATAATTGTTTTCCTGATATTAAACCACCTCTCCACTCCTGATATAAATTCCACTTGATTATAACATATTATCCTGCTGATAAGTTGTAGTAATGTCTTTGCTAATATTTTATTTAAAATTTTTGCATCAATATTCATTAGGGAAATTGGTTTGTAATTTTCTTTCTCTGCTTTGGCTCTTCCTGGTTTAGGTATCAGTACCATATGTGTGTCATAGATGGAATTTGGCAGTATTCCTTCTTTACCTATTTTCCCAAATAATTTGCATAGCATTGGAATTAATTGTTCTATAAATGTTTGGTAGAATTCACTTGTGAATCATCTGGCCCTGGAGATTTTTTTCTTAGGGAGTTCATTAATGACTTGTTCAATTTATTTTTTTTTTTCTAAAATGGGACTATTTAAGTATTTTATTTTCTCTTCTCTTAACCTGGCCAATTTATATTTTTTGTAAATATTCAGCCATTTCAGTTAGATTATTAGACTTGCTGCCATGCATTAGGGCAAAATAGTTACTAATTATTGCTTTAATTTCTTTTCCATTAATGGTAATTTAATCATTTTCATTTTTTGATGCTGATAACTTGGTTTTCTTCTTTTCTTTTTCTTGTCAAATTATCCAAAGGTTTATCCATTTTGCTTTTTATTTCATAAAATATTTAGTTTTATATATTAATTCAATAGTTGTCCTAGTTTCTATTTTATTCATCTCTCTTTTGAATTTCTGAATTTTTAATTTGGTATTTAACTGGGGTTTTAAAATTTGTTCTTTTTTCTAGCTTTTTTGTTGCATGTCTAATTCATAGATCTCCTGTTTCTGTATTTTATTCATGTAAATGTTTAGAGATATAAAGTTTCCCCTAAGAACTGCTTTGGTTGCATACTCATAGGTTTTTGCTATGTTGTCTCATTATTGTTATTGATTATTTCTGTGATTTGTTGTTTGACCCATTCATACTATAGAAGTAGATTATTTAATTCTCAAGTGCTTTTTAATCTATTTTTCCTACCCCTTTATTGAATATGTTTTTTATTGCATTGTGGTCTGAAAGAGAATCATTTACTATTTTTTCCCTTTCTGAATTTGATTGTGAGGTTTTTATGCCTTAATATATGTTCAATTTTTGTGTAGATGCCATGTACTGCCAATCAAAAGGTATATTCCTTTCTGTCCCTATTCAGTTTTCTCCAGAGGTCTATCATATCTAGGTTTTCTAGTCCTATTAATCTTTCTAGCTTCTTTCGTGTTTATTTTGTGGTTAGATTTGTCTGTTTCTGAGCAGGGAAAGTCGAAGTCCCTCAGTAGAGTAGTTTTGCTATCTATTTCTTTCTATAACTGGCTTAAAATCTTCTGTAGGAATTTGGCTTCTCTACCACTTGGTACATACATATTTAATATCATTACTACTTCATTATTATATCTTTATCAATATGTACTTTTTTCCTTATCTCTTTTAATAAAATCTATTTTTACTTTAGCTTTTCTGAAATCAGAATGGCTACCCCTGCTTTTTTATTTCAGTTGAAGCATAATAAATTCCGTTCCAGCCTTTTATATCTACTCTGTATGGGTGTCTCTATGTCAAATATGTTTCTTGCAAACAACATAAAGTAGGATTCCATTTTTTAATGCACTCTGCTAATGTGCTTTCATTTTATGGGAGAGTTCAGACAAAGTAAAAAATAAATAATACCTCCCCTCAAGAAGCTCATAATTTAATGAGGTAGACAACTAACAAACAAACATGTACAGGATAAACAGGGAATGATTAATAGAAGGAAAACATCAGAATTTAAAATGATTTTAAAAGGCTTTCTGTAAAAAGTAGGATTTTATCTAAGAAAGAAGGAAGCACAAATGAGGAAAGAAAATATTCCAGGCCAAGGAGATATCTAGAAAAAATACCTGTAGTCAAGAGAGGGAATGTATTGTTTGTGGAATAGCCAGAAGGTCAAGGTTATTGGTTGAAGAATACCCGTATATGTTGAAAGTGATTGGGCTCTTGAAGAGTTGGACATGACAGGAAAATGACTAAAACAACCACTATAATAACAACTAGCAATATGATAATGAGGGCAGGCACACAAGAGAAAGTCAAGATTCAGTGTCATGACCTGGGAGAGAATTGGGGAAAAGGTTTATGGTGGAAGCAAATTTACTACTTAAGAAACAAGCAATGTGGAGGGTAATGTAGAAGGAGTAGTCTGGTCGAGACTATGTTAGCTCTTTTGAGGGCAATGTAGAAGGACTAGTTTGGTTATCTCTTTTAGTCCTCACAACTCTTTGGTGCGATTATTATCTTTAATAATCGCATTAGCAGAGAGATGATGCAACTGAAATACAGAGAAGTTAAGTGATTTGCCCAGGTTCACACAACCAGTAAGTACTTTAGAAAGGATTTGAATTCAGTTTTCTTGACTTCATTCAATCCACTGAGCCATCTCACTTCATTATTTTCATCTGTCACTGTTTTGTTTATGACCACATTATTTCTTATAATAGCTATACCATGCCATGTACAACTAAAACCTCAAACTCTATGTCCCATGAACAATTTTTGAGTAAATTTCTCTCATTCTGCTGTCACACAATTATTTGAAGAGAATGGAATTTTTACATCCATTTTATTAACTTAATAACTCTTAATAACTTTTGCCCATTTTTCTAACTTAGACAAGTCTTTTTTAATCATAATTTGATTGTCCAATATATTAAATTATTTCTCTAGATTTCTGTCATCTGAAAATATAGGAACTGCTTTCTATGTCTTCATTGATAAAAATGTTGAGTAGTACTGTGACAAACTGCTAGAGATGTTTCTCCACATTGGCCTCAATCCATGAATCAATAGTCTTTTGAATATGGTTGTTCAAATAGCTATGACTCAACTTAATGGTGCTATCATCCAGCCCGCATTTTTCTGTGTATTGTCTACAACGATATCATGAAAACCCACTTTTAAATGTTTTTCAGAAATGAAGATATATGAGAATCTCTCTGAGCTTCAGTTTCCTCATCTATAACATGTGTGCATTAGATTACATAGCCTTCAGGTCCCTTCTACTTCTGAACTTAGGATGTATCTTTATAATCCTACAATCCCAACTATTCTCTTAATAAATAAGTCCAACAATTCTGTCAGAAACATAAATATGTTTAGTTGACATTTAGTGAATTCATGATGGTACTTGCCCTCACACCTTTCTCTGTATTTAATAATAATGGAAATTTTAATAAATTCAATAATAGAATTTCTCCAAAGATCAACATAGACATTTAGAAGTGTTTCCAAAATCCATTTTTCCCTTGTTAAAGATTGACAATTTTTGCTATCTTTAAATCTTCTGGAATGATTATTTCAATTCATCAAATACTTTATAGGTATCTACTATGGCAAAACATTCTATTACATTACATGTGATTTCCCAAGGAGAGAACACATTCTGTCTGTCTTCATTTTCTTATTCCTAGTCTAGCAAAATGTAAACTTTTTATGATGTTTGCAACATTTTTGAAAACTTTACCTCATTCTGGGATTTAATCTTATAGATAATATTCACATAATCTTCCATCTCCCTATTAGACTCCAATTTCCCTGGATTATGTACCACATATCAATCCTTTACTCATGTCCTTTGATCACTAGAGCTCTTTAGAGAGGTCCCTGTGTAACCATATTGGTTACATTTTGCTTCTTTATTAAGTTTTTCCAGCCTGTCTCATCCATTTGAGATATTCCCCATTAAAGTCTTTGGCCATAAAATCGTATCAGTCATTTTTTGAAACATGTAAATTTTTAAATCTGCTTTCTAGAAGTTTTTAGTACCTATGCAATTATAGGTCTTTTTATGCTATTTGAAGATGTTTACTTTCTCAATTCAATTGAATAAATATTTATTATATGTCCCTCTGCATAATGTTCTGCTAGTTCTTGCCGATACAAAGATAACAGTAAACAGGTCCTTGCCTTCAAGAAATTTATAGTTTACTAGAGGAGGGATAAAACATAAACCCAAATAAGTATGCTAGAAAAAACACCAAGACCTGGGGAAAAGGTTTCCCAGAGAAGGTTGCCCCTGAGCTGAGCCTTAAAGGAAAGGAAGTGTTCTCAGTGGCAGAGATGGGAAAGGATTAAGTGCATTTCAAGAAAAAGAAGCAGATCAAAGATGATTTAGAATTCTCATTTTTTCCTCTTCACTGGACATTTACTTATAAAGATTTCACATGTCTGCAATGTTTATGGAGCAATAATTTTAGATTTCCCATGTTACAGATTAATCTTAAATATAGGTAGATTATTGCACTATGGAGTTAAATGTCAAGGGCTGAGTATTACTTGAATGTGATCATTTGAAATTCAAGGTTGCTGTAATTTTGTGGTATTAGTAAAAACTGTATGACTCAGGAACATGTTGAACATGTGTTGCCGGCAGTGCCATGTAGCATGGGGCCGGTGCTCATAATGATGTTTCCAAATAAAAATCTGATTAGAAAAAAAAAAAAAAAAAAGAAAGGTAGAGCTGAAGTGTCCATCCTAGAGTAGTGACAATGTATAAAAAAGTGGAGTAAGTAGAACGTATGTATAAAATGTATTTAGATTGGCAATCAGTCAATCGACTAGTATTAATAAAGCATCTACTTAATTAACATGAAATGAAAGACTAAAAATACATATATAAGAGGTATCCTGTTTAGACTGAAAGTTATTGGGGAAAGGGTCTTTGGAGTATAAATGAAAAATTCCATATGTTAAAAGGAGGCAGAATCTTTGAATTGCTCAATTAAACAAGAAAAGTCCAATAAAGAAAATGACCTTGCCCTCAAAGTACAGGGTGTTTCATTTGCATAAAATCCCAGTAAGAATATGGGAAATAAGGAAGGGTTTGTTCCTTATAGAGATAATCCCACATTGCAATAGGAATAATTGTTAAATAAGGAAGGCTCTCTCTCTCCTACTTCCCCTGTGGGAAAAACCAAAATTAAGAGCTGAGTCCTGAGGGAGTCAAAGAAAAGATCTGCTATTTCTGTACTAAAAGTCCATGCCCTTTCTAGAAGAGCACAATAGAGCTACAAAGAACACTGTAACACTCATAGGAAAGAGCGCAGTAACATCCATCAAGCTACAGGCTGGAGATAGTGGAACAACCTATCAATACCTTTACATAAAAACATACCCTCAAATTGAAATAGTCTCTATCCTTAAGACTTACATGTTATTGAAGAAACAGCTACTAAATTATATGAATCCCTTTATAGGTAGACAAATGCAATGTAGTATCCATCTAATAGGAAACTTGAGGAAAAAATTCCTTTTACTACTGCAGAACAGAGTCTTAAAGGGTTTACAAGGGCACTGAGAAGTGATTTGCACAGAAGGACGCTGGTATTGTTAGAGGTAGAACTTTAACTGACTCAATGGCTGTACTACAATACCTATCAACACAAATATAAGCAAAAAAAATATGAAATAATTAGGGAGGAAACAGTGATGTACTAACAATAGGGGAAATCAGGAAAGGCTTCATCTATGCTTTTTGAAGAAAAGGGATTTTAAGAAACAAAGGTGAGTAGTATATTTAGAATAAAGGGCAATGGGTGCAAAAGAAGGCACTGAGGCAAGAAATGGAGTGTTTCCTAATATCCTTCACTCTTCAACAAGTTCTACGAGAGAGAGAGAGAGAGAGAGAGAGAGAGAGAGAGAGAGAGAGAGAGAGAGAGAAAGAGTGTGTGTATGTGTGTGTTCAGGATGTCCCACCTTTGCTGTTGTTATACTATCACTGACACTCTCCTAGATATGCCCATTCCATGCTTCATGGAGCATATTGCTGTTGTCATGGCAATGATTTCATTAGACTTGCATACCACTAGATCCCCTGTCCAGGAATTTGACAGTTCTCTGTGTTTCTTGGGGAGAGCCCCCCTTTTTCTGGTATTGAGCAAGTGTAGCTTATGTCAATGCCAGAGACTCCAAGGGTCACCCATGGAACATGGGGGTCCTTGAGAGGAAAACTGGATTTGGATCAGAGGTCTCAACCTATGATCTTAAACAAGTGACCTGATTTCTTCAATTTTCAGTTTCCATTTCTGTAAAACAGGTCAAATAGGCCAAATGACTTCTAACATCTTTCAACTCTAAGGCTATGAATCAATATCTCACTCTCAGGAATAGCTTTGCTTCTTAAGATGATATGTCTTAGAAATATGAATAATGATACATAGATTAAAGCTCAATCACGGACATTAAATCCAGTTCTAAAACCCTGACTTGGGCTGACCGGCGTTGGCTCTTCCCTCACTAACTGCTTTTTCCTGCCTTTCATTTCTCCTTTGGCCACTATAACAATATGTAGGGAATATAAGGTCCAGAGAAGGGAATGGCCAAAGTATATGTGTTCGACCTATATTATTCCTTGCATATCCCCACTATGTACTGAATTCTACTGGGCTACTTTCAAGTTATAAAAAAGTAGAAGGATTCTTCTACTTTGAGGGACTGCAGGCGTGAAACAATATATACATTGTCGGAGTATTTTATTGGCTGGCTCACCACATAGGGGAAGGGATAGGGATATATTTGAGAATGAAAGTAATATAAAAAAGAATAGGAGATTGATATAAATATTAAAATATTCTAAGTAGACAGACAGAGGGAGTTACTATTTTCACTAGACTTTTCATTCTTTGAAATTTCTCTTCGCTTCTGGTCTGGCCACCAGGTCAAAGAATCGAGTCAGTAAGTCATTAGCTGAAGTGAATGATGGCATTAAGGAGGAGGATGATAATAATATGGTAAAGCAAGGCAGGAAAGTCAGCCTTTCTTCCACTGAGGTTGCCTGCAGGTAGAATATCAAATCAGGGCAAACCTATGATATTCTGGTGGGTTGTAAGTGAACATACTTCCATACCCCAGCTGCAAAGCTGAACACCTTGACAGGAGGCTGAACAAGAGATGTCAGAGAAGACATCTTTATAGTGGGATATTTAAGTGCTAGGGCAGGGAGGTCTGTAATTTCTAAGTGTTTTTTTTTAACTTTCTTTGTACTCCATGGCATTAGTGTGTCCCTAGGGAAATTTGGGCCACCAGGCTAGTCTGTGAATTGTTTGAGGTCTTGGGCATAGGGAACATGGGAATTTGGATCATGATGACTACAAGACAGGTGCATCTTCAACAAATTTTCTCCATCCTTTTCCAGTGTTCTCGAGAGGGTCTCTTCCCATTGTTCTGAGAGTGTACACTTCATTGAGCACAAATTCTAATATAGGAATAGTGACTTTGTTGAATATCTCAGTGTTTGAACCTCATCAGACATTCCCAAGCAAACCAAAGCACATTTCTTCAAATTCTTAATCTTGAATTTTTTATTTCTCATGGTATCATTACATGTTGTAATGCTATAAACCCTCCCTTCTTAAGACTAAAAATCAAGGCTAAGATACATAAAGACTTTTGTATCCAGGTGTTCTTTTATTCTTTTTTATATTTTTATTCTAATGTTCCTTTCCATCACATATGTATAGAAGGGGATGTTGTGTGCAAGAAGTGCATTATTATTACTGCTGTGGTTGTTATCGAAATGCTTCCCAGATCGGTTAGACTTTGGCAGAGGGCTTTAGGAGAGGAAGCCAAGAATTATCACATGAAAAAAACATATAGAACCGGAGGTCTTTTTGATCTCTATACCTCAAAACAGACATGATCTTCTCTTTGAGGCAAGTTCTGAAAAATAAAAATTTAGAGCCTAAAAGCAATCAATAAATGGGAATTTTGGTAGAAACTTAGATGAGATAAGGGAGGGAGTTTTCAGTTATCTGTTCAGAAGTAGAGAGAGGTAGAACACAGGAAGGCTGGAGATCTGTTTTAAGTCTCACTCTGATAATAAATTGCCTTTGAACAGAGAAACTCCTGGGTGACATCTGAATGCCTCAACCAAGTGGAGTCTAAATCCTACCCCTCCAGGTAGTGTTCTGGAAATGGCAATACCTTAAAGGAAGGGGGATTTACCAGCCCGTATGTCAGTGTTCTTCCTATTCAGAGCTGCCACATCTGACAGAGCTGCTATCCAGTCAGTCAAGTGTGGCTAAAGAGATGACTGAGTGACCTGCAGTCTGTTCCACACTCATTCTAAGTGGAGTCTGTCCTCTCTCCCTACCTCCAGAGCTTGTCACTCAACCCACTGCAAAGTCTGGCACTGTTTACCACTCTGCCTCCTAGGCTGAACAATACCTCTACTCCCTGGGCTATGAGCACTTACCCCAAGCTGTTAATTTTTATATGCCAGCAGTCTCCCTGGACTTCTTCAAGTGATTGGCAGCTTGGAAAAATAGTACAATATCAGAGCAGGAAGAAACTTTAGAGACAGTTTAACTGAATCATTTTGCAAGTGAAGAAACTGAGTCTCAGAGAAGGCAAGAAGAGGCTTTTCAGATCTCACCTAACACACAAATAACAGGGCTGAGATGGGAATCTACCTCTCTTGGATCTTTCCTTTATTGCACCGCTTTTTGCAATATTCCCAAATGAATTTTCTTTTATTATTTCAGATGTTTTTTAATACTATGGGCCCAGACAGCATGAAATACAAACTAGTATTTATTCCTAACCCTTTATATGAAATGGGTCCAGAAACTGATGCTGATCTTTGAAGGAGGCTGTGGTTTTGAAGTTATTGTAGAGCAAACTCCAATTTTTTTTTTCCATCGTGATCAATAACAATATTCTGTTTAAGAATCTATATGCCACTAGGGGCTAAACAGGAACAGTTTAAAAAAACTGGGGCAACAGAACTTGGAACAAACACATTTAATGATCTCCCCTCAGCCTTGTTCTTCATCTCTCCTCCTTGTGATTTCCAGCCAAGAATATATTTATAGATTGGCTAACTTTGGGACACCTTCATTTTAGCAGCCTGATTGTTTACCCATTGGGGCTTTGGGGCCCTCAGAGGACTTTTTACACTCCTCAGAAGATGACTGGGTCTGAGAATCCAAAAGTGGATTAATAAATTTTTAAAAAATAAGACAACAACCAAACTCACATATACCAAAGCTATGTCAAAAATAAGGGAAAATTTCTCTGATGATTGAGTAGACATCTGGGGATCTATGAGTCCCTCAGAATCATTCTTCTGAACACAAGCTTGCAAGTTATCCAAAGGGAAGTGAAAAGAATATAGGACATAGAAAGAGTAGGAGCTTGAGCTGGATGTGACCAGACCTCTGGAATCATGCAGTTATCAGCTTCTCTATTTTGTGCCCTTTGAAATCAATATCAGCAAGAATTTTTTAAGTACCTACTATGTGCCAGTCACTATGCTAAGACTTTATAGAAAGGCAAAAAAAAAATCCAGGACCTCACAAATTAATGGGGTAGACACTCTTCAAAGACCTTAGTACAAATAAATACGTACATATATACAAATATAAACAGGATAAATTAGAAATGATTCCAAGGGAAAGGCATGAGCATTATGGGAGGTTAGGAGAGCTTTCTTGTAGAAGGAGACTTGAAGGAAGTCAGAAAAGCTATAAGTTGAAGGAGAACATTTGAGACAAGGGGGTAATTGGTGAAAATGCCTTGTCAAGAAATTGTGTATTGTGCAAGGAACAGCAAGGAGGCCAGTAACATGGATGGTAAAGTGCATAGAAAAGAATAATGTTTAAGATATCTGGAAAAGTAGAAAAGGGACTGATTATAAATAGCTTTAAAAATCAAAGAACTTGATTTTGATCCTGTAGGGAATAGGGAGTGACAGGTATATTGAATGGGAATGAGGGAGATGCAGTTAGTTAGACCTTTATTTTTAAGGTCTTTTTTTTCCCCCTGATCCCCCTTTTTGTTTAATACTCAAGTACAAAATAGGAAAGAAAATGAAATAGGGGGAAAAAAACATTGTCATGTGCATAACAGAATATACAAGAGGATTCAAATTATGTAACAATCCTACATTCACTTTCTTTAAAAGGTCTTTTTGGCAACTGAATAGAGAGGATAGACTGGAGTGGAGAGAGACTAGTGGCAGAGGGCTGAAGGCTAAGTTCACATGGTGATTGTCAGAAGAGACAAAGAAACTTAAGTGAGAGCTGTTCCACACACATGCAAAAAACACTATTTTGCAGATTTCTTGTTTTTCTTCTAAACAAATGGAAGTTGGCTATATAGTGATCATATTTTTTCTGGCTTCAAGTTCTTTGACTTTTTTTTCCTTTGTAGAGGGCAGAAATTGATTTTTTGTTCTCTCTACCCTGAATCTATGGCTCTACCTTGTTTCAGCTCCATGGAACAAATTGGTTACAAGCCAGGTACTCGCTGGTCCTCCCTTTTATTAATTGTCTCCCTCATGCTTAGGACAGTGCCTGGCACCCAGCAGGCACCTAATAAATAAATAAATATTGTTGGATTATTGTCTTCAAATTCAGTTTGCCTGTTGCATACCACTTTCAATGATTCTAAGTAGCTCACTGCTATGGAAAGCAATTTTTCAAATCATTGTTTTTCAATTGATTCTATACTATTACATTACAAGCACCTCCCATCTTTAATTAGATGGTAAGATCATAAATTGATCTTTTTGTTTTGTTTTTATTTTTTTTTCATAAATGGATCTTGTCACATGTAAAGAGGGCCACAAGTCTAGAGGGATGATTGCTATTAGTTGATAATTTCATTGTATTGCCCTCATATTCTTGTGTTCAAATCTGCCTCAGATATTTACTACCTATGTGACCTTGGGCAGGTCACTGAATCATGTTTAACTCAGTTCCTCATCTAATAAATGAGCTGGGAAAGGAAATGACAAACCCCTCCAAAGTCACTGCTATGAAAACCCTAAATGGGGTCATCAAGAGGTAGACATGACTGAAAAATGATTCAACTGTGACCACAGGTAGTGCAGTGAATGGAATTTCTGGAGTTGGGAAGATCTGAGTTCAAATCACTCACTATCTGTGTTATCTGGGTCAATAACTTAACCTATCTTTGCCTCTTTTTTTATCTGTAAAATAGGGATGATAATAGTAGTACTTACCTCCCAGGATTGTTGGGAAGATCAATTAGCATAATGCCTGATATAGAAAGAACTATATGAATGTTAGCTATTTTTATCCTGTTGAAATTGCCCTCTGTGCAACATCTAACATTTCCCTTCCCTCTAGGACTCAATTTTTCTACTATTTTAAACCATGAAATCCCCTCTCCTTTCTGAACCCTTTGAAATCTCCACCAAAGTTTAAAATATGTGTCAAGCTATTTCCATATTCCTTTCTTCTCTATCATAAAGCTAAGATGGAATGATAACTCTCTGATAAGGTTCACATCATTTCCATTTCAACAGTAAGGTCCTCCTTACTGGTGAAAATTGAATATGTATTCTGTTTTCCTCATCACCTCTATCACATCTCGGAGGATAAAATTGTCATTACAGCAAACCAAGAAATCTTTAGCCACACAATTTTATTTTTTTTTTAATTTTTTTTATTTAATAGCCTTTTATTTACAGGATATATACATGGGTAACTTTACAGCATTAACAATTGCCAAACCTCTTGTTCCAATTTTTCACCTCTTACCCCCCCACCCCCTCCCCTAAATGTCAGGATGACCAGTAGATGTTAAAATATATTAAAATATAACTTAGATACACAATAAGTATACATGACCAAAACATTATTTTGCTGTACAAAAAGAATCAGACTCTGAATTATTGTACAATTAGCTTGTGAAGGAAATCAAAAATGCAGGTGTGCATAAATATAGGGATTGGGAATTCAATGTAATGGTTTTTAGTCATCTCCCAGAGTTCTTTTTCTGGGTATAGCTAGTTCAGTTCATTACTGCTCCATTAGAGATGATTTGGTTGATCTCGTTGCTGAGGATGGCCTGATCCATCAGAACTGGTCATCATCTAGTATTGTTGTAGAAGTATATAATGATCTCCTGGTCCTGCTCATTTCACTCAGCATCAGTTCGTGTAAGTCTCTCCAGGCCTTTCTGAAATCATCCTGTTGGTCATTTCTTACAGAACAGTAATATTCCATAATTTTCATATACCACAATTTATTCAGCCATTCTCCAACTGATGGACATCCATTCAGTTTCCAGTTTCTAGCCACTACAAAAAGTAGCCACACAATTTTAGACAGAAGGAGAGCACCAAAAGAATTATATTGTATAGTATATGTATAATTCAATTATATACAGAGAGAGATTATATATATATATATATATATATATATATATATATATCACAAATAAGTAGGTCCCCACCTCTATTTTATCATGTGTTCATTTGAAACATTATGAACTCATCAGTTGAACTCATCATTTTCTTCCTTCTGTCCATATGTTCTGTGTACTTTAGTAATAACACATGTTCTTTTTTCCTTCTGAAGATCTTGATATAACTGCTGTCTACCATGTTTCTTCCCTCTCATTCTTAGATTGTTTTTACTGAAAAAAAATCTCTCCTTTTGTGGAACACTTTCCTTGTAATTAATAGCTACTTAATTGTAGCTATTGTGTAATATTGCATTGTATTGTATTTAATAATATGCAATAGTGCAATGGTACTTGATTTTACTTCTTCACACACAATCTATATCTATAAAATACACACACACATAAATATTTACCTATGCATATGTATATATATTTAGTAGCTGAAAAAATTTCTTATAATTCCATAAATACATTTTAATATAGAATTCTGTTCCTACACTATCACATTTTTTTTTAAAAATCTATTCAATTCCTTTTGAATAATATACACTCTTCCAGGATACTTTGAAATAGTGTATACCAAAACACCAATTTTGATGATACCTTTTTCATCTAATTTGCCATCATACGTTAACATTTTTAGTTTTCTCTTCTTGTTATTTTTACTTTATACATCTGTTTTATGGCATATGAAGTCATACATTAGTTTTATTGCTAGTTTCATTCATGATTTTTTTCCTCTTTGTAAATTACTGAGCATATTTACTGTTCTTCCTATACTGTAACTTTGCTATGAAAGTACTTTGGCAGATATGTATAGACAGTGTTCCCGAAACATATATATAGAAAGTCTTGCTTTCTTCTCATTTTAAATCCCCTATGATTAGACTTACTTCAGGTAAATACTTTATTAGGTATATTCCATCTCTAATAAACGCATATCATTTTAATATTAAGTAGGTAGAAAATATCAATCATTTATGTAGATGACTATCTTTGGAAAGTATCAGGTGTTGAAAACTAGTAGCCAATGAGAGTTCGGTTTGTAGAATATGCCTTATTATAGAACATGAGGTATATTGTGCTCTCACTTTCCCCATATATCTGAAAACTCAAAATTTTGCTCTCTTAAAATGACATTGTCAGGAAGGAAGAGGCAGGATGGTGCAGTTTCAGATAGATTATGGTATTAAATGGCATATTCTTTCATGTCTAATGCAAAAGGTTACTTATTAAAAGTCTAAAGATGTAAATTCACTTATAACTAGCCACAATTACATAGTATTTTTAGGTTTTATAAACAACATGTGAGATAAGTAATATACGTATATAAGAAGCATCATCGTTTTACAGATGAGGCACCTGAGGCTTGAGATAGTGCAGTGATTTTTGCCCATGTAGCTAGTATTTTAGAAGGCTAAAGATCCAGGTAATTCTCTAATTAGATAATTTATTCCCACAGCATTAAATGATGTACAGTAAGGAGCTGGGTATTGGGCCCTGTGCATCCAAAAACCTAAAACTTTCACAATTTTTTGTCATTCCCTATGTTCCTTTTATCCCTGTGACAATATAAATAATAATAAATACAATATACATTAATATATTATATATAAATATAAAATAACATGTCATATTATCATTGTAATAAATAGCTAGAATTTATTTAACAACCTAAAGTTTACAAGGCCGTTTAAAACTATGTATCATTTTTTTTAACTCAAGAAATCATGGCAGGCAGATGATACTATCACCCCCATTTCATAGATGAGGAAAGTGATATAGACAGAATGGCTTGCCCATAATCACATAACTAATCAGTGTTTGGGGCTAAATTTGAATGCAGTTCTTCCTTATTCTAGGGAGAATGCTTATTTCCAGCACTCTATACACTAAACTAGCTAGATAGCTAGAGAATTACAAGACATTATAAAGTCATATCTGAGAACTCCATAATTTGTCCATATCTCTCCTTTTATGAAATAATGTTTTTCTTGTACTTAGTAACAGTTATGATCCAGCCTAACTGTCCTTGATTTTAGTTCTTCATTTTTTGCTCTATATACACTAGCTGAAAATTGCTTATAATCAGAGCTTTCGGGCTGTTAAAAGGGAAACTGTCAATCCAACAGCTTTCCCAGCAATTGCTAGTAATAACAACAAAAGTGTCTCTGACAGATATTAAATAAAAGCCCAGAGTAAAGCGTGTTGCTTCCACTGTAGCAGAGCATGAACTCGGGTCTCCTAACTCCCAATCTGGTGCTTTCCCTGTAGCCGAGTTGCCACGCCAACATTTGTCATTCACATGGGTAAACCACTCAACGGTCGGCCTCTACCTTCAGTAAAATGCTGAGATGGGATGGGGTGATCTCTCTGGTCCATTCCAACACTGCGTCATTATTCTGTGAATAGAGCATGTCTAGAAAGTCAGTGTCTTTTGGGAGAAATGTCAGTGAGTCCTTAAACTAATTGAGTCTAAACTTAAGACTCACACACCATTTTCTTATAGATTTAATGTGTGAGGAGGAAGATGAGGAACTTGATGAGAAGAAGAAAGTCTTTTGCTATATTGAATAGGCCCTCAAAAGAGGATTCATAAGAATATATGAATGATGGGCAGCTAGGTGATACAGTGGACAGAGCACCCACTTTGGAGTCAGGAGGCCCTGAATTCCAATCTAGCTTCAGACACCTGATATTTTCAAGCTGTGTTTCCTTGGACAAGTCATCGAACCCCAATCATTACACATGTGTGTATACATATATTACATATCTGCATATATATTTGTGTATTTACATATATGTATATATAAATATATTTAAACATGAATATATAAACACAGAGGTCTATCTTCATTCATATGTGTATATATATGAGAATGCATATATCCATCCATATATATATATATAATTATATAGCCATATAAATATCATATGGGAAGAGAGGACATTATCTAATTCAGTGAAGGGAGTAGCCATATATAATAAGATGCACAATTATTCAGTTGTACAATGTATGTTACAATTCAACAAGCCTTTTATAAGTGTTTACTACTATGTAAAAAAACACTGTGCTAGGCACTGGGGATACTAAGACAAATATGTATGAACCAGTTTTTGCTCTCAAGGACCTTACATTCTAATTATATGGATGCTGCAAAAAAATTGATGTGCAATTACCTTAAGTACCTTGAGACAAATATGGCTCTCAAGGTATCTAGATGGTGCAGTAGATAGAGCATTGGCTCTGAAGACAAAAGGATCTGAGTTCAAATCCGACCTCAGGTACTAAATACTTTCTAATTGTGTGGCAAGATACTGAATGCTTTCTATTGGTGTGGCAAGTCGCTTAATCCTCTCTCATAAAAATAATAAGAACAAATATAGCTCTCATTTACCTGCATTAAGTTATTAGGTATGCCATCCAGAAACTTTAAGTGGAACCAAACCAGAACTAGCCCTTGTGGAATAATCTGAAAAACCTGGATGAGATTATCTGAGCAACCACAATCCCCGAGATAACGGAAGTTTGGGTACTCTAAGGAGAGCTGCTCCAAATTAAAATTGTGCCATACTTAAACTTCAGGTCTTCTCAAATTCCCTTTCTACATCTCCCCCCACATTTTCAACACCCCTTATCTACCTACTTGCAGCTTTCCTTTGCCCTTAGCAAGTCCTCTTGTCCTGGTCCAGTTCTCACCTGTGAAAGCAGGCTAATATAGTAGATCTCCCAGAAGTCTTTAGGATTGATGCTAATGTCTTGCTTCACTAGAGAGATAGACCTGACTATCCCTTAGCCTCATTAACCTGAGAGGTTTCATTCAGAGAAATCAGGGTGTTCTAGTTAGGAGTTCATCCATGTTTGGTAATTCTTGAAGCTCTTCCTCCTCAAGATGATTCCCTTCCTTGCACAAGGAGACAAGATATTGAATAAGCACTTCCCTGGAGAAGGGGAAAGTTATTTGGAAGAGGCTGGACTCTGTCAGATAAGTGAGAACTTTTATAAATACCTGACTTGGACCTGAGTGAGTAAGCAGGAGATAGGTTTAAAAAATAAAAGTGCTAAATTAAGAAGCTTAATTTTGGGCATTTCTGCTGACAAGAGTTGTTTGTGGGAGGGAGGTTTATGCTCTTAATTCCCCTGCATCCAGGGGATCGGGAACTGAAGGAAATGATAAGATAGCCTGAGGGGCAGGAAAAGTATGTTTCACTCCGCTAGCTCTGTCTTCAGAAAGCAGTTGAGTGGCACTGAGTCTCAGTCTATTTCAGGACCATGGTTGGGAATAGATAGCTACAGTGTACTGAATTTTCCCCCCTAGTGCACACTCTCCCTTGAGTAAGGGGGCTAGTTTTCATGGTTCTCAAAATTTCCTAAGAAAAAGAGAAAGAAAGAAGAAAGTAGGAAAGGAAAAAAAAATGAAGGAAGGAAAGAAGGAAGAAAAAAGAAGGAAGGAAGGGAGGAAAAAAGGAGAGATGGAAGGAGGAAAGGATAGAGGGAAGGAGAAAAAAGAGGAATGGGGAGACAAAAGAAAGAAGTGATGAGGAGGGAGAAAATAAATAAGAAAGAAACAAAGAAAGGGAACCCTTAGTCAGAAGGAAACCACCCCCCACTAGTTTTGGAAATACCCAGAAATTTGAGTAAGGAATACCAAATCATGTAGAGGTCAACATGACATAAAAACAAGGATATCAAGCTCCAGCTCTAACTTCCTTTAGTTTCTGGAGAGATAGGTCACATTTGTCTTTCACAAGTTCAATAAGCCTGCCATTATCTATGTCTTTGACAAAAACATGGAAAGGAACATTAACAAATGTCAATCACCCATAAAGCCAGTGCTATGATCAATAGAATCGTTCTCTGAATCATGGGTTGCCCTTAAGACAGCTGATTTGCAAAAATCTCATCCCTATAAGTGACCCCAACTGAATTTCAAAGCTACCAAGCAAGGTACATGACTGCTAGCCATCTGGTTGGAAAGTCTAGCAAAGAATTATCTTATATTAGAGTTGATAAGATGTGTCTGTAGGAGGCATCATATGGGATTAAAATCACCATGGTAATGCTGCATTCAAACATTAAGTGGACTTTTCATCATTTTAAACAATTTCAGTTTTCATTCATTCTTTAGTTACTAGAGAATTTATCCTGGACTCTCATTTTTCATGGTCAGAGGATGATTAATATTGGAAATGTGAGCCAAATGTATTTGCTTATTCTATATGATTGTAAATTTTGAGTAATTCCTGGCTAAAAGGATTGGATAAAAGCTTAAGAACCTTGGACCTTGGGATGCCCATAAAGATCACCCAGTCTACATTTTTCATTGTAGAAAGGTGACAGAACTAGTTAGTGGTGGAATTAGAATTCGAACTCCTGCTTTCGTGCTGTCTCTACCACAAGAAACCTTTTATTTCTTAAACCATTTCAAAGACAAAATAGTAGCTATTTTTTTTTAGAACTTAGAGCAAATGGCAATTTTACAAGATGAGGATTTCAGCCAATTTCCAGATGAACTAATTATATGTCTGAGCTGCCAAGATTTATCATGGTTCCTTGCAACCCTATGTCTTTCATTGTCCCACTATGGTGTCCATTAATTCCCCATTGTTAGAGCCACTGTTGCTTCTGGCAGGGACAGACTAAAGCATACAGTCCTATACTCTGGCTTAAAGTCCGCCCATACCCGTGCCTTCTGAGGCATATTATTTTCCCATTTGGGGGCTCAGAGCTATGTCAATCATACATCATATGTTAGTCTGGGCTTTGACATCATAATCCACAAATAAATTCTGCTCCCTTCCAGGTGAAGATTTGCTATCTTTTCACAATTTACTTTTATCGTTGCCTACCTCCTGTTACCAGAACAGAAATAGTGCAAGTAGAATATAAACCTATGCTACTTTCATGTGGCCATCTTTTACCCAGGTTATAATGGAGGCAATATCAGGATGGTTAAATCTTCCCTTAGAAAAATAAGTATATGTAAATTATCCTCCAATTGATGTTTCAAGCCCAAACTATAAACCCATTTAAAAGACACTTTGGGATTCATTTTTGGAGTTATTGAAAAGAAAGATAGTTCTTTTCCCCATTTTCCCTAATCCCACCCTTGAATAAGTAACCAGGAAGACATCTCCTCTTAGCAAACCAGATGCTTTCTTTAGTCATCTCTATAAATCCATATGAAAATTATGTATGCCTCCATTCTGTTAAAAATCAGAAGCCAATGAAAATAGACTTCTATAGTCAAGAAATTTCCCTAGTAGGACCACATCATTGTAGTTATACAACTGATTGAGAGGTGTAGGGAATATGTTTCCCATTTGTCTATTGTTTATTATTTTTAAATGATTGATTAGACAAAGATTACCAAGCATCCCATGAACTATTGTTTTTTTCATTGCCTATGTACAAGAAAGCCAGTTCTTAGATATTGTAAAGACACTGATTGTGCATTCAACTCATTTGAAAGTTGAATGGGAAGAGAATGGACTGCATTTCCCATGGAAAATTGTTCAGTATTTTTATTAGAAGAAAGGCCTGTTTTTTTTAAAATACCCTTGTGATTCTAGTGGTACAGTATAGCTGAGTCATATCGCACCATAATTCTCAAAGAATTAAATTTGCATGTTACCCAAAGACCACTGGAGAGCTATGCGATGGACATGACTAATCTATAACATATTTTTCTTGGAGAAGTGCATGAAAAAATAGTATAAAGATCCCACCAGAGTTGTAGGATTTAAATGGAAACTTTGGCCACATTGTAGTAAAAGTGAGGTATTCTCCAGGATATTAAGAGAGCTACAATAAGGACCCTAGCATTCTGGGAGGATTCCTGTGAAGGATTTATTGGAAAACAAAGTCCCACCACATGAAAGGGCATGAGTTATAATCTTCATCATTATAGAATACTTACATTAAGGAGATTGCATATTCATTGAAAGAGTAAAACCAGATGATTAGATAGAAAAATAAAGACTTGAAGGTTTTTGTTTCTTTGACAAGAAGCTTCCCATGGCATTAAAATTCTACAAGACTTTATGACAATTGCAATTAAAGGCATGTTTGAGAAATTAAATATCATTATTATATCATCAATCCATTGAGTATTGACAAAAAAGAAAATATAAAACAGTGAGACACGTGTTCAGCTTACAAGTTCAATACCATGAGATATTTTTCTCAAAGTCCAAACAAAAGAATGATTCTCTATTGATGCTGAACTTTTCTAAGGTTTCCAGTTCACATATGATAATACTAGATGGCACAGAGGGTAGAATGTTGGGCCTAGAATCAGCAAGGCTTGAATTCAAATCCATAGATAGTAACTAAGTGGCCCCGGAAAAGTCATTTAAACTGTTTACTTCAGTTTTCTCAGTTATAAAATGGGGATAATAATGACATCTGGTTCCCAGGGTTGTTATAAGAATGTAATGAAATAACACTTATAAAAAGCTTAACTCAGTACCTGCCACATAAAAGGAATTTAATAAATACTTGTTCTCATCCCTTCCTTTCCTGATTATTATTCTAAACCACAGAACATTACAAAGTTTCTTCATTGAAATCCATAGCAACGTCAAGAATCCACGCTGCGGAAACAACGTACATGAAAAAATATGTATTGCCTAAACTGTTAATGCACCTGGATGGGAAGCCTGTCACTTTAGTCCATCAGTAAGCATAGGTCAGGCGGATGCTGCAGAAGGATAATGGTCCTGAGCCCAGAATCAAATAGGAGGAGATCTGACTGGATCATATTTGGAGAAATGTAAAGAGATTTCATTTCTTCTGAATTGCTTCGTGATGCAAAAGCCAATCTCTTTAATGCTGATATTCTCCCAGTAACGTTAAATGACTATGCTCCCAGAAACACCCTGATCTCAGGATAAAACCTATAAATAAGCCCAGTGGTAATAGAAATACATGACAAATATAAATAGGGTGATATAGTACTAAATGATGACCTGATCATCAGAACTAGAAAAAAAATTACTAGTAATAACATCTAACCAGAAAAGGTGAATCTCTTACATAGTAAGGAGAAGAGACACAGGTGGCAAAGCCAAATACTGCAGGGTACTCATGAGGGATTAAAAACATGAGAAAAAGACATTGGGAAGATACTTTTTAGTTGATATATGAAAAGACATAAATACTGTTCAAACAGGGAGATAAATCGTAGAGGGAATGCAGTGTATATTGGTGAAAGAACAATCTTCAACAAAGAGAAAAAAAAAGTAATAGTAGAAATCTAATTCACACACACACACACATACACACACAATCCTCATGGATTGGAGGTTTGGAGAAGTAAAGAACAATATGGAAAATTTGAATATTTACTATGAGTTATATATATGCACACACACACACACACACACACATATATATATATATATATCACACATAAGTCTGTTACATTGAGAATTTTATTGTTTATAACAATCTAGAATTTAGTGATAGTAAGACAAATTGAAAAGAGTTAAAGTCACATCTTTTCCCTAACATGGTATGATTGTGAATAAATCACTTAAAATCATGGAGGCCCAATTCCCCTGTATACAAAATGGGAATAATACACTGTGAGGTCATTTACAGAGGACCTAAGACAAACCAATGTTTGTGTTCTGTTATTCGCTGCACAATGTTACTGTAAGCAAAGGTGTTTTACAGTAACACTGTTCAGTCATTCTTATCAACTCTACTCCCCCTAACATTGGATCATAGATGTAGAGTGGGAAAGGACCTTCCTAGTTATTTCATCCAACCCCCCCTTTTTTTTTTTCCTAAGATGTAGGTCCTGTGACTCTCAGATCATCCCTCACTACAGTTCTAGTCAATGTTCCGTTTCCTGTCTCAATGGAGTACTGGTGAAAACATTATCCAAGCTCAGCTCATTCCACTTCCTATACTCTAGTTCCCCTGTGTGTATTGAATGTGAAATATATATAGTTGATTATCAGTATTACTAGCAATGTTTGGCTACTTTTTATGAGCAGTCCAGCATTGGATAATCCATATCACCCTGTTTATATTTAACATGTATTTCCATTGGCATTTGGAGATTTTTAAAATAGGGTTTATCCTTCTAAGATTACGGTGTTTCATGAGACACAAGCATTTAACATTCTGGGAGAATATTGGTATTATAATTGTGTGCATACATATACACACATACATACACATGTATGCAATGCAATATATGTGAATATACCATACACATATACAGAAGGAATATATACCCATATATACATGCATGTACATATATACCATGCATGTGTATGTGTCTATACATACAGATATTATAAATGTTTTATACATATATAGACTCATATATTATTAGTAGTGGACATATATGTGTGTGTGTGTGTGTGTGTGTGTGTATGTATAAATCAGTAGTAGTAGATATATACACAAATATACATGATGGGTAGGTATATTCACACATACATATATATGTACACATGTTTTTCAATATATATGGGGGTATATATATGTGTGTAAACATGCATATTATATATATATATGTGTGTGTGAATATACACATTATATATTTAAATTTGTACATTATATATTTAAATGTGCACATTATATGTTTAAATAGGTATATTATATATGTAAATATGCACATTATATATATATTACATATATATCTCCACATATTATATTCTCTGTGTCTATTGTACATAAACATATGAACACACACTAAGAAGGGTTTTCTCAGACAGAAAGGGTCACCCCAGATATAGAAAAAACCTGTACCATCATATTACTTGAGTGACATCTTTTTGACTCATAGTCTCTCTATGACTACTGTAATTCATCATTGTGGAGTTAATCTTAGTCAACCCTAATGGCTCCTAATGGTCAATATACTTGTTTATACTGTAAGTCAATCTACTTATCTAATTATATTGGGGAGGAGAAGCATTTTCCTAATAGATGATGATGAGATTAAAAAATGAATCTGACTCATTACCCTCAGTTTTAGAAATCTACATAAAAGATAATGAGTGGAGATGTCTAGGAGGAACAATAAGGGTAGCTTCATTGGCAATGAACTCTGAGTCCCTTAGTGGGAGTATATGATTGGCCATCCACTGGTCCTTCTAGCGTATCTCCTAGAGCAGAGAATGACCTTCCCAGAGGCGCTGCTATTCTTCCAAAGCAATGATGATACTATGATTTTTTTGCAGTGAAATGTATCTTTTATATAAATATGGAATAACTATCTTGAATGCAATTCACTCTATAACAAGATAAAATAAAAGACAGGATTGATTTGTACAATCACTCCCAAAGCCATTGACATTCTACACTATCTTGTGTGCAGGTACACACATATCCCATGTTATATCCCATGTTCCTTGGGAAATATTTATCAAATGAATAAATAAACTTCTGGAGGTAAATCAAAGTTCTGTCCATCATCTTTGAGGTTCTACATAAGCTAGCACACAAATCTACATCTATAGTCTTCATTCCAATTTCCCTTTTATTTTTGGAAATTATCTTTAAAATAGTAAGAGAAGGATCAAGTCATAGATCTAAGAGACAGCCAGCTAGTACAGTACCTGGAAAATGGGACTGTAGTCAGGAAAACTTGAGTAGAAATTCAACTTCAGATACTCACTATTATGATCATGGGCAAATCACTTCATATGCTTCAGTTTCCACATCTGTAAAATGGGAGTGATGGTAGCATCTATCCTGTTGCTGTAAATCAGAATAATATGTAACATACATTTTGACCCGAGTATGCTCTCTTTGCATACCCTTTTTAAAAAGCTTTTTATTTAGCTTATTGGCTCTTGTTAATTTTTATCTACTTATTTTACCATAAGATAATGGAGACAAGAGGAGCAAATACTCTTTTTTCTATCTTTACTTATTGTTTAAGTATTTTGGTATAATTTGATAGATGGATATCTTTAAAGTCTTTATGTTCCATAGAAGTTAAGAAAGTGTTTTCTGTGTATGTCTCTCTCCTGTCTCTCTGTCTCTGTCTGTCTGTCTCTCTCTCTGTGAATCTCTGTCTTTCCCTCAGTCTCTATGTGTCTTCTTCTCTCCCTGTCTCTCTCTTTCTGTGTCTCTCTGTCCCTCTCCTTTTCACTTTCATTAACTTCTTTATTCTTGCCTCCCCCCTGCCTCATTCCTAGTGTCCTCATGCCCAACATGTATTTTTCCCTTTCTAGTCCTTAAGTTTCCTGGCCCCCTTTCAAGTTATGCAAGCAATTCATCTGTCCTCCTGCTAATTAATCACACAATCACTGCCTACACAACTTCCCCTATTTCTATTGCTTTCTAATGACAGATACCAGAAGCCAAATAGTGAAATGGTGTATATGTATAAAAAACTATTTGAAATTACTTTGCTTAATATCTATTCCTTTCTTTTGCCCTTTGGTCAGAAATAGTCCAAGAGGTACATGCCTTCCCATCTAAAATTGATGACTTATTTATATTTGGCTTTGAGTGTTGTGTAATAGGTCTCTAATCTCATGTAGATGAGTACTAAATCTGTTGTTCATATGTGAAAATATGAAAGAAAATTATATGTTGGGTTATTGATTCTATGAAATCCTCTAAATTGTACCCCCAAAATTTTCTTTTAGAATATTTAACTAAAAGATTTTTACATGACTGCCATAAAGAAGAATAATGGCTTTTAAGAGGTTATAGGAAATTATAGAAATTTTGAGAAAAAGTGAAAAAGGTAGAAAATAGAAAAACTCAGAGATGACTTCTTCCTATTTCTTAACTAGTCTTCTTGCCTTATGTATTTCTTTGCAAATTTACAGTCCTTACCCCACTGTCCAAGTTAACCTTTTGTTGTATTCTGATCAAGTCCCTATTCTCAAAAAACTTAATCATATCCAGATCGCCTATCAGTTAGGCAGTCAGTAAACATTTATTAAGCATTCCGATTTTGAATTTGAATGGGTATACAAAAAATTGGGGGTAAATGCCCATAATTTAAGCAGCTCACAATCTATCAGAGAAGACAACTTGTAAATAATTATGCATAAACAAAATACAGATAGAATAAATTGGAGATAATCAAAAGAGGGAAAGAATTAACATCAAAGGCAATTGGGTTTGCCTCCTGTAGAATATGGAATTTTTAGCTGGAATTCGAAGGAAGTGAGGGAAGCCAGAATATGGATATGAGGAAGGAGAGTATTCTTGGCCTAGTGAGAAAAGCCAGTGAAAATGCCTACAATTAGAAAATGGAATGTTTTCTTTGAAGAACTTCAAGGAAGCCAATAATTTCTTTGGTTATTTGAGGAAGAGTGACTTTTTCAGCACTTGGCCACTGATCACTAATAAAAGTCATAAAGACAAGCCATTCCCCAATTGATAAATGATCAAAGGATATGAGCAGACACTTTTCAGATAAAAAAAAAATTAAGTCATTTCTAGTCATGTGGGAAAAAATGCTTTAAATCTATTGATTAGAGAAATGCAAATTAAAACAACTCTGAGGTATCACTTTTATCATTGATTAAGATGATAGGAAAAGATAATGATGAATGTTGGAGAGGAAGTGAAAAAATTGGATGCTAATACATTGTTGGTGGAGTTGTGAACCAATCCAATCACTCTGCAATTTGGAACTATGCCCAAAGAGCTATAAAACTGTGCACACTCTTTGGTACAGCAGTGCCGCTATTGGGGCTGTATCACAAAGAGATTCCCAAAAAGAGAAAAGAACCCATATGTGCAAAAATGTTTGGAACAGTTATTTTTATAGTAACAAGGAACTAGAAGTGAGCAGATGCCCATTATCTGGGGAAAGGCTAAAAATATTATAAAACTTGAGTGTTATGGAATATTATTATTCTCTAAGAAATGACAAGCAAATTGATTTTAGAAAAGCCTGGAAAAGTTACATGAACTGTTGCTAAGTGAAATGAGCAGAATCAAAATAACATTGAACACGGTAACAAGAAGATTATGTGATGATCAACTAGGATGGACTCAGCTCTTTTCAGCAATGAGGCGATTCGAGGTAGTTTCAATGGACTTGTGCCAGAAAGAACCATCTATATCCAGAGAGAGAACTATGGAGACTTAATGTGCAGCAAAGCATAATATTTTCAACTTTTGTTGTTCTTGTCTATGTTTTTTTTTCTTTCTCCTGTTCTTTCCCTTTTGATCTGATTTTTCTTGCACAGCATGATGAATATAGTAATATCTATATTAGATTACTTAATGTCTTGGGTAGGGAAGAGGGAGAAAAATTTGGAACATAAGATTTTGCAAAGGTAAATGTTGAAAACTAAGTACATAGATTTGGAAAAAATAAAATGTTATTTTGCAAATGTTAAAAAAAAGTCATAAAGAGACAAATTTAGGCCTAACATATGGCAAAACTGTCTAAGAATGAGAAAGATCAAGGGATGCCTTGAAAGATATTTCTAGAAGTCTTTTGGCAAAAGCTGGATGGTTACTTGTCAGATGCTGACAGGAATAAAGTTGGTTGTTGTTCAGGTACTTGTTGAATCAGGGAATTGTGAGATCCCTATTACAATTTGGTAATTCTGTGAATGACTTTTATTGATCTTATCTGATATTCCTCTTCATTTATTTTATATTTTATACATGTTGGACTAATTTTTGCACTTTACTATTATCTTGTTCTCTGTATTCCTTGTTCTCCATTCCCCTTGTCTAGAAGGGATTTCACTTTTCCTCACCTCCCTCTTTTGAAATCTCTTTTGCTGATACATAAGTGCGCACTGCCTGAACAAGTCCTAGTCAAGTACTATTTCTTCCATGAAACCATTCTTTCTCACTCCAAGACTCCACCTTCTTCTTCATACCTGTGTTTTTCTTCTTGTCCATTTGAAAATTATCTCACTCAGTTTCTTGGCTTAACCATGCAGCTTTTCTTAAACATCCATATTATATGTGTATTCATATTTTGTTCACAAGGTTATAAATGCATAGGAATTAATGAGATGGGTCTTTAGAGGTCACCTAGTATGGCTATCACACTCACCAACACACACACACACACACACACACACACACACACACACTCCTTCCTCAATGTACAGATTAGGATTTCAAACTGCTTAGGGATCTTTTAAAAAATTAAGTTAAATATAATAATAACAGTTAACTAACCTAGAATAAAATTTCTTCTTCTGTTTCCCCTTCTTTCTTCTTTCTCCTTTCTTTTTTCTTCTTCTTGTTCTTCCTTCTTCTTCCTCCAAAACAATGCAACCAAAAAATAAAAGAAACACAGGATAATAGAGAAAAAATTCAATAAATTTTATGATAATTATATCTCTTACATATATAAGGAACTCTGCCAAACTCATAAAACTAAGAGTCATTCCACAATTGATAAATTGTTAAAGAATCTGAACAGAAAGCTTTCAGATAAAGAAATCAAAACTCTCAATAGACAAATTGAAAAAATACTCTATCTCACCATTGATCAAATAAATTCAAATCAAAACAACTTTGAGGTAACATCTTATATGTGTCAGTTTGGTTAAAATGATAGAAGGAAAAAAAGTGACCTGTGTTGGAAGGGATATGGGAAAATTGGGACACTAATAGACTCTTGGTAGAACTATTTTGGAAAGCCATTTGGAATTATGCCCAAAGGGTTATAAAACTATGTATATGTAATTTTGACTCAGAAATTCCATTATAAGATCTCTTTCCTGGTGTGATCGGGGGAAAAGAATTTATTTATCCTAAAATATTTATAGTTGCTCTCTTTGAAGTGGCAAAGTACTAGAAAGTTAGGAGATACCCATCAATTGATGAATGGCTAAATAAATTATGATATATGATTGTGATGGAATACTACAGTGCTGTGAGAAATAACATATATGTTGGTTTTAGGATAACATGGAATGACTTGCATGAAATAACACCAAGTAAAATGAGCAGAACAAAGAAAACATTGCATACAGCAACAGCAGTATTATTTGAAGAATAATTAGAAATGACTAAGTTATTCCGAGTAATATGATCATTCAAATCAACTATGAAGGATTTATGAAGGAAAATGCTATCCACCTCCAGAGAAACACCTGACATATGGCAGTATGTATTTATGGTTCCACATAATTGTCTATATCAAATGTTTTTAATATAGGTTTGGGATGAATAGAGACTACTGAGACCTTGAAATGTAACCCCAAAAAATTAAGAAAGTTTTTTTTAAAGAGTGTTAAAATGTTTAAAATGTAATTGGGAAATATTTAATGAAATAAATAAATATATTTTAATATTAACTCATTTGATTCTCATAACAACTCTTTAAGGTAGATGTTATTATTATCCCCATTTTAGAAATGAAAAAACTCAGCTTAGACAGGTTATTTCCCCAGGGGCACAGAGCTAGTGATTGAATTAGGCTTTGAACTGAAGTCCTTTCACTTCTAAATCCAATGGCCTATCCACTGTGCCATCCAGCTCCTGGTGTTCCCTTCCAGGAAAAGATCTGTAAGACTAAGATTCAATGATCTTCCTTTTGCGAAATAGTTGTCAGAGGGAATTGTCTTATTACTTCTCCCCGACGTGTCTTTTTCTTGTGTCTTTAGGTTTTTCACAGACTACATGAGTGGGAAGCTGGGAATAGTAAAGAGGCTTATCCTAAGCGATTGTCTGTATCAGTAATGATAAACTATGTCACATTAAATTCCCCATTGAGGAGAGATGGGGTAAAGGACTTGCATCCCAGAATCCCTCATCTCTTTCTGTTTCCCTCCTTCTCTATACAGTTGAGTGATCACTGTCTGCCCACGTTGCATCTGTGCTTAGACTCAAGGTATTTTGTTTTTACTTTTGTTTTGTCAATTTGGAACAGATTATATTAGCACTAAGCTGGAAGTCAGGGGATTTGGGTTGTAGTCTTGTCTCAGCCACTGATTCATTATGTGATCTTAGATTCCATCTCTGGGCTTTATTTTATTTTTCCATAAAATTGCCATAAATTAAGTGACCTTCAAGGTTAACTTTTCTCTCAACATTATGAATGTTCTTTAGAAAAAAAAATATTGAATTCAATAGAAAGATAATTTGTATGAATTCTAGGTTTCAAGGATCCGGTCCTTCTCCCCAGTCCCCCCATGCCAGCTGCTCCCCAGATGGAAGGTGAATTCTGCTTCTAGGCAGTTCCCTACCGGGGAGGGAGAAAGAGAGAAACGGCAGATCTCCACCTCCACACTTTAATATTTGCAATGGCTAAAGGAAAAAAAACAGAAAAATCCCTGCCCCAGTGTCACATATAAGTGAAACCAAAGAGTTGATATTCCCAGGTTGCTTCACCCCTGTAATTGGTGGTGGTTAACTACTAAATCCACCCTCCCCCAGATCATCTTGTAGATCGATTCTCCCCTTTGGTACAAAGGAATTCATTTTCCTCGGACTATGAGGTGAGAGGAGCACAGGGATTATTGCATTTTTGTCTCTGGATCGCTAGCATCCAGCACAATTGAATTTAACCAGCTTTAAATGCAGGTTAAATTGAATTGAACTGAATTGATAGATGCTACTTCTCTGTCTCTTTTCTTCTTTTTTACCCAAAGTAACAACCTGGCAAAGTTAATTAAGCATCTGAGTGGGCCCTGGCCATGTCCAATAACTGAGGATCAACTTTGTATAAGCATAGGGAGAAGGATCAGGAAGAGAATGCTGAAAGACGTTGTACTGGCCAGTTGTGAGTCAGAATTGGGAATTAAAAATTCTACTATTGGGGGAGAATCTTCCCCATGTAAAGTCTCTTCAGGAATCCATCATTCTTCAGGACAGTCAAATCAAGTAGAGCTAAGGTGCTGAGCTCACACCCTAACACTACTCCTGGCTACCTATGGGACCGTATAAGTCCTTTCTCATCTCCAAGAGCTCACTTCTTAGCCTGCCAAATGGCGGGCCTGGGGCTGGTCCCAATTCTAGCTTTAATCCTATAAACAGGAATCAAACTGCCCGTTGGTTTCTTGGGAAAATAGAGGGGTCATCAAGTAAGAAAGGCTTAGAGGTCCAGAAGACAGAGAGAGGCTTGAGCAAGGGGACAGTGGAAGGCAGGTCAGAGTTCATCCCTGACAGAGAGGAATGCAGTGAAGGCTGTGATCGATCCTGGGTCTAACAGAGGCAATTGAGCTTGACAGCTGCCACAATTGACTATTGACAGTCACAGAACCACAACGTATTGGAATCGAAAGCCTTAGAGATCATCTCATCTAAGCCATTCATTGTAAGATGAGGAACCTCAAGCCAAATATATGTCCAAGATCATGAGGTAAGTCATTGCTGAATCTGGGTTTAGAATTCAGCTATTTCCACACTTCCAAGCCAGGGCTATTTCTGCTCTGTTATCCTGTCTTTTTCTTGGACAGCTTTAGGGACCTTCCCCTCCTGGTGCTTAATTGTCTTGGCCTTGTCAGGTCCTGATACTCCACCAAGTTCTAATAATAGCAAAGTAGAACTTTGGGTATATGAGTCTGCGGCTAAGCCCTAAGAAGAGAAACACCTGAAACCTAATGAAATAGCATGGTTAGAATCCTCCCCTTTTTATTCATTAAAATTAATGGAGTTGCTTATTTGGTCATATAGTTTTAAAGTCCAGAGTCTAATTTCTCCCAGATGTCCAAAAAAAAAATATCAGAGAGTTTTTAAGGTCTTGATAAGAGCGATAAGGGTTGTCATTAGGATTTAAGGACCCAAAAAGATGATGCTGAAATTCAAAATATAGTCTTTTCAATCTTTAATGTACTTAACTACTAAAAAGACTGGGCCTGGGAGGGAGAGTCTGGGGAGGTATGGAAATTATGGGGAGAAAAATAAAAATAAAAATGTTTATTAAACCTGGGAATAGAGAGAAAAATCTTCTAGCAAATATGTACTGTGTGTAAACTACGTGCTAGAGATGAAAAGGATGTTAAGAAAAATGTGTCTCCAGGGAGTTCCACTGAACTAGAGGCAAAGGGTTGAATTCTTGGACGTTTGAGGGTCATCTTTACACTTGAAATTTGATTCAGCCCACAATCAACTTTACTTGGTTCTAAAAGTGCTGAGATCTACCCAAAAATGCAAGTCCGAGTGTGTGCTGCTGAAAAGGAAATGACTTGTTCTCTATTATGACAGAACAAAAGGAGCCTAACTTCCCCCGGAGAAAAACAAGATCAGAGAAAAACTGTCTACCAATAAAGTAAATGGCATGATGATGCTAGTAAAAATGCCAGCTGGTAACAAGCAGGCGGACTCTCACTAGCCAGATCTCTACTCACAAAATCTGTGGCAGAGCTTTCTCTGACAAAACAATAGCACAGATTTCGGTAAATAAACATTGATTTAGCAGGAACTCAGACAAATCCATCTTGATGGAGTGGTTTGCTCCTGCTCTCTCTCCTAACCCACAAAATAGGGCATTTGGAGAATACAGAAAAGAATAAACACTGTATTAAGTCCAGGACAAATCCCTGTCATCCCTAGAAAGTTCTGATATAGTAACTCTCCTAGAAGTGCACTCCTGATCATGATTTAATAAGCCCCATGAGGCAGAGCTGCCATTTTTGATCAAGAACTGGCTTGGAAGTCACCAGGATCAAACCCAATCATGACACATAGTGAGGCTCTATGACCCTAGGCAAATCATTTAATCTTACAAGACCTCATTCTCCAGATTAGAGAACAATTACTGATCCTCATCAGTAGAGCAATTTTTTTTTACACAATATTCCCTATAAGGATTAAATCAGAGGTCCAGTTTTGTTTTTAAAGTAGCATTAAACTAGCTATAAAAAAAGAGCTTTCCCAGTTCTCTATGTTACAGTAATGGAGGAGGGATTGGCTGTAAGATCCTCCAGGGTAAGAACTATATTTATCTAGTATCATAAAAATCATAGATTTAAGAATTAGAAATGACCCATGAAGTCAGATCACCTAACCTTTAACTTCTGCAATAATCCCCCAAAATGCTCATCAAGCCTCTGCTGGAAGATCTCCTGTGATGGCCAGCTCACTTCCCCCTAAGGCAGTCAATTCCCCTTTTTTGGACAGTTCTAATTGTTTTTCCTTTTATTGAGCTTAATTATTTATTTACAAAATAAATAATTTTATTTCCTTTTATTGACCTTTAAAAATTTATTATTTTCCTTCTATCTTCTTAGCTGATTGTCTACTACCCATGGGTCTTGACTCTGCCCTCTGGGGCCTAGTGGAAAAAGCTTGATCCCTCTTCTACATGTAAATCTTACATATTTGAAGGCTGCTATTTTGTCCTCACTAAACCATTTAAAACTCGGATGTGGCCCTTGATACTTATTTTGATGATATATGGGTCACTCCATTCTATTAGCAAATGATATATTTTTGTTACTCCATCCAGAGCATGACTTTTGTGATCTCCCATCGTCACCCCTATACTGTGTGTCCTTTCTCCTATGTAATTCATAAAGCATTTTCTTTGACACTTCAAATACATTTAGATCATGTTAATATAAGTATCTGTGTATGTGTCATATTTCCCTATACAAAGTAAAAGCACCATGAGGTCAGAGACTGTGTGAGCATTGACTCTGGAAACCTAAGACTTGGATTCCTATCCCTTTTTGATGCTCACTAACAGTGTCACTTTGGACATCCAAGAGTTTCCACATCTGGAAAATAAGGGGCTTAAACAAGTAGCCTCTTGAGATTTCGAGTAGCTCTAAATCTCTAATTGTAGGATCCCATGATCTAAAGTTTGTGTGTTACCTACTCCTACTATACAAAATAGGGAAAATATTCATTTAATTGAATTTATTCCTATAAAATACCACCTTAAGAGCTCTCCCCCCCCCATTCTTCCTATTTTTAAGAGCTTCTTACATATCAGTTCCCTTTTGTACTGTAGTGCTCCCTGCCATTCATAAATTGGGCAGGTAGGTCATTTAGGACTTGAATGAAAGCCATAGATAAAAATCTTGACTATATGGTTAAAGATAGAGCCTTTGTAACACTCTATGGGAGACCTTTTTGGAAGTTGATGATGTTCAATTACCACTCTTCCTTGGAGCTAGTTTATTAGCCAGTTCCAAATTCAATAAAGGTGATAGTATCCAAAGCTTTTTACTTTATTGATGATGATATAATGAGGAGTGTTCAAGGAGGACCACCCCTGCTGTGAAGGCTTGCTGAGCATTTGCAGGTCTGCTCATCTTCCTTTGGTATCCATCTTTCATGCAACTCTCACCTGTGACTCCAAGAAGCAGTAACATGCTCAGTAATCACAGCCCAATAAACATACTAAAGCAAGTTGAGGGTAAGTGAGTGAGAGGGTGGTCCACCTCACCCACGTGATAATTCCTCCCTGAAATATAGAAGGATTAAAACAATTTGTTCTCATGCCTAAGAATATGGTGGGATCCTAGAACTTGGGCAGACACTGATAATGCTATGTATTGCATCCCAGGCATCACTGGTGCTCCAGATTTTTATCTGGTTATGGGACTTTGATGACTTTGGAAGAGAGAGTGGGTCTGGCTTCTTGGGGCAATTGGGTCTCACTTTAAATCCAAAGGCGAGACATCACCCCATGATGTCATTGGTCCTTTTTGAAAAATGAAGGACAAACAACCTCTACAGTATTCTTCTGAATAGAAGAACCCTGTAAAAAATGAAAATGAAATTAATCCAGCATGACTAATGAATATTGGCTTTAAGTTATCCTCATTTGCCTTTCTAACATTCCATTATTTGTATATTCTAAAATTTTGCCAGGAATCAGCATCAAGGTCACTGGCTCAAATTTGAAAGACTCTAATTGAATTCAATTCAGCAAACATTAAATGCCCACTTTGTATTAATTTACCTTCTTTCCACTTTTGACAATTAGGACATTTCCCTGACCCTTGTCTGTTGGCATTTCTCCTGCTCTCCGTGATTTGTAGTTGTATGCCAATAATGGCTCAACAATCACATCCTCAGATTTCTTCAGGTCCCTGGGACATATTTTGTTCAGTCCAGATTAATGGAACTTGTGTGTTACAAACCAGAATGCTCTTTGGTTGCCCTATTCCTTTGTTTTGCAAGTAAGTCAATTATAAAATGAATAAAATTATTTTGGATTCTTTGGATTTCCTTATTCTACCAACTGATATGGACAATCGACAAACATTTATTAAAACCTACTATATGGCTGACTCTGTGCTAAGTAACAGAGATTAAAAAAAGAAAGGAAAAAATTAGTCCAGCTCTCAAGGATCTCATAGTCTGATGGGGGACAACATGCAAATAACTATGTTCAAATGAGATCCATATTGGATCAGTTAGAGATAATCAACAGAGGAAGGGCTACTAGCATTAAGGAGAATGAAAAAAAAAAGACTTCTTAGAAAAGGCAACTCTTCAGCTGGGTCTTGGAGGAATCCAAGAAAGCAAGGCTCTCCAGCCATAGAGGATAGGGAGGGCCAAGAGTCTATAAATACCCAGTATATGGGAGTGCCTTGTGTGAGAAACAGCTCCTGCAGTATAAGATAGTTGGAAATGAATAAATTACAAGAAAAATAGAAAGATAGGAGGGGATCATCTTATAAAGATTTCTGACCTTCAAAGACAGGATTCTGTGATTGATCCTGGAAATGATAGGGCGCTACTAATTTATTGAATACAGGGTACACTTTGGTAAGATCAGTTTGACAGGATGGACTTGGATAGGGAGAGATTTGAGGCAGAAGGACTAATCCAAGAGCGAGGTGATAAGGCCCTGGACACTGGTTAAAGTTCAACATGAACTTAACAGACAGAAATTTCAACTGTAATCAATATCAATGTCTCTTCTACCATATCTCATTTTTATTGTAAACATTTTATTTCAACAGGTCAGATTGTTTTGAATATCTCTTATCATCATATACTTAGCTTTCTATTAATTTTATTCTTTGCTATCACAAGTCTGATAATAAATAAGACAGATAAAGAGCTCTTTCCATCTAAGGTGTGATCATTCAGGGTTGGTCACAGCAGTGTCTTCCAATTATTATTTCCAATGAAGTATTCATGATATATAAGTGTACAAGTCCTCAATTCTCATTCCTTATACCTGAACCATATTCTCCAATACTTTTTTTTGGCCAAACTTATTTATTCCCAATTTTGCTTTGAAGTGAATGAAGGTCAAGGTACAGGTTGATTTAATTTAAAGTTGTCCCTGTAATTTCTCTATCTCTTTATCTTCTGCAAAATATGTTGGCTGATAAGCTCTAATTATTTTCATGACAATCTTCTTGCAAATGCTAATCATGAGTAATGCAAAGCAAGGAGACCAAATGTTCCGTGAAATAATGTTTCTTATTACTTATAAATACTTGATAAACCCAACTCTGCCAACTCCTTTATTTACCTCTTCATGTAGAACATGTGAGCAATTCTTCAATTTAACTGCAACTTCCTTCTGTCTTTTAGTTTCATTACAGCAAAAAGGTTAAAATAATATGATTCAGTTTTTCCATGAGTGTGTTAGCAGGTTTGCCATTGGACAAGAATTTCAAGTAACAACAGCTGTGTTAACATTTTAACATGGCCTAAGAATTATGGTTTTAGTACCCTCTGTTTCCTTTCCTTCTACTTTACCATCCTCACTGTTTAGAGAAGTAGCAGAAGAGGTAGAAATAGACATAGAAACAGACATGGACATGGACTTGAATATAGACATGAAAGGCAGCTGAGAGCAAGGAACAGATGACTGCCCATTTAGTCAAGATGACCAGGGTTCAATTTCTGCCTTTCAGCCAATTCTAAGCAATGCACCATGATTAATAAGTATACTTTGAATTTTCAAGAAAATGTTCATTAAGACAAATTTCAGCCAAGATGAGGTTCTTTAAGACTTCCCTGACCTCCATCTAGGTATTCAAAGGCCACAGCTTTAAAGTAACAATGATTCCTTATTAGATTCAGTCAATATTTACTGAGCAAGATCCTGCCCCAGGTACCTTTTATGATACTAAACCACACAAGACTTAGTGATTAATCTCCATAGTTGCTGGATTTTACAATCCAAAAAGGGAAATTATACATGGCATATTGTTCTCATTGTAAATCATTGTTTCTGTGTATAGCTTTCATAAAGCTTTATTCTTTTAATTGTCTTAAAAATCAACTCAAGTTCCCAAAATGAAGATTCTTATCCAAGCTAAATCCAGGCTCTGAACTCTTAGAGGTTTTTCTGTCACTACTTACATTAATATTTTGAAAAATAGCCCCAGGACCATTTAATTAATTGCCCCCCTTCTTTCAGTTTTCCATCCCAGGTAGATTAATACCTACATAGCCCACAGATCAATGAGGGCTGGAATTTCCTACAGCTAGATTAGCACATCTGTAGTTTAAAGCCAGTTTGCATTAGAAGAAAACAGCCTTTTCCCATGAGGAATATTTAGGGGATCAATTCATAAGCAAAGAAAACATGCTATTCTCAGCAAGGAGACAATACATGTTTTGTCTGTAGCCCTGATTAATAATGCACCACAGCTTGGAGTATATGTTTAAAGGGCCACAGTCATTCTTTTTAAGACACACAGTTTGACCTGTATTAAAAGCCGAGGAGGGATTGCCTACTAATTCTGAGGAGCTTTTTGTCAAAGGCCTGTTTCAAGAGAAATTACAGCTAGCAAAAGTGGGAAGTCTTTGTGCAAACAGGTAAAGCTGTAGGTTAGCCCAATTCCTGTGGTTGATTTCACTAATGAATCCCTGGTTAAAGCAATCAGTCCTCGTTCTGAAGTGTCCCATCAGTCAGTGACATAGCATCTCTAATGCTACAGAGACAGATACGTTGGAAGGAACAAAGGGAGAAAAGAAAGAAAGGAGGAAGGAAGGCAGGCAAGCATAGGGAGGGAGGGAAGGAGGAAGAAATGGAGAAAAAGAAGGAGGGAGGGAAGGAAAGAGAGAAGGAAGGAAGGAAGGAAAGGAAAGATAAGGAGGGAAAGAAGGAGGGAGGGAGGAAAAAATGAAAGGAAAGGAGGAAGGGACAAAAGGATAAAAAAGGAAGGAAGGAAATAGAGGAGGAAAAAGGAAGGAAGGAAGGAAGAAAATAGAGGAGGAAAAGAGGAAGGAAAATCAAGAAAAGGAGGGAAGAATTTATTTGAAATGTTAATAAAAATGGCTGACATATTTAGAAACATACACCTTACTAAATGTCTTCTCATTTTAAAAATGAGGACCTGACAGAAAGTAAGTCTCAGAAATGTTGTCATTTCTGTCATACTACTTTCCCCCTGTCATACTACTAATAAATATCAGAGATAGATTTTGAACTCAGGTTTTCCTGACTGTACATGTGGTCCATGACAATAGAATTAAGGATATATATATATAAATCCCTTGTCTATAGAGTTTGGTTTGTATGTGAACTTTCCAAGAGGCTTAAGAATCCTCAGCCTTATATGACCCTTAAAACAGTTTCTATACATTTTAAAGATTTCTTCTTCTGAAACTCAGCTCCAAAAGGAAGAATTTTCGTTCCCAGCCCTGAGCTCTTCACCTGTATCCTCCCACTTTGCCCCCATCTCCTCTGACACTTCTCTCTCCAGTTCTCTCAGTCCTCCTTCATCACGCTTCTTCATTATGACTTTCTGCTTATGATTTCATGCTGCCTCTCAATGACACACCTGGCCTGGAGCAGCCCAGCAAGCTCAATGTACCACAGCTCTCTTCTTCCCACCAGACGGCCTGAAAGCACACCTCTTCATTGAAGTGTTCTACTTACCGTGACCCCCTTCCTACTCCATGTCATCTTTTTTCATTATTTCTGTACTTGCAAGTCTAGGAACTCAATATTATGAGCAAAAACTTTTTTAAAAAAATTTCCTCTCATCTCAATACAGTTTCTTTCATCATTTGGTATAATATAGACTTACTCTTACCTGCAACTATATAATCACAGTTAAACTGATTCTAATTTTAGAAATATCAACCTTGTCTTTAGGCAGTGACCCTTGGCAATCTTTCCAAATGGATTTTGGACCCTTGTCCCCATTATGAAAAGAAAGATTGACTGTCACCATCCTTTCCCCCCATTGTTGTGTCGTAATTGTACATATCTTAAGAGATCTAGAATGGGATCTTGAAAAATGGAGGGATGTAGTTTGAGATCTAGAAGTACCTGAGAGGTTCAAATCTCCTATTTTTTAATATGGAGAACCTATGACCCAGAGATGTCATTTGCTCAAGATCACAAAGGCAGTACTAGGATTCAAACCTGGGCTCGTTGTCTCCAAATTCAGGGCCTTTTCCATTCCAACAGAGGAGATCAATTAAGGAGAATCCCATCTGACCCCTGCATAGCTTTCTGGCACATAGCGTAATCAGAAAAATCAAAAGTTCCAAGCCCCATTGACCCAACAGCATCTGAGTAGAAGTAAGACATCTGCAGATCAATATAAAAACTCCTACCAAGCCAGATTTTTTAAATTTTTTTTTTTCTGCCAAAGCTTTCTCTTTACAATCTGTAGAGAGGATGAGACTAATGAGAATGAGTGTTAGTAGGCAGGGAAAAAAATATGGTAGCTCCACTATGAGCCGATTTTGAATTTCTATTACATTTTCCCCTTTTCCTTACCCCAACCTTGATATTCTTATATACCTGTCCTAATTTCCATGAGAAAAGTGGGACTCTCACATGAATGAAAGTCAGTCACCACCATTTCATATTTCTTAAGCATTCCCCTCATAAACTACACGCTGACAGAAGTTACAGCTGAAATGGCAGATTTGGTCCAGACCCTCTAAGATTTTATTATCCCCAAGGAGAGGAATGGTATGTACAAAAACACTCAAGAAAACAAAACAAAGAGGAAATAAAAAAGAATTCTATATCAGGGCTTGACTCATACCAGTTTCTTCATTTGTTAAAGGAAGAGATTGGATTAGATGCTCCATAAATTCCCTTACAAATCGAAATCATTAAATAGTGACAATATCTGCAGGTTAATATTAATATTAGCCAGGTAAGTCTGCTAATGACAGATTCTGCCGCGTTGTTAGTGATTAAATCCCATCATCAGAGACAGCACAGAGTAATGGTTGGAGTGGTGCCTTTTGGAGCTCAGGGAATGGCAAATCCACTGTTTGGTTTTCCAAATGTTTAAGATTGACTTGTAAAGAACAGCCATCTACTGTTCACAGAATCTGCATCATGGAATTTAGTTTTAATCAAGTGCCTGGGGCCTTCTATTAATTTTTCTCCTAGACATGGGAATATGGAGGAAATTCATGAACTTAGTAAAACTGAGATTGAAGTCCCCTTTCATATCAGAAGTCAGTTCTTGTGTGAATTCTGGTGCCTCAGCCACCTACATCAAATGTTTCCAGTGGCCCCAGAGACAGACCAGGCCAGCTATAGCCCTGGGCTTCCACGTCCCACTGAAAATAGAGTCAGACTTTCTTCTCGGACCCTCAGGCTGTAATTGAATCCCTAAGGAAGACAGGGACACACTCACAGCTGTAGGCAAATGCAGGTATGCTCAGGGGTGCAAGGGAAAAGCCCACACAGGTGCCCAAGCAGTCCGAGATCAGAACCTTCTTGATCAAATCATGGCAGCTATGTCTCATCAATAGCCTTCTGAAGCCAAAACCCTAATGGAGGATCCCAGAAGCAACCCGGGTCCCCAAAGATGAGGTCGGACCGGGGTGCTAGTGAGATCTGAGCCCCAATCCAGCACTCTTTCAACTTCCCTGACTCACTTTCAGCATCCTTCAGCTGGGAGGCTGTCGACAATAATATGCACCAGCCAATTTCAGAAACAAAAGGCGCATCCTGCAGAGCAGTGCTCCTATCAAAGCTATTTTAGACTAATGTCAGTAATATATTATAACTAAGCCCTACCCTATAGTCAGGAGCTTCTGGTATTGCATTTTTTCTTCATAATAGCCCATTTATAACATTTTTTTATGTTATTCCTCTGGATATACCTTCCCCGTGTGATGTCATTTCGTGTGTCTGTGTGTAAACAATAAGTTTAAGCTGCCTAAAAGTGAGTTACCTGCTATCTAGGGGAGGGGGTTGGGGGAAAGAAGGGAGTAATTTGGAACAGAAGGCTTTGCAAAGGTCAATGTTGAAAAATCACCCATGCATATGTTTTGTAAATAAAAAGCTATAATTAACAAAAGAAAAATAAAGAAAGTAAGTTACCTGCCTTGAGAGAGGGTCGGATTGTGCAGCTGATCCTCCATCCACAATGAATATATAATATATAGATAAATACATATATAGAATAAAAATATAGAACCGAGACTCAAATTGAGGATTCTGCTCAAGTGGCCAGGCTTAAGTGACCTGAAGAAAAAGCAGAGACTAGGGGAGACAGAGGGCAGGCAGAGCATGCAGAAAAAGCAGAAGCTACAAGTGAAGGAACGGGAACCATGAGAACAAAACAAGATGAAATTGTATTTCTGTCAACAGAACAGTTTTCCATTAATTCCAGCAGCTCCTTGGCTTGTCCTTCATTTTCCATCTCGACTATGGCAGTGTGCATCAGGGATATATTTTACCTCTGCGAATGGTATCAAGATGGCTAAAGCTCACTCAAAAGGAGCTGACATTTATAAAAAATTCTAAAAGCAAAAGGATGGATTATTACATACTTGAAGCAAGAGAAAGGAAGGGAGAGAATGCTATATGGAGGATGGAAAATGAGAGAGAAGGATGAACTACTCAATTCTCATTTTGTTTCATTTTCTGTTTCAAGGAGAAAGATCTAGACATTAGAAAGAAGGGGACAAAAATGATAAAACCAGAAATGAAATTTAAAATAAAGGAGGAGACAATAGAAGAATAAGTAGTTGAATTTAGTGACTTAAAATCAAAATAATTAGCATTAGCATGATTGTCACTTGAAATGAAATTACTGTCTCCTAGTGTACCAAAAGTTATTTTGGATCTAATAACTAAAGCAGGGAATCTTTGGGGAAATATTTCGAACTGGAAAAGTACTACACAATTGGAATAAGCAGCCATTATCCTAATTCTCTAAAATAGGAAGGTTGGAGATATTTTAGTGAACCTGACATCAATCCATGATAAAATTCTAGGGAAAAAAAAAGTTGAGATGTGACTTATACATAGTTAGAAAAAAAAAGTGAAAAGTATTTCCAGAGTAGCCTTTGTTCTCTTTTTTGCCACAATATTAATGAATAGAGAGAGATTAGAGAAATGACTCAGCTATGATATGCCTTGACTTGCAGCAGAACATTTTTAAGAGTCTCTTATAATACCTGTTTGGCCATGAAGAAAAATTTTAGAATGAATCATAATGCCATTAGGTTCATATAAACCTTTTAAAATAACAGTACCTAAGATAATAAAATCATAGTTATAAAATTGGGAAGTACCTCAAAGGTTAGATAGTCCAATTCACTCATTTTATGGTCATTAAGTCATTTCTCAGTCATGTCCAACTTTCCATGATTCCATTGGGTTTTCTTGGCAGAAATGCTGTAGTCCTTTGCAATTTTCTTCTCTGGATAATTTATCAGATGAAGAAACTGAGGCAAACTGGGTTAAGTGACTTGGCCAGAATCACACAGCTAGTATGTGTCTAGGAGTAGATTTGAACTCAGGAAGACCACTTTTGCTGATTCCAAGCTCAGTACTCTATCCTCTGTATTCTATAGCTGCCCATTTATTTTACAGATTAGTAGACTGAAATCAAAAACAATTAAGTGGCTTGACCAAGATTTCACAGGTAATAAATTTAGAGCCAGACTTTGAACCTGGGTCCTATAGTCCATTCATGTTTCTGATCAATTATTCTAAGGTTTGGGAAAAAACAAAAATAGTCATTGGAGCTTTTCCCAGCTCCTTAGCACATAATTGACATGCAATAAATGTGTGTTGTCTTGACTGACTTTTCATAGATGTCAAAGGCAGTATTTGTTATTTTCATAGGATTTAGATTAAATGGCATTTGAGTTCTTTTCTAATTCAAGGATACAGGAAATTGATATGTATCAGGAAACTGAGACATAGGAAGAAGGTTGATTGCTCAAAGCTATCCAGGTGAAAGTGAGATTTGAACCTATATCCTCAGTTTAAAAAAAAAAAAAGATTTTGTTTCATGAAAAAGCTAAGCATTGTTAAAATCGACATTTCCATATTCAGGTTCAAAAATGAGTTTTATCAATTAAGCCTTCAACTGGGCTTTAGAACTATATCCTCGTTGCTTATTAAATATTTAAAAATCTTAAACTTAACTTAAAGACTGAACTCAAAATTTCCCCCCCAAACCCTTCCCTCTCTCAAAATTCCTGATTTTATTGAAGGTGCCACCATCTTTCTAGTGTTTCAAGTGTGTAATCTCAACATTATTCCTTTCCCTCATCCCATTCATATAAGCAGTTGCTAAATACTGCCATTTCTATATTAATATTATCTCTTGCTGTGTGATTCTGCGCAAGTCACTTAAAGTTGTTTGCCTCAGTTTCCTCATCTGTAAAATGAGATGAAGAAGGATATGACAAATCACTCCATGATCTTTGCCAGGAAAATCCCAAATGACATCCCAAAGAATTGAACATGATTGAAAAACAATCCCCAAACCCCAAATAATATCTATTATGTCTTTAATAATCCATTTTCTCTACTTGCACAGGTCTCGTCAACTTTTGCCTACATTATAATTGTTTCCTAATCCATATCTCTTCCTCAAGTCTCTTAGCACACTGGCCCAAAATAAGAAGAAAGCTATCTCTTGTGTATCATTGAAGAAATTTTCCATGATTTTATCACATGTAATTACGTTTTACATAGGGGTGACATCTTGTTGGAAGAAAGACATAGTGATATTTTGTATTAGTGGATCTACCAACAAAGTCAATGGCATCTTGTGTTTCCTTCACCTCTCAGTCAAATATATTATCACAAAGTGTGATATGCTATAGTATGTCTCAATGTGTTTTATAAAAGTCTACCTATTTTCTCTTCTTATAATTTCATTAAAGATCTACTTTACTTGAGGCATTAGTGGATTGTTCTCAGGAAGATTTTGGAGATAGAGGATAGCCTGTGATTCAATGAATTATTGATATTTTTTCAATGGGATTTTTTTCAGTAACATTGTCTGAGATTCCTTCCCCATCCTTGTTTTGGGGGTCCTACTCTTTAAAATAGTTCTCTCGCTGCCCTCAGAATTGTGTAGCTCAGCTGATATTCCTGTATTTCATTTTGTTTTTTTAACAGCAATTTCTACTTTTTCTTGTAAGTACATCTGTTACCTAAACATTAAGAGTACTAATGTGGTGGCTCTACTGCCATTGATGGAGTGAATAGTTTGCTATATATAGGGTGTCCCTAAAGACATTCTGTAGTAATCTTGACAAATCTTTTCCATTTTTCATCTGTTTGTTATCCTTCTTCCAGTTTCATCCTTAAGTGCCTCAGGATGCTCTGACTTAATATTAAATATAATGATAATAATAACACAAGATATCAAAATTTATGAGATGCAGTGAAAGCATTTCTTAGAGGCAAATTTATTTCCCTGAATGCTTATATTAACAAAAGATAAAAAGAGAAGATTAATGATCTGAGCTTGAAGTTTAAAATGTTACAAAATCAACAAATTACTACCCTTGGAATGAATGCAGAGAGAGAGAGAGAGAGAGAGAGAGAGAGAGAGAGAGATCACTAAGATCAAAGGAAAAAATGAAGGATTTTGAAAGTTTAAAAATAAGTAAATTATTAAGCCAAAAAACTGGGTTTTTTTAAAGCCCCATAAAAATGATAAACCATTTGCTAATTAAACCAAAAAGGAGGAGGAAAATCAAATCATCAAAATAAAAAACGAGATGACAGAAACCATAGTGAATATTCAAATACTCAAATATAGATACGTTATTTCATTTATTTGAATTTTCTCTGCCAAGATACAGATCAAAACTTGTCTAGCCTGACAACTCTTCTCTATATGTCTTCCCATCAGCTCATTAGAGAAATTCACCCAACAAGCTGGGGCCCTCCTCACTTTCTATGACATTCAAAGAATACTGGCAGACTCTATAGGTTGTCTCCATCAATTATGTTCTCATATTTTTAATCGTCAATTTATTTCATGAAATGTTTACTCTTGTCCTTTGCTTATGTGAAACCTAGTCACACCTATGATTTAGCTCTTCAGCATTCTAGGAATTGTCACTTTATTATTTTATTTTTAGAGATTTTGGTGAAGGTAGTGATTTATCCTTCATTTTCAAAGAGAATCAGTGATATCAAAAGTTGATGTCTTGACTTGTGCGTGAACTGGATTTTAGTGATTCGGGATTGCACAAATCTGTCAGCCTCACTCTGTCGTCCAGAACCATGTTTTTCAAATGACATCCAGATAACTGATGATGGTCTAGGATGCAGTAGAGGATCATGGCATCTTTTATGTCTGCCCAAGCTCTAAGTGCCTGCCTGTTTTAATCACCTTCAAGGCTATTGGAACAATCATTTGCAATTGCTCATTCCGCCTAACTCAACTAGGGGTCCGAGACCTATTGGTCATCCAATAGTTTAGCCTTCCTTGGAGCCATACCAACAAACCGTTTTTATTTTTTTTAATGCAGACAGTTCTTTCAGGGAAAAATTTGAGTTCAATAAAGGAACTTAGCAATGACTTAAAAGCGAGTATAGTAGTTAGCTCTACACAGACTGATTCCATTTTGATTCAAGGCCTAATATGGCTATTAGCTGCATCTGTCCAAGATATATGGACAAAACAAAATGATAAACTCTATAGGATGATTCAGCTTTAGGAAAGTAATTATCATGATAAATTATGCTAAGAATAAAATAAGAATGTATTTTATAATATAATTATTATATTATATATTATACATATAATATATTATTATATCATATTATGAGAATAAAATAAAAATAAGAATAAAATAATATCAATAAATGCAAGAAAACCTTTGATTCAATATACTTACATATGTTTAAAATTTTAGGTGGTATAAGAATTTATTTATTTTTTGGTTTTGTTAGCAAAAGGATTTATTTGAACCCAACAATTGTCAATACATGTAAGGAAGAAAACAATATCATTACAACTCTAAACTAGGATCATACAATGAATTCTTTTCAGGGGATGGGAAGAGTATTGAAGGAGGCTGACTAGACAGTGATCACCTTCTTCTGGAAGGTGAATGAGAGTCTCAATATTAACTCTCACTGTGAGGAGAATGTGCTTTAGAACCAGGATTGGTTTGATTTCACTGATGTTTAAACCAATGTTTACATAGTCACTGGTGATTGTATATCTGTCTGGTACATTGGGGTATCGAGTGACTTTGTCTGGATCACCTTGCTACTATACATTACTTGAACTCAGGTTCAAGACACTGAGACTAGCCACTGAGCAGAATGATGATGCAAAGAAAATAGTTTTTGTCGCTGTTGTTGTTTTTGTTCTGAAGGCAATTGGGAAATGACTTGCCTCTATAGCTGGTAAGGATCTGAAGCCAGATTTGAACTCAGATACATTAAGATTTAAAAATAGAAAGAATTATTTTAGAAGGAGAACTCTACAGAGAAAAAGAGGAAAAAGCAGAAATTGAGAAAAGTAAGGGAAGCCAACTTTTCTTGTCTATTCAAAAAGTCTGCAATTGGCTAGTTTGGTAGGTTAAATATTCACCTGAGTTATAGGAGCTGGGAAGGGGGCATTTTACTGAGAAATTATACAACATATTTACAAAATATAATGGGTGAATTCCATCTCCATATCTGTAGTACATAATAAAATGTGTGCTTGACTAACAGGTATTTTAACTTTAAGTGCTTTCTGTAGTGTATTAGCAGCCTATTTTCTGACACTGGTTATTACTTATTTCTACAACCTTTATTATGGAAGCAGTTAAAGAGTAACTTCCTCCCTTAAAAAGGTTGATTTGTTTAGCTCCAGGAAGGAATCTATTGTGAAGGATTCAGGAGAGCTTTGCTTAAAGAGTCATGACCTACAGCCAAATGGAGCCATTCCCTGAGCTAGGTTTCCTTTACCTGTGGCTCTGTAATAGAGCAGATTATTGATCGAATTTCTCCTTTGTCTATTTTCAAGTCCTATTTCCTTTTTTTATTCATTTGTTCAGCCCAAAGGGAGGGCTGGTCCTAAATACAACCATATATTTATGTGATGAAGGTAAGGGGTGGGAGGAAACCAGTAAAACTAAAACCAAGTATGGCTTTGAGACATGAATTTAAGTTGAAAAATTTTCTCTTCTGGAAAAGCAAAAATTGTTTAATTGTTTTGTGATTACTAAAGTACTTACCTTGTAAGGATATTCATTATCTGGACACAAAGAAAGACTTCAGCTCCTTAGCAAAGAGAAATCTATCCTGTGTGCCTTGTATTATTTTCTTTCCTTTTTGAAAAAAACAAAACAAAACAAAACAAATATGGTGCTTATTGAAGTTTCTTACAATATTCCAGCCTTTTACTTATTCTTCCTTGAAAAAAAAAAAGCAGGTCTAAATGCAAATTAACATTACTGTTTAAATATCACAGACCATTTTCTCTGAGCCCAGTTACAATAACTAGTAATTATAAAAATTGCTTGCCTTGGGCTTCTGGCTAAGCCAGTGCTAAACTTGTCCTTTTATTAGATCTGTCAGACTGAGTTAATTATCTTTATGATAATAGATGTGCCTTACCTCAAACAAAACAAATACGCTTATAATTAGCTTTTTAGTTAGAATTTTAATTTATTTATAAAGACTGTTTGTTTTGTTACTTTTTTTAAACAAAGGCAAGGGGATTGGAGACTTCATTTTTAACAGGTTACTAGTCCACTTAGAACTTTTTAAAAAGGAAAATAAATTCATTATATAAATCAGTAAGTCTACTGATTTATCATCTAAAACATGATACCAGTCACTTTGAAGTCAATAATCTTTATGAGTGGGGAGAAGAACATGAAGAAGGGGACAAGTCCTTTATTTAATTCCGGAAACAAAAGGTACTTTTGCTCCATCTTCACAACAGAACAATTTTTTGGAAGCTATTAGTAGACATGAAGAAGGATAATTTCCAAGAATAGACAGGTGATAGTCCCATTGAATTCAGCCCTGTCCAGACAATCTATGAAATATGTTGGTTGGTTCTAAGTGTCATATTTTAGGAAGCTAGAGAACATCCAAAAGAGCAAATAGGAGAGTGAAGACCCTTCAGATTATGACATTTGGGGATTAGTTTAATGAGATGGGTATGTTTAACCTGAAGAACCCTAGGAGTAGTAGTAGAGGACATAACAGTTGTTTAATAATAATAATAACAATAATAATAATAGCAACTAGCTCTTAGGTAATGCTTTAAGGTCCCCTGTAGTGCTATTATTATTTCTGTGAGGAAACTAAAACAGACAGAAACTATTTGCCCAGATTTACACATGGCTAGAAAGTGTTATAATTTTACCAAGAAAACCTCAAATGAGGTCACAAAAAAGTTAGACAGAACAGATAACTGAACTAAATGTAAAGCCCCCATATAGCCCCTTTTATCAAAGCCTAATGGCCCAAGTTTTCTGATTCTTTCTTCTCTGTTAGCCCACATAGTTAATCATTTATTACATCTCATTTTAACTCTAATGTGTAACATTTAAGAAATGTTTGGTAGACCCATAGAGTCTGGACCAGTGTATCTACTCCCTTGGCTACTAAGGGGCTACTCTGAATCCAGACATACATACTGAACCCAATTGAGATTGGACTTGGAGTTTAGCTTCAATAAAATGTGGCCTCATCTCTCTTTTTTCAAACTCTTTGGCTCATTAAATGCTCATTCCCATTCCCCGAGGATAAATTATTTAAAGCTTAAAGACCTCTTGTCTAAGTTCTGCCAAAAGGAAGAATAGAAAAACACTCAGTGGACAATATAAATCAATTCTATAACAGGCGTTCGTTTCCTGTGTACAAAAGAAATATTAAAAGACACAGAAGATTCACAGCACTCATTGAAAGACAAAACACAATTTAATATAAGTAAAAAGTGTCTTACAAGAAGGTTGCTATTTAAATTTCATTAGAATATTAAAGTTTTTTTAAATAGACAATGTTATATTTCACCTCAGTTCTGCACTGTCTAAATGACTTCCATTTCATGTCCTCTTACAAATTGGCAGGGATTAACACAACTAAAATTATAAGTGGAACAGTTAACTGAGAAAAAAAAATCTTTGCAGCAAATTTGATAAGGGTCTCAGACTCAAGAAATATAAGAAATTAATTTAAATTTGCAAAAGCAACCATTCTCCAATATATATTGATAATGGAGCAATAAATTAGTGCAGTCATTCCAAAAGCAACAATACCCCAAAAAATCACTCAATGATACAGACCCTTTGAGCCAGGTCTAAAGAGATCAAAGAAGCAAAGGTTTCATATTTACAAAAATATTTCTAATCACACTTCCTTTGTAGTGGAAAAGAAGTAGAAACTAAGGGAGTGTCCATCAAACGATGAATGGCTGAATAAATTATGGTATGTATATGTAATAGAATTCTGTTGTGCCATTAGAAATGATTAAGCGACTGATTCCAGTCTGGTTGTTGTGCATCCTTCATTTTGAAGAGGACCAATGACATAAAGGAGTGATGTCTTAACTCATGCATGACTTGGATTTAAGTGATGCAGAATGCAAGATATCAGGCTCACTTCTCTGCTGGAATCAAAAGTCAAGATGACTAGTGATGGTCCAGGATACAGTAGGTGCCCTTGCTTTCTGTGATGTCTGCCCAAGCTCTAACTGCTCCAAAGTGCCTGTTCCGCTGAGATGCTTTTACTGGGTTATGGCTGCTGGGCAACTACAGCTTTCTAAATGCATTCTAGAAAGGATTGATACGAATGGATGCAGGGGAATAGGAATAGAATAAGGAGAACAATTTATACAATAATGATGATATCTTCATGGTCAACAACTTACAAGACTTAAGGACTCTAATCAATTCCATGACCTCCTATAATTCCAGAGGACTGATGATACTCCCTACCTGGAGGCAGAGGTAATGAACTCAAGATGAAGAACGAGGCACACAGTTTTTTGGACTTGGCCAATGAAGAACGTCTTTCATTTAACTGCCATTTTACTAGAGAGATTTTTTTCAGTTGCAAGAGGATGGGTGGAAGGAGGGCTGCACCCTAAAAAAGGAACAGAAGGAAACTCAGAATTTGAACGTTGCATATTGAATTAATTAAAAATAAATGAAAAGTAAGCTAAAACATAATTAAACCAACAAAGAAATAAATGAAAAGGTATAGTTTTGGGACAATCCTTTTATCATCATCTTCTCTAATAGTTTTGGAGGTTTTTTCTCTTTGCCCTTGGTAAACTCAACCAATCAAATTCACCAGGTGACCTCCAACTTTGGACCCATCTGAAGGGAGATATTTATTCACATAAGACCAGGTAAGGACAAACACAAAATAATCAGTTTGAAATCTAGGCGCAAACTTGCCTAGGCAGGCTTTAAATGCCTTCTGCTAATGGCCAAATATTGGCTAGGCTGTATGATAGGGGAAGCTCCTCCATCCCATTCTTTTATGGCAAAGAATATGAAATAATCGGGGCAGAGTTCCAATGGACTAGTGATGGAGATAGCCACTGTGGGGACTGAGTGTGGATCACAACATAGTGTTGTCACTTTTTTGTTGTTATTTGCTTTTTGTTTTCATTCTCATTTTTTCCCTTTTTGATCTGATTTTTTTTTGTACAACATTATAATTGTGGAAATCTATATATTTAACATAAATTGCCATCTAAGAAAAGGGTAGAGGGAAGGAAAGGAGAAAACGATTTGGAACACAAGGTTTTGCAAGGGTGAATGTGGAAAACTATCTATGCATATATTTTGAAAATAAAAAGCTTTATATATATAAAAAAAGAAATAATCAGGGTAGGATCTGAAGGTGGAGGGGAAGATAATCTCAAAAATAGTCACTGGTTCTCTGTGCTCAGTGCTCAGCAAAGGTGCTTTGGGACAAGAGGCAATCCACATTGCCAGTCTACATGAAGAAATACCACAAACTCTACCCTCCCATTACACTGACCTGCTTGCAGTTCCTTACACATGGCATTGCACCTCCTGTCCCCATGGCTTTACCCTGATTGTCCCCTCTTCCTGGAACACTGCCTCTTGACTCCTTGCATTTTTTTCAAGTCCCATCTCAAACAGCACATTCTGAAGGAGCCTTTCCTCACTCCTCCACTTTCTAATGTCCTCCTCTCTCAGATCATATATCGAATATATATGGTGATTTGCATGTTGTCTCTCCCTTTAGAACATGTACTCTCTAAAGGCAGACTGTTTTTTTTATTTCTTTAAATCCTTGTCTCTTAGCATAATGCTAGGCAAATCGTAAATACTTCATAAATGTTTCCTGACTGATAGATTGCCTGTTCCTGGATAAGCCCATAAACCAGATCACTCACTCGTTATTTCCCCTTTTGCTACAGAGCCACCACCTTTCGTTCAGGTCCTTATCATCCCCTTGCCCAGGTGATATCACTACAGTATCTTTGCCCAGAAAACCCCAAACAGGGTCCCAAAGACACAACCGAAACGACTGAAAAACAGCAACAACAAAGTAGGGAATCACTGTTGCTGTCAGATGGATCATACAAGGATGCTCTTATTACTGCCCACAAATTCTCAGGGAGATAATTTTTCCTCGCTGTGCTTCAGGAGGCTAACACAGCCCCAAAATTTCCATTTTTCCCTCTTTCCTTACTACCTCACCAGGATGTCCAGCATTCTATGACTGAGCCTAGTGTTTTCCTTACTCCCTCATCTGTTTACTGTACCATTGGAAAGATTGGAGTTAAGCACAAGAATTGCTGAGGTCCATCCTTCAGCCACCAGTTCCTTAAATCATCTGTTCCCAGGAACATAAATCTCGAGTTATCTAGTATAGCTCCCACCCCCTCTTTTTACTCAAAATGTAGAGATTTCAAGTAACTTGTTGAAATTTCTAAGTAGCCAAATAGGAATTGTCCCTAAATCATGGGAACAAAATAAAAATTGGAGTCTGTCTCCCTGTCCCCATTTCTCCTCACCAGGCTGTTCTGCCTCCAATTCTGGGACTGTCCTGAGACTAATGATTGAAATCCAGTGACTCAGCTCAATTAAATCTGTTCTAATGAGAGTTTATTGCCTGTAGTTTGCTTTGCACCAGAGTCGATTGCACATCTTTGCTCCGAGTACAATTGAGGCCAGCAAGTCCAAATTGTTGGACCAGAATCTCATTTCTCTTCATTCCCCACAGATCTCTTCACAGCATGGACATCTTTTTGAAGTTAATGGAAGTTCTACACCAGAATGATGTCTGGGATCTTCAGGGAGAAGTGAGAACTGGGCCTATCATCATTTACCAGAGCCTGAGTTATTTTTCACTATCATCAAAGTGCTGGAAGAACCAAGGAGCTGAGACACACTCTGTAGAACTAAGAATAACATAGGTAGAAGCATGCTTCTTAATGAGCCTTAAAACTAGGAAGGACAGCAGTAGTGGGAGCAGTATGCAGATGGAAATTCAGTAACATAGGGTTCTGCCTTCCAAGGCCCAGTATCTGGCTGCTGCCTTTAGAATGACTGGGAATTTGGGGGATGTTTGCTAATTTTTCCATAAAGAAAATCAGTTAATAACATTTTCCCCAAAATATTTATTTTCTATAAAACCAAAACAAATGTTTATTATAGGTACATACTAAAGATAAAGAGATTGATAGAAAGGCAAAGCACTTTTGAAGGCTTTCTATGTGTAGGACAGGGGTTAAGCCCAGGAAAATACAAATACAAATGAGCCTGATAATTCCTGATCTCCAGAAGCTTCCATTCTAATAGGAGAAGATGCTATGTATAGGGAAGCAAAGAGAGTCAAGTAAGAGGAAGGATAAGGAATGGCAAGAAATTGTATGGAGGCCAAGTTCCCACAATATCAAGTAAAAAGCTCATCTTAAGAGAGATAGGAAGTGGAGTACAAGTCCTGGTAGAGTGTAGATGGTCTGAGAATAGAGCCATGATGCAGAGACTGTGGACATTTCACCTATAATAAACATAAATCTATGTATGACTCTGTGTGTTTTTGTATATATATAATAAAATATATATTATATATATATATGGTATACATTATATATGTATATATAATATATAATGGGAAACAGCATGAGAATAACTCCCATTAGAAGAAATTAAAAGAAAAAAATACACATACATATTTACATATATGTTGGAAACATGAATCTATACATGTATATAATGTGCCATATGATCTATATTATGTATACTATATATACATATATCTTCCAGTCTCACTTCATATCTGATTATCAGTATATAAGTTGCTTTTAATATAAAGGTTTTATTGAGATCTCTGTAGAATTTCTTTGCCTCTGAATTCTGTACAATAAATGTCACCATGAATGCCGCAATTATCTTCAAGGTGTTTTGCTTTGTTTTTCAAGTGCTTCTGAGTACTTACCAAGTATCCTCTGATGTGATATGCCTTGTTGCCTTTGGATGAACTATAAAACCATCTCTGGATAGATGGCAGAATGGGAAATAACCTAAGGTGCACCCAGCTTCCCATTTATCAGTCCAAATAAACCTGAAAAATTCCCCCAAATGGAATAAATATAAAGTGGTAGGTAGAAGAAAATTGAAAATGCTACCACAAGGTGATTCTTATTAAAAAATAAAAAATAAAAAGGAACTGAGACCAATTCTGTAGTCTGTAACTCCCAGTTCTTTCCCTCCCCATCCAACATGCAGGCCTAGACAGTTCCTTATGCCTTGTGATACCTATAGGATTAAGTCTTGACTTTTAGAATTAATCTTTGCTCAGTCCCTTCATCCTACACACTCCCCACCACAAGTGGAGGAATGTCCACATGAAGGAATACTGCAGCCCATGATGATCATTGTGGAAAAGGATGCCAGAAACTTAGCAATGGTTTCAACTAATTATTACTATCCAGCAGGAAGCAGGGAACCTTATATATAGATACAGATATAGAAATAGAAATAGATAGATAGGAGAAAGGTAGAGAAGGGAGCTGATTACAAAGCTTGTCCTAAGTTTCCACTTAGCAAGGTCTTGGGGATCCTTCCCCAAATCCTTTCTCTACCAGAGCTCCATGATCAGTACAAGGAATAATGAAAGTCTCTCTTAAAGAATGGTAGATCCCAAAAGAGTAAGACAGAAAAGAGAATAACCCTATTTGCAGTTGCCTCTTAGAGTTTCCCATAGTCACCATCCCAATTAGTTACCCTCAACTCTAATGACCATAGATTTCATTAAAGCCTGTGATTTTCAAGATCAAATACTGCAAGATCAGCAAAGGTTGTGGAAATGGCACAAAAGAGTTAGATCTTCAGAAAGGAAAGCACTGTTAAGAATCATGTTTGCAACAAGTAAACTATTAATAATTAACATTTATATTACACTTTAAGGTTTGGGAAACACCTTATGCATATCATTTCATTTGATACTTATATCAACCCTATGAAGTAGGTGCTATGATGATCCACTTTTACAAATGAAGAAACTGAGGCTGAGAGATGAAATCACACAGCTAAGGAAGTGTCTGAGGCAGGATTCCCACTAGAGTTCTGATTCCATATCTATGAACTATTCAACTGAGCTGCCATAGAGCCAAAGAGAAATAGAAAAAAAAGTGATAGAGAGGTAAAAACTGAGGAAAACTCAGCAATCATTTCTTCAAAAAAAAGGTTATTTCAATAAATAATTATTTTTAAAATAAAATTGAGTCAAAATCCTCTAGGAAATATAGTGATATTACAATGAATTTTATGAAGTCCCCTGGAACAACAATATAATGGCTCCAATGACTTCCAGAATGACCCAAAAGAGCAACCAAAGAATTAAATAAAGATATTAAACATATAAAAAGTGACATCAGACTTCTTAAGGAAGAAATTAATAATAATAGATATTATTTATATAGCACTTATTATATGCCGGCCACTGTTTTAAGTGCTTTAAAGTTATTATTTCATTTCATCCTCACCACAATCCTGAGTTAGATATTTTTATCCCAGTTTTATAGATGAAGAAACTGTGGCAAAGAGGTTAAGTGGCTTGCAATCAAGATCGCATGGCATATGAAGTTCTATTTGAACTCAGATCTTCCTGATGCAAGATCTACCTCCCTATCCACCTTGTCACCAAACTGAATCTAACAAAGGATTAAAGAATTCAAAAAAGAAACCCATTAATAATAGGAAATTCCAATAAAAAGGGGACAGAATTCGAGTGAAAAACAAAGATAGAATAAAAATTAACTAAATAAAATCAAGACAGCAAAATACAAACATGCAAGAACATGAAGAAAAAATAAGATTAAATACTATTCAGAGGCAACATAAAGATACATAGTAACTATGAGCAGACTACAGTATATAAAAAAGTAAAGAACTCTATGGCATAGTGAAGAGTGTATCAAAGAAATAATTTGTTAGCAAATAAGGTGGGCTGGTCATGTGGTAAGAGGGAAGGATTACTATTGGATAGCTCTAATACTCCACTGGTATTTTTGTGATGTTGGGAGAAGATGAAGAAAGCACCAAGAACATTTAGTAAGCTACTTGTGGTAAACTCAATGGGATGGCCAAAAAACTCTTCATTTCTTTCTAACGTCCCTAATTTTTATCAAGGGCAAAAATCATCTTAGTCACCTGTTTTATAGCCTAGGTATCAACCCTGACTTGCCTTTCTTCCCAACCCCCATATCTAATTTACTGCCAAGTTCTGATTCTTCTGTCACTGAAATATTTCTAACATATGGCCCCCTTTCTTTCTTCTCATACTACTAGCCCAGCTTCCTCATCACTTCCCACCTGAATATTACAATAGCTGACTCGCCTCCAGCATCATCTCTCCTCCTCTAGTCCTACTTCCAGTTAGCTACCAAAACACAGGTAGGACCATAACACCCCTCCTATTGAATAAACTCTAGGGGATCCCCATTGACTCCAGGAATAAGTATAAAATCTATTTGAATTTTAAAGCCATTCATAACTTGTCCCCTTCCTATCTTTCTAATCTAATCTTACATCTAATTCCCCTGCATACATTCTATAGATATTTCATGTTCTAATTTAATGCCTTTTTTTTCTTTCTTTCTTTCTTTTTTTTTTTTTTCTTTTTGGTAATTGGGGTTAAGTGACCTGCCCAGGGTCATAAAGCCAGGAAGTGTTAAGTGTTTCAAGTCAGATTTGAACTCAGATCCTCCTGATTTTAGAGCTGGTGGGTACTCTATCCACTGTGCCACCTAGCTGCCTCCAAATATATATTGTTAATACCTAGATGCTTTAGGGATATTTTTGCCTTTCTTTGTATCCCCACTGTGCACTGCCAGATTTATATCACAGTAGGTGCTTCAAAAATGCTTATTGACTATCTAGTCCCAGATAACAAATTTTATGGCAGGCAGAATGGTGAATGGATTTGACCAAGTAAGGCAATTTAATAGAGTAAATAGACGACTGGCTTTGAAATCAAGAACATTTGGATTCAAATTTTCTTTTAGATGCATGCTAAGAGAAGGTATGAGCCAAGGCAAATCACTTACCCCCTGAAGTCCTCAATTTCTCCATCTGTAAAATGAGAAACTTTTCAGATCGAAATCAATGATGTTAAACTGCAAGATTGTATTCAAATTTAGGTGGCTGACCTTGGAATTGGGGCTGGAAGAGAGAGCTCTCACTGGGAGGCTGTTTTCCAATTATGTCGGGCCCAAAGCCCTGAATTATGTTCACTCCATGGAGAGAAATCAGGGTTAGGGGAGCCCAGCTTCTGTTCCTTCAGGGACCTTCCCCATGACTGGGACTTTGTCCTAATCTGGCAAGATCCCAGAGTCCCAGGTGGAGAATAAATGTGGAGGCTCCGGGAGTTGGAGACACCTGGAGTCCTTCTGGGATCTGGAGGTCCTGGAGGAAAGAGATAGATCACAGATTTAGAGCAAACCTTGACATGGACATAAGATGGAAAGGAAAAAAAATGGGTTGCAATCTGCATCAATCATTCACTTCAACTAGATCGCAGAGCCAACTGAGAATTTGTGTGCATAGAATATTTATGCTGATATTTCAAATGATCTGTGATTTTGCATTTCATTAGTTCTAAGTATATATCTTTTACATTTCCCCCCAGAACTCTGATTCCATCTGTCCAGAGAACACCAGTTATGGAACTTCCTTTACCAATGCAGCTGCCCATTTTCTCTGCAATTAATAGACTTGCTTGGGACGTCTTGCCAAAGTCACAACCCAGGGGTGAGACCTGAACCCAGGACTTTCTGGCTCTGAGGGCTGCTTTCTGTGCACCAGACCATGCTGCTTCCTTTCCATATGTGAAGTCAGGGAGACCAGATTTCAAATCCTGCTTCAGACACAAGCCATGTGATATTGGACAAGTCACAACCTCTGCTGCCTCAGTTTCCTCGTCTATAAAACATAGACAATTTTATACTGACCTCTCAAGATTGTGTAAGTATAAAATTAGCAAACCTTATAGCTCTATATAAATGACAGTTGTTATTGTTCTTGTTTTGTGTGTCTATTTACATATATACTTAAATCTTCTGGATAGCTGCAACTATCTAATTTAGCATTTGATTTTTTTCTACAAAATCCTATTTTGATATATGATTGTTGCATTCATTATTTCATCCAGATATATCTTAACTCCTTAATTACACTAAGATCTTTTAAATAATGATAATTTTTATATATCTACATTGCCATTTCTGATGGTGAAATGCTTTGATATTCATGATATTATTTAACTCTTACAACACTATGAAGTGAATAGGATGAGTATTTATTCTTCATTTTCCACATGAAGAAAATGAGGCATAAAAAGATTGACTTTGCTCATCATCCTATACCTAGTAAATGGTGAAGATGGATTTTAATCCAGGTCATTCACTTCCAAATCTAGCAGTCTTTCTGAGGCAGTGAGGTGACACAGTAGATAGAATGCCACGCCAAGTCAGGAAGTCAGGAAGACTGGTCTTCTGTATTTAAATATGGCCTCAGACTTCCACTAGTTGTATGTTCCTGATCAAGTCACTTAACCCTGTTTGCCTCAGTTTCCTCATCTGTAAAATGAGCTGCAGAAGGAAATGGCAAAGCCTTCAGTGTCATTGTCAAGACAATCCCAAATGAAGTCACAAAGACTCAGACAAGACTGAAATGATTCAAAAACAAAAAGTATCTTTCCACTCCCTTCTGATCCTTCACTTCCTTTTGTACTCTTTTTTTTTTCTCTTTTTTTCTATGTGGCTGTTAGGTTTAAGTGACTACCACACAGCTAGTAAGTGTTAACTGCTCTGAGACCCCATTTGAACTCAGATCCTCTTGACTCCAGGGCCAGTACTCTATCCACTCATCTAGCTGCTCCTATTTATATTCTTTAATGAGTAGCACTGGGCTAAGCCCCTCAAGAGCAGAGCCTGGGTTTTGTTCTTTTTGCATCTCTTGCCATAAGCACAGTGCCTAGATAGTTGGGACTTAATAAATGCTATTTGGCTGCCTGCAAGGTCCATAATAAGGGCTCAGTAAATATGTCACATGATAGACTTTTATACCTTAATATAAAAGTTTATATTTGCCATCACATGACTGTTGCTGTTCTGCTCAAGGAGATCTACATGAGCTAGCTTTCTGACATTTGTGTACTTTCCACCAAGGTCAATCTTTTCTGTGATGGGGGCCTCTTTGACATTCTGATGAAGTTCATTCACCCCTTCTCCTAACATTTGTTTTAGATGCATAGAATAAAATTAGTAATATTGTAGAAAAAACAAAGAGGTTGTTTTTTTTTCCTTTCCATTGAAGTTCATAAATGCTCTGAAATCTATGCATTTACCACCAACACTACCTCCCCAAGACTTCTACAGACTTCTGCTCTGGAACACCTGTTTTAGGGCTGATTAACTGAAATAAAACTGCCTCTAAAATAAGAGGAAAATAGCAATAATATTAAAAGGATATTTTTATTTCCATCCATGCATATAGGGATATGTTTTGCTCAAGAAGTAAAAGTCTGTTAACAGTCACTGAGGAGAGCAAATGGGAGTTGAAGATAGACCATCAGAAATATGGGAGGCTTCCTAAAACTAATTTTGATGAATGCACTAAAAATGTAAAGTAATAATTCACATTCACACTTTCATATAAAATTAAAAATGTCTTCATTTATTCTTTATGAATTAATCCATGAATTAAATATTCTGGTAAAAAGAAATGGTTTTATGGCTGTTTTAAAGCTGCATACAGGGAAATAGTGACTACATTTAAAGAAAAAGTCAACCTGATTTTCTTTTTTTTTTTTCTTTTTTTTTGCCTTTTCTTTGTAATTCCTTCTCTGAGCAGTGCTCCATGGAGCCTAAGAGGCAGCTCCATTCTCTGCCTCTAGAATGAATAGCAAGACTAGCAGGGGTACTCCACAAACGTGGTAACTCTTTCCTTTCTGTAGTAACCCTCCTTCCTCCTGGCTTTATATTAAGCACAGCAATGCAATGAGTTAACAAAAGGACCTACCCAGGCAACCAGGTACAGTCATCTTTGCAGTAGGTTCTTTGTGACTCCAGGCCAGGCTTTCTTCCACTACCCCACCAGGATTTCTTTTGAGGTAAGCTAAATTACTCCTAGACCAATTGCTCCTACCTCTGGAGTCTCTGTAAAAATAGGTTCCAGGAGGGAGTCAAGGTTACAGCCAATCCCCTATTTCCTGATAATTCAGGATTCAAGTTGATCTATTGGCTCAACCCCCACTCCTACCCACTGGGGTCTCCCTCAGTTTAAATTTGTCTGGAGTTAACCCACCGCTGAAATATCACCCTGATAGTGGAGAACAAAAGCACTTTCCTCACAATAGCAAGCATTGTGATTCTGAGGAAATCCACATCAGCAAACACTCCCCACACCCGTAGCCTGGAGCCAATAACCTTATCTTCTCCCAACTCCCTAAAGATGCAAGGTTGTGAGTTTAGCTTGGTCCTGGCTCTTGGGGCTGGCCCTGGTCCCAGCACCAAGGTCACTGTGGAAAGCTGCAAACTTTGGGATAACAATCTGTCAATCACCACTGGAACATCGTGTCCTTTGGATCTGAAAGTCAGTAATGTCTGTAGCAGGAAGAGATATGCTCCAAGGCAGGAGATGAGCCAGGGCAGGCTATGAAGGAGCTTAGACTCCATCGCATCTGCAAGCTCTGCAGCAGCAGGATGGTGTTCTGCATTTCTGTAGCTGTGCTGGTACCCAATGGCCAACTGAACTGGGAATCTCAAGGTCCTTAGGACCCCAGAAAGGGGAAATGGGGCAGCCCTCCATTTTCTCCACTGCTTCCTCCTTCTATTCTTATCTGTATCTTCAGAAATTGACATCATTCAATTGCTTGCCCATTCACAGTCCACATGTATCAAGCAGTAATCATCCTAGGAAGAAAAAGGCAAATAAAACTCTATTAAAGCATCAAAAATCTAGCAAAGAGGGGTGGATCTTAGAGACCCCGGCTTCAGCCCCTTCATTTTGCCTATGAGGAAACTGACAGCCAGGGAATTTCAGTTCATTAATCTGTAAAAGTAATACAGATATCTCCATGTTTTATTTTTAACCCTAAACTGATTATACTTAAAATTTGACGTTAAACAAAACCATTGTTAATTTGATGAGTTCTAGTTCAACCAATTAATTATTTCTGATTTGAGTTCAAATCTATGTTCAAAGAAGAAATGGTTGTATTCCTAATTCTGTGAACTTCATACAACAACCCTGGGAATGTCAGGATACTTCTAGAATCTTCTCTTATGATTGGGCTGCTCCTCCTAACTTCCCAGGTGAGCCATGTGCCCTGATTCATTACCCTCTGGAGTCAACCCTAGATATTCTGGACTTCTTTTTGCATTGTGCCCTGAGTAGGTACCATCTCCACCTCCACTCCTATATTTCCATTCCATTTTATGCATTGTCTTCCCCTGTTAGAATGGTGACAGAGATTGCCTTTTTGCTTCTACAGACATACCTTGGAGATAACGCAAGTTCAATTCCAGATCATCACAAAAAAAAATGAATATTGTAATAAAGGGAGTACCACTTTTTTTTTTGATTTCTCATCACATAAGAAAGTTAACTTTACACTATACTGTAGTCTATTAAGTATATTATAATATTGTTGAGGTTTAAAAGAAGAAGCACCAAATTATATTGGGGTTCTAGGTTGAAGTTGCAAGGTGTCTCAAGAATTTGTAGATTTAAACCATCTCCCAATCAAGAGACAAAAAGTTTGTTATTACAACATTCACTAACAGGCTAAATTTCAATAGAATTTAGCAAAAAGAAAAAGTGGGGAACAAACAGTGCCTTCACAGAGCACTGATCTTAGAGGTAAAATTGGGGTGTTTAGGTTAGTCATTGCACTACAGAAAACCACTGATATGCTAATTTTATGGCTTAGACTCCCTAGTTTCAAGAAAAATCTCTGATATGCTAATTTTATGGTAGCTACTGATATGCTAATGGCTCAGAGGTTAGTTGTGGTTTGGGGTTAGAGTCACAACTTTAGTCAATAAATCCAGTTTTCCTTTTTGAAGTCAATATCCAGGTCATAAAATTATAACTTGAAAATAATTGAAAGGTAAAATATAGTACTCTTCATACCAGACATCTCGGAGTCAAAAAGTATATATTTAAGAAAATCTAAATGATCAAGACAACTTGGAGTCACGATATAATATTTCTGCAATCACACCATCCCCCTACCAAACTATGTTCATGAGACAACACAATGTGGAGATTACAATCACATCAATATTATATCTAAAAGTGTATGTACTCTAATTAAAAATAATTTATGTCTAAAAAATGCTAACCATCGTCAGAGTATTCAGCGAGCATCTTGTCCAGATGTTGATGACTGCTGACTGATCAGGGTGATGGTTGCTAAATAGAATTGGGACAGAGACTGCCTTTTTGCTTGGAGATATCACAGGTTCAATTTCAGATCATTACAAAAAGTGACTACCGCAATAAATGGAGTCCCCACCATGGCTGTAACAATCTCTTAAAATAAGAAAACAATTCATTTGCCACATGATTTATTCTTCCTTTCACTTGAATACTTAGAGGAAGTTGCCGTGCTATTAATTGGCCCAGTTTCAATGTTATTCTTTCTCAGGGATTAGGAAAGCCAGAGGAGAGAGAGAGATACAAGAAGATCAGACTAATGGAACCATCAGAACAAGCACAACACTTATTTAGTGAGCTTGACATCTTATGTGAGTGGAGTTTCTCGTATCCCAAAACAATTACAAAAACATCAGAGATCACTGATCGTGCATCATCATAACACATATAATCATAATGGAAAACATTGAAATTTTATGAAAGTATGACAGAGATAGGATGTGAGCACATGCTGTAGGAAAAATGAGGTTGTGCTTGTAGATTTGTTCTGTGCTCAGTAGATTTGTTCTACAATGTGTTGTCACAAATCTCTAACTTGTGAAAACAAACAAGCAAACGAAAAACAAAACAAAATAAAACAAAACTATCAAGTTCAACAAAGCTTTTGCTCCCACTATAAACTAAGCTATTTCCTGGAGAAAGAGAGCTGGATTTAGTTAGAAGACATGTTTAAATTCTAGGCTCTAACTCTGCTACTTGCTAATTGTGGGACCTTGAGCAGGTCACCTGAATTTAGCTGTAAAGTGAGGAGGTTGTGGTTATCTGTGGTCCTACTTGAGTCATATGTTAACTTGCCCAGTACCAGAACCATCAGTGGTTGTGAGAGGGAAGAAAGCAATGGGAGCCAAGGTTCTGATCTTCCTCCTATTCTGTTCCTAATGAAGGCTGCCTTCCTAGCTCCCAAACTGGTCTGGTGTGCAGCATCACATGTCTATGTCTTCTGTGTTGTCTTCTGTTGTTTCCAGGAATTAATACTCTGGAAGCTTACTTAGTACTTGTTCTCAGAAAATTCAAATAATTGTTTTTTGAGTCCCTCCTGATCTTAACACTCATTATCATCATCACCTGTCTGGGCTTTTTCTACTGCCCTGAAGCTAATGAGTTGAAAAACAAAAAAACAAACAGAAAATGTTGAAATATTGGGCAGGTAACTAAGAAGGAATCTTTTCACTGCTCTCTTTCCTGATGAGTATTCCCTCAACAAAAACACTTTGAAAACTATCATTTCCATGTCCTTCTCATTTTTATTTTTTTTTCATTAATTCTCCACAAAGGATCTCTCTAAAGCATCTAAAACTTTCCTTTTTTTTTGTTTCTAGTATTCAAAAGTACCCAATAGAACATCTGAATAGTTCTCATTGTTCCTAATACATACCTGCCAAACTCCTTTTTTTAGACCTGTTTGGAGAATCTAGGTCCTTTTTTATAAAATCATTGTTATGGAAAGATAGATATGGAATGACAAAGAACTGATTTGTAAAGGAGTTCTAGAAATCAAAACAACATACCTGTTCTTGTTCTTATCTTCCTTCCTTCCATGAGACTTACTGTTGTCACTATCAGTTTTTACAAAAAACACTAACTCTGGAACTTCCTGAAAACTATTGGCTTGCTATAGGGATGAGACTATGAGAACAAATGTGATGGTTTTCCAGTCTGCGCCAGAACAAGAAAAGTCCTGCTCTAAAACAGTAGATATGAAAGTGAAAATGGAAGCAGAGAGGACAATTCTGGGGTCTTCAAAAAAAGGACAGGAAACTGAGGATCAAGTTAGACTGAATAGTGTCTGCATTTATTCTGGCAAGACTCCTATCCTGCTGAGATCTATATTCTTCCAGTAGGTCAGAGCTAAGAAAGTCCTTCAAGATTGAGGGAATCCTTGATTGGTCTTTCAAGACTAAAGCAAAGGAGATCTGTTTTTGAATAGCAAATTTGATTCTACGAATGCAGATTCCCATGGAAATATCATAAATGAGGTGAGAAGGAAAAGTAAATGACACAGCAATATAGAAACAGTGGGGTATAGTGGAGAAAACAATGAATCTGCAGTGGACCCAGGTTCAGATTCTGCCTAACCTACTTGTATGACCTAACCAAGTTGCTTTACTACAGCCGGCCTCGGTTTTCTTATAAAATGAAAGGGTTACAGTAGATTTCCTGTTGTAGAAATTTTAAAACTGTTTCTTTGGGTTTGTAATCCAAGGAACTAGTTAAGTATTTAAGAACACTCAGAAATTTGTTGATTAAATCAGTTAATAAACATTTTAGATATTTACTAAATGCCGGGCACTATGTTAACCTCTCAGGTACAAGGGAAGTCAAAAACATGCTCCTTGCCCTCAAGAAGGTTATATTCTTTTTTTTAATTAAAACTTTTTAATTTTCAAAACATATGTGTGGATAAATTTTCAACATTAATCCTTGCAAAGCCTTGTGTTCCAATTTCCTCCCTCCCTTCCTCCCACCCCTTATCCTAGATGGAGAGTAACCTTATTTGTGTTAGACCTGATAAAATATATGTTATAAATCCAACATATGCTTACATGTTTATACAATTATCTTGCTGCACAAGAAAAATCAAATCAAAAAGGAAAAAAATGAGAAAGAAAATAAAATGCAAGCAAACAACAATAGAAAGAGTGAAAATGCCATCTTGTGATCCACACTCAGTTTCCACAGGCCTCTCTCTGGGTGCAGATGGCTCTCTCCATCACAAATTTATTGGAATTGACCTGGATCATCTCACTGTTGAAAAGAGCCATGTCCATCAGAATTAATCATCATATAATTTTGTTGCCATATACAATGATCTCCTGGTCCTGCTCATGTCACTCAGCATCAGTTCATATAAGTCTCTCCAAGTCTCTCTGGATTCATCCTGATGGTTATTTCTTACAGAACAATAATTTTCCATAATCTTAATATACCATAATTTATTCAGCCATTCTCCAACTGATGGGCATCCACTCAGTTTCCAGTTTCTGGCCACTACAAACAGGGCTGCCACAAACATTTTGGCACATACAGGTCCCTTTCCCTTCTTTAAGATCTCTTTGGGATATAAGCCCAGTAATAACACTGCTGGGCCAAAGGGTATGCACAGTTTGATGACTTTTTGAGCATAGTTCCAGATTGCTCTCCAGGAGGGTTGGATCATTTCACGACTCCACTAACAATGTATCAGTGTCCCAGTTTTCCCACATCCCCTCCAATATTCATCATTATTTTTTTCCAGTCATCTTAGTCAAGCTGACAGGTGTGTAGTGATATCTCAGAGCTGTCTTAATTTGCATTTCTTTGATCAATAGTGATTTGGAGCACCCTTTCATATGACTAGAAATAGTTTCAATTTCTTCATCTGAAAATTGTCTATTTATATCATTTGACTATCAATTGGAGAATGACTTGAATTCTTATAAATTTGAGTCAATTCTCTATATATTTTAGAAATGAGGTCTTTATCAGAAGGGAGATTATATTCTAAAAAAAGAAGATAGAATATTATTTTAGAGTATGTGCTCTGGTCTTGTCTCATAGAGCTACATTAGTTAAATGTCCTTTCAAGGTTCTTGAATCCTTTGAAGGCAATGTCTTTGCTGTCATTTCTTGATGCTTCCCTTTCCCCCTAACTAGCTCTGTTTCCCCATTTTTAGGGACCAAGAACACATAACCCAGTTCTACTTAACCATTTAATATCATTAGCTTTTATAAAACAAACAAACAAACAAAAAACTATTCACTTCAAAAATACAGTAAAAACAAAATACAAATTATGAGTATTTCTTCTCAATAGCACTTCTTGTTCCATCAGGAGGATTAGTCTCATAACTTAGCTCAGCTCCTGCACAGCATTGTCCCCCCAAAATTTATATCCACATGAGGTATGATACCTGTGGGTGAGTCCTTCTGCTGGCCTGGGATCTTGAAGGTCACTTTCAAAGTTGAACTCTGGAGCAAATTATACATCTCTTTGTGAGGAATTGCATTCCAAAATCCAAATAACTGATTCTTAAATATTTTTTTTTTAGATTATAGTCTTTTCATAAATTGGAAACCACTTTTTTTTTTCAAATCTTTAGCCTTAGAGACAAGTTACATACAATATACTGATAGTGACTGGACCTGTGATTTCAGTTTCCTTACCTTTGAGGTGAGGAAACTCTTACTAAAAAGACCTTCTCTGTGACTTATTTGTCACAAAGAGCTAGCTAGAGCATAGGAAGTTTCCCCAGCCCATCTTGGCAGAATGTGTCCAATATGGAATTCAAAGTCAGTTCTTTCTAGCTTCCAGACCAGTGTTATTTTCTTCATCATCATCACAAACATTTATATAGCTCTTGCTATGTGCCAGATACTATGATAAATAATTTACAATTATTACCTCTATCTGACTAAGCCATGTCGCATCTTGACAGCATATATTTTCTCCCCCCATATTTAGACTCCTAAGTCTCTGAATTTGCTGCAAAAGTCTGAGGAGGAAGCGCTGGCCAAGTCAAACAGGGTGAAAGTGTGGGAGTGACAGCTGTGCAGAAGAGATCACAGAATTCTCTCTCTATATGCAAAGGATGCTTATACTTTTTGATTTATACAAATACTTAACAATATTTCACATCTGCATCATAAATAGTATAACGTACTAATGCACCAAACACACAAATAGCAAGATTTGCATAAGTTTTATCATTATTGCATCAATATAAACTCTAATTTCAGCTTAGAATATGAATTTTCATTTCTCCCATAGAATAAGAATGACCTGTGTTTTATGGTGACACTAATAAGAACAGAATAAGAGCAGATGCTGGGATTCTGAGGATCAAAAGCCAAGTCCGGGAAGTCATGGAAATTGAAGGTCACATAGCAGGAGGTAGTAGAGCTGCAAAAATAATTTCGAAGACCAATTGACCCATGAGAAAATAAAGTGGATCTTAGCCAGAGCCAGAACACCTTTGTGAGGGAGGAGCTACGCCAAGGCTTTTTCCTCCTTGGGGCAAGAACTTTCTCTCTAATTACTCACTCCTTCCAGAAGGCGTTGTTTCCTTTCAAAGTGTTAAGGGCCTAACTCACCTAGCCAGTTACTACAGAGATAACTGATAACCTTAATCCTAAGGATACCAGCAGAGAAAATACCCTCCCTGTTCCCAGAAGCTGATGAAATCGATTTTGTGTGAGTGGATTTGTGTGTGTCTTTCTATGTTCTCTGTTTCTTCTCTCTTCTTTTATCCTTTACTAGCTCCTCCTCTTCTCTATCTTCTTCCTCCTCCTTTTCTCTTCTTCTTTCTTCTTCTTCTCCTCTTTCTCCTCCTCCTCTTCCTTCTTCTTCTTCTTCTCCCCCTCCTCCTTATCTTCCCCTTCTCCTCCTCCTTCTCTTCCTTTTCTTACTTTTATTCCTCCTCCTTCTCCTGCTACTTGTTCTCTTTCTCCTTGTTCTTGTTCTTCTCTTCCTCTTTATTCTCCTTTTCTTTCCTCTTTTCCTTTTCTTCCTCTCTTTCTCTCCCTCTCTGGAAGAACTGACCTCAAATCTGTCCTCCTGCACTTGCTAGCAAGTTACCCTGGCCAAGTCACTTAATTTCTAAATATCTTATTTTTTTTCAACTGTAAATCTGGGAAAATAGTAGCACCTACTTACCCGAGTTGTTTTGAGGATAAACATGAACTAATATTTATAATGCGCATTGCAAACCTTAAAGTACTACATACATGCCAGTCATTTTTATTATTAATTTAGCAACTGGTTTCTAGTCTTCTGTGCTCTGTTCAGCACCACTGGCTCTTGGACTTTACTGTTCACCTCTACAAAATTGGGAGAACCTCTCTTTACCTAGTCATTATAATCTTCTCCGGGCATAGACGCTCACAACTGATCTTTGATCTGGCAAATCCTCAGCCCCAAGGTCAAATCCTCCCCTCCCTTCCACCAAACATTTATTTTCTTTTCCACAAAACAAGAGCAGGAGACAACTAAAGAAGGTGGTGCCGGCCCCATCCATCTCTCATCCCCAAGCCCAATAACTTCTGAGTGCAGCGTCTTATTTGATTCTCACAATAATCCTGGATGCTAAGTGTTTTTAGCATTCTCCCTTTACAGATGAGGAAACTCATGCTCAGAGAGTTTAAATGACTTGCCTAGGTTTAAATAACTTGTAAGTTTCTGAGGCAGAAACAGAACTTTTTTTTCCTAGGCAGCCATATATTTTTAACCATTTTAAGGTAATTACCAATAAGACATCACAGATATCTCTGCCTGATTGCTGCTCATTTATTACATTTATACATTTATAAAATATCCTTTGTTCATCTCCCATTGACTATCGGTAATATCATATAACCATATAAAAGCCCAGTATGTAAAATGGGCCACAATTTCTGCAACCCTCAAAAAAAAAAAAAAACAGCCTTAAGAGATAGGGCTAAATACCCAAATTAGGTCTATGCAAAATAACTAAACAAGTAAATTCATCTTCAGCAGCTCATTATTCTCTTTCCCCAGGGCCCTCTTCTCCTGTTCAGTATTTCAACTTTAACAGGCTAGCACTATTATTTTGCCTCCTAACTCCCAACTCATTCTCTCTCTTCCCTCCCAAGACCACCTTGCTCCATTTCTCTTTTTCTAGTTACTCTAGACTGGAAGAATCAGAAGATGTTCTATGTGTCTGTGTGCAGCAAGAATAAACAGGCACTGATTTCTCTTCAATTCCTCGTAATTATGTTCTATCAATTGAGATTCAGGTCCAGACTGTCAGTATAAGAAAAATAAAATTGAATAAAAATAAAGCTAAAAAGAAGATCTTGAAATCAAAAGCAAAAACTTACTGTCCTCCCTTTCTCTCCATATCCTCCCCCCCGCCACCTTTTTTACCCTCCCCAAACCCTCAGCAGTAAGCAATAGCTTTTACTAGGCTTTTCTGGTATCACATGTGATAGAAGCTTTGGAAATGACACTCTCAGAAGAGAGAGAATGTGCTTTGGGCTCTTTTATGGGATATCTAACATTTTGGGAGCTCTAAGTAAATGTTAAACAACTTCATTGTTCCTGGCTCTTTGACTATTACCTATGCTTTCTTAGTATCTGGGGCTTCTCACCTAGAAATACTAACCCCCCATGCAGGGTACCTGCCTTTCTCTTTCAGCTTCTTTTAATGTACTGTCTTCCTCCATCAAGATATAATCTTCATGAAGGCAGGAAATACTTTGGTTTTTTTTGCTTTTATTTTTATATCCCCAGTGCTGAGCACAGTGTCTGGCACATAGCAAGAACTTGATAAGTTCTTCTTTTCTTCCTTCTTTCAGTTCTTCTTTTCTTCCTTCCTTCCTTCTTTCCTTCCTTGCTTCCTTCTTTGCTTCCTTCCTTCCTTTGTCCCTTCCTCCCATCCTTCCTTCCTTATTTCCTTTCTTTCTTCTTTTCTTCCTTATTTCTTTCCTTTCTTCTTTTCTTCCTTCCTTGCTTCCTGCTTTCCTTCCTTCCTTCCTTTCTTCCTTTCCTTCTTCCTTCCTCCCTTCATCCCTCCCTCCCTCCTTTCCTTCCTTCCCTCCTTCCTTCCTTCCTTCTTTCCTTCCTTCTTTTTATTCTTCTTCTTTCTCAGCAAAAATCCTGAGAAGCCAAAAGGAATGCTGTAGAATAGATTGATAAATGTATCAGGATATGTAGCCAGACCTATTAGACCTTGGTTCCTGGTTTCCAAAATGAGTGAGTCAAGGTCTGGGAGAGGAGCAAGTGGTTTAGGGCACTGCAAGGCAGTTGATGAGAAGGCTATAGAATAGATTATTGAAGAGACTAAAGCAAAGCCTGACTGAAGCTTTCCCCAAAGAACCTTTTGCGAGAAGCAACTGCCCATCTGGAGAGCTTGGCGTCAGGACCTCAGTTCCCCTAGGTAGAGTCTTGGTGCAGCCTCCTGAGCATCTGGCTGGGAAGCTGTGGAGGATGTGCTTAAAGAATGGAAACTGTCTGGATTGCATTTCCTTCTCACTTATGAATCATAAAGTCTCTGGATTTCTTCAAGGCACAGCTCAGGTATCACTTCCTACATTAGACCTTTCTAGGTTCCCTCAGTTATTGGTGCAGGATATCTCTCCAAAAATCACTTCCTTCATTTTTTTTCTATACTTTGTATTGAGTCATCCATATATCTGTTGTTTGTCCTTAATAAAACAGGATGGACCTTCCCTATTGGCAGTTGGATTTCCTTGTGGGGTAGAATGAGATGAAGCAGGGTTAATTTTGTGATTTATATCCTCTGGGCCTAGCAAAGTACCTGTTAACCTGAAGATCCTAAATAAATATTCATGTTGTTGTCAGATAACAGGGGAATGTGGTGGATGAGTCTTTTTGGCCACTTGAATTATTGAATTAGATTTCCACATAGTTGATGTGACCACTTGGCACATGTCTGAATGTGCCTCCAGCTTCCAGAATGGCCAATTCCCTTCCTTCCTGGAGTTGTAACCTGACTCCCTCTTTTTTTGAGACCAGATACCAGTAATTTGGGCTACTAAAGCTTCCTGAGATTATAAAACCCATTCTACTTCTCTAGGTACCATCTCAAAACCATATGAATAATTGGGAAAAGACCCTTCCACTATATATAACAAGTACATTTCCTAATATTCCTAGTCATATTTGTTTAAATAAAGGTTGAAATTAAATAAATTTCCCCAACATGAACGAGTGAGGAAATCAGCCTATGATGCACCTAGATTTTCAACCGTTTCCCTCCCAGGAAGTTCTATAGCTCTTTCCCCCCTGTATCTTTGGTTGTTTTGTTGTTGCCTTGATGGTTTGTTTTTCTACTTGTAAGTCTAGAAGCTTGTGAAATACTCCCTTGGGCATGACAGAGAGCATGAGATATGTGCATACTGGTGAGAGCATTGAAATCTTTGGTGAGCATAGGGAATGAAAGAGAAAACTGCTGGTATGGAATGATCTTCCAGAGTGAGAAAGCTACTGAGTTTTAATAGAGAAAAAAGTCCAAAGAATCAAAAATTGAGCCCAGAAAAGAATGAAGGAATGGATTTTCTCAAAATTGCACACTGGTGGTATGGTTCAAAGGGAGCACTTGAACTCCCCTCATCAATTGATTTTAAAGTCAGATCCCAATCTATTTATCTCATTCTGTCTTTCTAGATTTTATTTTTATTTGAATATTAATGAATGAACTTTTAATGTACAGAATTCCAAGTGATCATATTTTTATCATAAAATCATAGTGTTTGAAATGATGTATTTTTTAAACTAGAAAGGACTTTAGAGATTACTCAGCCTAATCCCCTTACAGATAAGAAAAGTAAGGCTCAGAGAGACCATAACTCTCCAAGGTTAAAAAGGTAGGCAGTGAATGACCCAGGCCTAGAACTTTGCCTTTGAAAAATAGTTTAATGCTTTCTCTACTACTTCCAAAATCGCCCCTCACTATCATTTAAAGATTATTTCCTTTGCCCCTGATCTCAGGGGACTGTTTCATTGAATGAAAGTAATCTTCCTGCCAAGTAACAAGAAAAGTATAGATTTTAAGAAGTAGAATTAAAGATATGAGGAAGTTAAATGGTAAAATTAGATGTGAAATTCCTCTTCTGCAACATAAAAATTTACAAAAATGAATATAGAGTGAATTTTACACTAAAATTATTTCTACGAGGCAACTTTCACATCAAAGTACCTTCAATGTTGCAAGTAAAATTGAGTTTGACCTTTAGTTAAAGATCAATTCAACAGGGTAACCAATTTGGATCGTTCCCATTGGAGATTACCTAAGAGTGGCTCACTGCATCTTGGCATGGTGAAATGGCTATTAAGAGCCATTGCTGCTATAATTCTTTTAGAAACAGATAGTTATGAGAGAGTCATATGATGGTTATTACTTTGTGATTTAGATATTATTTAATGAACAGTCAGAAATATCTATCAAGTCTAACTTGACAAAGAGAACAGAGAAGAATTCTAATTCAACTGAGATAATTTGGAAAAATACAGTAATTCCCGAAAATGGAGCCTGCAAAATTAGAAGAATAACATTTGATATCCGCATGCCTTTCACTTGAAATTCTAAAGGCACTTTTCAGACTTCTAGTTTGATCCCATCAAAAGAAGGGACTAAATTGCTCACCTTTTTCAAGGGCATCAAATACTAGAAGTTTAATTATAAATATTAAGGGACCCTTTGGTGATTGAATATAGTAGCAAACCGACTTATTACTCAGATTGAACTATCAAGGATTTATACTAGACTGTTCACTCATATTCAAAGAGATACACTTAAATTTTTTAAATTATATTTTAGTTTCCCCCAATGACATATAAAAATAATTTTAAAGATTTTTAAAAGTTTTGAGTTCCAAATTCTATTCCTCCCTCAGACAATGAGCAATCTGATATAGGCTATATATGTGTAATCATGTCAGACATTTCCATATTAGTCATTTTGTGGAAGAAAACTTGAACTAAAATGAGCAAGAAAGAAGGGAAGAAGGCAAGAGAAAGATATTGTGTTTCACTTTGTATTTAAATGTCATTAGTTCTTTCTCTAAAGTAGAAAGCATTTTCCATCATGTGCCCTTTGGAATTATCTTGAATCATTATATTACCTGAGGCATTGCCCTTTGCTCATTATACAAAATCGATGTTACTTTGTACAATGTTCTTCTGATTGTGCTGAATTCAATCTGTATCAGTTCATGTAAGTCTTTTCAGGATTTTTTAAAATCATCCTGTTTGTTATATTTTATAGCCCAATAATATTCAATTAAAATCATATGCCACAAATTGTTCAGCCATTTCCAATTGAGCAGTATCTCCTCAATTTCCAATTCTTTGTCAACACAGAAGGAGCTACTACTAATAATTTTTTGTAAAAATAGATTATCCCCCCTTAAAAAAAATATCTTTGAGATAGAGACCTGCTATTGCTAGACCAAAGAGTATGCATAGGTTTATAGCACTTTGGGCATTATACTACATTTTCAAAAAAGTGGTACCTGCCCTGTGGAGTTTATTTGTTGACTTGGAGAGTGTCCTCTGAGTGCTTCATACTCCTCCACTAGCATTTGTCTCATCATAATGGGTCCCTTGCCACTCTCAATGTGATTGAACTGCCTCAGCAGACCCCACTCCCTTCTGCATATTCACCCAAGAGTTCCCATTGCCATGGGTTCTCTCTTCTGGATATACTTTGTTCTTCTCCATCCTTCTTTAGAAAAACTTACTGAGTGTGGTAAGAGGGGGTTATTCGCCCTTATTCCAAGTATAATGCACTAGCAATTGAGCTATCCTTTGGCACGTCCATCCCAATCCACCTATTTTCTTTATCATGATTTAAATCTGTACTTTTTCATCTTGCCACAGATGGGGGAATTACTAGTTACAACTCTGGTGACTGTGTTTTCCCCAAATCCCAGGACTCCCTCAAAGGATTTGTCTATGATTTATAGACTGAGTTGAAGACTGATAATCTATTCAGTGGAAGATGCATCCACTGAGATGAAATCACAAGTCCTTAAAGCATTGAAGTAAGTGAATTTCATTTATATGAAAAGACTTATAAAGGTATAGATATTAAATCATTTTGAGTTAGATGTTTCCTCCAGTATAAAGGGCTGGTCTGATGCCATGTCATGGTGCAAAGAGGCCAATGAAAAAGGGGAAGCAATGGTTACACATTTTCGATAAAGGCAATTCATCAAATGGTTCAGAGAATAAGGATAGTGGATTTTTAGTTGAAGGGATCTTTAAGGGAATTTGTTCCAAAATCTTCATTTTACAGATATAGAAAGTAAAGCCCATGGAAGGGGAACCATTTACCACTGAGATAAAACCATTTGACATTAATTTTAATGAGTCCACTAATTCAGTACCTATTCTATGTCAGTCACTATGTTAGGCCTTAGGTATACACAGTAACAAACAAAGCAGTTATTATTCTCAAAGACTTTACATTCTATATGATATTAATTATAATTATAAGTAAGAACTCATAGAATCATTTCATCTGTTTATTTATTTTTAGCATTCGTTTTTAAAAATTTTGAGTACCAAATTCTCCCCTCCCCTTTTGCACCTTCCCCACTTTTTAAGAAAACAAGCAATATGATATTAAATATATATGTGATAACATGAAAAACATTTTTATAACATCCATATTATAAAAGAAAATTAAAAAAATAAAAATCAAGAAATAAAAAGTTTCTTTTAAAAAGTATGCTTCAGTCTTCACTCAGAGTTCATCAATTCTCTCTCCAGGGGTGGATGGTATTTTGATCATGGTTCCTTTGGAATTGTCTTGGATCATTATCTTGAGCAAAGTAGCTAAGTCTTTCATGGTTGATCAGCCTTACAATATGGCTATTGCTATATACAGTGATCTACTGGTTCTACTCACTTCCCTTTTCATAAATTTATATAAGACTTCCTAAGTTTTTCTGAAACCATCTTGCTTGTCAGTTTTTAGAACACAATAACATTCCCTCACAATCATAAAGGATGACTTGTTTAGCCATTCCCCAACTGATGGGCTGCTAAAAAGAACTGCTAGAAGTTAATTTTGAACATGTAAGTCCTTTTTGCTCCAAGGTAGGAGATATTGGTCACTGTCTATTTTCTTCCCAACTGATTTTCGATTTCCCCAGCCATTATTGCTAAATAATGATGTCTTGTCCCCAAAGCTTGAATCTTTGGATATATCAAACACTAGATTATTATGGTCATTCCCTACTGTGTGCAGTACCAATGTTGATTGTAGTTAATTTGCAACTTAGAGTCTTACAGATTTGCCTGGGACATTGAGTTTATCCAGGTCTCACAACTACTAGATGTCAGAGGCAAGATTTGAAACCAGGTCTTCCTATCTCTAAAGCTGAATATCTATTCACAACACCATGGACCGCACCTGAAGCACAGTAGATACTTAATAAATGTGTATATGGCACACAAAAAATAGATACCTTATTGAACTTTACAATGAAGTAGAAATTGATTATTTTGGTGCCAACGAAAGCCTTTGGGCATTTGTGATCCTGATGTCCATCATTGCTCTATGAGCTAAAGATATTTCTTTTTCAATAAGTCATAGACTTAGAACTATAATAGACCTTTAAAAGTCATCTAGTTTCACTGAGGAATTTAAATGACTTAGCTGAGATAGGATTTGAACTCAGATCCTCTGAATGCACATGCATTGCTCTTTTCATTGTACTATGACCTCACAGGGAAAAAAAAAAACAATTTAGCTAGTCAAACATAAAAATTTTAACTGAGCAGGGACAGAATGTGCATAAGGGAGGTGAGTACCACCTGGCACCTGTGATTCAGCTGTTCTCAGACAAGGGAATTCTCTAACACAATTGCTGTTATATTCATTCCCATTATGTTGTTCAATCCTCACAACTCTGTGGTAAATACAGAAGGTATTTTCACTCCTAATTTGTAGATAGAGAAAGCAAGGTTCAGAGGTTACAGATTTTGGAGGTCATATAACTAATTATTGGTAGAGGATGGGGCTTAAACAAATGGCTTCTGATTTCTGGACCAAAACCTTTCCAATGTGTCCACTCTGTCTTCCCTAGCTATGATTTTCTCAAGCTTAAAAGGGGAAAAAAGAGCTTATCATTCACTAAATAAACATGAACCTTAAGATTGGGGGGGGGGGGGTAGGAGGATGAAAGGAAGACTCAGAATTTCCTTTATTAATTAGCCCCAGGAAAAAATTATAGGGCCATTCATTGTATATATGCTTTCCAAAGTACAGAAAATGAAAGGGAGACAGAAAACCCCAAAGCAATTGGTTACATAGAAATGGTCCAAAAGTACATAATATTTGATAACACTTGATATCAAGGGATGCATTTTCAGAGCAGGCAAGGAGAATTAGAGGAGCTATTCCCATTCACAATAATAGGATTTGCACACCCAGTGCTAAAAGCATAACCTTAAGGAGGTGATTTTCTTTTCCCCTTTATTCCTGTGCATAACTCCCATTAATGTTAATATGCACCTATCAAGGGGAAATATACCCCTGAGCATCCCAAATAGACTCAACAATATATTTAATTTAGACGAGTAGTATAGTTACTGAATATTAAATCAATATCTATTGGTTATTAAAACATTTTATTCAGGCTTGACATTTATAGGTTTCTAGTGGCATTTTTCTTAATATATATTATTTGAAAATCTGAGTAAGTGAGCACACATTTTAGGAACTTGTCCTGAGAAGGACACTTAGTACCAAATGCTGTCTCTGGATAAGAGGATTTTATTTTCTGTCTAGTCCCATAATTTCATTGTGTAGTGATTCCCAATATGGAAACTCACTCCACATTCAAGATCACCTACGGGTCTTGGAGGGTTATCGGGGCACAGTATTTTAAACGACTTACCCATTTTTCAGACAGGGGATATATAATAAGACCAGGAATTGAATCCGGGTCTTCCTGACTCTAGTTGGCCCCCTATCCTTCATGCCTCTCAAGTTTAACCAAGTATGTAATTAGGGAATATTGGGCTCTTTTTATCTGGCTCGGTACATGATATTTTTACTTACCCAAATGGTGAACAATGGAAATTCACTAAATTCAAAGTTTATCATCATTATAGACTATTAAATATGAAAAGTCATCCAATCAGCTCCCTTTTTGGAAACATGACTCATCTATAACATCTCTGACCTACAGTTAGCCTGACTGATTAAATACATCTAGTGAAAAGGAAAAAAAAAAGAAAAAAGAAAAAAATTCACTATGAATTAATGCAGCCCACTCCATTTTAAGACAAATTGAATTATTAGGAAAGTTTTCCTCTTATAAGACAATATATGCCTCAATGGAATTTCTAGCCACTGATGGTCCTACTTCAACCTTAGAAGGCCAGGAAAAAAAAAATCTGTGTTGTCCCACATGACAAGCTTTCAATATTTAAAGACACCTATTATATCTCTTTTAAGTCTTCTCTTTTCCACATTGAATGACTACAGTTCTAACAAACAATCCTTGCCCAACATCCTTTTGCATTCTTTACCATGCTGATCACTCAGATCATGGGAGACATTTATCTTGTCAGTGAGAAGCAATCTGGTATGGTAGAAAGAACACTCTACTTGGATTTAGAAAACTTGGGTTTGAGACCAGCCTCTGACACTTAACCAACTGTGGGACTTAATAGACTTCATATATATATATATATATATATATATATATATATATATATACATATATATATATATGTATATATATACATACATGCATACATACACACATATAGTTTTATCGTATTCCAAAGGTTGCTAAGGAATGTTCTTTTATGACACATTTGGTTATTAAATATTGTAGTACTAATGACAAGTTTTTGCAAAAAGGTGAAGATAAATAAAAGACATACCATATTATTTGCCAAAGATGAAATGGTAAAGCAATTATATGAAGAACTTGATAAGTCCTTCCAAATGAAGTCAGCATACACTCTGATATTTAGTGCCTTGAATATAAAGATGGGAAAAGGTGAAGATAAAGAGAAATATATGGACAAATGTGGTTCAGGAGAAATATATACACCAAAAACCTCATAAATCGTGTAGAAACATCACACTTGTACATTATGAACATTTTTCTGATGGCCACCAAATGTCAAAACAAATAATGACATTGACTACCTTCTATCCAGCATTATGGTCACAGCCATTAATCCGGAGTCAGCAATCTATGCACATTCAAGTCAGAAGCTTGTAATTGTTAATAATAGAATTTATAATAAACAAAAAGAAAGAGTAATGATAAGAAAAATAAGTCACAGCAATGAAAAGTTTTCATCCTGAATTTTTTATGTAAGTTATTAAAAATAAAAAATAAGCAATGGACAACATAAACAACATTGACATTGACTCATGATTTATTCCAGAAGTTTAACAGATGTAAATTAAATACCACAATGAGGAGAACAAAAGAGATTGAAAAGCACCTTGGTTAGCAAACATTTGGCTTACTTGACATAACTGCCAAAGGCAACATTGGATTGGACTATAAAGTCATCTCTAAAATCTTACAAAGACTAATGGCTGCTCATCAACAATGTCCTCTCAAAAAGCAGAGAAAAGCAATGAAGGGTAAAACCAATTTAAAGAAAGCTTGGCAAGAGATCCAACTAAGCAAAGTCATCTCAAGGGCATTCAAGGATAACAATGGAAAGAGCACTACAAACAGAAGAAAAATGGAGAAGATTTACAAAACCACTTCAGCAAACTCTTTTTTCCAACAAAGACAATTGAAAACTATCACACTTGGATCCTGACATCTCAGTCCCTGAGGTGCCTTATAAGAAGGTAGAAATGGTATTAAAGTGAACTATGATTGGAAAAATATCTAGATAGGAACAAGTATACATGAAGAGAGGCAATATAACCGTGAGAACACTGGTAAACAATTAGGCTAGATATCTAAGGAAGGGCACGATACCAAAGGGCACAGAAACAAATCTTTGAACATATTAATATCAAAGAAAGATAATTGAGTTAATATCTATAAACCTATTCCTACTTTCTCTTCTAAAGAAAATCATGATCAGGGCCATCGGTGCACAAATTGAGGACATTCTTGATGAGGGCATTAGTAAGGAAATTGACCATATCTTTATTTTCTCACAATTAACTTAAAGATTTTTTAAAATCAAGGAATCCTATAAGCTTATTGATTATGAAAAATAAATTTATTGAGTAAAAATTTGCCACCTTACAGGCTCTTTTTGAGCAAAGGTTTTGCCATCTATATATAAAAATTATTCAGGATTCTTTGTAAGATATAAGACATAAATAGCTCTGCTCAATTACCCTCTGAAAATTTGCATCAGGCAAAGCAAATATATAGGTATATGTATGTGTGGAGAAAGAAAGAGAGAGGGAGAGAGGGAGAGAGAGAGAGAGAGAGAGAGAGAGAGAGAACAAGCAAATAATATGAATCAGATTATATATGTATATTTACAAAATATAATGATATTAATCAGACAATATGTGTGTATGTGTGTGTCTACAATAGATAAAATAGATGGAGAGATTGATAAAGATGTCTGTGTGTGAGTGTGTATGTGTAGTATATAGATATTTTATATATATATAAATATACAGTATGGAAGGTCATCTCAAAGTGAACTTATTAGTAGTGAGCTAAGAAGAGGAACCAGTGAAAGTATCCCACAGAAGATGAAATTTGAACTAAATCTTGAAGGAAACCAAGAAATCTAGAAGTCCAAAGTGAGGAAAGACAGCATTACAATCATAAAGAATTGGAGTTGTAATGTCATGTATGAAAAATATCAAAGAGGTTACATCAGTGGGATCTTAGAGTGTTTGGAAAGGAGGAAAGTATAAGAAGAATAAAAATATAGGGAAGTAACAGGTTGGGAAGAATTTTTAAAATTGTAAGATTTTTATACCTTACATCAGAGTAGTTAAATCAGAATATTAGGAAGTTACTGGCATTTATTGAGTTGGTTGGTGGGGAGATGACATAGTCAGAGTTGTACTTTAGGAAAATCAGTTTAGCAGAAAAGTGGAGGATGGATTTAAGAAAGCAAAACCTGACAAAAGGAAACAAGTTAGAAATCTGTTGCAATGATGAGGTGACAAGGGCCTTTACTAGAGTGATGATTTTGGTATTAGGGAAGTAGAAATATCAGGGGTGAAGAATTTTTTCAAGTAGGGTCTAAAATGGAAGCAAAGGGATAAATAGGTAGTAAATTAGATGAGTGAAAGAGTCTCAGTCTCTCTCTTTCTGTCTCTGTCTCTCTCTCTCTCTCTCTGTCTTTCTCTCTCTCTTAAATATTGAGGAGTCCTGGTTATATTTGTAAGAGCATGTGGAGGGGGGGAGTGGAAATTTAAGATGCATGAGAGAAGGGTTGACTGCTGGGACTACGTCCAAGAGAATTTAGGAGATGGGATCAAGAGAACAAGTAAAGGGATTAGTCATAGGAAAGAATCAGAATGCCTTTGGCTCTGAGACAGAAGAAAAAGAAGAGATAATAGAAACTGAAGTTTTGTGGAATGAAGGTGGAGAATGGAAGAAGGTGCCATCAAATGACCTTAGATGACTTTTGACTTTACTGAGGTCAATGTTATCCAATGAGAATGTTTCAACTACTCCTCTCTAACTCAAAATGTCTGGAGTTTTTGCCCCATCTCTAGTTTTTCCTGTTGTTTCAAAGGAAAAGTTGTTCCTTCCTTTCACTGAAATAAGCAGTACAATCTTTGTATGGAGTTTGAAGATTTGGAAGAAAAAAAATATTTGTAAAGTCACTGGGGGATGAGATAGGAAAACAATAAGATAAGAGTAAAAATATGGTCAAGCAGCAATAAGAACTTAACTGAAACAGTACACCATACAGTTTTAGAGGATGACTCGATGATTTCAGTTTCCACGGTAACAGCCCATCTGATACCCCAACTTCACATTTACTTGATTTCTTCAACTCCTATGACTTCTCTCACCATGCCATTCAACCGTCTACTAACACAACCACACAGGGCTGACTGTCTCTCAGAACTTAGGATCCTAGGTTAGGATCACTTTTCTCTCATTCTAAGACCTTCAACTGTTTCCCCTATGTAGCCACTTTATCTTTATTGTCTCTATTACCTCTGCTTCAATTCCTACTGAGTCTACTTTTCCTTCTTTATACCATCTCCTTGTCCTTATCTGTAACTTGCCCCTGGACTAAGATAGGTCCAGGGGAAAAAGTAAGGCTGGTGACTTTGCACGGCCCTGCCTCACTTAAATCCAATTTACTTCTATGTCACGACATCGCCTCCTTGATGTCACCGTATTTTCAAGAATAATGGACAAACAGCCACCACAAATCTCTCAATATCACCATATCCTTCCAATGCATTAATTCCTTTCTGACATTTTCCTCCCTTCCAAACTTAGAACACACAGTCAGAAATTTGAGTAATGACTTACCGGAACCCTTGAACTCTGTGCCCCTTCTCCTTCTGTTGGGCCTGCCTTTTTAACCTCCATATATGAATGGCATCTATCATTTAGTTTTTGCTCCTGTTCTCAAGCTCTCAAGGTTGCTGGGGAAAGTCATGAACATTTACTTTTTGGTTATCCAAACTCCATTAAGCCATCATTAGCCAGCCTTATATTCATCTCTGCTGGATCCCCATTGCATATCAAACTTGCCAAGTCTTCTCAAACCTATTTCTCTCTGTCCCTGAATCCCTATCTCTCCTGTAGCAGAGTATCTCTTTTGATTTTGTTGTGCAAATCGTTACCATCAATGCAGTGTTGCTCAGGTACTCTTTTCTCCCCTTCAAAATTTATCTACTTGTCCACCCTACATCTTTGGAGGAAGAAGCTCCCTTCCTTTTCCAAGCCTGATTCCCTAAAGACTGAGATTTTTTAAGCCCATTACTTCCCATATTTCTATTATTTGGCTCCAACAATTATTGACTAAAACAAAAGCCTTTTCAGTTTCTCCATTTTTGTTAACTTATTTCTGTCATATAGAAAATGCATGTATTCCTTTTGGTAACTAAAGTAGATTATACATTAAACAGAGAATACTAACAACCAAAAACTAGGAGGACCACTGTCAATAGGGACTGTGTCTTATTCATCTTTCCTTTCCTCGTGTGTGGAGTACAGTAGCTTCAATCCATTATGTGATCAATTTGTTATTCTCTCATTTTTCAGTAGTGCCTGACTCTTCATGACTTCACTTGGGATTTTCTTGGAAAAATACTGAAATGATTTCCTATTTTCTTCTTCAGCTCATTTTAAAGATGAAGAAACTGAGGCAAAAAGGGTTAAGTGACTTACCCATGTCATATAGCTAGTATCAGCCAGAGGCCAGATTTGAACTTAGGTTTTTCTGACTCCAGGTCCAATACTCTACTGCACTGCTTAGCTGCCCTCCCTGACCAAGAAATATGTTTTAATTGAACAGATTGTAAGGGACCTCTTCTAATGTTCACTGATAACATGTTTTCAATTCCCCATAGTTTACAAAGTACATAAGATGAGGGAAACAATCTTTGCTACTTCTCTTTACTTCCTTCCAAATATAGTATTATAATCACTGTTCCATTAAGCATAGCCAAAAAAAAAAAAAAAAAAAAGATAGTGGAGCTAGAAAATCTTTGTTTTAATTTTGATTGTTTGAACCTAATCTCCTTAAAAGTGTAGATTTCTTTTGACTTTTATATGTATGTTTTTGACATCTACCATATCACAGAGTAGTTGTTTACTATATAAAAAACAAAACTTGTTGATTATTTAATTGCTTTTGCCACCATCTTGAATATATCATGTATCTTTTCTTTTCTCTGAGCCTCAGTTTCCTGATCTATAATATAAAATTCAACTAAGTGATGTCTAAGGCTTCTTCCAGTTCTGAAATGCTATGATTTTTCTTCTCAGGTTCATTCTCATACAAGATCTCCTAATTGTATATTTGAATCTTACTATTTTCAGTTTGTGACAGAGTTTGGCTTAACCACAGTATCCTAGATTCAACACCACCCACCGCTTCTATCCATTTTGTACTGTCAGAAGCACATCAAGCAGCCTCTGAGTGTAATCACATCAAAATCGATTTTCATGGCTGAGAGAAAAATAATGGAAATTTCTCTAATGTACAAAATGCATGTGTTCCTTTTGGTTAACCAAAATAGACTATACATCAAGCCTGTCAAAATTAAGTTTTCTTGATTCAGTGCTCTTCCACAGACTTGTATACAAATTACGAAGGCTTGCGGTGAAAGGCCGTAACGTAATCTTCCTGTTTTCTCCAGGGCTATTCCTACATGCCCTTCACAAAATGCACAATCTCAAAAAGTTGTCAGACTCCAGGCCTAGTCTCTAGTCGGCATCCTTAAGAAAATTGCTAGGTGTGATGACAGTCCTTTAAATCTTTTTAAGGTAAGTCAACAAATCATCTTGTACCTGATGTAAGAAAATACACAGGATCTTAGGAGTGTAACTTTAGAAATGGAAAGGATCTTGGAGGCTACACAGCCACTCTTTCTCCTTAATTAAATATGAGAAAATGGAAACACCATGATTTACAAAGAAATCCAAATGGCCCTCTTTTCAAATGTTCAAAATTATACCATTACCATTGGTCCCCAAAGGACGAGACTCTTCATCATTAACTTTAATTTGAGAGATGTGTCTTAGTTAATCAAACAATGAGTTGCTTTGAATGAAATTCAGGCTCATCTTTTTAATGAGATACTCTTATAAGGGATACCCAATTAGAATACTTAGATATTTGAAGGAGGAGGATTAGTAGGAAAGCAGCACTAAACTTCTTCTGGAAAGTCATAAAAAATATGCCATTTGCGTAGTTATCAGGAAGCATAATTTTTGTCACTTTTTGCTTAAATTATTCAGATTGTTTGTCTGGATCTGTAGTCTATTGTCTGGAATTCTAGTGCCTAATGCCAAAGAAAAATGTGATCAATAATCATCAAGATGAGTTACATCCTCCTTTTTCACAAGAGCCAGTTGTGGGTTTTGTCTCCAACACGACCATATCCATCCTTAAGCTTTCACCTTCCTCCAGATACTTCACATAAAAGGCTCCCAATATCCACCCTCCTGCAATGGACACTGGTCACCTTTTGGCTCCCCTCAGAAGACAGTCTCTGTAAGGAAGGAAAGTGACAAATCTGTATGAATTCCTGTCACCCTTTTCATTTTGGATAGCACAGAACAAGTTGCCCAGGTTGAGTAGAAATGGGGGAGTATTGATCATCTCAAATCTTATATTATAATTCCCTTTAAATACAGTCCTCTTTCAAACTTTCTAACTATTTAAAAGTCATAGTCTCCCCTCCAGTCACTCAGCTTTACATCTTTAGTATCATCTATGATACCTCAACTTCCTTTACCCCAAATACCCAATAAATTGATAAATATTGTAGATTCTACCTTCAAAATATATCTTTCATCTTTTTTCTTTTTCTCTACTCACATAGCCAACCCTCTTGTATAGACCTTCATCATCTTTCATTTTAAATAATGTAATAACCTCCTGATCTACCTGCCTCAACTTTCTTCTCTCTCCTATATAGTTGCCAAAATGATTTTCTTAAAATACAGTTCTATGTCCCCATTTTCTTAGTAACAATAAACTTCATGGTTTTCAAGTCTCTAATATCAAATATTAATCTTTGTATCATTCTTTTGATGACAATTTCATAAACTTCAGAATGTAGTACTTTTTTGTACAATATTAAATATAATTTACATGTAGGTGCATATACATAAAATAAGAATATATGCTTAATTTTTTTTAGTGATGGAGCACTCAATTGAAAACATTTAGAAAGCATTGGCCTAGACCAGGCCATTTAAAATTCAATAGGTGGTTGAAAAAAATGTTCACAATCTCTTTAGCCATAAAGCTCTGTGCTTAATGCAATCTTACAAATAACGTTAACATTTTCATTATCAAGAATGGGAATCAGACCTAATGTGATTGTGAATAGCTAAGGATTAATAAATGAGCCAGTTTTCCATTAGAGCTTGACAGTAATTTTTAAATGGCTATTAATCAATCAATCAATCAACAAGCATTTATTAAGTACCTATTATATGCTAAGTGCTAGACTAGGAGCTGGGGACAGAAATACTAAGCCTGAAACATCTCAAGGGAGACAACTAATGAATATAAAAGTACAAAAAGAATAAACATGAAGAAAACTAATACCTATAAGGGAAAAGTGGTTGAATGTAAGAAAGCTCCAAAAATAATCACTAACATTTAAGAGAGTCAGGAAAACTTCACATAGAAAGGGTTGATTGAGTTGAATTTTGAAAGGAGGACTCTTTGGCTGCCTCACAGACATAATGAGAAAGTATGTCATGAGTATTTGGGGGGTGCCATTAGGAAGGAATGGAAATGATAGATGTAACATGTATGAAGAGCACTGAGAAGGGCAGTTTGGCTGGATCACAAAATAAGGAGAGAAGAGAAATATACTTTGAGGTTAGAAAGATACATTGGAACTAGATGGTCAAAGACTTAAAGCTAAAGAGAACTTATTTTTTCATCCTAGAGTCAATATGGAGCCTTTGGTGTTTACTTATCAGATGAGGAAATAATCAGAACAATTTTTTTTAAGTAATAAACTGGTAACTTTGGGGAGGATGAACTGCAGAAAGGGGAAAATTAAGACAGGGAGTCAATAAGGGGATTAAGGCAATGATAAGCAAAGGTAAATTGTAGTGAGGACCTGAATTCAGATGGGAGCTGTGAGATTAGAGAAATACAATGGAGGATAAGAGATCTCAGGGAGATAAAAATGACAAGATTTGGCAACTGATTGAATTTGTTGGGTGATGGAAAATGTGAAGCTAAGGATAATTCCAAGTTTATGAGCCTATAAGACTAGAAAAATGATGATGTCTTAACTAAAACAAGGAAGTTTGGAGAAGAAGGGATTTGGGAAAGGGGTGAAGATTATAAGCTTTATTGTAGACATGTGGAAATGCCCAATACACAGTCGGTGATACAGGACTGGATCTCAGGGAAGAGACTGAAGATGAATGTTGAGCTGTATGAGTCATCTGCACAGTGATTATAATTAAACCCCTAGGAGCTGATGAGATCACCAATAGAGAATCTATATGATGAAATGAGAAGATCAAAGATAGCGTCTTGAGGAGCACCCCCAATTAGGGGCAACAATGTAGGTGATTTGCAAGTGAAAGAGTGATCATGCAGGTAAGAAGTGAAAAATTAAAAGATAATTGATAACTTTGAAGATTACTTACAGCTGAGTGATTAGAATGAAGAGACTAGGGGAAAGGAGGAGAGAGTGGGGCAGCATATCAAAGGATTATGAAACAGGAAAAGAAAACTCAAGAAAATGGCCTCAATGTCCTCAACAAAATGAGAGTTGAAGAAGAATCTGGGAACATCCTCTATGGAAGTGAAATAGGGAGAATTAAGGAGAAATGGAAGAATTCCTTTACTTTAGTAACATTTCAGTTGAAATTGAATAACTGAAATTTATAATGTACCTAGGATGCTTTTGGGAATTCTTTCAACTTTTTTTTAATAGCATGTTGAAAGACATAGAAGAGAGGGATGATGGGAATAATTCAAGCTGGAAATTTGGCAAAATAGAAACAGGAATAGAAACAGGGGAGAGAAAAATCTGATAGAAAAGAAGAGTTAGAATTGAATTAAATGAAAGGATGGAAAGACTGAAATTCTTGTGCCCAAAAAAACTATCAAACTGTGTATACTCTTTGATCTTGCAGTGTCTCTACTGGGTCTGTATCCCAAAGAGATCATTAAAAAAAAAAAAAAAAAGGAAAATGACCCACATGTGCAAAAATGTTTGTAGCAGTTCTCACTGGCAAGTGAGGGGATCCTCATCAATTGGATAATGGCTGAATAAGTTATGGTGTATGAATGGAATAGAATATTATTTTTGTATAAGAAATGATCAGCAGGATGCTTTCAGAAAGGCCTGAAGAGACTTATATAAACAGACAATAAGTGAAGTGAGTAGAATCAGAAGAACAGAAGAACCATACACAGCAACAAGAAGATTATGTGATGATCAACTGTGATGACCATGGCTCTTTTCAATAATGAGGTAATTCAGGCAAATTACAGTAGATTTGTAATGGAGAGAGCTCTCTGCATTCAGAGAGAGAACTAGGGGACTGAATGAGGATCACAACATATTTTCACCTTTTTTGTTGTTATTTGCTTGCTTGATTGTTTTTTTTTCTTTTTTTGATCTGATTTTTCTTGGGCGATATGATAAATATAGAAATGTGTTTTAAAAAATTGCACATGTTTAACTTATACTGGATTACTCGCTGACTAGAAGGGGGAAAGTAAAGAGGCAGAAAAATATGGAACACAGAGTTTTGCAAGGGTGAATGTTGATAACTATGAAATATTTTGAAAAATAAAAAAAAGTTTAAAAGAGTGAAAGAAAGATGGGAGTTTTATTAAAAGAGAAGAAAGTATTTAAAAGTGCTGAGGTACAATGAGATGATTCAAGGAAATTCCAATAAACTTGTGATAGAAAGAACCATCTGCATCTAAAGAGAGATCTATAAAGACTGAATGTAATTCAAAGCATAGTATTTTCACGTTTGTTGTTGTTATTGTATTTTTTTTCTGATTTTTTTTTTCATTTTTGATCTGATCTTTCTGTACAGCATGACAAATAAGGAAATTTGTTTTTAAAAATTGTTTTTAAAACAAAGGGCACAGGGGATAGAGCAACAGCCCTGAAGTCAGGAGGACCAGAGTTCAAATCTGATCTCAGATACTTAACACTTCCTAACTGTGTGATCCTGGGCAAGTCACTCAACCCCAATTGCCTCAGGAAAAAAAAACAAGTTTCATCTCTGATGGACCTGTTTGACTTCTATTTGATTACTTACTATCTGGGAGCAGAGAGAAAGGAGGGAGGGAGAAAAAATTGGAACACATGGTTTTGCAAAAGTGAATGTTGAAAACTATCTTTGAATGTACTTGGAAAAATTAAAAAGCTATTTTCAAAAGTGTTGAGGTATAGGGAGAAATGAAATGATAGGTCATGGTAAGAGAATGAGGTTTTTTTTTATTATTATTAAATGAGTAAAACATGTAGGTAATGAGGTGTAAAGTATGTTTGCTGACTAAAGTGAAGTAAAGGAGTATTTCTGAGGTTTGAGGAAATTGAGAAATTAGGTTAGGAATATTGAGGATATGTCCCTATGAATGCTGAAGTCTCCCAGTAAAAACATTGGAACTGCAAAGGAGAAAAAAAAATGGTTGACAAAATATTGAATTCGATAATGAAGGGAAAATGATTTAGAGGTGGGTTACACTACCTACTCTAATTGGATTAGTTGGAAAATTTTAAACTAATGGATTACAGAGGAGAAGAGGTGACTAAGTGATAGTGAAGGGAAATTCTTGAAATGGCAAAGAGAAATGAATATCCTGATTCACTCTCCAGAATCGACATGTACACTAACAGTTTGATTTTTCAAAGGTAAATAAATGAAAGTCCCACCAGTTCCTTAGAGAATATCTAGGGATTCAATATTATCTGAAAGAAACCAAGACTCAGCAAGGTCTAGTAAATGGTTGGGAGAGAATTCCAAAATGAAGCAGTTTGTTAATTATGCAACAAGAATTTCACAGAGCACAGAGAAAGGAGTGGCTAGGGTTCAATATGGATCAAAGTTGCATTGAGAAAAATGCAAATGATAGACTAGGAGGAAGACTTAGTAGGTTAATTTGTTCCTTTGTGGCCAAGGACTATTTTATACAACTAGAGACTAATGCTCATAGTCTAAAAAGGGCATTTTTGCTTGATAAGGGTGAAAGATGTAGGGACTGATAAAATTACATATCTGGCTGGCTGGCTGGGTTATTCTTAAATTTTTCTATCACTTCTAGAGTTCCTTGAAGTTGTTCTTCCTATGAACTCAGAAAAGCAAGTTCAAGAACAATGTATGTTTCTTGAGGGCAGGAACTATCTTTTTTTTTTTCTGTGTATCTTTAGGATTAATAACATTCAAAATACTTATTGAATGAAATATGTATACATTGAAATATATGTCTATATCTTTTTCACACTGAATACATTTCTTAAAAATTTTCTGCCTCAACTAGGCATTGATCCATACTTAACGCCGTACACCAAGATAAGGTCAAAATGGGTTCATGACCTAGTAATAAAGAATGAAATTATTAACAAATTAGAGGAACACAGGATAGTTTACCTCTCAGACCTGTGGAAGGGGAAGGTCTTTATGACCAAAGCAGAACTAGAGATCATTACTTCACAAAATAGAAAATTTCGATTATACCAAACTGAAAAGTTTTTGTACAAACAAAACTAATGCAGACAAGATTAGAAGGGAAGCAATAAACTGGGAAAATATTTTTACAGTCAAAGGTTCTGATAAAGGCCTCATTTCCAAAATATATAGAGAATTAACTCTAATTTATAAGAAATCAAGCCATTCTCCAATTGAAAAATGGTCAAAGGAGATGAACAGACAATTCTCAGATGAAGAAATGGAAACTATTTCTAGTCATATGAAAAGATGCTCCAAGTCATTATTAATCAGAGAAATGCAAATTAAGACAACTCTAAGATACCACTACACACCTGTCAGATTGGCTAAGATGACAGGAAAAAATAATGATGATTGTTGGAGGGGATGTGGGAAAACTGGGACATTGATTCATTGTTGGTGGAGTTGTGAACGAATCCAACCATTTTGGAGAGTAGTTTGGAACTATGCTCAAAAAGTTATCAAACTGTGCATACCCTTTGATCCAGCAGTGTTACTACTGGGATTATATCCCAAAGAGATTATAAAGAAGGGAAAGGGACCTGTATGTGCACGAATGTTTGTGGCAGCCCTTTTTGTAGTGGCTAGAAACTGGAAACTGAATGGATGTCCATCAGTTGGAGAATGGCTGAATAAATTGTGGTATATGAAAATTATGGAATATTACTGTTCTGTAAGAAATGACCAACAGGATAATTTCAGAAAGGCCTGGAGAGACTTACACGAACTGATGCTGAGTGAAATGAGCAGGACCAGGAGATCATTATATACTTCAACAACAATACTATATGATGACCAGTTCTGATGGACCAGGCCATCCTCAGCAACGAGATCAACCAAATCATTTCCAATGGAGCAGTAATTAACTGAACCAGCTATGCCCAGAAAAGGAACTCTAGGAGATGACTAAAAACCATTACATTGAATTCCCAATCCCTATATTTATGCCCACCTGCATTTTTGATTTCCTTCACAAGCTAATTTTACAGTATTTCAGAGTCTGATTCTTTTTGTACAGCAAAATAACGTTTTGGTCATGTATACTTATTGTGTATCTAATTTATATTTTAATATATTTAACATCTACTGGTCATCCTGCCATCTAGGGGAGGGGGAGGGGGGGGTAAGAGGTGAAAAATTGGAACAAGAGGTTTGGCAATTGTTAATGCTGTAAAGTTACCCATGCATATATCCTGTAAATAAAGGCTATTAAATTAAAAAAAAAAATTTCTGCCTCGTAACTCCACCCATGTAAACTCAAAGTTGAGTTAATTTAAGAAGTTAAAGTTTTATTTTTTTTTCTTTCTTCAGATTATCCAATTACTTTCTGAATCCAGATTTTTACTGTCTTTCTCTTTCAAAGAATTTCTTCCAACAGTCATATAAAAATCAATTCTAGGAGCTTTATAGTCAAAAAATGAGAAATCAGTTTACATGTCTAATAAAGAAAACCCTTGTTAAATGAGAGGTTGCTGTTTTAAACTTCTGGGGATCATAAATAAGGAATTGAGCTAACAAATATGAGAAAATAATGATTGTTTTCACTGGGGAACAAATTCAGCTTTAGTGATCCTTCCCAAATATATTGTGTTTCAAAAGCAAAAATAACTCCCCTTCCTGTATGTGAGGGCCTTCTCATGCTTGTATATTTGACAGTTAGGAAACCCACTGTGAAATGCCTTCCAGAAGGACTTTGGAGTCCTAGAATTCTCTAGTTAGTTACCAAAATATATGATCTAGGCTCTGAATCTTTTAACAAAATGGGAGTTTGTAGGGGGCAGAGCCTTAATGAATTTCTGAAGTTCTTTAAAAATCACAAGGAGTGTTGTTGCTGTTGCTGTTGTTTTTGAAGAATATCTTAGTCATTGAACATGATTCAGAAATGATTGGAGTTGACAACAGTTCAATTTAAAGGAAAACTGAGGTGTAGTGAGAGGACTGACAATGACTTATAGTCAACTGTACATTTTTGACACCATAATGGACCCTCAGTTCAAAGCATCCCATCTTCCATATGGTGTGCCAGATGAGCCCACATTTACATAATCAATAGTTAAATTGATCCACACTGATAAGAAGAAAGACTTGGCATAGGAGGGTTTCCTACTTACGCTACACATTTCAAGGCAATCATTCTCAGACTATTCAATACTTAGCGAAATCCCTCACCTGCCCAACTGAGTTTTGGAGAAAAAAATACAAATTTTGAGAAAATCCTCTAACTAGGTTACTCTTTTTCCTAGGCAACATACCAACAGAATAATTTGTCCCTGGAGTGGAAGCTGTAAGGAGTAATTCTCCAATCTAGCGCTTGGATATTGACCAAAATTTAAAATAATGTGGCCCAATCTCATTTTTTAACCTTTTTTATACTCTTGAGCAAAACTATATAAGATTTCACTCTCAATATATCAAAATAATAATAATAATAACTTCATTATAATATTACTTATTATGCAAATTTTTATAGATAGATTTAATCATCCCCCAAAGCTCAATCATACTCTTGCTATTGATTTAATAGGTCTTTATGCAATGGATTATGCCAATCACAAGAGGATTTAACAAGACTAAAAAAAAAAAAAAAAAGACTTTCTACCCTCTAAGAACTTACAGTCTAGTAAAGATAAGACAAAAATTAGGATCTAACATTTACATAACAGAGTACCAAGCTCTAAAGGATGAGATGAGGCAGAAATCACTTATTGCTGGAAAGATTATGGAAGACTTCCTGGGAGTGGGGTGTGGAAGTGGAAAGTAAGATTTGCTTTGGGCTCACAAGACGGGAAGAATGTCATCAAATGAAATTAGGGATAAAACATTTCAAGTCTAGGGAATATTAGCAAAGGGTGGAAAAATACAGAATTTCTCAGGGAAGATGACAATGTTGTGGTGTGTAACATTGTACCTGTGTACAAACTGGGGTAACTCCTATTATGGAAACACCCTCTACAGTTGCAGGTCAAGTAATTGAGAAGCATTTATTAAGCATCTAATATATACCAAGAATCATTAAAATCATTCTTACACAGCCAGGTTTAAAATGATTTTTCTGTGCTCATTTACCTTTTATTTGTCAAAGTCAGAACTTGAATTCAGGTCTTTCAAATTCAAAGACAGATAACTCTTTCTACTTTACCCTGATATCAAATACATTAGAGATATAATATATATATATATATATATATATATATATATATATATATATAGCTGTTAATCAGGAGCATAAGTAACATAATGACAGAATGTCAAATTGCTCCTCACCTCTACCTAAATTCCTAGACAGCTCTTCTGACAAGCAAGAATTTAACCTATACTTGAAGTTTACTGGTATAATCAACACTTATAATTATATTCCACTCCACTTCTGGACAGTCCTAAACACTTAAAAGATTTATGTATGTCAAATTGAAATCTGCCTCTATAATTTCCATTTATTACAAGTTTAATAAGAAACCATTTTAATAATCTTTCATATATTATGTCTTTCAAACTCTAGAAGACAGCTATCATATCCCTAATAAGTCTTCTTTACGTTCTGAAATCCTTCATTTAATCCTTCTATGGAATAGTCTACATTTTCCTCCCCAACACAGCAGTCTTTTAAATTTTACTCAGAAACCAGCATACTACTTCAAATGTGATCTTCCCAGAACAAAGTACAGACTTTCTGGATAGTATCACTTCAACTCCTTTTGACATCATGCTTCTATTAATATAACCAAGATTCCATTAGGGTTTTTTTTTTTTACTCTCACTGTTGATAGACATGTATAATCTAATAAAATTTTTGGATCTTTTAAAATATTAACTATAACTATCTTTAACCTATACTTATGCAATTAATTTTTGATCCAATTTTTGAACTTTATATGTGTTTTTATTAAATTTCACATTAATAGGAATGGAGTGGGCCAGTCCAATCAAGAGCTCCCTCTAGGTTGACATTGTCAGATTGACTTAATGCTTGTTGTCCCAGTCCATTGAATGAACAAACTATGAAGTAGAAGCATCAGTACATATATCATGGACAGATGCTATAGCTTAACAATGAGCTGAGCTCAGAATTGATAAAGCAGAAGATAAGACAATGGATTTTATTTAGGAAAGTGTGCTATGCTTTCAATGACCACAAGGGCTTAAATCTTTTCTCTTTAACTTCATTATTTTTCCAAGGTTCTATATGATATCAGATCTCAATCATTCAATCAACCTACTATGTGCCAGATATTGTGCTAAGTGCTGGGGATACACAAAAGGCAAGAGGCAATCTATCTTTAAGATGTTTATTTTTTTAATTTTTTAAATTTATTTTCCCAACTATATTCAAAACAATATTTTTACCTTTGTTTTTAGGATTTTTGAGTTCTAGGTTCGCTCGCTTATCCCCATCCACAATTAAGAAATCACATGTAAAATAATGTGAAACATTTCCACAAATGTCAAGTTGTAAAAGAAAGCAGATCTCCCACCATAATTAAAATAAAAACCCTCCAGAAAAAAATTAAGTTAAAAATAAAGTGAAAGAGAGGGAGGGAGAAATAGCAAATACTTCCACCCATATTCAGCCACAATCAGTTCCTTCTCTCGGTGTGGATAGGATTTTTTATCATAAGTCCTTCAGAGTAATCGTGGATGATAGTACTGCTGAGAATAGCAAAGTCATTTACAGTTGGTCATTCCAGAATATTGCTATTACTTTGTAAACACTACATTTCACTTTGTTCATGAAGAATTTTCCAGATTTGTTGTTGTTGTTGTTTCCCTGAGAGCATCCTGTTTACCATTTCCCAGAGAACAATAGCATTCCACCAGAGAAACTTGCTTCAATTTTTTTTTCTTTAAGATATTTATTGGGGAAGATACCCCATAAACAAATATATACAAAGCAAGAAATATACAAAATACATAGAAAATAATTAACAGAGGAAGACATTGAAATTAAGAGGAGTTGGGGAAAGCTTCTTGTAGAAGATAGGTGTTTAGTTGAAATTAAAGGAAATCAGGGAGGTCAGTATCCAGAGCTGAGAAGCCATAGTATTCCAGATTTGGAGGGTAGGCAGAGAAAATGTCTGAAATCAAGAGGTAGAGGATTTTGTATATGGAACAGCAAAGAGGTTAATTTTTTTGGATGGAAGATTATGTCTGCGAAGGTTATGCAGACTGAAAAAGTAGGAGAGGGCTAAGTTATGAAGGGCTTTGTGTGTCAAACAATTTTATATTTGCTCTTAGATAGACCAGAAAGCCATTGGAGTTTATGGAGTAAGGGATTGATATAATTGGACTTGGGTTTTAGGAAAATAACTTTAGGAAAATTTAGGAAATGAATGAAGGGTATATTGAAATGGGGAGACTTAATGTCAGCAGACCTACCAACAGGCTATTGCAATAATCAAAGTATGAGGTGAAAAAGACTGGTGGTATTAGAACATTAAGGGAGGGCAGGTAAGATAAGAAGGTAGCATTCTGGGTGATTGCTGGGATGTAAGCCAATAGTCCCTAAAGAAGAAGAATTGTGAATCATCCAAAAGGCAATAGATAAATATGCATGGTGGATGTAAATGGTATATAGCATATTATGTTTTTTTTTTCATATTTTGGTTTTGCTTTATTTTTTTTTTGATTTCTCATAAAGTCATTAGCTTTCATTTGTTCAATTCTAATTTTTAAGGAATTATTTTCTTCAGTGGGTTTTTGCGATTTCCCAATTGACCAATTTTACTTTTTAAGGCATTCTTCTCCTCATTAGCTTTTTGTATTTCCTTTTGCACCACTCTCAATTCTTTTCCTATTTTTTCCTCTATCTCTCTTACTTGATTTTCAAAATCCCTTTTGAGCTCTTCCATAGCCTGAGACCAATTTGTATTTTTTCTTGAAGGCATTGGATGTAGGAGCTATGACGTCATTATCTTCTTCTGAATGGGTTTTGATCTTCCTTGTCATCATAATAAGTTTCTATGGTCAGAAACTTTTTTTGTTGTCTGCTCATTTTGCTAACCAACTTTTAAATCTTTATAAAAGTGGGGCTCTGTGTCCAGGGTGGAGGATGCATTCTCCCAAGCCTCAGGGATTTTGTATAATTGTTTTAAGAGCTCTTTCTAAGGACCTGACCATAAGCCCTCTTTTCTGCCCTGGAACTGTTAGGACTACCCATACCCCACTGTAGCTATAAGATATAGTGTGCTAAAGCAATAAAGTCCTGCTTTGCTGATGCTGGGGCCCAGGGCTGCACTGTTGTGGTCTGCATTGGGATTATATGCTGGGCTCCCACCCTGATTCTACAGATCTTTTCTGCCAAGTTCTAAGTTGCCATCAACTGGAAAATGTTCGATTCCATCTTTTGGGGTATTCTCTCACTCTAAAATTTGGTTAGAGTCATTATTTAAAGGAATTTGAAGCAATTTGGGGATGAGTTCCTGCTTTTACTCTGCCATCTTGGCTCTGCCTCCATGATGGGCTTATTATAAAAGAAAATATTACATATAAGAAATCACCCAAAATTATTATCAAAGAGGTATGGTACCAGAAAAGGAGATGAACCTATTATTTAATTGGAGCAAGGGAGAACAGATGGATACATTTTCTCAGTAAGGTCAGGAAAAAACCAACATTATGGATAGGAATATTTATAGGAAGAAAACCAGATCATAGATATATAATTGAAATGTAAAGCTAACTTCCTTATTTTATAAATTAAGAAATTAAGATCTAGAGATTAAATCCATTTCCCAAGGTCATACAAGTAAGAAGCAAAAGCATGATTCTAACCCATGACCTCTTCTTTCAAATTCAGTGTTCTTTCCCCTAACCCATGCTGCTTCAAAATTGTATGTGATGGAAAGTAATGGATTAGTCAGGACTGCCCTACAAGAAGGGGTATTCATATCAAAGAGCTCCTATTTAAATCCTGCTGACATTTGCTCTTTTTAGGTTTGGCCAAGTTTTCTAACCTGCCAGAGTATGTTTTGAATTCTAATTATGTTTTCCAAGGAGTTAGCTATGTCTCCCTTCTCTACATCATCTGGAAATTGGATGAACATCATTGCATGCCTTCATTTAGTCATTGATAAAATATTAAACAACAGGGACAGATTCATATGTCTGTGAAACGACTTATGGTCACATCTTGACCCCAATCCATCAATTACTCTTTGTGACCAGTCTTCCAACCAGTTATGAGATCACTTTGCTGTACCATCAACAAGCCCACATCTTTGTAACCTTTCTATAAGAATATCCTGGAATAATTTATCAAATGCCTTGCTAAAATGCAGATGCCCTATATATCATGCGAACAGCATTCCCACAATCCACTAACTTAGCAATCCTGCTGCAAAAGGAAATTAAGTAAAATCAACCCATAATTTTTCATTCTTTGACTGCTTACATATTTCTCCCCCTACTATATTCATTCGGTTGGATTGGAAAATCCAATGACAATTTGAATATGACAATTTCTATTCCTAAATAAAAAAAAATATTCAGTTGACAATGAAACTGCAATGTTCCATAAACAAAGACCAGGCACCAGAAACATATCTATTCCCTTTTCTATGTTTTCTTAAGGACTTTTTTTCTTCTTTTATGCATTGCTATTCAGTCACATTATTACCAGCTGATGGGTGGGACAGATGGCAGCTGAACTTGGAGGTCTGTTTTTGTCATGATTCTCATTCTTTTTTCATGCCTTTTTTAAATAGAGTTTTGGCTGATTTTCCTTCTTTTATTCCTTAGATAATTGTTTACTTTCTTTAGTTGCTCTTTTTTTAACTTAATTAGCCGGAATATAGTTATGTTTATTGGGTGCTTGTTTTGCTGTTTTTGAACTTGTAACCAGCTTCTCCTTTGCCAGTTTTCTCTCTGCCTTTTCTTGGAACATTCAAGGAGAGACTTTGTTACTTCGACTTGTCTAAATGCTTCATCTTTGCTGACCTGCTTATAGGGACTCTTTTTAGCTTTTCTTCTCCTTGGGGCCCTATAAATTCTGATCAGAATGGAGAAATTTGAAAGTGTACACGTTTCAATGATTATCCCAGAATTTCTCTTCTAAGTTACTTTACCGTTTCTACTACAACTCTCTTGCCCTGTTCTCTTTTCATGGCCCACACAGCTAGAGACTTCCTCTTGTAGTAAAAGCAAACCTTTCACATCCCTTTCTTCTTAATCCAATGATTTCATCTGCATTGCTCTCTTCAAGTTGTCTGATTTTTTTTTTTCCAACAGAGGATAACAATGGAGTCCTATTTCCTCTCTTATAGTTGTGAAATCATAGGAGGGTTTTTGAGACCATGGCGGTTCAATCTTTGCCCCTGTCTCTGTGAACTTTGATAGAAATTTCCAAATGCCAGCTAGCATTCAAACTGATTCCTTCCCCCCCACAGGCTTTCATCTCTTTTGCACTTCAAGGATCAATTTTTGGTTCCAGGATTATTTTATTTCACCTGCCTGAAAGTTTCATTTAATATACTCTGCTTTTTAAACTTTATATATATTCAAGAGTTCATAGGCGATGAATCTGTAGAGCGTGTGCATACATACAGTTTCCATGTAGCTGTCCTCCATAACCTTTATATGTGAACATCAGAATTATATCTCGGTGTAAGGACTAACGGGGCTTTTAAGAGAATGGTATTTCATTAACTCACCTTCTGGCATTTTAACTGTTATCAGCTGGACAGTTTAGTTTTATTACAACAGACATTATTGTGATAACTTTTCCTACTTTATCTTTGCAATTTATTGGAGCAGTTAATTTCTCAAAAAGTAGGAACATTTTTTCTCATTAGAAATTCCTTCATGGCCTCTTTAATACACGTTTCTTGCTATTTAGAAGAACTGCTGATAAGTGATTTTGACTGGTACCCTCAATAATGTAAGATATTTAATAGAAACTTGGCAGACCACTTAGGGGATGAAGCCATTTCTTGAAACCAACCCCAGATGAGTAACTTTTGTATCCTAGTCATCACCCAAATTCAAAAAGTTTAGTGTAACTACTAGTGTACTTGCAAACTTTTTGAGGACAGACTTTTTTCTTTTCCTTTCTTTTTTCTTCCTTTTCTTCCTTTTTTATTTCTCTTCTTTTCTTCCTCCTTTCCTCCCTCCCTTCCTCTTTGTCTTCCTTCCTTCCTTCCTTCCTTTCTTCTTCACTCCCTTACTCCTTCCTTCCCTCTCTCCGGCCATTTCCTCCTTTTACTCTTTCTGTCCTTCGTTTCTCCCCTCCCCATTTCTCTTTTTTCTTTCCCTTCTTTATCTTCCTTTTGTTCTCAACTATTTGTCTTTTGGGTTTATGATTGAATAACTCCAGGGTCTGATAGCTTTAAAATTACTTGAGGACTATGTCCACATAGCACAACATTCAAGGGATATTGAATTATCCGATACCTACATGGTGTACATTGCTAAAAAGAGACTAGTCAAGTCCCACACTATTTTTTTTCATCAAATGAACTGGGTAAATTCCATATCTTCCCTCTAATTTTTCAAAATTAGTCTGTTTCCTTCCTAAAATATGATTCATCAGAACTAAACATCACAGTCCAGGTAAGATTTGAATAGGGTAGAGTACTATGAGACTTTTTGCTTAAAGTTAGAGTTAATTATTTTTCCTTAATGCAGGTAAGATTGGATTAGCTTCCATAGCTACTTTATCCCATTGCTACCTCATTTTGAGCTTGTCATCTACTAACTCCAGATCTTTTTCAGACAGACTGCTATTTAAATATTCCTTTCCTATATTGTACTCCCCAAGTCTAAGAAAATAATGCCGAATGCCCAGGATCTAGATTTTTGTTTCTTAGTTTATTTTCTTATTTATGATGAGGAAATAGGCTATGGATAAGTTCACTCACCTTGGCAGTATATTTTTCCAGGGATGGACACATTGATAATGAGGTTGTCCTACACATTGTCAGAGCTTGCTAGTTCCCTCCAAAGGAAAGGGGGGGTATTAGACTGACTATCAGACTGAAAGTCTACAGAGCTATTTGCTGACCTCATTGTTGTATTCCTGTGAAATTGGGACAAGATACCAGCTCCAGGACAAGAAACTGAGTTGTTTCCATATGAATTGTCTTAAGAACATTTTGAAGATCACCTGGCAGGAGCACTTACCAGTCACTGAGGTTCTTTCTCAAACTAAACTACCCAGCATTCAAACTCTATTGCACAGGGTGCAACTCCATTGGACTGTCCATATTGCTTGAATGTTAAATGTATGCTTGCCAAAAAGACAATTTTATGGAGAACTCCCATAGGGCAAGCACTCACAAGGTGGTCAGAAAAAGCCATACAAGGGCACTCTGAAGGTTTCTCTTTTAAGGACTTTAGAATTGACTCCATAGTGAGGGAGACACTGACACAGGATCACCAAGTATGGTATGACCTCATCACATATGCACTGAATTCTATGAGCAAAGCAAAACTGAATTAACTCATGGAGCAGCTAGACCATGCAGTGGATGGAGTATTAATTCTGAAATCAGAAGGTCCTGAGTTCAAATCCAACTTCAGACACTTAACACTTCCTAGCTGTGTGGCTTTTGGCAAGTCACTTAACCCCAATTGCTTTATCTAAAAAAAAATATTTATAATAATAATAATAATAAAAGGAAAGGGAAAAAAAGATTAATCTCTGAATTAGCTCAAAAGAAAAGAGATATATATGCAGAGTTAAAGAACCCACCCCAAATGTTCATAGGGACTATTTTTATTCATCTTGTGGCAGAGTATTCTGAACTCCTTTTGGTCTGATCAGCTCCAGCCACTGACTTAATTCTAACATAATGATGTCATTTTGGTCCTAGTTGAGAACAAAGGACGACAACCAACCAAATGTTTTCCTATCTCTTATCTATATTATCCCACCTCACCTTCCATTGACATTTCCAGTTATTACAGTTTCTCATGGGTGTTCAACAATTAAAACAAACAAACAAACAAAAAACAGAAAAATTGCCTAAGTTCACCTAAAAGTAACACTTTTTTGGAGACCGGAAAGAATAATATGGAATACATTTGCTAACAAAAAAGGAAGACTAGAACTCCCAGAAACCAGAGGCTTTAGTTAATGTGATGGGGAAGCTGGACTACTTTGCATTGCTTTGCCAGGCTACCAAACCTATTCAGAATGACGTAGCTTTAGTTTCATTCCTTCACAGATTTGTTTATGTAGTAAACATCTAAGGTCTGGCTAAGTGCAAGACATAACATTAGGCACCAAGGGAGACAGGAAATAAAGAAGGCTCTTCAAGTAGTTTATACAGATGATATCTCTTTGTCTTCTTTATTCCCTATCCAGGCCCTACAGTTTTGGGAAGCCTCAACTTTAAATTTCCTAAATGCCATCCTACTTCCCCTGAGATCTTTAGCCACCAGATGAGTTTGGTTTTGATTCAAGTAGACAATATCTTGAAGATAAGAGAAGATGGTTTTCAATGTTATCTTTTCTTTTCAGTGAAGAAGGGACAAAAAGGAGAGATTTCTAGACCTATTATTTCAACAGTACAATAACTCCTTCCTCAGATATTTCTTTCACCAGTGAAGATCATTGTTGTCTGTAGCATCCATTGCTGATGATCACAAGAAATAACAAAGCTGGTATAGGTCAGAGGCAAGAGTTAAAGCAAAAATCTGCTAACTCTAAAGCCAGATTTCTTTCCATTCTATTAATTAGATTTTCACCTCCAGTTAGCTATATGACTGCGTGTTAAGATAGCTTTTTTCTTTTTATTTATCCTGTTGCAATTGAACTTCTACAGAAGGAACAGAAGGTTTGGGAATTGTTCTTTGTCAAAAAAAAAGTTGCAAAACTTTGAACCTGTGGACAGATTGAAGGGATCAGTGAATTTAAACGACAAATAAGGACAATAATCACCCTTACATTTGTGATCCTACATTCTCTTTAATGTCCTTAAAAACTTGTTTTTGAGCAAGGATCCATAGACTTCTCCTAAATGCCAAAGGAATCCAAGTCCCAAAAAGTTAAAAAAAAAAATTAATCTCCACCCCCAATTTTTAAAGGACTTTCACTTTGCACTTGCCCTGGAATAGTGTAAGGCTTTTCTCCTTAGGTTACAATCCATAGATTTATTGAATATTAGAGCTGGAAACCCCCTCATTTTTGTAGATGAAGAAACTATGGCTCAGCAAGGTTATTGTTTGCTCAAGGTCACATGTCTTTTTCTCGGTACAACCAAAACCTGAATCCAAATCTTATGACGTCAAGTTCAGTGTATATTCTGCTAAGATTTCACATGGTCACAGATATAAAATTTGAAAGGATCTTTGGGGTCATCTTCTTCAAGCCCTTCATTTTCCAGATGAAGAAATGAGACCCAGAGAGTGTGTAACTTGTCCAAGGTCATATGTGGAAATTGGCAGACCTAGCATTTGAACCCAGATCCTCGGACTCCAAGCACTCTCTCTAGGAAACCACAATGATCCTTCCACATGGTTGTTTTATTGATAACATTGAATATTTTTTGGATCTACGCATCTTTTGAGACTCTTATAATTGGGTAATATTTACTTACACAGTAGGACTTATGTTCAGAGCACTGAACAATAAATAAGCAGAGCAAGGCAGTTATTCCAAGATGCTTACATGAAGAATCTTGCTATCTAGAAATGACAAATGGAGCTCAGCACAAATCAGCATTTGAGAGTAATGGTGAGTTTTAATGGAGTAATTCCTAAAAAGAGAGAGAGAGAGAGAGAGAGAGAGAGAGAGAGAGAGAAAGAGAGAAAGAGAGAGAAAGAGAGAAATTTTTAAGAAGCATGAGAGGATGACTCATAAAAATATACTAAAAAATGGAAGTGGGCTGAAACCCAGAAGAGAATTGCCAGAAAGAAACTTAAAACATGAGAGAAGGAAAAAAGGAAGAAATAGAGGCATCATCAATAGGAAAAGTACAGGAAATTTATCATAAAATAAGGAGGCATATTAAAAATTTGAGAAAAGGAAGGACATAACTTGGTCAAAGTGGAAATCATTTCGAGCTAACAATGAATAATCAAGATGTAGTCATTGAATTCCCAAGTTATGGTGTTCCCCACTTCCCATTCATCCCTAGTGAGAATCCCAGGGACCAGCACCTGACTCCACCTCTTAATCGGTGGATTAATGGAAAAAATAATGGACTGAGAACAGGGCTACTTCGCTTTTTGTGTGTTATGCATCCTTTTGGAAGTCTGGTAAATCTTATAGATCCCTGCTCAGAATAATGTTTTTAAATGCTTAAAACAATATACACAGGTTTTCAAACAAAACCAATTATATGGCCATTCAGTTAACATATATATGTACATATATATGTATGTGTGTATATCTGTGTGTATGTATTTATTCATATATCATAGATTAAGAACTTTTGATAGAACCAGGATGCTTGAGTTCCACTGCTGACTCTATCACTAATAACTGTGTTTTTGTCAGGAAGTTATTTAATTTCTCCGAGTCTTAATTTCATCATGATCAGTCAAGAATAATACTTCCCCCATCTACATTGTCATGTTGTTGTGAAGAAAGCCTTTGTAAATTATACCAGAATGTAAGCAGATATAATTTGCATTGACCATCTCATGCCTTCCAAGTCTCAGAGAACATTGGCTTTTGCCCTTACCCTGTAGTCAGTCTGAAAGAGATATGAGTGAGTCATTGCCTCCTACTAGAGCTTGCCATGTCATTTGCATCCTTATTAACACTTCTGGTGGAAAATTCTTCCATTATACAATTGAATCTGTTCTCTTTGATGGAACATTTAAGCCAAGTTTCTCATTCGAGAATGAATTACAAAATCTCTCCCCATCTCCCTTCTTTCTCTTTCAAATAGTAATTGGAAAGCGATGATTCTAATAAATTTTTCTGTCCAGGTTCATTCATTTATTAAACACCTATTATGGAAATAAGGAACTGTCTTTGGGGATTGGAGGGAATACAGAAGAAAAATGAAAATGCAATTAAAACAGTCTCTGCCTTCAGGATGTTTATATTCTGTTGGATGGAGAGCCAAGGAGGATGGAAGAATAGTAGCAGTCTGTGTGCAGAGTACTTGCTTAATAAAGCTTGAGGGAGGGGGAAGGTAATTCAGTATTTTGAGGGTGCTACACAATCTCATATTAAGATGAGTTAGTTTTGTAGATGTTGTATCACTGTTACTCCATTTCTGTCTATTGGTTCTCAGTCTAACAAAGAAAAATGGAAATGTCTTTTCTTCTAAGGTGAGATCTCCATTTTTAGGATGGATTAGTGAAATGGTTGACTGGTAAAAAAACAAACAAACAAACAAGCAAACAAACAAACCCAAATGAGACTTAATTACCTTTGGATAGATCTTCAAAGAATATAGAAAAGTCTCACCTGACTTAATCATACAAGCTATTGTTATGAATAATCGATTGGACCCACAACTTAATCATACCATTAGACTTAATTCATAGACTTTGCATCAACAACAAGAAAAAAAGTTATTCTAACCAAAAAGTGACCCCCATTCCTAGAAAAAGAGATAAGAATATACTGGAGTAATATGGTCTGGAGTAAGAAAGACCTGAGTTCAAATACAGTCATGGACATTTATTAGGTAGGGGCCCTGATCAAGTCACTTAATATTCTGTATGCATTTCCTTGTCTGTAAATGCTAATAATAATATTACCTAGTATATGCCTGGTACATGTCAGTATTAGCTAGATATCAGAGAGAGTCTCTGCTGTCAGAGGGATATTGCAGACAGCAAGAGGTCTAGAATGCAGGTATTCAGATGAGCTTCAGAAGGCACTTGGATTTCACAACTTTTGGCAATACCAGAAATCAAGAGTACAGTAGATAGACAAAACAAATCTTTCTACTGTTACCTCCTTAATTCAAGGTATCTTTTCCCCTTTTCTCTATCCCTTTCCCTATCCTCTGCTTGCCTTCTTCCATTCCTCTTTCCTTTCTTTTCTTTTTCTTTCTCTCATTCTCACTCTCTAACCCTAAATTCACTCCTTTCTCTCATTCTCACTCTCTGCTTCTTTCTCCATTTCTCTCCCTCTCTCCTCCCTTTTTCTCTCTATTTTTCTTATCTGCCTTTTCTCTCCTCGTCCTTCTTTCTGCATCTTTCTCTAGCCCTTCCTTAATCTTTCTCTCCTCATCTAATAAATAAACTTTATTTTATCCCTAGCTCTGAGCGTGTTTTCTCATTTGTAAAAATGGAAATAATAATACAGTACTTGCTTTATAGGGTTATGAGGAAAGCAGTTTGCAAACTAAAAATTGCTCTCTAAAATACAAGCTATTATTATGAATAATCGATTGGACCCACAACTTATCATACCATTAGATTAAGTCTGGACCTGACCACAGATTTTTTTTTTAATGAACTCCCGAGCCCACTCTCAGACTGGTCACCTCCAAATCCATCTTCATTCATCATCGATCTCTTGAATTTTTTGGCTGTTCATTTCATTACTTGATCTCATGTGGCCTTTCAAAGGAGAAGCAGCCACAGCTCACTTTAGATTTTCCATTGCTTTGGTATAGATTCCTTCAAGGTCTCTCGTGCTGCCCCAGCATCATTAATTCAGAACCCCGGGCCCCAAACCTTACTTGAAGAACTGTATGATTCTCAACTCCATAATATTTTGGAGATGCATGCTTCATTGAAGTGTCATTGATTTTCAACTAAAGTGAAATGCTTTCATTTAATGCTTTCTTAAGAAAAAATTACAGTGAAGGTTGGAAAAGGTTTGGCTTTAGAGAAATCCATTATTAATTTTACATGGAAAAATTGGGATTTATATATTGAAATTTAAATGTGGAGGTCTCTTACAGCTCCAAAATCACCATGTGGTTCTAACATTATTTGTCTAATTCTTTTTTTTTTTTCTTAATGGAAAGATTGTGTTGTCCAAGTTTTTAAGCCTCCCTGCTTGGCTCCATAAACCTTTGTGCTTCTGCAAGAAGACCACTGATTAGTCAGTCAGCAAGACTGATGGAACAGGGACAGAAGTCTGTGATGGTGGGATCACCTGCTGCCTCTTGCTCGCTAGAGGCTTACGAAGCTTAGATGAATGGTGGAAGCTGGGTCTTCCGAACATTTCTATCTCTTCCCTAATCATCAGGACAGACTTGCAGTTGATGTGGACACCAGGGCAACACTTTCATTTTATGATTGGAGGGGTCCTCCTTTGAGTCCATCATGACCTGAATACATCATGACCTTCACTATATAACAGCTAGACCACTTTGGGAGGTTTCTTGAAAAATGATTCTGAGCATCCTCAATATCCTGAAGAGGTTTCGGTCAAATGCAGTCTTTTTAAACTAAGTAATGACGAGTCTATGAAGCATCCTTAGCCCCATCATTGAAACCCTTCATAACTTCAGAAATGCTTAACCATGTGTCTTTGGACTAGCAGCTAGCCACAAGTATATACACTAAGCGATTTCTAAATAATAGAAGTTGTGGGGAGGCCAAGGGAAGAGAAACAATTTTGGGCAAAGTGATGCATTTCATCCATGTGGCCATGGCTAAACACAGCCGAAGTGATTCAATTCAGCCTACCCACCCTCACCCTTTCTCCCCATCTTAAAAAAATGTCCCTTGGGCTGAATCCAGCATAGAAAGTTTTAACCTAAAAGCATTTTTTTTCCTTAGGAAAAGTCACAATCAATTGAAAAAAGAGACTGATAATGGAAATGGGTTTTTCAAGCATAACGCTAACATTTGCTAGTATGCATGCTTTAATAAGCCTTTAGAGTCCTATAACAGAGACACAAGCATTGCTTTGCTTCTTGCAGCTGATTATAATTTTAAAGATGGCAGCTCTGGCTGTTATTGCTTCACCATGTAAAGAAAAGTAAGGTCCTATATGTTTACCTCAGCCTTACATTATCATCTCTGGATCTAAAGAAATTACATTCAGGGCAGAGAGAATCAGAACCATGAGGTCAGTCTCAAAGGGTACAATCCATTTAAGACAAAGGTTCTTAATTTGAGAATCTGTGATTTTTTTAAAATGAAAGATCTTTCAATATAATAGGCTTCTTCTGTGAGTCTATGTATTGTATTTTATGCATTTAAAACCATTATTTTGAGAATGGGGCCATAGAATTTACCAAACTACCATTGTGATTCATGACAGACTCAAAAAAAAAAATAAAATAAAAGAAGTCAAATACTTCCATGAATAATGCTCCTGATCCAGCATCTCCCAGGAAATCAAACTTCCTTCATGAAGCTTTCCTCAATTTTAATCCATATTTAGCTTTCTGAGTCATTTGTTAACTAGCCCCATTTGACATGTAATAACTAGGTAGTACCATAGTACACAGAGAACTGGGTTTGTGGTCAGGAAAATCTGAATTGAAATTTGACCTCAGATTCTTACTAGCTGTGTGGTCTTGGGCAAATCACTTTTCCTCTATTTGTCTCAATTTCCTCATCTGGAGTATGAGAATAGTAACAATAACACTTGTCTTCCAGGCTCATTTTAAATATCAAGTAAGATAACGTTTGTAAAGCACAATGTGTGGCACATAGCACTATATAGCATTGTTATTACCATTAATTGTGTTCCAGTCTATACCCATTTTCCATATAGATGCCTTATCTCTCCAACAACATTATAAGCCCTCTGAGGGCAGGATTCTGCCTTAGTTTTCCCCATGGCATATAGTATAATGCCCTTCCCAGAGCATGTGTTTAGTTCACACTTATTTAATTAATTTGCAAAGGACTTAACTGGAACAAATACAAGTTATTATTTTTTAAAACTTTTGCTAAAAGAGATGTGAAAGGACCCCGTTTCAGGGTAATGACAATGGTATTTAAACAGATTCACCAGTTTGTCCATCCAAATGAGAGTCGTCTCTCCAAGTAGTACCCACAGAAAACTACCCTTATTCCAATCATGCTGACATTTCTAGAAACACTGGTAGAATTAGCTTTTGTTTGTCAATTGCCTTCAGAATCTGGAACATTTGAAATTTCCAATTAAATTCAATAAACATTTTTTTTAAAGTTCCTAAGTATGATACCGGCTGGGGATATAAAAACCAAAAGTCCATGTCATTGTGAAATTTATGGTCTATAGGGTATTAAGATATATCTATCCAGATAAATGTTAATAATGAACAAAGAAGAGAGTGAGACAAAAGTGCTCCAGGAAAATGTGAGGAAGAAGAGAAGACAGAGAGAACAATCAAAGCAATTTTTTTTATTGTACTTATTCTCCTTCCATGTTACATGGTGTTCAGATGTAAATACTCCTCTGACAGAGTGATAACCTATTGTCCTTTGATGTTTAATGTTTTTCTTAGCATAGATACTGGAATGGTTTACCATTTCCTTCTCCAGGTCATTTTATAAATGGGGAAACTGAGGCAAGAAAGGATAATACCCAGGGTTACATGCCAATAAATGTAATTCCAGTTGAGCAAATCTCCATCTTTTGAGGTTAGGTCACATTAGTCAATGCTAGTGACTAATATCATCTTCAAGGTGATCAAAAATAAAGTGAAATGAATGCAATAAGTTGGTTTGTTTCTAAATTTTTCTCATAAAACTAATTCTCAAAGAGGAATTTCAGAATATTTTGAGTGCTTCAAACCTAGAGGCATGGGTATCGATTTTGGAGGACACCTCTCTCATTTGGATATGTAGCTTTTCCAATTTTTATTAAAAGAAATCCAGTTTGGCAGAGAGGAAGAAGAGATGGTCTCAGAGTTAGAAAGACCAGAATTTGAGTCCATCCTTTGAAACACAGGGACTGTGTGATCCGGGACCTAATCATTATTGGGTTCTAGGCAAGTCTGTAAGACTAAATTGCATACAAGATGACAACCTGCTTTGGAGGAGAGATTTCCCTTATCTGGAAGCTAAATACATCAATATTTAGGTTGTGAAATTACAGGCTTATCTCCATCCTATATTTATTGAAATAATGAAACTTATTCTATCATGGTAATAGATCACCTTATTTTCCCTTGTTGCTTAATAAATGTTTACTGACTGATTGATTATTGAAAAGTTTAAGCCTGAATGCTTGTCTGAAGCTAAGGATGGACTCCTTTAATGTGAGTTATAATATGAATATTATCGCCCTTATTTAAAGTTCAATAAGCTTTGCCTGTACCTCTAGGAAGTGGTTTATGTTATTCCTGATCATCCATTCTAGATCGACAAAATTTCTAATTCATTCACTCTTTCTTGACACTTTAAATTTGGCAGATAATTCTTAATAAGCTTTAATTTTGAAAATGAACATTTGTCATCTGGGATCATCATTTAGATACTTTAAAAACATAAAACTCACTGTGCAAACATTTGGGAAATTTGACAATATACTGCATACATTATATCAATTCAATGACATCATCAGGTTTGGAGAGGTCTGGTTGTTCCTAGAGATCATATTTAAATGAAGATTTCTTTAAGAAGGGGGATGGGACACAAGAAATTTCATCAATAAATTATTTAACATTATTGTTTCAGACTTGTTGCTAAGTTAAGTTACAAATGTGTGTTTCAGCTAGATGAAGCAGTGGAGAGAGAACTGGACTTGGAATTGAGAAGTCTTGTCTTCCTGAGTTCACATCTATCCTCATACATTTATTTGCATGTAACCCTGGGTATTATAAAAAAAAAATTAATCCTACTATCTGTGGTAGGGGCAGCAAGGTGAGAGAGGGGTATGGCTCCAGGGCTAGAGTCTGAAAGACTTCAAATTTTGTCTGAGTCACTTATTCTATTTGTCTCAGTTTACTCATCTGTAAAATGAGCCGAAGAAGGAAATGGCAAACCACTTCAGTATCTTTGTCAAGAAAACTCTAAATGGAGTCAAAGTCAAATGTGATTGAAACAACATAGCAACAATATAAAATTTACATGCATAGACACTGGAAACTCATGTCAACACTATGACAAATTGGAGAGAGGGATGGTCATCTTGGAGGGTGGCAGGGATCCAGGAAACAGAGATACCCATTTAGGGAAAGCAAATAATCTAGGAAGGTTCCCATGATACGTCCTCTCTTTGGGAGATAAAGGATCATGGCAATATGGCAGAATGATATTTCTGGAGAGCCTACCAGGAAGGTGGCCCTCTCTGTTCACCCAAATGTCACTTCCTCATCATTTCTCATCTAAATACTTCCAACTATCTCCTAAGCTGTTCTTGCTGTCTCTGCTTCCTTCTTACTTTGATCCATCCTCTACTCACTTTCAAGCCATGTAAACCCCATGCCCCTTGGTCAGTGGACTCCATTGTCTCCCTGTTATCTACAACATCATATGAAAACTTTCTTTGTCACATTTAAAAGTCTTGGTAACCCATCATCTGGGTACCTTCCCATGTTCTTCCTAATGTTCTTTTCTATTTTCTCTTTCCTTTCCTGTGTGTTACAATTCAGCTATGCTGATCTATTTACTATCCCTTGCACATGATACTCTTTGCCTTTGTTCTGACTCGGTCTCCTGCATGAATGCTCTGCTCCATCACTACCAATCACAGCTTTGTTTCTCTTCATCTTTCTAAGACTCAGTTCAAATCTTACCTTCTACAGGTCTGCCTTGAGTCAAATATAAAGGAATATAGATATCCATAATATGTAATATAGGTTTACCTACTTAATATTTAATAACCACAATACTCTACTATAATTAATTAATAGAGAACAATCTTGGAATTTTTGAGCTGGATGGAAGCTTAGAGATTACCCATTCTATTTCTTCCCTCCATATGGATTACGGGCCCCTAGAGGATGATAGAATTATTGCAACTAATTCATTTTATCAAATGAGTATAATTCAATTCAATAATTTGGCAAACATTATTGGCAAACATTGCCAGACACTGTAGTAGGTGTTGGGGCTATAAAGGCAGCATCCTCAAGGAGTTGACATTTTACTTTAATTTATTTAGTAAAATAAGTCTATATATATTCTGTAGCCTGAAAACATGTCTTCTTCACATATATATTCCTAGTTTTTAGATGCAGACACTATTATAATTCATAAAATGTGAATTTACTTGAGTGTTACTGAAGCCATAATGCTTTTTGTCATTAGATATTTTACTCAATTAGTGGATGCTAGTAAAATGTTGACCATATAGAAGTCTATGAATTTTTTTATGTCAAAAGAGATGTTCATCCATTAAAAGTTTTAGAGTCACTGATCTAATCCAATCTTCATTCTATAGATAAAGTCACAAACTCAGGAAATTTAAGAATCTAAGTAAAATCACCCAGCTATTTAGTGGCAGGAAAAGGATTACCTTTCAAGTCAGGTTTACTGTTCTTTGATGCTATCATGTAGCCTTAAGAATAAATCATAAAACCGTCAGTTTTCAATCAATAAATATAGTTATCGGCCACCCACTATGGGGTTCAACTGGAAGCAAGGGGACAGGTAACAAGGAGAAGGGAGGAAGGCAAAAGTAAAGGAGCCATCTTATGTCTTCAAGGAGCTTACAATGTGGTTGGAAGAATTAAAATATTTCATCTTTATATAGATGACAGAATGGCAATTTAGTCTTAGGTCTTGTGGGTAGGTAATGATTTCCATTTCTTCTTCTGGCTCTAGTAAGCTTTCATTGCAGTTAAATGTATATTACTAACCTGCATTCTGCCATGCTCTGGTTCTGCGATGGCCCTGTAATGACATGTTGGACAAGTGAATGGTACAGAGGATCTGCAAATGGTACATTAGAAAGGAGCAGGGCCACTTTCCATGTAAAGACAATAAATCTTAGTTGATTAATTGGCCATTTCTCCAAGGTTCAAAGGTTCCTTCTAATATGAATGCTAAAGCTAGAAGACAAGGAAGAAAATTGTTTCTCTCCCCAGAGAGTGACTTGATGCCAGAAGATGAAGTCAGCCTCCCTGATGATCTATCTATGGAAATATATTGCTGCCAATTGTTTTTCTTTTGGGTCTACATGACTCATTTCCTGGAGTGATGTCACAGGGTGTGGCCTATGGCTAGCCACCGAGAGTGAAATAGGAAGTGGGCACTTCGGATCAATGTCTCTCCTCAGCCATATTTATGATCCGATTGCTACACATTGGATGACTGCATTTCCATACAGTATCTAACACCAAAATGTCATTCGTGGGTGCTGTCAACATTCAAGAAATGTGATTAAAAAAAAAAAAAAGAAAACAATCCCTGGACTCCAAGAGGCTGAATTAAAAGCTCTAGCCTTTGTAGTTACCTCATACTATACAGAGATGATGCATAATATCAGTTATATCCATTTTTACTGAACTGAGCCTCAAGTAACTATTATGTTAAGTGCTTTCCATAAACAGTATTCATGCAAATCTATTTTTTTTTTTTTTTTTTTTTTTTTTTTTTTTGCTGTTCATTAAGGCACTTTAATACAATAGAGTAGAATTCCACCTTGCAACCACATCCTGGCCTGCTTTCTCTTCTATATGGGAAGGTTGCTTTTTACCTGAAAGCTTAACAGGATGTTTAAAGCCTTGAGAGAATGATTAAAAATACCCACGTTAGGTTTTTTTTTTCCCCCCTGGCTGCACAAACCCCATGCTTTATCTGTCATTCAACTTTTATAAATGCCAAACAAAAGGTCTCAGGCAAAGTGGAAATCTTGTCACATGGTCTCACTCTCCACCCCAACTTCCTCCCAAGTACTTAGGCCATTGTCAATGTCTTTTTCTTTCACTGGCCTGCATAGAGAGAATTGTTCTTTTATTGGAAGCTTAATTTCAGGGAGAGTGAAACTCAGATGAGCCTTCCCAAAGTCTGCTCCCTTCTGCAGTGGTTCTGTTTAAGTTCAACAGAGACAGAACAGACTGAACTCTGGGAACTGAAGCATGGTGTCTGGTGGGGCAAGAGAACCTCCGCTTTCTGCTGCTTTCTGCTCCTTTCTGCTTCTGACGATAAAGTGTAATTAATGTATATGCACTGCATGCAGAAGGGACTCTAAAACAATCTGCTTCCTCTGTGCCCCCTCCTCTCCAGCCCCAAACCAATGCCCTGAAAATTTGCTTCTCGTGGCTTTCCAACTTTTCTTGATGGTCCAGCTATTTTTAGTCACTCAGGTTCCAAGTTCCCAAGTCATTGGCTAAGTTCTTCAGATTCTTTCTCTGTAAGAGTTCTCCCTCCCCATCCTTTGTCCAGCCAACAGCCATCATCCTATTACAAATGGTCATGACTTCCAATCTATACTATTTTAATAGCCATCTAAGTGGGCTCATCTCCAGTTTCTTCTGCATCACTTCTTCATGGTAGATTACCACCAAAATAACATTCTCAATGGACAAAGCTATAGAATGAAATCTCAGTTCCTTCACACTCTTTCTTTAACTTACCCTTCAGACATGTAATATGCTTGTGCTCGTCATGGGTCCTATTGGACTCTTCACCAATCCCAGAACATATTTCCTTCTATGCCCCTTCCATGTCTTTGTTTATAACATTCTCTATGCCAAGAATGATCTCCCCTTATTTTTGCCAGTTGATATGATACCACTCATCCTTCCAAGCACACTTTGTATGCTTTCTTCTCCATTCAGAGTAGGCTGATACCCTCCTCCTCCATAAGTCTTCCTTCCTTACTCTGAAATATTATACATGTTTGTTTTTTCTTATTTTTTTTAATACACATTATTTTATGAATCATGTTGGGAGAGAAAAATCTGAGAAAAAGGAAAAAAAAAAACATGGGAAAGAAAAAAACACAGAAAAAAAAAAGTGAACATTAGCTTGTGTTGATTTACATTCAGTATCCATAGTTCTTTTTCTGGATGAAGATGGCATTTTCTATCTAAAGTCTACCAGGATTGCTTTGGATCACTGAAGCACTGAGGGATCCAAGCCTTTCATATTTGTTCATCGCATATTTTTGCTATTATTTTGTACAATGCATTCCTGGTTCTGCTTGTTTTGTTCAGTTCATGTAAATCTTCCCAGGCCTTTCTAGAATCAACATGTTTATCATTTGGTTTTTTTGGGGTTTTTTTTTATAGAACAATAATACACCATCACCGTCATTTACTACAACTTGTTCAGCCATTCCCTAACTGATGGGAATCAACTCATTTTCCAATTCTTTGCTACCATAAAGAGTTGCTACAAATATTTTTGCACATGTGGGTCATTTTCCCTCCTTTACAATTGACTTGGGATACAGACCCAATAGTGGCATGATTTTATATATAGTTTTATACCTATTTGGGTGTAGTTCCAAATTACTCTCCAGAATTGTTGGATCATTTCACAACTCCACCAACAAGGCATTGGTTTTCCCATGACTCCTCCAACATTTCTCATTATATTTTCCTGTCACCTTATCCAAGCTGAGAGATATGAGATGGTACCTCAGAGTGGTTTTAATTTGTGTTTCTCTAATCAATAGTGATTCCAAGCATTTTTTTCATATGACTACAGATGGCTTTAATTTTCATCTAAAAATTGCTGTTCAAATCATTTGACTATTTATCAATTGGGGAATGACTTGTACACGGCAACAACAAGATTATAAGAGGATCAATTCTGGTGGATGTGGCTCCTTTCATCAGTGAGGTGATTCAGCTCAGTTCTAATGGTCTTGTGATGGAGAGAGCTATCTGCACCCAGAGAGAGAACTATGGGAACTAAGTGTGGATCACAATATAGCATTTTCACTTTTTTGTTATTGCTATTTGCTTACATTTTGTTTCTGTTCTCATTTTTTTTTTTCCTTTTTGATCTTATTTTTCTTGGGTAGCATGATAATTGTGGAAATATGTGTAGAAGAACTGCACATGTTTAATATATATTTGCCATCTAGGGGAGCTGGTAGGGGGAAGAAAGGGAGAAAAAAAATAGGAACAAAAGATTTTGCAAGGATGAATGTTGAAAATTATTTATGCATGTGTTTTAAAAATGAAAAGCTTTAAAAGATAAAGGAAAAAGAGAAAGTTGTCTATTTTGTTTTTCATATTGTTTTCGTTGGTCATAAATTCCTTTTTTCTTCAAAGATCTGATAGGTAAATTATCCCTTGTTTTCCTAATTTGTTTATGCCCAAATCATATACCTATTTTGACCTTATTTTAATATGGGCTGTGAGATGGAGGTTTGTGACAAGTTTCTGAAATATTATTTTCCAGTTTTCCCAGCAATTTTTGTCAAATAGTGAATTCTTATCCCAGAAGCTGGAGTTTGGGGTTTTAATCAATTACTACATTATTACTCATTGATTATCATGATATATATATATATATATATATATAAAATCTATTGCACTGATCCACCACTCTATTTCTTAGCCAGTACCAAATGGTTTTGATGGCTACTGTTTTATAATATAATTTTAGGTCTGGTAATGATACCCTTTGTATTTCTTTTCATTAATTCCCATAATATCCTTGATTTTTTTGTTCTTCCAGATGAATTTTGTTATTATGTTTTTCTAGTTCTATAAAATAAATTTTTGGCAGTTTGGTATGACTCTGAATATGTAGACTCATTAGGCAGAATTGTCATTTATATTATATTAGTTCAGCCGACCCTTGAGCAATTTTCCAGTTTCTTAGATCTGACTTTATTTGTGTGAGAAGTGTTTTGTAATTGTGTTCATGTAGTTCCTGGGTTTGTCTTGGTAGCTAGACACCCAAATATTTTGTCCCCAGTTATTTTAAATATAATTTCTCTTTCTATCTCTTGCTGCTGTACTTTGTCAGTTATACATAGAAATCTTGATGATTTGTGTGGGTGTATGTTATATTCTGCAACTTTGCTAAAACTGTTCATTGTCTTCAGTAGGTTTTTGGATGATTTTCTAGGATCTCCCATAATGTCATCTGCAAAGAGTGAAAGTTTTATTTCCTCATTGCCTATTCTAATTCTTTTAATTTCTTTTTCTTTTCTTATTGTTAAAGCCAACATTTCTAGTACAATGTTAAATATTAGTGGTAATAATGGGCATCCTTGTTTCAGCCCTGATCTTTTAGGAAATGCATCTAGCTTCTCTCCATTACAAATAATGCTTGCTGGTGGTTTTAGCTAAATATATTGATTAGTTTTAGGAAAGCTCCCTTTATCTATATGCTCTGTAGTGTTTTCAATAGGAATGGGTGTATATTTTGTCAAAACCCTTTTCTGTACCTTTTGAGATTATCATATGATTTCTGTTGGTTTTATTATTGCTATGGTCAATTATGGTAATGGTTTTCCTGGTATTGAAATAGCCCTGCTTTCCTGGTATAAATCCTACTTGATCATAGTATATTATTCTGCTGATAAATTGCTATAATATCTTTGCTAATATTTTATTTAAAATTATTGCATCAATATTCATTCGGGAGATTGGCCTGTAATTTTCTTTCTCTGTTTTGTTTCTTCCTGGTTTAGATATCAGTACCATATTTGTGTCATCAAAGGAATTTGGCAGTACTCCTTCTTTACTTATTTTTTTTCCAAATAATTTATATCGTATTGGAATTAATTCTTCTACACATGTTTGGTAGAAATCACTTGTAAATCCATCTGTCCCTGGAAATGTTTTCCTATGAGTTCATTAATGCCTTGTTAAACTTCTTTCCTAAAATGTTTCTAAAAAAAATAAGTAATTTATTTTCTCTTCTGTTAATCTGGGCAATTTATATTTTTTGTAAATATTCATCTATTTCAGTTGGATTGTGAGATTTGCTGCCATACAGTTGGGCAGAATAGCTCCTAATTAATGCTTTAATTTCTTTGTCATTGGTGATAAGTTCACCCTTATCATTTTTGATGCTGGTGATGTGGTTTTTTTCTTCATTTTTCTAATCAAATTAACCAAAGGTTTTTCTATTTTGTCATTTTATTCACAAAACCAATTTTAAGTTTTATTAATTTGTCAGATAATTCTCTTAGTTTCAATTTTATTAGTCTCTCCTGTGAATTTCAGAATTTCTCATTTGATATTCAATTAAGGGTTTTTAATTTGTCCGTTTTCTAGATTTTTTAGTTGCATACCCAAGTCATTGGTCTATTTTATCAATGTAGCTCTTTAGAGATATAAAATTTCCCTTAAGGACTGCTTTCACTACATCCCATAGGTTTTGATATGCATCTAATCATTGTCATTCTCTTTGATGAAATTATGGATAGTTTCTGTGGTTTGTTGTTTGATCCACTCATTCTTTATAATTAGATTATTTAATTTCCAATTGGTTTTTTTAGCTTATTTTTCCTTGGCCCTTTTATTGAATATAATTTTAATTGCATTGTGGTCTAAAAAGGAAGCATTTACTATTTCTGCCTTTCTTCATTTGATTGTGAGGTTTCTATTCCCTAATACATGGTCAGTTTTTGTACAGGTGCCATGAATTACTGAGAAAAGGGTGAATTACTTTCTGTCTCTATTCAATTTTCTCTAGATGTCGATCATATTTGAGTTTTCTAGGATCCTATTAATTTCCCTGCTTATTTTCTTATTTATTTTGTGGTTACTTTTATCTCATTCTGAGAGGAAAATGTTGAGGGCCCCCATCTAATATACTTTTGTAGTCTGTTTTCTCCTGTAACTATCTTAAAATCTTCACCAGGAATTTGTATGCTCTTATCTCTTGGTGCATATACATGTAATATCATTACTGCTTCTTTTTTAAGGTACTTTTTAACAAAATGTTTTTTTTTTTCCTTCCTTATCTCTTTTAATTAAATCTATTTTTACTTTTGCTTTATCTGAGATCAGAATTGCTACTCTTGTTTCTGGGTTTTTTGGGGGGTTTTTTGTTTTGTTTTTTGGGGGGTTTTGGTTTCTTTGTTTTTTACTTCAACTGAAGCATAATAAATTCTGTTCTAGGCTTTTACCTTTATTCTGGGTCAAATGTGTTTCTTGTGAATGACATATTGTGGGATTCTGTTTCTTAATCCATTCTGATATTCACTTCTGTTTTTTAGGAGTGTTCATCTAATTCACATTCATAGTTAATATTACCAGCTCTGTATTTCCCTCTATCTGTATTTTCTCCCCTGTATATATGTTTTTCTCTCTTTCCAGCTTGTCCCTCTTTAGCAGTGTTTCATTTTTTAACCTATCCCACCCATTATCTTATCTTTTATCACCCCCTTATTTTTACCATTTTTCCTAGTATTTCTACCCTCCCTTTTATCCGGTCCCTCCCTTTTCTTACCTTTATCTTCCTATTTCTTTATAGGATTAGATAAATTTCTACTAGCAACTGAATCATTGTCTATTTGAATCATTCTCTCTTTGAGCCAAAATTGATGAGATTTATGCTCACCCCCCTTCTTTTGTAATAGATCTTTTGTGCCAATTCATGTGATCTAATTTTTCTCATTATACCTCCCCTTTTCTCTTCTCCCAATACAGTTTTTTTTCCCACTCCTTAATGTCTTTTGCTTTGCTTTCATCACATCAAAGTCCATTCTAAACCATACCATCCATCTATGTGATGCCCCCCTCTACCCACCCCAATAACAGATACAGTTCTCCAGAATTACAGCTGTCATTTTCACATCTAAGGAGGTAAATAGTTTAACCTTTAAATTATAATTTAAAGGTTAAACTATTTACCTCCTTTATATATATATATATAATTTCCCTCTGTTTACCTTTCTCTGATTTTATTTATTGCTTCTCTTGAGTCCTAATTTTCTGTTAAGTTTTTTTTTTTTAGAAATTATTGAAGTTCCATCACCTCCCCTGAAAGATGATGCTGAGTCTCACTGGGTAGTTAATACTTGATTGTAACCTCAGGCTCTTTGCCTTTTGTCCTTCTATCCTTTGTTGTAGAAGCTGCCAGATTTTGGGTAATCCTGAATGCTGTTCCTCCATAATTGAATTGTTTTTGCAGCATTTTTTCCTTGAGATTGTAGTTCTAGAGATTTACAACAATGTTCCTTGAGATTGTCCTCATGGAATTTCTTTCTGAAGGTGATTCATGGATTCTTTTAATGACTCTGTTTGTAGAATATCAGGGCAGTTTTCCTTGAAAATCTGTCAAAGAATCCTATCCAGATTCTTTTTTTGGTCATGTACTTCAGGTAGACTAATAATTTTTAAATTGTCTCTTCTGATTTATTTTTCAAGTTGGCTATTTTTCCAATGAAGTAGTTTGCATTTTCTTCCATTTTTCATTCTTTTTAGTTCATTTAATTGATCTTGATGTCTCATAGAGTCATTAGCTTCTATTTGCCCTGCTCTGATTTTTAATGTATGATTTTCTTCAGTTAGCTTTTTTAATCTCTCTTTTTTTAAATTTGGTTAATTCTATTTTTGAAGGTACTGTTTTCTTCAGTGGATTTTTTTTTTTTTTTTTTTGCATTTGGCCAATTGTATTTTTTTTAAGGGATTGCCTTCCTTTTCCAAGCTATTGACTCTTTTTTTGTGTACTCATTTCTTTTCTCATTTTTTTTTTTCTTCTACCTCTCATATTTGCCTTTTAAAGTCTTTTATGAGCATGTCCAAGAAGCCTCTTTGGGCTTGAGATCAATTCATATTATTCTTTGAGATTTCCTCCGAGGATATTTTGTTCTCATCTGAGTTGGTGTTTTGGTCTTCCCTATTACTGTAGTAGCTTTCTATGGACAAGGTTGTTCCTGTTTCTTGCTCATTTTATTTCCTTTGATATTTCTTCTCCTCCTCCTCCTCCTCCTCCTCCTCCTCCTCCTCCTCCTCTTCCTCCTTCTCTTCCTCCTCCTCCTCCTCCTTTTTCTTCTTCTTTTACTTTGATAGTTGAACTCTGTTTCTGGGGCAAAGAGGGGGCTTTCCCAATCTTTTTTTTTTTTTGATTAAGAAAAATAAAAAATTTAAAGTATGCTTTCAATATGCATTCAGAGTCTATCAGTTCTTTCTCTGAAGGTAGATAGCATTTTTCATCATGTTTTCCTAAAAATTCCTTTTTTTTTTTAGTTTATTTTTGATACACATTGTTTTATGAATTATAAATTATTTTGGGAGACAAAAATCAAATCAAAAGAAAAAAAATCATGGGAGAGATAAAAAGTACAGAGAAAAGAAGTGAACATAGTCTTTGTTGATTTACATTCAAGGTCCTTAGTTCTTTTTCTGGTTACAGATGACATTTTCTGTCCAAAGTCTATTGGGATTGCTTTAGATCACTCAGCTACTGAGAAGAAGCTAACCTTTCATAATTGATCATTGCACAGTCTTGTACAATGTATTACTGGTTCTGCTTGTTTTGCTCAGCATCAGTTTATGTAAATCTTTCCAGGCCTTCCTATAATCTGCTTGTTCATATTTTTTTTTATAGCACAATCATATACTATTAACATTATATATTTGTTCAGTCATTCCCCAATTGATGGACATGTACTTATTTTTCAATTCTTTTCTACCAAAAAAAGAGCTGCTACCAACATTGTATATAACAAATACAGCCTTTGTAACAAATAAGCATAGCCAAGTAAAACAAATATTTACATCAACCATATCTAAAAATATATGTCTCATTCTATATCTTTAGTCCATCTGGTCTCTCATAGATGAATAGCATCTTTCATCTTCAATCCTCTGGAATCATACTTGGTCATTTCATTGATTTTTAAGTCTTTGAAATTTCTTTGCCTTTATAATGCTATTTTGATTATTTAAATTGTCTTCCTGGCTCTGTTCACTTCACTCAGTATCATTTTATACACATTTTTCCAGGCTTGTATGAAACCCTGTTTTCCATCATGCTATTACATTCATATACCATAATGTGTTCAGCAATTCTTCAATCAAAAGGCAAGCCCCAATTCTTTGTCATTACAAAAAAAAAAAAAAAAAAAAAAAAAAAAAAGATTGTTGTAGTTCAAGAACAGCTAATTGGTCCAGTGGAGAGAAGATCAAGCCTGAGGATTCATCTCCCTGAGTTCAAATCTGGTCTCAGACACTTCCTAGTTGTATAACCCTGGACAAGTCACTTAACACTGTTTACCTCAGTTGCCTCTCTAAAATTAGCTGGAGAAGGAAATGGCAAACAATAGCTTTGTCCAGAAAAACCCAAATGGGGTCAAAAAGAGTCATAAAAGACTAAAATTCAATATATTTTTTTTTTACATATGACTTCTTATTGCTCTTGTTGTAACTCAGTCCTAAATGAAAGACCAACTCTTGGTCTCATTATTGTCCATTAACAACGTTGCATTCTTCAAGATCAATGTCATTGTAGAATATGGACTAGCAGGTTCTTCTTAATGAAAACCCTTCAGTTGTGATCTAAGCAATGGATTTTATTCTCTGAGGATATACTTAGCTGAGAATTAAAACAAACAAACAAACAAACAAAAATTCTTTTGTAACAAACTAGCCACTAATTGTTGAAGTTTTGGTTATGGTAATAAAATAAGAAATACAAAATGACCCATAATCCTGTGCAGCTGCCTCTGACTTCTATAGTGACAATGGCACTGTAACAGGAAGAAAGGGAAGAAGAAGCTTCCAAGGATCACGGTTTTTACACAGATTAAAAATGTTAACTCAATTGTTGGCAACTCTCAATGTGAGAACCTTCTCTAATGATCAAGTCAATAGATTACTAGAGTTATGAAATCATATCAATATAGATCTTTTCAAGAAACTGAAACCAAGCATATTAGTAAGTTGCAGCTAGATGGAAGTACAATGCCCAGGTTCTAAAAAAGGCCAAAACAAGGAGTCAATAAATTTGGTGTCATCACACCTCGAAAGCAAGTCAGCAATGTAATGTCTCCTGCCAGTTGGCAGTCTTTCCTCATACTAAGCAGAAAAAAAAAAAAAGAAAAAAAAAACACCCCAAAAATAATCTATGGTCTTATTACCTAATCACCTGACCAAAAGGCTTACTTTCCAGCTCTGTGAAATCTTTATGAGATTTATTCTTGTATCAAGGGTATGAAGATATAAGAAAGACACAAGCAGGCTTTTGCAAATGATATTCTATAGCAGATCACATTTTTATAGCTACATAATTGACTGAAGGGTACAGAGAATACAAAATCTTCCCATGAACATTTGTTGATTATAAAACAGCACTTGATTCAGGAGAAGAAAATGTTAGCTTAAAGTCCCCAACAAGTTATTTCCCATATATATATGGTCCCATATAAGATCGTGAAAAATTACTTTATAGACAATGAAAGTGATAATTTGGTTACTGATTATCATCACCTAATTATCCAAAGATAATTAGGGACATTTTCCCACTGTCATGAGGGACATCCCACATTGAGTTAAAGTGGTATAGGAATACCTTAGAGATGGCAAAGTTTTAACACTGATATTCCTGATTACAGATGGCATTATGCCGATTACCTCAATGTCTAGAACATTGCAGAGTTCCTAAATAATAACTCGATAGCGTTTAAATGAACTGTTTACGGAGGGAAAGAAAAAAAAAGTAGAGAAAGACTGCATAATGTCCAGTGTATGATATGCAGCCGGATGGACAGTTTGGAGAACTAGCCCATCATTGTATATAACTTGTGTAGGCACTTCGGGTGGACATGTAATTGGCTACAGAATTGAAAAAGGAGAGGAGAGTAGGTTGGGTTGTCTCAGAAAAATTGCATGGCATTTTTAATTCCCCCAAAATTCTTACTGACTGGAGCAAAATCCCATCTTTTTAAAACCAATATTCTCTTAGTAATGCTTTATGTCTGCAAATCATAGGATACCATATATTCTAAGGAATTAAAATGGTGAGTCATCCCAAGGGCAACGGAGAGAAACATGGTGGAGTTAAATAGGCTGCAGCTCGCTACAAAAGGCAAATTGCATGCCAAAAGTGTTGTAAAAGATTGCTTTGTAGAGACATGGCAAGGTTTGTCTCTGGCCAAAATACAGTACCTTAGCTATAGAAGGCTGACAGGCATTCAGTGACAAGTATTCAGAATAAAGACCAGACTGTTGAGTAATTGAGTAGGGAATAATTATCTTGCCTTTTTAGCATATCTTTTATTCTAGATCAGATTCCTTTGGCTGCTAAACTGGAAAAGATCGAGGGACTTTCTATTCAGAAGTTAGATTGCTATCTGTAGCAGAGAGCTTTGATCTCTAAACAAAAAGAAAACACTTGATCTTAATTTGGAGGCTTTTTGTTAGATGGACATATCAATTTTTTGGCAAAAGACTAGTTGAAGGCCCTGATCTGAGATTTAAACCTTTATACTCTAAGAGACTAAACTGATGGATGATCTTGAGGAGGTGAGCTCAAAAGAGCATCATCTCCTGCACAGACTACTTACCAGTACTGAGAATTTTGGAGACTTGGGAAGCCTCCCAGTGAACCATCAGCCTCAATGTGCCCAATACAAATGCAACCTCTTCCAGAAAGCATTCCCTGATTCCCATATCAGTAGTTTTTTGTGAACTATTTACAGCGTATTTTCTTTTTTAATTTTCTAATGACTTATCATATACTGATGTACATTCTTTGCATTATCCCTATTCTAGATTGAAGACATCACAAGGGCAGGAAACTGATATTATGTAAACTCTGAAGCTCCCTCCTTGACCAATATAATGCTTTACACAGAGTAGACATTTAATAAATCCTACATGAGTAAATACATGAATGAATGATGTCCAGAAAAATTAAGAGAGTGTTTCAAGGTCACATAATTAGTGCATTGTGGACCCAGGGCTCCAACTCATCTATGACTCTGCCCTTTCAGAATGATTAAGAACCTCTGAAAGAGGAGGTCTTGGAAAGCCAGTGTCCCAGAGAGCAACATATCAAATGAGATGCTAAAGCCCAGCATTGATCACGCTCAGGAAGCCTGACTGAAGATGTTTATCCTAATCCTCCAATCCAGACACTTCCTGAGATATGGTCAGGAGGACTAATTACTCCAATACATAAAAACTGAAATGCTCTCAACCCAAACAGCTCCAGATATCTGCATTAGCAGCAGCAGCAGTAAACTATGAGGCTGCATCCTTGGTGAAAGACTAAAGCAATATCTGACCAATGACAGCGACATCCATAAAAGCCAAATTGGATTCCTCCCTTGAAAATGAACTACAGACTTCATCTGTCCCCGCTTGCTGCATATTAACAAACATGTACAAAGAAATCCAAGTGAGGAAAGCACATGCCTTGTTTTATTACACTTGGAAATCGCCTAGAACTCCATCTGGCACCAGGAATGAATCTAGCCCTGCTACAATAGGGAATGAACCTGGAGGAGAACGGATGACGTAATTACATTTCTGGACCAATCCATCAACTGAAGGATGGAAATAAGTAACACTCAAACGGATGCCTTCAAGCGGGAAAGGGAGTGAGACAAGGATGCAAATCTCCAGAGTTTAATAGATACCTTGATGGGTTACTTACTCTGTTGGAGCAGTGCCCAAGCCCAGGGCTCCCATTAAACCACTCCAAAAGAAAATGCCTAATACATAACCTGCTTCATAGAGCTGATCCAAAGACCAAGTGCTCTTCTCTCCCTTTCTTTTTTATGGTTCTTAGATCATTCTGGCAGGGTTTGCAAGGTAGGTGTGAGGGGCAGATGAAGGTGTATGTCAGCAGTGTGCCCCAATAACTAAACAATATGAAAGCACTGACCATTGGGCTACATAAACTCAATGCGTTTGGAGCAGCTAATAGATAGGAGCCCTGGAAGTTAATCCCGAATCTGTCAGTTGTTAGCTGGTGTACTTTGAACAATTCTTTACCTCTCTGGACTAACCGCAGTTTCCTACTTTTTAATGTGAAGAATTTCAGCTAAGTTACCTTCTTCTTCTTTCTTTTTCTTCTTCTTCTTTTTCTTCTTCTTCTTCATTTTCTTCTTCTTTTTCTTTTTCTTCTTTTTCTTCTTCTTCTTTTTTTCTTCTTCCTCATCTCTTGAGAATTTTTAATGCTGGAATCATTCTCTAATAACTGAGCAGACAGGAAATAACAAATTGATTAATGTGATTCAGCTAATAATTTAATTAATTAAATAAATGATTATTAATTAATAATAAATAATTCAGTTAATAACTAGCCACTGGGCTAGGCAATTGTAAGAAACAAGGAAGTATGAATCATGGTCCCTTCCCTCCTTGAGAATATATTCTTCTTAGAGAAAAAAAAATTACATTAAAATAAAAATGAGGGGCCGCTAGGTGGTGCAGTGGATAGAGCACCAGCCCTGAAGTCATGAGCACCTGAGTTCAAATGTGACCTCACTTAACCCTTCCTAGCTGTGTGACCCTAGGGAAGTCACTTAACCCCAATTGCCCCATCAAAATAAATAAACAAACAAACAAATAAATAAAAAAAGAAAAATACAAAAAAATTTACCAAATGATATATATGTCATGCTCTATAATTTTATCTATGTGACAATTTTTTCCACCTGTACAGCTCTTGAATATAGTGGAGAAAATAATAACCAACATTATGTGCTTTAAGGTACAGGAAGCCTTTTGTATATATTAGCTCCTTTGAGCTTTAGGAGGCTTGTGAGTTAGAACTAAGGGATCTATCAAGCCCATGTTGCAGTTGAGGAAATAGAAGTTTAAGCAAGTTGAATCAGAGGGACTACCTGAGGCAAAATTTGAACCCAGCTCTTCTTTCTGATATCTGATCTTGCACTCTAACCTCATTGAAGTAGGGCCTTTCTGAATGATAAATGGGAACACATGATTTCATAGGTTAGGGGAAATATTCAAGTAAGGAAGTACCTATTCTACAATTTACAATCTTTAAAAATTGTTTAGAGCATTGAAGGTTAAATGATTTGGCCCCATAGCAATATTTATCAAAGGTGTGACTAGGTCTTCTTGTTTCACTTTGTGATAGATAAAAGCAATTACTTCAAAAAGGAAAGATTTAAACATGGAAAAGCAGAGTCCAGGAGCTTTAAGAAAGAGGTGAAACTTGAAAGTGAACCCAGAAGGCTGAATAGAAGAGTGATCAAGATCTTTTAGATGAAGGAACATTGTAAAGAACGAATGACTTAAAATGACAATATTTCATAGAGCAAATTATGTGGGTTTTCTTGCTTCTTACAATAGCCGTACCCCTAAAACATTGTCCAGTACATTTAGTGTTTATATAATGAGTCACATTTGATCATTGACATCATAGGTAGAATTTTTTTTTTAAGTCCATTTTCATCTCCGATCAATCTCCATTTGACTGTCTCCTCCCTTTTAGATTTTTGCTTTGCTACGATCCAGACTCTGTTAAGTATTAAGCTAATGCAAATCCTAGAACAACTCCACATTTCAAGGAAATTATTATTTGAACTCACTACCCATTATATTTCTTATATTCTACATTTAGATTTTCAGATTTTGAAGCAAATTTTTACTATAGAAAGACATCCATAATTGTTAACTAGCAGATTTTTTTGATGACTTCCAGAAAACTCTCACATACTCAATAACCTTCTATCTGAGCCATCACTAAGGCCAGGTGACCACAGTTTTGTCTCAGGATGTCAGAATTTAGAGGATGTTAATACCATTTATATTCCTTCTGCACATAGGAGTAACAGAGATTAGCACCCAGTTCGCAAGAGCAATTAGTTTAAATAGAAAACTCTGCCATGTGTTAGAAGTAGCACAAAAATTAATTTTTTTAGAATTGATGGAATTTTCTTTTTGTGAACAGAATATTTATCGAGCTAAACACTTCCTCCCCTGACCTTGCTGGACAACAGACCATCTACCATAATTATAACACTTATATAATGTCACAATTAAAGAATTCTGCTCTTGTCGCTCCTCTGCTAAATCCAGATTTTCATTGCTGCCCTTTGGTTGTAAGTATCTATTGTAAGTAAGTAAGTTTTAAGTAAGCTCTTTCTAAAAACCCAAGGAAGTATATTTTTCACATTTCTTTTTATTTGGTGTGGTAAAAAAAGAAAGCTCTGTCTCAGTCCCAGTGATTATTAAGTCATTTCTCCCCAGGTTTCCAGGGACCCTCTGCTAACTAATTTCCATTTTCAGTCTGGTGATGACTATGTTCATTCAACTAGAGTGATGGAGTTTCTTTTCATTGGGTTTTAAATAGGATATTTGATACAAGGTTGTTGGGTATCACCGTTGAGTTTTGAGTACACCATTTGTGTTTTTTAAAAGTTTTAGCTGGCGTATTCATGACTGACTACTTTTGGATGGTGAGTTCTATCTTCGAACTGTTGGAAGATAGAGATATTTTCCAAGCATCTTGTGGAAAATTTTTTTCTGTTGTTGGTTCATTCTTTAGCTGCCTCTACTCAGAATCATTCAAGTAAATATTTGAGTGAACAAAATGTTTTCTGATCTCCAAATGAGACAGAACTGAGAGCTAGGAAGCATGAAACAGATATAGCACTGGACATGGAGTCAGCAAAACGTAGATTGACTTTTACTCATCAAATAATTGTGGGAGGTGAGTTCTTAGATCCCTAAGCCTTAGAGCCTTAGAGCCCTTTTTATACCAGAATCATGCTCTTATAAGGTTGAGATGAGTCCTGTCTTTACTTCTCACTCACCACTTTGACCATAGCAAGATACTTGTTCTCAGTTAATGTTTTTAAGCCTCAGTTCCTTCCTCTTTAAAATGGAAATGACATAAGCAATTCTGTTTCCAATGAGGTTATAATGAATGTCACCGAAGATGACACTCATATCAATATCTTACATCAAATATCTTACAAACTATAAAGTCTTATACCAATGCCAAATGTTATTGGGTTTTTTGTGGGGGTCAAAAGCAATTATATATATTATACAAATTTTATAATATATAATTTATACATCTATACATATGTATATGTTATATATGCACACAGATAACATATGTGAATATAGATGTGTGTATATGTATATGAATATAGTATGTACATGTACATGTATGTACATGTGAGTGTGTATGTGTATGTGTGTGTAAATATATATGTATATTTGTGTATTTCCACAGGAGCATCACTACCCAACCATAAATGTTCATTGGGTATTTACTGTGTGCAAGAGGCAGTATGGCAAAGTGGATAGAGAATTACTCTCAAAGTTAGGAAGACCTGACCCTCTTTCCTACTTTTGACAGATACTGGCTGTATGACCTAGTCACTTAAAGGTTCTATTCTCCAGGAAATTCTCAGAAACTATTAAGTTGTTGACCTTCACTGTTAGAAGGAAATTCTTCATTCAGGAGTTCCCTATGCCAATGAAATCACAGGTTTATTCCCTATCCTACGGCGAGAAGCACTGAGGGCACTTGTTGGCTGCCTACCCAAGTGATTTTTAAGAATTGAACCTCATTTCATTTTTAGTACCAGTTTGCAGAGCCATTCCTTTTATCCCCTACCTTATTCTTTCTTGGCTCACTCCCAAATAGCACCAATAAAGGGGGAAAAAAGTACATGGCCTGGGATGATACTCCTAGAGTTGACTTTGGTTATGGACATGGTTAAGCTTGACTCTGGTAAAACTTAAAATCCCATGTGGAGAGGTTCCCTTTGAAAGTTAATTAAAAAAATTAAGGACAAACACAATTAAGTAAGAGACACAATAGTGTATCTCTAGAACTTATTTCTTCAAGATCCACATTTCCAAAAGGGATTGGACAAATTTATGAATGGCATAGCCAAAAATGGCTCCCAAGAAGAGATCTAGATCTAAAAAGAATTAGGATAGCTATACTTTCTCAGGCCCCTGGGAAAGAAGGAAGGGGAAAAAAAAAGGAAGGCAGGAAGCATTTATTAACCACTTACTATGTATTAGGCTCTGTGTCAAGCACTTGGTAAATTTTATTACATTTGTTCCTCAAAACAATCCTAGGAGGTAAGGGTTATTATTCTCCTCATTTTTCAGTTGAGAGAAAATTGAAGCAGAAAGAGGATCAAGTGACTTGCCCAGCATTCCAGTTAAGGCACTGTTTGAGACTGAATGTGACTTCAGGTCCAGTACTCTATCCATTGAACCACCTACCTGCCTCCTGATATAGAGCAGCTGGTCAGCTAATACACATTTATTAATGACCATCTGTGAGCCAAGCACCATGATAAGCACTGGGGATACAGAAGGCAAAAACCAATACCTTACCTCCCTGATATAAAAACAATCAGGTATAAACAAAGTCGATACAGGATAGATACATTGAGGTTAATCAATAGAATGAAGTCTATAGCATTAGGGGAGGGGGGGAATGAGGAAAGGTTTCTTATGGAAGATTGAAGAGGAGACTCAATCTTCCTGTATTATTTTTATCAGAGGCCAAAACAGAGGCAGTATCAGAACTGTGCTTCATGTATAATAATCAATCAATCAATAAACATTTATTAACCATTATGCTAAGATCTTAATATTGGTTTGTTAATTTACTTGTTAAATTCCGAACAGATGAACATCCATGAAAGTTATCACTGAATCATACATGAACAGCAAGAGCAAAGATGAAACCAGCTATAAAAACTCGCCCCCCGAATAGGAAGTATTGATGGATTGACTTTGGCAACTTAGATCTACCTTGTCATGCCAATGTCATTATTGAAAATGAAGGTGAATTGAATTGACAGACCCTGAGCACTATAGCACAACTGGCAGAAGTGAATTTCTTGCCCTATGGAAAATAATATGATGAATACTGTTGGGACTTTAATTCATACAATTTTTTTTAAAGGCTAAGAAATCAATAAAAAGGCTAAAGAACAAGCATTCCAGAAATTGTCTGATATTATTGGGAAAAGAACAATCCTAACCCAAAATGAGAGCACTCGGAGGAGGTTGTTCCAAAATACAGTCATTTTCAATAACATTTCAGTGATGATATCTCTGCAACATACTTTTCATATCCAAAAAACAAAAAAAAAACTGCTCATCTTTATCTTCTAACAATTTCATCTTTGGTATTTAGCATCTAGACTCAAAAAGGCCTTGAATTATTTCATCTTATTTCAATCAGTCAACAATATTTACTGAGCACTCACTTTGCTTATGGGATTGTCCTATTTTTCTATAGGAGGTAAGTATAGTCATATGAAACCATCTTGAATTTTGAGTCAGGGAACAAAGGATGGAGCATAACTTCTGTTTGCTACCCAGGTGACTCTGGGTAAGTCAACTGAAGTTATTGTCCTTTGTAACCAAAGGACTGTGGGACTTGTTTTTTACCTGAAACCTTCCATATATTTTGTCTTCTCCCTTAATAATCCATTTTTCCTTGAAAGTAGAGACTGCCTTGCTCTTCTACTTGCATCTCCACTGCTTAGCATAGTGTTATGTATATAGTAAGTTCTTAATAAATGCTTCACTCAGCATGCATTCATTCATTTATGCATTCATGCTCTAGTCGATAAAGTGAGAAATTAGATCTTTCCAATGCTAAAGCTGTGATCTTTTTATTGCATGATATGAACTTTGTCTTTAAGTAACTTATGATCTAACAGTTAAAACATAATAAATGATACCTTAAAAACTAGGATCCCAAGTAATTAAAACATTTAAAAATTATATTGCAACAAAGTATACATATAAGCTATATGGGCTTCTAAAATATGGTATTATTCAGGACTGACAGGGAATTATTAGTTTCCCCTCCCCAAGCTTTGGCATAGATAGCCTCATTCACAGACCCCATGAAATATTGAAACGATTCAATGAAACAGTTCAATAAACCTTTTGACAACTTAATTGAATTCTTTGGTGATTGTATATATTTTGTTTTATGTATTTAAAAGACATAATTCTGAAAAGGGGTCTTAAGATTTTTACCAGACTGCCAAATAAGTATGACAAAAATAGTTTAAGAACTATTGACCTAATTAATAATGGCCTTTCTCTTCATAAATTACTTTATATTTTACTGATATCTGAATCTATGTGCCTGCCCAGTAGAATTATAAGCTCCTTGAGGGCACTGTTCTCTTTATGTCACTAGAAAGTGATGGGTAAATCAATACTGTAATATATCTGTGACTTCACCAAGGTGGATGTCCTTTCCAATAGTACGGATCACCTTTTTATTATGTTCTACTCTTATACATATCCTCTCCAAAAAAATCCTCCATGGGAGACTCACCTAATGTCCTTCCTCAAGATCACCAGGGAAACAGAACAATCTATCAAGGTTTTCCTCCCCTCCCTCTGGATGACTGATCTTCCTTCTCCAATCACCCAAATATATATACGAAGAATTTATACTCATAATATGCTTTGCATTGTTTCTCCCTTGTGATTTCTCATTAGCAACACATTATAAAGTACTTCTATTTATCACATCTCCCTTCCTTGGTGACCAATGTTTTAATTCTTCAATGATTGACATTTTCTGACTTTTAGCTATGTAGTACCACTGCAATGACATCATGTTGTTGCTGATGTTGTTTTATGATGGGATTGGACCTTTTGTTTTATCAAAAATCTTGGGGTCATTAGAAGCACTGGAAATTTTCCTAAAGGCTTTTTCATCCCTTTTCCTCTGACTATTAGGTGATTGAAACTCATTGTCTAGTATAGTCCAAGATGGATGTATTCATAGATGGGCTGTATTGCTTGTTTATTTAACAAGATATCATAGTCTCAACTAGTGGTTTCCAATAATTTTTCATTATGTACCCATAACTACCTTATTTTTCCTGGTATTACTTTACTGGGGGGAAGGGAAATGGGAAAATATATAAATTTTCTCAGTGACTCTAATGTAACTGCTGTTACAATTATAATGAAATAGGTTCAATTTGTAAAAATCACTTGGGCAATCAGTCAACAAGTGCCCTCAGTGTTTCTCGCCGTAGAATAGGGAATAAACCTGTGATTTCATTGGCATAGGGAACTCCTGAATGAAAAATTTCTTTCTAACAGTGTAAGTCAACTACTTAATAGTTTCTGAGAATTGCCTGGAGAATAGAACCTTTAAGTGACTAGGTCATACAGCCAGCATCTGTCAAAAGTAGGAAAGAAGGTCAGATCTTCCTAACTTTGAGAGTAATTCTCTATCCACTTTGCCATACTGCCTCTTGTACACAGTAGATACTCAGTAAACATTTATGGTTGGGTAGTGAGGTCCCTGTGGGAATACACAAATATACACATATATTTACACACACACACATACACACTCACATGTACATATACATATACATATCTATATTCACATATGTTATATATATGTATATGTATAAATTATGTATTATAAAATTTGTATAATTATATAAATATATAGAATACTATAACTTATTTAGTTAAGTAAGTTAGTATTATATTATGACTTCCCAAAAGGGTCAATAGGCTGCTTAAAAGAGGAAGGCTAAGAATTTATACCTCTATAGGATAAAATAGCATTGAGAAAAAATGGAATTTCATGGGTAAAAGGCAGGTACATTTATATTGGAAGCAAGTCTTAAGTGGAAAAGAGAGTGTGATGTAATGCTTTCTCTTACCCTCTAACTGATGGATCTCATGCTTCTTGGGTTTAAGTGATGTCCCTTGGAAGCAATACCCTTACCACCACTGTAGGACCAGTATTGTAAACAACAGGCATTCTTTATCTATTTGTTTTTTTTTTTTCCTATGTGGACAGCTCAGCCAAAATCTCAGTAACAATGAGTCTCATTGTTGCTACAATGTTCAAAAGCTGGATACAATCAGCACAATGTTATCTAAAAATGAGAACATCCAAAGGATGCCATCATCTCTCTGGTGGTACACAGCCCTTTCAGTCATGTCTGCCTATTTCTAAGTCTGTTTATGGTTTTCTTGGCAAAGACTCTGGAGTGGCTTGCTCTTTCCTTCTCCAGATTATTTTACAGATGAGAAAACTGAGCAAATAAGATCGTGACTTCCTTAGCATCATCACATAGCTAGTAAGTGTTGGAGGCCACAATTAAACTCAGGAAATGAGTCTTCCTGACTTCAGATTCAGCATTCTATCTCTTGTACCACCCAGCTGCCAGTATCATCATCTGGAGAGAGTCCCATTTCCATTTAGCATCTGTGCTGGACATCTTTTATGATGGAGGGTCATACATTTGGTGAACATATGTTATCATGTTTTGTGATTTGCTTGATATTAATAATGAGATAATTATTAAAGTTTCCTTTTATTATACCTGTCAAGAAATCTCATTTGGTTTTAATATTTATACACAAGACTTTAAGGCTGGTTTTTACTCTACTAATGAAATATATTGTTTTGCTTTTATAGTCAACAAAAAAAAATGCATTGGGATTTTGTCTTTTCTGCATTATTCAGCCAATGGTATGACTATAACAATGTTATCTGCTGGAAAATATCATCCGTGAGAGACATTTCCTTTCCTATTCCCCTCTCCAACTCTCATCATGGATGTCCCCTAGATATTCATAGATTATTTTTCTTAAAGATTTTGTAGCTCTGGGGAAATAGATTATGAATCAGTAGTTATTAATATTTTCTCAGTTGCTTTTTTAAAAGTAATACTATAGTATGATATATTTTTTCAAGTTTTAGATATACTCTTCCCTTTCAGATATCAAGAGAACCAACCTTCATAGTCTGTTAAAAAATGTCACCTCCAGAATAGACCTCTTCGTTGAATACTTGATCTAATGTAGCTATCTTTCCATTTTGAACTAGGTCGGTATTTTCTTTTTTTTTCCCCCTTTTTTTATATTATTTTTTAAAATTTTTATTTTAATAGCCTTTTATTTATAGGTTATATGTATGGGTAACTTTACAGCATTGACAATTGCCAAACCTCTTGTTCCACTTTTTCCACTCCTTCCCCCCCTCCCCAGATGACGGGATGACCAGTAGATGTTAAATATATTAAAATATAAATGAGATACACAATAAGTATACATGTAGGTCAGTATTTTCCAAGAGATGTTTTGTGGAACCCTGGTGTTCTCTGCCCTGTGGAAAGTGGTCCTGAGTAGCTCTGGGAGAAGAAAAAGATTGTTTCCTACCTGGGGACTTAATTTCATAAGCATCCATCCTCTGACTCTGCTACCTGCTCCTTTCAGAGGCCCATGGCCTTAACCAAGGAATTTCATATTGATGGGAGTTCTAGCAATAATTTTCATGCCTCTACACGTTCTGTGGCCAAATTAATTTGGGAATTATTTGCCTTCAAGTCTTCTGAGGCCCCAGTGTTACTCATGGAAACCTTGGCAAAAAAAAAAAAAAAAAAAAAAAAAAAAAAAAAAAAAAAGAGTCTTGGGAAGTCTTTGAAGAATAGAGAGATGGAACTTGAATTATGATATGAAGTCTATGAGCTTGCAGGAAGAGAAATTAAACAATGGGCTGCTCTTCTAGTATGGCTAGGATCAGATATACCTTTGGATACAATCTTGCCCTCATCCTCTTTGCCAGCAATTCTTTTTTCCATTATCATTGAACTGGGAATTTTTCTGCCTCTAAATTCCAGATTCCAAATTCCAGATCCTCAACTCTTGCATCTTCCTAATTTGTCCCAAGATGTCAACGTCTCCTTCTGAATGTAAATCTATTTTCTTTTCATGTGCCATTCCTCAAAAAGCTTCATCTTCCTTAGCTAGATAATTGTGCTTCATGAGCTACAGGCTCATTTTTAGTCTGGGCAGAGTGCGGGAATTGGATGCTATATCACATGCTGAACTGAGTCAAGATGGGGACTTGATTCAGAATGGTTAATGTGATATTTTGATTTTTCTTCAAATAAGGGGTCAAGGACCTTTAAGAGAACTAGATCATACATACATACATATGTATATATAAACACACACACATACACACAAATTTTAAGACTTGCATGCTATACAATCCAACTGTGAGACTATTCCCATCACATACACAAGCCACCAGATAGTGAGCTGCAGAATTTCAAGCAATTTTATGAACATCTTCCCCCCTGGAAAGGCACAGATCTCTCCATAAAGGTAATTCTGGATGAAAACGGATGCAAATATGCAGCAAGTCCTTACATTTTGCTGTTCTTGTTAGAGTCGGTGCCATACATGTGTATTTTTTCTGGTTGTACAATGATAATCAAGGCCGGGAGAGAGATCTGAAAGTTGCAGATTTCACATTATGCAAAACCTTTCCCAAGTGCTAATTGGCCTGTTTTAGCTTTAAAGATGAGTGGGCACAGAGAAACTCACTCTTTATTATCACAGTTGTCTGTTCTACTAATGCATTATGCACTACGACCTCGGAGCTCTTTAATGATATATTTTGTGGCATTTTGCGTTCCTCCCACACGAATGGCAGACTGGGGATGATATGCTTCTGTTGAGTGAAATGTTCTATGTTTTGCACTTCACAGAGATTCGGGGACTCGAAAATGGAAAAGTGGGACTTTCAGGTCTCCAGGACAAAGGGAAGAAGACACACTCCAGGAAATTACTTATACATTCGTGGATAGTACACAATCCTTGTTTCACTTCCAAGTGTGACACAAGCTAAGCACTTCTCTCCTGCAGCCGGGTAAACGCCTTTGGCAAGTAAAGTCTACTCTCCAGCACAAATTACATTGGCTTGAGTTTTATTGTGTCAAAGGAAGCCTTCACCATGCTTAATGGGAGGCAATGGATTAGTAGTTTTGTTTAAACTGAAGACAGCCAGTTCTGTTTCTGAAAAAGGGAGATCGCTTGCAGGGTGTAGTGAAGGTCATTCTCTTACATGGTAAAATCAATTCTTTTTTTATTTCTTCAAATACCAGAGTATTCAGTTCTCTGTTTACATATATTTGAGGCAATTTTGCTTTCATTTGCTTTCAGTTTCAAACACTTGGGTAAGAAATGTATCTAACAATCATTTCACTTTTTTTTTTTTTCAGGAAAGGTTTTTCCTTCCTGGGGACACTATGTCTTATCCCATAGTAACACTGGCATGATATACGTGTTGACTCATGAAAATGTGACATCACACTTAGGAAGGGCAAATAATGCCCATTATTGCCCAGAAGATAACGAAACCTTAAAGGTTCTTGATCTAGAATGGAGTGAAATATTATTTTTTAAAAATCTATTTTGATCAGTGCATTTCAGTATAATTAGTTTCCTTGGTAATCCTTTGTATTTTATTTTATGCCTTTATGATTCTGAGAATGGGCCCAAAGCTTTTCTAATGATGAGTTCCATGACATGCAAAAAAGTTTAACCCCCGGCTAGCATAAAGAAGATGTTGGACAATCGTGATTCTATCAGACCTCTGGGTTTTGTGAGCAACCTGACTTTTTCTTGCAGAAACAACCCCTTAACTCTAGCTTAAAACTTTGGCATTGCTCCCAGGGTGCTTCATTCTTCTCGGCCTCAAGGATTTTTAGATGTCTGAGAAACTCTGTTTCTTAGAATAATGTGGTATCTGCTTTCATTCTCTTGGAATGGAATTAGGATCCAATCCCATATGTCCTAGAAAGAGCATCCCTTTAGGCAACGACCGGATCACCCATTTTATCTAAAGAATGCTGCTACAGAACCGAGGCATTGTTAGCACAGCAAGAAAGGCAATGAAATTGAATTGGAGGATTGCTATAAGAAATAACTGAGAGACAAATCAAGGGAATTCTTTTCATTTGTGTCAGAGTCTCCCTATACAATATATTTCCTGGAAGATACTTACGTTATGTTGCCCCAAGCCTGCAGTATAGGTTATACTAAAATAAGGGACAGTAAAGACTAGGTCATTAAGTCAGCTAGACCTGTATCCTTCATAGCATAGGCAGAAGAGGGAGAATTATGTTTTTAGGTACTGGTTACCTGCAAAGATTTTGAGAAAATAATGTTGGTAACAAGGGAAGGAGCAGTGAAAAGTGGGAAGGAGCCCCAAAAGGGGAGGTGGAAAGCACCACAAATTCTGTCAACTTCACAATTTTTCCCATGACTTTCTGACTTTCCCGATCATATGACAACTAAAGCAAATAGGTGGGATAATGAATAATGTTGGAGCTTGGAGGCAGGAAGACTTGAGTTTGATTCCTATCTCAAACACTAACTATCCATCAGTGTGTTGTTACTTAAACTCTATCAACCTCAGTTTCCTTACGAGGATCAAATGAGATGACATTTGTGAAGCTTTGAGTAAACCTCAAAGTATTATAATTAAAGCACTATAATAATAATAATAATACTTATTATCAATCTTAATAATTATCTGTACAGGAGGCTAAGAAGGCTTGCTAGAATTCAGTTATTAAATAGTAATAACTAGTAGGGAAGTCCATGCTTTGCATCTGAACTCAATGAAACTCCTTGCCATGAGATCAGTAGTTATCCAATATTATAGCAATCAATTAATCAATAAACATTTATTAAATGCCAACTATGTGCCAGGCACTACAAAACATACTGAGGACACAAAGTCCATGTGGAATCCTTACCATAGTTTCAAGCTATTTTATTATTGAGCCAAATAATACATAATTATTAAAAGTCATCTCAAATGAAATTATAATATATCTCTTAATCACTAGATGTCATGAAACACTCACTACATGCCAGATACTGTGCTAAGTGCTAGAAAGATAAAGCCAAGAGTGGAATACTACTTGCTTTCAAGAACCTTGCATTCTATTGATGTAGATAACATATAAATAGAAAAAATATGCATGTAAAATAAATGCAAGATAGTTGGAAAGGAAATGTAGAAGTTGAGGTGATCAAGAGAATCCTTTTGTAGAAGGCCCAGAGACAGGAGATATGTCATGTATGAAAAACAGAGAGAGGCTAACTTAATTTGACAATAATTTGATAATTTGACAAATTAACAATAATTTGACAAAGAAAAGGAAGGATGGTAGTATATAATCAGTGTGGAAAACTGGAGGGGCCAAATTGTGAAAGACATTACAAGTCAAAGAAAGTTTATTTTATTTTTGAGACAATAAGAAGCCACTGGTAATTATTGACTAGAGGAAGGTAAAGTCAGATCTGAATCTAAAGAAAATCAAATTTCAAACTTATTTCATGATATTTTACTTTCACATATTAGCTAAAATAGTCATTATAACGTAGAGCTAAATTAGTATACTCATCATTCTTATTCAGTCTGTCCATCTATGAGCCTTTTGTTATATCATCCGTTATGCTTAAAAAAAGGCAATTTCCCACCTCTACATATTGAAAGGTGTCCCTTCCTTAAAAGATCAGCTCAGGTCCTAGATCCTCTTGGAATCTTGTTTCACCATTGCCTTCTCCCCTACTCACTTAAGATATTTTCTCACTAGTATCTCATTGTGCTTTGTTTTGAACTCTCAGAAACAGAATTTGAAGGTTGAAAAACACCTAAAAAACCATGTATTCCAATCCATACCTCAACCCGGAACCCTTCTATAACATTACCAAAATAAAGACTCTTAGTGAGTGGGAAGCCAACTACTACTTACTGAAGAATCCCATTCAACTTTTGGATGACTCTGAATGTTTTACCTAACTTCAAGCCAAAACTTGCCTTTTTTCAATTTCTACACATTATTGCTAATTCTGGCTTCTGAAGCCAATCAGAACAACTCTAGTACATATATCATATGATAGTCCTTCAAGTATTTGAAAACTTTTATTTTATTTCTCTGCTGTCTTTTCTTTTTAGGCTTAAATAATCCCATTATTAATCCTAATGTGATAATCCCAATTTTCTTCTTCTAGATGTTTTACGACTAGCCAATGTTCTTCTCAAAATGTACAACTTGACATTAATCATAGTACCCTATGGAGTCTGACCAAGACGGAATACAAGAAGACCATCACTTCTTTAAGTGTGGGCATTCTTCTGTTACTAACCTAAAATTGGTTTTTTTGGGGGAACGGGGGCTATCATATAACTATTGACAAATTTTGAGTTTGTATTCAAGATCTGTTTGTTTTTTCAGATTTATTACTACCTAACTACAACTCTTGTTTACAGTTTTTAAAGTATTTAAACATTCATCTTTATTAAATCCCATTCAATTCCAGTCAGACCAATACTCTTGCCTATCAAAACTCTTCTTTCCAATGAGGCATCCATCCCTCCTAGCTCTAGGAAATCTATTATTTGATAAGAATAGTGCATATCATTCATTGAGAAAAACAACAAAAAATAGGGCCAAGTAGAGATCTTTGGGATATTACTCTAAAAACCTCCTTTCAAGTTGATATAAAATGTAGTTATACTTAAGGTATGATAATTTTTCCAATTTGAAATTTGCATGTCTTGTCATCTAGCTGGTTTCTCCATTGTCATCAAAATTAGTTTAAAAAACTTGGTCAAATACTCCTAATATGTTTGTCTGATGTGACCTGTCCTTGATGATCACTTTTTCTTTGCCAGATATTCACAAACCATTATAATAGAGTCTTATTAATAGAGTCTATGACTTTTGGTAGACAAAAATGGAAAAAAAAAAGCTCATTAGATTCCATATAGAATGCAAATAATATTCCCTATATTTTTAAATTAAAATCTTACTTTGTCTTCTGTATTTTTTTGATAATTCCCATCTTTCAAGAATCACTTATAGTTGCTTAGTGATATCATTTGCCAGTTCTTTTTTTCCCAGTGCATTTATGTATAAGATCTGAGACCACGTGTTGATGTATTGCTAGGTTTTTTGTTTGTTTGTTTATTTAATTTATCTTTATTTTTTTTTTTTTTTTACCTCCTGGGAATCTCTGAGTATTTCTCCTTTGTATTCACTCTCCTCCCGTACCATGCTGTGGAATCTACGATGTCTAACTTGGACAAATTTCTTGATTGGAATCACTGTGCTACTGGCAGATTTTCCCTCCAGCTCTTGCTAGATTCACTCAACCCCTCGACAAAATCCTATCATTATTATATTTTAAGCTGTGGTCCAGAATCTAAAACCCATATGCAGACACTATCATTTTGTCCAGCTGTTCAGTTCTCTAATGTGCCTTTCTCTTTTGTAACTCATGTCTTTAATTTGTACTAGTGATGAAAACACCACCTGTGTCCCTAAGGTCTTCAATTTCTGGCCCAAGATTTCATAATCCTTAGCAATACTATCTAGAATCCTGCTGGCAGTATCATTTCTACTTATCTGAATCTCCAGAAGTGGCTAAGAGTCATCAGTTTTGACAAGATTTGGCACATCCTTTATCATATCTTGTATACATGCCCCAGAAATAAAGCAAACATTGAAATAGAAAGAGAGAGAGAGAGAGAGAGAGAGAGAGAGAAGGAGAGAGAGAGGGAGGGAGAAGGGGGGAGAGGGAGAGGGAAAAGAAAAGGGAGAGGGGGAGGGAGAGGGATGTTAATAGATAGATAGATAGATAAATTGATAGACAGAATGAAATGTACCTGACACCTCTTAAACAATGGGGGTACAAATACAATAAAATAAAATAGTCCCTGCTCTCAAGAAGTTATAGTCTAATAGAGTAAGACAAAAGATGGAGGAAGGATACACAAAGGAAGCATATCTATGGGCACAACATAGCTGGTGAGGAGGTACAGTGATGAAGAAAGTGAATGAGCTACAAATGAATTCAATTTGGCTAAAAGTTCCTCATGAAATAATGAACCTGTCTACAGGCTAATTAATCTGGTTGTATCATTGATATGCTTAAGCAGAAAGATATCAACCACCATCACTTATCTCTTTTCTTCTGATCTTTCTGGATAATCTTTTATAAGACAAGTTCTATGAAGTCACCAAAATTGTTTTGGTGTTCCCCCTCCGTATTGCATTTTATTTATTTTATATATATATATATTTTTTTTTTCTGATAAAAGGATTGAGTTTGTTTCATTTTTGTCATCCCTCAGAACTTATCACAGTGCTTAGAACATAATAACTGTTTGATAGCTGGGTTTTTGATTGATTCAGTTCAGTTCAATTCAACTCAAGAAACTCACATTCTACTAAAGATATGTAACATACATATAAGAAAGTAAATACATAGTATGAACAAAGGAGGAGAAATAGAAAGAGAACAAGAAGAACAAGAACATAAGCAAGAAGAAGGAAAAGGAGAAGGAAGACAACAAAGCCAAAAACAAAAGAAAACAAAACAAGAACAAGAAAGAGCAAGAAAAAGAACAAGAAGATGAAAAAGGAAAAGGAGGAGGAAAACAAGAAAACAACTAGAAAAACAAGAACAAGAAGAAAAAGGAGGAGGAGGAGGAGGAGAACAGAAAAAGCAAGGACAAGAAGAACAAAAAGGAGGAAAAGAATAAGAACAAGAAAAACAAGAACAAGAACAAGCACAAAAAGAAGAAAGATGGAGTGGGGGAAGAAGCATTTAGGCAAAACTAATATGTCAACTGATATGGCAGTATAAGAAGAAACCAGAGTTTTAGAAAGGGTGTCAGAAGTCTCCTTTTATGGAGGCCCTAGGTAGTTATAGAAGTTTCCTAAGGTCACTCAGATAAGCATTATTTTAGAGAGGATTTGAACCCAGCTTCTAGAGCCAGTGCTTTTCCTACTCTCCCACTTTGCATTGTAGGGCAGCATTATTTTAAATCAGAAAATTATAGACTTTAAAGCGAGAGGGGTCCTCCAAAGATATTTCAATATCCAGTATTTGTGAGGCATTTCTGTTTATCAGCCCTATTTCCCCATTAGATTTTAAAGTTTCACAGGTGAAAGCGACATTTTCTACTTAGATGTTGCAGACTCACAGCACCTAGCAAAATGCCAGGCACCCTATGGGCACTCGGTAAATACTAGTTGATGCTGATGGAAAAGCCTGTCTAGAATATGAATTGGAAAAGAAAAGAAACACTCAGGGTAGTTCCATGTCATTTCCCCCTTTTTAATGCTGGGAGAAAATATAGAATCTTTTATCATCACAATTTGTCCTAAATATGTACTTGCAAAGGTAATCATATTAGATCATTTGCTGAAAAATAACTGTAAAAAGGCATTTGTATAGCTTGAAATATATTCTCTTAAAGTTAAGGAACTTCATGGAAAGAACACTGACAGGAAAACTAAAGAGATCCTTTGGTGGAGTCTTTTCTGGTTAAAGCACAGCCCTTCATAGACCGAGATATATAAAATGTATTTAAACATGCATCTAGTAGAAATTAAGTCAGGCTGTGCCCTGGTTACTCATTTGTTCCCATTCCCTAATGGTGTGTCATATCTCAATTTCTTGCTAGAGAAAATTGTGCTGATTTCCCCACATCTTTTGGCAAGAATGGCATTTAATGTTTATGAACAAAGCAGAGCCTTTGGAAGGTAAAATGAAGCATGTTTTCCAAAGAGCCAGGCAAGAGACTTCTGGGAGGCCTCCATTTTTGTGTTCATATTGGGCCTGAGTATAAGTATGTGGAAAGTTGTTTATCATTTTATAATTTATCTAGTGGGTGATGGCTTCCATAAGACAAGGCACTTAAAAGGAGGAAATCAGCTTCTCCCTCATCATAAAACATGTTAATTGGAAAGCAGAGGGCAGATTTTTTTTTTTGGCCAAAAAACAGGGAATCTTCTAAAATATTAATGATTCCCTCATGCCAAACCTTGTAAAGATGCTGTGGCTATGGATTAGGCTAGGAGTTGGGTGGTTTAATGTTTTATGTCATATTAACAAATCTTTGATCTTGGTTTTAGTCTACCTTGAAGAAATAACATTTATCCTAGAGTGGTCTAGGTGAAGTGTGGGGAAGGACATTGAGGGATGGTAAGAAAGTACACATGCATCCAACCATGGCCCAGATGAGTGACATCTATTTCACTGATCATGTGAATGGTCAAATTAGAATAAACTTCCAAAACAGTCAAATAGTGCACGCTCAACAAATGATTTAACATTTTCTAAAGTCAAAGGGTTTAGCAGTCAATTTCTTCAAACCTCTATTTCTTCATCTATAAAATTCTAGAACCCGTCTTCCTTAACTATTCACCCTACAGGATTTTTATGAGGTTCAAATGGAATAATGCACTTTAGGTGCTTTAGAAATTTTAAAACACTTCATAAATGTCCATATAGTTATTCCAACCAATTGGGGAAATAAAGTGACCTCGTAGCTTCTAGACCATACAATGAATGGGTTGACATCTTTTACACAGAAAAGCAGCAGTTCCAGTGCAGACAGAAGCAATCTGCTAAGTGCTCGGGCCACCCCTCTTGCCTAACCTAGGGTATGCACCAGATGGCACTGTCCCTTTGAGGACAGAAAATTCTCCCCCTTTTAATGGTTCAGGGAGCTAATGGAAAGTCACTAATTCATTGCCTTGAGTTATGCTTGCCTGTGAAGGGTAATAGTTCAACAGCATTAACCTGAGGGCTTGAGTGCCGATCAACATTCACTATGAGCCAAGCCAAGCACAAATCCAATCACCCAATGCAAGTGTGTACTTGTGTACACACACACACACACACACACACACACACATTATCATATCTCTCTACAGCTACCCCACTAACCACCATAATATATACATATACATAAGGAATTTAATGACTTCAATTGGAAAATTACATTGACAGAGCCAAAATAAATATAGATCTCAATGGGGTCTTTTCTGATATTTGAGTTTCCATTGAGTTTCAGCCATGTGCATGGTCTGTTACTGAACATTAATCATAAGGGAAATACAGGCAAAATTACTAATGCATCCATACTCCAAATACTCCAGAGAGTTGTGGCTTTTGTCACTCTGGGTCCTCAGTCCTAACTAGATCTAAATGCTTTATCTTTATTATATTATATAATTTTATATATATATTAGTCTCCATGATTGAAAATTCTGTTCCCCTGGAGTGAAACTAGACAGGAACTTCTCTGAAGAGAGAATGGCTGGACCCTGGACAATATCCAGTCTGTCTTTTCCTAGCTTTGAGGGAGAATCTGATAGAGCTTGCTTTCTTTGGGGCTAGCCTTCAGGAATCTCCCCATTCCTCCATTCCTAATGAGGTCATGGAGTGGAACTAAAGAAGAGGCAACTACTTCACAAAAGTGGATCTCATCCTTGTACAGGTGCCATGTTAGTTTCTCTGTAGTTCCAGTTTCATGATTACTTTAGGATATATGTGAACTGAGGCAAGTGAGTTTGTGTGTCTGAGTATGGGTTGTATCTATAAATATGCTGCTGTTATTCAGTCATTTTTTAGTTGTGTGACTCCCTATGACCCCATGGGGGATTTTCTTGGAAAAGATACAGTGGTATAACATTTTCTTCTCTTGCTCATTTTACAGATGAGGAAACTGAGTCAAACATGCCCAGGATCACCCAACTAAATATCTGAGATGAGATTTAAACCCAAAAGAAGTCTTCCTGACTCTACTCCTGTGCCATCTAACTACCCTTTAGAAATATGTGTAGTCATATATAGTCAAATCAGAGTTCTAGGTATTAATCATACCTAAAATATATAGATAGGTAGATATAGATATATACATAACCATATCTTTGTGCTTTTATGTCTGCATATAGATGTATGTATAAATGTATATTGTGTGTATGTGCACATATCTAAACATATCTATCTGTGTATATAGAAGTATATATAATATATCTGAATACACACACATACACACACCTCACACATGTGTGTGAATGCATATATACAATAATCAAAACTCAGTTAACTACAGAATGAAAATTCATCAATTCTTTCAACAAGAATTTATTAAGTATCTACCAGTCCCCAGGCAAATCAGTTGAAACATGTTTATCTTTCACCTACTATGTTCTAGACATCATATTAGGCACAAGGTTTTGGAGGCAAAAAATGAAACAATCCTTTCAGTCTAATACTTTATATGTTATTGGTCTTGGCTAATCGGCTTACTTAATTACTCTTCTTTAACTTAACCAAAAAATCCATGTAGATATAGATAAATATGACCTAACCTAATCTCTTCCAAGTTAGGTCTTATCCTAATTCCTTGTCCATTTGTCGTACCTGTCCAAAATAAATGTATCGTGCTGGTTAATTTGCTCAATACAGATGCATGTCACAAATGGCAATAAGCATTCTTTCTCCCTTCGTTTTGTGGTGTGGGTAGCTATGTCAATTGCTTTTAAATCACTACAGCTCTCATTGTTGAGTTGTGTAGAGTTCCAGTTGAGTTGTGTAGAGTCCCATGTATGGCTAAAAAAGGAGATGGACCATTCATGTAGCGAGACGAGGGGATAATGGATGGATGGATGGATGGCCCAGATATCACATACTCCATGACATATTTCAAGGGCTAGAAAAAGGCCTTCAGTGGGTTTGATATATTCCCTATGGACGATTTATGGAAAGACAGAGGAGGTAATCATATTACCATAGAGGAGTCATGGATGAGTTGCAGTATAAACCCATCATAATAAGATTATGTACAGATCCATTGGAATTGAGTGTGTGTGTGTGTGTGTGTGTGAGAGAGAGAGAGAGAGAGAGAGAGAGAGAGAGAGAGATGTATATGAAATACTCAGATACTGAGCTGGTGATTTCACTCTGATGTACAAATCCTCCCTTAACCCAATGTGGAAATGTTTACATATGTGTATGTGTCAGTGCATGTGGGTGAGTTTCCTGTTGGATGGTTATGCTTGCTTAAGTTTACTTGGTAGGGAAGTTTGCCCTCATTTTTCGTCCTTTCCTCTCCCTGCTCTGTGGTCTTTAATGTTCCCTTTGCCCCTTCTTCCCTTCCTGTCACCCACTAAGGCGATAGGAGGCTTAGGATATTCTGTACTCGACCTTTGAGTTGTAACAGGATGCTTATTTTCCTGCCCAGCCCTGCCAGCTACAGGATGAAGGACTCCGATCCCCATTTAGATCATGCAATTCCACCAATGTGGCATTTCAGAAGAGCTGCTCCCTGGCTATCGTCCTATAGCCTGCTGGTGTACACAGCACCCTGGCCTGGATTCTTCTTCCCTCAGATGTACCCCCAGGACACATGTGGCCAAGTTCAAGGAAACCTGGAAAGGAAGCAGTAAACAGTTTTTGGGCTAGTGCAAAGCTATGGAGGTCCAATTGGAACAGAGGAAACCATAGATTGTTCAGAGTTCAAATTCACTTTGGATAATTAACTGAGAATTTGGCTTTGGAATGAAAAAGCATCTCCTAGCATTACATTCTCCTCCTTCAATTTGTTGACATCAGTAGACATTGAATATGAGAACAAGGAAATGGCACACTTATAGAGTTTTCACTCTTTCCTCTACTTGTTTTATATGCCCTTAAGTTGTTCTAATTGGGAGTAGAATATTTATTTGCTTAAATACATGATCTCTCCCACAAGATTCAAAGTTCCTTAAGGGCAGGGACCGTATCTTATTTTTCTTTGCCTTTTTTTTCTTCCTAAGAGCCTAAGACAATACATTGATCGTATTAGATGATCAATAAATATTTGATAATAATAAGAACACTTAACATGCATGAGTGCTTTAAGGTTAACAAAATGCCTTCCATTTGTAATTTCATTTTATTCTCATGGCAACCTGTGCTTATCCCTAATCTTCCTGACTTGATATCTAACACTCTAGCAACAGTGATACCTCACTACTTTAAATAATAAATAGCTGAATCTCTGTGTGTGTGTCTCTGTGTGTGTGCATGGATATGCGTAAGTACAACAGCTAAAAACACCAATCTGGCAATGCAACAGTTGCATTAATGTAGATTATTGGTACTAATATTCCAAGGTGTTGGGAACATGGTACTGAAAGAAAAGACTTGGGCTGAAAGCCAGGCTACGTGGGATCTCATCCTCATCCTGCAATTACCTAGCAAGTCCTCCCTGACTACTAGTTTACTCATCTATCAAATGGAAAGAATAATCATGGACCTAGCCTGATCGGGTGAGGTTATCAATCTAAAAGTAGTTCAAAAAAGCTTAAAACCTTCCAAACAAAGATGCCCTCTGATCATAAACATTTATAATGATTTTTAAGACAAGATCTATGAATGACCCAAAGTGCTTTCCATATTGAATTTCCACTTTGACTCATGACAGACTTGGGAAGCTATTTCCAGATAGTAACCCTACCCCTTAGACAGCCAGTCTGGCTGATGTCTTTTCTCCAGAATGACAACCCTGTTGCCATGACAGGGTCAATCCACTTTAAAAACACAGAGACATGCGTGCACACACATATGTATACGCACACATGCACACCTGTTTTTATAAAGCACATTCTCCTCCTGGGATTTATTTTATCTTTGTAACAATACAACAAGCAAGACAGAGTTTCTGATTGTCTTGAAGAAGTTTCATAATAAAAACAAAACAAAACAAAACAAAACAAAAACCAGGAGGAGTTAGTTTCTCTAGAGTTCCAAAACAGGAAGAAAGGGAAACCAATTTGGATTTGGTATATGAACTTTCTAACTGTTCAACAATGGAATGAGCTTATTTGTTGGATGACAAACTCCCCATCATTAAAAAAAATATGGGATAACAATTTGTGGGTTAACACTCTAAAACTGTATGATCCTAGGCAAGTCTCTTAATCTTAGATTGCCTGACACAGTGGATCCACTGGAGGAGGGAGGGACAAACCACTCCCCAAATAGAGACACAAAGAGTCATTTTCAACAAAATGACTCAACAATAATAGAAACAACACCTTAAATGGATTGGATTCTTGCATTGAAGTGAGTGGCTGGATAAGGTGCTCTTTAAGATACTTTGATTTATATTTATATGGGAAAACACATGAACTTTGACATAGAGGACAGAGAGCTGGTTTCAAAGACAAGGGTTCAAGTAGCTGTGTCCTGGACAAACTACTTCACTTTCAGATCTCTTGGAGCCTCTCTGAGACCAAAGTTGCACAGAAGGTGCTCACCTATATTGGTAGAAAGTATTTCCTTACATGGGAATTTCTTTTTTTTTTTTTTTTTTAATTTAATAGCCTTTAATTTACAGGATATATACATGGGTAACTTTACAGCATTAACAATTGCCAAACCTCTTGTTCCAATTTTCACTCTTACCCTCCCCACCCCTCCCTAAATGGCAGGATGACCAGTAGATGTTAAATATATTAAAATATAACTTAGATACACAATAAAGTATACATGACCAAAACATTATTTTGCTGTACAAAAGAATCAGACTCTGAATTATTGTACAATTAGCTTGTGAAGAAATCAAAGATGCAGGTGTGCATAAATATAGGGACTGGGAATTCAATGTAATGGTTTTAGTCATCTCCCAGAGTTCTTTTCTGGGGTATAGTTAGTTCAGTTCATTACTGCTCCATTAGAAATGATTTGGTTGATCTTGTTGCTGAGGATGGCCTGATCCATCAGGACTGGTCATCATCTAGTATTGTTGTTGAAGTATATAATGATCTCCTGGTCCTGCTCATTTTACTTAGCATCAGTTCGTGTAAGTCTCTCCAGGCCTTTCTGAAATCATCCTGTTGGTCATTTCTTACAGAACAGTAATATTCCATAATTTTCATATACCACAATTTATTCAGCCATTCTCCAACTGATGGACATCCATTCAGTTTCAGTTTCTAGCCACTACAAAGGGCTGCCACAAACATTCGTGCACATACAGGTCCCTTTCCTTCTTTATAATCTCTTTGGGATATAATCCCAGTAGTAACTATCTGCTGGATCAAAGGGTATGCACAGTTTGATAACTTTTGAGCATAGTTCCAAACTACTCTCAAAATGGTTGGATTCGTTCACAACTCCACCAACAATGAATCAATGTCCCAGTTTTCCCACATCCCCTCAACAATCATCATTATTTTTTCCTATCATCTTAGCCAATCGACAGGTGTGTAGGTGAGTATCTTAGAGTTGTCTTAATTTGCATTTCTCTGATTAATAATGACTTGGAGCATCTTTTCATATGACTAGAAATAGTTTCAATGTCTTCATCTGAGAATTGTCTGTTCATATCCTTGACCATTTTCAATTGGAGAATGGCTTGATTTTTATAAATTAGAGTTAATTCTCTATATATTTTGGAAATGAGGCCTTTATCAGAACCTTTGACTGTAAAATATTTTCCCAGTTTATTGCTTCCCTTCTAATCTTGTCTGCATTAGTTTGTTTGTACAAAAACTTTTCAGTTTGGTATAATCAGAAATTTTCTATTTTGTGATCAGTAATGATCTCTAGTTCTGCTTTGGTCATAAAAACCTTCCCCTTCCACAGGTCTGAGAGGTAAACTATCCTATGTTCCTCTAATTTATTAATAATTTCATTCTTTATGCCTAGGTCATGAACCCATTTTGACCTTATCTTGGTGTACTGCGTTAAGTATGGATCAATGCCTAGTTTCTGCCATATTAGTTTCCAATTTTCCAGCAATTTTTATCAAACAGTAGTTCTTATCCCAAAGCTGGGATCTTTGGGTTTATCAAAGACTAGGTTGCTATATTTGTTGACTGTTTTATCCATTGAACCTAATCTATTCCACTGATCAACTAATCTATTCCTTAGCCAATACCAAATAGTTTTGGTAACTGCTGCTCTATAGATAGTTTTAGATCTGGTACAGCTAAGCCACCATCATTTGATTTTTTCATTAATTCCCTTGAAATTCTTGACCTTTTGTTTTCCATATGAACTTTGTTGTTTTTTTTTCTAGGTCATTAAAATATTTTTTGGGAGTCTGATTGGTATAGCGCTAAATAAATAGATTAGTTTAGGTAATATTGTCATCTTTATTATATTTGCTCGCCCTATCCACGAGCATTTAATATTTTTCCAATTGGTTAGATCAGACTTAATTTGTGTGAAAAGTGGTCTGTAATTTTGCTCATAAAGTTTCTGATTTTCCCTTGGCAGATAGATTCCTAAATATTTTATATTATCAGTAGTTACTTTAAATGGAATTTCTCTTTGTAACTCTGACTGTTGGATTTTGTTAGTGATATATAAGAATGCTGATGACTTATGTGGGTTTTATAACCAGCAACTTTGCTAAAGTTGTGGATTATTTCTAATAACTTTTTGCAGAATCTCTGGGGTTCTCTAAGTATACCATCATGTCATCGGCAAAGGTGATAATTGGCTTCCTCATTGCCTATTCTTATTCCTTTAATCTCTTTCTCAGCTCTTATTGCTATAGCTAGCGTTTCTAATACAATATTAAATAGTAACGGTGATAGTGGGCAACCTTGTTTCCTCAGATCTTATTGGGAATGGTTGCAGTTTGTCTCCATTACATATGATGCTTACTGATGGTTTTAAATAGATGCTGCTGATTATTTTAAGGAAAAGTCCATTTATTCCTATACTCTCAAGTGTTTTTAATAGGAATGGATGTTGGATTTTATCAAATGCTTTTTCTGCATCTATTGAGATGATCATATGGTTTTGTTAATTTGGTTATTGACATGGCCAATTATATTGATAGTTTTCCTAATATTGAACCAGCCCTGCATTCCTGGTATAAATCCTACTTGATCATAGTGTATTATCTTGGAGATGATTTTCTGTAGTCTTTTGCTAATATCTTATTTAAGATTTTAGCATCAATATTCATTAGGGAGATTGGTCTATAATTTTCTTTCTCTGTTTTCAGCCTACCTGGTTTAGGTATCATTACCATGTCTGTGTCATAGAAGGAATTTGGTAGGACTCCTTCATTCCCTATTTTATCAAATAATTTATATAGCATTGGGGCCAATTGTTCTTTAAATGTTTGGTAAAATTCACATGTAAATCCATCTGGTCCTGGGATTTTTCTTAGGGAGTTGTTTAATTGCCTGTTCTATTTCTTTTTCTGAAATGGGACTATTCAAGCAATTTACTTCTTCCTCTGTTAGTCTAGGAAGTCTGTATTTTTGGAGGTAGTCATCCATTTCATTAGGTTATCAAATTTATTGGCATAAAGTTGAGCAAAATAACTCCTTATTATTTCTCTAATTTCCTCTTCATTGGTGGAAAGTTCTCCCTTTTCATTTTAAGACTACTAATTTCATTTCCTCCCTCCTTTTTCTAATCAGATTTACCAAAGGCTTATCTATTTATTGGCTTTTCATAGAACCAACTCTTAGTTTTATTAATTAGTTCAATAGTTTTTTACTTTCAATATTTTTAATTTCTCCTTTTAATTTTAGAATTTCCAATTTAGTATTTGATTGGGGTTTTAATTTGGTCTTTTTAGTTTTTTAGTTGCAAGCCCAATTCATTAATCTTTTCTTTCTCTGTTTTATTCAAGTAAGCCTCTAAGGATATAAAATTCCCTCTTATTACCGCTTTGGCTGCATCCCAAATTTTGGTATGATGTCTCATCATTGTCATTATCTTAGTGAAATTATTAATTGTATCTATAATTTGCTGCTTCACCCAATCATTCTTTAAAGATGAGATTGTTTAGTTTCAATTACTTTTGGTCTATTTCCCCTAACTTTTTGTTGAATGTAGTTTTTATTGCATCATGATCTGAAAAGAAAGCATTTACTATTTCTGCTTTCTTGCATTTAATTTTGAGGTCTTTATGTCCTAATATATGGTCAATTTTTGAATAGGTTCCATGAACTGCTGAGAAGAAAGTATATTCCCTTCTATCTCCATTCAATTTTCTCCAAAGATCCAACATACCTAATTTTTCTAATATTCTATTTACTTCTTTAATTTCTTTCTTATTTGTTTTGTGGTTTGATTTGTCTAATTCTGAGGTGCAAGGTTGAGATTCTCCTACTATTACAGTTTTGTTGTCTATTTCTTCTTGCAACTCTCTTAACTTCTCCTTTAGGAAGTTGGATGCCATACCACTTGGTGCATATATGTTTAATATTGATATTGCTTCGTTGTTTATGCTACCCTTTAGCAGGATGTAGTTACCTTCCTTATCTCTTTTAATTAGATCAATTTTACTTTTGCTTGATCTGAGATAAGGATGGCTACCCTTTTTGACTTCACCTGAAGCATAATAGATTTTGCTCCAGCCTTTTACTTTTACTCTATATACATCCCCTGCTTTAAATGTGTTTCTTGTAAACAACATATTGTAGGGTTCTGACTTTGATCAGTCTGCTATCTGCCTCCTCTTTATGGGGAGTTCATCCATTACATTTACGGTTAGAATTACTAAATCTGTATTTCCTGCCATCCTAATAACCCCAGATTGTGCTTTACTTATTCTTGCCTCCCCAACCCTCTTTCCCCTTTTTAAACTTATGTCCCCTCTTGTATCACGATACTTATCCTCTTTATAATCCCTCCTCCCCACTTTGAGTCTTTCCCCTTCCTTCCCTTATTACTCTTTTTCTTTTCCTTTTCCTCTCCCCGTTTTAATGGGCGAGAGGAATTTTCTCTAAAACAAATGTCAATTATTTTTCTTTGAGCCAACTCTGATGAGGTAAGATTCACACAATGTTCCTCCCCTCTCTAACTTCCCTCAGATATGATAAGTTTCCTTAGCCTCTTTGTGGGATGTGGTTCCCCTCTTTTATCCCTCCTTCCCACCTTATTCTGCCATCATCCCTTTTCCATATCTACTTCCCTTTTTTTATGTTATATCAGTACAATCAAATTATACATGTATTCTTTTTGTATATCCACCACAGAAATACAATTCTCAAGAGTTATTTTTACCTTTTCTGCATCTCTTGAGTTCTATTCTTGGAGATCAAATTTTTTGTTTAGTTCTGGATTTTTCTTCAGAAACAAATGGAATTCATTTGTTTCATTAAATGTCCATCTTCTTCCCTGGAAGAAAATGCTCAGCTTAGCTGGGTAGTTTATTCTTGGCTGCATCTCAAGTTCTTGTGCCTTTCGGAATATCATATTCAGGCCCTTCTTTCCTTTAATGTAGAGCAGCCAGATCTTGGGTGATCTTATTGTGGCACCTCGGTATTTAAATGGTTTTTTGGCTGCTTGTAAATTTTTTCCTTAATCTTATAGTTCTGAAATTTTGCCACAATATTCCTTGGGGTTTTATTTTAGGGTTTCTTTCAGAAGGTGTTCGATGAATTCTTTCAATGCCTATTTTACCTTCTGAGTTCTATTACATCTAGGCAGTTCTCTTTGATGATTTCTTGTAAAATAGTATCTAGGCTCTTTTTTTCATCATAGTTTTCAGAAAGTCAATAATCCTCAGATTATCTCTCCTAGATCTATTTTCCAAGTCTGTCGTTTTTGCAAGTAGATAATTCGTAGGTTTTCAGTTTGTCATTTTTTTTGTTTTGCTTGACTGATTCTTGCTGTCTCAATGATCATTAGTTTCAATTGTTCAGTTCTAATTTTTAAAATTATTTTCTTCAATAGCTTTTTTACTTCTTTCTGTATAAGTCAATTGAGTTTTGAATGTATTGTTTTGGTCTGTGGAATTTTTCCATTTCACTAATTTTTTTTAGTGAATTATTTTCTCTTTTTCCAATTCACCGATCCTACTTTCTTGCGTGTTCTTTGTCTTTTCCAATTCATGGATCCTACTTTCTTGAGAGTTCTTTGTCTTTTCCCAATCACAAATCCTACTTTGTAGTGAATTCTTTATTTTTTCCAATTCGTATTTCAGGAAGTTGTTGCTCTCTTGTAAGGCTTCTCTTTCCTTTCCCCATTTATCTTCTAACTCTCTTTTGAGACTTTTAATGGTCTCTTCTGAGAGCATTCTGTAAGGAGGACAGTCTGATGCATTTTGCTGTTTGAGGTCTCTTCAGGTTTGCTGACCTGCTCTTTTCTGCATAGAAGCTGTCGATTGTTCTTTTCATCTTTTTATTCATGTTTTAAAAGCCTTTAGGGTAGGTCTCCCTAGGCAAGGGTTACCAGCTTCCTCTGCAGAATAGGAGAGATGTAAACCGATTTCCCGCTCAAGGTATGGGAGTGCTCTGTGTGAGAGTTTTCCTTCCCCAACAGGAGGTGGATTCAGCACTGGCCGAGCTATCAAACTGCTTAGTAGGGCTGAGTGGATTATCGATTGCCCTCGGCTGAGACTAAGTGGTGAAAGTGTCACCCTCAGGCCGGAGCCTCTTGTGGGACTGTGAGTGCTTGCAGCTGAGCACAGACCGCAGAACGCAGACAGCCACAAACTCTGCCCAGCGTCTCTGCCTGATGCAAATCGGCCCTGGAAAAGCTCTATGGCCCCAAGCCCAGCCCCGCACTGCGCAGATTGGAGGCTAACCCGGGCTGCGTCCTCCTGCCGTGCAGGATCACAGCTGCCCCAAGGAAAAGCCCTGTACTGGGGGTTGGGGCTGCGCGCTTGTGCTGAGATCTGTGCTTTCACCCTCGGTTTGAGACTCTCCTCGGAACCTAATTTCTCTCCCAGTCTGTGCCGATCTCCCCCCTGGCCCCGGAACCAACCTTTTTTGGCGAGACTGCAGATTTTTTTCGGCTGGTGAGTTGTTCTACTTCTTATCTTTACGAATTGTAGCAGTCAAGACTATTTTTGAGGCTTGATATATTATTGATAAAGAGGGTAAGAGAAGAGCTTAGAAAGATGCGTGTGTCTTCTCCGCCATCTTGGCTCCGCCCCCCTACATGGGAATTTCTTAATGAAATCACAGATCCATTTCTGGCATTCAAAGACATGGAGACATCATAGTTTAGTGGCTAGAAAGCTTGACTTGGAATCAAGTTCTGTCTCTGACTGCTAGTGGTCCAATAGACAAATCGGGGTGATGAGTAGGAGGTGAAATCATACAAATATATGTTATCTGAGACCTTCCTTTACCAAGGCACTCCATATTCCCCTTCTGTAACCAATCCCACTCTCCACAAATCAACAGGCATTTTTAAATTTCTACTCTGTGCCAGATACTGTGCTAAGTGCTGGAGATAAAAAGAAAGGCAAAAATAGCTACTATCTGCAAGGATCTCAGGGCCTAATGGGAAAGAAAATGTGCAAATAACTATGTCCAAAGGTGGACTTGAAAGAGATTGGAGATAGTATCCAAAGGAAGGCCTTAGCATCAAAGAAGGAAAAAGACAGCCTTATTGAAGAAGGTGGGGTTTTAAATTGGCACGGGAAAGAAAATAGCAAAACCAGGAGGGGAAGAAGAGGAAGGAGAAAAATATAGGAATTGGAGACAGCTAATGAAAATGCAATTAGTTGGAAAATGAATGTCTGTTACATAGAAGAATAAGGAGGCCATTGACTCATCGAGTACATGGAGAGCAGTAAGATATAATATAAAAATGGCAGGAAGAGGAAAGGTTATGAAAGGCTTTAAAAATGAAACAGGATTTTATATTTGATTTTGGAAGTAATAGGATGTAGCTAGAGTTTACTATATAAGAATGGGAGGTGACAAGTTCAGGACTGCTCTCTAGGAAGACCACATTTTTATAAATTGTTGTAGTTTTTCTGGCTATACGTGTATATTAACTTTTTAAATACACATTTTAAATACGCATACATTTAAGTACATACATTTCATTGTGAATCTTGATGGCAGAGATAAATCAAAACAAAAGGGAAAAAAACTATGGGAGAGAAAAAAAAACAGAAAAAAAAAAGAAGTAAACATAGCATTGTTGATTTACATTCAATCTACATTTTTTTTTCTGACTGCAGCTGGCTTTTTCTATCCAAAGTCTATTGGGATTCTCTTGGATCACTAAACCGGTCAGAAGAAACAAGTCTTTCATAGGTGATCATTGCACATTCTTGCTGCTATTATGTACAATGTATTCCAGTTACTGTTTATTTCACACAGCATCAGTTCTTGTAAATCTTTCTGAGCCTTTCTAAAATGAGCTTGTTCATCGTTTTTTATAGAATATTTTATAGAACAATGATGTTCATATGCCACAACTTGTTCAACCATTTCCCAATCGATGGGCATCTAGTCATTTTCTAATTCTTTGCTACCACAAAAAGAGCTGCTACAAACATTTTTGCACATGTGGGTCCTTTTTCCTCATTTATGATCTCCTTGGGATACAAAACCAAAAGTAGCCCTGCTGGATCAAAGGGTATGCACAGTTTTATATCCCTTTGGGGACAGTTTCAAATTGCTCTCCAGAATGGTTAGATCATTTGAGAAGTTCACCAAAATGCACTAGTGTCCCAGTTTTTCCACATCTCCTCTAACACTTCTCATTATCTTTTCCTGTCATCTTAGCCAATCTGAGAGGTGTGAGATGGTACCTCAGAATTGTTTCAATTTGCATTTCTCTAATCAATAGTGATTTAGAGAATGTTTTCTTATGACTATAGATGACTTTAATTTTGTCATCTGAAAATTGTCTGTTCCTATCCTTTGAGGAAGATCACTTTTAGAGCTAAGTAGAAGATGGAATGGAGTATGGAGTAACTTGAAGCAAGAAGACCAACAAGAAAGGTATTTCAGTAGTCCTGCTGATAAGTGTCACCACCAGGATGATATTAGAAGTGTTAAAAGAGAGAAAGGGGAAGAAAGGAGAGATGTTACAGATTCAATAATATTTAATAGAGTCAAGTGACTTGTCAAGGATCATACAGCTAATAAATGTCAGAGGCCAGATTTGAATTCAGGAAAATGAATTGTTCTGATTCTCAGGTCAGTGCCCCATTCACTGTACTACCTAGCTGCCCCAAAAAGAGATCCAGAGGAAAGGAAATGGGACATTTCCTTTTTTGACAGTGTTCTAAATCTTCTCAACTTTCTCATAGAATACCATTACTGTATTGTCCTTACCCCAGACCTTGATGTTCCTCTAGGACATGTGCAGCCAGATGCAGTGGAACCCCTTTGAAAAGTAGCAGTATATCAACTGACCTCATCATTATACTCTTCCAGTTTCAGACTAGTTCTCTTAACAAGCAAAGAAACCAAAATGAGTCTGATTGTCAAGAGTTCTTTTCATTTCCTGCTCATCTCCAAGCACAGAAATATCTCCTCACTATATTCTCCATTCCTGTTTTAAATGATGAGATAACCCTTCTCCCTTCCAAGGCTAATCCTTACTCCCATCAAAAAAAGCCTTCTTGACCCTAATCTCTGACATCTTTTCAAATGGACTACCCCCACTATCTATTTCTAATCTATTCTGCTTCTAATCTTTAATCTATCCTGATGCCTACAAAGATGTCCATCTCTCCTTATCAAAAACAAACAAACAAAAAACCCTCCCCTGATCTCACCATCCTTCCTATTCTCTTATATCTCTTTATATTTATGTTTCTTGGGAAGTCACCTAGTCACAATGGAGTTAGAAAGAAAGCCCTTATCTCCTGCCAATATAATGTTCTTTCTGCCACAATGAGACTGACACAGTAGCGTGTTTAGTCAAAGATTTGCATTCTTCAAACACCTACAGGGAGCTCTTCATTTCTCATTAGATCTTCTTTTCTTTTGGATTGATGTGTAGAAAACTCAAGGAGCCTCACTTCCAAAAGACTTTCAAAATAAGAACTGGCATTTGAAGATGCACAAACACAACAAGTGAAAAGTCAGAATTCTGGGTGAATCAGGAACCCTGAAAACAAAGGGAAAAACAATTTAGAATTCTATAACTCAGAGGGTGACATCAAAAAAAAAAAAAAACTTTTAAAAATAAATTTTAAAAAAGCACCTTCTTCCCTGTATCAAATAATGACACTTGGGAAGGACATCTCCATTTGAGCAATAAAGGAAGTGAATAACAACAAAGTCAAAAACACATGAGAAACACATTGGGAAAGTGCTGACAACCCCTTGGAAAGTCTCAGTAACATTTTGGAAACCCTATATATAGAGACAGCAAATTTTACCTTAGAAAAAGGGGGGGAAGTGAGACTTAAGCATGCATCCCTAGCATTTCCAGATCATTGAGAAAGTTCCCTAAGCAACTGAACAATGTACCCCCTTGACTACACTCCATCCACTGGCCAATTCCAGTCTAGACCATTTAACCCAGAAGTTTTAGGAAATGAGTTTATAACAAGCTGTCCAGGTAAGTTACTATGAGTGAAAGGGTAGGAAAAATGAACACAGTTTGAAGCAGGGTTGGGGGACTATTATTCAGTTATTGAATTAGTTATCTCCCAAATCCACATAAATTCCAACCAGTCCCTGGTGAATGGGTTCTCTATCCAGACCACAGGATGTGCCTTGTAACCTGACTAGTTGAGTTCATTGAGTTCTGACTCTGGCATTAGGATATTTTTTGAGAGAACAAAATAGCAAGAAGGCCATTGGTTAAAGATTGAGGAAACATTGGTTCTAACCTTAATTCTGCCTTGGGGACATTCCAGATTCACAGAAACTCGGATTTAGAAGGCATCCCAGAAGCCAACCAGCATGACTCATGAAAGCATCCCCTCTCTAACATACTAAAAGAGTATTCAACCATGCAGTGCCTCTTGGAAGACCTCCAATAATGGGGAGCTTACCAACTACTTCCCATTCCATATTGGAGAGTTATAATTGTTAGGAAGCTTTTCTTTACATAAGACCATAATATCTGTTTTTCTTTTTTTCCCCTCTACCTATTGCTTCCAGGGTTACCCTCGTTTTTTTTTTTTTTCCCAACAAAATTAGCAGAAGACAAATATTTATATCAGACAGTTCTTATTTCTACACTAAATCTTTTCTTATCCAGGAAAAAGATCTCCAGTTTCTTCAACTGTTTCTCATATAGTCTGAAAACCACAATCTGAAAGCCTTTCACCATTTCTGTTACCTTTCTCTGAACATGCTTCAATTTATTGAAATCTTTCTAAAAGTGTGGTGCCCCCAACTGAGATGGCAAGACAATAATGGATTAACAAGTCATTTTCTGGGTGTGTGGTGGGAAGGGGATTAGCATTTATAAATTACCTACTATGTGCCAAGCACTGTGATTAGCATTTTAAAATATTATCTCATTTGACTTAACCCTATTCTATTCTGCTTCTAATCTTTAATCTATCCTGATGCCTACAAAGATGTCCATCTCTCCTTATCAAAAAAAAAAAAAAAATGCTCATTTCACTTAGCATCAGTTCATGTAAGTCTGTCCAAGCCTCTCTGTATTCATCCTGCTGGTCATTTCTTACAGAACAATAATATTCCATAACATTCATATACCACAATTTACCCAGCCATTCTCCAATTGATGGGCTTCCATTCATTTGATTCTCACAATAGCCCTGAGAAGCAGTTGCTATTATTATTCTCATTTGGAAATAAGGACAAAGGTTAAGTGACTTGCCAGGGTCACATATCTAAGAAATGCCTGAGGCTGAATTTGAACTCAGATAGTCCTGATTCCAGGTCTAATTCTCTATCCCCAAATAATGTTATATATACTCTGCCTCTATTCATGTCACCTAGAATCCCACTGGAGAAGGAAATATGCTGGGTTCCAGGTATCACATGTTAAGGAGAATATTTCTAGCATGGAGAGTGTCAGAGGAGAGTTGACCAGGTCAATGCAAGCACTTCTTGCTGTGCTAGATGACAATTTCCTAAAGGAACTAAGGGTTTCTCATCTGGAAAATAGAAGCTTTGAGGGAAAGCTGTCTTCAAGCATGTGAAGGGCTGCCTTGCACAAGGAGAATGTTTGACACCTTGAGTAGCAATATAGTGGGAAGTGCAGAAAGTTGGAAAGGAACATTTTCTGGCCATCAGAACGTCTAAAAGAGTCATTGCTTGCTACGGGGAGGTGGACTTCCTTCTCACTCCCAGTTTCAAAACAGAGGATGGATAATGATTTGCTCGGTCTACTATAGAAGACATTTTATAATAGATTGAAGGTACAGATTGAAGAAGATGGCCCCTGAGAGCTAGTGACTCTGAACCCGGTGACCAGACAGGAATGGGGACATGAATCTATGAAGAACTAAGAGCAAGAGATTATGATAACTAAGGGAAGTCTTAGATTTTTTTTTTTTTTTTTTTTGAAAACCACAGGGAGTTACATCAAGTGGGCTTTGGGGTGGGGAAAGCAAGTGAATACATGGCAATTTGGGTCTCAGGCTGGCTTTCTTTTAAGGGTGAGCCAACTTGTGCTGACGCTACTCTCCTGAAATGAACAGAGATAGACTTCTCAGGAAGTGGAAGCTGGGCACAAATGGAAAGTTCTTTTTGACGAACTGCTCTAAAGTCATCAAAGCGCTCTTCACAGATGTAGAGAGCTTGGCTCTGCTGTCTCAGCAGTGCTCAGGAAAGGAAATAACATCTGCTCTTCTCACATGTGGGGCTTTGAAGATGGGAAAAGCGTTCTGAAGTGAGCAAGATCTTCTACCAGCTTCTGATGCAAAAGTCCAGTTGTTTATAACAGGTTCATAATTTGATTCCCCAAATTTCTTATCATTTCCCCCTCTAAATTTGTTTCTGCTTCTGCTATGGCTTTTTCTGTCAGAGATATTCCCTTTCCCATTCACTTAGTCTCTTTCATTCAGAACCTAAGCAGGGGATTTTGCCCAGCTCTCCCTCACTTAAATCCAATTTATTTGCATGTTATGGCATCACCTCCCTGAAGTCATGGTCCTCTTGGAGAAAGAAGGACAAAAAGCAAGAAGCACTGGTTCTGTCCTCTTCCTTACTTCTCATAATCATCCCTTCTTCTCTTCTCCTGATTTTGACTGGAAGGTCCTCCTTCCTCACTCTGCCTCTACCACAACAAGCAATGATCCAGAATTGGATATGTACTTATTGACTGATCGGCCCTTAATTCTAATGTTTTTCCTCTCATGTAATCTGCAATTTGTTGTTGTTGTTTTGTCAATTAATTGCATCTGACCCTTCATGATTCCATTTAGATTTTTCTTGTTTTGGCAAGAATAGTGGAGTGGTTTGCCATCTCCTTCTCTAGCTCATTTTACCACTGAGGAAACTGAGGAACACAGGGTTAAGTGACTCATCCAGAATCACCAACTATTTTCTGAAATCAGATTAGAACTCAGATCCTCTTAACTCTACTCTATCCCGGGCCATTTAATTTCCCATCTACAATTTCTCCCATATATAGTTTCCATGTGCTTCCCCACCCATTCGATTGAGAGCCCCTCAAAGTTGGGAGTTGTTGTTGTTTTTTAATTCCCAGAATTAGCACAGTCCCTCGCATATAATAATGGCTAAGTGACTGACCACGTCTTTCACTGTTAATATTCTTTCCTAAATTCCCAAATTACTTTTTTTTTAATTTTTTGGTCCTTATTTTTCTAAAAACATATTATTTTCCTCCAATAGAATATAAGGTAAGAGACTTTCATCTTTGTCTTTTTTTATCCTTGTACCTAACACCCAGTAGGCACTTAATAAGTGAAATTCTAGAGTCAATCTAATACAACAGCTCTCTTATCTTGGTCCTTCTTCCACAGCCATCATCCTGGGGCCATATTACACATTGCTAAGGTCTATGGTGATCTCTTCCTAATAGGTCTCTCACCTCCACCCTTTTTTCTCTGCTCCACCCTCTCCTTCCCTATAGATCTCTCAAGTCACTCCTTTGCTAATCTCACTTCAGTGGCTTCCTCATCTCCCAAGTTAAATTCAAATCTCTTCTCTCAAATTTCCAAACTTCTTCCACTAGACATTTTCACTCAAAGGAGCCTAGAGTTAGAGTTGAGAGGAAAGAAAACTTGGAATTTGATCTCAAATCCACCATTCTTTCCATTTATGCCACACTATTTCCCCCCCAATTATACTAAATTACCATTCCCTCACTTCCCCCAAAAAACCCATAATATTTTCACCTTCATGTCTTTTCTCCTATTGTTGCCCATGCCTAAAACCTACCCTCCCAAGTGGGAAAGGGTAGAAACAAACTGATATCGAAACATGTAGAATCCAAAATTTTCATTCATCCATTTGTTTGTTCATTCACTCAGTAAATACCTATTAAGAATCTATTATCTGCAATCACACGTTCTACGAGTTGAGCATATAAGGAATAAATATTTACAAGAATTCCTGTCTTCAAAGATCTTATATTTTATGTTTTTTTCCCAACATTACAACATATGCATGTGTGCATATGAACTCACAGCATCACAGGGGAGTGTTGAGGGAGAAAAGACAGGAGCCCAAAAGCACCAGAGAGCTTATAATAGGTAAGGTGATAAACACAAAACATCCTGAAACAAGTACAACATCATATCAGAACAGATAATTCTTTTTGACTTTTTCTCTTTTTGGAAAGTCAACAAAAGTAATGCTCTGCCCAGGTGGAAGGTTCAAGGATGGCAGAAAGAGTCTGTCCAAATCCACTGAACAAAATGCCACCTAAGCAGATCCCGGAGTCCTTGTTACCAGATAATCATAATGACTGAGACTTTCAGTCCCCAAATAGCTATAGAGTGAAAAGAGTTTTTGGTTTCTAGCCAATCTCCAGAGTACAGACACCACCTGAATGTGAAAAAGTGAGTCACAAGTTATTAGAAAGGATTCTGATACCCCTTACCACGAATGGCAGTCAGAGTTCATTAGCAAGAAGTCAAGGGCAGATCTGCGCCAAAGTCATGGCAATATCGCCCATCAAGGCTGCCTACCACAGTTTCCTTCTATAGCTTTGCAGCCCCATTATCTGTAATGAAATGGCCATGGATGGGGCCCTGGAAGGGAATGGGAACACTTACCAGCCGTGCCAGCTGCTCTGTGATGTTCTGAGCAGCCTGGGGTTCTGGGAAATGGCCTACCTGAAGCACAACAATATTTTCCACCATGAGTTCTGTGGATTCTTGGTGGTCCACATGGTAGGGCCAGAAGTATCATTGCCAGGCTGAATTGTTCACTATATGCTGATGTTAAGCATATGTTTAGCAGCTCATTTGCATAGTGGATTCCCCTTCCTCTGCTTTCCCTCCACCTATATTTTAATAAAAGGTCAGGCCTAAGGTAGAAAGTCTTTGAAAAGAATGGAGTCTCAGAAAACATAGAGATTCACAAATATATAGACGTCTGAGCAAGAACCCAAATGAGAATAAGGATAGAGATGGAGAGTGAGACTGAGATAAAGAAGGAAAAAGAGACAGAGAGACAGAGAAACAGAGAGATGGGGGAGGGAGGAAGACAGCCAGAGACAGAGATACAGAGGGAAACAGACAGAGAAAAGGGAGAGAGAGAGGAAGGAAAGGGAGATCATAAAAAAGTGAATAGTAAACCAGCCTCAGAGTCTGGGGGACCAGTGGATTTAAGCCCCATTTCTCACATAATGGCAAATTATCTTGGGCAAGTCATTTGATTTTGCAATGACTGAGACAGTTCTCTAAGATTAGAAGTTGTAGGACAGATCCAGATGTATTGTGGGGTTAAATTCTTTATGTATCTGTATTTGTGCTTCTAGATTCGTACATTCCCAGAGAGCAGAATCTATGACTCAGTGGTTCACTTAGAAAAAGTCATGTTGGCACAAGGTTTTCTCCTCCACAGATGATCTGCTGCTGTTGGAACCTTTATGGGAATATTACATCTGTTTCTCTAAAGGGAGGAAAAAAAGGGAGGGAGAAAGAAAGGGAGAAAGATAGAATAGAGAGGGAGGGAGGAATAGAAAGAGAGAGAGAGAGAAAGAAAAAGGAAGAAAGGAGAAAGAAAGGAAGAGAAGGAAAGAAGGAAAAAATGAAGGGAGGGAGAGGGAAGGAAAGAAAGAAGGAGGGAAGAAGGAAGGAGGGAAGAAAGGATAGAAAGAGAGGTAGGAAAGGAGAAAAGGGAGAAATGAAAGAAGGAAAGAAGGAAATAAAAATTTTAAATGACCACTATGTTTCCAGACTCATTGTTCTGAGTACAAATCTGGCCTCAGACACTTCCTAGCCATGTAACCCTGGGCAATTCACTGAAACAACTGAGCAACAACAGCAACAGCAACAATAACAACATCCTCATCATCAACAATAACAACAACAATGGACCAGGCACTGTGTTAGTTGATTTTCTCAACACCTCTGGGATAAAAGTACTATTATTATCCCTCTATTTCAGTTGAGGAACCTTAGGCTGACTGAGGCAAAACGACTTGCTTAGTTCCCCAGCTAATAAGTATCAGCTCGGATTTGAATTCCTCCCTGACTCTAGTCCCACATCCCAACTATCTCATAGATACCTTGAGCAGATTTCCCAAGATTATCTCAAATTCACTAAGTACAAAATGGAGCTTTTGGATTTCCCTCTAAACTGTCCTCCCTCTAAACCTGCGTACTGCTGTTGAGAGCTTCGCTGATGGCAAAGTTTGGAGTTTGCCTCCCAGTTTGGAGGCATTCTCAACAAATCTCTCTTGTTCACTCCCTACACCAATTCTTTGCCAGATTTTGTCATCTTTACTTTCCCAGCATACATCACATAAATCCCATTCTCTATTCAATCAGTATGACCTTAGAGTCCTCCTCACCTTATGTCTGGATTATTATAATAGGCTTCTACTTGGTTTCTGCTCCAATCCATCCTCCACTCAGCTGCCAATGTAATTTTCCTACAACTCAGGTCTGACCATGCTATCCCCTTCTCGATTAACTCCAGTAGCTCCCTATTACTTTCAGGATCAAATATAAAATGTTCTTTTTGGCATTTAAAGCTATTAATTCCCTGGCAAATGGTGTGGTCAGTGATCAAAATCACGACACTTCAAGACATTGCAGTTCAGCCTGGAAATTTCTATGAGCTGGTCTCAAAGAAGAAGAAAATCTTTAAAATTATAAAGATGAAATCAGATTTAACTACAGAATTCAAGAAAAAAAGAATATATCAGGGAGCAGGAGATGTGTATACAGTTAGATCCTTTCTAAGAAAAAAGCAGTTAGTTTATTTATGTTATTAATATGATACCCTAGAGTATATAAACTAATTAAAATTTATTTCAATTATTAATCCAGCCGAGAATTAAAGGTACTTAATAAATTAATTTGAAAGTCTCCAGCTCAAGCCACCCTGAAAAACATCAAAGTCAAGGAAAGGACTGTCCAATACAATATTAAACTGTATTTCATCACAAAGTCAATGGCAAAGACATGAAATCCCATGGTCAGGGATTCTTGACCAGTGGTGTAAGTCCATGACCAGATTCTGCTACGACACCTGGATTTTCATTCCATGTCTGTCACTGATTAACTCTGTGGTCTTCAGAAACCTCACTAAGTCTTGGCTCACTCACCTATAATTTAAGAGCATTGAACTAAGAGATTAGACTAAATTAGCAGATAGGTAATGCAGTATATAAGCCTACTGTATGAACATAGAATCAAGCAGAAAGAGTACAAATACTCCTTCACATCCCCAAAAGTTGTGATCTTGGGCAAATCACTGAAGCATTCTCAGCCTCAGTTTTCTCATCTTTAAAATGTGGATAATAATAGGAGCTACCTTAGAGGACTCTTGTGGGGATCATATGTAAAGTACTTTGTAAATCTGAAATCACTATATAAATACTAGTTATTATCATCATCAAATGCTCTTTTGGGTTCTTTCTAGCTCTGATTTTCTTTAATTCATCTATCAGGAAGAGCATCCTTAAACTGTCTATTCTGGGAACTGCCAAGAATATGATTCTGGATGGCAGAAGCAATCTGCGTAAGCGGACCTCAAGAACCAGAATTCAGTAAGGTCTATGGAAAGATGTCTAAGAATCGCTAAGAGGAGAGATTCCTGAAGAGCAAAATATCTGAAAGCAAGTGATGATGGACAGTACTCTGGACTACTGGGACATGGGTTTCTAGAAAATGTCCAAATAGGAAGGATAAGCAAGAAATAATTCTGAGAGGTTCAAACTGATCACAACTCTTGTTAATCAATTCTTCCCAGTAGAAATTATTAGGTTCTTTGTTACTGTCATTTGTCCTTCATTTTGAAGAGGACCAATGACATCATAGATGATGGCTTGACTTTTACATGATTTGGATTTAAGTGAGACAGAATTGCTCAAAGTTGGCATTGTCTTTCTGAATCATTAAAATCCAATGGCAAAAAATTTTGTGGTGATCTTTTGTGTAGTGGCAAGAAACTGGAAACTGAGTGGCTGCCCAACAGTAAGAGAATGGCTGAATAAGTTATGGTTTATGAATGTTATGGAATATTATTGTTCCATAAGTAACAATAAGCAGGATGATTTCAGAGAGGCCTGGAGACACTTATATGAACTGATGCTGAGTGAACTGAGCAGAACCAGGAGATCATTGTAGCAGCAACAGCAAGATTTTAAAATGATCAAATCTGATGGACATGGCTCTTCTAAACAATAAGATGATTCAGACCAGTTCCAAGGACCTGGTGATGAAGAGAGCCATCTACACCTAGAAAGAGGACTCTGGGAACTGAGCGTGGATCACATCATAGCATTTTCACTTTTTGTTGTTTTTTGCTTCATTTTATTTTCTTTCTAATTTTTTTCCTTTTTGATCTGATTTTTCTTGTGTTGCAAAATAATTGTATAAATATCTATGCATATATTGGATTTAACATACATTTTCCAAGTTTACCATATGTTGGGTTACTTGCTCTCTAGGGGAGGAGGTGAGGAGAAGGGGGAGGGATCAAACACAAGGTTTTGCAAGAATCGATGGTGAAAAATTATTAATGTATATCTTTTGAAAAAGCTTTAATAAAAAAAAAATCCAGAAGCAAGACAAAAGTCAAGAGGATGATGGATGGCCAGGATTCAGTGGATGACCTTGGCGTCTTCAATGACTAACCAAGCTCCATAGACTCCACATCATCTGCTTCAAAAAACTTCATGGCCATTGGAACAAATCAATCTCATTTGCCCATTCTGTTGAAAGTCTTCACATAATTGAAGTACGCATCGCCCCCAACTTGCTGATGGATTTGAAGCTTGTTGGTTACCCCCAACCTGGTTTAGTCTTTCTGCCCAAACAGCTTAGTGGAGTGTGATTGCTTTGTATGCTACCGTTTCTTGGAGACTCAGATGAAAGTTGGGTGCCAGGTAGACACCAAAGGTGGATGAAAAAGCCTAGAAAGAGTTCAGCGAGCCCTCCCGCCAGAGATCTCTCTCTCAATATCCCATATGACCCTTAGCTTCCTTAAGCGTTGGCTGATGGAATGCCATGGTAGACTGAATCTGACTGATGAAAACAACTTTGTTTGAGTGAAACAGAGAGAGGTAAGTAAGATTTTGCAAGTCACTCAGGGAAATATTGAGCTCAATACAACATGAAGATATATCAGAAATGACTGCTATAAAATGAGGTTAGAATTCTTAACAGTAACTCTAAAGATATAGTCACACAAGCATTCCCACAAAGAGGGTGTAATTAGACTACAAATCAATAGCCATGTTTGGGAACTGTCACCAGTTACCATCCAACCAGAAAAAGAAAAGACAGTTGCTACTTATTTTCTCTCTGCCAGAGAATAAGGAGATAATAATAATAATAATGATAATAATAATAAACATTTATTATCTTATTATATGGTAGGCATTATGCTAAGTACTCTACAATTTTTGTTTCATTTAATCTCCACAACAAGTATAAGGAGTAGGGGATATTCATATCCCCATTTTACAGATGGGAAAACTGAAGCAAAAATGACTTGCCCTAATGAATAACCCTAAATCACAAGATTCCAACCCCTGTCTTTCTGACCCCAGGCCCAACACTCTATTATACCATCCAGTTGCTTCTGAAGAAGGAAGAAGAGTTTTGTAACATGGCTACCAGGAAAGGAATAAGGAAAAGAGAAAGCAAGAACAGGTAATGGGTGCACTCTTGCCTCCTTGCATACACTCTTCCATGATCTCCAACTCATTGGGTCAAATGTCATTACCTCCTTCCTCGCTGTAGTTCCCATAGTATACCTTATGCCTTACAGGTCCCATGTCACATGTAGATTATCAGTGAAAGCTCTCCCTTTATTTAGGGGTCAATTTTGAATTAGGAAATCCCTTCCATATTATCAACAAAATGTTGATTCCTCAGTCTAGTCACACAACCTACTGTGGCTCCATGTTCTGAAACCTATTGTTCTGGCTGAGATTTAAGTGTGAAGAGGAGCTTGTTATTATCTTTTTTGTCCTTTTCCTTGATTCTGAATAAGCAGATAGCACAGAATTATCAACTGAAAATTGCAATTTGCCAAGAATGACCCCTTAATATATCAAGCCAGAGTTGTGTCAGTATACATCACAAAATAATCCAAGGCCCTGAGAATAAAGATGACTTGACTCAATTTCATTAATTAGCCCATGTCTATCAGTGATCAGCAAATTAATGAATTGTACTTATTTGAGTTTTTTTCTCCACTTAATAGTTTCTTTGACTAATAGCATTAGTGCCTTAAAGCATATCAAAGAGCTCATATTTCTTAATTAAAAGAGAAATTAATATCAGCACAATCTATCACTTTTACAATCAATAAACTAACCAACAAGCATTTATTAATCACCTACTATGAGTCAAGCTGTCTGTCAGGGTGAGATACAAATACAAGTGAGACAATCCTTACCCTCAATGAGCACGGATTCCCTAAGCTTCATTTTAATTTATTAGCATTTCATGAAGACATCAGAAATCAGCTAGATACTATTAATTTAGAAACTTAATTATAATTGTAGCCACAATTCCTTAATATGCTGATAATTAACAAATTAGCCAGTTTGTGGACTTCAGTCAGGATGGTAAAAGTGCATAACAAAATTAGACAGCATAAAAGTCAGAAAGGTGGTATCTTGACTTCCTTAACTTTTCAGTTATTCTCTCATCCTCTGATCATTCTACATTATTGTAGCTACTAACTAGAGATCTCTGAAGAGCACAGGAGCAATGTACGGACTGAACCATACAAAGAAATGTTCTATTCCAATAGATTTATTCAAGTCCATTCTCCAGCCCACGGGATCGAGGGTCAGTGCCCAAAGATTTAGCCTATTCTATTGGAAGTTACTTCCTTAAAATAAGTCAAATATGCATCATTAACTCTTATAGGCTAACTATAATTCCTAAGAAATACCATTCTAATTCTGGGCAGTATAACCTTAGCTCCCAATATGTTTTATCATTTTGAAGTTGAACTTATAGGTTTACATTGATTTACCTCCTCAGCAAAACCTTATTCATCTACTCCAACACACACTAATCTCTGCCTTCTTTAAATTCCCATAAGCCTTGGTCTGCATTCATCTTTTAAATTATACACTGCTGAGTTTAGCCCTTAATTAAATGATTCCATTCCTTCAGGTACTTTTCCTGCAATTCTGTAGCACTTTAACTAGAGGGCACTAGAATGATAGTTGGGTAGTCAAAACTGCAAATTACAGGTTTTCTTTGAGGTTGAAATTTTCTTTGGCAAGTCTCCCATTATATTTTTTATTTTTTTTAAATCACCATACAATTTTAGCAAAACGATTACAATATTCAAAACTAAATGTAAACTTTCATTACTAGTGGAGTTTACATTTAGTTTTGAATATTGTAGTTTTACTACTAGTTGAATAGTTTTACTACTAATAGAACCAAAAATGTACAACTTCTATTAATCCTTAAAAAATATATTTTTATATCACCTAAGTACCAATTGGTATATTTCCTTCAAAATCTTAACTGTTGTTAGCAAAACTCAATTTAACTGATCTTATTGTATCCTCAGACTTTGATTAGAATGCTTCTTTCAGACAAATCCTGAAATCATTTTGCAGTTAAGTTCCTCCTGGGATTTCAGATTCTGTAACTTTTCACAATTGCCAACTATAAATATTTCAGAATAAGAAATTACTCCTCTAATTATTACTTTTAACAGAATAAAACTGAAAAAAAAATTCCCACAGGTATTTGCCTTCTTAAATTTTTTCCATCTCATTTATGAAAAAAATGAGAGAGACAGAGAGAGAGACAGAGACATAGAGAAAGAAACATACTGAGACAGAGAAAGACAGAAAGAAACATACAGAGAGAAAGAAACAGAGACAGAGACAGAGACAAAGACAGAGATAGAGAAATAGAGAGACATAGAGATAGAGAAATACTCCTTACCCCCCCGCCAAGATTTGAGTTTTTCATCAAGTGATTTTCAACTTTGTTCTTCAAAAGTGAAACAGCTAAAACAAGCATGCATCCATTCATTCAAGAAACATTGATTATTCCTTTTTTATGCACAAACTCCTGGGGATACAAAGACAAAATGAAGCAATCTCTATCCTGAAATGCATTAGAATGAAAAGCACTAGAGTTATTAGGATGATGATCATATATCTTAAACTATTCATTTCCAGAGGTGGCTGAGGGTCATAAAAGTAGATAGATAGATGGATGGACAGATAGACAGACAGATGGATAGATAGATGAATAGACAGATAAATAGATAGATAGACAGATAGACAGACGGATAGATAGACAGACAGATAGATAGACAGACAGATAGATGGATAGATAAGTACCTAGATTCAAACATACATACAAACATGCATGCATACATAGAGTAGATCGACATTTCCATAATGATAATGACAAATTAGACACAAACACTTATACCTACACATTTGCCTAGATTTTGTTTTTGTTGTTGTTGAGTCATTTCAGTCATCAAAATGATGCAGGTGATAAAATTAAAACTAAAAAATAACTCTACCACTTCCAAATAATTCATTCATTCATCTAATGATGCAGTTCAACTATATTCTGACTCTCCTGCTAACTGGATGTAATCTGAATATACTACCACTAATAATATCATCCCTATGATTATAAATCAATGTAACTTTTATAGACTGCCTCTTACCCAAATCCAAATGCAGATCGAATACTTAACAAAACTTCATGACCATCTTTAGTTGCTTGAAACGATCATTTCATATGTATACACTGTTTCATGTATTGTTCTATGTTCATGGCAGGGGTTTATGCAATGGGTGATATTTTGTTGCTGCTGTTCAGTCAATTCAATCATTTCTGACTTTATTACTCCATTTGGGATTTTCTTACTAATTTCTTTCCATTTCTTACTTGGAGTGGTTTGTCATTTCCTCTTCAGCTCATTTTACAGATGAGAAAACGGAGGCAAATGGGATAAAGTGATTTGCTCAGGGCTACATAGCTGTTAAGTATCTGAGGCTAAATTTGAATTTAGTTCTTTCTGACTCACTGCACGACCTGTGCTTTGCTGACATACCTTTGATGAAATAACTTTTCTTATATTACTGATATGCTAAGATTTACATATATATCACATATAATCTGTATATAATTATATGTAATATATGCATGTATATATATGTATATATCACATATATACATGTATCTATGTGTGTGATCTCCCCAGTTAGATTTCAGGTCTCTTCAAGAGAGGATCCAGATACTTCTTCACATACGTTTCGATGACAAGCATGGTATATTATGGCGGAATACAGCATTGCTTCCATATCAGATTTTTTATTGACAATCTGGGAATCCTATTTTGCCTTTGAAATCCTTCCTATATGATAAACATATTAGGAGTCCCAATTGCTGCAGGATTCTGAGTCAGAATCAGAAAGGAAGTGTTTAGAAGGTTATAGTAGGTCTGTGTCCAATAATCTTCCAGGTGAAGGAAGACAAATAATTTTGTGATCCTGAGAAGACGGGATGGTTCATAGATAGTTTTTCAGAAGATTGAAATTCATTGGGTATAAAAGGATGTTGGGGATAATTTAATTTCAATGCTTTCAGGGCACAAATGTGGAAGGAAGCACAGAAAGGTGACGAGCTAAGGTGACACAGTAAATAGCAGAGCTAAAATTCAAACTCACTTTCTTTGATACCAAGTCAAATGCTCCTTCCAGTGTAGTACACTTTGTTATTTTTCAGTTTTCCCAAAAACTTGGGAGGTGATAGGGTGGAGTGGGAGGGTAGGGAGAAAGCAAAGATCCTAAGGAAATAGAAGAAAAAAATAACTGCTTATAGAAGGGAGGTAGGGATATAATAATGGTATCTGCCTTGCACATTATCAGGTTTGGCTCCTAAATGTACAGAGTTCAACTAGATGCTAGTTAGTGAGGAGGAGGTGAACAATTGGGGAGGTTTCAGAAAGGTGTGACTTGAACAGAGTTTTGAAGGAAAACAAGTGATCCTAAGAGGCAGAGGATGAGATTGACCTGAGTTAGTATTGATGCTAGTAAGTGGAATTGGAGCCATAGTCCTGAAATGCATAGCAGAAAAAATAAAGGATGGCAAGGACAGGTCCAAGTGGCCGGGGTCCCAGAGCAGTGGAATGACACGTCGGATAATGGAACTAGAGCCAAACGAGACCTTTACCATGGGACTAAGCCAAGTAATAACTTTTCTTCATTTCAGTAACTCCCTAATATAATGATCTAGTCATAATTAAGCTTCTGTAAGAGTACACACATTCACACACATATGGGAAATACCTTCTTATATCTTCATATTAGATTGGCTATTATTACTTACTCCAGAGATTTCCAGTTTGCCAATTTATTCGTATTTGCAAAATAACTAGCAGATTCCCCCTTACTCTCTTGGGGTCACAGTTAGAGCTTTTCTTGTCCTAGAGAAAACTACCTGCTGGCTTGTTACATAGGAGGGAAACTTTTTTCTTGGAATGAATATTTTTGGTTTTTAATTTTTTTTTCATTCACTTTAAAAGATGAATTAGCTGGAGGCCAGAAAATTTTCCCACCAGCTGCCAGATAGTTAAATGACAAGGAAAAAAAAAAGAATTGTCTGGACTATTTTTATTGTCAGTAAATTCTGATGTTGTCATTGAGGAAATATTGACATTCTTGTGTTATTCATCTATTCCCGGAGTACTTTTTTAGGGACCTCGTGCTTTCCCCTTAATATCTCTTCCAAGGTTAGTTGTGTTCCTGGCTGCTGTGATGTAGAGTAGGGCTCAAGGCTGTGAAGTGAGGTTCCTGTTGGTTTTGAAACCTATTCCCTGGGGCATTTATGCCCGTTTGAAGTGGCCAGTTTTGCTGCTTCTGTGGTAGCTCAGCTCTGACTCCTCTTCACCAGTGCATTTCATTCTCAGAACTGCCCATCATGGTGGCTGAAAGCTAGGAGGGGACATGAAGGCAAGCAGACTTCAAGAAGCAATGTCAGGACACAGGGAGCAGACAAACTGACTTTCTCTAATCTGGAACGAAGATGACATGAAAGGGAAAAGGTCTGGAAGCAACAAAAAACACTTGTCATCCAATATTCTACCTACCCAGATTTAGAAAGCGGCCAAAGTCAGCTTCTGACCTGCTATCTTCTGGGCCAGAACTAACTTGGATAATAAGGGAGCTTCGGGCTATGAAACTAAAGGCCTGGGCTTGAATCCTGACTTTAATCAAGTCACCTAATTTCTCTTAGTCTTAATTTCTCCTCTGTAAAATTGATAAGATCATTGATTTTAGAGATGTCAGAGAGAGAGCCAAGCTGCCCTTCTTGCTTTAATTGTAAACAAAATTCTATTTGTAAACTTTTGCATTCATTGAACCCCTCACTTCTTCAACATACTTGCTCCTAACTTTGTCTTTTAAAATCTCTCATTTCCTTCTAAACTCAGCTCAAGTCTTGCTTTCTACATGAAGCCTTTCCCAATCCCTTCCCAACCCTTATTACATTGAATAGTGTGTATATGTGTGTGTGTGTGTGTGTGTGTGTGTATTTGTGTGAGTTCCCTCTCCTTATATAATATAAGCTTCTAGAAACCAAAGACCATTTTCCTTCATTCTGCTCTCCCTCCCTTCCTTCTCTCCCTTCCTTTCCTTCTTTCCTTCTTTCTTTCTTTTTTCTTCCTTCCTTCCCTCCCTCTGTCCCTTCCTTCTTCTATCTTCCCTCCCTCCCTTCTTTGCTTCCTTTCTTCCTTCCTCCCTTTTTTCCTTCCTTCCCTTCTTTTCTTCCTTTCTTCCTTCATTAGAATTAGGGGGAAGGAAAGTCGGGAAAGATTTCATATAAGAAATAGTATGTGAAATAGATTAGATAGGAATTTTATAAAAGGGATACTTGATAATATCTTTTAAAAAATGAATGGGACTCAGTCTCTAAAATACTTTCTAGCATTAATCCTATCACAATATATCCCCATGGGCTATATATTTCTTAATAATTAGGACTATTCCAAGAGGGAAGGGACAAGCATGGGCAGCAGATCTCTACTTGGCTAGAAGTTTTTAGTTGGAGCCCAGAGCATCATGGGCAGAGGATGGAGGAAGGAGACTTTCTGGTCAGACTTGCATTGGACATAATGGCTCTGAGATTCCAACTCTGAGATGCTTTGCTTCTGTTTGCCAGCGCAGCAAGTAAAAGCCGATAGGGAAAAGTATCCAACATCCACCCTCACATAATAAGTGGCAGGAGGTGTTGTATCTATTTACTGAGGGAGGTGAGGATTTGATCATTCAGTCTGAGGTCCGAATGACATGAGAAGAAGATGAAATCAGTCACAGTCACCATTTTCATTTCCCATTATTTGTCACCTGCTCTGCTGCATCACTGTGAGCATTCACTCAGGAAGGAAAGGGAGGAGGATGACGGCAATGATGACAACAAGGATGAAATGGCAATAGTAACAACCAACATTGATAAAAAAAAAATGCTTTGATGTCCTGAACTGGGGATCCCAAGAGCCCTTAGACACAGGGGGTGGACTTTTGTTCAGTTCAGCACCCCCATGGTAGCAGGATTCTTAATTGTGACCTACTATAGACCAGAGAACTTTTTTGTGTCCTAAACCTTTTTGCAATCTGGGGAAGCTAATGGATTCTTTCTCAGAATAGATTTTTTAAGTCATAATTGAAGAAAGGCTAAATTTCAGATAGAATTTAGTGGAGAAGAAAAGTACCAATTAGTCTTTTCACATTTCAGGGGTTCAGGATGCACTTCTCCCATGATCTGTAAAATCCTTGTATATTTTTTGGTGCTCCCCTCATGCCAGAAAAGAAGTCAGATTTTTTTTTCTTTCTTTTTCTCTTAAGGAGTGTTTACAGTACCCATTTGGTCATAGACTCTGTGTCACCTGACCTGCTGGTCTTCTTATATAGTTTGCTTTTTCTGCAAAATTCCCCAAAAGTTCCATTTAATGTTTTTTTATCTACCTGGGATAAATCAAAACCATAGAAAGTAGCAGTGAGGAAAGTCATGATGGAGAAAGTCTCAATATGGAAGTGAGAACTGTACCTTTTTTTCCATCCACATTCACAGAAATAATGCCCCTCAAGTTAAAAATCTAGACTACATAGTGATATTCTCTTAATCTTCTCATCTTTCAAGTATTTTATATGAGGTATTTCTAGTCATTGAGTAAGTTGCAGAATTGGCGAGGAGATGATTATAATGCAAACAAAATTATAGATATCTACAATAATATAAACTATGTGGATCAGATGGTCATTAGCCCCTGATGGTTAAAAATCTCAATGTGCCACCTGGTGCCACAGTTGTATAAGATGCTGGAGGATTTCAGAAAAGTGAAGAATAATCGAGGGGATGTGGGAAAAGTGGGATGCTAATGCATTGCTGGTGAAGTTGTAAACTGATCCAATCATTCTGGAGAGTAATTTGGAACTGTTCCCAAAGTTCTATAAAATTATGTATACCTTTTGATCCAACAGGGCCACTACTGAGTCCATATCTCAAAGAAATAATGGGGGAAAAAAGAGGGGGGGGGGAGGAATCCATTTGTAAAAAAAAAATGTTTGTAGCAACTCTTTTTGTGGTGGCAAGGAATTGGAAATTGAGACAATGGCCGCATTAGTATATGAATGTAATGGAATACTATTGTGTTGTAAGAAATGATGAGCAGGTGGATTTCAGAAAAAACTTGATGTGAACATGAACTGATGCTAAGTGAAATGAGCAGAACCAGGAAAACATTGTATACACAGTAACAACAACTTTGAGTCATGAGTAACTATGATCATGATAGACTAGTGCTTTTCAGGAAAACAGTGATCCAAGACAATTCCAGTAAACTTGTGATGGAAAATGGCATCCACATCCAGAGAAAGAACTATGGGGAATAAATACAGATCAAAACATAGTATTTACAATTTTTTTTTCTTTTTCATGATTTTTCCCTTTTGTGGTGACTTTTCTTTCATGACATAATTAATGTGGAATATGGTACATATATAACCTACATCACATGACTTGCTATCTTAGGGAGAGGGGAAGGATTAGAAGAAGGGAAAAAAATTTGGACCTCAAAATCTTATAAAAATCAATATCGAAAACTATCTTTACATATAATTGGAAAAATAAAATAAGTTGGGGAGGTAGAATTATTATCCTCTAAACCATCTTTACATATAATTGGAAAAATAAAATATATTAAGTTGGGGGGGTAGAATTATTATCCCCTAAACTATCTTTACATATAACTGGAAAAATAAAATATATTAAATTGAGGGCGTAGAATTATTATCCCTAAATTATAAAGTAAAAGGTTCACATTTAGGTGGAAGGATAATAGGATCAAAGGTTAAATAGATGGACAGATAGAGGTCTTTGAATTTTACAAATGATCATTTAGATTCAAAGTTGTAGGTATTAGAGAGCCATTGCAGCATTGTGAGCAGGGATGTGAAATAAGAAAAGAAACCTATCTGGAGAAAGCAAATCCTCAGTTTATCATTATTATTTACATTGGTGATGTTCATAATTACCATTAGAAATGTTCATAAAAATAGTCTGAATAAATTAATAATGAATAATGATAACAATAATAGCTAGAATTTATATAGTACCTACTCTGTGCCAGGAGGCATTGTGCTAAGTGCTTTATAAATACTCTCATATAATTTTTATAACAACTTTGCAAAGCAGGTGTTCATTCTTATTCTCATTTTACATCTGAGGAAATTGAGGCAAGTAGAAGTTAAGCTATCTGACCAAGGTCACACAACTAATAATTGCCTGAAGAAGGATTTGAAGGCTTTGTGTTTGATATTTATCCTGCACTTTCTCAAAATAAAATCCAACCAACAAAATAAGGAAATTACTAAATGCAAACAATAGTTCTCACATTGTACAGAGACCTTCAGAGTCATCCCCGCCCCCCCAGCTCCAGATCTGTGATCTGATAATCCTAATAAGATAGCCCTGCTCTTTCCCGTTACCAAAATCAATGTGCCCTTCATTGGTGACCGTTTGCATCCATAGAGTGTGATTTAAAGGCAGAGACATTAAGATTGTCTCTGGACATAATGCGACAGAATTCATTCCATTCCCTGGTGAGTGAAATTCCCTCATGCCACAGGGAAGACATTACTCTCAGGGCTCACACAGTGGGCTGGCTTTTTGGCAGGTTTCAAATTTCCCCTACAATCACCTAACAACAATCTTAATCTCCGAAATTAGACTATCCCTGGGACACGGGCAAGAAGCATTTGCTCTGAAAAAGGGAAGCATCATTTGAGCAAATGATCTGATTTATCCTTTAGTTGCCCAGAGTTAAAACATTGCAGTACAGAAACTGATTTAAGAAGCACTGCCCACCCCGCCCCAAAGCACCAACTTCTGATATGGAGCCACACAGAATTCAGCATCCTGCACATCATTCCACGACTGTCTCTCCCCTGTCCCAGCATTGTCACAGAGGACCTGTCAGGTTCAAATCATGATGAAAGATATCCTTGGGGAATAGGACTTAGGGTGCAAACTTCAGGAGCAAACAGTCAGAGGTCATCTTGGTGATGGAGCCCAAGTATAGGAGGGAGAGGGTACTCTAGAGAAGCAGCTTAGAGATCTTATAAGGGGGAATTGGTTGCTGATTGATTGCCTTTCCTCTTCATGCTGCTTGTCCCTCTCATCCCCAATCCCAGGGTTACTTGGGGGCCCTAGAAAGCCGTAGAGATGGTGTATATTTTTGTCTCTCCTCAAAAATAGCTTTGCTGTCAAAATGCATTTCCCCTGATACTTTGGGCTACTATCTAGCTTTCAACCAATCCATCATAAGCAGTTAAGTATTTGCTAAATAGCAGACACTGTGCTAGGTACTGGGAGTACAAAGGCAGAACCGCTCAAGGTGCCTACATTCTATGAGAGAAAATAACATGGGGAGGGAGGGAGAGAGAAAGAGAGACAGAGAGAGGAGGATAGATAAATAGGTAGATAAGTAAGCAGATAAGAGAGAGAGACAGACAGACACATAGAGAAAGAAAGAGACACACACATACAGAGACAGAGAGAGATACAGAGACAGAGACAGAGAGAGGAGGATAGATAAATAGGTAGGTAGGTAAACACAGAGACAGAGAGAGACACACATACAGAGACACAGAGAGAGACAGACAGAGAGAAGGAGAATTGGAGGGAAGAAAGGAATGAGAGAGAGAGAGAGAGAGAGACAGAGGCAGAGAAAGAAACAGAAAGAGAAAGAGAAGAGAGAAAACAGAAGAGAGATGAGGAAATACAAATAATAAGAGGCACTAATTGGTCTAGAAGGGAGAAAGGATAGCTATCCATAATAAAGGTGTGCTAGTAGATGTACACAGGATGTATTTTTAAGTTTAATGTGCATTAACATTTTGTTCATCATTTTCTTAAGTTTGCACAACCAACAAAGCCATAAATCAGGCCCTGATAGGTAGCATTTATCAATAAATTCGCTACTGAAAATTAAAGAGATGCCTCAGGTTTGAGCTGGCTCTAGCTTATCCCTGAGCAGAGAAGGAGGCACCTGAGGTTTGAAGGAAACTAGAGATTCAAATAGATGGAGACCAGGAAGAAGACAATTCTGGGTTTGGGGGAATTCAGACTACAAGATGGTAGAGGGGGAAGGGAATTACAATCCCTCAAAATATCCCAGCATCCTTTCCTCACTTTCTCTTCCCTTTTCAACAGCAAAGACTTAGCCTATGGGAGTCAATGCTTTCTATTGGAGTCAAAGGTTCAGGAATGACACGATGTAATCCATTGAAGAGTCCCCTACAATAGGGCAAGAAGGCATCCTCTTATTCCCATTAAATGTCTTAGGCTGCCTTTTGGTTTGCACTATCCCATGATGGATGCCTGTGTAAAGTTAAACTGCAGGCCATTTATGAGATACATGCTGTTTTCCTACTTTTTTATACAGCAGCATCCTGCTTGCAATGAAACAAGCTTATTGGCTTTTATATGGTTATAAAACCCCATGTAGGACCAATGTACAAAAGTCTCTTTGTATTTCTGTATTCCTTCCACAAAACCTTGTTTTCTCACCCCTGCCCACCTCCCTTTCCTCTCTGATCTGAAGACTTTGAATTCATTTGCCACATTCCGGGTGCCTCCATGTTGCTCTAGAATTTCTCCTCACTTAATCAAATGAGACGACGCATGTAAAATGTTTTGGAAAACTTAAAACTCTCTGTGTTGTTACTGTTCTTATTACTCTTATTCTCTACATCATCATTAGCCAAGAACCTTGGGATCCTCTTGTACCACCATAGAGAACCATACTGCTAAAAAGAGAAGGCGGTAGCGTTTATACTTCCAAAGAGCTAGAAACTAAGGGAGTATCCAACTATTGGATAATGGCTGGATAAATTAAGGTATACAACTGCAATGCAAGAGTTTTGAGCTATAAGAAATGGTGAAAGGCATGGTTTCAGAGAAGCTAGTGACTATTTATGATAACTGATGCAGTCAGGTAAGCTGAGCTAGGAGAATATTTTTTTATTAAAGCTTTTTATTTCCAAAACATATTCATAGATAATTTTCAACATCCACCCTCGCAAAGTCTTGTGTTCTGAATTTTTCCCTCCCTTCCCCCCACCTCATCCCCAGATGGCAAACAATCCAATATATGTTAAACATGGGCAATTCTTCTACACATATTTCCACAATTATCATGCTGCACACACACACACACACACACACACACACACACACACACACAAAGTTCATAAAGGAAAATAATGAGAAAGAAAATCAAATGCAAGCAAACAACAACAAAAAGAATGCAAATACTACCTTGTGATCCCCACTCAGTCTTCTCTCTGGATGCAAAGGGCTCTCTAGGAGAACAATTTATGTACCAACAAACAACTTTGGAAGAATCACACACTCTAAGCATTGTGGTGGCAACCTCAACTCCAGAGGAGCAATCAGGTAGTCTGCTGACTGTTGTTTATTAAGTATCTTGCACATCTCCAGCCCTGCCCTTAAGTGCTGAGGTTACAAAAAGGAAAAAAAAAGGCAAGAGGAAGTTTTCCCTTTCAGGGAGTATTCCAATGGAGAAGCCGATATACCAGCAACTGGACAAATAAGCTAGGCTTTCCAACCTGAGAGGGATCCATAATGCTAAGAAGATTCAGCCTTGCAGAAGAGCAATTCTCTAACATCCCATTCTGTCACAACACCTTACCACTTCAACAGTAGAAAAGAAGTTCAAAAACAAAATCAGTTTATCACTTTCAAAAATAGAAAAGTTCCAATCATTTACTGATCAGGTTGTTTGCCATATCTGCCTCCCCAATTCTGATCACTGGAGTTCCTGGCTCTACTGGAGGCTCAGAGCAAAGGTGATCTGATGCATAACCCTTCCTGATCCCCTTTTCCTTGCATGCCCAAAATTATGTATATATTGACATATGGGTTTACATGTTGAATCCCTACCCACACCACCTTTAGTAGAAAGTAAGCATTTTGAGGTTAGAGACAAAGAGATGGCCCAGTGGTTTGCACTTGCTAACTGTGTGACCTGAAAAATGTATTTTAACTTCTACCACACTCATTTTCCTCAACTGTAAAATGAGGTTCATACTAGTACCTACCTCATAGAGTGGTATGAGGATAAACTGAGATAACAATTTTTTTACGCAGTACCTGGCACATAACTGCTTAAAAAATAGTTGCCCCCATACCCGTAGAGCCTACCCCAGGACCTGACACATAATAGATGCTTAATATTTGTTGAATACAGTTGAGTTCATTCTCTAACAGACTTCATCCCCAAGTTAGAGACTCATCTCTTTCTCTGTGCCATAGCCTATTACCTTGCTGCCACATTAGGGAATTTACTTTCTTAATAATGTGCATGGCTGTCACATTTCCCTGATGTCTATTTGTTTATGGAATAAGCCCAAATAAACATTCTGATGTATTACATATCATGGTTATTAACATTAGTCAAACATTCTAGAAGACTTCTCGGAGTCTAAGTTAATCCATAGTTAATCATGACCTTGAAATGAAATTCATGGCACTGGTGCTATTTTTCCAACTAAACCCCAATACCAGTCCTTGCTCCTTGATGTCAGAATGCTATAGTAAGCTCAAAAATCTATACGGCTTGCTTTACTGATAACTAAAAGAGTTGTAATTCAAAGATCCAGTCAGCCCCATGTTATTATAGTACATGAGACTCATGATGGCAAGCCAGGTGGTTAATATTCTGCAGACTAACGAAACACATCGTACATCAAATACAAGGCTCGAATCATGGGAATGTGTACATGCAGGATAAACTCTATTGAGTACACCGGGTTCTTGTAAATGAACACTGTTATGGGTGTTTTCAGCAGTGTCACTCATTCTAATCTTGGGGGATAGCAGGATGCTCTTTCTTCCAGCTCACCAGATATCTCAGCCATAAGAATAGATATCAGTGTCCCCAAAGCACTTGAATTTCATTCCCATTGAAAGGGAATCATCAGGATGATACCATGGATAGAGAAGACATGGATTTAGGAAGAAAGTGAATTCTGATTCTACTTTAGATACTTATTAGCTGGGTAACACCAGACAAGTCACAGTCTTTTTCCACCAAGGTTTCCTCAATTATAAAATTGTGATGATAATCGTACCCACCCCTTACCCCAGGGTTATTATGGGGAGTAACTGAGATAATATTTATAAAGCACTGTGCAAACCTTAATGTGCCATATACACGTGTTAAATTGGGATAATTATCATCCCAGAGTGGGATGAATATCATCAGATTAGGAAAAACATGACCTCTAATTATAATTTTGTCAATAGCCAGCTATGATTTTGGGGAAGTCACTGCACTTATTCTCCATTTTTTCATTTGTAAAATGGAGAGGATTGGATTGGATGGTCTCAAAGATTTCATCTAGCTCTAAAACTCCATAACTCTTCCATTTCCATTGACCTGAATCTTGGAGAAAGCATTTGTTTGGATTCCACGATCAACAATCCACTCAAACTATTCAGAATATACTATCCCAAGTCCCCCTAGACCAACTCATTTTATTTTAAGAGAAGGATATTGAAAACCAACAATTTCATCTTCCCCTTTGGGACTGTGAGTCCCCCATGGATGACCAAGAACTGATAGCGAAAACTGGCTTTTGTGCACCCCCAGAATCTTCATTTGTGTCAGACCACAGGGATAATAATCTCCCAGCTGTTGGCAGCTTAATATTGCTGTCAGCAGAAGAGTTTCGTTATATGCCCATTCAGAATCTATAAAATGAGAGGGCTGGACAAAATGATCTCTAGGGTCCTTTCCATCTTTAGCCTCCTCTGATTTATGGTATATGATAAGTTCAAGTAACAAAATTCTTATGAAGGAAGAAATTCTGAAGTTGCATTATTATAGCTACACAGCTGCTGACTTTACCTCCATCAAAGAAAAGCCATACTCCTTTTCTCACCTAGAGAATATCTGATATGTCCAGGGAGAAAAAAAATACTTCTTTCTTTATCTTGAATATATTTGATGTTGTCTCTTTGCCAATTTATAATAATAATAGCTGAAATTAATATAGCCTTTTAAGATTTGCAAAGAGCTTTATGATACTAATTAACTTTATTCTCACAACAACCTCAGAAGATAGAAACTATTATCATCCCATTTGATGGTTGAGGAAACTGAGGCAGAAAGAATTAGCAGGAATTTAAGGTTGGATTTGAAGCTAGACCTTCTTGCCTCCAGGTCTAGCACTCTATCCAATATATTTTAATACTCCAGTCGATTTTTAAAAATCTCAACAGAGAGGCTGCTTTGGATCACCAACCTACAAATTTTAGTCCCAACCTCGCCATGCCTTCTCATTCTGTTAAATTCAGAATCATGTCTTTCTGCAGACATATTATTTTGGCCTCACTGATTATGAGGAATACCTTCCTCTCCTTCTTTTGGTTTTTCATGGACATTTTGTAATATGGGAATCATCTCTTTTTTATCCTCCATTCTCCCTGGTGATGATTTTTTCTTCAGCAGAGGACCATCATTATCACACCATGGTCTACTTATACCACATATATTTGTATGTATGTATGTTAATATATATATATATATATATATATATATATATATACCCACATATATGTAGATATACATATATATGCAGATATATTGACTATGTCTTTCCCTTTTCTGCTGGATCACTAGAATCTTCAGAGATGAAATCCCATCTTTATCCCTTGCTACCTGTCCGACCAAAAGCAAATCATTTAACCAATCTGTGGTTCCATTTCTTCATCTGTAAAATGAGAGGGCTGGAGAATATAGTTTCTATCACCACTTGTAGCAATCTGACATCCCTAGGAAAATATTAGCATTTAAATGATGGACTTTTTTATTGCAGTGAGATACTAAGATAATTGGAATCATTGTACGATTTTTCAAATGAAACCCAGACTAATCTCCTCCTCCTATTCAGTTCTGACCTGGGTGATTTTTTTTAATCTGTTAAATGTATTCAAGATATATCAATACAAGCTACTTATGGGTGCGTGGATGAATGGAGGAAAGATAGATAGATAGGTAGATAGATAGATAGAAGCAGACAGGCAGATTAATTCAGTGGGTTCATACTACTAGTAGTCTAATATTACCAAATGACATTTATTTATTATTTTAAGAGTAGGAAAGTGCTTTACATAGATTATCTCATTAATCAGTACTGTGAAGCATGTACTTTTAGTATAGTTACAACCTGCCTTAAAATTTGAAAAACAACAGCAACAACTAGGATTTGAAGATGTTAATTTGCTCACCCAAGGTCATACTGTACATTTTAAGGCAGAACCAAACCTAGGATGACTCTATATACAGTTATTGATGCCTGATTGTAGATGCAACATGTTAACTCTAAATTGATATGATTTTAAAATGGAAAGATCCAATGAGATCATGAAATCCCACCTCCTCGTTGAACAAACAAGGAGACTGAAGCTCATGGAGATCAAGTGGTTTGCCCATGAACACAGAGGTGGGATTCGGCATCAGGCCCTTCTGCTCCAAATTCAGTGCTTTCCCCACACCCTGCCTTCTCCACTGCAAATTTTAATCTTGCCCATATACGTGTTCTTCATCCACTTTATTTTTTTTCAATATGGATGGCAAAATCAATCTCGAGTCAAATAAAAATACAAAGCAATATATGATTAAGTTCCAAATGAATGGTACAGGGGAAAAAATCCAATTGACATACCAAAAAGTCAGAGAATCAAAAAATCTCAGAGTTGGCAAGGATCTCAGAAGTCTAAGCAAGGCATGCACAAGAAGTCTCTATAAAATATACCTGACAAGTTACAATCCAGCTTTCCCTGAAATTGGCTCTACTCAGGGGTTTCTAGTCATTGCTTTCTGTGATGGTCAAGTCTACTTTGTAGTTGCTCTAATTGTCAGGAAAATTTTCCTCCATTAAATTCATCTGCCCCTTTTGCATTTTCCACCCACTGCTTAGAGCTCTTCCCTAGGATTTTAATTAATTATTAATATTTTTTTAAGGAATTGAGATTTTCCAGGGTCACACAGCTAGGAAATGTTAAGCATCGGAGGCCAGATTTGAATTCAGGTTCTCCTGACTTTAGGGCCAGAGCTCATTCCATTGTACTACTAGCTGCTCCCTTCTTTCAGGTTTTAAACATCACAAATTTTCCTTCCACAAGGGCTCCTAAATACTTGAAAACAAGGACCTGTTCTCCTTAGGTCTTCTTTTTTTCCAGTTAAATACCATGTGATAAAATTCTGGGATCCTTCACTAACTTGGTCACCTTTTGCTCAATACCCTCCCACTTCTCAATATCCTTTCTAAATATGGAACCTGGAATCGAAGAGAAAGAAAGGAAAGAAGAAGCATTTAAGAAAAAGAAGCCTCCCGTGTATCAGGCACTATGCTAAGCATTCTGCACATGTTCTTTCATTTGGTACTCATAGCACCCTGTGATGTAGGTGCCTTTATGATTCACTATTTTGCCATTGGGTAAACTGGGGCAAACAGTGGTTAAGTTGCTTATTCAGGGCACACAGCTATGAAGTATCTGAGGCTAGATTTAAACTAGTTTTTTTTTTTTTCCTGACTCCAGACTCGGTTCTCTATCCATTTGCCACCTAGCTGTCCTTTCTCCTCTTCATTGAAAATAAAAATAAAATAACAGCACAAGAGTTCTCCTTTCACATCATCCCATCTACCCCAAACAGTGGTCCTATCTTTTATTATATATTTCCCCTTTTCCATGAATAAATCGAGAAGAGGGGAAAATCACTATCCGCTAGACAGTCAGGTGCAGTTTTATGGGGGGGGGAAGTAGGGTTTGAGTCAGACTGAAAATGACAGATAGATTTTGGATTGGTGGAAAAGACTCAAAGATGACTGAAATTTTGAGCCCAAGTGACAGAGAGTATGATGGTACTGCTGATAAAGAGATGGAAGCCGGAAAGTGGAAATCATTTCAGTGCAGGGATGATGAATTCATTTTGAAACATGTCAGTTTGATGGAACATTTAAGTGGAAGTATTTGGTGGGTAGTTGTAGATACGCAATTGGAACTCCGAAGAGAGATTAGATGGGGACCTATGGAAAAGTTAAATGTTTAACAACTGGCTCTCTGGGGAAGGGGAGAGTGAATGTATTTATAATGCTCTTTTCAGTTTAATGTCTATTATTAATATTTTCTCCAGCACTTTCTGAAGTCTAGATAATGAATTAAAACAAGCCCTAGTTTATACCATTTGCCGATTGGTGAAGAGTAAATACGGTGAAATTTTAAAGGGAGACACAAGCTGGTTGGAGCTGACTCCAACACACCCTTGGACCTACACATTTTAGGATCATTTCCACAAAGGTTAGATTTAATGAATTTTCCAAGACATACAGGCTAGTATGAGAAGGGCTAATGCTAAGGATTAAACCCTGGGGGACACCCATAGTTAGGGAAAGAAAGAATAGAAAAGAAACAGACAGACAGAAAATGAATGGGCAGTGAAGTCAAAGGAGAATAAGAGGGCACAGTGTCCCAGGGGCTCAAAGAGAGAGAGTTTAAAGAAGCAGCTATTGTCCTGTAAGTCATGTGCTAACCCCCTAATTAGGGGCTAGATGAGGAGAGAGGGGAGCAGGATGAGGATGAGGATGATAGCATTTGGCCACTACTTTAAGGTTTACATTTGCTTCTCATATTGTTTACAAAATAACATCTTATTTGATTCTCACAACCCTGGGAGGTAGAGGCTATTACTATCCCTGTTTTATAGATAAAGAAACTGAGGCACAAAGAAATGAAGTGGCTAGCCAAACATCACACAACTAGACAGTGTTTGAGGGGTGGATTTTAACTCCCATCTTTCTGACTCCAACACTCTGTCCCCTGTAGATTCCAGCTGCTAGTTAAAAAGAATAAACATGAGGAATAAGAAAGGCCTTTGTAGTCTCAATAAAGTGATAAGAACAGAAACTAATATTCCAGGACCTAGGAATGAATGTGAGCTTCAAAAAATCTGAAAAAGGTCAAAAAGAACCACTCTGAGAGACAGAGATAAGCAAATGGTTTGCTTTTCAAGATGCAGAGGGCTACACATGTTTATAGACAAAGAAGAAAGAGTCAGTGGGTAGAAAGAGATTGAAGATACTAAATGGAGGGGATGGATTTGAAGAAGAAAGGTTGGAGAGGGAGATGGGCAAGAGTATGGGTGACCCGCTCAGTCTTGGAAAGGAGGGTCAACAAGTTCTCCTCTGTAGAATCATACAAGATTCAAACCAAAATGGCTTCTCCTTGTAATTGTGGAGAGAGTTATTTTAAGACATATTAGTTCTATTTCCACATATACCTGGAAAGGATGTCTTCTAAAACCTTGTTACAGTAAATCCAGCTTATTTCAAAGCCTTAAGCTGAAAAGGCTGCTTGATATTCAGGTGTGGGATTTGAATATGTGTGTGTGTGTGTGTGTGTGTGTGTGTGTGTATGTGTGTGCAATAGTCATGTCATCTGATTTGATTCCATCTTCTGATTGGGCTCAACAATCTCCAAAATGCATTAGCGCCGGTGACGCCGTGTGTACTCTCTCAGTCAAGTGATCTTGTCTTTTTAATGAATCTAAGAAGTGCCATACTAAAGATCATCAGCAGTCTGGGCAGCCTGGCCTCCTCATCCCCAGACCATTTCATGGCAAACACTTATGAAGTCGAAAGAGTTGATCATTTTACAAAGAACTTTCCCCCAAATTTCTTCCCTCACATTAGGCACCTGAAGGATAAAGCACCAGCCTTGGAGGCAGGGATAATAATAGCTAAACTTCATCTATTTTGCCTTAGCATTTGCAAAGTGCTTTATATGTGTTATTTAATTTTATCCTCACAACAGTCCTCAGAGGTAGGCTGATATTATTATCCCCTTTTTATTAATAAGGAAAGTGAGACAGGGAGAATAGGAAACTTGCCGGGGCGTGACACAGCATTTGAACACAGATTTTCTAGACTCTGGGTCATTTCATGGCATCAGGGGATCTTAATCTGGGGGTCTGTGAATTTGGACCAGAGAAAAATTAAACCTTCATTTTCACTAACTTGGTTTTCTTAATAATCTTATGTATTTTATGCACTCAGAACATTATTTTGTGGAATCATTAGTCTTTAAGAGGGGGTCCATGGTACCAAAAACAAAACAAAACAAAACAAAACAAAAAACAAGTGGTTAAGAAACTCTACTGTCTCTGTACCATCTTGAGAAGGCCTGGATTTGAAGTTCATACCTGACACTTGGCAGATATGTACCAGAGGCAAGTCTTTGAACAAGGTCTGATTTTCAACTATGCAAAGGGGATAATAATACCGTTTAAACTTTTTACCCTGTTTTGTGACATGGATAATAATATTGGCAGTCTGGTGAAGAGCATGGTCCCTTTTTCAGATTATTGTTTTTAAACGCATAAAATTAAATACGCTGGATAAGGGCAAACACTATTGTAATATAGTCATCAGAACTTTTTTTTTAAGTTCACAGACCATAAGTTACGATCCTCTGCTATAGTGCGAACCTCAGAGGGTTTAGTGAGGCTCAAATGATATAATGTAGGTCTATACCTCCCATACTTTGAGGTACTGCATAAGTGTCTATTGTGTTTTTGACTAATAAATTGGAAATAGCTTAACTGATAATACAATGATAAAAGATACAATTAGATAATTAAACTGTCAATCTTCATTAGTGACATTCATTCTACTGGTCTCCCTTTCTGAAGGGAAAGGCTTTTTCATAGCTTCCCAGGAGCCTTTGAAATTCTCTAAAACAAATCCCTGAAACAAGTTGTGATGTCTCATTGACTCAGCCCAGATCCCTTCCTTTAGTCTTCTTGTCTATAAGTTCTTAATCTTTCATCAATGCCCTGCTCCCTGAACCAGTGGTGTATAGTTGCTTTTGAACATAGGGGACTTCTCATAAAATCATATCTAAAATCTATTGATTTTCATTGGCTTTCCATTGATTATCAAAAACATATTTATTTTGTATTCAATTCCTTCTACAATCTGACATTAACCTGCCTTTTCAACCTTATCTCACGCTGGTTCCCTTCATATACTCTATAATTCAGTCAAATAAATGCTCTTCCCCACTCTCATCTTTTCCTCTTCTAGGCCATTCTTATGTCATTTCCCATATCAAAAATGGAGTACTCTTATATTGACCGATGACCCTCCCTGCCTTTAAGGTCCAACTCAGGTGACATACAGGATCATGGAATTTAGAAATGGAAGAAATATTAATGGAAGCAATTTCAGAGATCATTCATTCCAAACTTTTTATTCTACAGATGTGGAAACTGAGGTATAGAGGAGTAATGTGTTTTCCTTAAGGTTACCCAGATAGTAAAGGCTCAGAAATGGGATTTTGGACCAATATCAACTGATGTCAAAACCAATGCTTGTATCTCCATATCATGTTGCCTCTACTGAGAAGATTCCTTTGACCGGCCCAGCTCAACATTTTTAATATTTTACTCCAATTACACTCTGCTTTGTATTCCAGTTATTTGTACTTAAGACATCTCTCTTGTGACAATGTAAGCTCACTGAGGCCAGGAACTACATCTTTTCCCCCAGCCTTTTCACTTTAGCAAAAACCACAGAGCCCTACACATATGGATTGTGGGTTGAATTGAGTCCTTGATAAGTAGGAGGGATACCACAGTGACAACTAGATTCACTATTCTATTTGGCCCTGCCAATATGTTTGGTTTTTCACACATTTTTTATATTCTTCAATCTAGAACCAGGATCTTTATGATGAAAAAAGCCTGAGACTAAGATTAAGGAAACTCTGATTCTGGGTTCTGTTCTGCCAACTGTGTGATGCAGTCTTGTCTCTTCACATCTCTATAGTTTCCTCATCTCTGAAGGGAGAACTTGAACTAAATTACCTCTAAGGGACCTGAAAAGACTGAGAATTCTTTTTCTGCTTCTTAAAGATCATTTTCAGACAAGAAATTCATGGCCTAGATAAAACTATAGTTGAGTAGATTCATAATTGATTGATAGACCATACAAAAACAATATTGCCTATGTGCTTGGAGGCTTCTGGTAGTACGGAATGAAAGCCTAGATCTGTCCTATCATAAGGGAGACTTTGAGTCACAGAAACATTCATTCACTCATTATTCATTTTATCAACAAACTAAGTCTGTGGGCAAAGCTGTTAGAAATAGTTTTATGTAAGACATAGAACATCTAGGTGGAGCAGTGAATAGAGTGAATAGAGTCAGGAAGTCTCTAATCTTGCTGAGTTCAAATCCAATCTCTGACACTCACTAGCTGTGTGATCCTAGGGATTCTACTTAACCCAGTTTATCTCAGTTTCCTCATCTGTAAAATGAGCTGGAGAAGGAGATGGCAAACTACTCCAGTATCTTTGTCAAGAAAAGCTCAAATGGGGTCACAAAGATGCAACATTTCAGTTGCATCATTCTATTTCAAGTTGAACAACAGTGTCCTCTTTGAGCATATACAATGTAAAAATCATAAAGCTGAATGGAGCCTTAGAAGTCAGTTAGGTCAACCTCCTAATCCCCACCTCCTAATCCCTCCAATTAGCTATTCATCTGATGCTTGCATTCCTCTGGTAAAAGGAAACTCAGTACCTCACAATGTAACCTACAATAGACTGGGATATAGATAGATAGATAGATAGATAGATAGATAAAGACAGAGATAGAGATAGATAGAAATACTTATTTACCTTGAGCAGGAATCAGCTTCCCTCTTCCTGTAAAGGAATCAGATTCCTTTACAACCACTATTACTATTTCTACATAGGGAAGAGTAAGTCTAATCCCCTTTTCCAGATGACAATCCTACAAATACTAAAAGATAACTTCCTTGACTTCCTTAAGTCTTGTCACATTCAACCTCTTCACTCGTGCACATCACAGCCCTTTAATGGGTGACCCTTGTGAGTTGTGGCTGAAAAAAATCCATCATCCAGGGGCCAATGTTCTCATAATGAAAATAATAAGATTCAGTTACCTTAATGGTCTTCAGGCAGCAGATATATTGTCTGTTCAAGCTATTAAATAGGACTATTTTTCCCTGGGACAAAAATAGTTGGGGGAGGGAGAAAAGACTATCAGAGGTTCTGGCAGTGCAAGGGATAGTGAAATTAGGGATCCAGTGGACAGTTTGATCACTGATTCAATCACACCAGGGACAGTGTGTTTGAGGAGTAACAGAGATACTGTGAGAGAGTGTTACGGTGAGGAGACAATGGCTGTCATGGAGTCAGCTGCATGGTCCATTGTCTTACATCAAGAAGGTCAGAATGGTTGGCCCTTGGAGCAATACCTCACTTAGCCCTTGCAAGCTGTCCCTTTGCACTCCAGGCCCAATACTCTCCAAAGACTTTCTAAGTTAATAAGCCCCACAAAACCTTGCACTTTATCAGCATAGCCTTCAAGAACCCAGGATGACCTCAGTACTCTGGTCAAGTCCCATAATGGGCCTTGAGCAGACATGAATCTCCATTATAGAGGTAATAATAATAATTCACAATTATATAGTGCCTCTCAGTTTACAAAGCACTTTTCTTGAAATAAGCTTGTGAGGTTAGTAATGCAAGAATTATTATCCCCATTTTACAGTACTTTAGCCAAGGTCACCTGCTAGTGAGTGGCTGAGCCAGGGTCTGAAACCTATTCGTGCCTACAGATCCAGACCTCTTTCTCTTATATCACACCTCTTCCGGTTCAATCTTCTAAGCAACCGAACACTAAACAATGTCATCGGGAGGTATGACTAGCTTCCATAATTGGGCGGGCCCTCCTCAGCCCAAAGCAGAAAATTGTGTATCATGTGCTCACTACAATGGCCTTCAGTTCACATAATAAACATTTGAAAGTAAGAAACTCTTTTTTTTTCCATCTTTCTTTTTCTTTTTATGCTTTCAAATAATTTACTTTAACAAAGAGTGCTGTGTTCACTCCAGTCCCAACCCTGGATCCAGTGGGGAACCATTCAGTTTTCTCATCTATCATATGAACTCACCAGATATTAAAAGGGACCTGAAAAGTTAGAAGCTGACACTGTGCCATGGGCCACATGCCCAAATATGACTTCAGTCTCTAATCAGCTGAAGCATCCAAAAGTCTGAGATTGGAGAAAAGGCACTTTATAATACAAAGTGGAATAATATTATAATTAAAACTACAGGGAGATCTGAACAAGGAACAGAGCAGCAACAGATTTGTTTGTGGAGCCTGGTCTTCATCAGTCACCGGGCGTCCACAGAAACAAGCCCCATTCCCATTATAATTCAGCTGTTTAGTCTTATTGCAAGATGAGTTATATCAAGAAGTTGGAGGAGGAAATAGTTCACATCCAAAGGAACTGGTGCAGAATACGAATGAAAAATTTCAAAGCTATCAATATATAATCTCTGAAAGTGAGATTTCAGGGCTAAAAATTAGAAAGTGATGAGATGAAAAAGCAAATTATAAACGCATTCCGACAATGTAAGAATAATGAATCCGTGAGAGAATTGGAGGGACAGCTAACTGCTGAGAGAATTAACCCCTCCTTTGCTCGGCTGAACGATTGGGCCAAAGACAAAGAAATAAAGTATTCAGCTGACACAGAGGGAGGCAAGGTCCCCTGGCCCGGGAACACAAACGTTAGTAAATAGACACACCGGGGTAGCGTTAAATATACATTGTAAATGTAAAGTGAAAGAAGAAAATAAATAACTAAAACCACAATTTCCAAACTAAGAGAAATGGAAAATGGAACATCATAAAAGCTATACAAGCAAAGTGGAAAATCAATCAAATTCAATGCTGCACATTTCCCTGTTCACTTCTGAGCACCTAGCACTCTCTCATCTGGAAAGCACCAGGTGTATGGTGCGTGGGTTATAAATCTCTCACGTCCACAGAAATATGATCCATCATTAGAGGCTTTGAAAAATATGACTTGGCTTCACTAATTTTGGTTTTACTTCCTTGAGAGCCTGGGTATTGACCAACATGCCAGTTTATTCCTATTAATGCTCAGAATCTGAGGGGGGGCATTTGGGTAGGCAGGAACCATTGGCAAAGCTATTACCTTTGTGCCCGTGACATGGAGGATGTTTGGGCAAAGCTTCAAGGTTGTCACACCTCTGTCGACCTGACCAGACTTTCTTCCTAGATAGAGAAGAAGCATAGAATAATGGAAAGACCACACGGTATCTGAAGTCGAAACATCTGGCCTTGGTTCCCAATCCCAGATCCTACTAGCTGTATTTCTATGAGCTAATTTGGAAGTCTATTTCCTCTTATTTAGAATAGGGACATTTATGACCAGGGCATCTACCATAGGATACTGTGAGACTCAGTTTATATAATATACATAAAGCATTTTGTAAACTTTAAAAGAGCATAAATGGCCACCAGTGGAATCATGGGAGTAGAAGAGAATCCTTTTACCCCAATTATACATAGTAACTTTATCATTACATTAATTAAGGGCACAGCAGAAGTCCAATGGAGTTTTCTAAATCCAATTCAGATGAGAGAGTAGGATCAGGGGATTCAAGTCCGAGAAAAAGAAAAGCAATTCAAAAGACAGATTTTAAAATCCCCAAGGTCAGTGTTCAACAGGACAGCTGGTTAGACATTTTCTTTCACTCCTTACTACTAATGATAATAATGAGGAAGAAGAGGAGGAGGAGAAGGAATAGGAAGAGAAGAAGAGGAGCAGACAATGAAATGATATGTACACCACAGATAAAGTAATTACAGATGAATTCACAAAACAAGAAACCCAACAACATAACAGCCTTATGAATTGACATTGTAGTGTATTAATGTTTAAGGTACTCATTCAGCTCCTCTATCCCTTTCCCCACATTCCATATTCTTTCAAGGTGCACACCCTGACTCCTAGGTTTGTATCTGGGACCCCTTTTGCTTCAGAGACTCTACTGTGGCATGGCACTCGCTGCCCATCCCTTATCCCATGGCAACAAGCAATCTATATTGACTATCCAAACACATAAGAGGTCACTAGAGGCATCTGAGATGACAAAATTGGTCTTCCTTCTTTCTGAAATGGCTCCTAGATTAGGGGATTCCAAGCCTAAAACTTGCCATAGAACACCCAAACCACTTTCCTACAATTTTTCCAAAAGTGGTAGAGCGGATTTAGCTCAGCCAGAGAAAGAAGGACATAAAAAGGCAAGGGGGAAAAATTGCTAGATGGAACCAATATGAGGGACTCCACCAGGCCTGAAGGAAAAAAAAATGAAATTCAAGTGGTACCAGTTCTGGATTCCCCATAAATTACTTAAGGCAGAGACTGGTATAAAGATGATATCTAGGTGGGACACTGTAGGTAAAGGACTGGGCCTGGAGTCAGAAATACCTGAACTGAAAATAAACCTGAGGCAATTATTAGCGATGTGTCCCTGGACAAGTCATTTAAATATTCTCTGCCTCTGTTTCCTCAACTATAAAATGGGCTCAGAATAGCATCAGAAGATTGTTGTGAGGACTAACAGAAAATATTTGTAAACGCTTTAATGTGGTGCCTTGAATGTAGTAAATAAATAAATAAATAAATAAATAAAAGTTCATTACCTTCTTTTTTCCTAATGTGGCAGGAGGGTGAGGAAGCTTTGCAGACTAGTCCCAAGATATACCTCCCATCAAAAGAAGGAGTCAGAAAATAAATAACATGGGGAAACAAGGAGGTAAAAAAAAAAATCTAAAGTGACCAAAGATCTCAAGAGGAAGAAAAGCCCATTTAAACTTAGAGTCCAAGCAGAATAATTAATAGAATACTAAAATTGGGAGCAGCTAGATGATATAGTGGATAGATTGTTGCACTTGGAATCAAAAAAATGAGTTCTTCTGAGTTCAAATCTGGCCTCAGACATTTACTAGCTATTACTCTAGGTAAGTCATTTAGCTCTTTTTGCCTCAGTTTTCTGATATGTAAAATGATCTGGAGAAGATGATGGCAAATCACTTAAATATATTTGCTAAGAAAGCCCTAAAAAAGGTCATAAAAGTTCAGACAGTACTGAATCAACAGAATAACTAAAGTTAGAAAGGAGAAAGAATACTAAAATGTTGGGGAGATTACATATTTCTCTAAATAAATATAACAAAGGAAATTGAACCAATTCCTGATGAAACAGAAAATCCTGTGAAATCCCAAAAGAACAAGAAATAATTAAATGTTCCAGACCAGTTCAGAAGATCAATGAAAAAATGTAGAAGTTAGAAGACAACAGATATAAGAATTGATGATTTCCTACAGCAGAAATAATATATAGAGTAGAATAATATGAATCCCCAGAGATGTCTCTCCAAAAAAATAAAAGGGAGAACAACACATTTGGAACAGAAATATAATGAAATGAATAAAAATTTGAAAGAGCAGAAGCAAAAGGCAAAAGCTCTAAAAGAATACATGATCTCTATTCAAGCAAAAACCATTAATCTTGAAGACAGAATGTGCAGAGACAATTTAAAGATCACAAGTCTCCCAAAATAACATGACAAATTGAAAAATCTGAACACTGTGATGCAGGAAATAATGTAAGAAAACTCTCTAGAAATTCTGAATACAGAAAACAAGTGGCAATTGAAAGAATCCACAGTCAACTTTAAGAAAAGACAAAAACAAAACAAAAACTCATGCTTCAAAGTCCAAGGCATATAATGATTAAACTTAACAATTGCAACAACAACCTTCAAATCTACAAGCATTTAAATAAAAAAATAAACCTCCCATAACAAGTGAAAGGACATTCGACTAAAACAAGACTATTCTGTACCCACAAGAAATCATAGAAAAGAATGGCATTGCATACTCAGAAAAGCAAAAGAACTTGAGGGAAAAGTTGTATGTTTAAGAAAGAGTAGGAAAAACCCTTGCAACATTCTTGTGGGGGAATAAACAGATTTGAGAAGAATACCTGACCTATAAATATTTCAAGCAAAAATAATACAAAGCAGATGATACAATTCTAAGGAAAATAAGTTAGGAAATAAATTGCCCAATCTCTGGAGATTATTTTTTTTTAAAGAAAGAGACAGATTGACCTTTTGACTAAGATTTTTGACTTAGATTTTTAAAAGTATATTAGAAGATAAGAAGGAAGATATGATTTTTTTTAATCTAAGAAGCTATGGCATCAAAGAAGGCACAAAATGTCATAAACTAAATCCCACTAGTGAATCAGTGTATTTTGCTTAATGAAAATCAAGTATAGCAGATATAAAGGGAAAAGTAGGTGGATAAAACATCTTTAAATACATGAGTGAACACAAAGGAAAGAAAATTCCTTTAGTTTTCTACAAGAAAAGAGGCAGCAGGAAATGGTAAATATGGAAGAAGGGATATAAACAGGGGAAGCAAAAGGGTAAGCACTCAATCCAATGGAGTAAAGAATCCCAATAAAAAGTACACTCAAGAGGTATATGTCTGTAGAGAAAAACTTTCCAAAGGGTCAAATATAGAAAGAGTAGGTATGCAGATGGGCACCTAGATAGTGCAGTGAATAGAATACTGGGCCTAAAGTCAAAAAGGCTCATCTTCTTCCTGAGTTCAAATCTGTCTTCAGGCTCTAAGTCACTTAACCCTATTTGCCTCAGTTCCTCATCTGTACAATGAACTGGAAGACAAAATGGCAAACCACTTTAGTATCTGTTATCATTAATATCTAGTAATGGGGTTACAGAGTCAAAAATAACTAAACAACAACAAGGTATACAGGTAGACCATTTCCTCTAAGACAAAATTATTCATCCATGGATAATAGTCTCTCTTAGAAGAGTGGAAATAGTCAACAACACTCAGAAGGTGAGAGGACAAGTAGGCAGAGATGAGATCTCATGATAAATGGGAAAGAAAATGATCAATGGAGAGAAAGCAGGGAATGGAAATGTGTTCAGAATTAAAATGCAAAGTAATTTTATTATTGGATATGATTACATCCTCATTATTTCCTTCATCAATTTATACTTCCAAGATTGAGGCAAAACAGAAAAAAAAATGATGGACAAGATATAAAAAGGCAGTATTTTAGAAGTAGGTTAGAAGATAGAGTTTAACCTCAGTATTTTGGAAGCTTCAATTCCAAACATATTAAAGAATGAAATAAAGATAAAAATTATCAAAGAATTAAAAAATTAGGAGAGAACTAAGAGGAAAAAGTACAGAAATAATAGGGAAGTGTATGGAAAAAAGAAAAAAAAAAGTAACAACAAATACAAGTTAGAGGAAAGGTGAGGTAAAGGGATTTTTAACTAACCAAAACTGAGAGGAGAAAAAATACAGGGAAAGAATTCAACAACTAGACAAAAAAAAAAAAAAAAAAAAAAAAAAAAAAAAAAAAAAAAAAAAAAAAAAAAAAAAGAAAGAAAGAAAAAGCAGTCGTGGTGTTAATTTAAACTACAAAAAAAGTTAGGCAAACAGTTGAAAAAGTAGTCAGTGGAAGAAGAAAGTATGTGCATCAAAGTGCCCCCACACAATTCATGTGTGAATAGTACGTATAAATATACATACATTACACACACACACACACAAACAGAGACATACACATTTTAGAACCTAGTTGTAGTGACAATTCCTAACTTAGAGCAAGAAGGAGACTAAAACAAAAATTCCCAATAAAAATAAATACCAGAAACACAGATAAATAAAGTAAAAAATGTACCTCTCATAACTTTAAATGTGAATGAATTAAACAATCCAATAAAATGGAAAAGAGTGACAGACTGGCTAAGATATCATAACACCACAATATATTCCTTGAAGTTTTATATTTTGTTTTGCTTTGAATGACAGTGGGGCAGATAGGATGTGCAGTGGGCAGGATGCTAGACATACCATTAGAAAAACCTGGTTTTAAACTTGCCTTCAGATATTTCTAGTTATGTAACACTGGATGAGATACTTAGTTTTTGTCTACCTCAATATCCTCATCTTTAAAATAAGGATAATTATAAAACCTTTTCCCCAGGAATTTTATCAGGATGGAATGAGATATGTGTATAATACTTCACCAAACTTATAGTGCTATGTAAATCCAAGTGTATTGTCGATTTTAAATTATGGGCTCCAAAAGACATAGTAATCTGAAATCATAAAAGAAAAATTAGCTAAATTACAAAAAAGCCCTAGATAATAACAAAACAATACTGGGATACTATTTCTTCTATAAGTAGAAAAAGAAAAGATAAACAATAGGAAATTCTAGAATTGAAGAAATTATCCAAGAATTTAAAGATTCAAAAAAAAAAAAACATTTGGGGGACTTCTTACTAGGACCTCTGAACAATACACATATTTCTTATCATCGAGTAGCATCTTTTATAAAAAGTGATTTGTGTTAGGGCACAATTTGCAAATATATGTTGAAGCCAAGCACATTCTTCATAGACTATAAAACATTAAAAATTGTAAGTAATTTAGGTAGCATAAACATGCACCTAAATGGAGACACATTTAGTCTGTAACCCCTAATAATGGGGTTACAGAGTCAAAAATGACTAAACAATGAGATCTTAAATAGCAAGTAAATCAAAGAACAAATCATAAAAGCAATGAATAATTGTATGAAATAAAATTATAATTAGAAGACAACATGCCAAGATTTCTTGTATGCAGTGAAACTGTCCTCATGCAGAAATATACATACAAATTCATGTGTATTTATGTATACATATATAAGTATACACATATATTTTTAAAATGCTTTAACAAAATAGAAAAGAGGAAGTAAATGAATTCTATATATACATTTTTAAATGTATATATACATTTTTAAAATGTAGCTCACAAAGTAGACCAAAATAATTAAGCACAAAAGTGGTAATTTTGAAAATTAGAAAAAAATCAATTGAAAACCAAAGATTTATTAAGTAATAAAACTTTTAAAAGCCAATATTTTTCATAGACCAACAAAATTGTAAACCTTAAGCCCACCTGATTAAAAAGAAATTATTTGAAATCAAATTTAAAAATAAATGAACAAAATGAAATCACATCAAAACCAGAAAAAATAGAATTATCGGAACCTAACTACTGTGTTCAGTAAAATGCCAACAAGATGAAAACCTATGAAAAAAGATTACTTTCAAATGAATAAAATGTCCAGACTAACTGACAAACCAAGATCCTTAGACTCAGCAAACTATCACAAGTAGGGGCAGTTAGGTGGCACAGTGGATAGAGCACCAGGCCTGAAATCAGGAAGACCTGAGTTCAGACCTAGCCTCAGATATTTAACACTCCCTACCTGTGTGACCCTGGGCAAGTCACTTAATCTCAATTGCATCAGCAAAAAAAAAAAAAAGAAAGAAAGAAAGAAAATTGTCAGAGGTAGCTGTAGTCCATGTTGGAGGAGATCCAATAAGACAGATGCTGGGGAATCTGTGTATGGTATAACCATTCTGGGAATCTGTGTATGGTATAACCATTCTGGGAAGTACTTTAGAATTATGCAAATAAAATGTTTAACATATCTAAGCCCTTTAAGAGACATTGATAAAAACAAATAAAATCTCCATATACAACAAAATATTTGCAGCCATATTTTTTTGGTGGTAAAAAGGACTAGAACCAAAAAAAAAAAAAAAAAAAAAAAATGTCCATAGGTTGAAGAGTAGTTAAACAAATTGTAAAATTGTAGTTCATAGATATTATTGGATATAGTTATTGTTATCCATACAGAGAACAATGTTGCTCAGTTGTATCATAGGTGTCCAACTCTTCATGACTCCTTTGCCATTTCCTTGTCCAGCTCATTTTATAGATGATGAACTGAGTTCAATATGGAATTAAATGATTTGGCTAGGGTCAGGTCACACAGCTAGGAAGAATCTGAGGCTGGTTTTGAAGATGAATCTTCCTGGCACCCAGAAATTCTGGAAGCCCAAAACTCCATCCATTGAACTACTTAGTTTTCCATACAAAGAACTATGAAAAGAATTAAATGAATTGCTACAAAGTGAGCAGAGCCAAGAAAACAATATACATAATGATAATAATGACAACAATAACAACTAATAGTTTTTATGTAATACATTTAGGCTTGAAAAATGCTTTATAATTATTATCTCATTTAATCCTCACATCAATCTGGAAAGGTGCTATTATTATAAGTCCTATTTTACAGATGGAAAAACTGAGGCAAAAAGCAATTAAATGATTTGCCTAGGACTATACACCTCGTAAATATTTGAGGTTGGATTTGAATTCCTAGCCTGGCAGTCCATCCTAGCTATGGAAAAGCAACAGCAACAATCATCACAAAAAGAACATCTCAATCATTCACAATTTTACGTGGTAAAAATACAGAGAGAAGACATTTGAGCTGAAACTTCCCTATATTCTTTTTGTAGAGGTGAGATTTCCCAACTGTGACACATTTATATGATGCTTTATGATTATTTTGTTGAACTTTATGTTGCTGAATATCTTTTCCTTTTTTAAAAGAATTTTTCTAATAATGGATAGATGACTGTGGAAGAGCAAAGGGAAGGAGAGATATAAGGAAAATATGTGAAAAACAAAGCAAAAAAAATTATCAATAAATAAAAATTCTCCTCTAAGTTGCCCACGGCTTCTTTCTCCAGGTGGCTGGGATGGGGCATGCTCAGATTTATCACAAAATATAGTTAAAAGTGCATCCTGAGGCACTCAGTTTATAGGTCTGGAATAGCTTCTTTGTGTCTACAGAGAGAAAGATGAAAAAAAAAAATCCTGAATCTGTCACAGCACAAAATAGTGGGTGGAAAGTATTGGATTGGGAGTCAATTTCCTGGCTTCAAACCCCAGTTCTGTGACCTAGCTAATTTAGGGTAAATCACGCTCCCTTTTCCTTATCTATAAAATGAATGGATATGGCAAGATGGCTTCTGAGATACTTTTCAGCTTTGGGCACATAGTCCTTTTTCTTTTAGATCCTATGATCCTCTTTTGAAAGCATCCTCAGGGCGGGTGTCTTTCTGGTACCCAGAGAATGAGGTTGGATGCCTTCTCCAAGACATCACACAGAACCACAGTTGGAAGTCAACTGGTCGACTAGTTTAATAATTCCACAGTTTTCTCTCCCTTGGACCATCATAACTTTGGGAGAGCAGGGTCAAAAGTTGGGTTAGTTAGATATAATTTGGGTGAAGAAGGACATAAAAGTATAGCCCAGTTGGAGTGGTCAGAGAACACTTGAGCATGTGCAAAGGAATACACGCCTTCAGGGTGACTGTTTTTCTGCATCTCCTAAATAGGCTTACCCAAATGAGGACCCTCAAAGAGCCCTGTTCATTTTTATGATTGAAGGTACTCAGATAAATAGCTCCTATTCCATAAGGTCGGTGATTGATGGAGTTCATTTTATAAAATGATAATGCTTAAATGAAAATATCTCCACGCCAGAAGCTAACACACTTCTTCCCAACTCCATCCTGCATCGCCGCTGCCCCCCACTGCCATCACCACCAATATAGAAACAGTAATAGATTATATTCAAAACAGCTATATGACTTAACATGAAGTCACCAAAAATGATTCCTTCTACTGTAAGCACTGACCTTAGAGCCATGAATGTCAAAGAGCTAACATTTATGTAAGTTTTGGGGTTTGCAATAAATTCTACATTTATTCATTTTGCCTTTCATCTGCCTCATGATAGACTTATTATCTCAATTCTACAGATAAGTAAACTGAGCTTGGAAAGGTTTAGTACTATACGGTAAGGCATCCAAGTTGGGTCAGAGGAAGAATTTGAATCCAATCCCTCCAGATATCAGGTTCAGCTCTTTTTTTTTTCTACTAAAACAGACTTTCAATGGCCTCACAGTGCTCATTATGGGTCTTCCCTTCCATTCATCATTTCCAAATTCTACAATGAGAGTTCTCTGGTTTGTTTTGGACATTGGGACTTAGACTGTAACACATGTCACAGAGTAAATGGAAGATGGGAGGAGGGGAGAGAACTTTTTGTCCGCATTGATTGAACTAACTAGATAGTTTTCCTATCTCTGCTTTGTTCCATGTTGTATGAATATAACCTGAGGAGTGGCTCTGGCTTGCTGGATCCAGGCCTGGGAAATTATGGAGTTCAGCCCAAAAGGAAATCAACATCATTAAAAAATCTAGACAACTGCCAGTCAAACTGGCTTGTTTTTGCCCAGCTTCTCACTTCTAACTTCTCTCATTCAATCAATTAATCAATCAACAAAGACGTATTGGTTTCCTGTTATGTGCAAGGCATGAGGTTAGGTGCAGGGAGGAATGCAAAGCAAATTGTAAACTTCTCCCTGCCAAGAAGGAACTCTTGATCTTGCTGGAGAATAAGCCCAAAATATATGCAAAGGTAAGTCTTCATTTCCTGAATGGTTTATTCATCATCTGACAAACATTTATTAAGCGCCTACTTTGTACCAGATCCAATGCTTGGTAAGTACCTACTAAAATGAAAGGGCATATTATAGATGCTGTAGGAAAAATAAGAAGGGGAGATAGTCTCTCTTCAAGGATCCTGAAGTTACTTGGATAAACAGCTCACATTACCCACAGTCTGTTTTTAATGGACTTTATTTTATAAACTGATAATGTTTAAGTGAAAAGATTCCTGTTTCCAAAAATAACAAACTTTTTTTTCTCCTCCATCATTGCATCACCCCTCAAACCCTTCCCACCCCCTTATCTATATATCTTATGATTCGCAGATACATAATACATTTTTATTTTCCTATAATATCATCTTCATCATCATCATCATCATCTTTTAAAGCACTACAACAGTAATAATTATATATATATATATCACTTCCAAAGTACAAAGTAATTTATATCAATTTTCAGATTATTTTCCTATAATATCATCATCATCATAATCATCTTTTAAAACACCAAAACAACAATAATAGTTATATACATTTATATAGTACTTCCAAAGTACAAAGTACTCTATATCAATTTTCAGATTATTCACCCAATTGAATTTTAACATGTACATATATATGTACATGTACACACATATATGTGTGTTTATGTGTGTGTGTGTGTGTGTATTCTATAAACTCTGAATATGGCTATTTAGAAGGTGATCCCTTGTCCAATCCAAACAAGTTCACTATGCCATTTTTTGTGATATCGGGGAACACTTGAATAAAGCTACTTCCTTGGTATAAGTTAGAACAGCCAGTTCACTTTCAAGACATGATACAGATTTGCCTCTTTCACTAGGGTACAAGCTTCTAGAGGAGATCCCAGAATTATGTATGGATTGGGTCTTGTGTACTTCTGCTTCCAAATACCTTAAGCCTCTTTTCTTTTTCTAAGTAGGCACAGTACCTGGCATACTGGGAGTTAGAAGAATGGCTTTAGAGAATAGCAGCAAGTTAAAACAAGGCAGGTGGATGTCATCAAATTTAAGCTTCTCATAAACAGTTGGTCATAGCAGTTAAGCCACAAGCAAACTCTCAAAAAACAAGAAAAAATATTGTTGATTTTTCCTTAACAAATATGGACAATAAGGTTCTTTAGTTTCAAGCAATGTGTTATGTTGGTGATTCTATCAATATTCTGTTATATTTAAAACAATATGCAACTAGCAGTATATGTTATATGTTACACATATAGACTAATGCCTGGCACATAGTAGGTATTTAATAAATGGTTATTGATTGATCAGAGATTCTGAACCTTTTTTGGTGTTGGATGCCTTTGACAGTTTGGTGAAATCTATAGTCCTTCTCTCAGGATAATATTTTTAAAATAAATCAAATAAAATAAGTAATTACAGAGGTAATCAATTATATTAAAATAATTAGCTTTTTAAAAAAAGTTCAGCCACCTTAGGTTATATATTAAAAGTACATCTTGGTTTCTGTTTTATAAAATAAATACAAAGTCAGTCAATAATGATCAGCATAAAAAAATCTAATGATGATAGGTAGCATTTATACAAAGTCTTTAATAACTGTTATCTCATGTGAGCCAATGACTAGATGTTATGATTATCTCCATTTTGTATACGAAGAAACTGAGACAGAAAAAAGGTTAAGTGATTGGTTCATTCATATAATTAATAGGTGCCTTAGATTGGATCTGAATTATGATCCCTCTGACTCTGAGTTCCTATTCTGGTACAAGTCAATATGGTGCCCATTTTCTTTGAAAATGAAGAACCAACAACAACAGTGATCTACTATGCCATCTAATGAAGCTGGGGACATAGACCACACAGGAGCATACTGTTTTCCTTGGGCATATTCCTGGAGCATGATGGCACTCTTCCTTAAAATTACTAAACCTGATTATCCACTTCTGATGATTCACAGGAGTTCTGAAGGGAAGGAGGAGGCGTGGTGGAAAATGATATTACTAGAAGGTAAGGAAAAGCATTTTTAAGGATTATAAAACCCTGGGGTAAAAGAGACTTTGGGTACATAGATGGTGGTTTTGTGTCTATTACCAATTGAAGGTAAGAAATTCAAAAGAGAAAAGCAGATTTTGAAAGCTGATCAAACTGGTAAGAATATGTCTGAGATAGGAATTTTTCTGGACCATGGCTTAATATATAAGAATGATGGGCTCCTGGCCAGGGATGATGTGCACCTAATGAGGGCCAGTAAAAATGTATTTGCCTGAAGTCTTGCAAATTCAATCAAGAAGATGGGGGAGGTAGAAAAATGCCCACATAAATATGACAAGCCTTGTAGCATAGAGAATAGCAAGTTCTAAATAGGAAAAAGGATAGCTGAAGATAGGGCCTGAAATTCATAGCAGATAAATTCCCCCGAGAAGGGACAATAATAAACCCAAATGACTGCAGATGTCTATAAACAAATTCACAAAGCAGAGCTAATAAGTAAGTAAAACTAGAGGGGCTAACATGAGGAGGCAAATTTGACCTACTCGTAGGACTCACAGCTGGAATATGGCTCTGGAGATTATCTTTGGGAACTTGCGGATGAGAGAAGGAATAGAACAGTAAGAAGGAAGGTACAGTGCATTGTATATTAAACATGGAAAAATTTTACATGATTGCACATGTATAAATTATATTGGATTGCTTAAACATTTCAGAGAGGGTGGGAAGGGAGGAAGGAAGAGAAAAATAAAATTTCTATCTCAATTTAAAAAAAATTAAAAAGTGTTTTAATATATAATTAAGGAAAATAAAATATGTCAAATTATATATTTAAACCATATATTCATGTGAGGCAATGAAACAAGCATTCTGTAGAACATTTGGCTCTCAGGGAAGAAGAGGAAAAATTTTTGTCATTATCGGAGTGTATAACATACCAGTTAGACACAAAGAAGAGATAGATAAAGAGCCTAGGAGAAAGATCATAAACTTAGTATAGAAGTATAATAGCAGAAACCACAATAGAACATATGATGCATTTGTGATTTGCCTTAATAGTAGTTTAGTCCTTTAAAAGAAAAATGGAAAGCAATAGAGATAACTGTTCATTGAACTTCATTCTGAAGAAGTAGTGAAAGCCAATGAAGTAGACATGCTAAGAACCCTAGGGCCAGCAAACACTATTTCAGAGCAGGTAGGTAGCATCATGGATAGAGTGCTGGTCTGGTAATGGGAAGGTCTAAATCTATCCTCAGACACTCAGTAGCTGTGTGACCATGGGCAAATCACTTAACTCCATTTACCTCAGTTTCCTGATCTGTAAAATGAGCTAAAGAAGGAAAAGACAAACTGAATATCTTTGCCAAGAAAACCCCAAATGGGGTCACAAAAAATCAAACATTACTGAACAGCGACCATAAAATACTACTTTATGGATCTCATGATTGAGAATTAGGGAATAATCTTGTGATTCGTATTTGGATGGGCGGTGCCCTCCACACAGGTCAGAATTTTTCTGTTATTTAGTATTTAGGGGCTTTGCCTTGAGCACTGGGAGATTAATAGACTTGCTTAGGGTCACACAGCCAGTAGGTGTCAGTGGTGAGACTTGAACCTGATATTCTTTGGCTAAGAGGTCAATTCATCCATCCACCATATCATGCAGCATGTCTTCATGATAAAGAAAGAAAGGAAACCCAGGTTATTCTGACCTATAGTTTACATTGTATGAGGACAGATTTCAAATCATTCATAGGAATATTATTTTATGGCTTAATATTGTTCAAGGGATTCAATCCAAGATGGATGGAAGCTCTTAAGAATGAAATTCAGAAGAGACAGATGAGGAGGGAAAAAGCGAAATGAATAGAAACCAATATGGATGAACCATTTCATATCATAAAGGTGTATATAATAATTGATAGATACAAAAACAAGTAACTAATGCTAAATATGAATGCCACCTTCCCATAGGTACTAATACCCATTCTTTGCCAATGATCTAAGAATACTAAATGACTTCACAGGATAGTAAAAAGAAAGAATGTTTTTGTGTTTTCTTTCTAACTGGGGGACAAGAGAAGAGAATCAAATAAATTCTGCTTGGAGGTTCATGTGATTTTTTAAAAATAGAACAATTTGGATATTGTTTCTCCCCCTTTCTAAGAAAAAAATATATATTTAGACTGAGAAAGGTAGAATAATAACATTGAGCATTAGTTGGCTAGCCAAGATAAATAGATAGCATCTAGCTACCTTCAATAAGTTTACATTACTGTTTCTAGTTGAAATAAATCCCTAGTTACTAAAAGAAATGACAAGTAGTTTCTCCATTGCTGATATTCAGTGAATGATAGATAGCAGACAAAGTGCCACAGCACTGGAGAAGGAAAAAAAATGTTACCCCACTCTTTATGAGATAGAAGAGAGTGCAGTTTGTATACCATAGGATAGTTAGCTTAATTTCTTCTGGCAAAATTCAAAAACATTTTTTAAATGGCTGATTCTTGAGCACTTAGGAAAGCAGTAAGGATTAAAATCCAACACTACTTTACCAAGAACTATGCCATACTAACCTTATTTCCTTTTTGGCAGGGTTATTCTGGAAATATAAGAACCTTATATTTGAACCAAGCATTTTTCCTGTCTCTCACATTGTTCTTATGTGCAAGGTAGAAAGATAAGGGACAAATGTAATTGTTTCCAGTTAGTATTGGCTGAGTAAAACCAAATTGGTGGGGAAGCTCAATGTTAAGATGAAGGAGGGATGATCCATAGATTTATCCTTGATTCTAGGCTATGCAACATTTTTACCAATTCTATCGATAAAGGTATAAAATGCATCATTATCAAATACCAAATATGTATATGACATGAAGATTGGAGATAACATGAAATTTAAAGGTAAAATATAAAATTGGAGGTCAAATTTGAGCTCAAAAAACCAACTTGGCAAGTATAAAGTAAGGGATAAAATAGTTTCTGTGAAAAACATCTGAGAGTTTTAAAGTCTGAAGTTTCACTATGAATGAATGGAGTACCTGGGCATCCTAAAGATTCAGCACCAACCCAGTAACACAGCATCCTAAAATATTAATTCTAACACAGACAGTATTGAGGAGCAGAGTGTTCAGAATGAGGAAGGAAATGATTCCACTCGACTTTGCCTTAATTGGACTACATCTAGAGTATTATTCCCTAGGGTTCCAAATAACATTACCTATGCTTTGAAACAGATATCTATGTTTCATTCTGGTCTCGGAAATCCACAGAGAAATCTCGTGTAGCTGATTTAAATCTATCATTACTATTAATTCAGCAGCACCATGTCATAAAAGTTCCCTGCACTTTTCTTCCCAATGCTTGTTGGTAGCCAAGCAGCATTGTTTGTAATATATGGCTGAGAGGTATTAAAATTATCTCTGCCTCCACACTATTTCACCCTAGCCCAGTCAAAGAATAAATATTGCCAAAATCTGATAGAATATCAGCATCCATGGGCAACAGAAGTGAGATTCACATAGGATTTAGCAGAATCTGATGGTAATTATCAGAATTGGACATCATAATCTAGGAGCGTTTGACTTTAAACCTTAAAGGAGAAAATGAAAATTAGAGGGAAAAATAACTGTGCCGTTTCTGGCAAGATTCAAGATGTGAAGGACAAAGGGATTTTCTCAGAATTTTTATAAATCTGGGATTTGAAGGTAGAAGACATCTACTGAACTTTGCTTTTCCCAATTTAAGGAAATGTGGGTAAGTGGGAAAGAACAATTTCATCTAGTTGGATGAGGGAAAACATCATAAAGAAGCTAATCTGAGTTTTTAAGGAAGAGAATTTTGAAAAGTCCCAAATAATGAGTACTCATTCAGCTTGCACAGAGGTGGGAAATTACATGTTGATTTAAGGAAACTGGTAGCTGTCCAGCTTAGCTGAAACATAGTGTGCATGATCAGAAGTGATGAACAAAGTATTTTGAATATTGACTTTAGAGGATCTTAAATGCCAAACTAGGGAAATGCTAGCTAAGCATGTAGGGAAAAAAAACACAAGTGGATAGAGGATGCAGAATATGATCTGTATTTCAATAGTCCACTGAGTTAGTTCATTAGTACCTACCTGTTGGACAGCTTTTTTGATGAATTGTAAAGAGATACAGAACTAAAGAGGAGCTGGAGCTGGATCACATATGAGAAGTCAAACAGTGCTTTCAGTATTTCTGATCTGCTCATCGCCACAAAACTACAGCTTTATAACATCATTATTCTCTTAGTGATGCTATATGATTGCGAATTATGGAACATCAGGTTCTCAGGAGAATCAAAGCTACGTTATCCAAAAGGGAAAAGACACATGACAAGCATAAGTAGGCAACAGCATATTGCCAATGATTATTTTGAGCACAAATGATAGCATAAAAGACATCATCAAGGATTCATATAACTGGAAAAGGTTATAGGCTGGTAATGACGTGAAAATAGAGGATAACAGATGGACAACTTAAGTTTTAATTACATTGGTATCCATGTAATATTAAAATAGAGAGAGGAAGACCTCAGTGCATTTAGTGGATTCTTTATGCTGGAATTATAGGAGAATGTGAACAAGAATGACCCAGAAAGAGAGAAAGCACACTTGGCCTGGGATATTCACTGTTTAAACCTGTGATCACAGTGATGAAATCATGGACCTATCAAAATATCTATTTATCAAAGTACATGTAAACGTCCTTGAGGCTGTCTTCCATTTGACTTTATACTCGTCATCATTAATATGCTACAGTTGACTTACACCCACCATGCAAATTTCCATTGCCCTTTGGGTACCCTGTAGTTTTGATTCTTCTGAGATCATAATGTAGCATGACTCATGGTTTTATAGCACCACAGTGAGAATATTGATATTTAAAATTATAAACTTTTGTGGCAACACTGGCTTAGGATGATTAAAGTTTTGTGCAATTCCCCAAATGTGAATTGTCCCAATCTGCTCCTACCATTTAATTCTGAATCTAGATTATTATCATTATGTTGCATATATCCTGGAAAAAAGCACCAGAATCACACTCACCACTTATTGATGGATGCTTACCAGCTCTGTCATCCTAAAAACTCTTTGAGCTTCCATTTCTTCAACAGTAAAATGAGATCGATACCTACAATATATATTTCACGGGCCTGTGGTAAGGATATCTGTGGTAAAGATATCACCTTTAAGCAGTATATAAATGTCAATTCTCGGTGATTTAACTAATCCCAATTGCTTATTGAAACCTGAATGTTATATGCTTTTTAAATTGAATTTGTTTATTTTATTTTCCCCAGTAACATGTAAAAAAAAATATTTGTTTTAAAAACTTTGAGTTCCAAATTCTTTCCCTTCCTCTCTTCCCATCATCTCACCCCTCACTGAGAGATCAAACAATTGGATACAGGTTATATATGTGCAGTCATGCAAAACTCTTCCATGATATTTATGTTCTGAAAGAAAATGTGGATTAAAAAAACAAGAAAAATTAAGAAAGTTAAAAATTATACTTCCATCTGTATTCAGACATCATTGGTTCTTTCTGAATATGTTTAGCATTTTTCACCATAAGTCCATCAGAGTTGTTTAAAATCATTATATTCCTGAAAATAGCCAAGTTATCGAATGTTAAAGAGGAATTCTTAACTTCTTTGTGTCATGGATGCTTTTGACAATCCATGTAATGTTTTTTTTTTCAGAATAATATTTTTAAACACACAAAATACAAAGGAAATAAATTATATGGAAATGTAGTTACCAGGAAGAAATTAATTTGTAATTACTTCGACATTGATAAGGAAACCAAGTCAAACAATTTTCCTAAAATCTCACATCTAAGTAGGAATTCTGAATCCAAAGTCCAGATCTTCTGATTTCAAGTGCAGTGTTCTTTGGATCCTTACTAAAGAAGTTACTTCTGATGTACAAAAGCAATCCTTCCTCCCCATGTCACTTCTGAATCATCCTGTTCCCTAGCACAAAAGGGATGGGAATGAGTCATCATTCTCTCATCAGCTACTGTGACAAAGGGACACACAGGTTTTAAAACATTTGAAAGAATTAAAAAATAAAGAAACAAAGCAAGGAAGTATCGACTTCATTCTCAAGAACTGGGGGCTGGCACTGCCAAGAGCAAAGGAGAGCTCTTCTAAGACCAATTCCAAAGCCAATTTTATGTTCTTTAAAAATCTCAATATATTACAGTAATTAAACTGCTTCATGACCTCATCAAAGTTCTGTAAGACTTAATTAATGTTTGTAAAGCTTTTCACAATCTTCCATCAAGAGGGATTGGGAAAATAGAAAGAATCATTATTATTATCACTGATGCCATCTTAAGCAGTTTTCTTTGCTTAAATCTGCTGATTAAATCCCAAATATGACCAAGCAGAAACTGAGTCTAGCTTCATTCCTGCAATGCAGTTCAGGAAGTTCAGCTTTTCTTTCTTTCTGGAAACTATAAACCTGCATGAATTATGCTGCAATGCTATTTGGGCTGACCAAGAATCTGCTTGTCCAGGGGGAAAGTCCTTTAGAAGGAAGAAGTCAAAGGCACCCCAATTAGTCTCATTATTCTGTCACAGTGCTACTTCTAGATCAAGTGAGATGATTAAAGAGGATGATGGGAAAAATCCCACCTCTGATCAAAATCTTGTCCTTATTGCCCCTTCTGGTGCTTGAAATTCTATTCTCAGAGATAGAGTTCACGATTGATTTGTTCCTTCTTGAAGCTTTCTCTGAATACTTCATTCCACAATGATCCCTCCTTCCTTTCATCTCACTACATTATGGACTGTACCACTCATTTGGCATTCAGCATATATCTTCTGATGTCTCATTTTTTTCTTTTGTATTTTTACTTCATTCTTTTATTGTTCTCTCTCTCTTAACTTTTCTCCCAACTAATTAGAGCTCCTCAAGAAATATTATTACTTTGTATTTCCTTGGAACAGAACACAACAGTAGGCCCATAAGTGAAAAATATACAACTCTTTGATGGATTGAATGAAACACACTATGTCTTATTTTTTTCTAGTTTTCTAGTTTTATAAAGCTACAAATTCCCCTAGGAAAACAATGCCACTTAGCTCACAACTGAATCTCTGTGGATTATTCTAGGTTCTCATTAGAAATGGACAAGAAATAGATACCTCACTAGAGAAAATTTACCCCTCAAAATGGAAAAGTCTATAAAAAGTGGATAAAGGATTGATTGGGTTAACCACAAAATTCTACTATTTTAGATATTTTGTCAAGGCTGACCTGGATTGTACTTTCTAGGTTAACGATTTATAAGAAGAGATGTCAGCATGGACCCCGGAAACAGATGGCATAGTCAGTACTGAGGCCAGGGAAAGTAGAAACACCAGAACAATTAAGCTACCATTGTGATATTATCTGGGGTAGTTATTATTAAGATATTCACATAGAGAGAAAAGCTCATACTAGTTGTAAGTAGACTGAGGAAGTCTGGCTGAGTATTGAGCCATTAGAGGGGGTCTGGGTAGTTTATGAATAAGACAGGGGTGGGTCTCTTGGGCTTGGATACATTGTTTGCATTTCCAAAATAGGAATTTCCCTGATATTTGTGTGTGTACATGTGTGGCTATATGGCTATGTCTACGTCTGTGTCTATGTCTATGTCTATGTCTAAGTCTGTAACTATTTACTAAATAGTAAAGAAACCACTAAAAAAAAAGTTGTGAATTTCTCTGCCCTTTTCCTCGATATCTAATGTTTTGGGACAGTATTTGGTACTTCTCCAAGAGACTAATCTACTAATATCTAAATATTTATAAAGAAGGCCTTTCAGAGATAGCCTCAGGCTCATTTCTGATAAGAATGGGTTTTACATCTACTGGTCATCCTGCCATCTGGGGGAGGGGGTGGGGGGGTAAGAGGTGAAAAATTGGAACAAGAGGTTTGGCAATTGTTAATGCTGTAAAGTTACCCATACATATAACCTGTAAATAAAAGGCTATTAAATAAACAAATAAATAAATAAAACAAGAGAAGAGAAAAAAAAAAAAAAAAAAGAATGGGTTCTAATACTTTATCCCATCACTTTAAGTGAATGATTGAATAATCTTTCTGGTATAAAGCTGTATTATCCCTCCCATTAGACAGTAAACTCCTTGTGAGAGAAAAGACTGGTTTTGTTTGTGTGTGTGTGTGTGTGTGTGTGTGTGTGTTTGGTTTTTATTGCTTTTTTTTTTTAATCCCTAGCACTTAACATTGGATTTGGCACATAGTAGGTGCTAAAAAAAATACTTGTTGATTTAACTTGACCTTGAGATTAATAAGAAAGAGGAATGTTCTCATTTGTCAATTTTTAGAAAGTTTCTCTCTGCTTTATCAAAGTTGAATGTCCTCATGTGTTCTCTTTCTGTGTTCTTATGCTTGTTTGTTTATTTTTTGATGATCCGAGAGTTGAAAGAGGTCACCTTTTAAACAGAAACCCATTCCCAATAAATGATCATCTATCCTCTCCTTGAAATTTTCTAGCAAACTCTTGCCTCCCAAGTCAACCTATTCTACTTTTGTCCTTAAAACCAATGAAAAATCTCTTAGCAACATCTATTCATTGTTCCAAGATCTTCTTTCTGGAGCCAGATAGAACAAGGCAAATGTTTCTCCCATATGACAACTCTTCAAATATTTGGATTCAGCTCTTATGATGGCTCCTTCAAAACTGTAAGTCTGTTTCTTTAGACCAATTCACCCCAATTACTTTAACTAATCATTGTATAAAATGATTTCCCGTTTTCTAGTGTTAAACTGTTTATTCAGGACATGCCTTACCTTTCTTCAATTCTGTGTAAATTTTCATTTTTAACATCTGCAATTTGAGGTTCTGAATTCCACATAGTTGGCAAAACATTGGTCACTATCTCAACAGCAGTGGGATGTTTTGGATGATCCTCAATGATTTTGAGGGAGTTCTACAGATCTTTTTATGTCTGCTTATGTAAAAAAATTGAACTCACCAAAAAACAGCTTGACTTCTCTGTTTGGCATATTTCATTGTCAATTTGATTCTTTCAGCTGTTAATTCAATTTAACAAAAGCCATCTTGGTTTCTTTGCTCTGGAAACAACACTTAGGAAAAAGAATTTGTCTTCTTCGGTCAAAGCGAGTCACAGTTGTGCTAAATTTTCACAGACTCTCATGGAAGGTTATATGCTCCAAAGGTAAACTCATAAATATTCTTCCAAAGATGTAGTTGTCCAAACCAACCCAATATTATTGATGGATTCTAACCAAGGCAAAATACAAAAAAAAAAGACTATTGTCTGATCATAATAAAAATTATGCTTCCATTAGTACATTCTAAGGTCATGTTAGCTTTTTTGTCTGTTCATAAATAATGAGCTTTCCTCTTAAAAAATGTTTTGTTGATTCTTTTTTACCATTTCTGTCCCTTTTCAAATCGACTCTCCAATATTCCTACATGGCCTTATCCTCTACCCAACTATCATAAAGAAGGAGATTGGAGTTTATCTCCAATAAATGAAGACATGCCAGATCTATTCCACATAAAAGTTGGCTGACCATCCCCTTTACCCCCACTCACCCTTCTTATACTTATGCAGTTGATTTTTTTTAAAGCTAAGTTTAGGACTTTACATTTATCTTTATTAAATTTCATCTTGCTAGATTTAGCCCATCATTCTATCATAGTGAATTCTTTGGGGATCCTCATTCTGTCAGCCAACATATTATCTATCCTTCTCAGTTTTATGTCAAAGGCATATTTTATAACCATGTTCTCCATGCCTCCATCCAAGTTATAGACGAAACTGCTGACAGATAAAAATGTGGACAGGTGTCCTATGTTGACACATTGCATTATGGGAACGTACAGAATGCTTTTCAGAGTTTAACACTACTTTCAAACTTAGTTTCCTTATCCGTAAAACATGGACAATAACTTGCACCATCTGTCTCAGTGTTTCGGGGAGCAAAACATTTTAAGAAGTTTTGAGTTATATGTGCATATGAGTTATTATATTTTTATTACTGTCAGCATGATTATTGGCCAGGTCTAGTTTTGAAAGTGAATATTCTCTTTTTGAATTAGCTTCAGGAGAACATCTACTTAATGACAAAGATTTTCTAAATAGTAAATTTTTGTTGAAAGAAAGCATGGGTGAAAGACACATTAACATTTGTTCCCAAAGATCTCTGCCTCCTTGCCTAAGAAACCAGAGGTACCCAAGAATAAAGGATTAAGCCTGAAGAAAGGATCTTGTCTAGTCTGGAAGGAGGAAAGACTGAGAAGTGGCAGATGAGAGTGTCAGGATTGACTCTGACCCTAACAAACTATGTGATTTGGGATAACCCATCTGACCAACTTCTCAAAGCCTTCATTTTTTTTTCTCATCAAATAAAGACAATATTACCAAGCCAACTGTTCCTCCCCTCCATGTTTTCCACTTTTTACTCTAGGAACAATAAATAAATAGATAATAGCATTGTTTTAGGAAAGATTATGTCAATTGACTGCTATTGGGCTTTATTCACCATCCCTGCGACTCTCCTGGGCAAACTCCCTTTCCTGGCCATCCTTCCCTCTAAGTGTGACTTTTCCCTAGTAAAGAGAACCTTCTTGAAGGAAGAGACTCCTTCCCTTTGGGGTGTGCACGTCTGGTGCCCATCACTGGATCTGGCACCGGGTAATCACTTACTATATTGTAATATCTCTTAGAATTCTTTACCGTAATATTTGAAAATGATATGGGGGGGGGGGGTTGAATGCTTTACAAAGATTAAATCTCCTTCCTTGTTGCTATAATTATGCAGTAAATGGAAATCATAGAGCCTAGACTTTAAAAGTCTATTTGGGGAAGAGTTATTTCACCAACTGGTCTGGGATCCCAGGATTCATTAAGATGGAGGACATAGGAGTCTATTGGAAGTCTCTCAGAGTACCAGAGGTGGTTCATTGTAGAGGTCAATCCCAAGGTTTGGGGCCAGGGCCCTGGTAGACTCATTTTAACTTACCAGTTCTCCTCCTGGACAGCTCCTGGGTACCTTTCTGCCCAGTTTATATCTATCCTGGCTAGAAAGGGTCTGGCAGGCGCTCTCATGTGATTCAGCGGCTATAAGGTAACTCCTTTTTATATTTGTAGCAATTTAAAGTGACTCTGATTATGAAGGCTGGCTCTTAGCAGTTTCTTCATTGCTGGGAGAGGAGACCCAAAGGCCCAATCCATTTTACATCAGGCAGGGCAGGAAAAACCCATCTGGGCAAACCATTTAGTGAAATCTGGTTTATAGCAGCTGTTGTACATACTAGAGTCTCCATATTTTTTCTGGCCTTGTTGTATTTTTATGTGTATTTGCAAAAACTTCTCATCTGCTGTTTCTTGTGTGCCCATGAATATATTTACTCCCCACTTTACAAATCTCACTTTCATCTGGGATTGTTCATAGAAAGATGCAGGCCTTTTTTTTTTAGCATCAATATAACCCAAATCTCCATCCCCTTTTGGAAAACAGGTGCTTTGCTGGGGTTGAACTCTTCTTCTTGGATAAATTCTGTGTATTAAAAGTCATGTATTTTCCCTAAATTAATTAATTTAATTCAATTAATATTCTGTTTCAAGGGAAGCTGACTTTCTAAGGAGATTCTCAGTCATAGTTCTCTCTAAAGTTTCTACAGACCCTAGGAAAATGGGAAAAAAATAAATTCAACCACAGGCCTCACCTTTTTTCCCCAAAGAACCTGTCCACTCAAAATGAAGATCAAGACAAAAGCTGGCCATTCCAAGCCTTATGTGAAGTTGCCTTCTAGGATTTGATTCTGGTTTCTATAGAGTAACCAGAGCTATCAGCCATAATCATCTTTTTTCTTTGTATAACCCTGATGAGTCCCAAAGGTACTGCTCAAGAAAGTATGTCATATTTCTGATGTATTCAATCCATCAACAAGCATTTACTACTATATGCTAGTCATTATACTCAGAACCAGAGATACAAAAATAAAAACATGGGGCTTCCATTCTGACAGAGATGGAGATTTATAGTCAAAGAAAAGGGACTGCTGCGTACCATTACTCTTTGAATTCCAGAGTAGAGTTTAATGTTATTTCTTTCTTATGTTAGCATCTCTTGGTTCAATTTCCTTCTTTTTGACAACTTCTACATTGATCTTTATTTTTCAGTAGTATCTCATAAATTAAGCCAACATCCCCTAACCTCACTATAAGGGAATTAATAATCTAAAAACAAACATAAGTCCATAAATAAATGTCCAACAGCTTATTTGAAACATCAGAACAGAGAAAGAAAGGGATGTATACAAGATGGATGTAAAGGTCAAATTGACAAGATTGGCAATAGATTAGCTATAGGCGGTGAAAGAGAGTGGGAAGGGGCAGATGGATGGTGATGTCCTCAAAAGTAACAAAGAATTCTGGAAAGGGGAATGATGGGGGAAGGAATACTGAATTCAGTTTTGGAATATAGGGTTTGAGGTTTCTATAGGACATCTAATTTAAGATGAAATAGACAGCTGGAGATATGAGTCTGGAAGTTAGGAAAGAGCTGGATAAATAAATCTGAGAATCACCAGCATCCAGATGATCATTGAATCAATAGGAGCTGATGAGATCGCTAAGTAAAACAGTATAGAAGGAGAAGAAATGAGAGCCCAGGGCATAGTCTTAGAGGACATCTCTAATTTTCAGCAGTAACTTGGCTGAAGAACCAGGAAAGGACATTGAAGAAATACAGTCAGAGATGTAGAAGGAGAATCAGGAGAGAGTCAATGTCACAGAAACCTAGAGATAAGAGGCTCTCAAGGAGAAGAGGGGAATGAACTCTGTCAAAGGCTACAGTTGACAATAAAGAGATCTTCTATTAGTCCATCATTATCAAGTAAGAAGACAAAGAACTCAGAGACTGTTGTCCAGGATGAAATGATTCCTGACCTCTTGACATGGAGCTTATCACTATGTTTTATGTATCTTGTGCCTGAAGATCTTCACCAATCTCCACAATCAGACCTCTTCCCAAGGAAACTTACATTATGGAGGATCCCAAATGTAAACAAACAAAAAGTTCCCCAGTCTCCCTGCCTCCTTCTCTCCCTCAGACTGTTTTACCTTCTAGAAGCACAAGAAACTCTGTGGCACGGTGAATACCAGTTTCAAAACATCAACCCAACATCTGTGGCTAGTTCAGTTATTTTTAGCCTCAGGCTTAGAAGGGGAAAGAGGCTGGTGCTACCATCAAACATCAGAGACCCCTGCGTGGATGTAGAGTCAAGAAGGATCGAATGTGAATCTGATTCCTGAAGTTACTAGCTATATCACCCTGAGCAAGTCACTTCCTGACTTTCAGCTTCACATATATCATGGGGATAATAATAATATCTACCTTCCAGGGTTGTGAGGATCAAATGAAATAACATATATACAGAATTTTGCAAACCTTAAAAGTGCCATACAAGTGCTTCATGATGATGAGGATGGTGATGATGATTGTTGTTATTATTATTTATCATTACCTTTTTTCCAGTTCTGTAATTTGATTTTTTTTTTGCCCCTCTAATTTTGTATTATTTTTTTCAGAATTGGAATGAAAGAAAAAACAAATTAGCAACTTTTCCAGAATTCAGATAAAGATCGGTTTAACACTAAAAATATACATTTCTTATATATCATAAGTAGCCTGGTAATCAGAATTAGTTATACACATACACACATGTATGCATACATACATACATGTATGCATGTATACACACACAGAGAGAGAACTAAAATGATACCAAACATGATATATCCTTCCTTGTTTGAAAAGGCCCTTTAGGATTTTTGTGAATAATCAGTCACAGAGTGATTACGAACAAATTCTAACATTCAAAGTTTCAAGTTTTAGGGGAACTGAATAAACAAAAGCATACAATATCAGGATTACTGAAAGTACAGTACATCTGTCTACAGGATCTCCCTTCTCAAGGTCACGCAGCAGCAGGAAACCTGATATTTTAGTGCTGGGCTTGGATTCAAAAAAGGTCTAAAGCTCAAGTTCCATTTCTGAGATTTCCCAACTGTGGGGCTATGAACAAAGCAATAAAGCTGCTCCGAGCTCCAGTTTCCTCATCACTTTCATGATGGATATATAGGGGAAGCACTGAATTTGAAGTTAAGGAAATTTGAATTTTAATCTGGCTTCTGGCTGTCTGACCGCCCAAGTCACTTAAAAAAGTGTTTGACTCAGTTTACTCCTCTGTAAAACAGAAATAATAACGACACCTACCATGTTTATTTTTACAAAGCCCTTAGTACAATGCCTGGCACATAATAGGTGTTATATAAGTTCTTATTCCTTTCCTTCTTCCCCTTCATCTCTCCAATGGGAATGACAATGTCTAGTACTTTATGGGATTGCTTTGAGCTCTCGGAGGAGATCATGTATAGAAAGTGCTTTGCAAACCGTAAGCACTATGTGCTATGTAAATGTCAGCTCTTATTTTGTACACATCAATATTTCATAATATGTTGCTGAACCACTCAACAGACCACTTTTGTGCCTGTGCCCTTTAGGATGATATCACGAGCATCCAGAACCTCTTAGGAGCTTGTCTCCAGGGCTCATAAAGCAGACTAGGAGGCTAGGTTTCTCAGAAGGCTAGAATGGAGTGACAGGAGTACCAGTGCTGAGGTCCTGGAGCCCAGCCAGCCTGCCTTCATTAAAGCAGTCCTTGCAGCAATGTCACTGGATAGGTGTGGCGGATGGATGGTGGCAGGTTATACAAGCAGCCACTCTGTGGTGAATTGACATGGGGTGAGCAAAAACAGGACAGGGAGAAAATCACCAGAAGAACATGTGAAGTAGCATCCTGGTGCAATGGGATAAAGGGAAGGAATGCTGGAACAGGCAGCATCGAGGCACTCCACAAGCCATGGGCCATCTGGGAAGAGGATCAATTACTCAATCTCTAGAGCTTCAAATGGAGAGCAGTCTTACAAATGGTGACCTCAAGAAAGTTCAAACCCAAGAACACTTTACACACACATACAGAACTGGAGATAATGCTTTTTAGGTCTGGCTTTTCTGCTCAGATCATACAAGAAAATAAGAGAGCATCTCTAAAGACAGAGACAACACATTTGCAAATGGTACAAATATGGAATGAAACACTACAAATAACATTGTATTCAGAGCATCCAAATGACTTAGTAACTTGGATAAGTCACTTAATGTCTAGGAATCTTAACTTCCTCTCTGCAAAGCTGGAAACTTATATGGTTGTTGTCCAGATCAAAGGAAATTAAGAAAGTGAAAACCATGAAATGTGACCGTGGAATACTGCTCAAAGATGTAGAGAGTTATAATTATTATTAATGGAACTCCACAAGCTTGTTATTACATGGAAATGGCATTATGATGTGGTTCTGTGGCTTCGTCTCAGCATGGCATTCCTGTTTCTGTCTTATCTTCACGTCAGTTTGCCCCACTTCCTAATTTCTCTTCTGGTGAAGGCCTTTCTCAGCCTCGCAGGTTCAAAATCTCACAGTTTTTATATGGTTTCTCCTCAATACCTGAATTCGATCAATCAAAAATTTCTAATGATTTTGTAACTTTGTACAACTCCACCTCACTAAAATCCCATTTAGATGCTACTCAAGATATGGCCCCATAATCTCATTGGTTCTCTTTGAAAACAAAGAATGGACAACAATTATTAGAAAGTCATTCCTGAAATCAGCCAAAATGTGTCTCTTTGTAATTCCCATTCATTGCTCTGGTTCTGCCCTCTCTGGCCAGTTCTACAGTCCATGTCACATCTTCTCCTTCTTTCCACTCATACTACCACCATTTTAATTGAGTTCTTAATTGAACAATTATAATCACCTGCTAATGAATATCCCCCCTAATATATTTTTCATATGACTGTTAAAATAATCTTCCTGAGGCAGTAATTTAACCAAATCCTATTCCTCCTTATTTCCCATCAATATTTCAGTCACTCCTCCCCTGAATCACAATCTGATTGTGAACATCCATAGAGATCTCTGTAATGATCTTGTCAAACTCATGTACAAAAGGCATCCCTCATATAACATACCTAACAGTCTCTTTTGAAGATCTCCAAGGAAGGTAATCCACTATCTCTCTGGGAGCCCATTTCATTTGTGAACAGCTATCTTACAACTAATGGCTCTAGAGGAGAAAATGCGTCTGATGACTTGTACACTCACTAAAAATCCACTAAAAATGTCTCACTAAAAATCCAATTCACGCACTAGTCAAGATACTGCTCCATGATATCATCAATCCTCTGAAAACAAAGGCTGAGAAACAATTGTTAGAAAGTCGTTCCTGAGATCAGCCTAAATGTGTCTCTCTGTGATTCCTCCTCATTACTCTGGTTCTGCCCTATCTGGCCAATTCCTGCAAATACTTGAAAATAGCTCTCTGGTCCCCATTAGGTATTAGCTTCTACAAGCTAAACACTCAAGTTCCTTCAGCTAATCCTCAGGTGACATGGACTCAAGGTCCTTCACTGCCCGGTTATGATCTCCTACACACTTTCCAATTCAGTGATGTGCTTTTCTGACCCAGAAGTGAATATAATATTTCAGATAAAGCCTAACAAGGGTAGAATGCAATGCAGCTCTCACCTCTTTATTCTTAGCAACTAGTCCTCTCTTCAGTTTATCCCAGGCTCCAAACAGCTTTGTTGGCCACCCTATCGCGCAGTTGATTTATGTTGAGCTTGCAGTCCATTGGAACTCTCAGATTGTTTTAGAACAACTTCTGTCTCCTCCATGTCTCTTCCATCTTGAATATGTGAGACTGACTATTTTGAATAAAATCTTCAATTTTTATCTCTATTGAATTTTGTCTTATTATATTCAGCCCAAGGCTCTAGGCTGTCAGGAACTTTTTGATCCCGACTTTGTCATCCTGTATGCCAGCTACCTCTCCTCATGTTGTGTCATCTGTAAATGTGATGACCAAGCACCTTGATTTATCCAAGTAGCTGGTAAAAATGTGAACCCACATAAGATCAAACACAGATCCCTGGGGGACTCCACTAGGGACTGTAAAGAAAGAAAGTTTTAGAAATTGGATAAGCCTATCTATTGGGGCACACATGAGTTGGAATCTTGGAAAATGAGTCTTTGGAATCACTTATATAAATTGTATCTGACACAGTGATATAAATGTATGTTTTATTTGATGATGCTAAATTATGAACCGTAGCTAATGTCCACACTGCCTCATTGCATATTATATAAAATATGAACTCATCTTCCTGGTGTTTGAAGCCTATCATAAATTTTGGCTTCATTTCACATGCTGTCCTTTTTGCCTTCTAAGTTACAAAATACCTGGGGTTCTCGATTTTAAATGCCTATTTTCCCACCTCCAAGCCTTTGTCCAAGTCTTCTCAATCTGAAGACTGATTGCCTATTTTTCAAAGACATTTCTTAGGTGCCACTTCCTTCATGAAACCTTCCCCAGAGTTCCCCACTGAGAAGGATTTTTGATTCCTTGGGGGCTTTTCGAAATCTTTCATCCAAGCCTTTCCTTTGTCTTTGCCAAAATTTGCTTTATATCATATTTATTTCTGTTCAAGAGATATATTCCAGGCCAGAAGCTAGGCCAGTCCAGTGATACAGACTCTGGGATTTCAATATAACGAGTCACATGTAGACCATAAAATTTAACAAGAACAACTTTACTAATGACAAGAAAGTAAAAAAAATACAGCTTCTCATGAAAAAGTAGATAAAATGCAATCCCCTCAGCCTCCATGGTCAGCAAAGCAACAAACCATGACACCAGGTCAGAAAATTATTCCCCACGAAGCAGGAGGTATTTAATAAATTTTGATACCAAGTTCCTCCTAGATCCAACTTAGTCTACAGAATTCATTATTGTTAGTCATTTATTTTAGTCACATCCAGCTCTTCGTGACCCTGTTTTGGGATTTTCTTGGTAGAGATACTGCAGTGGTTTGTCATTTCCTTCTCCAACTCATTTTACATATGAGAAAATTGAGGCGAATAGGGTGATGTGACTTTTTCCAGGCTCGTTTCTGGGGCCAGATATGAATTTAGAAAGATGAATTTTCTTGACTCTAAGTCTGGTCCTCTGTCCACCACATCATCTAGCTGCTCACAGAATTAATTCTATAATCTGAATCAAAGGGAAACAAGACAACAGAATTCAAAATAAAACCCATAACTGATATTGAATTCAAGCATTAGATGGTTGAGAATGAGAATGTCAAACGTGGCCAAAGAAGAGAAACACGATGGCTCTATTTGTTAGTTTTTCTAGCCTACTTTTCTTTGTTAAAAGGGAGAGTAGGAGAGGAGATATAGGAAAACAACTGCAACATAAACAATAAAGGCATTAATTAAAAAAATTGGAAACATTATGTGAATTTGTAAATAACGTAGATTAAATCAAATCCTCCAAGATATCACAGCTCCATATGGTAAAACACAACACAGTCATATCCAATAATTAAGTAGTGTTTTACATATATGACCTTCACAATAACTCTAGAAGTCAAGGACTGCAGATATTATTATCCCATTTAACATACGAGAAACCAAACCTTAGGAACAATCAGTAACTCAAATGCATCTACAGCTGCATAAAGCAAAATCAAGTACATAAGAGAGAAATCAGATCTACGACTTCTTGATTCAGGCTTCTGTCTACTAAACCATGTTGCTTCTCAAGAGAGTTATCCTATAAAACAGGTGTTGACCTATATTATAATATCATTTTATAGTAAGAGACTTGTATGTGAAGTAGGGAACATACATTGGGAAAAGATTTCAAGCAGTATGAAAACCATAAAGCATTATTTAAGAGCCAGGTATCTTTTAAAAACTGAACAGGCAAACATGATTTCAATAAAGACAGTGATTAAGATATTCACCAAAGCTTATATTCTATGAATGAACAAAAGTAGTATTAATCAAAAATATTAAGGTTTATTTAAAATTATGTCTTTTCCAAAAGCAGTACAGTTGACATTCTTCTTGATTACTTATCACAGCAAGATTCTCTGGGATATTTGTTTAATTGGGTTAAGATATCATACTGAATTGTCTGTTCGGAATTTTTCAAGTCCAGTTGGGTACCTCCTCATTTCCCCAGCTAATTATTTATGATCTGTTTAAATGTGTCACTCTAAGATAATATTAGAATCCTTCTCCAAATGTACAGATGTATCTAGAAATCTAGAAACCCTCTCAATCTTGGATTTGTCTCTGTGTGTTTTTCCATAAAATAATCATCTGTGACTGGTACAGTTAATGAACGAAATGTATTCATGAAAAAGGTCATCTGCTTTTTCTGTAAATGTTTGAATTATGGAATATAAGAAACAGATATGTTCCTGTTGGTTGTAGAAAATCCACTGGAAATCATAGCCCAGCTCTCTATTTATACAGGTGGAGCGTCTCCAAATCTCTTTCAGCAAACTTAAGATTCATAATGAAGGTAATGCTCCCTATCAACAGAAGAATAAACCTATTTGCTCAGATACACAAGTCTGAATCTTGAAAATGAGTCTTTAATATTAACTATATATGGCGTATCCGCCATATCATCCGCCGGATGATAAAAATGTATAATGGTAGTTTGACACAGCTGAAACGTGAATCGTTAACTAATGTCCACCATTGCCTACATTGATTAACAGCTAATGCATTTAGGAAGTCCATAGGTCCTCAATTAGATAAACAGCAAGTGTTTAGCTCATGCTAACAGTGGCCGCGTTGAATATTGTGAACAGTTCTTTCCCCCTATGGCAGTATAGTTTATAAGCAGATATTGTGGTTAATGTTGACATTAGCCATTTCTAGACTGCCTACATATGCACTGGACTTTAACCTATATATATCCGTGTCCTTGGAAGTAATCTTAAGATGAAGTAATCTTGTTTAGTGACTAAACATAGCAGAACACAGATGCTTGCTTCCTTTATGCAGCTGTTCCTGACATTTGTGTTTTCTGGAGCCCCTCGTAGAGAAAGGGGGTTGAGTCCCTTTCCCCGCTTCCCCCGAGCTTGACGCTAGCTTGGGGGAAGGAATCGGCGGATGAGGGGATCTGCCCAGTTTTGCAATGTGCCGGAGGAAAACCAACCTTGCATTCTAATTAGGTCAGATTTCCAAGCTAAGCAAGGTCACGCTCCATGGTTGGGAGACCTCCAAGGAGAATCAAAGTGATGACAGAAACATGTAAGAGGTGGTAATTCAGTAGATGGCACTCTTTCCTCTAAACAAATCTTAATGTCAATACCTAGGCTCATACTGCCTTTCAGGCTAGATATATGGCGTGTTCTGACCATTAGGGATTCCACAGCAGAGGTGTTTTCTCAAAAACAAGAGTGTTGGTATCAATCCCAGTGTCTCAGATAAATCTGAACTCTGGCCTCCCTCAAATTTTAGCTCACTAAATTGCTCTTACTATCCAGAGTGGGACCTTTTTTTGGGGGGGGGAGGGGGGAAGGGGAGGGAGGGGGTAGCACCGTTGAAAAGCTCTATTCTACCTGGAAAACATTGTCCTGCCCTCAGTTGATCTTTCTTCTTCCTTAGAAAGAGTTAAACTATATTTTAACATGTTTAACATATATTGGATTACTTGCCATCGGGGTGGGGGGTAAAGGGGGAAATTTGGAACACAAGGTTTTGCAAGGATCAATGTTGAAAAATTATCCATGCATATGTTTTGAAAAATTTTTAAGAGATTTAAAAAAAAGAAGAAAAAAAAAAAGAAATAGTTAAGGAAAAGGCTAAATATGGAGGCAGGGAAGACATGGGTCACAATTCATTTAAATCACTTCTCTGAGCCCCATCTTCATAATCTATCAAATCCAGATCATAATGTCAGTAACGCTTGCCTACCAGGGGGCTGTAATGATTAAAAGCATGAACATATGAAAATGTTTGCAAACCTTAATGTCCTATAGACACGCCAACTCTGCCATTAATTGGAGTCTTCCAGTGTTCATAGGGGTGCTCCAAACCTCAAAGCTGGGAGAATGCCTGCCCTGAAGGAACTTCAAATCTTCTAAGCATAATTACCAAATATATTCCATTTATATGGAGGATGTATTATAATGTAGCTCCTTCCAACTAGAGCTAAAAGAAGCTTCAGTATTCTTTTCTTTTTTATATTTAAAATGTCAACCAGGATCCAGAGAATAGATATGTTAATGAATTCATCTTTTCTTCTGTCATTTCCATTCTAAAAAGAAAAGAAAATGGAGCTGGGGTTTTCTGTCTCTCTGTCTCTATCTTTGTCCTTGTCTATCTCTGTCTCTGTCTCTGTCTATCTCTCTCTCTCTCTTTCTCTCTGTCTCTCTCTCTGTCTCTCTGTCTCTCTCTCTGTCTCTCTCTGTCTCTCTCTCTCTCTCTCTCTCTCTCTCTCTGATTTAAACAATAAGCATGTTGCTATTTGTGGTTACATTATACATGGAGGCTTGAACTCATTGGAAGAAGCTGAGATGATGCTTCCCTGAGAATATGAGGAGGTTAAGACTGCTCCCCTTCTCCCACCCTAGGAAAAGCTAGACCAAGATGACAATGACATTTAGGAGCAAGCTCAGAGATCATGGTCTTCCGCATCCCTTCTGCTCTGCTGCCCCTCTCCCCCCATGGACACAGCCCCATTAGCCCTTATTGTATGAGGGGTCACTTGGATTCAATAAAGAAAAAAAAGTGTACACACATTGTCACATGACTGAATTTGGAAATGAGATGAGTAAAGGAGGGGAGGAAACATTTCTGAAGTTTCATTTGTTTGTCCTGGGAAAGGTTGTATGAGGTGATGACTTGGCATTTGCTCAGCACCCATGGAAGGAATGCTATGCAGAAGAAAAACATGAAAAGCCAGTGCAGGTCCTGAGCCCGGGGGCCTTTTGTAGGTTGGTCCTGAGCCTAGGTGCTTTTTTGTAGGCTGGTCCTAAGCCCCAGGTCCTTTTGCAGGCTGATCTCAATCAGCTTCAAAGAATTTTAGCATCTGAAAAATTCAGATTTATCAGAGCTAATATGGTGATACATGAACCTTCTTATTTATCTCATGGATTCTCTTGTACCTGCTCTAAAGCCTTTTCATGACCTATTCATGGAAGTTACAAATCAGTGCCAACTGTAAACTCTAGTTACTGCAATACACAATCTGCAAATTAAATTGAACACATGTTTATTAAGTGCCAATAACCACTGTTCTTGAGTACCTTAAGGTAGGAGAGGAGCAGGGATGCAGCATATACAAAAGGAACTATTTAGTGTAACATGGAACCTCTGATGTTCTCTTATAGGGCCAGGTCTGGGCCTAGACCCCACAATCCCCGAAAGGAAAGTTAGAAAAGGTATCTCTATTTCTAACACCATTGATTTGAGTCCCCATTGTGTTCCCTACATCTTAAAAAACAGTGATTGACAGCCCTGTTCCATTTGATGATTTCAAATTAATCAGCTTTTACTGATGGATATTCCATTTATAGATATAGCAAGAGCAAACATAAAGACATTTTCCCCAGTACCTCCAGGGTATATTCTCTCTATGTTGCCTTGGTGTTTAAGAGAGTAGACTCTACACTGACTTGTTTTAGTCCTGTCCTGTCTACATCTAAATGTGTCGTAGCTCACCGATGGATCCTTCCACTAGCTGAAGTCCCGAAGGTCACTCCTCAAAATTTCCCTGGAACAGAGATAATATGAAGAAACCTCCCAAACCCACCTTGCTTCCACTTCTCAGATTCCTGTGTTTTCCTCCCAACAAAGGTCAGAAAATCTTCTTTCTTCACAAGGAAAATAAAGTCAAAAGAGACCCTGTTTTCTGGGATCTGGGAAAGGAGCAACATGTGGCAAAAAAAAAAAAGACTTTTCTTTTATGACACTTTTTTTTTTTTTTTTTTTTACCAAATGCAATCACAAAACCAGAATGCAGATAGAGACAATGAGACCAAGAGAGGCAAGAAACAAGTAGCTGATTCGGATAAACCTTTGGAATACCTACTCCATCCCAGGTAGCCAACCAGAACTTGTGACAAAATACTTTCTATATGCTCCAGTCTACATGTCATCATAATTCTCCCAGAAGCCATATCCCTGCCTAAGCAGCCAAGATACCTGACAATACCTATGTCAGACCCCTATAGCAAAACACAAAAATAGGTTCTAGGGGGAAACAGTGCTAACATACTGGGAAAATCAGGAAAGACCCATTTTAGGAGGACAGAAGCTCATTAACTTGGAGGTGAAAAATAAAAGGGGATATTGCTTATGAAAAGGTAAAGTGCGGAAAGTCATATAATGAGAAACAGCTCGCAGGTTCATTCTTTCTAAATTTTAAAAATCTTATTCATGTGTCAATGCTATGATATACATTAATTGTTTCTGACAACAGAGATAATTTTTCGAAGGGTATTGGCTGACAACTGAGGTCCCTGATTATTTGCACTCCTTTGCTACAGAAATGTACCAAGAGACCATCTTTAGAATCATTTTGAATAATTTCCCTATCATGCTGTTTTCCAGTTGAGTGGTTATTCTCTCCTCAGTGCAGGTCCCAGAAGCTATATATCCTTCTTTGCTTTAATATAGGTAGAAATAAAGAAAGCAAACCAGGTCCTGCAGTGTGTGTGTGTGTGTGTGTGTGTGTGTGTGTGTGTGTGTGTTTTCATGCATCAAGGGTTTGTCTGGTCAAAGACAGTAACTTGCTACAATTCACAGCACTACAAATGGGAACTAGGGATAGTCCCTAGATGACAAGGACAAGGAATAAACCATTTAATGATAGAAGGGGTTGTGGTTTAGGATTCTATCCATTTGATAAAAATTATTAGTTTATGAAAATGGAAAATGCCAAAATGCATATATGACAGACTATTGTTCAAATAGAAAATGGAAGCGTTCATAGAATTCTTACTGGATGAAACTTCCCTATGAAGGGAATTAAGTTTCTTTCTACTGTACCCAATGATTGGGGTTGTTACTATATCAAGTTCTCTCTTTATGCATTTTTGGCTCTCAGGTAAAAGAGCGCTTTGCACTCTTTCATTATAAGATCAGAGTTTTCTGCAGGTAATAATTAGGTCTCCTGACACTCCCTTGAGGAAACAATCTTATTATTATGACTAGAATGGTACTACATGTATTTAGTATGTTTAACCATAAAGAAAGGGGGATAAAAGTAAGGCAGAGGAATTAAATAGCCATATTCTTGACTTTCCATATCCAATCCATTAAAGTTATGTGCAAATTAATGTTTTTGACCATCACAAACCCTTTGGGCATGGACCAACATGGCAAACCAGTTGAAGAACTATCTTTCTCAAGAAAGTATTTCATCTATGCTTTTATACTATTTACTATAAAATTACAGATTTTTAGAAAGCATCTTGTCCAACCCCTTTATTTATTTTTTGAGAGGATTACTGAGTTGTTGGCTCAAGGAGATTCTGTACTTTTAGAATGTTTAATTTTCAGCAAAGCTTGTGATAAATAATCTCAAATTATTCTAGTGGAAATGATGGAGAAATGTGAACTAGACAGTAAAACAGTAAGATGGATGTCAAGCTCATTCAGGTCAGACTCAAAGATTAGTGGGTAATGGTTCAATATCACCTTGTCAAGAGGTCTCTAGTGAAGTATCCTAAGGATATTGTTCTTGGCCCTGCGGCATTGAACATATTTATTAGTGATTTAGATAAAAACACGGACGACATGCTCATCAGAGTTGCAGATGTCACAGATCTGAGAGGGATGGCTAATACACCAGGGGAAAAGAGTTAGCTCACAAAAATTTCTTGACAAGATTCAGAAATGATTATGATTTATCATCAGGCTGGATTTATTAAGATGAAATTCAATGAAAAGAAAGTGGAATTCAAAGATCAGCATTGCCAATAAAGGAATGGAAGAATTGGAGGGCAATTTGTCCCCAAATGATGAGAGGGTTTCAGGGGACTACTATCTCACTTTTAAGTCAACAATGGCATCTACAAAAGTTAAGCTTTTTATTGTGTTATATTAAGAGAGGGACAAATCCCAGCTATAAAGAGGTGACTTTGGTCAAAGTATATCTAGGATATTGCGTTCAGTTCTAGGTGTTCCATCTTAAGAAAAACGCTGGTCAACTGAAAAGACCAGCAAAAGGTAAACTAAGATGACAAAGTGTTTTGATTCTCAGACATAAGTGGATAGGTTAAAGGAACTAGAAGGGTTTAGCTCAGAGAAGAAAAAACTGGAGAGAGAAGAAAGACAACAGAACACAGATCAAAGCTGCCTTATGAGATTTGAAGATCAGTTACATGGAAAAGATATTAAACTCATTTACTTTGATCCCAGAAAACAAGAACCAGGAAAAATGAGTTAGTGGGAAAAAGGCCAACATTTCGGAGAAGTTCAGCCTAAGATGGACAAGAAGATCACATAAAGTTCTAAAACATAAAGAAAAACAAATCTGATGATGAAGAAAAGAGGTTGTTATAAAGAGACTAAGATGCTTGTACAGGGAACTGATCAACCAACTTAAGCTGATCTTAAAACTTAAAGCTGTTCTTAAATCTTAATGTTAGTTTTGGCTTTGGTTTTGGTTTTTTCCCTTAAACATGCGGATAATAGAAGGAAGGACAGATAATGGATGAGGAATACAGAGTATTACAGCTTTTGGAGACCGGCAAAACTGACTGAAGAGAGAATATGAGCAGAGCATATTCTAGGTTTAGGAAAAATTTATTTCATAATAGTCACATTATAATAAAAACCATGACAGAGAGGCAACATATTCTCTGCAACTTAGAATCTGGAAGAGTTGCCTATAGCATCAAAAAGTTGGATTCCTTCCCCCTGGGCCTCTCAGGCTGTGTCACAGCCAGTATTTGTATCCTGGTCTTCCTGGCTTCCATACCACATCTCAATCAACAATAGCATGCTGCCTCTATGCCGTAAATTAAGTGGAAAAAATGAAAGGTATAGTAGCCAGTATTTCTATACTAGGCAGATTTTAGGGGGGAAAATGTTGGTGGGTGAAACATTTTAAACTGATGAGTTAAAATAATATTTCAGTTATCATATTTGAAGATCCTAGTAGAAGCGTTCCCATCCCAAATTCTGGAAAAGTGAGGTGAGGAGGAAAGAAGAAGAAATAATGGCTAGAGAAAAGAGAGTTTGCACTTTTAATGTTTGGAAGGAAACATAAGGACTGCCTAGCTTTCTTATTTTGTTTCTTTTTTCCTCTGCCTATCATAATTATCTTTGGACTACAAGGAATGGGACATAAAATCAAAAAGTCACAGCAATAAGAGAAGAGGTTAAAAAATACCACCGATCTCCTTTGGTCCAAATTACCAAGACAAGATGAACTAATCTACATTGTTGGGTCTTGAAAGAATTGACATAAATGACCTTAAGACCCTATCAATGAATGGCAAAAAATGGAATATGTAAACTACAGGTTAGTGAGGTTGACTTTTATTCCTGAAAAAATTTTAATATGAATTTCTAAAGAGAGATAGTTGATAAATATCTAAAAAAGGAAGTAATACTCATGAAGAAACAGTGTGATTTCATCATAAACAGATGCTAGTTATACCTTTTCTTCCTTTTCTGACAGCATGAGTAGTACATTGGTTCAGGGGAATGTTGTAGATGTAGTCTACTTAGATCTTAGCAAAAGATTTCATCCTGTTCTCTTGCATAATATAATAAGACTGGCCAAGCCTTTATTATGCACTCAGATGCAAAGGAAGAGATGATGATAAAATTAGATTAGTTCAAAACTCAGGACTTTTACAGGTTATGCAAGTAATACATGGCAGAGGCAGGGTCGGGACTATAATAAGACTAATATCATGAATTTGGTTTGTTTGTTTTTTGGCTTTATCTTTGGCTAAGTGGTTTCTGAAGTTCCTTCTTATTCTAAAATTGTACTTTTAGTTCTGTGAAGTAAGACATGGCTCCCTGCCCTTACAGAGCTTAAGGAGACTGTGGTTTTGGAAATGTGTCAAAGAGGAGAACAGGGACAGAGAGCTCGAGTTACCAGTCAGGTACAAGTGCCAGGTTTCTTTGAAACTATCCCATCAAAAGGAAACTGAATATACCAAACTTAGTATTTCCTGGAATGGCCTACTTGGGATCACAGTTGGTTAAAAAGATGGGGACGCTTGGAAGCAGGGGATCCTTTGAAGAGTTTTCAAGTTCTACCAGATAACATCTATTTTCTGTCAGAACAGTATGAGTAGAAATGTGGGCATTTCTGTGTGTAAACATTTCTTTCTGTGTAAACATGTAAAGTCACTGAGACTCTCTAAGCCTCAGTTTCCTCATCTGTCAGATGAGAAGTTTGGGTAGATGATCTTCAGTCTCTAGTTCTGAAAATGTATAATTCTATGGTTGAGGGGCAGGGTGAGGCGATACTGATTAATTCAAGAGAATGGTTTCATAGTCATTTTCAGAGTTGCTTGGGGATTTGCTTCTAAGACTAAGAGTTTGAAGACTAGAGTCCAAAATTTGAGTCTGTTAATTATAATTGTAACTAAATATGTTCAAATTGAACTCAATTATCTTTTCTCCTAAGTCTTCAACACCCCCACCTTCCCTGTGACTATGAAAGGCGATGTGATCCTCCTAGTCCCTCAGGCTCACTACCTAAAAGTCCTACTGAACTCCTCACTATCTTTCACTGCCTTCATATCCAAGCCGTTGCCAAGGTCTGTCAATCTCACCCAAAAGACCCCCCCTTAAAATACACCCCCCTTCTCTCTTTTCCACCACTTTAGGGAAGACCCTTATCCTCTCCTGCTTTGACTATTGTAGCAGCCTACTGATGGAGCTGTTTCTTTCAGGTCTCTCCCACTCCAATATATCTAACATTGAACCATTAAGGTGATTTTCCTAAAGCACAAGTCTAATCATGTCACCCCTCTCCTCTATAAACTCCAGTGTCTCTCTATTGCCTCCAAGTTCAAATACAAAGTGCTATTTGACATTTGATCCTTTAAAACCCAGCCTCTCTTTACATTGACATTCTTCTACACCTTATTCTTTGACATGGAGCTTTGATCCAGTGAGTGACCACTAGGCTGTTGAAAGAAGAAGATGCTTCATCTCTCTCCTCTAGTCATTATCTCTAGCTGTACCCAGAACAAGCCTAAATCACTGAATGGGTGCAGCTTCAGAAAGACTGAGACCTGTTGAAGACCTCAGTTGAAAAAAGCCAAGGTCTTTCATTGCATCTGCAATCACCCTGATGTATATCTTGCCAGAGAACCCAGATGGCTTTGGAGGGGAAAGTGAGGCAGGTGACCCAGCACAGCCACCTCTCATTTAAATCCAATTTAAATTACATGTCATCGCATCACCTCCTAGATATCAGTGTCCTCTTTGAGAATGAAGGACAAATGATCTCCTCAGTTCTTCCCATTGACCTCCCTGGTTTTCTTTACATCTCAACTACAAGAAGTCTTCCCAACCTGTCTTTGTTCTGTTAAATATTTCCTGTATAGGACTTGTTTTGTCTATGTCTGTTTCCAAAAATTCTTTAAGAGCAGGGGCTATCTTCTATCTCTTTTTGTATTTCTAGGACTTAATAGAAAGATTGGAACATAGTAATTGCCTAATAAATGTTTATTAATTAATTGATTATTTCCCATGAGACCATAGATAAATCATTTCGCCTTTGGGCTTTAAGTTACTTTATTTGTAAATGGAGGTGGGGAAGGGGTTTTGGTGAATGACTCAATGACTTCTAAACTCATTTCTAGTTCTAAATTCTTTTTTTATTATTATTATTGTCTTTTGTTTTTCCTTTTGTAAGGCAATTGGGGTTAAGTGACTTGCCCAGGATCACACAGTTAGGAAGTATTAAGTGTCAAGTCCTCCTGACTCCAGGACCCGTGCTCTATTCATTGTACTATCAAGCTGTCCCCCAGCTCTAAATTCGAAGGAAACTACCTCCACCTCTTTCAGAGGCAACTTATTTCACTTTTGGATAGCTTCGATTATTTTTCCCCTTAAGGTAGAGGTTTAAGACGCCACTCTGCAAATTATACTCATTTTTCCTACCTCTGCTTTCTAAGCCTGGGTAGGATAAATCTCAGCCCTTTTCCATCTAACAGCTTTTCATATACTTGAAGACAGTGATCATGTTTCTCTTAAATCTCCTCTTCTCCAGACTAAACAGACTCCTCCCAGTTAGTTAAAGCAAGCATCATTATGGCATTAGTCTCCAGTTCCCTTTCCCTTTACCATTCTGGGTGCTCACTTCTGAAATCTGTCAAGTTCCTTCTTCAAAAGTGATGGCCACAAAAATATTTTACTGCCTTCTATTGGAAGTCTTTCCTGAGCCCATTCACAACTGTTAGTGTCTTCCCTCCCTATCTTGTATTTATTCTGCCTATATATACATCTGTATGTAAATATACACACACACATACACATATATATTCCTAGAGGTATTTTCCTTAATGAATTATAAAATGTGAGAGAATAGGAATTCTATCTTTTTCTTTTTTTATATATTTGTATTCCCAAAGCCAAGAACAGTGACTGGCATGTGTTTGGCTCATAGTAAATGCTTGTTGATTGACTGATGGATAAAGGAAACTAATACGGAAAAGCCTTTTTAAATTGTTATTTTTTGATTTATGAAATAAAACAAGCATTTCCGTAAAACAGCACACAAAAAAAATGATGATTGCACATGAAACTGCAAATCGATCATGAGAAACTTACTATTCCTTTCAGATATATAACAAAATTGCCATATAAATTTCATTTTTTCTCCCCTTCCATGGTACTATCACATGCAAAAATGGTATACCAGCAAATTTATTATAATGTCTAAAATATACCAGAAGCATTGATTTGACCTCATCACTTGATGCATTTTAGAACATCCATGAAGTACCAAGAGAACAAAGATTCTTGGCAAGTCTGAAGCCCTGGAAGTGTCCATTCCTATTCCACTCCAAACTATTTATATATCCCATCACTGAGAAGCTCCAAGATTTAGATATTGACTCTCACTCGTTACACATGTCATTTTGGACAAGTCACTCAACCTCTCTTTACCTCCTCTGTTTAATCTAGATGATCTCAAAGCTCCCTCCCAGCTCGAAATCTATGATTTCATTATCTTTTAGTATATAATCTCTAATTAGGACCCTGCTTTTGTCATCAACACTTTACCACAAAACTAGGGAAAGCTACTTGGGAAATAAAACCACAGCAACATTCATAATAAAATGTTGCTCTTCTCTTGAACTCTAAGGAAATCAACAGTTGTACCAGCTAAATCTAATAAGTATTTTTTCTATTTTATTAAAAATCTTGTATGATCATTTCATGTTGTTTTGAAGTCACATAAATTAGGTGTGGGGGGGAAATCCAAGGGGTCCCACACAATTGAAGAACACAACATCTCCCAGAGTTCTTGGCTTTCGGGATTCTAAGGATGATGGGAAACAAGAGTTCTGCATCATCTACTATATAATTAGTGAAATGGCTCAAATCTAGAGCCCAGCAAAAGTCTCAGGATTTGGCATCTCCAGGAAGCATTATTAAAAATATCTTAGTTAAGAAAAAGGGAGCCTTAAATACAGCTTCATTCTTCCACTAAAGCAGCAGCTACAACAAGTACAAATCATTCTCTGATGCCATGGAAAAAGAACGAGAGAACGTGAAAAGTTCATACATATATTGAAAATATTTTTACCCAAAGTACATTTGGGCCAGGTTTTAGGGCCAGCCGTCTTTCTCTTTCTTATCACATCAACAGTATCATCATGCAGCCAACTTGCCCATTATTCCACCGTCTAGACAGGGGATGATAAGCCATCTTTAAGGGACCATAAAGAAAATGCGACCTCCCAACAAAGTTACTCATCGTCCAATATAAGCTCCTCATGGAGGACCTCATTTTCTTTCTCTCTCTTTGCCATTCTTCCTCGAGGTGGCCTTTTACATGATAATAAACTTCTTGTACACTTGACACATGAAAAAGAGACTTTTCAATATGCAAATTTAATGGTTCCATTTGATGAAAATCCCAATGATCTACAGGGTCCCTTAAATCGTTTGGACATCTTGTGTCATCCACAGCTGAATCACTTCCTGTTAGTAATTCCTTAAGAGGAACTAGAGAGACAATGGCTTGAGTAAATCAGAGCAAAGGAGTGATTAAATAAAGCTTGAATGCTCCCAATGCATTTCCATGCCGGGTTTGGTTCTGTTGTGTGGCAGGGGTTGGGGAGGCTACGGAATTTGCATGCTACAGCAAGGTGCATTATAAAAATCACCTTAAATTATCGGCGTCTGCAAGGGAACTGGTTGCTGGGATATAACGTCCATATATCAAAGGCAGGCCTGTGGTGAGGACGCACCCTGATTTCTCATTTAAGAGAGTGCACTTTGTTGCCTTTGCAATGCTTGCCTTTCCCCAAATCCAATCATACCAGCTTCCCTTCAGGTTTTTAGAGGCTTAGCCATCACGGCAAACTGGCAGTAACCTCTTACTTAGCAACTTTTAAATTTTCTGCATCTATCTCAACACTACAGGCACTCTGTATCGCACACTTCCAAAGGATTCTGGGCTTGAAAAGTGGCTTTAATTCTAAATTACAGCTTTAAATCACTATAGATCTACTCTTTTTCTCTGCGGGTGCCTGCTATCTCAGTTTGAGTGATTATTTCCCATCTTCTTAGTTTTGATCTGGCCTACTTGTTGTGCCAGGGAAGGCTCTGAATTCAGAAACGGCTTCTTGGGGCCATGGTTTATGAGACACTTTTCCATTAGGGACATATCCATGTATTAAGTATCTGTCTCTTAACTGTCAGGAGCGTCAATTGAAGGGTCAGAGATATTCCAAGCTCCCTCTGCATTCCATTGCAGAAAAAGCCTTGATTAAATCCTTCCATGGTCTACCTGCCTGAGGACCCCGCCCAGAGTAGGAACATCAGGCAATGGAGAAGGGATGTCCGATTGTTCAATGGCGCAGCTTTCTGGGACCACACGAAATGGAGAAGGGATGTTTGACTGTTCACTAGACGGGTTTTCTAGGACTGGCATCCAGTAATTATGGACATAGCTCTTTCCAAAGTGAGGATCAAAAAATCCCACGGCCACTTACTACGTAGTCTTTTCTGTTGACAATCTTTGACCCTTAGCCCAATCTGAACGAATTCATGTTTCAGCAGAATGGATCGATCTTCCCTCTGGATCCTGTAAGTTTTATTTAAACTCTTGTTGAAAGGGAGTCAAGCAAATTACTCCATGGGGGAATTCCAACAACTTTTCTTCCATCTTTCTTAGCCAACAGAAGGGTCAATAGTGCTGGCCTTAACACGCTGGTTAAGGAGGTAGTTGCCCATCAGGTATCATTTCAGGGACACACAGGAAAGTCACTAACGTGCCCCTCTCACTTGGTGGATATGGAAGCATCAGATTCAGTCTTTTGTGTTATGACACAGTCTGCAAAATGTGCTTGATAAAAGCAACATGGGGGAGGCAGTGGGATAAAATGGAAAATTAAATGGTGAGGTGCAAAGAGCACAGCTGTTGGAAGGAGAGAACTGGATTTGAATCTCAGCTCTTACTCTACTATTTGTGTTGGGCCAACAAGTATCTATCTATCTGTATATCTATATAAATAGATAGATAGATAGATAGATATTCCTTATATATAAGGAATATATTCTACTGATGCTTATCTGAATACACACTTTCTCCAGAGTAGATTATAAGCTCCTTCCAAATGGAGACCCTCTTGTTTGTTCTTTTATCTTCTGCACCTATCAGTGCCTGACACAACAAATGCTTACTGAATCAGATTGAATATAGGACTGCATTTCAGTAGAGTTCTCAAGACAGAATATATAAATTTGTTGGGCAAGTTACTTCATTTCTCTGGGCCTCAGTTTACTCATCTGCAAAATGGGATTTAATTAAATAACCTTTAAAATCTCTTTACTTCTCAAAATCTATAATTTTATCATTAAAATCTTGGCCCTGTCACTTTCTAGATATACACCATTTGATGTCTCTATGGCTCATATATTACAGGTAAAATGGGGACATTTCAGTCAGTCAACAAGTCTTTATTATCCATCTTGATATGAAACTGATGTGGTCCCTGTGCCAATAAGAATGAGAAATGGCTACTGTCTGCAAAGAGTTTATTATTTACTGGGGAGACAAGACACTTAGGCAAATAAATTTCATACAAATTTTGTGATCAGATGCCTTAAGAAACATAAGAACAAAGAGCTTTAGATTAGAGAGAGACCCTTTCTAGCATGGGGAGGACTTGAGAGATCATCTAGTGTTTCATCAAGGAAATCTCCTTCAAGATAGGTCTTAAAGGACAGGTAGGATTTCAGCAGTCACTAAAATGGAGGGGAAGAGTATTTCATGTGGCGGCAGCTGCTTGCACAAAGGCGAGGAAGCTTGCCCTGATTTTGAAGCTGATGCTAATTAGCCTTGAGAAATAGTTAGAAAAGGTTAAAGAAACCAATTAAGGAGTTCATCCCAGTAAGAAGCCAAAAACAATAAAGCAGAAGATGTCTCAGCATCGGACAGGTCCGGGTCAAGATTAGCCATCCTGACAGAGTAGCCTTGCTGACCATCCAACATCTGGGGCAATTGGCCCTTTGGAGGGTGGAAGAAAAATATTTGTTTACCCGCTTGCTCTGTTGGCATAAAGCTAGCAGCATGGCGCTGGCAAGAGACAAGCTTCAATGATGAGGAGCTGGCCTGTTCGGCCCATGGCCCGTCCTGTTCTTGGAGGTAGCATGGGACTCACTTCTGGTAGAAAATCTTTATCGATTTGAGCCATCCCAATGCACGGAGTCTTGTCAGGGCTGAGAATTGATCAAAGGGTGTTCTCTGGCTCTATCTTAATTAAGGAGTGAGAACCAGAATTAAGAGCTAAGCCATGGTAGGTCTAAAAGTTGCTACTTTTAACAGTGGGGCACTAATGTCTTACACAACTTTCGTGGGTAATTGAGCGCATACTTACACAAAACGAGGGGGTCCATGGCAATAACCCAAGCCGGCAGCCTTCACCGGGAAGCAGCATTGCAGTGTGCCCTGGAATCCACTTGGTATGGCTCCATCCTGATTTGTAAGTCATGGCTGTTAACGGAGCGCCAGCCCTCTCTGATTCGGCTCCTAACACAGCATCCTCATGAACAATGAACATGGACAAGCAAATTGAATGTGTATTTATGAAGTGCCTACTATGTGCTAAACATCAGCCACTAGAATAAAAGATGAGGAAAAAAATAAAATAACCTCAGCCCTCGGGGAGCTTCCATTCTATTGCAGGATCAACAACATGAACGCAGATAAGCGAATTTCAAAGACATACAAAGTACTTTCAGGAGTGAGTGTGATATGGAGAGACCCAACCAACAATTGGGGAGAGGAGGAAAAGGTCCCATAGTGAAGGAAGCATTTGAATTAACCCTTGAAGAGAATCAGGGATCCCAAAGGAAGGAAGGAAGAATATTCCAGGCTTGGGAAACAGTTGGATAGGACCATTCAGGGGAGTCAGTCTAGACTTTTTTCTTACACGCATTCTAGACATAATGAAATTTCTTGATCAAGAGAGTCATATAGTCATTCCTGTGCTTTAGGATTTGCAATTTGTCCATTATGGAAATGAATGGAGAGGGGAAAGACTGAAGGCTGGGATCCCATGAAGAAGATGGCAGTTAAGGTTGTTGAAATATCAAAAGAGAGACAATGTCTATTGAATAATAGTATAATATATATATATATATAATATATATATATATAATAATGGTATCTTGGTAGTAGAATCACTAGGATTTGACAACTGTTTAGATATAGAGGATGAGGAGTAGGGAATAATTGAGGTGGCAGAGGTTATAAAGCAGATTAAAGGAATAGATTTGTCCTTAGATGGGTTTAGGAAGTTTGGAGGAGACATGGTTTCTGGAGAAGGAGAGAATAGCAGGTCATGGTCAAATAGAGCAATTTCAGATTTATGGAGTACACAGATAGAACACTGGTAGATGATAATGGAGGTGTCTTTGTGTGGCTGAGATGGAGTGAAAATACAGGCCAGAAGAGTTGAAGAGGTTGAAAAAATGAGAAACTAGTGTGTTTATGGGAACACCAACTTGTATATTCAAAACCTCTAATATCAAAGTGGAGTTAGGCTGGAGAAGCATATAAAGCAGATAGTGAAAGGAAGGGTGTGATGTGGGGACCAGTACAGAACCTAATTAAGACCTCAGTGGGATTATATATCTGAATATATCCTTAAAGGAGGAGAAGTTGCTGAGGGATGGTAGAAGGAAGAGCAAAGAAAAAGGAGGTGCTTGTGATTCCTCCTGGTCCAGCATTTTAAAGAGCATGAAAGTGACAGGAGTACTAGGATGCATCCTTTGGGGTGGGTGGGGGTGAAGGAATCAGGTTTTCTAGGATATAAATAAGGAAGGAAAGAATCTGAGATGAAGAGGGCTTTAAATTGTGCCATGTTAATAATAGATGAGGGCACAATGGAAAGGGAGGTCACAGCATGATAGGGTCTCTGAAGTGGATAGGGATTTGGGAGAAGGAAGTGAAATCAGAGGAAAGGAGTTTTCACAATCACACAGATGCAGAGAGAAAGGGAAGAGTTTATAAATCATGGAATGGTAAGTTGTCACACCTTTTCCAACAGTCACTTTAGCTATGCTCTAGCCTCTGCCTCAACTAAGATGTCAATTTGATTTTCCTCCCCCTGCTAGGAGAAGGGGAGGGAGGAAAGATTCTGGCTTCCAGCCAATCTAGGCAGCAAGGTGACTAGAGCACCAATCATGGATGGCTAAAGCAACTGATTTTCTTACTTACCTTCCCTTGTGAGAAAGGACAGCTTTACTGATGACCCAACTGATAGAATCTGGTATCTGGTTCAAGTCTAACTCTTTGTAAATAATTACTTTTCAATAGATTTTTAATACATTTTTAATCTTGTTAAGTTCATGATAAAGGGAAGGCAATGGATTCTAGTTTATGGTGTGATATGAAGCACTAATTACGTGATTATGACACCTTATGTACGTCATCTCAGTTGAGATGAGATAAGTCAGGAGGACATTATGAGAGGATGCCATATAATGGCTTCTGGAAGCCACCAATAGGAGAGTCAGAAGATTTGTCTTTGCCAGAGCTCTATTTCGTGGAGCAAGGCCATTCCTACCCCTCAGTTTCCTGTCTGTAAAATGAGAAAATTGGACTAGAGTCTTCTGAGTCCCTTCCACCTTGAAACCTGTGATTTTAAAAAACACCAGGTGTTAACACTACTAAAGTACCATGAGTTCTAGGTTTAACCAACCTGTTCTAGCCTTTTGGTGGAAGACAGCTTCTAGAAGGTCCTAAAGAAAGTAAGTACCCCTCCGTCTTTCAGGTGCCCCACTCTACTCTTGTTTACACTCACGATGCACCATATATAAAGAAAGGGTTTGCTAAGCAAACCCCTGTCTGAATTATCATAAATTTCAAATTAGCGGAGTCTGGATTAATGAGGTTTTACTGTACTGTGTTCTGTTTCAGCGCCTCTAGCTAAAATGTGCTATTGAGAATTTGGAGGCAGTCCAGAGGACAGCAACTAAAATGATTAAAGGTTTGGCTAATATTCCCAATGAGAGAAGGCTAAAGGAGCTGAGTTTATTTAGCTGAGAGAAGAGAAGGCTGAACAAGAAATTAATAACACTCTTAGAGTACATGAAGGAGCATGTGAGTGACAGGAAGCAGATTTCCCTTATGAGAACAGATGGGGGTGGGGGTGGGAAAGGACTAAAATTACATCGGAAGAGTCTTCGGTTAACCTCCTGAAGAACTTTCTGACAGTATATGGTACGGGAGACCGGGCGTTTGGACAAAGGGAGTCATAAAAGTGTCCACCTCTAAAGATTTTTAAGAAAAAAAAAGGTAGCCAGTTTCTTTTTCTCAGATATCTTGAAGCCAGTCCTACTTGGATGCAGGTGGATAGATTGGATGACCTCTTAAGGTCCCTTCTAGCCTTGTGATTCCATGGTTCTGTGAAAGGTCATTTAGTGGAATTGATTAGAAAGTTAAAATTACACTCCTGGCTCAGTGAATTTGTAATGGAAGAGAGAACCTTTCCCTTCTGAGTGACCAGTTTGAATTTCACTCTGTTGGCAGTGACCCAGAGTTATAGCACATGGCTTGTGCAGCCAGGCCAGTGTAACACAACTATTAAAGTAATAAGCCTTTTTGGCATCTTACTGTGTCATTGAAAAAAAAGGGCCAGGACAAGAAGAGATGGTCATGGAGTTGATAAAATTCTTAACTTCCTTTAGAGACAAGTCCCGGGGGGACTGGCTGGGTCCTGGAGCTTCTGGGTATGGTTGTTCCTGCTTCGAGAACTGGATATCTGAAGCATCCCAGAAAAAAAAAACAGTGAAGACAGAATGAAAATTTATATAGGAAAGTATCATGTCATAGGCAAGATGATTAGAGGTCTTCGAGGTATTCCATCCACTCCTTTTATAGGACTTTTAATTGCTTCTATCGTTTTCTGTGACAAGTAGACAAGTTACATTGGTGCAATATTCAAAATCCAAAAATTATGCAGGAAAAGGCAAATCATGATTTAAAATGATAAAAGAACCTGATGAACAATGAGTATAATCACTCTATGGCTTGCCGGTCCAACTATATTTGGACAATTTTGTTCAAATCTGAGTGTCGTACTTTGTAAGGAATGTCAACAAATTGGGAAATGTACAGAAGAGAGCAGAGATGCTGCAGAGGCTGAAAAGTCACATTATGTTGGACTGAAAGAACTGGGAATATTCAGTCTGGGAAGGGAAAGGAAAGGCTTGGTGGGACATGATCCCTGTTCTCCAATATTTGAAAGATCTTGAAGCTGATGAGAGAGCAGATTCATTCTGTCTAATTCCAGAAAGCAGTACGAGCACCAATGGGGAAATGTTAAAGGGAGGAATATTTGATTTCTCTGTAGGGAATAACTTTTTAATAATTAGAATTGTCAAAAAGTAGGATGAGTCACCTCCGGAGGAAGTGTGTTACCTATTCTTGGAAGCAATGGAGCAGAGTGACCACTTGCCAAAACCATCCTAGGGAAGAGTCTAGAATTGAGTGGGAAGTTGGGCTAATCATCTGATTCACCTTTCAGCTCTAAGATTTATTTAGAGGTGTCTATAAGCCTATTCAGCTTTAGGCTTCCTTTCACGGGTGCCTATCACAGCCCTCACACTCTTACCTTTGCAGATCCTTTCCTAATATGATTATTGTCTACATCTTTCCAAAAAATTCTCAAAAAAGAACATGCTAGAGGCCTTCTTCTCATTCTTTTGATAGGACTAGAATACTCCATATTATAACAATGCTAATATATCAGGTTGTCCAATGTTATCTTTTTTCTTCCCTTTATGATCATCCCACCATCTATTTCCAAACATATTTATTTGTATTCAATGTCTTTAATACCATTCCTTGATCTTAGATCTTCATTAGCCTTCTGCTAGAGCCTATTTACACCTCCCACCTTTCCATTGCCTTTTTGGTCATTTCTTATTTTTGTTCAAAGAATAAAACCATTTCCTAGCAATGCCATTTTCTCTAAACTTGCCATTGTCTTCGAGGCAATTCTGTATAATTAATGACAACAACTTACAGGGGGTGTGCCAAAAGTATTACTATGGTTTTAAATTTTAATGACATAATAGTCTAAAATTTCACTAAAACTTTTGGAACACCCCATATTTGAGCTTATGTACTTCATAGCACTGTACTGATAGTTTTATATTTTTATTACTAACAACAACTTGGTACACGATTCTCTCTCCCTCTTCCTTCTCTCTCTCTCTCTCTCTCTCTCTCTCTCTCTCTCTCTCTCTCTCTCCCACAAATAAATTGTAGTATAATCCTGTGTGACTGATAATAACTATATCTGGTTTTGAAACTTGGAGCACATTTGAGTGACAGTTACCTTTTCCATTATGATTATTGGAAAGGTGCTTCATTGTATGAGTGGTGAAGAGTTGGGGAATGGGATGAGGAGAGGGTTTATGTAGATATTGAAGTTTCAATAGAATATAGACTTGAGACATAGAGGGAATTTCACAGATCATGAAGTCCAATGTCTTCATTAGAGCAGTATAAAGAATGCTTTCTTGACACTCAAAGATTTGGGTTCAAATTCTAACTCTGTCACTGTGTATGACTGGGTAAACCATTCAGCTCTCTGGGTCTCTTTTTCCTCATCTGTAAAGAAAAGGAGGGGCCTGGATGACTCGTACACTTACAGTACCAGCAATGCATAAGAGAAAGAGAAAGCAGATTGCTGAGAGTGTACAATTACCCCTTATATCTATTCCACCCTGTGTTGTGTAAGAAGTTCAGTAAGTAACTAGGGATTGCTTGGCCTTGATGGCCATGGTGAATTGGCTTTTTTGAAACCGAAACTGTCCTGGAAAATCTGGGAAGTTCATTTACTATGAAAAGGGGCCTCTACTTCAATGGAAACATTTTCTATCCCAGCCTCTCTTGAAGTCCCAGTCTTTCACCTTTATAATCACTTGTTTCTTAATCTATTCCATTTCCTGATTTGGGACATTGGTAATGGGGCCTGCAACCTGAGGAAGACTGAAAGAGATCACAGATCCCAGCCTGGAACTCATGGTTTCAGCCATCCAGGTCAAGCAATCCATAGTTACTTATTGTACCTCTTACACAACGTGAGGTGGAATAGATATAATGCATGCTATGTATAAGACACTGTACTAGGCACAAGGGAAAGAATGAAAAGATGAATCATTGTCACTATTCTCAAAGGGCTTGTGTTTTACTTATACGAAAGTGTCCTTTTAACCATACCCAGAAAATCATAATAAACAAACCAGGTCAAATCAAGTGTCTTGATTTTGGGCACAGAAAATGAATTCATCTTCCTCATTTTGACTCTCATCTGCTGTAAAGCAAAGTTGGGAGGGAAGTTTGCCTAAGTCACCCCCTTATTTCCTCTTCCTCCTACTTCCAATGCTTCTGCACCAACCTGTAGTATCCAATATTCTTACACAGCTCAAGGCTGCTCTTATCACAGAGGAAACCAATCTGACAAACTAATACAAGCTATCTCACACTAAGTTGCTAATAGCTGAAGGTTTTACCCTTCCGGGGACGTCAGTACTTTGAAAAAGAATAATGGGAACAGGACGATGTTTAGCACAAAGAAATGGATCTCTAAATAGTGTTGTTTTAATCAGTGTAGCTATTGAGTGAGAATCTTACTTTTTTGACTGAGGAGAAAAAAAAAGTCTTGTTGACTCTAAAATGAATTTCATAGATCTTGGGTGGTGAGCCATTTAATTTTTCTAGACCTCGACCATGTCATGGGTAGAATGAAATGGTTGCTCTATCTAAATCTACCTAAATCTGTTAGGGCTCTTGTAGGTCTAAAACCATGACTCTACTATTTGCAGAACCACTTCCATCATACATTGGGTTTGTCATGTTGACACTCCTCCAACTGAATCTGGCAGCAGAGACCCAGCTTTCCTCCCCTTCCTCGGAGAACCAGTCCTGTAAATTGTAAATCTCCCTTCCTCCAAATGAACTGATGAGCTAATCTCAGTTCTCCCCAGTCTTGCCTAGGCTTCTAAACTGCAGCAAGAGGTTTTATAACTGACATCATGCCAGGAAATAAGTCCCAACAATATTAAAGCACGTTAGCTCTAAATGATCAGGGCAGAAATGAAGAAATCTCTCATGTTCAATGTGTGGATGTTTATTTTAGCAGATACCGTCAGTAGTTATCTGCATCTACCTATTGAGCTAGCTAATGTTTAATTTGAGTCACCTTGTGCAAAGGCCTGTGAAAGTGGCCCAGTCAAACAATAGAGGCAAGGTAAAAGATAAGGGGAAAGTGGGAAAGGGTTAGCAAGAGAGAGACAGAGAGTGCTGGGGATGGAATTTATCTATCTAAACAAATCATGGTCTGCTGAGCTGAATGAGCTGCCCAGAAAAAGGACAGAGCAGAAAGGAAACTCAGACAGTCTGCAGAGCGTAGCTGTCATCTCTATGATGTGGGGTTCTGATTTTCATTAGGAGCCCAACTCCTACTAATCCCAAGGACAAATAACAGCTTCCTTTGAAAACGTTCTATGAGGAACTAGTCATGAGGGAGTCACATTCCTTCTGCTTCATAGCTTAAGATTGTCCAAGATGCACTTTGGAAATGGAGGAAATGATTTTCCAACTTGTTCTAATTTCTCAATTCAGCAAGAAAAGCACAAAAAATAGATTTTACCCAGGACAGAGCATAATTACACAGAATCAACAATTCAACAAATAATTTTGAAGCGTCTTCTATGGGTACAGAATGCTGCATAGAGTCCATAAGAGAAACTTATTTTAGATGAAACTCAGGTCCTGCCCTCATAGAGCTTCAAGTCTAATTTCTTTCATTTTATTATCTTACATCTTTATCTAAGGAAACTGGGGCTCAGGTTCAGTTCACACAGCTAAGAAATTTCAGAACCAGGCTCCTTCTTTCAAGTCTAACAAGCTATGACATCGTCTTTCCAGGTTCACAAGGAGAGAGGGACAGTTGGTGTTGCCCAATTTCTAGTTAACAGGTACTTTCCCCATTCCACATTCCAGGTGATCAGCAACCCATGGTTTTGTTACATTTGTATGTGCCTCCTATTGATTTGTGCCATACATTAATACAAAATTCCCATATAAGACCTTGCTTACAAAGCTCTAAAACAGAAAAAAAAAATGTGTAAATTTGTATTCATCCAGACTGCAATTTTTATTACTCTAAGAGAATGTGATGATTGAGGTCAAGTATCCTAAATCCCATCCAACATGTCAACAAGTCTTTGAGTGCCAGTTATTTACTCAGCACTGCTTTGGGCACAGTAGGGATTTCAAGAGAAGTCAATGTTTTTTGCCTTTGCCATGCTTACCATACAATCGAAGTCCTGAAGCATACATAGGAGGCATAATAAGAGCACAAGAGCAATTTACATAGCTCTAAAATGAATCAATATAAGCTAAAGAGATGGTAGAGACATTGAGTCCAATAAATTTAGGGTCTCAGAGATCTCCCAGTTAAATATCCTCATTTTCTATGCAATGCCCTTCTCCCTCTGCCAGTGTTGCCCAGAATTGAAGGGTACTGGCAATGCTGGGGCTTGAGTAAAGGAAGCGTGCACCAGAACTGGTAATTTACAAGGGGCCAGGGCCTATGGCAGACCTCTCCTTACCAGAATTTTCAAACTCTTCCTCTAGAGTCACAGGTAATAAATTAGCTGCAGTGAAAAATAGTCAGACGTCCCTGACAATGACCCAATAAGAAGTGGAAAAAGCTGGGCTCCACACTCCTGAAGAAGCTTGAGACCCAAACCATTTCTGAATCTCCATATAAGTATCTTTGGATGTGGGAGTTGAACATCTGTTAGAGATTATGTTATGTAGTTCATTCTCTTTGCTTGTTGGAGGAAGGGGTGGCTGTAGGAGCAAAGCAAGCCAAACTTCATCTTCAGGACTCCTGAGATTTGAGCTGTCTCTGTATTGCCTGGAAATGCCCAAGTTCTTAAAGAAATTGTGTGGCGGGGTGTGCAACCAAGCAGCTGATGTTTTATTATGTATTGTTTATTGCTTTTATTGATCCTTTGCCAAGAGTAATGCATTGTATATAGCCAAGTGAGTTTTTTGTCTGTTTGGGGGAGTCGGGGGAGGAATTCCATTACACAAATGTCACATGATTAGAACTCAGTGAAATATACCGAGTTCATAGAGAAAGCAAAGTGAAGTGATGATTCTGATTGGGGCAAATATACACTAATCAAATCTCTTCAGTGACCTGGTTGGTGTGGACACATGAGGGAAGAAGGATGGTAAATAGAAAATGATGTCTAAGGGCATTGAAGAATCAGGTTCTACTCTACCACTTCTTTTGGAAGGGGGGGATGAATCACTAGGGTCAACATGAGACCACTTGTATGTGATCCGTCCTATTGATCAGGACTGAGATAATGGGTACCAACATTATCAGGTGCTTGAATTGATATAGGGAAATAGAGGCCAAGAGACATAAAAGTGATGTGACCAAGATTATACAAGTGGCAAGGAGTAAGAACAAAATAGTCTCTGACTGGAAATTTAGTGCTTTTTCTACTGTATCCTATGGGACTTCAGAGAAGGGAAAGATTTCTCAGGATTAAAATAGCCAGATAAGGTGTTATAGAGGAAATAGTAGTTGATATGGGTCAGTTCCAAGTATCATCAGAAGAAATCTATTTATACTACACTCATATACCCAATTACAATCCAGATCATCATTGCCATCACTCTCACTATCATCATCAGTCACCATCAGCAGCATCATCACATCATCAGCACCAGCACCAGTACCAGTACCAACACCAGCGCATCACCATCACCATCACCACCACCATCATCATCACCATAAACAACAACAACAACAACTGGCTCTGTCTGGTAGGATTGCTTATCCCCTCCTTGATCGTGTAAGATGTTGTGTGAAGATCTATCAAAAGAAATGCAGACAGGCACAGTCTCCTTCCTAAGTCACTTAAACATGAATCTCATAAGGCAGATTTAGATTTGCAAACTGAGGAAATGATTAAACATCGATTGAGGAACTACCTTGGGTGTGTCATGTTGGAATTTGGTTCCTTCCATGAAAAATGAGGGCATTGAATTTGACTTCTAAAGCCCCTTCCAGCCCTACATCTATGAGCCTATTATCCCATGCCATGATGAGGCAGTAAGTGATAGCTAGCTTATAAATGCCCAGAGTAATTATATTTTAGGGACTGGGACTTGATGTATATAAAAGTGCTCATAATTCTGAAATAAACACCCACTGGGTACAGGGTGACTTACTTGATTTCCTGAGAATTTATATGAAATAAAGGAGCTGAATAGTATTGGTCCTGCTGGACCAATAGGACAAGACTTGACAACAAAGGCAAATATTTTAAAAATATATCCAGTGCTTTGGATGGAAAATATGATGAATAAATAAAAGTTAGTCATATACTGGAACAAAGCTCCACTTAACCAAAGGGAAAAAAAAAAACCAGAAGTGACTTTTGAGTAGTGCTTTTAAAAGAAAGAAGAGGTGTGGTTGGTATGACTGAGGAAGTGAGCTATTCCCATGGGGTATGATGGTTTATGCAAAAGTTCACATGTATCCCCATTATCTTACAAAAATTACACAGATCTCTTGCTGTGGTTAGGGATTAACAGTGCTCTTAAACACTCTGAAGTCATGAGTCAATGGCACTTAAAAAAATAAAATCAACTCATTGTGGAAGATTATTTTTAAAAAAATCATTGATTTTGTCTTTAGATAATGTTCATATGGGAACCTATGCAGTACCATGGATAGAGTGCTGGACCTGGAGTCAGGAAGACTCATCTTTCTGAACTCAAATCTAGCCTCAGATGTTTACTAGCTATGTGTCTATAGGAAAATTGCTTAACTTTGTTTGCCTCAGTTTCCTAATCTCTAAATTGATTTGGAGATGAAAATGGCAAGCCACTCTAGAGTCTTGTTAAAAAAAAAAACCTAAATGGGGTTATATAGGCTGAGGAATATTGATTCAATAGACTGGACGAGTCATTTAATCTTTCTAGAATTTGGTTTCCTCAATAAAAATGAAGGAATTATACTTACTTCTAAAGCTCCTTCCAGTTCTGACATGACTGAAACAACAAATATTCATATAAATATATTTTTTAAACTGTCATCTCTAGAAATTCAGCATAAACCATAAATATTTTCTCTGACTCTATGACTCTAAAACGTCTTTGGCCCCACCCATTTTAATTTCCCTGAACAATCTATTTCAAGTTGTAGGCAGACAGCAGTATGTCTCAGACTGATGCAAGATCTACTAAAAAACCCTTATCATAAACTTGCTGTGTAGCTAGATCACAAGTTCCCTCTTTTCTTTTGTAAGTTGGTATATAATTTAAAATACTTCTCTAGGCTGATGAGGGTGAGTAAAGGGAAACAAATATAGTAATGTCAACAGAGGGTTGACTTGAGCAGAGCAAATGATTATGTTTGTAGAACTGTTACCAATATTAGCAGGTCAAAAAAAAAAAGATATTTCTAGACTTAAATGTTGCCAGGACTACTATTAAACAAGGTTCCATAAAAATCCAGTCAATATTATTGGAAGGATATGGTAAGATCATTGCATTAAATAGCTAGAAACTCTCAATGCTGTTTCTTATAAGCTTGATTTTATATTTGGGTCTTAGAACCTCAGAGTTGGAAGAAACCTGAGAGTATCCAATCCAATTGTTCCCTAAGGTCTGTCAAGATTTTTTGAAATGTACATATTGACTTCCAATGTGCTACATAGTGCCTAGAGCATCACAATACTGGCAAATTTGATAGATATGTCATCAGTCTAAACTTTCATCTAAATCATGCATATAAATATTTTTTAAAAGATCAGGACCAAGGACAGAGTTCTAGGATCTCCATTCAGGATGCTATCACTCTACTAAGGATCACTCTTTAAGCCTCATCATTGCAAGTTTTCTACATCTACCTGATTATTGCACTTTCATTCACTTTATGCTTCTCATAACATGGGATCACACCATATGCATTCCATAGTTCTACAACTGAAAGGGACCTCAGAGGTCATCTAGTTCAATGCCCTTATTTTACAGAGGAGGAAACTGAGGCTCAGCATGAATGAAATTACTTGCCCAAGGTCACGAAGGTAGTCACAAAGTCACAAAGATGGAATTCCAAATCAACTCCTATGATTTCAAAGTCAGCAATCTTTCCTCAGTACTTTTATCCAATAGGATATAATATGAGTCTCTGGGAAATGATTTGCTGAAATGCCAATATGCTCGATCTTTCATTCCTCATGTTTCTTAGCCTAATAATAAACCTTTTAAAAAGGAAAATGAGATTAGTCTGATGTGATTGATAAACTAATGTTAGTTTCAGTTTTAGAGATCACTACTACTCTTTTCAAGTGGTTACAAACTCTTTTTAATAATATATTCTAGAATCTTGTTAAAAAATAAAGACAGTTATTCTCTGTCTATTCCAATAGTCTATAGGTTGAAGAATCCATTTTATATATATTTTTGAAAATAAAAAAAATATGTGCCCATCTCAGGCCCTAAGGCACATTTTTATTAGCCATGGATAACATTTAAAAGTTTTTGAATTTTTTGAGCAGAGTGACTGGGAATTCTGACAACTTTGGAGTGGGAGAGAAAAGGGACTTGGACAGTGTCCACAATGTCATGCTGAAGGGGGATTTCTGTACTGAGAAAGAAGTCAGATTACAAAAACAAAATATGAAAATCCATATCCAAAAAATGAACCATCTTCCCTTCCATTGCTATGTGTCTTTTCTTTGAATCATTTATGATTGGGTAGATATCATAGTGGGGAGGGGTAACCTGTCTGTTTCTCCATAAATCATGGGGGACCTTTCTAGGATGTACAAGAAATGTTGGAGGTATGCATATCAATATATCCTTTTAAGAGTAATAGGCATTATTGAAAATTTCTCCATTTCTTTCTTAAGTCTACACAATCAACAAAACAATGAATAATGTCACTGATTTATAGGATTTGCTGGGTATAAATGATCATACCCCAAACTTCCTGCTTTTAATTTTCCTTCTCCCTTCACAAAATACTAAAATGGCAGGAGGAGAGGATGTGTAGTGGTCACCTTCCTTGACCCTGATATGCAGGGAGAAGATGCAGTAGACAGGGCAGGTGGTAGCAGCTCTGGCTCTGGGAGAGGGTCAGAAACAGGGCAGAAATGGGGGCTGGGGAGTAGGGGTTAAGTCTTGGCAAAGGAGGAGGCCATTACTGCAGATGCATGGGCAGTTGGACAGGGTTGGGGCTGGGCTGGTGGCAGCTGGGAGGATAATAATAGCTGATATATATTTAGCTCTTTAAGGTTTCTAAAAAGCTTTATATATGTATCTCATCTGGTCCCCACAACAATCCTGTGAGGTAGGTGCTATTTTTATAAGTGATTATTTTGCAGAGGAATAAACTGAGGCTGAGGGACATTGGGTGACTTGTCAGGATCATCAAACTAATAACTCAGGTCTTTTTGACTCCAAATTTGTCACTCTTTCCCCAACTCCACCTGGTTGTCTATGATTCCTTGGTGTGTAACTCAAGCCCTCAGTTGTCTCAGCTTTCCCTTAGCATTCTAGTTTTCTTTGACCCCTTCTCCTCTGGGCTGCAATGGTCAGTGCATTTGGCTAAGTTATCTTGGCCAGATCTAGGCTTTTGAAACTTTTTGAAGCCATTCTGGAAACTCCTCCTCCTGCAGACCCTGGATATTAAGAGTTGAGTGTCTGGAAACAATATTTTTCAAGAGTAGAGACCTGAAGCTTACCTCCAGCTTATTGGGAACTATAGTAAATAACCCTTTGGGTATGTATATATACATTTATACATATACACACACACACACAAATATCTATATATAATATATGCACAGAGACAGAGAATATCGATACTGTAATGATTGCAAGACCTTTATTGTTCTTCACTGCAAGGATCTGGCTGTTAAGATAAATATTAAGATAACTATAAACTGTATGAGTAATTTCTTGTGATGCAGACATGGAAATATGAATTGCAATTTCAGCATATTTCTTGAGTCGCTATAAGGGATATATTCGGTTTGTAAGAAAAAGAGAAGGAAGGAAGGAAGGAAGGAAGGAAGGAAGGAAGGAAGGAAGGAAGGAAGGAAGGAAGGAAGGAAGGAAGGAAGAAAGGAAAGGAGGGAAGGAGAGAAGGAGGGAAGAAGGGAGGGAAGAAGGGAAAAAAAAAAGAAGATAAGATTTTTTAAATGTGCCAATGGAACAAGGAGTAGAGAAAACAGATTGAGAGTTTGGACCAAGCAGCAGAAAGTCCCCCCCACATTTAACTAATGTTCAAGGAAAAGGACAATAACTTCCTTGGCTTGAAGCCTTTTTATAACTGATGTTAGTAGCAAAATTGTCTGTGACCTCTTAGTGGGGACAAAGTAGCACCCTTCTCTGCTCTTATTGCATTTAATAACCTTCACTCTGGTGATGATTTGAACTCACTGAGTGACTTTGAACATCTCCATAAAATGTAAGATACTTGAGGAGAAAGAGGATCATGTTTTTTTGTTTTGTTTTGTTTTGTTTTTTTTTTGTTTTTGTTTTTGTATCCCCAATTCTTAGAAGTACTTGGAACACAGCAAACACTTAATAAATGTTTGCTGATTGACAACAGCCTAGTGCTGTCTTACCATTCCTTCACTTCCTTTAGGTTCCATTATTAGTTTACCACTTTTATTCTATACTTCCAAGTCTGAAGATGATTCTTCTTGGAAAAGAAAATGGAAAAACTGCTTTAGTATCTTTTCAGATATAGAATGTATACATCTATTAACCTATACTTATAATATAAAATGATTATATATATGTATATATATACATATATATAATATGTGTGTGTTCCATCAGGATCAAGAAAAATAATTCCTTCCAGTGAAATTTTTTTTCTTTGACATTTAAACACTAACCAACTTCATGTAAGTGGGAGGGGGATAAAGATTTGAAACCAAACCCAGAGTTTAGCCATAATTTTAAAGGACATTTTCTCTAAAACTGAACTTTTAAGAGTTTAATTATCAAAATGTGTCTTTCCATCCTTGGTCCCTTGCCTATTAAATCATCTGACCTGCTAATAATAGCCTGTTTAACAATTAGGGGAAGATGGATGTGTTTTAGTTCCCATTTTCAAATTCTAGGAATCTGTCCTGTTTCTGAATTATCTGCAGATGAAGATTAGTCACTGAGGCATCTGTAGGTTGGATAAAGGACATGGCTGTATACTGTGCTGGCTGGCACATTTATTCTCCCAGGAAAGACTGGCCTAGATGGGCAGGGCTCCTACAGGTACACAAATTCTTGAGAAGACCAAAATAGCCAGGTTTCAGGTGGGGAGAACAGAAGCCACACGAATTAAAGGTACTTTGGGGGGAATTTGTCTACTTTAATGGTTTTCTGTGTCTTAACTAACTATGAATAGTTAGCTCAGTTATTTATCTTTGCAAAGGACTTAATGTGTGCCAAGTAGAGCTTTTTTATCTTTATCTTTTTTTCCCTTTTACTCAGGAGAACCTGAATGATTTTAACTTGATAAACTGGAAGCATTGCCCAAAATGCATGATTTCTTTCCAAAGGTTTATTTAATTCATTCATAAGGTCTCTACTCAGGCTATCCACTGAATTTTATTTTGGTGGCTTAAAACAATAGCTTCTATCCCAACAAAACACACACACACACACACACACACACACACACACACACACACACTAAAGGCTATTTATTGCCTGAAGTACATTCCATTTTACTCCTGCATTGATAATTGTATACCAGATACTTTCCTTGATTGGGAACAAATAGGAGCATCAGTAAGGGCTGAAAGAAAGATTCAAGGCTGCCTATAAACACTGGGAGAGCTAGAAAGAGACAAACAGGGGGAGACATAGGAAGAAAAAGATGGACAATTTAAACCAGAAGAAAAAGCTGCTTCCAAGTTGAAGAGAAGGGTATTAACAATGGAAGGGCTTGTAGGATAGTTAGATCACTTTGATTCCACCCTTTGTGTCCCAAGGGAGAAAAAAAATTAAGCAATTTTGCAGATCTTATCAACAGACCCTGAAGTAGAAATTAACTAGTGGTGATATTCTCTTACATCCAATCCCCTATGCATTTGCATTCATTTGCATATGAATGCCCAACTAATTGTTTTGAAGTAACAATTAAGAGAACAATAGAGGAAAGAAAAGGGACTTGAGGCAGCCACCGACACCTGGGAGTCTGTATTAAAAAGGCTTTTTACATATCTGAATTTTTTTAAAGGCGACAAAAGAAATGAAACCTGCACAAAATGTTCTACACAAACACACACACACACACACACACACACACACAAGGAGTGGGAAGGCATGTGATCCATCTTTCCCCCACAAGACAACACTCAGTCTTTTCCCAAATGAGACCTTCAAAACCAAAATGCCATGTGCTCTGCCCAGCAGTGCAGTATAATGGAAAGGTTCCTTCATATAGGAACAAACACCAACGTTTAAATCTTTTCCCTGGCTGTGGTAGGAAAAGTCACCTAACTTTTCTGGACCTCAGTTTCTATATCTACATCCATATTTATAAAGTCAGGAGATTGGCCAGGTGTTTTCTGGTTGGAGTCTAATTTGTGGAGCTTTGGATGTCAATTGATGGTCAAAATGAGAAAAGTCAATAGAATTATCAGTTACGAGAACTCATTAGTTAGAAGACTAGGCTGGCTATTTGGTGGGACATAGATACTGATATAAAGCAAAAAATAAATTGAAGGTCCTCAAACTACCCAGTTGAAGGATGTTTTCAACTTGTTACCATCAGGAATATTAGGAAGCTTGATGGATGGGAAATAGTTCTGAGGCAGAAGCTGGCAGATTTGCCTTCCTTAAAGGCCTGCTTTGCCAATTATTTATACATTTATACAGTGTTCTAATATTTGTAAAGTAGTTTATACATTTTTAAATATTCATTTGAGCTTCACAACAGCCTTATTAGAAAGGTACCTTAAATATTATTATCATTATTTAATAAATAAGGAAACTGAGGTAGAGAAGTTAAGTTGACTTGACCTTGGGTATACAGCTAAGAAACTTAAGAGATAGACATTTCAATCAAGGTGCTCTTCACTCCAAGACCAGAATTCTTTGCAGTAAGCCAAACTGATTCTTTATTGTTTCTCTTGTGTGGTTTTGAGTAAATTAGTAATCTTTTGATATTTTTTTTTAATCTGAGGATCATGATAAAGCCCCTGTTTTCCTCACTGAATTGTAAGGATCAAATCAGAGAAAATATATTAAAATACTAAACAATACTTAAGTATTGTTTATCTCTTCCCTTTTTCTAACCCAAACCGAGATTGACTAAATTATCAAAATATATTAAATACGATTTAAGAATTTTTAAATAACCCAGAATGAAAGATGAGAAAGGACCTTGAATTTTTGTTTAGAAATTTATTTTTGATAACTCCCTTTCGAACACACTTGTTCTTAATCACTGTTTATGGTGACCTTCAGAATTGGGAGTCTTATGGATTCTATAAGCGACAAACCCAAAGTCCAAAGAAATGAAGTGATTAACTCAGAGGGGGTCAGAATAAAAATGAATGTATTTGCTGTCAGTCCATTAAAATGAATGGGCCAAGAAAGCCAGCACATTTTTCAATTGGCAAGCAGTGCTGAAGACAGCACCCACAAAGCCTCAAATTTCAAATGAGTCTGAAGGCTTTTAGAGAAGTGGTGAGCTCTCAGCTAGGACATTAGAGAATTATAATCCCTCAATTTGACACTGACCCCATTGGCTTTTTGAGTACTTTCATCAGAGGCACAGAGGAGATTTACTAAGGAGCAAAAGGAAAGATTAAAATTCCACAGCAATGAGATCCTGGATTAGTTACAAGGATTTAGTATGTGCTTTCTATGGTGTTTAAGTGCTAGTTGGTACAAGAGAATTATAAAACACTGCTCTTCCCCACAGGAAACTTACAATCTGTTAAGAAGAGACATATCTGTATCCCAAAGAGATCAGAAAAAGGAGAAAGGACCCACGTGTGCAAAAATGTTTGGAGCAGCTCTTTTTGTAGGGGAAATTGAGTTGATGCCCATCAGTTGGATAATGACTAAATAAATGATGGTATATGAATGTAGTGGGATATTATTGTTCTTTAAGAAATGATCAGCAGGATGATTTTAGAGAGGCTGGAGAGTCTTTTATGAACTGATGCTCAGTGAAGTAAGTAGAACCAAGAGAATGTGGTACATGGCAACCACAAGACTATGAGGTGATCAATTCTGATGGACATGGCTCTTTTCAACAATGAGGTGATTCAAAACGATTGCAATAGACTTATGATGGAGACAACTGTCTAGATCCAGGGAAAAGACTATGGAGACTGAATATGGATCACAACATAGTACTTTTGCCTTTTTGTTATTGTTTACTTGCTTGCTTTTTTTCTTTCTCTCTTTTTTTTCCTTTTGATCTGATTTTTTCTTGTACAGCATGAAAAAAATGTAGAAACGTTTAGAAGAATTGCTCTTATTTAACCTATATTGGATTACTTGCTGTTTAGGGGAAGGGCAGGGAGTAGAGTGGGAGAAAAAAATTGGAACACAAGGTTTTGCGAGGGTGAATGTTGAAAACTATCTGCATATATTTTGAAAATAATAAGTTATTATTTAAAAAAAAGAAAAGAGATCTATGAAACAAAATGTTATTCTAGGTAACAGTATTATATACAGACATAATAAGTGCTAAATTGTGCAGTGAGAATGGCATGGTTTCTAATAAAACTACAGTTTGAGAAAGAAAGAGAATGAAATTAGGAAGAGAGAGTCTTGGAACAAGAGTTGGAGAACCCAGAGCCTTCTCTCTGAATTTCACTAAGTGGCTGACTTTGGATATGGCATTCAACCTTTCCAGGTCCAATTAAAAAGGAAGATAATAAATTTTATCCTATTTTTTTTAACTGACTGTTATCAGGATCAAATGAAATATAATCAATGCCAAAGCATTATGTAAGCTGTAAGGCACTAAATGAAAGTATAGTGTGTTTATTTAAAGGCATTATGTGAATATATAGACATATATATTATATATATCATATATGTATATATCATATTCATATATATATTTGTGATATATATGCAAATATATATTCATATATATATATATATTCACTTTCTTTTTCTGGTGTGTACATGTATCTACTATTCCCTCCTTTGGAATATAAGTTCCTTTCAGGTAGAGATTGTTTTGTTCTTTGTATTTGTATTTTCAGTACCATAGAAAATAGTATTTTTAAAGTGATTATTAAGCACTTACTTGGTACCAGGTATAAAGAAATGTTTTTTTTAAGTTTCTCTGCTCAAGGAAGTCACATTTTAATAAAAAAGACAACTTATAAATAGCTAGGTACATATAAGATGTATAAAGTATAGATGGGAAGTGATTTCAGAGAGGATGACCCTAGTAGCTAGTAGCCTAGTAGTAGGCGGAGAGAGGACTGAGAAAGGCCTCATTAATAAGCTAACATTTTAACTGACACATGAAGGAATCTAGGGAAATCAAAGGGTGGGAAGTTGGGGAAACATTATAGGTGTGAGGATAGCCAATGAGAAGTCAGGGAAATTGAAAATGGAGGCTCCGGTGTGAAGAATAGCAATTTGTTGATTCCTTAATTGATTGATTGATAGCCTAAAGGGGTCGTTATAATCCTTTCCCCTGTTACTATAGGCCCAAGCAGTTGTGTGAGAAAAATTCTACTACAAATATCTACTATTCCTTTAAAAAAAAAAAAAGGCTTTGAGGAAGAATTGCCGAGTGAAAATGCAGTGGAGAGAGCAGATGGAGCTTTAGAAAGAAGGGAACTATTAGGAGGACAGAGCAGGTTGGACAATGTCAGGATTGTTCTGATAGAATGGAACACAATTCCTAAACCAAATCAAGAACTAAGGAGCCACAATGGTGGGCAGACTGAGGCCCACAGAGTACTAAGAGGTCTAAAAGTGAAAGGTAGGAGACAGAGCCAATGTGGATTGCTAAGTAAAAACCCCTGAAAGGAAGGCAAATTGAGAGGTGCTAATTCTTGATTGTTTTGTGAAATGTTATTTCCCCTACACCCTCAGGAATTGTATAGGAACCTAGGAGGTATGAGGGAAGGAGAAGAAAAATAATGTTCACCAGAAGTTATAGGGGAATTCATTTCTTTTCTAAAAAGAACCAAAATCCTACTTTCTTCTCTACTTTTTATATTGATTCATGTAACTTATTCTACATCCTATGTCTTGGAAAATTGATGCTTGCTTGGAGAATGAATATCCTCACACCTAGGGAAAAGAGTAAAGTTTCAGGGAACACTTTTGGCAAAAAGCAAGCTCCAAGGATTATTACGAATGAAAAGTCTTCAAGGCTGAGCCCAGTTTCTATGAATCTGGAGTTTCAGTAATGGTCTCTAGATTACCTTTGGTCTTATTTGAATAAATATCCAACTGCAGTGAATAAAGTCTTCATGGAGGAAGATGGACTTTCATGGAACAATAGGATCTGTCTAAGAGAAAAGGAGAAGGCCAGTCATTTAGTCTGAGAACATGTTCTCTGTGCTCCAAGCTCAGGATCCCTGGGTTGAACAAGTAAAGATGATGAGATGGGACCAACCCTTTCTGTAAAGTGAATAGTCTGCACAGCACATGTGGAAGGATGCAAAGCTTTTCAAATGACTTCTCTGCACAAAAATAGCTCCCCACCAGCCTTTCATTGTACCTAAAAATCTCACCATTAGACTCATTCCTTTCTATTAAGGTATTGTTTCTGAAAGGTCACTGTTAAAATGAAAATGCTAGAGTGAGGAGGAGTAGGGAGAGGTAAGAAGAAGGGAGGGAGAAGAGGGAGAAATGGAAGAGTAGGGAGGGGGTGGTTGTAAAATATTAAGCTGTTAGAAGCATTAACCTTTTAGCACAGATTAATATATTAGATTAGCTAGCAGAAAATAATAACTGACATTTATATAGAATTTTATGGTTTATAAAGTACTTCCCTCACAATAACCTGATCAGATAGGACCTCTCAAAAGCATTTATTAAGAACCTACTATGTGCTGGGGACTGAGCTAAGCACTTTACAAATATTTCACTTTATCCTTATAACAACCAGGAGATTAGGTGCTATTATTATCTTCCTCATTTGACAGTAGAGGAAATTGAAGCAGATAAGTGACAGCCAATTATGCAACTCTAAGTGTCTGAGGTCAGCTTTGAACTCAGGTCTTTTTGACTCCAGGTGCCACCTAGTCTCCTCTACCTGCCTTATCTTCTCCAATTGGCAAATGATAACGCTGTGGTTCAGAGGTGTTAGCATCTGGTTCGTGGTCACATGGCAAGATAACATCAAAACTACGACTCAAATCCAGTTTTTTTAACTGGATTTATCAATATTTTCCTCTATATCAGGCTCAGGAAAATAGGACCACAAGATGGATGAGTTTGATGAGAGAAGAATAAATATTGACCAGAATTCGTAGCTCTGTAAAGCCCAATAGCCAGTGGACAGCACAAGGACTTGCAGCTGGCTATTCGTCCAGGCTGACTGTTGTCACATGACCAGGAATGGAAGTTGTTTGCATCCTAAAGGTAAATAGGGAACTATAATTAAGAGGGCAGACAAGGCCAAAAGTCCATTGACATTATTGTATACAGTGTGTAACACCCAAGTAGTATTCTACAAATAGCAGAGGGCTCAGTTCATTTTTTAATTTTGCAGGAACCATAGAATCATAAAATCTCAGAATTTTAAGGCATCTTCAAAAAACTTCTTGCTCAACTCATACCTAAACACAAATTTCCTCTTCAGTACCCGATTCAATTAAACAAACATTTATTAAGTTTCTTCCCAGTTTAATATATTATGCTAGACAAAAAGATTTTGCCTTCAAGAATCTTATATTCTGCTGGGAAAGGACACAAGAGGTATAGAGCATGCATAGATTATGTATAATTATATTGTATATATATAATATATATATACATGCACATATATATATATATCCAAGTCACAAGGAATATTGTATATACATATATATATATGTATATGTGTGAATACACACACAAAGTCAATACAAAATAATTTGAACCTAATTTGAGCAACATTAAAAATTTGGAAAGGCTTGTTGTAGGAAGTGACTGGTACTTAAGATATTCCCCAACAAGCGCCTTCTAAGCTCCACTTAAAGACAATTCTTAGGGATGAAGAATCCAGTGCCCTCCAGTTTGTTCCTTACACTTATTGAGTTAAAATAGACCTCTAAGCAGTTTCCATACATTGCTTTTAGTCTTCTTGTTTGGACCCAAGCAGAACCCATCCAGTTTTTCATCAATATGGCAGCCCTCAAGAATTCAGGTTAAATATTCATAGTTCCTTTAATAGCTCCTTACATACCATCATTTAAGACTCAAGATGTTCAGAGATGGAAATTAACTTAGAGGTTTATCTGGTCCAACTCTTATTTTACACATAAAAAAACAGAGAGGTGGGAAGGTCTTATGGTACTTGTTGCCTTCCTCTGGACAGACTTCAGGATGCTGATATCTTTCTCAAAATTTGGTCGTGGAACTGGACTCAACCTTCCAGTTATGCTTTTAATTAACAGAGGACTGGTTGACTGGTAAAAGATTGAGTGGGCTGGCAAATGTTCAGGGATAGTTTAGAAGACCTTTAAGAAGGTACTGATGAAAGACATCAGCAAATAGGTGCTAACCCTTGATTATAGGAAAACAGAAGTAGCATGCAGCACTGGGAATGCCATTGGAAGTGGGAGTGATAAATAGATGAAGAGTAGAGAAGCAGAAGGGTGAGTGACTCAGGCCTTTTAAACATAAAATTAGGGTAAGGCAAGAGTTTTGCCCTAGGATGACAATAAGAGTGGGTGCACATGTTCCTGGAATATGTTTTTCTTCTCAGTGGGAATGCTTTTACCACCTGCCAGTCTCATTCTCTGCCAGTTTATAACACGTGTGACTTCTTTCAGATCTAGTCTGCTACCTGAAGGATCTTGTTATCATAGAATCTTTTTTCTCAATGCCTGCCTTCTCTCCCAAACCTTATAAGTATTGGGGAAGAGTTTACCACTCACCCTCTGTACCTGTGAATTGATTATAATCCATTTCACTGGGCTTTAGGGATACTTTCCAACAAATCCTGGATTGTTTTTGTTTTTTTGTTTTTAATTCCCAAGATAAAAAAAAAATCAAAACTTTGTTTAAAGCCAATAAACACTCCAACTAACAATTAGTTGTGACAATAGGAATATTCAAAACAAAATTCATTATCATGCCTCCAAACAGTCCCTTCTTCCAAAAGCTTCTGTGTTATTGTCAAGTGTATCATTCCTCCACTCCTCAAATCTCCCATTTGCCCAGTATTACTATCTAGAAGTCATGCTCATTCCTCATTCTTTCTCATCCCTAATATCCAATCAGCTACCAAATCATGTCATTTATGCCTTTATAACATCCCTCGTATATGTCCTCTTCTCACAAGTCACTAACTTGATACAGACCCTCATCCCCTCACATCCAAAATGTTCATTAGACTTCTAGTTGGACTTCTTGCCTCAAAAGTTTCTATTCCAATCTACTCTTCACTCAGCTGTCAAACTGTTCCTTCTAAATGTAGATCTGACAACTCCTGCCTTCTCTATTCCATAAACTCTAGCGTTCCCTCTCACCTCCAGAATCAAATAGAATATCTGTGTTTGGCTTTTAAAGTCTTTAGAACCTGGATCCATCCTTCCTACCTTTCCTGTCTTCTTTTACATTATTCTCTTTCATATATTCTGGAGTCCAGTAACACTGTACTCCTTGCTATTCTTTGAATAAGATATTCCTTTTCCTGATCTTAGACATTTTCACTGGAGTATTCTTTGCCAAGAATTTCTTGACTTCCCTCAAGTCTCCCTTTAAGTTTCACTTTGCGCAAGAAACTTTTTCCCAATTCTCCTTCTTAATCCTAGTTAAGCAACTTCATTAATTCCTTCATTCTATCTACTTACCTATCTATTTATTTATCTACATAGGTACATATAACTGAATATATATATATATATATATTATAATGATTTTTATATAATTCTTCATGTTCTTCCCCTCATTAGAATGTGGGCTTTTTGAGAGCAGGGCCTATTTTTCCCTTTCTTTGCATCCCAAGCACTTAGCACAATGCTTGACATATAATGGACACTTAATAAAGGCTCACTAAGTTGATTTTATTTAATCATATATCATTTATCAACATTTTCTGCCATGTTCAACCACAGGAATACTAACATTGTCTACTGTAGTATGTGTTCTTAAAATTAAATGTGAAATCGTTGTGTCTAAACTCTATTTACCTTAGTTTATTTGTAATAATTGGAAAAGAATGGCAGAAATATTCTGAGACTTATTAGCATGCTTATGCACAGAAAATAACTATGACTTTTATCTTTGTACTCAGAAGATAATTAATTAATGTTCTAATTTAGTAGAAATAAATTTCTTGATTTAATACACACTGTCCTTTGTGACAGTTAAGGAATTGAAATGACATTTACTTGCAGAGATTCAGTAAGTAGTTCATGAATCTCCATTTTAATATAGAAAGTAGATCTATCATTTTGATTGTTTAATAGACACTTTAGATATCAAAGTCAGAAAGAGTGGCTAGGCTAGCTACTAAGACTACATTCAGGAAATTCATGTCGAAGACAAAAAAATCTTGAAATCATTGATGAACTATTTTTTAAGACATATGAGAGAGGGGAAATAACAAAAGAATGACAAACAGCCATAGAAAATATTATTACAGAACTGAACCAGCTACGCCCAGTGAAAGAACTCTAGGAGATGACTAAAAACCATTACATTGAATTCCCAATCCCTATATTTTTGCCCACCTGCATTTTTTATTTCCTTCATAGGCTAATTGTACAATATTTCAGAGTCTGATTCTTTTTGTACAGCAAAATAACAGTTTGGTCATGTATGCTTATTGTGTATCTAATTTATATTTTAATATATTTAACATCTACTGATCATCCTGCCATCTGGGGGAGGAGGTGGGGAGGAGGGGAAAAATTGGAACAAGAGGTTTGGCAATTGTCAATGCTGTAAAGTTACCCATACATATAACCTGTAAATAAAAGGCTATTAAAATTAAAATATAAAAAAGAAAGTATTATTACGCCCAAAACTCAAGCAAAAACATTAAGAACTAATTTCCCACAGGTCTCCTTATTTTCATGGAGATAGTCGATATATAAACTAAGGGTATCCTAATGAATATATGAAAAGGAAAGATTTTCCCAAATAAATCTATCTTTAGAAAGGACTTCATCTTGGCAGCCATAAAATTGACTGAAAGGCTTAGAAATCTTTCTCTATTTAGTGTTGATTTTAAAAAATTAATATAGTTGTATAAAATATAGGCTTAAAAAATCAAAAGAGTTCTTGTATGTAGGCAGGTGATCATTGAAAGTATCCTTCACAATTCAGAACTATCCTTCTAAAGTCTCTAAACTGTCTTGTGAGTATCTATATTGCCATTTCTTATAGGACACAATGATATTTCATTATATTTATATATCATATGTACGATAATATTCTATTACATTCACATACAGCAATTTTTTTCTCATTCTCTAGGAGGTAAGTGCCCCCTTACTTTCTAGTGTTAGGGCTGCTGTGAAAAGAGCTGTCATCGATACTTTGTGCATGTGGATTGTTGTCTTTTTTCTTTTATCTCTTTGGGATTTATTCATAATCATAGAATAGCTGAGTCAAAAGATATGAACAATTTAGTGACTTTAGAAGGATACAAGAAAGTGTATAGGAAATGTCATCTAGAAAATATGAAATTGGCAACAAAAGTGGGTTAGTCATATACGGGTGACAAGGATAGTAGGTAAACAACCCAAATGTGACCCTGGGCTCCAGGGCATATGTCAGCATTCCCAGGTGAGAAATTTAGGACATCCAATGCTTTCAGAGAGTATCAATGGAACAACAAAGGCAAAAATAAAAGAATATGAGGCAGCCTAAAGGGTTTTCTACATCAATAGAGGGACTTCCACATCAGCAAAATCCCAAATCCATTGAAATTTTGAAAGAAAATAATTATAGGATGATAATAAGTAGGAGTCTTGTGATATAGTAGATTAGGTTCTAAACCAAGAGTCAGGTGGATCTGCACTCAAGAAAGCATAGGAGCAGACTCCACAGGGTCTCAGGAGCTGATTGTGAATGTTCGTCTTTCCAGCGTGAACATGTATACCTTGGAAATGTACAAACACTACAAATCCGAGCTTAAACGATCCTTTTTTAGTTATCTAGATATAAAAAAGTGAGGGAGACCATGTTAAAGATGTAGAATAAACTTAAAAGTGTATCAACCTACATTTTTTTTTCCCAACTGCTTATTAAGCATTTTAAGGATGTGCTCATCCTTGCCTTCATTCATATCCCAGCTCTGGCACTTTGTATCTGTATCATAAACAAGGACACTTCTCTTAACCTCTCAGTCCCTTTAGACAACTTTATAAGGCCATTAGTTTCAGACAAGATGTTGATTAGCATCAGTGGAGAGGTTATCTACACAGGGAATTCCTTATACCGACAAAATCACAGGACCAGACCCAAAAAATTGAGAGGAAGAATAATGCATATTATCCTCTCTCTAACTCTGTCTCTGTCTCTGTCTCTGTCTCTGTCTCTGTCTCTGTCTCTGTCTCTGTCTCTGTCTGTCTCTCTCCCCCATCTCATCTCTCTGTTTCTGTCTCTTTCTGTCTCTGTCTCTCTCCTCCATCTCATCTCTCTGTCTCTGTTTATGTCTCTCTCTCTCTTTTTCTCTGTCTCTTTCTCCCTTTCTCTCTCCTTCCCTCCTCTCTTTATCCCCCTCCCTCCTTTCTTCTCTCTGTCTGTATTTCTGTCTCTCTGTCTCTGTCTGTCTCTCTCTCTCTCCCATATATAATATATGGATATAGAATAATATGGAATATGTAGAATAATAATATGAGAATCACGATGTATTACATGTATATTACATTGTATATATGCATTATGCACACATACATGTGTATATACATATATATACATATATATACATATATATATATAATAGCATACTGTTCTCAGTCCTCTGGGATGAGCCCAAAACTAAATTTTTAAATAATTTTTTTTTCAAATTAACAACAAAGCCTTTGACAGCACATCCCCTTCCCCTCCCCCTACACCACCCTAGATTAGTTTGCTTACACAGATTAATCTGAGATTCTTAACTTGAGTTTTATGAGCTTTTGAAAAAAAAGCTTTAAGCCCACTTTAAATATATTTGGTTTCACTCATAAACGTATATGTTTTATTTTATATATTTATACACAATTATTTATAATAAATATATTTAAATAATATAATATAAAATAGAAATATTATGTGTTATTTTATACATTTAAGTATCATTTTACACACTAATACATTATTTTATACATGTGTGGGGAAGAGCACAGTTCTCAGCAGACTGCCAGAGACATACGTGACAAAAACCAAGAAAGGTTAAGATGGGCCGGTCTAAGCCATGGCAGGCTCCCCGGGCCAGGCTGGCCTTTCCTGGGTGTCCATAGGACAGCTGGACCTGGAGGGGGAGGAGCAGAGACTGCCGAGCAGAGCCTTGGGAAGAAGGCCAGACGAGCTGACTTTCAAAGGGATGGCAGTTTCTGGCCACCTAGATGCTTCACTTGTGAATAATAATCAGCAATTGATTATAGAAATAAACAGCCGGGGTGGGGAGAAAAACCAGAGCTCCTAGCCCAGCCTGGAAACCCTAGAGGCCGAGGTCGGCTAGGCAGGCCCCTTGTTGCTGGCAGACTTCATCTTCTCCCCAGCAGGAGCTCTCCAAAGGCACTAGGGTTGGTATTTTGGAAACAGGACCCATTGTGCCCTTGTGAGGAATTACCCATGTGCTTAGCAATGAAAGTTATTTCTGTGTCAGCTCATCAGATCAGAGCCAGTTGGGAAGTCAGGACCCACGTGAGCAAGGCCTATGTCTTTAGCTGATGAAAAGGCCTTGGAATTCTGCCTGCTACAAGCTCTTAGGCCCAAAAAGCTAAAGTGTGCCTTATAAGTAACTGCAAGATCTGTGAATTTTTTTCTGCATCCGAGCTCATTATGGAGCTGAGTTCACCATTAGTAATCCCACTGAAGTCTAATACCAAATAGCATTAGAAAGATCTTATTTTCCAGTCAGTTCAAGCACCCAGTTTTAATTAAACCCAGCTTATTATAAAACTAGAGAATACAGTCTATCATGTCAGGTCAGCATCCTCCCATTCATTCCTGGAATTATTTCTGTAAGATTTTTTTTCTTTATCAAAATGATTGAGGGCACAAATTCGGTAGATCAGCTTAACTGTATCCCTTATGTATATAACCTGAAATATATAAGGTGCCCCGCAAAAGCAATAAAAACCATTCTAAATAATTAAAGGTCTATGGCGAGCCATGTGGTGAGTGTTAAGCTGCAAAAGGGAAGGAAATAAACATGTATATGGCACCTACTATGTGCCAGGTGCTATGCCATGCATTTTATAATTATTTCACATAATCTTCACAGCAACACTAGAAGATGAGGGTTCTTACTCTGCCCCACATTACCATTATTCTCCCCAGCTGACACAGTCACTAAGGATCTGAGGATGAATTGGAACTCAAGTCTTCCTGACCTAAGTGTTCTATGAAACATTATTGATTGCGACTTACAGGAAAGCAATAACAAAGAGGTAAGAATTCTTGAAGTCACCTGGGATGGGGAAAAGGTATGAGTCTGATCATTTAGCAAAAAGTAGAGTATCCTGCTGGCACAATGCTATTCCTAATATATTAAAACAAAAAGAAAACAAAGATGGGGGGAAGACGAGAGCTTTTCCATGGAGAATTAGATGGATAATATGGACAAGAGAAAGTGTGGAATAGTTACGCTCTATGTAATTGGAGGGCTCACCAGCATTGATGGGTGATCATAGATCTCTCATATATCAAAGTAATTCTCAGCTGCTGCCATGTTGACGTTCTATTGATTGTTTAAAGGGGAAATGCGATATTACAAGAGAATTTAATCATTGGAAAACCCCTCCAATCATTTCTACCTCTGTGCCTGACACTATTCTCCTTTGATCTGAAATGCCCTCCACTTTTCTACCTGCCTATCAAAATTGTGCCCATCTTAATGTGAACCAGCTCAAATCCCACTAACTTCATGAATCTTTGCTTGACTATTCTAACCTTTACTATTCTCCGAGGTCCAGATTTAATCATTCACAGTCTTCAATTATTCATTCTCTAGGAAAAAAAAATCCCAAAGGGATTGTTCATTGCACTTAAAGTCTAGACTCTGCAGAAGAATGCAAGCTCCAGGAAATCTTGGAAGAGTTTAAAGTCTCAGTGACAGATTATGACCTGCAGAACAAGAGCAGTCTAAGTATGAAAAGATGTTTCACTAAATGAACTCATGAAACAGAATAGAAGATGACCTGAAGTCATGATTCATCTGATTCCTTAGCAAAAGTGGGCAAAGTTTATTAGAATCCTAGAGTTTGGGGCTGTGGACATTCACCTAATTTTGAGATCCTTTTCTAGTGACCAATGAGGTGATATACTACTGGAATGACTGAATGCATTAACATTAATGGTTTCATTATAAATAAAACATACAGAAGTTGCAGCTAAATGCAAGGATGGATCTTGGGTTCACTCCTGAAAGGCCTATATAAAAGATACGGCAGACCCAATGTCATAGTGCGCACAAAGACAACAAGAAATGTGATTTTTGGAGACATTTAGTCATCCTAACTTATAGTGAATATGATAAACACTAGTAAAAGGGCCACCTTGGAGAAAAGGATAGAGCTCCATCATCACTGGAGAAGAGGAAATAGAGAAGTTACAAAAATTTCACTATGATCCAATTCAAATCAATATCTACTTTAATTCTTAGTCATTTCAATCTGAAGATGGATACAGGGAAGGGCACTGAAAATAAATTGTTAAATATGTTCAAGACTATGAAAAAATCAATGCCATAGATTACTAAAGAGCCTCATGTTTACATGTCATGAATCATTTCTTTCAGAAGACCATATGAGGATGCTAGATTCGGGGATCATTGAAAAACTGATAGTAACTTAATAGAGATGACTAATTATTTGTTTGTGTGTAATTACACTACTTACAATCTGTCAATAAGAATCATTTAAACACTGACAATGTTTCAAGCACTGCGCTAAGCATTGATATTTTAAAAAGATAAAAATATTATCTGCCCTCAAGGAGCTGACATTCTAATGGAGAAGATAAATGGAAAAACTACACACATAAGACATAAACATATATATTTGGTATTTAGCTAGAATATTTTAGGAAATAACAAAAGAAATGCCCAACATGAGAAGACTTTCAATTACAATAGTTATAACTTGAAAATATTCAGCTAAGGCTGAAAATGGGAAATGGAAAGCATAAAGTATAAAAATTTTGTCACCCTCTTAAAAACTACTTTTCCTAATCATATGTAAAATCAATTTAACATATTTTTTAATTATCTATTTCAAATTCTCTCTCTTTTTCTCTTCCCTCTTCATTGAGAAAACCATCAATTTGATATAGGTTATACATGTGCTATCATGCAAAGCACTTTTTCCATATCAGTCATGAGATAAAAGAAAACACCCTCCCCCCAAAAGAAACACAAGAAAAATGAACTTTGAAAAATTGCTTTAATATGTATTCAGACTCCATCAGTTGTTTTCTGATAGTAAATCACATTTTTATCATAAGTTCTTTGAAATTGTGTTAGATTATTATGTTGATAAGAATACCAAAGTCATTCACAATTGATCATCATAAAATATTGGTCTTACTGTGTATAAGTACAATGATCTCCTGCTTCTGCTCATTTTACTTTTTATCAGTTCATGTAAGTCTTTCCAAGTTTTTCTGAAAGCATCTTGCTCATCATGGCTTATAGCACAATAATATTCTACCACAATCATATACCACAATATGTTTAGCCATTCCCCAATTGATGGGCATATTCTTCATTCCCAATTCTTTGCTACCACGTTAAAGTTGCCATCAATATTTTTGTACACATAGGTCCTTTTTCTTTTTAAAAATATCTTTGGGATATAGAACTAGTAGGGCTGTTGTTGGTTCAGAGAGCATATACACAGTTTTACAGTATTTTGGTCATAGTTCCAGATTGCTCTTCAGAATGGTTGGATCAGTTAACAATTACACTAAGAATGTATTAGTGTCCTGATTTTTCCACATCTACATCAGTATTTGTCATTTCCTTTTCTGTCATATTAGCCAATCTGGTAGGTACAAGGTGATTCCTCAAAAGTTCTTTGAATTTGGATTTCTCTAATCCATAATGATTTAAATCATTTTTTTCATATGATTATAGATAGTTTTGACTTTTTTCTCTAAAAACTGTTTGTATTCATTGACCATTTCCTAATTGGGAAATTATTTGTATTCTTATAACTTTGACTCAGTTCTCTGTATATTTGAGAAATAAGGCCTTTATCAGAGAAACTTGCCATAAAATATTTTTCACAGGTTTGATTATTGTCTATTTCTCACTATTTTATTTTCCCCACTTTTTAATCCTTTTTCTCTTTCTCTCTCTTTTTCTTTCCTTCCCCTTCCCTTGCTCTCTTTGTCTCTCCTCAAAAGATATTTTGCTTCAGAATTTTGTCACCATTCCAAATGAAATTGTGCCAATATAAAGTGGTCACCACAATAAAGTCCAAACAACTTAAAAACTAACGAAGGGAGTAAATACTTGCCAAATGGGGCAAGACAGATGAAGAACAATAAGAAAAGCAAATGCTGTGTAATTGTAATAGGTTTTTTTTTTTTGGCTCTGGAGAAGAGATAGACAAATGTTCATCCCTCATTATTGGGGAGATCAGTGACTATGGCTCTCACTGTTATATATATTGTAAATTTGGTATATTTTATCATTTAAATTTGTTTTGCTCTTTATCTTTATCACAAGGGAAAGAATATACCCAGAAATTATTGGGATTAAAAAAAAAAGCAAAAGATTAACAATAATATTAAAATGATGAAAGAAAAAAAATGTGGTAAGAGTTTTAAGAAAGTTTGGCATGAAACTACCCCAGATAATGCCAAGAACATTAATGGATGAAGCTAGAAGAGCAATAAAAAGATAGACAAAATTCCAGAATTTCTAGAACAATCTTACCATCAGTGATTATAGAATCACCACATTTTTTACTCTAACCACCTAAGTCAATATCCTCTATGCCACAGGAGACGATAACACTCAAAAAGATTAAGGTGGTAAAAGGCGCTGTACCAGATCAGATATATACAGCAGAAATTCATCCTGTAGGCAACATAAATTACTCCACTGGAACATCCGGGTATAAACTGAGATCTGTTGGCCAGAAAGAAAAGAGAATCATGTTTAGCAAATCATATAACACTTTCTTCAATCCCCAACTGCCACCTAGAACAAAAATCCATTTTTGCAAAAATGATTATTTTCTCACTGATATGGTGTGTATGCATACGTGTATGTATATATACTAATCATGACTACTATAATCTCTGAAGATTCAAAATTGTAGGGGACCAAAAGGGTAATTAATAGATCGCTACAAATTTGGGGTAAGCAGAAAGCAACATTTGACCAATGAGAGCTCAAATCTAGAAAGTGATAGAAGGGATATCATCCATGAAATACGTGATCAGAAAACGAGATGCATTGGTCACTTATTGAGAGTGAGGGTTAATAGATAACCTGACTAGTTCACTGGTACTTATGAGCTATTAAAGGACCTTGAAGGACTGCCTTGGAATATTGGGAGAATTCATGGCAAGACACTGAGAAGCACCTATTGGATGAGAAATCCTGAATAGGTTGGAATCTGTATCTTTGGAGAGATTATTTTATCTATGAGCTCCCAATAGTTTTAAATATAATAATTATGACTTCTAGTGAAGCATTATTATTCATTAATTATTTAAAATATGTGAATTTAATCTCATTAATTAAGCTTTCCAATATGTAAGGACAGAAACCACACTTTATATTTGTTCCACATTGGCTACAGTGCACCTGGCAGATGTTTTATAAATCTTTCGTTTTATCAATTGATTTTTAAATTTTTCTTATATGGCTAGATAAGATCATTGTGCTCAGTACACATTCAGTGGAAGAAGTGACCCTGAAATTGGTGGTCAGTCTAAACAGTCGTAAGCATTCTCTTAGCTAAATAAAAGCAAGCCTTTCTGATTTTGTTTTTTCTCCTTACTTTTCTATCCCTTTCATGTGTTCTCACATTTAATGAAATGCCGTAGACAGAAAAATAAGGTCTTTGTTATGGATGAATTATTTTTTCTCTAAAGTTGTCTGAAGGTTAGATAGTCAACACCAACAAATTACATGGATGTGTCATAGTACTGAATTGTATTATATTAGATCATTTGTGAGTACTTTCAGATGATCCAAAGGGCAATGGAAAGACACACGGGGCTATAAGTAGTTAAAGAAAATTATAAAAATAGTTTATGTTTAAAATGTTATAAAGTACATCATCCAATAGCTAGAAGGAAAGCCAATGTGCAAAAGTGGGCACAGGAGTAGTCTTAGAGCCAAGATGATCTTAGACCAGGTCCTGCCCCTGACTCATACTAGCTATGTAAACCTGACCAGGAAACCTTTCAATGCCCAAGGTAATTCTCTAAAACAGCAAATTGCAAGAGTTGCCGATTTGCATCCTAATAATTGTTAATAACAATAATTTTACAAGGGAATTTCAGATTCCCTTCTTCCCTTCCAAAAAAAGACCAGAAAAGAGGGGAAGAAATCATATAGTGAGGATAAAGGAGAGCATGTGAGCATCTTGAGAGCTATATCAGTGTGCACAATATATGTGTGTTTATGTGTGCATGTCTGTGTATACACAGATATATATACATATATCATATATATTAATTATTATTTAAAAGTATTGAGTACACACCATTTTTCTCTCCCAAACCTCTCATGAAAAGAAGGAAAGAAGGAACGGAAGGAAGGAAGGAAGGAAGGAAGGAAGGAAGGAAGGAAGGAAGGAAGGAAGGAAGGAAGGAAGGAAAGGGAAAGAGGGAGGGAGGAATAAAGGTAGAGAAAGGAATTCTATATCACATAAGTACAATTAAGCAAAATATACTCTCACAATAATCACATCAAACATGCATTATTTTTCTATATCATCTTTGTCAGGATGTAGTGTTCTTTATCAATTCTCTAAAATCATGACTCATTTGGATATGATTATTTTTTATTTTTCTCAAAATTATTTGATATAATACCAATCTTATAATATAAATTGCTCCACTACTGACTTACTTCCTTCAGTCTGTATGGTCTTTTCCTGTCTCTTTGAAACCTTTTATTTTCTAATTTCTTACAACACAATAATATTCCATCACATTCTACAATTTGTTCAATCGTTTCCTAATTGATGGACACTTCCTTAATTTCCAGTTGCTACCACAAAAAGAGTTACCATACATATTCTGTACATAAGGGACCTCTTTTTCTTCTCTTTCTCTTTGGGATGTCTATAAAATCTTAAAAATTCTAGAGGAAAGCCTGGGGATGTTAAGCCATGTGGAAACACATGGACAAGGATCCGATAAAATGAAGAGATATGAATGGTTTATAATTTGTAGGATATTCTACACTGATGAGATTAATATTAGCATCTAAAATGTATATACCATTTTAGGATTTATAAAGCACTTTACAGATATCTCATTTGGTCCTTATAATTCTTAGAGGTAGGCACTATTCTTAGCCACATTTTACAGAGTAGAAACTGGTACAGAAAGGTTAAGTGACTTCTCCAGTGTCACAGCCAGTAAATGTCTAAGGCTGGATCTAAATCCACATCTTCCTCATTTAGGTCCAGTGCTTTATCCACTATATCTATTTCCTATACCACCTACCTACTCTACCCATCACATAATAAGTGCTTAATATATGTTTGTTGATGTTGGCAAGCTAGTCCTAAGGTCCTGTAAGAAAGTGTGCAGCTGTTCTCTTTTGATAGCATATAGAATCAATTTCCAGATGATTAATGAAGCCACTCTACCACCAAACACCTTAATTTTATTTAAGATGAGCACTAGTCCATCGTAGAAGATTGGTGCATTAATTAGAGACTATATAAAATTAATTCACATCAAAGGATCTTAAAGATCTTTGACACTAGGGAGCTTGACTTTTTGTGAATCATGAACACTGGTCTAATTCCCCTTCCCCTGACTCTTTGAATTCTGGTGCGATAACTGACTATGAAATCCTTCTTAGAATAATTCTTTTAAATGAAGAAAAAATGAATATAGCATGACAGAGGAAACCAATTATATCAAAATGCAGTTACAAAAAATTTAAAGACAAATTCATGAGATCTATCCATGAAGTCCTATATCCTCAGTCTGTAGTTGAAAAAACAATCATTTATGACGTTAGGGATAATAACCCTAACCACAGGAATAATAAGTGGGAAAGCAATTCCTCCAGTCCACAGAGTTTCTATGACAAAAAAAAGGGAAAAAAATCACCTTGTGGTGATGACCCTTTCCAAGCTTGATTAATACGTAAATGACAAAGTCTTGCTGGACCTACTAGCCATATTGTGTGTGATGGAAAGAGTACTGAAATGTAAGTCTGAAGACTTTGGTTTGAGTCCTGGTGAACTGTTTGATCTTGAGCTAATGGGCTCACTCTTTTTTTTTTATTTAATAGCCTTTTATTTACAGGATATATACATGGATAACTTTACAGCATTAACAATTGCCAAACCTCTTGTTCCAATTTTTTACCTCTTACCCCCCCACCCCCTCCCCCAGATGACAGGATGACCAGTAGATGTTAAATACATTAAAATATAACTTAGATACACAATAAGTATACATGACCAAAACGTTATTTTGCTGTACAAAAAGAATCAGACTCTGAATTATTGTACAATTAGCTTGTGAATTTCTCTTTTTTGAGAGAAAAGTACCTGGAAGTTTGTTTGTTTCCTTTCTCATCTGATACTGGATATGTGGCGAGGGCTTGTCTAGTTAAAAGAAACAAAGCTTAAGCAAAGCATAGTAGCTCTATGGAAGCTTCCAGTTGAATACAAAAGCAGTGACCAGAGAGAAGCTCGGCAGCCATGTGCCCAGAACAACCCTGCCCAGTAGAGGATGCATTCAAATTATCTGAAGAAGGGCCAGTAGAAGCAGCACAACAGAATCACCAAAAGATATCAGTAAAGGTGTTGGAGGCAGGAGTGGTTCTTCCATGGGTGACTCTCTCAGTACATATGTAATATTTTTGCTCTTCTAGGTTTCCTTAATATATACTACTTCATCCATCTTCTGTATGCACTTTGCATTGGTGATTATTAATATTATGTATTAATTTTATTACTTGGTAATTAATTAGGATATTAATAGGAGAATGGGTTCAAAGTTTATGGGGAAAATGTACTAAAACTATATTTCTAATTAGACTGTTTCATCAAATTGTGTCCTCTGAATGACTAGTGAGATTAAACCCATTAGTGGGGGCTCATGATCTGTGATATGTGTGTATTATGTAAAATTCACTTAATTTGGGGAAGCAGTCTAATTTTCTCTATGGGCCACCTTTGGCAGCACACACCTATTGGATCTTGATGTGTTTTGTTCATCATTGCTTAAAGGAATTGCTCACCCCCTCCACTGAACTAATTGTTGGGATTTTACTTGTAATAATAATTCACATTTATAAGGTATTCTAGGCTTTATAAAGTGCATTCTTCACAACTACCTCATAAGGTACTGTAGTTATTACTGTTTCCCAGTGAAGTAAACCAAGATTCAAGCTGTCATAAATGATTTGTCCAATATGGTACAATTGACAAATACAGGAACCTAATTTTGAACACAAGTATTTCAGCTGCAATTCTAATGATTTTCTCACCATTCCGGGCTTCCTTTATATTCACAGAATGTATCAATAAAATTGCAATATTGTGCTTTGCTCAATTGATTAAAAATGACGTCTGTGAAAAGAATTAATTCCATATCTTAAAAGCCATAAGATTTTCTCTCTCCTTTTTTACCAGCAATAATTAAAAAAAAAAACAAATAAAAATAAAACAGCAATCTCCACCAATAAAAAAAGTGAAAGAATAAAAGGGGGAAGGGCACTAGAAGAAGAAAGAAGATGAGATTTTATGGACTTTGATCTATAGATTCCAAAGATTGATACTTATATTCTCCTACTTTTATTTCATAAAACAGCAACTTCCATATCCCATTAAAATAAAATCCCTGTCAGTTGCAGCCAGGAGTAACTTTCCCCTCCTCTCAAATCTCATAGCACATACTCATACACTTTATAATCTATTTTGTATCATTAGTTTTTGTATGTTTTTGTTCCCTCATTCCCAGACTATAAGTTCCTAGAGTAAGGACATGCTTTATTTCTCTTTGTGCCTCTTCCAGTTTCTTGCATAATGACTTGCTCATAAATAAGAACTTAATATATATTGGGTTAAAAAAACCCCACAAAATTAATTGCAGTTATTTGCCAACCTCCACTTAATTTTGATTCTTATTGCCAAACATCAATGAAGGTCTCTGCATTCCCAAAGTGGAACACAAATTCCAGTTAATTCCCACCAAACTGGAAAATCAGGGATCATAGAATTTAAGGGTTTGACAAAATCCCGGTCATTAGTCCAGGCCCCCAATTTTTTTTTATTTAATAGCCTTTTATTTACAGGTTATATGCATGGGTAACTTTACAGCGTTAACAATTGCCAAACCTCTTGTTCCAATTTTTCACCTCTTACCCCCCACCCCTTCCCCTAGATGGCAGGATGACCAGTAGATGTTAAGTACATTAAAATATAAATTAGATACACAATAAGTATGCATGACCAAAACATTATTTTGCTGTATAAAAAGAATCAGACTCTGAAATATTGTACAATTCTTTTTCTGTTTTTTTTTTCTTCTATAGAAGTTGATCCTTTACTTTCAGAATGCAAGCTCCTATGGGACAGGTGTCACACTGGCATTTCTTTTTTAGAGTTTATATATATACTTTCCTTTACCAGGTCCTTTTTCTTAAGACTGTTTGATTAAGAATTAGAAAGTCCTTGTACCTCCTGCTTGATGTTTGACTGTTAATCTGCACCAAGTCAGAATTGTTTCAGAGTTTGCCCTTCCAGGAAAACACAAGAATTGTCTATTTTTGCCTTCTCCCTTCCAGTTTTCTAATCCCCCTCCCAAGATCCTCTTTGGCTTGGTGTGCCATTAATATGAGTTAAACAATGGAACAACAGCATTGTCCTTCATCCACTGAAGTATATTTCTGGCTTTATCACATATGAGTGGGTAGAAACCCACTTTTAGGCTTTGAGTCACCTCAGATTACAAAATAATTATGAGAAGGAGAAAGCACATAATGGGGGAGATCAAAAAGGCTTTGGATAGGAGATGTGCTTTCCATGCCATTCTATGAGGCAGAAGTAAGAAAAGAGTGTATTCAAAATAGGGACCACCTGAGCAAAAGAACAAAGATGGGAAATGAAATATATTTTTATGAGGGACACCAGGAGAAAATTTTCATTGAAAGGGATACTGTATGAAAGAAAATCATATGGAATTAGACTAGAAGCCTAAGTGGCAGTCATGTTGTGGAGAATTTTAAATACCAGGAGGAGGATTTTGTATTTTTTTTCCCTAAAGGCAATAGGAGACCAGGGGAGTTTTTTGAGTAGGAAAGTCACAGGTCCGATTTCTGTCTTCGAACTCTAAATATGGCAACAGTGTGAATCCCCCATTGAAATCGCCATTGAAAGTGAGGGGATCCTCACTTTTGATGGAACAAAAAAAAATAAAAGCTACAAATAAGATTCATCTAAAGCATAACCTTCTGTAACATAGAAGATCAGAGTAGAAAGGGCCAGAAGCACATGGACTGCAATACTGTATGGAGATTCGCTCTTGAGGGTGAAGGGCACCATCCCATATGTATAATATGAGGAAAACAGGTGATTCTTCAGATAATCACAGCTTTCAATAGATTAACATTATCAAAATAATTCTCTACATTTACAGAGCACTTTCCCACTAATCCCCCTGCTGCTGTAAGAGTTTACATGTGGGTTAAATGCATGTTTTATTAATTTATTAAAAGTCACTGGAGTGAAAGGAACCTTGAGAGGGCATCTGCTCCATCTCTTCTCCTCAGCCGCCCTCTTCTCCCTTCCCTTCCCAATCTCTCAGCCAGGACCACACTTAAATGACCCTATCCAGATAAGAGCATTGCTTATATTTAAAGGAGCTCAAAGGAAATTCCACGGTCCTATTGGTATTCCACTCTGATATTAAATGGCTTATCAAAAGTGCTCCTTTTAGCTCCCCTCATTCTCTAAAAGTATAAGTTTATTCAAAGCAGCATGCATTCTAATATATGCTTCTTTTCCAACAATGTATGCCTTGCCAATATGATGCTAATTGGTCGAATTAATATGCAAGCTTCTCTAATGTGTCTTATTCAGCGATAGGAGTAGATATTAATGGAGTTTAACATGGAGCGTTACCACATGTGCTATTCTAGGTCATCTATTTTAAACATTATGCTCACAGGCCAGCCTGGGAACAAAATAGCATGGAAAACTAACAGGATCCCCCAAATAAAAGTTTTATCTTTCGGGTCAGCACAAATGAATAAAGTAACTTTGCAGAAATCAAGATTTTAAGGCCCAGGGATTTTAATAAAATCCTTGATCCGTCAAGAAGGCACGCTGAACATAAATGCTTTTAACTCAGAAGGGAAATTTGCACCTCGACAGAGGTCACTTCATGGCATGTGGAGGAAAAACAGAATGTGGTCAAGTTACTGAATATATTCTGAAGAGCTTTGACGGAAGCACCTGTTAATTCTCACCATCCCTTTAATTTTGCATATGGAAGGCAGCTTCTGTGCCAAGCCAACTCAAAGCTGTATTTTCAGGTGAAGAAATCGATATCGGTGATTGAGGCGAACAAGTTCATCTGTCCACCTGAGCTGGAAATATGACTGATGTGGTGAGACTTCATCAAGACGGAGGGGAATGGAGATAGGCCATATCCAAATGAGTGGAAATTCACCAAAGATGTATTTTTTTTTCCATCGACAGTAAGGTTGCAACGCCACTGGTGACTTCCAAGGTCACCCTTTTGGGAGCTTCCCCGATGGTTTTGTTCATTAGAAGCACATGACTCTTCCTTTTTATTTTTAATTTTTTTGCCCCTTCCTTTTCTTATTGGCTCCTGCTAATCTTTTATTTTTTAATTTCAAAATGGCAGAACTGATGGGGATTTGAGGGGAGAACAGCTGATGGTTCCTAAGACATCTTTCCTAATACCTGGAATACCTGCAAATTGTTTTTTTCCTCATTTCAGATACATGCTTCATATAGCCACGGGCTAGTCCGCAGGCAAAAATGCACATTTCTGGGGTGAAGTGTGCCCTGCACAATGCAGATTTGCATCTGGGTTTTTAGAAAGTGCCATAGGAGCACTTTTAAAAGTAGAGCTGAATCAAAGGCCATGGAGGGACTGTTAGGATAATCAGGGGCAAAATCCCATTAATCTAAGCAGAGGCACAAGCCACTGTTAAATATATCTCACCTCAGCTGACTCATCCTCAGGTATTGAGGTTTTCAGTGATTTGTTAAAAGCTCTGTGCCTTCTAAAGACTGCGTACAAGCAATTCATGTGAAATAATATAACAGGCAAAAGCTAGGTTTGAATAGCAATAAGGAGAGTCCACAATCATGTAGTATTTTATAGTTTGCAAAGCTTTCCTCGAGACACTAAGAAGATTTACTTGCTGTGTGATCTTAGCCTCTCAGACTCAGTTTTCTCATCTGTAAATAAGGGCATTGGATTAAGATAAAATTTTCAGCTCAGTTTCAGCTCTAAGACTCCAGATTCATAGTTTACAATCATCTTTAAACTTCAAATCTGCAAAGGATTTTCTCCACAATAAGACCACGAGTTGTGTTATTATTCTTATTTTGTTTTGTTTTGTTACTTTTTTGTTCCTGGTTTTTTTGGACCGACCCTAGTGAGGAAGCCCCTCTCAACTCTTAGTCTCAGAAGACTGCAAGATGGCAGTGGAGAGACGAATGGGATTAAATCACCTGCCCATTGTCACCCAGAAACAGTTCTTCTCTCTGGTGGGCCACGCCTGCTTACTACTGGGGAAACTGAGGTCTTCCCTCTTAATTCCCTCTCAACTTCCCTCTCAATTGGAGCTCAGATAGGTCTCTCCTGACTCCATGTCCTCTGTTTTTCTACTAGACCATACTGAAAAAACACAAGTGAACTTCACAACAAATGCCCTTTGCTTGGGATTTGTGTGATATTTGGACACATTGCTTCTATTTTTCCCCTTTGAGGTTTAGGAAATCTCTTCCCTTGGTTTTCTACCTCCTCTGTCCTCTAAGTGAATAATAACTCTGGTCTTTCTTGGTAATCTTATAAATGCTATGCACACAGCAGGATTAACAAAGCTCTTCTTGCTACCATAGAGCACTGAGTCAGCAAAGTTGGAGCACTTCTGCATTCTCGAGATTGGTGGACAGGGATCCGGTCCATGGGATTGCTGGCGTTCACTCTGTGCAAATCAGCAAGGTCATCTGCTCATCTCATGGTCCAGGAAAGAATCCTGTCTAAAACACAGCACCGTCTGCAGCCCTTTGTGGCTCAGAGTGAAGGCAGGACCGAAGACTTGTCAGTCACTAATAGACATGATTGAATTCCCAGCCTCTTTTTGCTAGTGTGGATTCTTCCTCGGTTCAAGTTTCAACTTTTTTTTTTTTTTGGTTTGTTTTGGGTTTTTTTTAGCACAATTCTAAGCAATATGAGGAAGTCTATGGACCCTTACTCAGTATAATGTTTTAAAAGGCATGAAATGGAATGGTTAGGATTAGAAAGAAATTATTAAATATTAAATATATTAAAATAAGTTTATTTTTTAAAGTTCAAAAATTAACCCCAGTTTAAAAATGTCCCTGAGTGTAACCATATCCCTTTTAAGAGAAGCAGTTATTGGATGGGATGATAGAAGCAGTGATGTAATGGCTATTTGGTTTAAATTTTAATGTTTCTAATAAATGAAAGCAGGTTAGACTTGAAGGAACGTGGAAGAAACAAATTCAAAAAACAAATGGGATTGCATATCCAAGACAATCTAGTTTTAATTTTTCATGCATTTTTCTGTTATGCACATGAAATAATGAGGAAGGAAGGAAGGAAAGAAGGAGAGAGAAAGGGAGAAAGGAAAGAAGGAAGGAAGAAAGGAAGGAGAGAAAGGAAGAAAGAAAGAGGGACATAGAGGTATGAAAGAAGGAAGGACAGGAAGAAGGAAAAGGGAAGAAGGGAGAAAGGAAGGAAAGGAAGGAGGGAGAAAGAAAAGGAGAGAGGAAGGGAGGAAGGAAGGAAAGAAGGAAGGAAGGAAAGAAAGAAGGAAGGAAGGAAGGAAGGAAGGAAGGAAGAAAGGAAGGAAGGAAAGAAAGAAGGAAGGAAGGAAGGAAGGAAGGAAGGAAGAAAGGAAGGAAGGAAGGAAGGAAGGAAGGAAGGAAGGAAGGAAGGAAGGAAGGAAGGAAGGAAGGAAGGAAGGAAAAATGACCTTTTTTTCCCTAGAAGGATAGATAATCTTCTCCCTTTGAAGAGCCTTTCTCTGAGAATCACTTTGGTCTTGAGTCTTCTTTTGCCTACTTTGGTCTCTCCCCTGACCACAGACATTAACCCTTAAAACATAAAAAATCAAGTGCTTGGTATGGAGGGAGGGGGGGTTGGGGAATGAAAATGATATGACATCTGAAAGGCACTACTGAACACACAGCTACCTGACACCTAGTATTCTGTCACAGTTCATTACGTTGGTTTGTCACAAAGTACAAGTATTAGCTATCACCTCAAAGCAATCAATTTAACCTGAAATGGGTTTTGATAGAGTATTAATGTAAATCATTGTCCTGAAAATACTTATTATGCCCCTTAAATCTGGCACAAAATGAGGACATGAAGAGAGGGATTTGACCCAGAGTAAGTAAAACTTAAAAGTTTATAATTTCATTTTTTTTAATTTCCCCAAATTTATTTTATTTAAAGAAGTAGAATAAGAAAAAAAAAAACAGAAAAATAATACAAAACAAAATGAAACAAAACAAAACAAAACAAAAACATTGTCATGTGCCCAGCAGAAAATCAGGGAGGATTCAAAATATATAACCTTCAAATACCAATTCAAAAAAATATATATGTTAGTAGAAGAAATTATATCCATGATTATCCATCTTTCTTTTGCTTCCTTGTAAATTGTTCTTTTGTTCTCTGCTGCACACCTTTTTTTTTTTTTTTTTTACTTTTTTCTTTTTCTCTCTTTCATCCTCCCCACCAACCTCAAGCAGGCTATAGATAAGAAAGGATATATGTATGAATACATATGTAGATACACACACAAATACACAATACAGAGAGACATACCTTACACCTATACACACACATATCTTTTCTATCCCTGCTGACTCTTTGCTTTAATTCTGCTCCTAATATGCCTTGCTATTATTTAACTTCCTCCAATCCATGGATCTCTCCCTTGTATTCTTCGCTCACTCTTTGTTTCGTTATCTACCCATCCTTCCTCCCTTATTTTTTAAATAGATTTTTCAGAGTTCCATACCCTTCATAATATATATGTATTGTTATCTATTTAACCCATTCTGGATGTAAGTAGATTTTCAGAACTTGGAGCTCTCCTTCCCCTGTAATGCCTCTGTGTCTATTCTTCTTCTGCACTTCATTTTTATGACATAATTACTATTTTTACTTTAACTCTGCTTCAATCTTTCTTTTGAGCTGCCCTATTTTTGCTGTCAATCTTAAACATATGCTATACATTTACCATGGGGGGAGGGGGAAATAAATGATTTGTCTACATTTAGTTTCTTGACATTGATCTTTGATATTGGCTCTTATATGTTAATTTTTCTATTAAGTTCTGATTTGGTTGATAGAAAGTCCTGAAAATCTGCAAGTTCATTGAATGTCCATTTTTTCTCAATCGGTAGTATAGATAATTTTCCTGGATATGATATTTTTGGTCACAGGCCCAGTTCTTTTGATTGCAGGTAGACATGATTCCAGAACCTGTGGTGTTTTGTTGTAACTGCTAGTAAACCCTGTACAATTATAATTGTAGATTCAGCATATTTAAATTGTTTTTTTTCCTTGTTTCTTGAAATTTTTTCTCTTTGATCTCGATGTTTCAATATTTTGCAATAATGTCCCTGTGTGTTTTCCACAAAGGATCTCATTAAGGTGGTGATTGGTAGATTTTTTTCCTATTTCTACTTTCCCCTCATGTTCTATCACTTCAGGACAATTTTCTTGAATTATTTCTTGCATTATTGTGTCAAGGTTCTTTTTACACTCACAGCTTTCAGGCAGTCCAATTATTCTTATATTTTCTCTTCTTGATCCGTTCTCCAGATCTTTTGTTTTTCTTGAATTTCCTATTCTGTTCTATTTTTTTTTTCATTCTTTATAACCTGTTTTATTATTTCTTGGTCTTTCATAGCTTCACTGGCTTCCCCTTAGCCAATTCTAATTTCCAAAAAAAAAAAGTTATTTTCATCCTTGAGATCCTGTGTCTCCTTTTCTAGTTGGTTAACTTTTTTTCATAATCTTAATTTTCTTGGATTTTTTTTACATTTTTCCAAAATGTATTTATTTGATTTTCAAATTCTTTTTTGAGTTCTTTTATAAATTCTCTCTGGGCAAGGAGCCATTTCACATTACTTTTTAGGGTAGAAGCTTTTTTTTTTTTTTTTTTTACTAAAGTGTCTTCCTCTGAAGATGAACCCCGATGGTCCCTGATCCTATTACCCACTTACTCCGCCCTCTTCCCAGAATCCTCCTCAAAGCTTAGAATTTTGAAATCTAAAAAAGGCAGTCATTTTATTTCCTAAATTTAACCACGTCTGCCTCTTTGTCTACATAGTGCTGAAACAAGAAGGTAAAACTATCCTTATATAGATCCCATAAGATTTGCTCAACTACATTAGGAAGGTTTTTGACTTAGGTTTTTGCCCAAGATCCCAACCAAACTTGACTGGCTCACCTTCTCCTCCATATAATTTGTAAGTATGATATGTATGGGGACATTAGCATTGTACATATTTAATTCTGATGAGTGCAGGAGTATGGGGATTCATCAACTGTCAGAAAAAGTTATCAGTAAGCGATGCTAGGGTATATCCCATTTTTTCCCATGCTATGTTAGTCTCCTACTCCACTAATATCTTACCAGGGCTCAAGAAACATTAACCTTAAGAACAATGGAAAATCTAATGATTATACTTTATGCTTTTATGGCCTTGATTCATAGATTGAGAGATGAAAGTTCTTATCTTACAGCTAAGCAAACTGAGGCTCAGGGAGGCTGAATGATTTGCCCCATATATCAAATATAATAAGTAGCAGAGGCAGGGTCTAAGCCCAGGTCTCCCAACTCTAAATCTAGTGCTCTGACCACCCATATGGCGTTTAACAGTCAGCCAACTGGGGTCCAATCAGGTCATAAGGGAAGAGATCCACTTGCCCTCTTAAACCTCAATAAAATAGGACATTAGCTAGCCAGCTGCTCCAATTCACCTCAGGCACTGAGCATGCACATTTGGAGATGAGTTATACAGAAAAACAAAAACAAAAAGAGTGAGTGGATATATGCCACATTGAATTCTTAGAACTCAATGAGAATGGCAGTGATATTCCCAAGAAATCCTCAGTGCATTCCCCCTGCTAAACATATAGATTACAATAAGACTGAATTCAAATTGAACATTTATCTAGCACCTACTTTGAACTGTGAATAAAGCAAGGTATATACACAGTTTAGTTAAACAAACAAACAAACAAAAAAAGGTCCCTGCTCTCTTAGGACTTCCCACAAAGTAGGGAAGTGTGACATATTCTGGATAATAATGACACAGAAAGATAACCCCAAATGAGCATTTGCTGGATGGGCCATTGTTCTATCTTAGGAACTCCAGGCAACTGGCAAAAAGGAATCAGATGCTTGTGATCTTCTAAGCTGCAAAGATCCTTTAAAACACAGGACTAAGGCTCTCATTAAATTTTTTTTTTCTCTGCTCCTCATTAACATGTGTCACCAAAAGAACAGTCAAGAAACAGGTGTCTGCCTGTCACTGGATGGCAAAAAATGCCCAGCATGGGAAATTGTTGGCCCATGCAGGAAGAGACATATTCAAAAGGAAACCACATTTTTTTTTCCTCTTCCTTGGGATCAGATTATTTGTCTGACCTTGTGCTGAAAGCGTTGTCCAGTGTTCTTTCTGCTCCCCTCCTACAGAAATTAGAGTGGGTGAGAAGGCAGAATTCCCTGAACATTAACTGGCTAGTGGACAAAAACCAGAAATGATCCATTTATTATATGTAGATGACAACCTCGGCATTGGTGGCTGTGTGATCTTTATTTATTTTGAAATTCTTTTTCAATTTAATGAAAGGAAAGGTATCCAAAATTTCAGGCAAAGTCCACATTGAATTAACTCAATCTCATCACCCAAGAACAGTATCTAGTTTGGGGCAGATGGTCCAGGGATGCCAATTTACTGTTCTCTAGTCCTTTTCTGACTCTCCTCTTTTGGTGGCCCCAAATACTGGGTTTGGGATACACTGGTAATGACTAATTATATTTTATTTTTGCATAATTGGCATTAAGACTTTTCGAACACCACATGCAAATTCATGTAAATTGGCCTGCACATTTATGCAAAGTAATATGAAAATGGGTCCCCAGATTTACCGAGGAAAATAAGGTTGTTTTAATGGAAAGGCTAAAAGATTTATACTTAGTTATATGATTACATCGACTGAGTTCAATTTTAAAGCTAGTTCATTTGCTTTTCTCAAACCATTCCATATCTTGCTCAGCTTTGTTGGTGTAATTATCACTAATAAAAGACCAATTCTGTTTTCTATTGGGTTTTGCATCAGGTATCAGTTTCGTAAACAGAAATAGAATATATTATTCTTTTGAAGGGGACCTTGCGCATTACAAATTAGGCGGCATTAGGCCAAAGGGTTGCAAGTCAACTGTAATTGCCTGAAGGGGACATGATTCAGAATACTGTTTATGCACAATATTCCATATACGGTGTCAACAGAATCTTTTACCATAGTGGTTGAAAGTTGAATGAATATGCAATTAATAGAAAATGGCTGGTGAGAGTGCCAAGAAGTGTGTAATGTAGATGGAGATACAGCTAACGGTTGTAATAAAACTATCGCTAAGATGCTTGTGACATAGCTGTACACGTAGAGAGAGGGCACTTAATAAAAATGTGTCAAGGACTATGTAATGTGGATGCGCAAACTTAATTAATGGTGCAGAGATAAAATATTGCCAGGTTAAGTAACACGGATATATACAAAGTCAATGGGCTGTTAATTTGTGATGGACAACCCTCAAAAGTTCAAGGGAATCCATCTTAATAAACATTCAGCTGATCTAGCAATCATCCAACCCTCTGAAAACAGAGTGGAAAACATAGTTTCAAAGGACAGAACTCCTTGGAAAACTTTTTTAACTTTCCTGATCAGGATAATATTTGAGATGGTTTGGGGGCTGACTCACTCTTCAAGTGCCATCAGTATTTCCAGTCTAGCAATTATGATTTTTTTTTAAATGTCTTCCACCATTACCACTGAATACATACACTCTTCTCTTTCACTGCCTACCATAAAATGTTCCGGCATGTTGCCCAGTACTATTTAAAGACTGTCATCTCCTATTCAAGAAGTGGGTGGATGAATTGATCTTTATAAATAGAGGGCTGAATTCTCACACCTTGTTCTTCCAAAGCGATAAGTAGCTAAAGGCCAAATCTCTTCTCACAATGTGAAGTGGGACACATAAGCCCAGAGCCATTTCCATGAAGATGTTCAGTAGTGCTGAGAATACTTTGCCTATGTTAGCTGGATAATGATCTGATAATTACCTCAGTTCATTTTTTTTTTTTTTTGGTTAGGATTCAGGCACTGGATATTTTTTTTTGAAATAAATTATTTGTATATAATGCACTTTATATAACTCTCCCATTTTGAATAAAGAACAATTAGTTTAGAGGGTGGCTGTTGTTCCTTTTGGCAACACAAGTGGTTTGCCTTTAATCAATTAATTGATCAACAAATATTTCACCTAGGATCTACCAGTCCTGAGCCAGATAAGAAAAAACTAATCTAAAGTTCTGCAGTCTTTATTAACATTAACCAACAGGAATCATAGCCTTATACAGCTGGAAGGATACTTAGAAGTCAACTAATTCAACTACCTCATTTTACAGACAAGACTTCTGAGGCCTTGAAAAAGTAAATGATTTGCCCAAAGTTACAAAACTAGTTAGCAAAACATTGGTCCTGAAATCCAAGTATCCAGATCTAGGTCCTCATTTTACTTCTTTGTTAAGAAAACTAATAAGGAACAAGGGCTTTCTCTCCAAGACACTTCACATCCCAATTGCCTTCAGAGTCATCAAGCATTGTGCTCTTTAAGATTAAAAACAATTATATTTAGAATGTTCCAATAGATCTCTTCCTCCTCACTCCCTCACACTTAAGTTTCCCTCTCTGTATCTCTCTGTCTGTCTTTTGTGTCTGTGTGTGTGTGTCATTTCTGAAAGAGGAAGCATATCAAGTTAAACATGACTATAGACATAGACAGACAGGTAAATAGAGTCCTAAAACTGAAGTCAAGAATTTCCTAATTCAAATACTCAGCAGACACATACTTATCAATGTGACTCTGGGGGCCTCGATTAGCTTCTCTCAACTTATTTCTTCATGTATAAAATGAAGATAGTAATAGCACTTACCTCGTAGAGCTATTAGAATGATCAAATGAAATGACCTTTAAATGGTAGCTATTGTTATTATTATGTGGAGCTTTCCAATATTACATTTAACACACATACACAACATATATGTGTGTGTGTGTGTGTTGTGAACACATTAAAACTAATTTCAAGGAATATTTCACTGGAAACATTGCTATACCAGGAATTTATAATTAGGTCAGTATGGGAACTTCCTCCAGGAATGCTCATTGAAACTCACATAAATTATGGTCTTGTGACTTTCCCATGGTCACATAGCTAGTATCAGAAGCAGTATTTGAATGGAGATTCTCCTAACTCCAAATCTAACACTCTCTAGGAGCTCTGGATATGCAGAAATAGAAAATTACATAAGGGACTTAGTTCTTTGAATCCCTGGTTTGTTCATCCATAAAATGGGGATGATAATGTTTGTATTCCCTATCTCACATGGTTGTTTTGAGAAATTTTTTCATAAGCTTTAAGCTACTATTTGAATCTGAGCCATTATTTATCAAGAAAAAAAGAGAATTAATTCTTTGTGCCCATGGGAATACATTGCATGTAATCTTCCAGGCAAGAAGGAGGAAAATGAGGACCATTGGAGATATAATTGGGGAGAACCGGGAGGAAATTTCGTCTGTTTTTTATTTTTTTCTGAGTTCCCTTTTTTTCTAAAGTCATGGTTCCTTTCTTCCTTCCATCTTCCAATTGGTTCTAGACTTCTCTCTTTCTTGGAGGAAACAAACATCTGATAAACTTATTACCACTAAAACATTCTATTTTCTCCTTTTCCCCCAGGAAATACTCCTAGGAGTATTTGCCCTTGAAAAGAAGAACAAAGGCTGAGGGTAATGATTGACTATGTAATTCCTTGAAATGGTAGCAGTAAAATTTCAGGCACCTGTGGAAGAGTGATAAAATATGAGATAAAGGTGAAAAAAATAAAGTAAGCTGCTTCAATTTATTTTATATATACATATATATATATATATTATTTTTTTCTGTTATCTTTCTTCAATTACCTTAATTCTTCTCCTTCTTACCCAACCTAAAGAATCATCCCATGTAAAAAAGAATGAAAAAGAGACAAAACTAAACAGTTCAGAAAAACAAGTTATCAATTCCCAAATCTATTGGCAGCTATTTTGTTTCCAGTTCTTTGCTATTCCAACCAAAGAATCAGTATATTCAATGTCATGCTCACAATCTTCCACCTCACAAAAGATGTCTTCCCATTTTTTAATTTGTCATATTTTTTATTTTTTCTTAAAATTAATTTTATTGATATATTTTGACTTTGTTTAAATTTCTCCTCATCTCCTTCCCCCATTGCATCTCAGAAAACCTCCCCATGTTAAAAATAAAATTATTTTAAAGGAAAAAAGATGACAAGAAGAAAAATAATCAGCAATACAAAGGAAAAAAAATCTGAAAATATATACAATATTCACACTGTTGATCTCTCACTTCTGTAAAGGAAATGGAAATGGAGCTGTCTTCTGATATTTCTTCTCTAGAACTATGATTTTCCTTTGTAATTTTTAATTTTAATTTTAATTTGTTATAAAATTGCTGCTCTTTCCATCTGTATCATGCAATTATTATATATGTGTGTGTGCATACACATATACATACACAAAATATTTATGTACATATTTTTCTTGGATCTGCATTTTTCATTCTGTATCACTGCATCTAAATCTTTCCATATTTCTTTTGTATTCATATATTTATCATTTCTTCTAGGACTGTACTTTACCATGATTTGATTAGCCATTTTCTAGTTGATAATCATCTACTCTGATTCCAATTGTTTACTACTACAAAAAGAGTTGTTATGAGCTTATTTGTGTGTGGTAGGGCATTTCTTTCTAAATTTAACTTCCTGAAATTTCTTTGTCAAAGGATCCATATTGCATTTTAGTCACTTCCTAAGTATAATTTTATATCATATTCTAGAATAATTGGATCAATTTACAACTTCACCAATAGCATATTAGTGTGTCTACCATTCCTCAATGTTTTGACTATTACTTAGTCCCAACTTTTGGCATTTTAGTCAGTTTGTGGATATAAAATGATTTGGGGTTTTTTGATTTGAATTTGATTAATGTTTTGGAATAACCTTTCTTATAGTTATTTGTAGTTTGAAATTCTTTTGAAAACTGTTGACATGCTTTTTTCTTAATTCTATGCAGTGTGTTATATATATATCCTATATAATTTGGTTATATGACATTATCACAACTACTTCATGCAAGCAATTTTTTTTAATTGAAAGCTTTTCTTCTTACATAAATTGCATTGATTTTAGGGTCTTTTCCAAAAGCTTTTGAGTGAATATTATTGAAAATATCTGTTTTATAATTTTTGTGATCCCATTTGTTTAAGGTCTCTTCCCTGATCATATGTGAAAAAAAGTATCTGATCCAATTTTCTTCTATTTTTTTTTCTTTATAATGTCACCCTTAATATTCAGGCTACATATGCATTTAGAGTTCATTGTGGCATATAATATATTGGTCTAAATTTAGTTTCTGTCATTATTTTTCAATTTTCCCAGAAGTTCTTGTCAAATAAGGAGTTCTTCCCTCTGATAATTTTATTCTTTTATAAACACAGAATTATTATTCAATTCAATTTGATTTGATAGACATTTATTAATTTTGACTTTGTGTAAGTCACTCTGCTAAGCAATAGGATACAAAGAAAAAATAGTTCTGCCCTCAAAAAGTTTTTTTTTAAATCAATCAAATACCTTGTATTTCACTTTCATTTAATGTGTCCCAATAAGCCAAGAGAAGATACTTCAAGAAGGAAAAAAAAAACTAACTGGGAAGGACATAACACTTTTGCTGAGAATTCTAAGTTTAGAATCTTATAGAAGAATTCTAAGTTCAGTCACAAAGTGGGAAATAGAATTCCAAGTTTTGAGGTAGGCCAGTATGACCAGAATGGAGAGTGTATGAAGGAAAGAAATGGGAAGTAAATATGGAAAAGCAGGCTAGAGTCAGATCATACAGGGCTTTACATGCCAGACTGAGGAGTTTAAAATTCATTCTGAATATATAGCCATTGAAGATTTTTGAACTGGAGAAATGAGATGAAGAGATTTGCATTTTAGAGTGTCCATTCAGTGATTTGTGTAGAATGTGCTCTGGAGAAGAGATATTAGAAGCAAGGAGATCAAGAAACAAAGGAGAGAGATTGATGTGAGAGCCATTAGCTGACTAACATAAGGATATTAATTTTGACAGATGGAATGAAGAGCAAAGACAAGAAGGCTCCTGTTATGGGAAAAAGAAAAGAAGAAATATCTTGTTTACATATTTTTATTTTTTTGAAAATTGCCTAACAAGTTGATTGTAGAAAGGCCTGGAAAGATGTATATGAACTGATACTGAGTGAAACAAGCAGAACCAGGAATATATTGTACTCAATAACAGCAAGATTGTGTGGTGATTAACAATGAAAGACTTGGTTCTGCTCAGTGGTTCACCGATTCAAAGCAATATCAATAGATTTTGGACAGAAAATACCATCTGCATTAAGAAAAAGAACTAAGGGAACTGAATGTAAATCAATACATGATATGTTTGCTTCTTTTTCCTGTTTTTTTGTCCCTTCCATGGTTTTCCCTTTTGCTCTTATTTTTCTCTCCCAACGTGATTCATAAAGCAATGTACATTAAAAAATTATGAATTAATTAAAAATGTGAAAGGATGGATTCAAAGATGAAGGTCCAGTTATTAATAATGGAACAGGGATTCCATAGGGTACAATGGAAGGGAAAGATAAAACAGGATAAATTCTAAAAAGGTAAAGTTGAGGAGGAAGATAATGAAAGAATGAGGTCAGAAGCAGGATTCTAACTTAAAGACTTATCACAAATATTAGAAGGCTGAGAAAAATAGGAGGGAGACAGTTCTGAAAAAACTCCAGATCACTGAACCATCTAAAGGGCTTCCACATTTATTCCTCCCCATCCCAATGTCAAGTTCCTATAGTGTTCACTCCAATGTCCTATTTTCTTTCTCCTCTTACTATCTTTACTCACTATCCTTAGCAACTTTCTTTCATATGGGCCCTTCATCATCATCTTACTCCTCTTCCTCATTTTCCTTCTTACCTTTATTTATACATGGGAAGTCTCCAGTATGAGGAGCATACCAATCCAACCAATGATCTCTGTCAGGGTTGTGTGGTAGGGGACAAGGGGGAAGGACGGAGGAATGGATGGCAGCTACACTTTTAGGGTGACAATACAGAAGAGGGCAATGGGGTAATAAGAGTAACTTATACTTACATAGTAAGCACATTTACAAAGTGCTTTCACAAACATTAGCTCTTATGCTTTTCCCGACAACTCTGGGAAGACAATAAGACAAGAATAATATCCTTTTTTTTAAAACTCATTTTATATAAGGAGTAAGCAGAGGTTCAGTTAAATGGATTATCTAAAAACTCATAGCTAGTATGAGGTAGATCCATGGTTCAATCCCAAGATTTTGGCCTCTAAGTTCAGTGACTCTTTTAATATCTTGTCTCTTGTCCAAGTTTCCTCTACTATAAACAATTTAACATCAGAGGAAGTCTTGGCTAGGCAAGAGTTTGATGGGTTGTTAAGAAAAAAATGAAAAATAAAAAAAAATCTTCTCCTCTTATTACTAAATCATCATCGGAAGATTCCCTCATTACTTATTTCTATCACCAGGAAGAATCATCCTTGGACTGGAAGGAGTATCTTTCAGTATCAAGTTCATAATCTTGCTCTTAAAATATCCTATTTTTGTTTTTGTTTTCCCAGATTCTCTGTTCACCTACATGGTGAACACTTTTGACATGACTCACCAGAAGTCTCTGAAAAGTCTTGGACAGCCTCTATTTTGTTGGGTTTTTTCTTCAGAATTTTCACTTTCAGTTGCTTAGAGTTAATTGAAAACCAATGTGGTGCTTCTTTCTCTCTTGTCCCCAGCACCGTCATCACCACCAACTCATCTTGTGAAGATTTATTTTCTAAAGAGGAATGAGGCTATAGAAGGACTCTCAGATGCTCAGAACTTCCCTCAGGGTCAGGAAGACACTGTTGTCTATTGGAGGAGGAACCGAGGTGAGAGTCTGAGGCTGGAGAAGATGAGTTGAGAGGGTGAGCCTGGTGAAATCTAAGCATCTGGCTTATGAAAATTTTGCTGTCGTTGCTGGCGCCAGTCAGCATTATATAGTTCCTTGATCACCAGGGACTTTACGAGCTGCCTTCGCCTATTTGTGCTTGAACAATAACTCTAACTGTTCATTCCATGATTTCTACTATTTGGAGAAAACAGTAAACTGTGCCTGAAAAATCAGTGCATAAAAGAGATGTTAAAGCAAGGAGATGGAATGTAGAGGAACTAAAAGAGAAATGCAAAGGAGCCTGGGGAAATGCAGTAAATCCAAATGGTTTTCAAAAAGGAGAGTGGGGGGTAGGGAGAAATAGTTAACATATAACTGAACTGAAAGATGCAAATAAATAAGGAAATTTCTCATTCAGAATCCATTTGGAGGTTGTATTTCTTGCTAGACCCACAGCTTATTATTTTCCTGTTTCTCATTCCCCATCTCTTTTTGTCAGTCTGATGAAAGCTTGTTAAAATCTTATTTGCTTTTTCTTGTTCTTTTTAAATTTTTTTTTGCCTCTACCTTTAATGCTAAATTACATAGAAGTAAGGTAAATGGGGGGAAAAATGTCCTCCAAAAAAATAGGTACTGCAGTGGCCCAGTTTTACAGATACTGTAGGTATTGATTAGCTTGTGGTTTATTCAGACTGGATGGAAGAACAATTGGGAAATAAGAAGGAATCTCACCCCTAAATGGTAAACTACAGTGCTCATGCATAAATTCTAAGGATTTCTAGAGGGAAAATGTTATAGCCTGGAAAGGGGAACTACATGGTAAGAAAAAAATAGCTTGTCCTCCCAAAAACACCGGGAGAGAAAGATGCAAGTCCCTCGCCACCTTTGCTGCTGGCAAAGGAAGGAGAATCTGGGGAGAACTAGCTGTTGTCACTTGTGAAGTGACTGACACTCAGCAGACAATTTTTCAACCAAAACTGTCTCTCTTTTTTTCAACACTGATGCAAAATGGACAGTTTCACAAATGGACAAAAAATTCATCACTTTGTGATGAAATTTACATCAAGATGCTCGAGGTGAAGCCTTTCACAATCATGGTCTTTTTCCAGGTTGATTATATATCTCTTGCCTCCACCCCTCTTCCCTAGCCCAGGCAAAGCTGGTCTGCTTGGTATTCCACCTACCAGACAATCCACCTCCTGTCTCTGTGCCTTTGCACAAGTTCTTCCCCCTTCCCAGGCTTATGCTACATTCCCTGCTTCCCTTCACCTCTTGGAGAGTAAAGAATTTATTTAAGAATCACATTCTACAAGAAACTCTTTCAGATTTCTCCAGTTATTGTTATTCTTTCCAATCTCCCTAAATGAGGCAATTAATGATGCTCAGATCAAATACATAAAGGAAAGAGAGGGCTAAGGGTCCAGAATGGCTAAAAAGAAAATATAATTCATGAAAAAAAATGGTATGAAATTAAGTCAGAAAGGTAGGTTCAAGGATGATTATTGAGGACCTTGAATGTCAGGCTAGAGAAAAGATAACATGAGAACTTACCATCAACCTTTTTTGAACAGGGGAACAATATGATCAGAACTGTATACTATAAAGATGATTTTAGCAACTATGAAGGCTTGATTGGGGATCAGCAGGAAGATCATTTAGATGGCTTTTGCAATAATCCAGGGAAAAGGATTATGAAGGTCTGAAATACAGTGTCAGAAGGGAGAATGCAGTGAAGGGACAGATGAAATGGTTGTAGAATTAGTAAGAACTGGCAACTATTTGCATGGGTCAGGGAGAAGTCAGAATCCTAGATGACTCAACCTGGGCCATATTGAATTGTTTTTCTCGTTATTTACTCCAACATATGTGTGTGTGTATGTATGTGTGTGTGTGTGTTTGTGTGTGTATTATATATATATATATATATATATATATATATATATATTAACAATAGTTAAGTTTTTTAAAAAAATAGCTTGACTATAGAGTTCTAACAGCTGAGACTCAAAGCTGAAAGTCTCCAAATCTGTGTCTAGGTATTTATATTTCAGCTAGTCCTGCCCTCCCACTGAACATCAAGGGAATTGTTCAAAAGCACCTACCAATGAGATTCATGATTGCCCTCTTCAGGAACATGCCATCCCACCCAGATCTGAAAGATACTGTGCTAAAAATTCACAGTGTTAGACTAAAATGGTAAGTATAATTTAGGTTGTTACCCAGTTGGGAATGAGATGATTCTCTCCTCTTCAAATAAACAAATTCATATCTCTTCCCTACCCCCACTGGAACTAAATATAACCTCAATGAGAAAAGCTTCAGAAATTTTAAAAACTCTATAGTGGTAAGACATGCCAGTCCTTATCCATCCATCCATCCATTCATCCATTCATCCATTCATCCATTCATCTATCTATCCATCTATCTATCTTTTAATGAAAGTTTTATTTGCACCCTCTGTGATTCCCAGAAGCACAACACCAAACAAGATAGGAAACCATGATTTATCTTCCATTTGAAAAAAAAAAAAAACATCTGCAGAATAAAATGAGCCTCTTGATGCCGGAATTGTCATCAATGATGACTTTGACAAAATGAGCAATACATAATTTGCTAGCTCCCTTGTGAAGCTAAAACAGATTGTCAAATAAAACAGTGGAGGAGATGCATATGGGCTAAGTAGACCAGCTTTGAATATGAACCCACGCAGGTGGTGGCTTACTAGTGGCTCTAAGAAGGAGGGCTGCCCTAATTTGGAGGGTCATTTACATCTGAAAATGTTCATTTCTAAATAGTGAATATTCCCTATAGGAACGGAGGACTGATACTGCCAAAGCCACAGCTATTTCTGTTCTTCAGTAACTCGAACAAACCATACAGCCCAAGGCAAAGCAGAGTGGTTTAGACTTCAACAGAAGCTGCCATTAATGGTGGGTTTGCAGAATACAAATCAGTAATGTATGAAAAAAGACCCTGAAAAAAAATCAATCCCTTTATGGTAAAAGATGGATTTTCCATCAAGAGAAAGCATGGGGAGTGTACTGATAGGTATATACTGTATGCGTCTTAACAAATGGCCTTCAAATGCTTTTATTAATCTTCATATCTGAAATCTACTACATAAGCTACACAATTATTTCAAATCTGCCTTTTACAAGTCAGTACAAGTTTGCTCAGAAACATAATCAAAACTCTTGCATTTCCTAAAGATTCTGGTCTTTTACCCACATCAAGAGACTCTGCTTTTTTCCAAAAATTTCTATGTTAAATTAGTTTTTTTTTTCCTGCAAAAAAATAAATTATCTTCAAAGTTGGAAACTACTGACAACTTCTATAGTATCTTTCTTATCTACTTAAAATAACATTAAAATCACAGGGATAAAGTTTTGAAAATCCATTCTAATTATGATGATAGATCCTTCATACAAGTCTTTCAGAAGGAAAACATTTGAAGGTTTGTGTCATGGCAATTTCCCAACATTCTTTCTTAAAGTCTTTGTTTTTTAGATAAACATCTCCTTATGTGAGTATCCAGGAGAAGAAATGTTAGTCCTTCATCTCCTCCCACCTTTCTTAACTTTCCCCTTCTTCGGTCCATTTATTAATTTCCTTCTCTTTACAATCTCATTTACTAGTATATGGATTATGGGGGCTAAAAGTAATTATTTAGTATAAAAGTGTTTATCTCTGTATTGTCCACTGCCCTCCCAGGAATTATTTTTGCTTTCCTATCAGTATCCCCAGCATTCAGCACAGTGCTGGATGTTTGACACATTAGGGATATGTGGGTAGGTGTGTGGGGATGTATAGAACTGTGATATCATTGATTTGGAAAATTATTCTTTGTCGATTTAGATTGTTTCTTGATGAGAAGAAGTAAAAGTACTTGTTCAGGTTCACCCAGCCTTTGTATATCAAAGGTGAACTTTGAATCGAGATCTTCCTGACTCTTAGTCCATTTTTTTTTTGATCCACTATGATAGAATACCTGGCACAGAGTAGGTATTTCACAAATCTTTGCTGAATTGAATTGCTTTTTCTAAAATCACCTAGACAATGAAAAGTAACTATAATAATAATAACAAGTATTTCTATAATTCCTTGTCTGTGGTAGGTATTTTGCTAAATACATTATAAATAACTAATTTGATCTTGACATTAATTCTGGGAAGTAGGTACTATTGTTATTCTCATTTTACAGTTGATTAAACTGAGGCATGAGATGATTTTCCCATGGATCCCATAACTTTTTTGGATTTTTGGATTTGATTTCAAGTCTTCTTGATTCTAGGACCAGTGCTCTATTCAGTATACTATCTAGGAAGGAAATGATGGACTTGACTAATTTATAACTAGAATAATCGGAATATATCATCAACTACATACAATCTCCAGAATGAACCCCTTGAAAATTCAATGGACCTTGTCTGAATGGTTTTTCCCTCTAGCCCCTGCCCCATCCCTCTAACTGGCTTCCATAGTGCCCCACAGAAACAATCACTGAAAATTCTGAGAGTCTGGCTAATGAATGTGTGAGGACGTGGTACAAAGTGCAACCCAGGTGCTAGGTGACGATAATCATTTAATGGCCCCTCTTGAAAGAGACATCTGAAAACTTCAGTAATTGAGGAGGGAGTACAACTTTTTATGAACACTGTATGGTTCATGGTCCACTAGGGATCTTTTAAAAGCAAAATATTGGTGTTCAGTAAGTTTACCTTTTTGACAAATGATTGTTTTATGGCGTACAATATTCCCTACAACATTTTTACAACTGCACACAAGAATGATGAAATTATATGCTCCTTTTGCTCATTTTTGGCACCTTTCCCCTCACTCTTTCTTGACTTAAGAAGCTTAGTTTTCACCTGGGAGAGGAACATTGAATTAAAAAAAAAAAAGATACAAAACCTTTAGCTGGTTGGGTAAGAACAGAGGAATGGTTACCAGCATTCCCCTTGAATGATGGTACCATTTCTGACAGTGAGTTCATCCTCAGCCGGTCTATGACCTGGGAGCCAATGGCTTCATTATGAAGTATAATCCAAAGTCATTAGGGAAAATGTTCTATAAAAATGAAGAGTTGTTTCTGCCTTTCTCTCTAGACTTTTTTTTTCTATTGTCCTGCTGGGAAACTTAATAATAAGCACAGAACATTTCATCTGCTGCCCGTGATGCACTAAAACACACACACACACACACACACACACACGCCTTAAAGATTATTATTTCATATGGAAATTGTTGTACACCCCATTAATTACCTTCTCTCGAGGAAGAGAAGGGTGAAATGTGTTACGGAATCAGTTCAGGAGACAGAAAATCCCATGTATCCATTATGCAATTTCTCCTGACACAGCGCATTAAAATCTGAGGAAGACCATCTTATTGTAAAGTCAGCAAAACACCACAGAATGCAGCAAACCCCTGCCTATGCACCTCTGGCCATTTCCACAGTGAACATATCTTTTTTCTTTGTACTGGAAGTTTGTGCTACTGATATTCCTACCAATGTGGTCTAATGTGGCTGCCAAAAGGTGAATGGCTGACCGGGAGTCTTGCTCCCAAGTACCCACACGGCAGTCAGACTGACAAAAAGAGTCGCTCTCTCTGTAATGGCAGACAATCTTTGTACTTCTATCCCTTCATCTTGTAACCTGCATGAAATGCTTTATTCAGAAGGAGCCAACTCAGATCCAAGGATATATTCAACGTTTCTCCTGGGACCTGTCATTTCCCAGAGGGTTCGAGGCGTGCCCTATTTGAACAAAACCTAATCGTGTTTTAATTTACTCAAAATCAAAATAAATATTTTTATTTTTACCATGTAGCAGAATAATGATAATCTGAAGGTTGCAACCATTTGGCATCTACTGGATACCTAGAAAGATACAATCAAGGAGACAGAATATTGCACTAGAAGATTGCTCTCTCTCACAACTTAACAGATGTCAAATCTCCATTCTACATATACAAAACCCAAAATATGTTTTTTTTTAATTCCACAAATAAACCGAACTGGAGTCGGAGCATCATCACAGAAATTGTCCCATAACCACACAGACATAACATTGATCCATAAAAATATGAGAGCTCTGATGTTAACAGATGTGGCCATTCCCAATATTCATAACCACCAATCTATGCAGAATGAAAAGCTCTTGAAATAGAGAGATTCACCAAAAAAAAATTAAAACCACGTGGAAAATGGTTGGAGTCCTATCTGCTATTAGAGTTGTTCTATGTCAAGCTTACAGGTGAAATTCTATTCCATTACTTTTATTTAATTATGAAAAGTCACTGTTTAATCCATATAGTGTCATATCTGACAAACACTAAACATCAAAAGGCAATGATGGGTTATCAACTTGTCACAGGACTGTTTCTGTCATGGAAGGAGAATAAGTATCATAACCAATGTATCTATGTAGTAACTATGGGAGGGGCAGCTAGATAGTGGAGGGGATATAGCTCCAGAACTAGTCACAAAGATCTGGATTCAAATCTACTCAGAGATACCCACTAGCTATGTGATCCTGGGCAAGTCCTTTACCCCTGTTTTCCTCAGTTTCCTCATCTAGAAAATGAGCCAGAGAAGGAAATGGCAAATCACTCCAGGATCTTTCCCAAGGAAACCACACATGGAGTCACAAAGAGTTGGACCCAGTGGAAATGACTGAATAACAACAACAAAAAGATCTGTGCTAACAGGATGAAGTGAATCTCAGGCTAGTCTTAGAATTGAGGGGGGCTGGGTTTAAGCCCCTTCTCTGACAGCCACTGGCTGTGTCTGTATGGGCAAATCATGCTTATTTAACTTGTGAGTGTCTCTAGAGATCTGTGATGGAGAGGAGTCGCCCATCTCTCCACATTGATGGAGAGAGTTTCAACACCAGATTTCCCTTTATTAATCAAATCACAAGTACAGAATTTATTTTAAAAGCCTACCCTTTCCATGGTGTGAAGTTTGTAAAATAAGCTTTTATTCAAGCCCCATGGAAACCCCTCAGAGGCTGCAAGTGTTTCATGTATCATTATATTAATTTCCCAGATAAGGCAGCTGGGGTTTGGAGAGGTTCAGGGCCTGGGGGAGTCCCCACAATCTGCCCACAAAAATGACCGGGCTTCCTAGATATTGACCATGGGAACTGAAGGAACTCACCCATAAATTGGCATTTTCATTCTGCCATAGATCAGACCTAACTCTTGGCTGCGTGTTTACCCAATGTAAAAAGGGACTCTGGCTTGTTGATATTAAAGAGACCGAGGGCTCTTTAGCCCACAAACAACATTAAATGCCAAGCGTCAACTACCAGACTTTGAGCAAAGCAAACATCTGAGTTTGCAGTCTTTCCACGCTCGCTAACTCTTCCCTCCCAGCTTTCCAGTCCAGGGGGAATCATCAGCTCAAGCTCCAAAGAGCAGAATGCCCCCAAACAAGCACATGTCCTAAAACTAAATGGAGTCATTTTTAAGAGGCAGAGGAAAAAATAAAACAAAAAATTTATAGACAGACATATATAGAGAGACACACACGCAGATACATATACACAGACACACACTTGCAGGCAACATGTTCTATGGTTGAGAGTTCTGAGCAAAACTTGCATTCCCAGTACACCTTGCAAAACTCTTGCTCCTTCCAGCTTTGCACTCTGAGGTCCAGTCTGCTTCGCTATTTCCCTCTGCTGTCAGAGCCTGTTTTTGCAGCCACTGCCCCCATGTTTGTGATGCTCTCCCTTTGTGCCCTTTCCTCCTGGCTCCCTTCAGTTCTAGCTAAAATCCCTTTTCTAGAAGAAGCATCTCTCCATCCGCCCTTACTGCTAATAATGCCTCCTCCGGGCCATGATTTCTAGCCTTTCCTGCCTCTATCATGTATGTACAAAGTTGTTCTCATGTGGTCTCCCCCATTGGGCGGTGAGCTCTTGAAGGTAAGGGCTGAAGGTTTTTGCCTTTCTTTGTATCCACAAGCACTTAACACGGGACTGGCCAGGAGCAGGTGCTTGATAAAGGCTGGTTGATTGACTCAGAACTAAGATTTATAAAGTGTTTCATCAACATTATTTTATTTGATCTTCACTCTAACCCTGTAAGGTAAGTGCTACAAAGATCATCAGTCCCATTTTACAGATAAAGAGAACAAAGTTCAGAAAAGTAAAGAGATGTATTCAGTCACCCAGCTGAGTTTTTGAGCCTCTTATTTCAAGTCCTATAAAAAACTTACCTACTCCAAGGTAAGCTTATAGCATCATAAATATAGAGCTGGGAGGAACCTCGGACATGAACTTGTGCAGATCCTGCACTTTGCAGATGGGCAAACTGAGGTCTAGAGAAGTTACATAACTTCCCTGGCGCCTGACAAATAATAAGCACTTAGTAAATGCTTGTTGATTGATGGGAACCTATGGATCTGGTCCTCCTCTTATCAGATACTTCCTTCTCTGTGTCCTTTCCTGAATCAGCATTCAAAATATCTCCACTAACTGTGGCTGTTTCCCAAAGCTCTACAATGGCCCCTCTTTTCTTTCTTCACTTTCTATTATCTCTTGATGAGATCATTGGTTCTCATGGTTTCAATGAGCATCTCTCTGCAGGTAATTCTTAGGTAGATAGATAGATAGATAGAAAGATAGAAAGATAGATATACACACACACAAACACATATTAATTATTCACATACTTAGAGATTATAAATAGCATATATTAATAAAACATGGAGGTATTTATAAAATATGTATAATATGTATGGTTATATACACATAATGTATATTTTATATACATATATATCATTAGCTATATTAATAGAATGTTTTTATTTTATATTATTTGATTTCTGTATATATTATTTATAAAACATAAATATAATTGGTATATATGAATACACATATACTTTATATATGATATATATTATATATAACATCACTAGATATACTCATTTAATGTTTTTATTATATGTATCTCTGAATGTATTACTTATAAAATATATATGTATATGTGCACAATTTATATCTTAATACTTATAAAGTATATATAACATTAGATATATTAATGGAATATGTGATATATTGTTATATATATCTCTGCATATATTATTTATAAATTATGTATATAGAATTTATATTTTATGTACACATGTATTTTATATATGTATATATTATATATAACATCATTAGATATGGTGATAGAATGTTATTTTAATGTGTCTGTGAATATATTGTTTATATATGTGGATATAGCATGTATATGTGTACATATACATACCTGCACACACATATATATATATTATATATAATGTGTGTGGGTATATATATATATATACCCACACACAGAGCTATCCCTAGTTTTCCTCCAGAGCTCCAGTCCCACATGGCCAGTTCTTTGGGACATCTTTAACAGGAGTTCCATTGGCTTCTCAAGCTCAGCAAATCCAAACCAGAATTATTCATGGTCCTTCTCCCAGATGTTCTCAACCTCCCAGCTTCCCCCTTATTCTTGAGGGTGCCACGAAGCACTAAGATTCACAACCTGGTGGTCATCCTTAACTCTTCACTCCCTATACTGCACATATCCAAAGTCTTCCCATTAGCTAATCTTTAACCTTCAACTCTAAAGTCCTTCCATATTGTGGAAGGGAATATGGGGGATGGTAACTCCACCCTGAATCCTGTCTGTCTCTCTTCTTTCTTCCTATGTGTCTATTCCATGTCCCCAATAAGCCATCTTCCCCGTAGGGCTGCTAGTTGGTGCCCCAGTGCACATGGAATTGGGAATTCTCATCTTCCTGAGTTCAAATCTGGCCTAGGACACAACCCCAGGCACATCACTTCAACCTGTTTCCTTATCTGTAAAATGAGCTGGAAAAGGAAATGGCAAACCATTCCAAGAAAAGCCCAAATGGGACCATGTGTCCCAACATCAATAGCTGACTTAAAAGAGAATAATGTCAGATTTGTCCTTGAATAATCTAAAACTCGCTCACTCTGAAACTACAAATTTTTTCTTCAATTTGATATTAGGATCTCTGCCTGGAGCATCCCTTCTTAAAGAGAGATGACTTTCTCCAGCCTCACGGTGGACAGGGATCATGGCTGGCAGTAATTAGCACCAGTTAAAACTGCCTCCGTGCACCCTGGCAGGGAGCTCACCTATTATCAATAATGCTACCAGTGAAAGCTTACTCTAGGGAGACATTGCCAGTGACAGGCTTTATCTTCAGGGCAAAATGCCACCGAATGCAGTCCCCACACCCTCCACCTCATTCAGCCACCACAGCATTTGATCGATGGGCCTTATGAGTCAGTGTCAGAATAATAAGGATACTAATCTTTCTCAATCACCTAGTCTAGGGATCTCAAAGGACCTCGCCAAAGTTAATTAATTCCGACAATACCCTAGGAAAAGTATTATTATCCCCATTTTACAGATGAGGAGACTGAGTGATAGAGAATTTTTTCCCCCAAGGTCTCCCAACTGTCTTTCAGGGACAAAACAGAGATATTTGTAAGTGCCCTCCCTCCCCAACTTCTATATGCCTTGACAGGTCTATCCAAAGGTTCATCATTGCTGCCTTCCCAAATGGTCGTGTTTTATTAATATGCGCTGTTAAACAGCTGCCACATTTCACCCATGAGGTGGCCGCCTTTCAATCAAGGGCAAAGGGATTCCGGTTTACAGCTTTTGTGGTAGCAAACACGGAGGCAAAGCTTACCGGGTCTGACATCCGCTATGATCCTCTGTTCCTAATGGCTTTGGGGGGAGTGGGGGAGGAAGGAGGAGAGGGAAACAAGCTTCTGGGAAGAAACTTTCCCTGGTTAGCTCATACCTAATGGTAATTTGGGGTGAAGAGGGAAGATGAGAGCTGAAAGAGGAAAAACAGCATTCTAGCAAGATGGCTGAATTTTTCATGAAGAAAACCATATGATGGGTCATAAAAAATTAAAGGTATTTAACATCACAAAGCTGAGAAGATGGCTGAGATTGGTTTTGTTTGTTTGCTTGGGGGAAAACTCCTATTTACAGAGACTACTAGAGGATCTGGGTTCAAATCCCACTTTGCCACTTACTTCTTGAATAACCTTAAACAAATTCAGGTCAGTTTCCTAAACATGTGAAATGGAGCAAAATGATCTTTAAGGAGCTTTGGGACAGACCTGATTGTCTTTAAGCTCTATGAGCTGCTGGGTAGCACAGAGAAGAGTGAAAACATGGAGTCCAGAATATCCGAGTTCAGCTCCTCCTTTAAATACTCTATTTCCAAGCAGGATGATTCAAGGCAAGTTAATTACTCTGTCAGGCTCATTTTTATCTGCAAAAAGGAAATCCTAATACTGCCCATCTTCCAGGGTTGGTATGAGGAAGAATGCAAAAACACATTAAAGTGATCAATAAGTATTAGTTCTATTTAAATGTTAGTTTTATGAAATGACAAATAGGTGGCATTTCAATGGGTAGAGTACAAGGTGTGAAGTTAGAAAGACTTACCTTCCTGAGTTCAAATCTGACTTCAGATACTTGTCAGTTGTGTGACCCTGGGCAGGTCATTTAACCCTGTTTGCTTCTGCTTCCTCATCTTAAAAATGGTTTTTCTTAAATCTTAATCTTAAAAATGAACTGGAGAAGGAAATGACAAACCATGGCAATAGCTTTTCCAGGAAAATCCCAAATGGGATCATAAAACATTGAACTCGACTGAAATGACTGAATGACAACTATGAAAGGTAACTTAGAGTTGCAGATAGATAACTAGCCTTGGAGTCAGAAAAACCTGAATTAAAGTCCTGACTGTGTGTGATGATGAGGAGTCCACAGGCCACACTGTCCAAGATTGTTATTAAAGAGTTGTGGATCTGCTGCAATAGAGGGAATTTCCTACACAATGTCTTTTAAAATAAAGAAACTAAGAGGGGTACCTGGATGGCACAGTGGAGTCAGAAGGATCCAAGTTCAAATCCAGCTTCAGATACCCGGCACTTCCTAGCTGTGTGATCTTGGGCAAGTCACTTAACCCCAATTGCCTTGTCCACATAAGCAAAAAACTAAGCTTCCCTTTTAATGATTCTTCAGGAAGAATGGAAAATTTGACAAATAAACAAACAAAAAATTAAGCTTCTCATTTAATGATTCTTCAGGAAGAATGGAAAATTTGACAAATAAACAAACAAAAAATTAAGCTTCCCATTTAATGATTCTTCAGTGAGAATGGAAAATTTAACTAAATGGAGATAGGAAAACATGCCCATCGGAGAGAAATAATTAAAACATCCTTCAGTCAAGATTTGGTAAAGTCTCCATTCCTCCCAGTTTTATAGACAACAGACCAAATGAAAAGGTGAAATGTTACCAATAAAACTGGCCCTGGTGTAATGGGAGTCAGGCACATGAATAGGTCACTTAAAATGTCATCATCCATATGGAAGATGCTCAGGGATCTCTTTCATGGACACTGGTGCAAATGGGGGCATTTATCCATTTTTATTTCTCTCTCAGCATTTTCCACTGGACTCTGAAGAGAATTTTTAGGGGGGATGGGATATTGTAATTGATTATTCCATTCCTAATTGATTTAATCAATTTATGAAATTTCATAACTCTGTGTTTATGTATCTGTAATGTTTAACACGTAATGTTTAATGCCTGTAAATCTGGCATTTCTGCCTTTAATTTAGACTTTAAGGGAGTTTTCTGAGCCATTGGGAGTGAAGTTACTGGACCATACTCATCCTAGTCCATATCAGAGGAAGGACTTTCTGACTCCAGTAGTCATCCACTACAATATGTTGTTGCCTTGACACACTGCATGGAATATGCACTTAATGTTTACCTGAGATAAATAAAAGATGCTATCCCTGCCTGCCAGGAAACCAATCACTTTTTAAGAAAACCCCTCCATGTTTCAACCAAAGGAGTGACTGATGGGGATTTTGAGCCTTAGGCTAAGCTAGTAGGAAAGATCCTTTGAACCAGAGTCATTCGAGTGTCCCTCCAACCATAACAGAACAGCCCCTTTTCTGCCAGCCGGTGAGGTTGGCACTCAGGGCTAGCCTGTAGTTCTTTAAAGACTCATATGATGTCTAAAAAGTTATTCAAGCTGTCCTGCTGCGTGAGAACAGAAAGGATAACAGGACCATGTAGGATGACCATTTCTTCTGATGGATAATAAAACTGAGTTTCACTAATGTCAAATGAGTTATCTAAGGTCAAATAGATCCTAACCTGCCCAACTAGGTGAGAATGGAACTTGGGTCCGATGATGCCAAGTCCAGTATTCTCTCCAGCCAGCCGAGTTGCCCAACCTTCTCTCTCCCATGAATCCAAGAGGCTATTTCTCTTTTCAGGGCTTTACCTTAAAGGTGTCTAATAAAATTACCCCCAAATTTTTAATCTCTCTTTCTTGAGGGATACGAAGGCTTTCTTTTGCATTTGCTAAGGATGCTGGCAAGGATGCCTTGTTCCAAATTTGTAGCATGGACGGAGTTAATAATACAAAATACAGAAACATCTCACATTGCCTCCTCCTAATGGAGACTTCTATTAAGAAAGGGCTTCTGCTTCTAATATGAAAGTCTTGCCCGCTGCCCCAGGAGCAAAAAGAAAAAAAGAAAAAAAAAGGACAATCCAAATGCAAAAGGCTAGTGCCAAAAAAAAAAAAAATAGTGAGAGATGAAGCTTCTGGCACTGTTCTCAGACCTGCAATAGAACTGTAAAATATGCCAAGTCATGATGATGAGAACATTCAGACTGCTCCGGGGGACGGAGTCGGAAAATCAGCAAAGGTGCTTGTGTTTAATTACTATTATTAATAATAGCAGTAGTAGATCATCTCCATATCCAACCAAAGGTTATTGTTGACCTCTGCTTCCAAAGGCAACCCTAATGTCATTATCTCCCCATGCTAAATATCCCTTGCCATAGAGGCATTTGTGAGTTGATAGATGTATTGATGGGCTTGGGATTTTAATTTAAATACTGATTGGGAACTCCCAATTGAAGGTATTCTCTTGGCCAATGAATTTTCTCAGCTAACTTAGAGGTCCTATCTCATTGAGGGGTTAAAAGACCTGACCAGGGACAGAAAACCAATACGGGTCAGAGAGAAGACTTGAACACTGGTTTTACAGGGTCTTAGACTGACTTTCTAAACACTATGCAATACTAACAAACTCCCAAAAGTGTTGTTTTTCAGTCATTTCTTGTATCCTACTCTTCATGATCCCATTTGGGGTCCTCTAAGTAGAGATACTAGAATACTTCCAGCTCATTTTACAGATGAGGAAACTGAGGCAGAGTGAAATGATTTGTCCAGGATCACATAACTGGGAAGTGTCTGAGGCCAGATTTGAACTCAGCAAGATGAGTCTTCTTAACTCCCAGCCCCAAGCTTTATCTATACTCTTTCACAAGCATTTTTAAGAAAAGAATAAAATAACCTGCATAGCCTAGTGGAAAGGACTCTGAGATCTCAGTCCCAAGGAGCCTGCTCTTTGAATTTCTACAATAGAACCATGGGGCTTTGGTCAAGTCACATCATCTCTCTCAGACTTAGGCTCCTCCTCTGTGAATTGAGAATCTGGAGCTAAATCATCTCCAAGGTTCTTCCTGTTCTAACATCCTGAGATCTCTCCCTTCAATGTAGCAGCAGTTCTTGGATGTGGAATTATGTGATTTTTCTCATGAAATGACCTTTAAAGACCCTACAGTGTTTGGGGGGAATTAGAATGGATTTGTCTCTTCCCCACCCTCATACAAGAAGAGAGAGATTTCAATAATATTCCCTTCATTTAAGATCCAACAGAAAGGCAACGTCCTTCAGGAAGCCTGCCCTGGTTCCCAGACTGCCTCTTTCTGTTTCCAGGTGAAAGTGATTTCTCCATCCTTGACTGCTGATTTTGTCATAGCACTTGCTTCATTGATAGCTGATAGATAGATAGATAGATGGATAGATAGATAGCTGTGTGTAGTTGTGTGTGTCTAGATAGAGACACAGATAAACAGATATGAATATATAGATACATGATGGATAAATGAGAGACATAGATACATGGATAAATAGATAGACACACATACATATGCATATATAAGTATGTATTTTGTACTTAAATCCTAATCTGTATTATGATGGTTTGTCTTCACATCTTCCTTCTTCAGTTGCTGACTCCTTCAGGTCAGGCACTGTGTTTTTATTTCATTTTTGGTTCCTTATTGAACAAATAATTTTGTATAAAGTAGGCACTTAAATATTTGTAGAGTAGAATTAAAATGACTCAACTCTTAGATTGAAAAGGAATCAATGATCTGTTGCCCCATCCAGGCCACAAAGCCCACAGCCCACACTGACTGTTCCTAACTCTATTGTGATCAAGTGAATCAGAGTCATTAGCAACATATCAAGATCACTGGTAACTCCCCTTTTGTTTTATACTTCCACCAACAAACATCCACTTTAAACCAGGATTCACAAATAAGACAAAAGTCAGCTCAGTTGGACACTTTAAGAAAAAGCTGCTATGGTAAAAAAAAAAAAAAAATCAACCCTGGGCCTCCTCTTCTCTCCCCAAACAAGCCTAAAATTACAGTTATAGATTTTCCCATTTTTTCCAAAGATAGAAACTACCAGTTTCCAGATATTCCTTAAATGTGAAGAGCTTCAATATATCACTCCTTGTAGAAAATGAGCTGACAGTCCCTGTGCACCTGGGTAGAAATGGCTTATGAGAGGCAGCCAGAATTCTGATTCACCTCCTGGTATGATCATTTTCATATAACTAAATGATTCCATGTAGATAGCTAGAACAAGCAGTTACTGAATACTTAATATGGTCCAGGTTCTTTTATTAAACTAGATGCACATGTAGTTTAGTATTATATTATTATGTATACAAATAGTTTAATGCAGTTAATGATTATTATGTATTTACATAGCTTAATAGTATATAATATAGACATACACATATATATGCTCATATATGTGTTATATAATGTATATATTAGCAAATAATGAAATTACTTTAAGGTTTGCAAACAACAACAAAATATATAAATATTATTGCATTTTCCACTCACAGGAACCCCTTGAGGAAAAAGGAAACTGAAATTACAAAAAGTTCAAGGAATTGATAAATGATCACCCAGCTAGTAGGTTCTAGAGGAAGGATTAGAATCCAGTTCTCTTGACTTCCAATCTCGTCATCTTTCAATTATACTGACTTTCATGAATTAAATAGGTGAAAGAGAGATGGATAGCGTGGAAAAAAGAAAAATGGGATTAGCAAGAAGAAAAGAACTAGAAGGAAAAATGGAAAAAATCTGTTTTCATAATAATCTATTTTATATGGATGTGTATGTGTGCATAAACACATATATTTATATATCTATACAAACACAGACATATATTTTTTGATCCAGTCCTTTATGATTTCAATCATGAAAGTAGTTCATGGTATAGAAAATTCCTCTACTACTGGCACCTTCCAGCTGAGTTCTCAGGGGGTTGCTTGGTACCTCCCAAGGTGAACTGATTTGTTCAAGGTCACTTGTTCACACCACCAGGATATAGCAGAAATAAAATTTGAATCTAAGTCTTCCCGACTGGCTTTTTCATGCTGTCTCCATAACAACATAGATAGATATAGAGCACATATTTCAATATGGATGTACTTAAATGTGGGCAGAGTAAGGAAGCTCTGAATTCAAATCCAACTGTAGACATTTTAAAAGTTCTGTGAATCTGGGAAATTATTTAATTTCTGTTTATCTCAGTTTCCTTAACTTTAAAATAGGAATGATAATAGCACCTATTTTACAGGGCTGTTGTGAGGATCAAATGCAAAAAAAAAATATATTTATAAAGATCTTAGCTCCTGGAAGAAAGTAATACTATAGAAATGATAACTGTCATCATCATCGTCATCATTATTGTCAGCATCTAGAGATAAAACTATAGTTCTATTTCAATACTTTCAGAATCCTTAAAGTATTCACAGATAAAACAATAGGAAAAAAACAGAGAGAAAAAAATTAATTTGACGATATTTCTGTACAAATATATTTTTAATTCATTGACAGTGAAAGCACTACATTTGGAACATAGTCTCTCAATGCCTGGTGTGTGATTGAGATGCTCAGAGAATTTTTGAATTAAAAGGATCCTCTGATGCAAGTAGTTTGTGTGAAAAATATCTCTTAAAAATGAAGGTTATCTAGGACCTACGCCAAATGGAAGAAGGCTTCCCTTTAGATGTTAGACCTCTAGATACTCCTGTTTATAGATGTCATTGAACTGACCACCCTTTCCCCCAGATCTGTGAAGAGACTCAATATGAGATACACAATTATTCAAAAAGTTCAGCTGAATTATCTAAGCAAATGTATACAAGTAGATGAAAAATATCTTGTTTAGATTGGGTTTAGTCACTGGATAGATTGCTCATCATACTGGTCCATCAGAATATTTATCTGAACCAGATCCTACATAAGGACAATAAGCTGGACCTATAATTGCATAGAAACAGAAAAATAGATTGGATTATTTTTAGGAAACTATTGAGGGCTTTTAATGTGTTCAATCTTATCCCCAAATAAAGACAGATCTTGTAAATACCGGTATTCCTCTAATGATTCTAAATGGAAGCCAGCCATGGAATAATGCAATTTCTAACTAATTAAAGCTGCAGGTCAAATGTGGCAAAATCACAGAGCATCCTTACCCTCAAAGAAGAGAACTAGGACGACACTTTTGATTCTTCTGAAGAAATGACAGGGTGAGTATCCCATGGGTGGGGAATATTGTGCTGTCTGATTTTTCAACATATTAATCGGTTTTGCTGAGATTTTTTTCTTTGTTTTCTTTTTAAAATACCTTTTTCTGAAGGATGGCTCTAAGAGACAAGAAAAGAAGCATACAAAGACAAAAAGTATCAATAAAATATATTTTAATACCAATCTTTTTCCTGGTGTAATGGTACATACCTGTAATTCAAGCTCCTAGTACTAAGAGACAAAGACTAGTAGATCTCTTGAATTTTATCATTTGGAGATATGGTCAGTTAAGCTAATCAGATGTTCATACTGTTGGGCAAAATAGGTGAACAACTAGCAGGTTCCTTAAGGAGGACAATGAAAAGCTGTATAATGTTCATGAGAGACAACACAGCAGCAGCTATTGTTTGTCCTTCATTTTTGAAAAGGATCATGATATATACAAGGAATTGATGCCATGATATTTAAATAAATTGGATTAAAATGAGAGAGGGCTGTACAAAGTCACCAGCCTCACTTCTTCCTCCAGAGCGATCTGGGTACATTGGCCAGATGGATGACTGGAGATGGCCTTGGATGTAGTGGGAGACCTTGGTCTTGGGGGATGAGGGTTTATCAAAGAGACAAACACTAAAGAAAAAAGAGGTGGGACCGTCATGCGTAACTGGAGACCCCGTGCTCTTGGGGTCTCTATATAATGCGAAAAGAATAAGATTCACAGTGTAGTGAGAGACATTGGGTGAATATTTATGAGAAGATGAAGACCAGACTCATAAAGAGTGAGAAAGCATCACTGAAGGAAAGGATCAAACTGCTAAGATCCAGTAAGGTAACAAACATGCACTTCAAAAGATTAATTTGCTTTCATTTATGCAATGATCTGTCACCAAATTAAGCAGCGATTTGTCATCAAACTTATTTTGCCCTCAAGATTTTTTCCCATTGTTCCTCTCTATCCAAATGGACAATTACTCCTTGTGAAAAGGGATTTATTATTTTTCTTTCTATGAATAAATTATTGTTGGCTTATTGTTTGGTTTATTTTTTAATTTATTAATTAGAATATTAAAACAATGCAAAACTACTCTGAGTCAGAAGCGATGCCTTCCTTATTGTGTGGTCTGAGAATGCAATAATCTTGATACTGATCTGTTCGGTGTTTTGCTGTGGTACCTAAAATTCTATCAACTAGAATCATATCCTGGAAGGTCATTGTCAAATGCTGATAATTTAATTAATTGACAGGTACAATGTCTGGAGCTCTTTCAAACCTTCATCTTAATCAGATTGGCATTCTATAGCTTAATCCAAATTAATGTATAATTGCAAACTCACCCTTTCTCTGAGCTAAATCCCAGCTCTGGTACAGGTACCGAGACCAGTCACTCTTTTATAGGTCATTAAAAACTGGGATAAAGAGGGAGGAGAAAGACACCTGACTCCACAACCTCCACCCTATCCTGAGTTTCCAGGTGCTCACTTCCCAGCAGGAAGATGACCGATGGAACATTTCTCACCAAAAGGAAGGAAAACTCCAAATCACCCCAAACAAAATGCTATCCTGCTTTTTCTCTGGGGTTTCTCTCCTCCTCCATCAGGACTCTATGACTACTTTACATACAACAGTGTCCAGAGGCTTCCTTTCTACTTCCTGAAGTACCTTAACTCTGTACATTGGAAGTGGAAGGACTCTCAAAACAGTCCCACTCACTTGCTTGCCCTCATTTTGCTAAATTAGTCTATCAGAACTATACAAAGGGGCTTGAGCATCCATGAAGAGATGAGAGCAGGGACCAAAAAGTACAGGTTATGTCAAAGCTCTAAAATGCCCATTCCTATGTAGGTGGAATCTCAGAGGTGAGTAGCATCTTAGTCACCAGTTGGCGACCATTATCAACCATTTTTTCCCCTTAGATAATGAAGCAGGCTGTCTATTTGCTTCTTCCCACTTCAACTTGCTTCTTCAAGGTGCATTTGTGACTCACTCACCAGGGATTTCTCTACAGCTGAGCTGCTTCTTTCTTTCTTTTTCCCCCTTTCAGTTTCCTTTTAAGTGCTATCTGTTCCTATTAGAATCCAAGCTCCTAGAGGGCAGACTGTCTTGGTTTTCTGCTTGTATTTACTTGTATTTTCAGTCCTTAGAAGGATGCTTGGCCCACTTAACTTGCTTGTTGACTTATGACTCCAAGGGCAGACCTCCTGATGGCACTCCTCAATGAAATCTTGCTGTACCATGAAAGTAGACAAGACAAATGCCATCCAGGCTGAAACCCCGGGGCTACATGGGTACATATGGTTTTCCCTTTCTTGGGAGAGACCATTAAACAATTAGAAAGAAAGAGGCAGGCAGGTACAGGGGTCCTGCAAATATAAAAAAAAAAATACTGCCCACAGAAGTCTGTAATCAATTGCTTGCTCAGGCAATCATGTAACCAGCTGGACAGTAAAAAGAAAGGGGATGGCAGAGTACATCTTATAAAAGAAAAAGAAAGAAAGAAAAAAAACCAAGTTGACAGTAAGGAGACTTCTTGCCAGTTATTTATAGCCTGCTGCCATATGGGTGGCAGCTCCACTTTCAATCAGCACCGAGGATCATCTGGGCTCGGAGGCCAGCCATGACTCTGGCAAAGGAGGCTCACATCCTGGGGCACCATTTCTAACATGTCAGTGTCTCTGCCGCTGACAGGGCACCAAACAGATAGGCTTTGATTGGCAAGAGGGATTAGAAAGGTCCATAGCATGGGATTCTACCTAGAGAAAGAAAACCCAGATGGAGCCCAGCAAAGGGGGGGCCCTGGGCCATCAGGGCAGTGTGTGAGCACCTGATACCAAGGAAAAGTGGAGGATATTAGCTACCAGATATAAATTTTTCATGAGACTCTCCCTATTCCTGATGGTACCTAGTAGAATGATCTAGATGTAAAAAATGCTGATTGACAAAAAAGACTGTTTTCAGTCGGATGAGGTAACTCCCAGTGCAGACAAGTCTGTAGTTGTATGAATGATGAGCATAGAAGGTACTTCCCAAACCATCCTTCAGGCACTTTCTTAAGGCACTCAATGAAAAACAAAACAAAAGTAAACAAAAAAATAATACCATAAAAACAAAAAACATCTACCAAGGTCTGCATCAACTTAGAAGATGAAGGGAGTAAGGGAAAAAAGAATAAAAGGATTAATCCTGCATTTTCAATGAGATAAAGAGCAATTTTTGTGGGAGGAACTATGAGGAAGACAATGAAATATGAAAACAAGCTTTAAGAAGCTTGCAATCTAGTTGAGGAAAATAAGACATACAATCAATCAATCAACAATTATTTATTAAAGATTTATTATGTACCAGTTATTGGGGAATACAAAGAAAAGTAAAAAGGAAAAACATAAAATCTCTGAGGATCTTCTGTTCTAATGGAGGACTCAGAATATAAATGGAAAGATACTTACAAAATGCGAATAGAGTAGAGGGAAGATTACATTAGAGGTAGGAATAGACTGGTAAATGTTTTATTACTGTCTTTCAAAAAGAACACCCATGACACACTTTTGAAGTTGAAAATGCTTTAACATTTTCTCCATCACTCTAAAGCTGGAACAATCAACAGAATAATAAATCAAGCCTGATTTGTAGTGATTGCTAATTTCTGAGTTGTAAATGCTCACACTGAAAATTTACCAATCAGTTGGTTTGAGCTGGCTCCAATACTTAACTGAGAGGGAAAGGTTCTAACATCTTGCTTTGGGTGTATCTTTTTTTGCATATTGTCACCATAGTCCCCATTAGATCAGAAGCTCTTGGGAGGACAGGGACTATCTTTTGCCTCTTTTTGTATCCCTAGTCTTTAGCAAAATGCCTGGTTCACAGTAGGTACATATTATTGAATCAAAATCGAAGATAACTCATTCTAATTCAGTACTTTCAGGGTCTGTCATTTCTTCACAGTTGACAAATTATGTTTTCTCTCATTTAGTATTTGATCACAGAATCATAATATAATATATTTATAGATCCAAAGGATTTTAGAGATCGTGTAATGAATTATATGACCTTCTCATTTCCTAGGAAAGGAAAGTAGGTTCAGAGAATTTGGAATGTCTCAGAGGCAAGATTTGAACCTGGGTCTTCTGACCCAATGGCAACGTGCTTTCCACTACAACAGATTTGTTGTGCCTGAAAACTTACGAGATGGAGCTGATGATGAACTAAATTATAGAGTTATTTATAAAAAGAGGAAGAAATAAGGCTGAAAGACTAGTGTGAGATGGTCCCAGACCTGAAAAGAAAGAAAACAGGCTGAACTGCTTTGGGGGAATTGCAAAACACTGTTATTGACCCCAAGTTTCCCATAACAGCAAAGGCCCCATGTTTTCAGTACAAATATTTTACCAGTGTGATTGTATGGCAGAAAGACCTGGAATACCAGGTCTTTGGCTCTCAGGAGCTAAAGAAGTGTTTCTCACAGAGGGAATTACAAAGGGCACGTGGTGGGTGTGAGTGGGCTACAGCATATCACCAATGAAGTAGTCAAAGAATAAGAGCAATGGATATCTTCAAAGAATTGTATGGTATGGATTGGTCACATGGGAAGCATGTTCCCATGGTATCCTTACAATGTCAGGAGAAAATGAAGGCAGATTCCAATATGCAGGATCAGTTCCTCGGAAGGCATGGGTTGCAATTTTCACTATTGAAGAGAACTCCAGAACAACAAGATCACAGATCCATAAAGGCACTATTTGTGTGTGTGGTAGTATGTAGACCATCCAAGCATCTTCTGTCCCATTTTTAAACACTCCATCATCATTCATTCAGAAGCAGAAGGATGTTGTATTGACCTATGTAAAAATATACTGGATATTTTCTTTTTTTTTTCAGTGAGTTGTCATGGCCAAATAATTCCTCACCAGGATGCCAATTTACTGGAAATACACTTTTCTACACTCACCTAGGCTGGTAAATTAAAATTATACTCACATTGTGGCCAGAAATTATATGAAACTCTAGAAAGATCTTCCAGAGATCTTATTTTCCTAGCATGGCCTTCCAAAGCTTGGGGTTACCTCTGTTCCAAGATGAGGAATCAGAGTGAAACTTTGTGGAGACAGACCCTCCCTCATACTTTGCATAGATCATCTGTGGCAAGTCTATTGAGCCATAGACCAAAGACCATTAAAAAATGGTCACACAGGATAATGATCAGGTATGGATGGATTACTTTACTAGATGCAATATTAACATTAAAAAGATCATATATCTGTCAAAGTTTCAAAGTTATGACAGCAATTATCATTTCCTATCAATAAGAATCAGCCAGACAAGAGTTAATAGCCAGACTAGTCTAGATAGTCAGAAGCAATTATTCATCACATCGTGAGGGTAGGAAGCATCAAAGAGCTGGACTTAGAAACTAGGGGTTGAGATAAGCAAAACAAGTTCCAAATATGAGGCTATGGTCCACATGAAAAAGATGAAGAGAGATTAAATAAGATGGATTAAACAAAAATCAAAGTCTGAGGGCACAGCCTGGGTCAAAACCCAGGAGTAAGTTCACATAAATAGTAGCTACAATGAGCAGAAACTTATGAGTCAGAATTAGAAATACCATGGAAACAAGATCAAGATGGATGCTTGGAGCTCTTCATTGAATAAGATTGTCCATCCCACTGAATGCATGCTCTAGCATAACTTCCCTTTTACACAGGCCCAAAGTGTAAAAGAGAATATGTAGGTCACATTCTCTTCTACTCAATACAGAAGTAGAGTCCAGTCAGAAGTTGTTTTCCAAATAATATTTTTTCTCAGAACTAACATATGGACAAACTCTCCTACTTTCCCCAAGAGAATCATGTTGTCAGGTCAATCCCACAGAATCACAAGACTCTGAGGGCCAATAACTCCTTAAAGTCTTTTCTGAGTTTTTCATTGAAGACATTGACCAAGGTTTACATTGTACATAGAGAGAACCCTTGATTAAATAGTCACTGTGTATATTGATAGTACCAATAAGTATGGGGTATAATTTCAAGGCATTTAAGACTGAAACAAGAAATAAATCTTCTGACAGCCACCTTGAGTTACCTGATCCTGTTTATAAGGCTCCTTGAACATTAAATGGATCTTAGAAAACAGCATTTAGATAACTTAAATGCAATCTGAATCACAGACACATGTATTTGGCAGCAATTTGGTTCACAAAATTATTGCATTTGTGTACATTTAAATGGAATGATCAGCTCTGCTTGTTGTTTCTTTGCAATCCCAATGGATCTTTTGCCATCGCTGACTTTTTCATTTGTTTGTTTGTTTCTTTTTGTTTTCCAGGTCATGCATGGACTGGAAAAATCTACATAGAAAAGCCAACTAAACTGGGAAATGCCATTTTGAAGGCTGAAAAGAAATAAACCAAAACCAAGTGGATATGTCTGAAATAGCAGCAAAGTTTTTAACCTCAGATCTATGGACTTGAAACTATTTTTGCTAATTCTATTTCAGGGTGATTAGTTTCTTTTGCAGTTCTACATATTTTATTTTATGCACTAAGGAATAGAATTCGGTATTGTTCTACCTGCCATTTAGGGGAGGGGGTGTGGGGAAAGAGGGGGAAAGTTGGAACAGAAGGTTTTGCAAGGGTCAGTGGTGAAAAATTACCCATGCATATATCTTGTAAATAAAAAACTATAATAAAAATTAATTTTAAAAATTAAAAAAACATTTTAAAAATCAAAAAAGCAATAGAATTCTAAGAATGGGTCTATAGATTTTTCTATATAATCAGTGGAGTCATTGACCAAAAACAAACAAACAAACAACAATAACAACAGCAACAACAAATCCTTTAAGAATATGTGAGAGGATCATCACTAAGGTTGTATCCAACCTCACACCCTACTTTCTCTCTCAAGTATCAGTCATCCCCCTTGTGTAAGAGCCAAAGGTAACTGATGGCAGAACTGAAGTACCTGCTAGGTCAAGAATAACCTAGTGACAGCACTAATTCAGGTTTCAGTAGCCTCATAGAGGCAGAGTGACTAAGAGGCAGTAAGTAGTACAGTCTTGGGGGAGGCGATCTGGCTCAATCAGGATCTTAAAGAAGCAATGCAAGAGGGCAAAGGTGGAAGATTATAAACTGCAGTTCAAGGATCATAGAGTTTAAGACTGAAAAGCACTCTAGAGATGATCCTCCAGACCACTTCTATCACAGATCTCTTTAGCAGTCTGATGAAGCCTATGGACCTTTTCTTGGAATTCTCTTCCTAAATACATAAAAGAAAATATATAGGATTACAAAAGATAACTAATTACATTGAAATCATTATTTTAAAAAATTAAGTTCATAGATATTGATTTAAGATCCTAGTCTTGTCCATCCCCCTTAATTAACAGATAAGAACATTGAGGAAAAGATAATTAATTTATCCAAGATCCCACAGATGGTTAGTGGTGGATTCAAGTCCAAGTCATCTGACTCCAAATTCTCTTCTGGACTATACTACCCTGCTCAGTGATCAAGGATTCTAAAGATGAAATCTGGAATTAGTTTAGTTTGCTTTTCTATGTAGATTTTTCCAGTCCATGCATGGCCTGGAATTAGAATGATAAACAGCTCCATGGATATACAGAGTGTTCACAACCTTAGCTGTTGCAACAAGGCTTTCACAACTCTTTCTGATCTATGCAGTGGTGTGTCTCAGGCCTACCTGTACAGCTAATCCTGCTTGGCCAGCTTCTCTGGGTGTCTCTCTCTGACCAGCTACTCTCACCACCTGTAGTTTCTGGTGAAGCCACATGCTAATGTGTAATTGCCCCCATCACCCCCTTTTTACCCTGCCATAAACATTCTGAATTACTACCTTTTGTCTCCCCTTCCTCCTCTGTGCAGTTTCCCTCTGAGGAGTGGGCAAGGGTTACTGGATGCAGACACCCTGACAGTTTGGAGAAACATTAAGCTTTGTCAGAAACTTTCCACAAATTGTACATTCTTCCAGACCTTCAACAGAACAAGCAATCCGCTCTCTCAATCTCAGGCTATTATCTCGCAAGACCTTGAAGAAAATCAGTGATACTGGGGCCTTTCTGTTTGAAGAATGGAAAAGTCAAACTGGTCTGAACATCTTCCATTTTCGTTAGGGCATCATTAAGTCAACTCAGGCAAAATGATGAACATACCCAGAGATAGTGTTATAGACTTGAGATACCTATCTCTAAGGGGAAAAAATACGGAGAAGCTGGGATCTTGGAAAATGACCGTCCAAAATTTAACTAGACATGTAAACATGGCCCCAAATGCAAGGAAGACACCACAGCTAATAAATAATGAACCGTAAGAGGAATGAAATAATGCTGAAGCTGTTTCTCAAGAGAAATGCATGATGACCTGAGTGAGGAAGAAAAATACACAATAAAACCCATTTGTATAGCCAAATCCGACAAGCCACATTTAATCAGGTGTTAGGAACAGGGCAAAAAGAGAATGGTGAGAGGGTTGTTTTAATGGTGTTATAGAAATTTTTTGTCAATTTCTAATTAAGAAGTTTTTACTCTTGAATACATAAGTCCAAGTTGTAGATGTTTTTCAAAGTTGATTATTTTCAAGGGGTAGCTGGGTAGTACAATAGATAGAGTACTGACTGGGTCTTGAATTAGGAAGACTCATCTTCCTGAGTTCAAATCTGGCCTTAGTCACTTAGCTTTGTGATCTTGGACAAGTCACTTAATTTTGTTTGCCTCAGTTCCCTCATCTGTAAAATAAGCTGGAGAAGGAAATGGTAAACTACTCCAATATCTGTGCCCAGAAAATCCCAAATGGGATCACAAAGATAAGATATGATTGAAAAATGACTAAACAACAGACTTTAGAAAATTCAATTCAAAGATGTGTACTAAGTTCAGTATACCACAGTGATAGGTGCCATAACAATTATAAAAGAAACAAAAATTACAATCCCTGGCCTTATAAAGCTTTCCATGTTATTGAGAGACAAGACATGGACAGAAAAAATACTGAGAAATCTATAAGAAGGCAAAATGAGGGATGTGGACACTAGTACAAGCAGTGGTGGATTCACAAAAGAAAAATGATTTGAACCAGGCCTCAAAGGTTGGAAATTCAAGATGCAGTAATTTTGTCTGATTGTTTCTTCTTTTTACAAAACCTTTTAATACTTCTTCAAATCTTTTTGAGCCATTTTAATTCTCTAATGCACAGCATGGAAACAGGAAGTAGAAGCAGTGGCAAATAGTCCATTTTCTTATTCTGTTTTGTCAATGTCTTTCCTTTCATGATCTATTCCCTATGCTCCAACTTTTAAAAAGAACATCAACTGTAGTGTATGTCTATATATGTATATATATACATATATATGCATTATGTATATATGCACAAATACATAAATACACATATATGCATAAACATATATAAATAGGTATAAACAAAAGACTTTTTAGGAAATAGTTATTTCAATTGTCAATGTAGTCAATTTTACATTTTTAATTGTGGCCATTGCTTACCATGTCCATCTCTCTTCTTGAAGAAAGTATTTCTGACTTACAGGCACATGTCTTCTGAATATAAAACTTGGTATTCTTTCATTTCTTAATGGGGACAAAAAAAAAAAGACAAGTCTTTGAACTAAAATTTTCTTTCATCACAGGTTAAAATTTCCAACACATTTTCACACTCTTTTTTTTGCACCCAACCTTTCATTGAAGTCAAAGAGTGAATATCAAGTGGACATGCTGACTTGGTTTGGAGGATCTCAGTCATTTTTTCAGTTTCCTCTTCTTTGTTCTCTCTCACAAGTGCAGGCACATAAGCTGTAGTTACCATAATGGCCATGATTTTGCTTTTCAGGGAGAGGTGTCTAAGTTTTTTTTTTTTTTTGGGGGGGGAGACCCATGGTTTGTTTGGTTTAGGGGAACTCCTAGTAAGGGAATGTGCCAATGGTGGTCACCCACTTCTCCGAGCATTATAGTATTAGAGTTTCTCAGGCCACCAAGAATAAGCAAAGTAACTAGGATCACATAGTTTTGGTTCATCTTCTGGGGTTCAAGACCAGCTCTCTAGTCAGTTCTCTAAGCTTCCCCTGAAATAACAATGTTTCTAATGAAAATCTCCTGTTTTTTGCAGAAGGTTAATTCCATTATTTTTTTAAATTTTCTCCAAGGAACAAATCTGTGAACTGTCTACTTTATATTTTATATTTTGATTCATTCTGAAAATGACAATTTTGATGTAGTTCATCATCTCAATGTGTTGCATGTGGGACAATTTCATATCTAGAGTTTCTATAGTAAAATTAATGCTTCTAAATGGTCTAAAATGACGATATTTTTAGCATCGTCTGGACATTTTCTATTTTTTTCTTTTGAACATTTTAAATTAAATCATACCTCCTACTATCCTCACTGAGAAACTTCTAAAAAAATACTATGCAAAATAAATCCCTACATTAGAATAGAAAAGTTAAATCTCTTTCTGCATCTTAAGTTCATCTCCTCTTTGTCAGGAGGTGAATCTCTGCTTCATTTTCTGCCAGCCTAGCAATTTCACTGCTGAAGGACAGGCCTGAGCAAACTAGCACCTGGGACAGTGCTTTGCAGGGTTATGGGACCTTAGCAAATGTTGGTTGAATTGAATATGTTATATTTTGTATTTTCCATTGTTCCTTGGGTCATCTTGGCCAAAGTAGTCATTAACTTTTTGGCTAGCCTTTCGGTGGTGACCTTTATGTTTAACTAGACTGATCTCTGGCTGTAACTGGGACTTCATTCAAATCCTTTTTTAGCTTGGAAGAACTTGCCAGAGCTTATGCTCAGTCGACCTAGGCTTCATCAACTCAGGGTCCCTTCTGCACCTTAATTTAGCATCATTTTGTGGATGAGCTAAGTCATTTAACCTCTCTGAGCTTCAGCTAATTTCATCTTCTGTAGAATAAGGGCACTGGAGGTTCCTTCTAGCTTGAAAGCTATAATCCCTACACCCTTTCATAAATTCCAAATTTATTGGATGTAAATTACTGACTTTTTCCCTCAAATACCTATGATTTTATTTGTGAATATTTTACATGAAAATAAACTCTATCACCACCAAAATAATTATCATCATGAATCTAAACACTTACTTGAAAGTATGGTCTTTATACTTTTCCTTCAGACCATGCCAACTGAACTGAAGAATAAGGTCACCAGAATCCCAGACACATTTTTAGGAAAGTTAGCAAAAGATAAAAAGTCTTAACCTTTTTATGTCATGGACCCTTTTGGCAGTATATTGAAGCCTATGGAACCCTTCTCAGAATGTGTTAAAATTCAGCAGAGTCCTGGGAAACCTAAATTCAAATTCAATCTTAGGTACTCACTAATAGGTATACCAGATCTATAACTTCTGCCTCAGTTTCCTAATCTGCAAAATGGGGGAAATTAATCACACCTCCTGGCCAGGGTTGTTGTCCAAACCAAGTGATGTAATTATTGTAAAGAACGTTGTAAACGTTAAAGCAGTGTGTAAATGCTAGTTATCATTACTACACATAAAATAAAATTCATTAGTAATTCAAAGGAAACAGATCATATTGGGATAATACCATTTTCAAAAAGTTTTTTTTAAGTTATAGGACTCAAGATTAAGAACCCCATCATCCAATTAAACCTTTCATATGGTATAAAGGTCCAAAACTCTTGAGTTTATGCACTGAGGTTGGACAGCCGAACACTTAAGGCTAACTACCAATTGGACAATACTCTATAAGCATGTGCTTGGGAAATGGCCCTTCCCACTCTCCTGTGCTGGCTCGATAATTGGTGTATAGAGAGAATTATAGGAGGGACTAGGGGGTGAAGTAAGACTATCCAAGGTCACTTCTGGGTGGGAGGTCATGGAGATTCTATGTCCATCCCATTCACTCCTACCTCTAAAGACCAAGAATGAAGACCAAGGGGGGAGCCAAGATGGCGGAGAAGACACACGCGACTTTCTAAGCTCTTCTCTTACCCTCTTTATCAATATTATATCGAGCCTCAAAAATAGTCTTGACTGCTACAATTCGTAAAGATAAGAAGTAGAACAACTCACCGGCCGAAGAAAATCTGCAGTCTCGCCAAAAAAGGTTGGTTCCGGGGCCAGGGGGGAGATCAGCGCAGACGGGGAGAGAAATTAGGTTCTGAGGAGAGCCTCAAACCGAAAGTGAAAACACAGATCTCAGCACAAGCGCGCAGCCCCAACCCGCAGTGCCGGGCTTTTCCTTGGGGCAGTTGTGATCCTGCACGGCAGGAGGACACAGCCCGGGTTAGCCTCCAATCTGCGCAGTGGGGAGCTCGGCTTGGGGCCATAGAGCTTTTCCAGGGCCGATTTGCATTGGGCAGAGACACTGGGGCAGAGTTCGGGGCGGTCTGCGGTCTGTGGTCTGCCATCTGTGGTCTGTGGTCAGCTGCTAATACTCACAGTCCCACAAGAGGCTCTGGCCTGGGGCAGTGACACTTTCACCCCTTAGTCTCTAGCCTAGGGCAATCGCTAACCCACTCAGCCCTACTAAGCAGTTTGATAGCTCGGCCAGTGCTGAATCCACTTCCTGTTGGGGGAAGGGAAAACTCTCACTCAGAGCACTCCCATACCTCGGAGCCGGAAATCGGTTTACATCTCTCCCTGCTCTGCAGAGGAAGCTGGTAACCCCCTTGCCTAGGAGACCTACCCTAAAGGCTTTAAAACATGAATAAAAAGATGAAAAGAACGATCGACAGCTTCTATGCAGAAAAAGAGCAGGTCAGCAAACCTGAAGAGACCTCAAACAGCAAAAATGCATCAGACTGTCCTCCTTTACATGATGCTCTCATAGAAGAGACCATTAAAAGTCTCAAAAGAGAGTTAGAAGATAAATGGGGAAAGGAAAGAGAAGCCTTACAAGAGAGCAACAACTTCCTGAAATACGAATTGGAAAAAGTAAAAAAATCTCAGGAAAGTAAGAATTGTGAATTGGAAAAAATAAAGAATTCACTAGAAAGTAGGATTTGTGAATTGGAAAAGACAAAGAACTCGCAAGAAAGTAGGATCCGTGAATTGGAAAAGACAAAGAACACGCAAGAAAGTAGGATCTGTGAATTGGAAAAAGAAAATAATTCACTAAAAAAAAAAATTAGTGAAATGGAAAAAAATTCCACAGACCAAAACAATACATTTAAAAACTCAATTGGACATATACAGAAAGAAGTAAAAAAAGCTAATGAAGAAAATAATTCTTTAAAAATTAGAACTGAACAAATAGAAACTAATGATTCATTGAGACAGCAAGAATCAGTCAAGCAAAACCAAAAAAATGACAAACTGGAAAAAACCATGAATTATCTACTTGCAAAAACGACAGACTTGGAAAATAGATCTAGGAGAGATAATCTGAGGATTATTGGACTTTCCGAAAACTATGATGAAAAAAAGAGATACTTTTATATTATATTATACTAAGATACTATTTTACAAGAAATCATCAAAGAGAACTGCCCAGATGTAATAGAATCAGAAGGTAAAATAGGCATTGAAAGAATTCATCAAACACCTTCTGAAAGAAACCCTAAAATAAAAACCCCAAGGAATATTGTGGCAAAATTTCAGAACTATCAGATTAAGGAAAAAATTTTACAAGCAGCAAAAACCATTTAAATACCGAGGTGCCACAATAAGGATCACCCAAGATCTGGCTGCCTCTACATTAAAGGAAAGAAGGGCCTGGAATATGATATTCCGAAAGGCACAAGAACTTGGGATGCAGCCAAGAATAAACTACCCAGCTAAGCTGAGCATTTTCTTCCAGGGAAGAAGATGGACATTTAATGAAACAAATGAATTCCATTTGTTTCTGAAGAAAAAACCAGAACTAAACAAAAAATTTGATCTCCAACCATAGAACTCAAGAGATGGAGAAAAGGTAAAAACAACTCTTGAGAATTGTATTTCTGTTGTGGATATACAAAAAGAATACATGTATAATTTGATTGTACTGATATAACATAAAAAAGGGAAGTAGATATGGAAAAGGGATAATGGCAGAATAAGGTGGAAAGGAGGGATAAAAAGAGGGAAACCACATCCCACAAAGAGGCTAAGGAAACTTATCATATCTGAGGGAATTTAGAGAGGAGGAGGAACATTGTGTGAATCTTACTCTCATCAGAGTTGGCTCAAAGAAAAAATAATTGACATTTGTTTTAGAGAAAATTCTCTCGCCTCATTAAAAACGGGGAGAGGAAAAGGAAAAGAAAAAGAGTAATAAGGGAAGGAAGGGGAAAGACTCAAAGGGGAGGGAGGGATTATAAAGAGGGTAAGCATCGTGATACAAGAGGGGTACATAAGTTTAAAAGGGGGAAAGAGGGTTGGGGGAGGCAAGAATAAGTAAAGCACAATCTGGGGTTATTAGGATGGTAGGAAATACAGATTTAGTAATTCTAACCGTAAATGTGAATGGGATGAATTCCACAAAGAGGAGGCAGATAGCAGACTGGATCAAAAGTCAGAACCCTACAATATGTTGTTTACAAGAAACACATTTAAAGCAGGGAGATACATATAGAGTAAAGGTAAAAGGCTGGAGCAAAATCTATTATGCTTCAGGTGAAGTCAAAAAAGGGTAGCCATCCTTATCTCAGATCAAGCAAAAGTAAAATTGATCTAATTAAAAGAGATAAGGAAGGAAACTACATCCTGCTAAAGGGTAGCATAAACAACGAAGCAATATCAATATTAAACATATATGCACCAAGTGGTATGGCATCCAACTTCCTAAAGGAGAAGTTAAGAGAGTTGCAAGAAGAAATAGACAACAAAACTGTAATAGTAGGAGATCTCAACTTTGCACTCTCAGAATTAGACAAATCAAACCACAAAACAAATAAGAAAGAAATTAAAGAAGTAAATAGAATATTAGAAAAATTAGGTATGTTGGATCTTTGGAGAAAATTGAATGGAGATAGAAAGGAATATACTTCTTTTCAGCAGTTCATGGAACCTATTCAAAATTGACCATATATTAGGACATAAAGACTCAAAATTAAATACAAGAAAGCAGAAATAGTAAATGCTTTCTTTTCAGATCATGATGCAATAAAACTACATTCAACAAAAATTAGGAGGAAATAGACCAAAAGTAATTGGAAACTAAACAATCTCATCTTAAAGAATGATTGGGTGAAGCAGCAAATTATAGATACAATTAATAATTTCACTCAAGATAATGACAATGATGAGACATCATACCAAAATTTGTGGGATGCAGCCAAAGGGTAATAAGGGGAATTTTATATCCTTAGAGGCTTACTTGAATAAAACAGAGAAAGAAAAGATTAACGAATTGGGCTTGCAACTAAAAAAACTAAAAAGAGACCAAATTAAAAACCCCCAATCAAATACTAAATTGGAAATTTAAAATTAAAAGGAGAAATTAAAAATATTGAAAGTAAAAAACTATTGAACTAATTAATAAAACTAAGAGTTGGTTCTATGAAAAGCCAATAAAATAGATAAGCCTTTGGTAAATCTGATTAGAAAAGGAGGGAGGAAATGAAATTAGTAGTCTTAAAAATGAAAAGGGAGAACTTTCCACCAATGAAGAGGAAATTAGAGAAATAATAAGGAGTTATTTTGCTCAACTTTATGCCAATAAATTTGATAACCTAAGTGAAATGCATGACTACCTCCAAAAATATAGACTTCCCAGACTAACAGAGGAGGAAGTAAATTGCTTGAATAGTCCCATTTCAGAAAAAGAAATAGAACAGGCAATTAAACAACTCCCTAAGAAAAAATCCCCAGGACCAGATGGATTTACATGTGAATTTTACCAAACATTTAAAGAACAATTGGCCCCAATGCTATATAAATTATTTGATAAAATAGGGAATGAAGGAGTCCTACCAAATTCCTTCTATGACACAGACATGGTACTGATACCTAAACCAGGTAGGCTGAAAACAGAGAAAGAAAATTATAGACCAATTTCCCTAATGAATATTGATGCTAAAATCTTAAAGAAGATATTAGCAAAAAGACTACAGAAAATCATCTCCAAGATAATACACTATGATCAAGTAGGATTTATACCAGGAATGCAGGGCTGGTTCAATATTAGGAAAACTATCAATATAATTGGCCATGTTAATAACCAAATTAACAAAAACCATATGATCATCTCAATAGATGCAGAAAAAGCATTTGATAAAATCCAAAATCCATTCCTATTAAAAACACTTGAGAGTATAGGAATAAATGGACTTTTCCTTAAAATAATCAGCAGCATCTATTTAAAACCATCAGTAAGCATCATATGTAATGGAGACAAACTGCAACCATTCCCAATAAGATCTGAGGAAACAAGGTTGCCTCACTATCACCGTTACTATTTAATATTGTATTAGAAACGCTAGCTATAGCAATAAGAGCTGAGAAAGAGATTAAAGGAATAAGAATAGGCAATGAGGAAACCAAATTATCACTCTTTGCCGATGACATGATGGTATACTTAGAGAACCCCAGAGATTCTGCTAAAAATTATTAGAAATAATCCACAACTTTAGCAAAGTTGCTTGGTTATAAAATAAACCCACATAAGTCATCAGCATTCTTATATATCACTAACAAAATCCAACAGTCAGAGTTACAAAGAGAAATTCCATTTAAAGTAACTACTGATAATATAAAATATTTAGGAATCTATCTGCCAAGGGAAAATCAGAAACTTTATGAGCAAAATTACAGACCACTTTTCACACAAATTAAGTCTGATCTAACCAATTGGAAAAATATTAAATGCTCTTGGATAGGGCGAGCAAATATAATAAAGATGACAATATTACCTAAACTAATCTATTTATTTAGCGCTATACCAATCAGACTCCCAAAAACTATTTTAATGACCTAGAAAAATAACAACAAAGTTCATATGGAAAACAAAAGGTCAAGAATTTCAAGGGAATTAATGAAAAAAAATCAAATGAAGGTGGCTTAGCTGTACCAGATCTAAAATTATATTATAGAGCAGCAGTTACCAAAACTATTTGGTATTGGCTAAGGAATAGATTAGTTGATCAGTGGAATAGGTTAGGTTCAAGGGATAAAACAGTCAACAAATATACCAACCTAGTCTTTCACAAACCCAAAGATCCCAGCTTTTGGGATAAGAACTTACTGTTTGACAAAAATTGCTGGGAAAATTGGAAACTAATATGGCAGAAACTAGGCATTGATCCATACTTAACGCCGTACACCAAGATAAGGTCAAAATGGGTTCATGACCTAGGCATAAAGAATGAAATTATTAATAAATTAGAGGGACACAGGATAGTTTACCTCTCAGACCTGTGGAAGGGGAAGGTCTTTATGACCAAAGCATAACTAGAGAGCATTACTGATCACAAAATAGAAAATTTCGATTATACCAAACTGAAAAGTTTTTGTACAAACAAAACTAATGCAGACAAGATTAGAAGGGAAGCAATAAATTGGGAAAATATTTTACAGTCAAAGGTTCTGATAAAGGCCTCATTTCCAAAATATATAGAGAATTAACTCTAATTTATAAAAATCAGCCATTCTCCAATTGAAAAATGGTCAAAGGATATGAACAGACAATTGTCAGATGAAGAAATTGAAACTATTTCTAGTCATATGAAAAGATGCTCCAAGTCATTATTAATCAGAGAAATGCAAATTAAGACAACTCTAAGATACCACTACACACCTGTCAGATTGGCTAAGATGACAGGAAAAAATAATGATGATTTTTGGAGGAGATGCGGGAAAACTGGGACATTGATGCATTGTTGGTGGAGTTGTGAACGAATCCAACCATTTTGGAGAGTAGTTTGGAACTATGCTCAAAAAGTTATCAGACTGTGCATACTCTTTGATCCAGCAGTGTTACTACTGGGATTATACCCCAAAGGGATTATAAAGAAGGGAAAGGGACCTGTATGTGCACGAATGTTTGTGGCAGCCCTTTTTGTAGTGGCTAGAAACTGGAAACTGAATGGATGTCCATCAGTTGGAGAATGGCTGAATAAATTGTGGTATATGAAAATTATGGAATATTACTGTTCTGTAAGAAATGACCAACAGGATGATTTCAGAAAGGCCTGGAGAGACTTACACGAACTGATGCTGAGTGAAATGAGCAGGACCAGGAGATCATTATATACTTCAACAACAATACTATATGATGACCAGTTCTGATGGACCTGGCCATCCTCAGCAACGAGATCAACCAAATCATTTCTAATGGAGCAGTAAAACTGAACCAGCTATGCCCAGAAAAAGAACTCTGGGAGATGACTAAAAACCATTACATTGAATTCCCAATCCCTATATTTATGCACACCTGCATTTTTGATTTCCTTCACAAGCTAATTGTACAATATTTCAGAGTCTGATTCTTTTTGTACAGCAAAATAATGTTTTGGTCATGTATACTTATTGTGTATCTAATTTATATTTTAATATACTTAACATCTACTGGTCATCCTGCCATCTAGGGGAGGGGGTGGGGGGGGGGTAAGAGGTGAAAAATTGGAACAAGAGGTTTGGCAATTGTTAATGCTGTAAAGTTACCCATGTATATATATCCTGTAAATAAAAAGCTATTAAATTTAAAAAAAAAAAAAAAAAAAAAAAAAAAAGAATGAAGACCAAGGACTTTTGCTTATCCTGACTCCAGCTGATTCTAAGATATCCAAGGTGCTAACTCGGTCTTCACAATATGGTTGCTTAAAATCAGTAAGCCCATAAAAATTCTAGCTGGCCCACAGAATTCACATTACCTCAAGCCATATTTACTAGTCTATCTGCTCGACCCCAGCCACTCTTTCTCTCCTCCTTTTGCAGATCTCCAAATCAGTAAATTAAGGGAACTTAAGCTTTTGCCTATAGCAAATGGATCTGCCTATGTCCAATATACTCATCTATGTCAGATACATCTGTTTGCATCAAATAAATGCAGGAAGCATTCACAAAGGTAGATGTCCATGAAAACCTAATGAAAGAAGATTCATACAGAAGAGGAAGAGTTTTTGACAGTTTCTTTTTAGTAATATCATATCAGATTTTCATTATGTCCACTGGCTGATTTTCATTAATCCTATTGCTTATTTTTCCCCATTTTTTCCCTTAAAGATTCTCAGCATGCCAGCCAGTGCTAAGTTGTTTTGTTTTGTTTTGTTTCACTTGGGAAAGAAGGGAGAAGGGAAGAGATTTTCATGCTCATATTAGCCTGAAATCCCTCTTTATCGCTTCCCTTAGTTCATTAGGACCCATATATGTTGGCCCAGGGTAAATTTCAGTTTTTAGCCTCAATTCTAGTTCAAGCACAGACCTGAGTTATCTTTGTGGATTGGGAAAAAAAATAGCAAGCAGAGAATGTTATCACTCCTGGACTTCTTTGTTTGCTCAGCACAGACTCCCATGTACCAGGGAAAAAAGAAAAAGAAACATAAAAGGAAAAACAACTAGGCTTCCCTTTAAATTCATATGGCTTTGAAGATAAAGAGAAAAAGCAAAAGTATCCTTTACCTTCTCTAGAAAACAACCATTTTCAAGACATTTTGAAATGCTTACTCTAACCCTAAAACACACCAGGTGGATTCACCCTCTTTGAATGTTCAATGAGGAAGAAGATGGAAGAATCCAGGATCCTCGTTGTAATATGTTTGTAAGACCTAACATGGGGTATTACAGCAACAGCCTCCACCATTTCTTCCCTCTCATATATTTCTAATGATTTACAGCTCAGAGGAGGAACTATGATTCAATGCCCCTCCCCATCTCCCTCCCACACCCATAGCTCTAATCATGAGCACCAACAAGAGCCCATGGGAAGCCCAGAGCAGCTGAAAAGGTTTGATTGATACTGTGTGCTGAAAATAAAAGAAAGAACATTTCAGAACATATTACCAGCAATTAAGTTTTCTGAGCAAGCCCTCAGAGGCCCTTCCAGGGGTAAAGGATATGCCAGTCTGCTACATGGCATAGCTACAGGACTCCTGATTTTCTTTTCGGTAGCAGAAACACCTGAGAACAATTTGTCGACATAATACACTTCACCTCTCCATCTAAGAGGTTAAAATATCCTCTATAATGGTAGTGGGAAAAGTAATTATCTGAGTAAATACTGTCAATTAAGTAGTATTACAAGGAAGTTCTCCATTAAAAATCAACAGCAGCCTTGGATGTGATTCAACATGGATTCACCTCATTCCCATTTCTACATAAGATCAAGTCATGTTTTGTGAGTTCCAAGAGAGCTCGTAGCCTCCCAGAAACTTCTGTTCTTGTCTGTCATTAGTCCAGAGACACTTTTTGAACCTCTATCAACTATTGAGTATTATAATTGGTAGAGAGATATTTAGGGAAAGTTGAGAAAAGAAGTGGTAGCATCTCCCTTTATGAGATTTCCAGTCTATAGAAAGAGAACAAGACTACATGGAAAATCCTAAAAACATATGAGTGGGGGGAGATAAAGACCTATGCTAGAGTGACAAAGATGCACAGCAAGAGTTACAACTCGAGTCCTTCCCCTCCAGAGTCAATAAAGTTTTGGTATGGAAGTACAATGTACAAAATTATGGACAGAGGGAACTGCCTAAGCAAAAAGTATGCAGAAACATAGAGTACATTGAGGAAATTAATATGGAATAAGATTGGATAACTGAATGGTACTGGATGCTGGAGGGCCTTATTGGACTCTTTCCTTGAGGGGCAAGAAGAAATGATTAAAACTTTTGGAGCAATGGAATAACAAGTTTAGATCTATGGGTAGGGGTTGCCACAGTACAAAGAGGGTCTGATCTAGAATCAGAATCATCTTCTTGAGTTCAAATCCAGCCTAAGACACTGACTAGCTGCGTGACCCTGTGTCACTCAACTCTATTTGTCCCAGTTTCCTTGTCTTCAAAATAAACTGGAAAAGGAAATGGCAAATTGCTCCAATATATTTGCCAAGAAAAAACCAAATGTGGTCATAAAGAATTGGACACGACTGAAAAATGACTGAAAAACAACAAAATGGATATGATCATCATGCTAGAAGTATAAAAGATAGACTGGCGTGGTTATTGAATGCAGCTGGGAACCTAAAGCAGGTCAATGATGGTATAGTCAGTGCTGGGAAAATTGGACAAGGACAAAGGAGCCAATGGTTTTTGGAAAGTCATTGTTTAATGAGAAATGCAAGAAGAAGATGATTCTAAGAGGTTCTGAGGAAGGCAACGGCCTGGTGGTCTAACCCACCATTGTGAGACTTGTCCCAGATATGTATTGGAGAAGGAAGATATTGGCTGCCTTACCAACACACTCCAAGCTGGGTGAACCAACAGGTCCTGGCATTTGCATTGGAGACAAATGTGCTCTGTCACCCAGGGGCTCAGGTTATGACCTTCTCCCTGAGGTTGTTCTGCTGAGAGCTCCTGCCTGAAGCTACTCTCACTCACTTGTGAGAAGAGGAGAAAAAGGAGGGGGGGAAGATTGGTTAGCAGGGTCTGTTCTACTTGGACACGGAGCAAAGCAAACAAATGGCTCTCATACATGGACTTCACCTTAGAATGGGGCCCCTATTTTCCTCGGCCCTGACAGTGAGGGGCTGGTGTTTTTATCTAACCTTCCATCTCCCCCACCCTTTTACTGAGTGAAATATGCCTGCCTGTTAGGCTAGCATGAAGGTTTAGGGAGACAAGACTGATGGAAATGCTCATGGAGTATCTCTGTTCGCTATTCAAAGGCAATCAGTTCCTTTGACTTCCTGTTTTACAATGAACAAAAATTGGGGGGGGGGGTAATCATAGCTTTTGGTTATCACTAAGAAACCTCCTGAAACCAGAGTCCCTGATGTCATTCAAATACTATCCCTTAGGATGTGCAAAGGAAAGATAGAAGTCTCAAAGTCAGGATTTGAATTCAGAGCTTGACTTTGTGGTCCAGCCCTGTACCTACCATGCCAGGACTTATTTCCCTGAGTCAGAGACAACATGTAAGCAGAAAAAGTCTGACTTTTAAGCAAAGGGCCTGGATCCAAATTATGACTTTACCATTTTTACTTTTGATGAGTTATTTAATCTCTCTGAATCTCAGTTCTCCCATTGTAAAGTGAGAGGACTAAGTAACCTCCAAAGTCCCTTTCAGCTCGCTCTCTCTCTGAATTCATGACTAGGCAATTTCTTTAAATCTACACTCCTAGGAATGGCAATAATTAATCAACATGCATTTAATTAATGTTTACCAGGCAATCATTATCTAAGAGAAAGGCAAAACAGTGCCCTCTGTCAAGGAGGCAGTTGGCTACAAAACATACTTTGTTCTCTCATCTTCTTTACCTTCTAGGTGTGCATCCATGAGCAAGGTATAAACTCTCAAAGCTTCAGTTTCCTATTTCATAAAATAGAACTAGTACTTGGAGTACCTACTTCACAAGGTTGTTGTAGGTGTCAAGTGAGATTATGTAGGTAAAACTCTTTGAAAACAACAAACTGTAAACACCTCTGCTCTCTATAGTAGAGGTGAACAAAACTGAAGAACACACATTGGCTTGATTTTGATAACTCTCACAAATTTTTGCTTCAAATAGGAGATATCATGGACAACACCATTACCAAAAAATCCCAAAACACATCAAATTGCCTGGTTGTGAGCCAAATTTCTCATCTATGAAATCTGTGAGAAATAATTTGGTTTTTACAGAGTGTATCCTTGATGAACATCTGAAAAGGAAACAGGCTGGCAGAGTTCACAAATGATTTTCTATAGCACATCTTCACATTCACAAATTGGACGAGGAGTTTCATGCATAAAAATATCACTATGTGTATTCATCGATTTCACAAAAATCATTTGACTTAGGGAAACACAATTCAGCCTTAAAAGTTAACCATAAACAAGAAGTCTCCTATGATTGCTGAGATCATTTGAGATTCCATGCCAAATGTATCACAGAGATGCATTTTCCTTTGTTGATCCAAGTGGATCCATTACCAGTAGTGGAATGAAGAATATGAACAAAGTCCACAAAGAAGGAGGTGCTATTGGAAAAGCTCTTTAGATGTTCCTATTTGCAGCCAAAGAGGCCTGAGAACACTACAGGGCGCCCTCAATGACATTCTCTAAAAGATATTAATATCTTTCTCAAGATATTTCACAATATCTCAAAAGCTATTAATCTAGACACCCATAGCTGAAAGCTTTCTAACATTCAGTTGGACAGATACTCTGGGTACATGTCTCATGGTATATATGTGTGTGTCCAAGATTTTATATATATATATCTATATATATCTATCCATCTATGTATATGTATATGTATATATATATACACATACACACACATATATAGTATGTGGGCATGTATAATATATATTTACATATATATGTGTATGTATATGTATGTGTTTCCAAGATTTTAGATATATGCACATGCATGTATATGTGTGTGCATGTGTACATGTATGTGTGTGTTGGAAACATACAATGGACTTAGGACTAATAGGAGAAGAGAACTAGATAAGATTTTGTTTAGAAACTAAACAGTATCATGAATCCCAAAACTTTCTTTTTAACACCAAGATTTGGCTGGTAATAGTGTATGTCTATATATTGGAAACACCCTAATCCCAAAAAGAAGCAAAATTTCAGATTTCTCAAGGGTAATGACAAGGCACATTGCAGTTATAAGTAGCCTTGTCATATTATCAATAACTTATTTTCCAAAAGTGGTATAAAGGACATCTTTGTATATGACCAGTAAAGAAGGAGATGAGGTGGCTATGTGGTAAATGTAAGATAGAAAGCTTGAGTGCAGAATTAGAATCCCCAAAATAGTGAAAGAAGAAGGCCTTTTACTGCACTGGATAGATTGTAGAGAGTTTGTTGAAAGGCAGATGGAATATATTTGGAATAGAGGTAGGAGATTTGTTACAATCTTCACTGGTGGAAGAAAAGCTAATGTTGATAAGAAATACTGGTATTAATGAGCTCATGGATCTATTAAAGTATAAATTCAACTTAGAATCTTAGCGACCAAATAATCCAATTGTCTCAATTTAGGGATGAGTAGACTAACGTCAAGGGACCTAAAGAGAATACTTCATCTCCACATGGTTGCAGAACCAGGATTACAAACCAGTTTTCTACTTTCTAGCACTTTTTTTTCACTACAAATGTCTTTTCTATGAAAGAAATATCTCAATAAAATTCCCAGATTCTATTAAACCCATTCATTAAACCAATCACTAAATCTTTTTCTTTAGATATAATCAATTTCTTTATCTCACAAAAACTGAGATTGCAATCTGGTTTACAGAACCTGAGTCATATAATTAATAATGTGAGAAACAGGATTCAAATCCAAATGTCCTGCTAGCAACTCCAGAATTTTTTTTCCTAAATTGTGCTGTTCTGGGAGCATTCAATGGAGTGGTAATTGGGAGTTGAGAAGATATTATTTCAAAGCTTGCCTTAAACACTGCCTGATTCTCAACATCATAATCAAATCATTTAAGTTGTCTTTGACTCAGTTTCCTTATATGTAATATAATTGAGATGGATTTAATAATATCTAAAGCTTAATTATCATCTCAAAATAATTATAGGTGCTGATGAAGTTACCATGAAAAAGAGAATGTAGAGAAAAAGATCTAGAAAGAGAGAATGAGGGGGAGGGGGGGAGAGAGAGAGATCCAGGACAGAGCCTTGTGGAAAATCTCCAGTTCATATGGATGATAAGCAAGCAAAGGAGACTTTGGCTAGAGAATATCCAAAGGAAAAGATAATCAAATGCAGTAGAAAGATCAAGAAGAACACCCCCCCCCCCCAAAAAAAAGACCATGCAATTTGGCAATTAAAATGCTGGTAACAATAGAGAGCATAGTTTCAATTTAATGGTGAGGATGGAAGTTTTTTGTTTGTTTTGTTTTGTTTTTCCAAAAATGGAAGAGTGAGAGGAGAGAAAATGGAATCAGCCTCTGTAGACAATAAGTCTTAATAGTGTCTTTTTTCCAGGACTTCAGGAATGAAAAGGAGGAGAGATAGAAGATGATAACTTAAAAGCCTGATATGACCTAGGAAAGGTTATTTTTTAAGGTGGAACAAGACTTGCATATATTTGAAGGGATTAGGGAAGGAACCAACAGCTAGGGAGAGATTGAAGTGTAGAGATTGAAGATATGTGTTCGTGTAGGGATGAAAGAAAAAGACAATAATGACATAGTTAGGCAGAGATAGAGACAGACAGCTAGAATATTTGAGGTTTCAATCTTCTAAGAGGAAATCAAGAAGCACCTTACTGTCAGAGACTGGGGGGGGGAAAGAAAAGGGAGTGTATGTGAGAGTATTGTCAAAGAATTTTGCAAAGAAGAGAAGAAAAGGGAAATCACATTGAATGGCCTTAGTGTTTTCAATAACAAAAGAAGCAAGGCCCTTAACTGGGAAGGGTGGGGAACAGAGAGGGAAGACTTGAGGGCATAAAAGAAATTGTTTCTGTGATGAATGAGATAGAGAATTAATTAGAGAGTAATAAAAGGATTGCCTTGGAGCAGTGAGAGCCCAAAATGTAAATTTAAAATATTATCTATTAAACAAGGTTGTATGTTCTATTCAGTAATATGTAAATAGGAAGAGAGGGAGATCATGTGAATAATCCAAGCTAGAAATGTCAAAAGATGGACAGCTTTAAGGCTAGGGGATGAAGGATTTGAAAGCAAAGAAATAAATTCTCCAACTCTAGGATCTGGATAAAAGGTAGTAGCATCAAAGTCAAAGTCAAAGTAGAAATAATGACCTGATGAAGAACTGAGTAAAGGGATTAAAAGTCTTGGTGAGGGAAAATAGTGGCTTCAAAGAGGGATGAGATATATAGAGAGATTGGATAATAGAAGGTTATATTCAGATTGAAGAACATCACCATTTTTTTATTAAAATGGAATATTTACAGGTAATGGTGAGGTCCTTCTTAGGATATCCCTGGTTATGGTTGAAGTAGAGTAGAGGGGGAGATCCAAGAAAAAGCACAGCCCTAGACTTTGGGAAACGCGAACAACGCTCCTCCTCCAACTATATAGTAGATATTCCACTGCCTACTAGATAGACACTAGGATAGTTTCTGAGGCCCTGCAAAAGAAAATATTTGATTTTACAGATATATTCTAAAAACAAAGAGTTTCAAGAGGCTGAACAGACCTTGAAGATCTTTTCATCTGACTTATTCATTTTATTATTACAGAAGACCAATGATGAAGAAAGCTTCCTACCCCATCATAAAGATGGACTCATATGCAGGATCAGACATGTTTTAAAGTATGATGAATATGGAAATTTGGTTTGTTTGACTATGCTGATTTGTCAAAATGGTTTTATATTTTTCCCTGCAAAGGAGAATGGAGAGGGAGGAACAAAGAGATAAAAGGAGATTTATTTAAAAGTGTTTGATAATTGCAAACATAAAAATATATCTGTTAAAAAGGATTCAACCTTCAGAGCAATGTTAATGAATCAATAAATATTTATTAAGCAACTACAATGTGATAGGTACTTTGTTTTTTGGCGTATACAAATACACATACATGTGTATATGTATATGTATTTGTCATTTTTAAAAGATATCCTCTGTGCTCAAGTTGCTTACAATCTAAAGGGGGAGGACAATACACAAGAAGAGGGGGGAAGGAGGATGCAGCTAGGAAAATGGAGAGTGCCTAAAGTACCAAAGTAGTGCAACCAGGTGAGAAAGGAAATATTTTTTCTTAAATAGAGGTTTTGGAGTTCATGACTTCCTCTTCCAATCAGAGGGAGAGACTGGGTGATAAGATGGAATCGCAAGGCTGATGGGATCTTGCAGAATGGTAAGTTTTCCCAATAATGAACTCTCTGGGGCTTGGTAGAAAAATCTGAGAACTTAATAGGTGGAAAATGAAGAGATAAAAGCTTTCTTTTTTATTTGAAAAAGAAAAAAAAAAGAAAGAAATTGAGGACCAGAGAGAGTGACTTGCTCAAGCCATGAAGGTTAAAAGAGGCAGAGTGAGGTAGACAAGATCCTCCAAGTTTGACACCTGAGTCAAACAGGTAAGAATTTCTCAGAATGTTATCTCGGCTTCCAATAACTGAGCCGTGAAATTGTCCAGTTACCTGATGGTCATTCCTTATGACAGGCAGAATTCAAATTTCAGTCCTGTTCTAATTGCAAGAGGAAATGTGCAGCCATATATATAAATCCTGGAGTTGAGTTTTCATAATACTGTGCTCAAAACAAAGTATGAAGCCTCTCTTCATTTCTCAAACTATTTGATCAGCAAGTTATTAGACCAGAGTAAGGCACATCACAATGGGGCTTAAAACCCCAAAAAAAACTTTTTAGTGGTTTTCAGTGAGAATGAAAATATTCATCAGAAAATTATATACTCTTAGTACTTTCACCTTTTTATGTTTTCTTTCTTGTGGCTCTTTTCCTTTTTGGCCTGATTTTTCTTGCACAACATGACAAATATGAAAATGTGTTTAGAAGAATTGCATATATTTAACTGAGATTAGATTACTTGCTGTGTTGGGAAAGAGGGAGATAAAGAAAGAAGGGAAAAAAAAATTGGAACACAAAATCTTACAAAAATGAATGTTGCAAACTATCTTTACAAGTATTTGGAAAATAAAATACTATTGAAAAGAAAACACAAGAAAAAATGATATGCTCCTTGAGAATGTGAGAGAAGTTTTCTATGTAATATTCTTCTTGAATTATCCCCTCTTTTGTTATAATAAAACCCAACTCAACCAACTTGATCCTGCTTTGCCTGAAAACACACACCCCTACCACACAAAGCCATCTTTAACTTTCCAGGATCATACACATGTTGCACCCAATCCAGGTAAGAACTAACCAGATCCGTTTTCCTTTCCAGTCAGACTGCATCCATTTGGTCCCTTCAGAATGATTCTGTGTACTTCAAGCATCTGAAAGCCATTTTCTATATATACCAGATTCTGCTGCTTCACAATCTTAGAGGGCTGCCTGGGTCATTGAGAAAAGAAAAAAAAAATGCTCACGATCACCTAGACAGCAGATCTGAGAGAAAAGAGGGAAGAAAACTTATCAAATGCTTGTTGAAATCTATGATTTGGGCAGTATTGCTATGAAATCTACTTAAAAAAAACTTTTTAGGAAGTATGTGATAGCAAATAGTGAGCTGATATTGGAGCTGGGAACAAGGTGAGTTGAAATACTGGCTCTGATAAATTCTGGACTAGTAATTTAAGCTCTAACTGCTTTCTAGACAATTCTCCAAGAATATTAAGAGAAGGTGCTATTTTGCATAGATAGAGGGACTGTCCTCATCTAGGACTTCTCTATCATCTAAGATCAATGTTCTAACCACTGTATGGCCATATTTCTTCTTAGAGAACAAATGCATTTTCATATGCAATTTGTTGCCTGAGTAAAATAGCCTTCCACAGATTGGCCCCTTTGTTAATATCAACGCTTGTAATCAAGCATTCAATTTCCATCCTGGCTCTCTCCTTTGAATCAGTTTCTATCAGTTGTATATTAAATATACAGCCTCTACCTTACAGTTATGTTCTCCATCTGTGGTCTCTGATATTTTCAATGGCCCCTGGAAGATTTCCTTTGAGTACTTCGAACAGACACAAAATAGGCAATCGTCTCTCCTGGAGCAATTATAAAGCTGGGTTGTTCATTTTTGCACCGTGAGAGTTCATTTACCTTATGACTAAACTAGCATCATGGCATATTGATGTAATATAAACCAGAGGCTCAAGCACAAAGATGGGATTGCACATCAGAACACTGGTTATGATGAAAAATACATGTATTTTTCTCAAGCAAAAGTCAGCTCCATGCAGATATGAAGCACTAGTTCTGATGGTCAAAACCTGTTTACAAACCACAGTTTTACAACATTCACCACTGAATTGGTAATTGAATGTTCAGTTTTAAAACCACCTTAGATTTCTCTAGTCCACTACTCTGTTTTTACAGATAGGGAAATCAAGGCCTTAAAAGTTTAAATAGTATAACCAAGACTACACATAAATTTAGCAACATAATTGGTAATTATAGAGGCAAGAACAAAGGAAGTGTTATTCTTGTATTCTGTTGATACTTCAAAAAAAACATTAATTTGAGGGAGAGCAAAAGAACTCACCTCCCAGGATTGTTGTGAAAATAAAACAATACAATACTTAAAAGTTGCTTTGCAAAACTTACAGAGATCTATGAATGCCATAATAATAATTGTTAACTTATATTTTTGATGATTCCATTGATTCATATCATGATGTATATAAACCATTTCATTCTGGATGATTCTCACCCAAGTTCAAAAGGGAATTAACAACATACTGGAGGACTTCCTCTTGGTCTCTTACTATGTATAAAACTAATATGTTCACTGCAGTATAATTGACTACAGAAGACCTGAGTTCAAGTTTAAACTCTACTATTTACTAAAAGAGTGATTTTAGGCTAGTCACATAACTCTTGGTCTCAATTATTCTTTTATAAAATAAGAGTGTCAATCTAGTTGGCATTTAAAGGAAAAGAAGATAAAGATAAAGGTAGCTTTCAGCTTTTTACATTTATGACAGTGATCCTATAATCATAAGGTAGAAATCAGCTCTCATCATTTTCATCAATTTGACCTTGATGATCTATTTGGAAAGCATCAATCTAGAAATTGCTGCCTTTATCTGGGATTTTCTACATCCAATAAAACAATGTTTTGCTTTATGGTGAAACTATCTTGGGTTCAACAAGAGAGGATATTCCTGGCTATGATAAATGGTAGGAGAGAATCCAATGATAATTACATTGATGGGAAAAATATTATTTTAAAATATGCCATGAAAATTTAATATAAGTGCACCCTGACTGGTGCAAACTCAATTAGAACACTTAATCTTAAGTCAATTGTGGTGGGATTTAAAATTCTATCATTCTTGCCAGAAAAGAAGAAAGAGAAGCCTTGGAAGAGAAGGTTCAGATGGAATACATTCTGCCAGCACATTGGAAGATCTGCAGCAATGCGTGTAGGACTTTTGTTGAGATTATTAGTAGTACAGCCCTGGACCTTGTTTCTATAAACAAAAAGGAACCAATTAAATATGTATGAGGTGTCCAGTTTTACAAGTTAAAATTGTTAGGACTATGGCTGATTCTTAGAAGTCTATTTTTGAATATTTTATTGGAGCCTTCTGTCTTTACATCGATTATTTCTATATCCATCAACCTACCCAGAGAGCCTCCCCTTATAACAATGAAAAACTAAGTAAAATTAATTGGCCATAACAAGCATATCCAACATGGTAAGCAATGTTCTGTAGCCACTTTCCCATTGCTCTAAGGAAAGGGGGAAAGTAAATTTTCTCAATTCCTTTCTGGTGATAAGAATGGTGATTGCAATCCCACAATATTTAGTAGATGTTAGTGATCCTTTCATTTACTGGTGCTGTCACTATAGATTGTTTCCTGATTCTTCCGCACAATTCTTGCCATTTGGAGACACGTAACAATTGTTGATAGATTTTTTGGTTCTGTTTTTTTTTTCATTCTGCATCAGTTTATAAAAGTTTTATTTATAAGTTTTGAGTTTTTTTTAATAGGGTTCTTTGTTTTCAAGGAATATCATCCCATATCCTTCTCAACACTGAGATACAGAATTGGAAAAGATTTCTTTATGATTTAAAGTCAGTGCTTAAAAATTCATGAATTGTTTTGCAAAACTTAGATGTCTGAAATTTGGTCCTGCATTCATCATATTACCTGTAAACAAGAAGAGAAGAAACATAGCAGTCACAGCCAGAGAGACCATCCAAGGGAGTAGTATTAACTCCAAAGGACATCTTTATCAGGCTAATTTCTTAGAGATGTACACCTTCTTGGGGAACCAATATCTAGATATTGTTATTTGAGAGCAAGAAAGCAAGTTGATCCATCAGTTATGCCCTATTTGAAAGTGAATATAAATGGTGAAGGGAATGTTTTCTCCTAGCTATTTTAAGTCTCTCTTCAGAAACCAAGATGGAAGAGGGGAGTCACTCCTTGATTAGAAAGGTGCATCCATATTAGTGGGAAGGGGAGAAACTCAGGGCGTTTGTTTTATTTTGTTTGCTATATTTTTTTTAGTAAATACCCATTTGGATATTTGGGACTTCAACATGTTGGGGATCCAACATGATCTCCCCCCCGCATTTTGTGATTATGTAGGCAATACTCATCTGTTATTATTTCAAATGTTTATGTTTGCACTTCATCATTTTTGTTCTGGCTGATGTGAATTCCGACAAATGATTATTCCATGTCTATAGGCAGTGACTGTATTCTGGTTTAAAACTGTACTTTGGGAAAATCCTAATATGAATGCAGCAGCATCAATTCTTGTATTTGGAAACAAACTGAGCCAGTAGGGAAGCAGTAGGCCTATTGGGCTAAAGAGATCAGGAACTCTGTGTCCCAGTTCCTGCCTGAGAATAAAGAGAATGGGGTGCCTTAGGGATGGAACTTAACCTCTGAGGGCCTCAGTTCCTCCACCTGTAAAATGGGACCTGCCTCCTAGGAATCACTGTGAGAAATAACTAATTAATGAGAGAAATAACTAATTAATGAGAATTCAATTGGAAAGGAAGAGGTACTACCTGCATGTTAAGCGCTATTAAATCCAGTAAGGTACAGAGGTCAATACTGAACATCTCCCTCCTTAGAGAGATACAGCTAACAAGGGTTTTGAATACTATTGTTAATGTCTGTTTTGGGTTTATTTGGTGAGCCCAAAATATTCATAGGAAAAAAAATCATGATTTACAATAATGGGTGTCTCTGAAAGCATAATAATATATTCCAGTCTTTCTTTCTGCATTTTATTCTGTATTATAGTTAATGGAAAGCTAACTTTAACGTATCTGAGAAGATATAACCATTACATATACGTACATATGTGTGTATACATGTATGAATATGACAAGCAGTGGTCAGGGTAAAAACGATCCTATTTGCAGTGACTCCCTTTTTATCTGTAAAGTTAACACGGCAATGATTTCGGAATTAAAAGGAGCCTTAGAAACTATCTAGTTCAGATCCGATTTTTCTAATGCAGCAAGATAACTGTATAAATATGTACACATATATTGGATTTAACATATATTTTCACATATTTAACATGTATTGGACTACCTGCCATCTAGGGGAGGGGGTAGGAGGAAGGAGGGGAAAAGTTGGAACACAAGGCTTTACAAGGGTCAATGCTGAAAAATTACCCATGCATATATCTTGTAAATAAAAAGCTGTAATAATAATAATAAAAAGAAAATATCTAGTTCATCTCTTCTTTTTACTAATAAATGAGATCTCAGTGTTTACTAGATGAATCCTATGTTCAAGGTAATGTATTAAATGCAGAGACAAATGAAAATAAAAAGACAAAAATGAAATTGTTCCCATCCTCAAAAAGCTTATATTCATAAAGGTAGCAATAAGTACTTCCTAGAAATTCAGTATTGTTTCACCCTACTGCCAAAAAGTCATCAGAAAAACTATGCATTTTACTGATTTAAAAAAAAAATAGATTGAATAATGTGGCCATTTAAGTATACAACATACAGAAGCAAATAGACCTCAGCAATTAATATTTGGCAAACCAAAAGACTCCAAGACTCCAGCTACAAAGAACTCATTCTTTAACAAAAATGATGGGAAAACTGTAAAGTAGTTTGGGAAAAATTAGGTAGAGAGCAACATCTCACACTGTGTATGAAGACAGATTCTAGATGGATATATAACTTAGATGTAACCTTTTAGATCTGTTGAGAGGGCATGAATTCATGACTAAACAAATGAGAGGATCATAGAAGATAAAATGGATAATGTTGACTACAATAAAAACTTTACACATTTAACGTAGTTAAAATCAGAAGAGATACAGATCTTTCTGCCTATCTGTTTTCCAGATTTCACAGAAGTTTTTGTCAAATAGTGAGTTTTGTAAGAGCTGGAGTTTGATTTATCAAACACTAAATGAAAAGGTTTGTATGTTTCTGCATGTTATGTACCTCATCTGTTCTATTAAGCAATGTCTCTATTCTTCAACCAATACAAAATAATCTTAAGATTATTGCTTTGTAGTATAATTTGAGATCTGGTACACTTAGCCATTATTCCTTCCTACTTTTTTCTTTATTAACTTTGAGATTCTTGGTCTTTGTTACTCTATACAAATTTCATTATATTTTAGATATTTAACATAATTATTTTGCAATTTGATAGTTATGGAACTGAATAAGTAAATTAGTTTAAATAGTATTATTTTTTAAATTATGTTGGCTCAACCTAACCATGGGCAGTTAACATTTTTCCAGTTATTTGATTCTGCCTTTAATGCCACAAAGAGCATTTTATACTTGGATTAACATACTTCCTGGATGTATCTCAATAGATAGATTCCAAATTATTTAACAATTTCTGTTTCCAATAGAATTTCTCTTTCTAGATCTTTCTGATGGGTTTCTTTGGTCTTATATAAGGAAAATTAATGATTTGTGTGCATTTATTTTATATCCTGCAACTTTCATAAATTTCATAACTTTCTGTAAGATTCTTATCAATGTTAATTAATAGTGGTAATGAAAGAAGAATTGGAAGAAATAAGAAAGAAAAGGGAAATTAATATTTTTACTCATTTGTATGAGGGCTTACAAAACACATTTCTCATGATAATCACATAAAGTAGATAGCAAAAGTATTATTGTCTCCACTTTATAGATTAGAAAACTGAGGCTCAGAGATGTTTTTCTTGACCAAAGTCACAAGAATCCAGAACTTAAACCCAAGAGGGCTGAGTCCACATGCAGTGTTCTCTTTCTTCTTTGTCTCCTGTATTCTTCCTTCGCACACCAACTCCTCCTGTATCTAGTAAAGTACTAAGTGCTAGACCAAGAGCTAGCATTCAATAAATTTCATTGACATGCCTGGTTTGAGTAAGTGTCACAAGACTAACAAATCTAAAATCTTTGCCATTTCTCCTTTGGTTGTATTGCTGTTTGGCTCTTACAAGTATCCTTTGGATCTGAGTATTTGACCTTAAACAATTAGAACCAGGATGGGGAAGAGATTTCTACTTCTCAAACCAAAACAAAATAAGCAAACAAACCAAAATAAAACCTTCAGCAAAGTCCAGGGTAGATCTTTTACTCTTTCCATTGACTCTCATCACAATCGGTGCCCTTTCTACTAAAGACTCACAAAGCAACAAGTACTTCAGCAGAGAAATATTCACTATGATTCTGTTGAAGCACTTTCTATTATTTACACACAGAAAGAGGGAATGTGATGCACCATTTTGCACTTTTTTCCCTTGATATTTTGCACAATATGAGTTTTATATTGTGTGCTGGAATGGTTTCCAGGATGGGGGTTGTATCTAACCTCTGTTTGCAGCAATAAATGGACTGTCATAGGATGTTCTCCTTGTTCCTTTATTGTTTACTCATGCCTGACACAATAAGGATAACTATCCACCTTCATCTGAGATATCATTACAACTAGGTCACACTCAGTGCCTTCCTTCACAGTCATTCCTTACTGGTTTGAATACGAAAGAAAGAAAGAAAGAAAGAAAGAAAGAAAGAAAGAAAGAAAGAAAGAAAGAAAGAAAGAAAGAAAGAAAGAAAGAAAGAAAGAAAAGAAATTGACAGAAATGGAGTGCGGAGAAGGGAAAAAAGGACTTTGAGTGCCCATGCTTCAGTTGGCAATTACCATGACCAGAAGACCAAACTCTATCAATTGGATGTCTCACAGACAGAAAGCACTGGATGGATATTCAATTTAAAGCTAGCAAATCAACTCTAACTATCTGAGATTAGAGACATTTAAGACCAGAAGGCCTGTACTAAATAGAGGGATTATTTTTATGACCATCAAACACAGATCACAGTTCTATACCTTAGTGCACATATTTGTTTTGTTTTGCTTTTTAACTTTGAAAAAATTCTGAATTTAACAAACACTAGAGGGTTTCCATATATGAAAAGGAATGGAAAAATAGTTGTGCATATGTGACTCTGTTACTGTGAATTTTTATGACAGATAGCTTATTTTTCCTTTTTAAATATATAATAAATTCAACATATAACTTTTGAAGCTATCCCACTTATTTGTGCTTCCTTCTTTTAGTTCTCTTGTATATTTCTTTTTTTAATATTTCAATGATTCTCTTATTTTATTTTCATATCATTAGCTTTCCCTATTTTTTTTTTTAATTTAAATCCCATTACATTGCAAGTTCCTTGGAAGGAAGCACTTTCTTTCATTTCTTTTTGTACTTAGCACAGTGTCTGGACATAATACGTGTTTAATAAATGCTTATTGATTGATTGATTAACTCCACAAAAATGAAAAAAAAGGGGGGGGGAATGGCAAATATGCAGAAACAAAACAAATTTCAACAACCATCAAGGCTAAAAAAAGACATGTATGTCTTATTCATACTTTGATTCTATCATCTTTCTGTCAGGAGGTGGGAAACATGCTTTTCATCAATTTCCTTGAATCATGATTGGTTATTGTATTGATCTTCAATCTCTTGAAGTTATTTTCCTTTAAAATGTTCCTCTTGTGGTTTATTTTACAAGAAATATTAAATGATTACACATTAGTCCATCAATAGACCCCTTACTTAAAGTCCTTCCATTTTGTTCAAACCAGCCAGAGATCCAATTCCAGTTCTACTAATGTAGTCTTGATGAACTAAGTGCCTCTTCCAAACTATGATGGGACATCAGAGATGCATTCTAGTGAATACATGAAAAGAATCCACAACTGTGTCCTCTTCTTGCAACAGGTGGAGCATTATGTTAAACTAGGTCAGGGCAACACTTTTTTGAATAGACAATGATAAGCTGGAATTTATCCAAAAGAAGATAACCAAATTGTCAGAGGACTCAGAGCTATGCCATATAAGATTAAATAGGAAGAACTGAAAAAGTTTACCTTGGAGAGAAGAAAAATTAGAGAAAAGGAGAGAGATAATAATTGTATTTAAATATTTGAAGAGATATCATTATGAAATGAGGATTAGACTAGTTCTGCTCAACCCCCAAGGGCACAGCGGAGCTACAGAGAAGTGAATTTTTGTTTGATATAAGGAAACACTTCATATGAATGAAAACTGCTCAAAAATAGAATGGTCACCTGTGGAGATCATGCAATCTCCATCACTTGTCAGTTCAAAAGGAAGGTGGATCCCATAGATAGGATTTCTGCTTTGTACTAGATGTCCACTAAGGTCCCTTCAAACTCCGAAGTTCTGTAGTTCTATAACCTGTTGTGTCAGTTCAAGCACAGACAAAAAAAATATCACTGAGGAAGTGAGATATGTAGAACTTACAATAATAATGACTCCAGTCTTCACCCATCACTGGAAATCTAGTTTACCTATTTCCTTCATCCCTTCCTATTGATTTCAATGTATCAAGAATGGGAATACCATGCCATTGAGCTCCTGACCTGCTCAAAAATCTTCACTCATCACCTAGTGATTTTCATGATAAAATATAAACTCACTATCTGGTATGGTCACATCTCCATGATATGGTTCCAAACTCATTTTTCTGCTTTATTTTTCTTCTTCATCCCTCCATATTCTAGTCCAAATAGACCAAACAATCTGTATTATTATCTGCATTAATCAGTTCTAAAACCTTCCAGCAATATTTTTATTTCCCCTCCTCCTTTGTCTCTTTCTAGGTTTCATAAAGATCTTTCTCCACCATATCCCAGTATCATTCTTATCCTGGAAGATCTCTTTGACTCTCTGGTCCTTTCCTCTGATTGGTCACTTCCTCCCAGAACCTTCATTTAGGCCAGCCACACTCATTCTTTAATTCCTTTCCAGGCTTTCTTTACTCCTGACTTCCTAGACTTTCTTACCTATCGTGTCCTAAATAGGAAGCTCCTCCATCCTATTTCTCTTTTAATTCCCTTTTTAATGTTGTTATCCCTCATTAGAATATAAGCTCTTTGAGGAAAAGAACTGTCTTTCTACATCCTTATATTTTTTTAATGATCAGCACTTAACACATCACATGGCATATCATAAGCATTTAATAAATGATTAATGTTTCAACTTTGCATAATCGTGATCTTCCAGATTTTTTTTTCTCCTTTTTACTTTGCTCTTTGCAAATTCATATCAGTTTCAGCTGTGTGGTTTCTACATCCTAAGACATAACTGCCTTATTTGGGGGGCGGAGAGGGAGGAGTTATATACTCCCTGGAAGTATGATATACTGGCCAACAGGCCAGAAATATGATTCCAACATTTGAAAATACTGAAGATTTCCATAGAAGCACATTGGGTAGCTCTATTCTGAGAAGTTTGGGGGGATTGGTAGGGGGCAGAGGGTGGGAATGAGGAATAGGGTAAAAGAGCAAGTTATTTCCAAAGATATTAAATTGTTGGCTCTATTTCTGATCCTGGCATTTCAAATGTTCCTTGGCCAAGAGATATTTCTCAGTTGGAAATCAAGATGGGAAAATAGCATTGTTAACAAATTAAAGAACCCTGAGCCAAATAACTTCCTAAAATTCGGTGGGATTACAAAGTGCTGTCTGCTGAATACCAATAAACTCTCTGGGGAGTCAAGAGCCAATTCTGATCTATTAGTGGAGTCAATTTTCAGCCTTTCTGTTTTATTAACATTAACTTTTAAACATTGCACAGGACCATTCACATTTGTATCTTGGCATGTGTATTTTGGAGATGACATGATAGACTTGGCTTTGGCAAGCTACCTACAAGGGCAGAAGAGTTCAGGGTGTCATTTCCATGAAGGGAATAATTCACATTATATGCTGAAAAGAATTATATGAAGGGTAGAGAAACTGGAGAGCTTAGGTAGACTCATTCATTCATTAATTCATTCAATAAATATTCATTCAATACTTACACTATATGGGGCTTAGTGCTGAGCACTGAGTCATATATAAAAAAACATAAGCCAGAGAATAGTCCACAAATAGACCTTGGGAAGGGGAAATAGTAGTTCTGTCCATTTTAGCTTTTGTGGAACATGGCAGGCAAATACACTATCAATGGAAATTCTCTCAGTTTCTTCAGTCCGAGGTAGACTATGCAAAAACCCCAAATTCAAAGATTGAATGCCTATTTTTCATGAAGCCCCTATATAAAAATGCTTAGTTATTAATTTATTTCCAATTAATTAATAATTGACTATGCTTACTTATAGATGGAATCTATGCATAGAGATTAGATTAGATCACCTCTAAATTATCTTTAAGCCCTGACCAAGATTATTTTATTCCATAACTATATTTCCTCTTAAAAACAAAAACATTTTTTGAATGGCAAAATTAAGTTTTGATCAGGTTTCTGAAAACAAAACAAAGGGAACTGTGGGTAGACACTAGTACCATGGAAGATCTAAGGATTTTAGTGGCCTTCAAGCTCAATAGGAGCTAATGATGATTTATGGCCCCCTTTCCAAGTTGGACTGTTGACACATCTTCCTAGGACTTTCTCTACCATGTTATAGGAACCCCTTAACCTTGGAAGCTCATTCCACCCCAGACTACTTTAATTGAAGGTACCCTCTCTCTCTCTCTCTCTCTCTCTCTGATTCACTGGTTCTTGCCAGAAACTCCCATTTAAGGAGGAGCCTTGGCCAACCATGTCTTCTTCTTCAGTCTGCATTGCTGACTCATCTCCAGAGGACTTTCTCTCCCAGTTCATCTCCCAGTCTCTTCCACTCCCAATCAAGTACCTTCACCCTTTTTCATTTCCCTTTCATGTGGTACTTTCCCTCATTAAAATGCAAATTCCTTATGGGAAGAGACTCTACCTGTGTTTATTTCTAGGGCTTAGCTTGGTTCCTTGGAAATAGTGAGTACTTAATAAATGCTCCTTGACTTGTTGATTTTGTAGTTTTGCTGGGTAGAGTTCCGCTCAGATCATATATAGAACATTTGTTCAATTCTGGGTATCACACTCTAGGAAAGCTTTTAGAGGAGGGCAATTCAGATGAGAAAAGCCTTCAGATCATGTCATTTGAAGCAAACAAACTGCGGATGTTCAGTTTGAACAGAGAAGATATAGGGAAGATATAAGAATTGTTTTTTAACAATTGAAAAGCTCATATCAACATAACAGGGAAAAATCAGGAACAATGAATAGAGCTTGGAAAGAAGCAAATTTAAGCATGATGTAAGACAGTTTTGTTTTGTTTTTTTTAATGAGAGCTAAATAAAAGGAAAAAAAAAGTCTAATACATTAAATGTCATCCCATTTGGCTTTCCTGCCTTTGTTCACAACCCAGTTAAAATCTTACCTTTCCAGTCCCCTTTAAGATCATCTCTGGTTTGTGCTCCCTATAACAAGTTTGGACATAGCTGTTTCCATGATTCTCCCCTCATTAGAGAGAGTTCTTTTAGAACAGAGACTGTCTTTTTGCCTTTCTGTACTTACTTAGCACAGTGCCGCCACATGGTAGGTGCTTAGTAAATGCATGCTGACTTGATTTGACTTGGCTCAGGAGTTGGCATCCCTCCTTAAGTAGTTTTCAAGCTAAGCTGGATAGCTATCCATTGGGTAAAATATAGAAGGGATTTTGATCAGGTAAAATTTAGGCTAAATGTTCTCTGACTTCACTTCTAGCTTGGAGAAGCCAAAGATCTATAATTACAAATGTGTTTATCACATTTGAGGGGGAGGAAAATGGACTTTAATAAAGAATAGGATCGAGATTGGGACTGAGCCTGTAGTTTCATTGGCAAGGAGAGTTCCCAGTGAGAAATGTTCTTCCCCAATGTCAGTTAGAATCTTCCTACAGGATATAACTAGAAAGTTGTCTAAATAGAACACCTAAAGGCAAAATGACTCACCCAAGATCACATAGCCAGAGATGTTTTAGAGATCATCTTAAATCAACATCTTCCCAATTCTGAGTTCAGTTCACTCTCCACTCTCAGCTTTCTTTAATATTTCACATTTGTGAATATGAAATGATATTTTAATAAACCACAAATATAAGATGTCACAAATATCTGATATTTATATAGTTCATTATTCTTCTAAGCCCTTTCACATATTTTTCTTGGATCTCCATTTTCTCCTTTCCCTCTTCCCTTCCTTGTCCCCACCCTGAGAAATAGCTAGGGCATATCCAAGGATCATCAGATCAGATAGAGAGTGGGGAGGGACTTTAGAGAGCAGCTCACCTTAATCTTTTTATTTTATATATGATCTAGAGAAGTTAAAAGGCTTGCCCAGGCCACACAAGTTGCCCCCAAAGCTATCATCCTTTCCCACTCCACCATTCTACCCACCAATTGCCATCACTATTTTAAGATTAGGAAGTCAAGTCAAAGAAGTTAAATGACATTGCCCAAGGTCACAGAACTGGTGATTGACAGATTCAAACACAGTTCCCTTGGTTCTTTCTCCATCGCTCTCTCCAGCACAGAGTAGGGTTCTCTTATCTCTAATAGTAACTGGTAAATGGAAGGAATTTGCCTGTGAATTCAAGTTCCTGTAGCAGGACTAGCCCAGGTTCGTTATTGCTTAATCCCATGGCTGGCAGAGCCTTCAATTAGCCAATAAAAATACTTGCAAGCATGCTGACACTATATGATTTGACCTCTCTGCTTACAAAGCCTTTCTCTGCTTATCACCACCCTTTCCTGTAAAATAACAATCTTTAATTCTCCTTTCACACATTTCTGCTTAAAGGTGTTCCTTCAAAGGGATCAAACTTAATTGCATTGTGGCCCTTAACTAGCTCAAATACCTCCATCAATTCACCTTGGACTCATCTTCTTTCAAAACTAAACAACCCCATTTTTCTTAATCTCTTCTCATATGCTCTATAATCCCTTCCTTTCCATTTATCATTTCTGTTGCCCTATGCTCTCTCCAATTTAGCTATAATGTTCTTCAAATAAGGTCTTCTATCAGCTGAGCACATGTTTAAAACTTCTCTCCACGCTCATATTAGCCCAACTAAGCTTCTTCCCCTATAATTTCAATGTGCACAGTTATTAGAAGTCTAAAGTCTGTAGAATGTGCAAGAACCTATTATAAAGATGTGCGAATGACTGGCATTTCTGAGTGTTAATATCTTGAAATGAGATGGCGCTTTGCCTCCAAATGAAAGGACCCATCTTCAAAGCCAAAGAAAGAAAATGCTTTTCCTTGAAATGTGGATTCTCTGATAACATCCAAATGCTGAAGCTCCTTTATGATTTCTGGATGTGATTTCAAAATCATAAATAATTTAAATGTGATTTCTTTCTCGTAGATGCCCGAAACCCCCTTTGGCCAAGAGAGACCTCTTATTATTAAGTCTAGAATCCAGAGCCATCTTAAATGTGGACTACATTTATCATTAGGTATCAGGTGCTTTTAAAAATAAAAAAAAAAAGCAAGAGATACTTAAACAAGCAAGACTGCAGCTTTCTAGAGCATCGTTTTTAAAAACATCCAAGTGAGAGCTATAAATTATATAAGCCCCCTCTGCCAAAAATAGCTCCTTCAATGCAAGGAGTAATTACTGTCTCTCTGAGTTGACCTGGAGAATCTCTGTAGGCAGTGAATTGTAATATTGTGGATGAAACCATATGCCACAGACAGGTCTATGCACTGATGAAGGGGCTAACTGGGGAAGGAGTCTGAGGAGGTCAGGGGATTGTTTATGCAAAACAACCCTAAGACTCCATGATAAATAGCTCAGATGTCTTATTCAAATTTCTAAGGAAAAAAAAATCAACAACTCTGAGTAGTTTGTATAGAAGTTGGGCAAAACAGATCACTGCTGGGTCATCTGGAAGGAAACGTCAGAGCAAGGCACTCATGATAGGGTAGAGATCACCAGCAATCTGTGGCTCCTGATGTACAGGCTAACCTCCAGGACAATATTCACAAGGCCATCCAGTAGGTGGGAGAAGGATTATTAGATTGGATAAAATAAAGAAGTAACCATGGGAGCCAAACAGCCCTAGAAATGGAGTATTTCTTCAGAAAGAGAATGACTGCTTAAATCACCAGGCGATTGCCTTTTGACTTAATTTCCTCAGAGAGACAAGAACAAAGGAGACACTTTGGACCGAGGGATGTACATTTCTTCAGAATATCAGAGCTGCTTTTTATTATCGCACAATCTATCTAGTTAAGATTACACAGCCTAAGGAAGAGCTGTTGTGAGGTACTCTATTTAGGAACACAATTTGAATGGGAAAGCTAGTCTAGCCAGCTGAAGCATTTCCAAGGGAAAGTTTCTTTGTGTCTTCCCTAAATACCTCATGGCTTGAAGTTACATGGTTCCCCGTAGCCATATTGGCCAATGGAAGTATCCCGGGGTTTTCAGCTTTATCCAGGTTGACAGTGGTATCTAAACAAGGGTAAGTCAAACATGACAGTAACGGCACAGGGAGATGAGCCATCAAAGGGACACTTCAACTAAGGGTGTATGGAAAGCAAAAATCTTTTGATGACTTACTCTCAAGAAGAGCTACCAAAGCCGGCGTTAACAGCCAAAATGAATTCTTCAGAGACTGGTGACGAAAGTTGACTCTCTGGTACCCAACTATGATTGTTTGGGGTTTATGCAGGTCATGGTAAGCTACTGTATTCTCACACAGCTTAAGCACTAGGCTCAGAGTCCCTCAAATTCAGTCATGTTTCACCCTGGCTTGATGTAGGATTTCAAATCACTCCCCATCATTGCAATAGTTAGCAGTCAATGCCTCCTGAACACCGGCATCTCTAGGAAGTATCTAGTGCATCATGTCAAGGTCTTTCCTCAAAAATACTTTGTTTCCTATATTTAGACAGTATTTTTATGGTTCACATAGCATTTGCTATGTCAGCAAATGACCTTAGAGAGTCCTACTCTCTACACACACAGAAACACACACACACATACACATAGACATGCAAAAGAAATTTAGAAGGATGCCATGTCAAAAAAAAATATCCATCTATATTTATATCTATCTATTTTTTCTATCTATCCTATGAATTCTTTCTTTCTATCAATTCTATCTGTCCTATCTATTCTATTCCATCTATTTATTCTATCTATCCCATCTGTTTTATTTATCTATCCTATGTATCATTTTCTATCTATGCTATCATTTTCTTTCTATGTATTCTGTCTGTTTGTCTGTCAATCTATGTGTCTGTCTATTTTCTTTCCTCTTCTCCCTTCCTTTCATCTTCTCCTTCTCTCTTCTCTTCTGTTTCCTTTTCTTTCATTTTCCTCTTCTTCCTTTATCCTTCTATCCTTTCATTTCTCTTTCTCTCTCCCCCCTTTTTTTTCCTTTCTTGTTTCTGTCTTTCCTCAAATATTTATTTAATACATATCATGTATGCACTCAGTCATGTATGGAATAGACCCAGCTATGGTTTCCATCATCAAGGGTATTACAGTCTAATAGTACACATGAGGCATGGGCATAAAAAAACCTTACTATAAGGTGATACTTTAAATGTAGCAGCTATGTGCTAAGAAACATTAGACTCACCTCTCACCCAGCCCCATGCCTTCCAGCTGGGCATCCTTGCTGCACTTGGAAAGAAGAGAGTTCTGATCTTGGAGTCAAAGCAACCTAAAAATCCAATCATGTTGATGAGAATATGTGGCCTTAAACAAGCCACTTAACCTCTTCCAGCCTCAATTTTATCTAAATAGGTAAATAATAGAACCCACTTCACAGAGTTCATTGTGAAGGCCAAAGATATATCTTTTTTTAAATAAACATTTATTTAGTACAAAAAATACTACATACATACTCACTATTATTATTTCCTTTAAATTGCCCAAATCATTTCATTGGAATGATTTTCCCGTGGTTCTCAAGAAAACTATGTTATTAAAAGTTCAATTGGCCAAATGCAACAGGGGGTAAAACAGCTAACTGAAGAAAATAATCCACTAAGAATTAGAATTGAACAACTGGAAGTGAATGACTCAATGAAACATCAAGAATCAGTCATATAAAGCAAAAAAAAAAAAAAAAATAGGAACGAATATAAAATACCTCACTGGAAAAAGAACTGACCTGGAAAATGGATTCAGGAGAGACAATCTAAGAATTATTAGACACCTGAAAACCATGATTGAAAAAAAGAACCTAGATAACATCTTTTAAGAAATCATCAAAGAAAATTGCCTTGATGCCTTAAAACCAGAAAGTAAAACAGCCATTGAAAGAATCCACCAATCACCTCCTGAAAGAGACTCCAGTATGAAAACTCCAAGGAATATTGTAGCTAAATTTCAGAATTATCAGATTAAGTAGAAAATACTGCAAGCAGCCAGAAAGAAACAATCCAAATATAGAGGAGCCACAATTAAGATTACCCAGAACCTAGAAACATCTACTTTAAAGGATCAAAAGGCTTAGAATATGATATTCTAGAGGGCAAAGGGGCTTAGACTGCAGCCAAGAATCAACCACACAGAAATAATGAGCATTATCTTTCAGAGAAAAAGATGAAGATTCAATGAAATAGGGGAGTTTCATTGAGTTTTGATGAAAAGACCAGAGCTGAATAGAAATTTTGATCTTCAGATACAGAACTCAAGAGAAGCATAAAAACGTAAAAAGGTAAGAAAAAACTCTATATTTTTAAAGATTATAAAGCTTACCTCCCTATATGGGAAGATGATATGTTTCACTCTTGAGAACACAATCTTTGTTATGGGTATACTTAGAGGGTGTAGGTTTATGGTGATGAAATAAAAAAGGAACTAGGGGTTGAAAAAGGGATAGTCCTAGAAGAAGAGGAAAAGGGAGATAAAAAGGAGATAAATTGTATCACATGTAGAGGTAAAAAAAGATCTATTAGAATTGAGGGAAATAAGAGATGAATATTGTTTGAACCTAAATCTCACCAGATTTGGCTCGAAGATAGAATATCAGATATATTTAGTTTAATAGAGAAACTTATCTCACCCTATAGGAAAGTAGAAGGGGAGAGGGGAAAAGAACAAAGGAGGCTAATAAAAGGGAGAACAGAATAAGAAAAAGGGGAAAGTGATAAGAAAGGGGGAGGGGCTATAAAAGGAAAAAGCAGATGGAGGGAGGTGGTGGTCAGAAGCAAAATCCTAGGGAAAAGGGAAAGGGAGAAAGAGAGAAAAATGTAATGGGGAAAATAACATGGAGGGAAATAAAGAGTTAAATTTATTTCATGAGACACTGAATAAAAGATACTAAGTTTTCAAAGTTCATGCCCTGGTAACAGAGGCAATTGCAGCAACTAGACTACAGCTTCAGATGGTGACTGACCAATAATAGTTCAGCCAACGTTCCCAAGGTTACCCCCTACCTGTCAGCATTTGTTGCCTTTCAAATAAAGCACATCTTTCTCTATCCAGATTTTTGCTCCTGATAAGTAAGCTTGTAGGCTTTGAATGCTCTCTCAAGTGGGTACTGTGACTCTGACTAAGATGGAGAAGGCTCTTCAGCTTCCAGCAATATCACTCATTTTGATTATACCACCACTCTCTTCAATGGGAGGCTCACATGCTCCCTTTAAGAAGAAGGATGCAATTTGAGGTTTAACTTCAAACATTTAAGGCACTTAAAGTGCCAGGTCCAATTTATTTACAGCTTCTGATCGATGTCTCCTTTCTACATGGAGCATGTACTTCAGATTTAGATTACCTCCTTTCTGTTCCTTCATCATCCCTATAGCCATCTGAAGTGTGAGAATGTTGGTCCCAAGATCATCCCTTTGATGGCAGATTTGAGGACAATTGTAAGCCCTTTACTTTTAGAAGTCTCAACAGGAAAACTGAAAAGTTAGCTGAGACATTTGATTGTTATGACTAAGATAATTCCAATATATGCCAGAAAGATCTGAAAATTGGATTCATCTGATAAAGCTCAGCACAAGTTGCAAAGGCTACCTTTCATTCACATTCAAAGGCCAAGGAATGTTTTTTTTTTCTTCTAATACTGAAGCAAATCTATATTCAATGTATGTTCATAGAGGGTTAAAAAAAAAAAAAAAACTCATTTTCATTTTTTGTACCAGTGGTGGAATTTTTCTAAGTCAGAAATCCTTAACCCTTTCGTGTGTAATGGATCCCTCTGATAGCCTGGTGAAGTTTATAGACTCTTTCCCAAGGGAGAATAAAAAACAAAACTTTTCAATGAATGACATATGATAAGTGGGATTTCAAAGGAAACCAACTATACTGAAATACAGTTATCACTTTTAAAAAATTTCACATGCTCCAGGTTAAAAAAATTCCTGATCTAAATTGTAGTTTTTGTAAAGCCATAACTAGGGCACAGTAATCAGAATTTTGCACTGGGGTTCCAAATTTATGGGGTGCTGATCATGTGCTGATCATTAGAGCAGCATAGGAACAATGGAACTTAACACTCACTGTCGTTATAAAAAGAGAAAATTAGATAAGATAGAAAGTTACCAGAAAGCAGGTTGGGTTGAGTTTCACCTCACTCTGATCTCCCTATGTTTTCAATCTTCCCTCCACCTCCTCCTGTCCTTCCTAAAAAGTCAACATCAACCTCCTGCCTTGAGCTGAGATGGAGAAACAATTTGTACTTCTTTCCTGAGGTATATAGTCTGTGACATTTCTCCCAATACAAAAACTCCTAACTTGGTCATCATTTTTTTAGTATCGTGGTAAAAAGGCTATGACCTAGCATTCAAAAGACCTTGCTTCTTTTACTGCTTTTGCCAGTGACTGTGGGCGAGTCAAAACTCCTCTCTCAAGCCCTCAGTTTCCTTATCTGTAAAATGAATCTTTGAACTACTTAGCTTTTAAGTTATTTTTCAACTCTAAAAGGCTAATATTACTGATTCTATATTTGTAAATTACAAAAAGGTTACCAATACTTTCATGTAAAGAATCACATAATCGAAATGTTGGCCAAGACTAGATTCCAGAGTCTTGTCTCCATTTTTTCCCCCCTCCTAGTAAGTCTGGACTTGTTCCAGCATTATCTACAGGTATCTGATTTTATGGGAGTACCATATTTAAACATTCATTATCAACTCATGCAATCAGACTTAAGTGCACCTAAGTATACCATCTGTCTCTTTCTTTCTTATATATTCCTCTGTAGTCGCACACAGATATCTGCTATTCTAGTGGTGTCTGGAGCCTATTACTGCTGCAATGGTTACAGGGCAATCAGCAGAGAAGGCATTCCCTCGCAAGTCCTGATTTTCCGAATTTAACAGCCCTGCGGTTTATGATGGCTCCAACCTTGGATGTGACATACATCCCTGCTTTTCCACGCAGGTGTTGGGGGCTTTATTTCCCTCCAACCCTAAAGTTAAGGTTGATCTTTCAGGAAGTAGTTCAAAGCTTGGACCTCTGAATCAAGGGTCAAACCATGTCGGAAAATGCATTTTTAATGTCACGAACAACCGAGAGTTTTCGGATTGGAATGCAAGTCCACGCATTCCATTTAAGTGCCGCTATGCAGATAACAGGCCGGGGCTTTATCTGCCATTCAAACGCTGTCACCCAGCTGAACTGGGGGAGAGCCTGGCAAAGTTTGGATTAGGTTCCACAGCACTGTTGATTAAACAGTGAGCTTAACTTTGCTCACAAAGGCATCAGCTAGTCCTGGGCAAAACCAATGGAAATAGAGCTTTTAACATGGCCATTGAGGATTCAACAGCAATAGCACCCAGTTATGCAGCTGGATAGCTTTGCTCTGAGGGTAATCTTTCACAGAACAAAGCAAAAAATAAATAAATAGCAGCATTCAGAGATAGTACTGAGGCAACAAGGGAAGCAAACAAAATACTGACAGTACAGTATGAGGTAACAGCCACCACTTATAATTTGGATCAAAGCTCCCTAGTAACTCTTATCAAATAGTGCCAGCAGGACAGTGGTATGTGAATTACTTGGAACAAGTCTAAACTCTGTGTGTGTGTGTGTGTGTGTGTGTGTGTGTGTGTGTGTGTGTGTGTGAATGATCATTTGGCAGTGCTTCTTTTATTAGCACTAGGCAGGTTTAAGATTTTAACCCCATAAAACCAGACTGAGCTGTTTTCCCCAACTTTAGTTTATTCTTTACCAGTTTAGCAACAGAATTGCTATTATGCAGATATGTTTTATTGTTCTCTACCATTGGATTTTCAACTCTGGGGTTTTTAAAGAATGGATATTACTCCAAGGAAATTTGGAAACAAAAGTTGTAGCTCTTAAAGAGCACTCTACAGTGACGATTAGGGATATTGTAGTGCCTGTTGGTGGCATATCAAGGATCACTCAATAAGATCAGTCATGCTAAAGTGCAAAGCAAAGTGTGGGAAAGAACAATAGCAAGAACTGACAGACTATTGCTGCAAAACAGTCTGATCAATCCTCAGAATTCTGAGGGAAGTCCAGAGGGAAGTGACAGTTAAATGGGTTGTTATACAGTTCCTACACAGACTTCTTGAAGATAAAGAAAAGTGAGAAGACCAGTTTAAAAAAAAAATCAGAGGCTAAGTTTTGGATGGGAAGGGGTGGGGGCTAATGCTTGTTACATGTAAGATAATAGAAAAAGTAGAGTAATGAAGATTGGAAAAGGTAATTTTAACTTACTAGGTTATCTCAAAACCATTGTCAAAATAAATCCAGATGAGTTTATAAAATCTAGACATCTTTATTGGACTAAAATATTTACTGGAAAAGAAACAGATTGAAGAGATTGTTCTCTTCCACTGTTTCTGGATCTCTTGTTCCCATGGAATGAATGATGAAGTGTAATAAATATTTTGATACACTAAGAAGCATAATTATTCCAGAAGTAGAGAGAGAATACAGCAATATAACCTTGTACTATGCCATACATCATGAAAGGTTAAGAAATTTATCTAAGAGATGGAGATAAACAAGCTTAAATGGCCTGAGAATTCATTTGACTTAAATCCTACTGAAAATCTATGGCCCAATCAACGCTTGACTAGAAAAATAAACTGTTTGTCAAAGTGTTAATATCCAATGGACTAAAAGTATGGTTTCAAGGTAAAGAGTTAAAAATATTTAAAAATCAATGTCAAAAAGGTAAAATAAGTAGGGAGTAAATAGCTTAAGGCTTATTGTATAAGTGAATAAATGATTTCATTGATTCTCACAACACTGTACACAGGCTCCTGATGATAAACAATTTTGGTGAGATTACTTAGTCAAGATGGGTGGTACACCGAACCTCACCAAGGAAATCCTTGCAGGCACATGCCTCATATGACTTCTCTCTAACAACGCTGTTTGGAATCGAACCATTAAAACATCGCGCCTAAGCCCCACTTCCCAGTCACAAAATCTTATTGTAACATCATCTGGCTAATAGCTCAAGACATTTTTCAGATGGTTAGCAGTGATTTGGGCTAGCCCTTGAGCACTAATAGCATTTATTTCTTGTCATGTCAGTCAGCTTACCATTGCCATGTTGCATTATTTTATGTTATATTTGATATGCTATGTTATATCACACTGTTCTATACTTTGTTATACTATACACTTATGATGTAGAGGGCTGGAACTCTGGAGAAGTATACTTGAAACAAAATGCTAACTGAATGGAATTGATGAGATGATGATTCTCTAGTTCACATATATACTTGGTACTTAGCATGGTTCTCTAGTTTACACATACTCAGTATATTGTAATGATGTAATTGTAATAGGGTATAAAAGGGCTAAGAAGTACTAGAAGATAGACCTTCTATCTTTGACCAGCCTCGTGGTGGCTCTCCTTCCTTCATCACTTCTCCACCTGAAGACCAAGGACTCGGGCTGATCCCGAGGTGCTCCAGAAAGCTAGCCCAAAAATTACATATTATATTCTTGATATGCTTAATTTTTTTCACTACAAAATTACTTCCCATCCACCTCCTGCTCTCATAATTTGATATTCCCTAATATAGTGTTGTTATGGAAGCTATTAGTGACATTAAGCAAAACATTTCTTCATCTAGACCTGTTCTGAAAATGTGCCAAAGGTTGGGGGGAAACATAAGTGAAAGGATATTTCAAAATACCTCGAGGAAGGAAAAACAAAACTCCCTTGTGAGTATTGGCCATCCCTGGTAGACTGAAGTCAAAAACTCATCCCAGCTTGGTTGTCTACTAAAAATGTTCTATTTATGCAAAAGAATTTTGAAGAAGGCTCCAAGAGAGCATTAAGGCTCTATAAATAATATAAGACTTTTAAGTTAAACCCTTTAAAAGTATGGGAGGTTCCCACTTTGAAAAATTCAGTTACACAGTTTGTTGTGGTAGTTCTGGTCTTTAGAAAGAAAGGAACAAATGATACGGAGAACATTCTAATTAGAGATATGGTATCTGCTTCTTCCTCCGATATACTTATTAAGTGGCTGTTACATTAGTAGCATCTGGAGAAGATTGTGTTTCAGTATTTTGGGATCCTTTCTAAAAATTTTCTTTGTGAGCCAGAATGTCTAGTTCCAACACTATTTTCAGGAGTTGCATTTCCTATGTAAGACAAATTACTTCATTTGGGGTGCCAAAAGGTAGACAATCTTGGTTTCAGGTAAAGATGGGGCAAACATTACTCCAAATTTCTCCATCTCACTCACTAGAACATCTGTTCTCCATGTGATGATGGATCATTGGAGAGTGGGTCAAAATCCACATAACTACTAAGGTTCAGAACTAAGATTTGAATGCAGGCCTCCCTGCCTCCAAATTCAGAAGCTTTCATCATGCTTGTCCCTTTCCAATATGGGTGACTTACCGATGATGAGGTGACTTAATGTCATTCACTTCAGGTGCCTGATTATTTTATGTAAAATCATCCCCGAAAAACATTATTTGAATTTATATTTGTGTGAGTCTCCAGACTTCATCTTCCATTTTATTCTGTAGAAGCAAATGAAAAGAAAATAAACAGCCAATGCAATTATTACCATGATCATATCTCAAGTCCTTATGCTAATCTGCGCAACTCAGGTATTAATTAAGTCTGGGTTTAACTTTTGTAAAGACTCTCTTGATTATTTTCTTCTCTTTTCAATTTCTGAGGTGAGAAGAGATGGGAAAGGAAAGCCCAGAAAAAAGAATACTGAACAACATGGGGAGCGAAGGACCTTCCAACAGTTTGGAGTTCCTGCAATGATTGTCTTTAAAATGCTTTCTCCATTTATCAAAACTTAGTCTTTGGTGATTTACAGTGGAACTTTGCTAATTCATACTCATGACTGGGGAACCCAAGGCAGATTATTGAATTTTGAGAATTAGTAAGTGAGCAAGGAAAAAAGGGCAGAAAGAAGAAAAGAAAAATGACAATAAGTGTAGGCTACTACATCATGAAAATTTTCTTCTTTCATTTGTTTTCTTAATTATAAGCCAGTTTTTAATTAATTAGTCTAATGCATCATTGTGTACAGTTACTCAAGGATTTCCTCATAGATCTCTGCCGCTGAATACTGGTTTAGAATAAATGTAGGATCACTTGGCAAGGGCTGAGAATTAAAGGATTGGCACAATGGAGAGCCGAGCTTTAGTTCTGTGCAAAATTCAATCAATTTCCACTTACTTCAATATTCCTCACTTTGCTTCTGATGCCTTAGACCCATAGATGGCTTTAGCCTGACTTGTGCGCAACCAAGCAAGCAAAATGACTCATATCTATTGTTCAACAGTTAGTATGCTTGGGCCAATGACCATTAAAAGGCTATCAGAAATCCCAAGGAAAAAATCTTCCTAAAAGTATTTTCATGGAAGATGTTTATGGTATAAAATCTAGCTTTAAAAACCCTTCATAATCTGGCCTCTTCTTATCTTTCCAGAACTCTTATATGTTATTTTTCCTTCTTCTATCTTCATCTTATACTCTGTGATCCAAGAACATGGACCACTTGGCTCTACCTTGCATGGGACATTTTAGATCTGAAATGCTGTCCTCTTTATCTCCGCCTTCTGGCTTCCCTGGCTTTCTTCCCTTCCCAGCTAAAATCCCACATCCTGTTAGAATCCTTCCCTAATGCCCCTCAGTGTTAGATTCTTCCATATGTGATTTTCTCCTATTTATCATATCTCTAGCCACATCTATCCACCTTTTTATTTGTACAAAGTCATTTATTTATTGTTTCAACTATTGGACCATAAGTTCTTTGAAAGCAGGGATTAAATTGGGTTTTTTGATTGTTTTGCCCATTTCCATGCTTGTACAACTCAGCCCAGCACGTGGTGAGTAGAACACTGGACTTGAGTCAGAAAAAACTAAGTTTAAATATGACTTCAGACATTTACTGGTTAGTGACCTTAGGTAAATCACTTAAATTTTCTCTCAGTTTCCCCATCTGTAAAAGGGGAAATAATAATAAAATCTACCTCCTGGGACTGCTATGAGGATAAAGCAAAGTAACATTTGCAAAGTATTTTCCATCTGAGAGCATTATACAAACACTAGCTATTGTGACCATTATTGTCAAGTGCTCTTAATGAACACTTGATAACTTGAAGGCAAAGTCGGACTCACCTGATCTATTTTCTGTTATTAGGGATGGGGTAGCTGGTGCTATGGAATGAAGATCCACTGACATTTTTAAAACTTTATTTTTTTAAGTATTAGAATGATCAAAATTAGAGATAAAATAGCATCTAGAACAAGGATTCTTAATGTACGTGTGTACCCGTGTATAGGGGTGGGTGAATGTGGTGTAGACAGTACAGTAGATAGAGCACTTAAGTCAGGAGGACTGACTGAGTCCAAATCCTAGCCTTGGATCCTTACTAGTTGTAGGACCTTGGGTAAGTCAACCTCAATTACTTCTGAGAAACCAAACAAACAAACATGTTGTTTGTGTCACTCAACCCTTTGGCAATGTTCTGGTTACTATGGAACCCTTCTCAGAATAATGTTTGTAAATGGATAATATAAAACAACTAGAATTAGAAATAAAACCAACCACACTGAAATTCAGTTACCAAGACATATCTAACAAGTCAAGTTCATGGGCCTTAGATTAGGAACTCCTGATAATTCAAGTACTTAATTTGACAGAGAAATCTTAAAGAAAGTCAAATGGGGGCCAGCTAGGTGGCGCAGTGGTTAGAGCACCAGCTCTGAAGTCAGGAGGACCTGAGTTCAAATCCTGCCTCAGACACTTAACATTTCCTGGCTGTGTGACCTGGGCAAGTCACTTAACCCTAATTGCCTCAGAAAAAAGAAGAAAAAAAAAAAAGATCAAATGTCTTGCCTGAGGTTATAGTTGACAAGTGGTACATCCAGAACCAGCAAGTGGGTTTCTGAAGTTGCTCTCTTTTATTATAATACACTAAAAATCTTTGAGGTTTGAGTTTGGAGTCTGGACCTCTGGTTTCATCAGTTCTAGGAATTCCCAAAGAAAAGGTTCCCTCCACGGGTAACTCATCCATGTCTTTCAAAGCCTTGTGTAGGCTTCCTAAGAGACTGAAGGACTTGCCTGGCGCCAGTCTTAGAAGTAGGAATCGAATCCAGGCCTTCCTGGCTTCAGATGTGAGCTGTCTTCCCCTAAGCCCCATTGCCACTCTTGGCTTAATGCATATTTATTGAAGTGCTAACTCCCTCCACCAGCATAGAGAGAGCTAGATAAGAAACCTCTTGATCTTGATTCGCTGGCTTCCATCTGTGGAGCTTCAGCCTGCCCTTGGCACTTTGATGCCACGTTGGCAAAGAGCGGGCTGGTGTTTGAGAGAAGCGGCAAAGATCTCACCCGAGATGCATGGCTGTCCCACAGTCCCCCGATGGGTCTTCTCATCTCCTTAGTTCAGCTGCCTGCTGGTCTTCGGCTGCCAAGAATCTGCTGTTTGCTTTCTCACTTCCCTCATCCAATCCACACTGAGAAGACAACATGGCCAGCCGGCTCCAGAACCCGAGCTCTAAGTGAGCGGGCGCCGCTCCCCGCATCCGAAGACTCCCCGAAGATCCGAAGTGCAGAGGGCCCTGGGCCACACGCCGCCGGGATCATCTCAGGCCCGCTGATGAATCCTGTAGCCACCCGGTCCGGGGATTCGAGCTGACGGCTCTGGGGTTTGCACAAGCCCTTGTCTTTCATCTTTAATGTCACCACTGCCGATGATTGTCTGTCATGATGCATTTGCATGATTCCTCCAAACCAGCCTTCTGGCCCAGCGACAGCATTTGATGTCTCTCTGATATTGACAGTCATGGTGACTTTCAAAGTGTTCTATTTCTGTTTCTGTCAGGTAGGCAGGGATGCACACTTGAAAGTCCTCTGCATGGGAGGTAAGGGGATCTGGAACTCCCAGGTCTCCTTGCAAAGAGATGGGAAGGAAATACTGGGGAAGGGGAGAAAAAGATGGTCAGTATCAGTGGGGTAGCACACTTGCTGTAGGATCCCCATCCTTCCGGCTCCAGGTGACGCTAAAGGCACACAAGTAGGCTCTCTACTGATGCTCAATAATGATGTTGAGCTACCATGGGTTGTTAGTAACCCTGACAATGGGGCATAAACTCTGGCAGGAAGCCAGAAAGGCTTCAGATGTCAGCCCAGGGATGAACTGTTGTCCTAGCACCAGATTCAGTGGGCTCTCAGAGGCTCAGCACCAGAACACGGGCTACCAGGGAGGTCCCGATCTATTTCTATTCCAGAAATGTCCACACCGAGGGCTCCATGGTTTCTCAGAAGGAGGATTCTGCAGCCTAACTCAGCCTATCCCATCCCCATCCCCAACCCACCCAGCCCCACATACACCCAAGGATAATATGGCATTTTAGGTGAGTTGCTAAAATGAATGACCAAGAGAAGAGACAGCAATTTTCTTGGATACATCGATCACAGAAAAGGTAAGACATCACAATCTAGATGATAACTGACAGGGTTGGATCTGTACTTGTCCATTCTGGTGCATGGAAAAATCCATTTTTAACCCTGGAATACTTAAAGGGCCTCAGCAGGGGAGATCAAGAAATGGAGCAAGGTGATATCTGACCGGAGAAGAACTAGCCTGGTATCTGGAGGGTAGAGAGAAACATGATACAGAGTCCCCATTTTAACTATTTGTTTTTAATAAATGAGGTGCTGTGTTCAATTCTTCCTTCTATTGCTGGTATCTTCTAACTCCTAGAGCATGGCAGACTCTCGTCTGCCCCAGTTACAACCCTGGGCAGGCTGTTATATTAGAAAGCACATCCAGCCATGAGTCAGGAGCATCTTGACTTGCAAGGGAATTGGATTTAAGTGAGGTGTTGAAATGACAAAATTGTCAGACTCCCTCTCTCTTCCAGAGTAGCAAAGTCTAATAAGACTAAAGCTACAGATATTGGTGTTGGCCTGGGTTACAATAGATGACCTTGGCCTTTCTAAATCAAGGGCATTTCCCAGTTATTAGTTTGTCTGAGGCAACAGCCATTCAATGACTAAGGGTGTGATGCCAGAGAAACTGAGGCAATACAGAGATTGGTTTTTAATATTTTAATTGTGGAGAATTTAGACTAGACAAGATGAGCTGGCAGAATGGGACTCTTTTACGAAGCATTCAGCCCTGAGCAATTGAGGCAGAGACCTTTTGTGGATTTTTAAGCTACCCAGGATATATGACCTGAGTAAGGCAGATAAGACACTGTGGGGTAGACAAGCCATAATGCAAGGAAAGGATCATAACTTAGTCTTGACAGGATGAGGATCAAGATAATAAGGTTGAGGGCAGAAGACACTGAGAGGGGCAATACTCAGAAGAAGGGGGAATTATCCCAGCAAGCATTTGAGATAAGGCATCTGGAGTTTTATGACTCAGTGGTATTTCAGGGCCTCCAGTCCTAATGGCAAGGAACAAAGGACTGGAGCTATAATAATTTTATTCAGGGCATAATAATTCAGGGAAACTGAGGCATAACAAGGAGTAGGCAAGAAATGAGACAAAAGATGTTCTAATTTGCCATCACAAAACTATCGATTTGAGAGGGGAAGATGCTCAAAGTTACTTGCCAGAACAGAAAACAATTGCTATTTAGACTCATTTTAAGTCATCAAAATCTAAACAATGAGAGACTTGAATTAAAGATCTGCCACTAATTAGCAGCATGAATAACAGTGAAATATGATCTCTCTGGACCTGGGTTTCATCACCTATGAGATCAAGGTTTGAATTAGATAATTCCTACAGCCTGTTCTAGCTTTCTGAATCTACGAGCTATTCTCCAAGATAGTTACAAGGAGGATTTTTCAAGATAAATACAAGGATTTGCTTTCATCATCATAAGGAATTCCCAAGTGGGAACTTCCTCCACCAACACAGATCCCAGATTTTAAGATTAAGAATCCTTTGACACATGGTAGTAAAGTGAATTCCCAAAATTACACAGCTAGTAAATCTCAGTTCTGATTATCACCCAGGTCTTCCTGACTCTAGTCCAACACTCAATCCAATATTCATTTACTTAGTGAGCCAAAGAAACTATGTAAACCCCCCTCAATGAAGTCCTTAAGAAAAGGTTGCCAATTCCTGGGAGTCTCAACTTGGCTATGATGATCAGCAGACACTGAAGGTTATCTCGAAGTTCTTGTGCATGCTTTTTGCAGTTATAACTTTTCACTGCTTGGTCAATCTAGGAAGAAATGATTACCTGCTATTTTGGCTGGAGATGAGCAAGGTCATAGTAGTATAGACTCAGCATTGGAAAGAGCATTAGAGAATCTTCAAAGACACCTTCCATTTTCCACACTGAGGAAACTAAGGCTCAAGGTGGATAAGTGCCTTTCCTATTATAGCAAGTCAGGATTTGAACTGAGGTTTTCTCATTGCTCTAACTCAAAACTCCATGCTTTCCCCAATATATTTCCCAAATATTATTTCTCCTTTATATTCTTCTATTCCTGCCGTGGGTAGGTTTTTTTTTCTCTCAAAGGGATTTATGCTTCTAAATATTGGACACTGTGACCCCCTACAAGAGCTTTTAAAAAAAAGTCCAAGTTGACCACTCCCCTCCCTTTTAAATCGAGGCAAAGACCATTCAAATCCTGCTTTGCAGACTCATTAAGACTTGGGGGTGACCCAAGGCTATGCCAATAGAGATGAACTTTGGCAGTTCTGACCAACCTGGCTTCAATTATAGTCCTGGCAATGGGATATCATCTGAGAACCATCCTGGCTATATTCATAGAGGCTCAGTGCCAGACAGTTGACTACCAGGCAATGAATATTTTATATAGATTATTAACTCATGAAACCATCCACTAAGATGTGGAAGACTTATGATTTTGTTGGTGGAGGGAATACCTACCCTGATGAAATCACAGCTATTTCTTTCTTCCTTTAAAATATTTTACTGATGTCTTCACTTTTATGTTCTTGTCATTGGTATTATGTATTTTCCTATTTCTGCTTACTTCATTCTTCCTCAATTTGTATGTCTCCCTTTTTCTGAGTTCCTTCTATTTTTTGTTTCTCTTACATTCATATATCACAGTTTGTTCAGTCATTTCCAAATTCATGGGCGTCTTTTTTTCCCCACTTTCTGTCTATCGTAAAAAGAGCAGTAAGGGCAATCTTGGTCTATAAAGGACTTTTCTTTCTGAAATAAGATTCATTTTGAAGTCTTAAAAGTTGAAGAACTTTAGTCTGTGATTTTTCCCAGTCAAAAAAAGTAAACAGATATCAATCAAATCTTGGTCAAATGAGGCTTTAACATCTTAGAGGGCAGACAGTACATGACCAGGAAGCAATGAAAGCGAACTACCACATGATAGAATTTCTACTTCCTGATTCAGCCTGGGACAGAAACCACAGAAGAATCGGGCTATCAAGTGTCCTTCACAGAGTTATCCCTAGGACCCTTGTGCTACTAAATAGATGGCAGCTGGGCAACAGTTCAAAGGCGTGTGGGGAGGGGAGGAGCTGATATATGTGCCCTAAATCACCACCACCAAAACAAAGCAAACTCGATTAAATTGACCCACACTTATTTAAAAAAAAAATAGCACCAATGGTAATTCTCTTATTTGCGAGAAGAGAAGCCAGGATATGGAAAGATTTAGCAGCATTGTCCTAATGGTCCATGGGAAGTCTAAAAATGTCAAAATGTAATGTTGAGTTGGAAACCTAGTGGCCCACAGGAGATTGTAGCACTAATGATAGTAGATTGACCAGAGTAAAAAGGTCCTCTGCGATGGGGCTATAGTTGATGGCCAGCCTATAATGGTTGAATCATGGGACTAAGTGCAAGCTATGCAATTCCCTTGACCCCCTCCATCCCCTCTGCCCCCAACCGCACCGCCAGAGGCATTTGCTACTTCTGAAGTATAGATTTTTCACTTGCAGTGGTTCTGTGCCCTAAAGTATTTTCTTTGTATTTGAAGGAGAGTTACTAGGGCAATCCTTTGATATTCACCGGATAGCAGGAAATCTCACTAATCCTAAATGCCCATTACAACGATCATTTCACTCATTCATTCAACAAACATTTGTTAAGCATCTATGGTGTATGAGCTCTAGGTATAAAGCCCTAGTATCTCTGCCTCATGATGGTGGAGGGGCTTGAGTAAATAAACTATTCTATGCAAGATTACCCAAGATGAACAGGCCATAGTAGAGAGTTCTTAATTCTAAAAAACACGTGGAAGAAGAGAGAGCAAGACAGACATTGGGAAGAGAATATCTAAAGTCAGGGAGATAGAATAGAGCAAATTGTGTGTTGAGAACAGCAAATAGGCCAATCGGCCTAGAATGTAGAGCCCATAAAAGGGAAGGGCAAATAACAAGTGTGGAAAGGCGATTGTGAAGGGCTTTAAAACCCAAATACAGGAATTGCTTTTTTGATCCTAGAGACAATAGGGAACCACAAGACCTAGTTTTTCGAAGTGTATATTTGACAATCAAGGCCAAATCTGAGTTACTCATTTTTTTCAGAGTTACTTGTTTGCTTAACATCTGAATTGAATGAGATAGATATAATTTAAAATGAGGGGTTGCTTTGATTGTACCTTTAAAAAAAACAAAACACTACAACCAAAAACGGAAGATTGTATTCTAACAAGGGTGATTTTTCATTACTTCATTGAATTTAAGTGACTTAATTGATGCAGTTAAAGCATTAACTTTGCTGCTTTAAAAAAAATGACTCTGGGCAAATACCCTGTCATATTGTTATTATTTAAAGCTGGCTGCAAAACCCCAGTATGGGAATTGCTGCATAGCGCAGTAAGCCATGGTCCATGTCCCAGGGGTATCCAATCCCAGCAAGGTTGTTAGATGGTATTCATTGCAATTTGATGGACTTCATTTATCTAGACAGCCACTTATTTAGGATGAATTGGAATCCACTGAATCATCTTAATTCAGAGCCTTCTACTGTACCATGGGTCTGCAGCAGCTATTAAATCGGGGAAGATTTGGTGGCCATGACACAATGAATGTATTATCTCTGCAGAACTCTCAGGGAATGATGAATCATCAGCTTTATGGACAAGTGTTATGTAATATCCACCATCACCTTTTTTTTTTCTTCCTCTCTTTCAGGTTTTAAGTATGATATCAGTGCTGCAGTCATTGTTACTCATCTTTCCCCAATAAAGAAGTTATCTGTCATAGCTATGGTTATTACCCCAATAGCATAATAATTCAGAGTTGAAGAAGAAAAAGGACTTATCCTGGAACCCTGTAAGAAGATGAGGTCCCCCCTAGACACTGAGTTTGCTGATCCAATGAATTAATGAGGAGAGAAGAGTTCTGTTTTCAAGGAACTCTGCCCCATTAATAAGAACCCATCTATGGCAAGCCACTAAGAGCATCATCTATAAATTATGCTGAGATGGGGAAAGGAGGTGGATAGAGTTTAATCTTTTTTTTTTTTCAAATCAAATGCAAATATAATGTGAATTCCATTCCTGGAATAAAGTTGACAATCCTAGAGAGCTGCATCAAAATACCCAGAATCACTTCCTCCATGTGATAAGACATTATAGCAAGACAGAGAGCCTATATGTATTTGTTAAGCTCTTCAATAAGGAAATGCAATGAAAAAAAAAAGACATAAGATTGGAAAAACCCAAGGAGTATACTTGTCTAAAAGTTCTTGGAATCCATTGACACACAAGGACGTGGGCTGGTGAGGATGTTAAGCAGTTGCAATCAAATTGGAATTTTGATATCTAGACATCATTGATTTTCACTAATGAGGGAAACAAGCATTTATTAAGTGATTGCCATATGTCAGATACTGTGGAGTAACAAGCACTTCCTTCTTCTCCAGCCTCACCTGAAGGCTACGTGGAGCACAACATGCTTTTTGTGATCATAGCAAAGAATTTGGGGAAAAGTGATACAAAAACCCTTTTGGTTCCATGACCTGAATATCAAAGAGTGGATAGTAAATGTGGGTTAAGGAAAGGACTGGGTCCAAATCCTATCTCAGCCACTGACTTAGTCATGGGATTGATTTGGGGAAAGGCTTTAATGTCTCAGTGCCTTAGTTTCTTCATATGTAAAATGAAAATAGTGAACTAAATGACCTCTAAGATCCATTTCAATGAATTTTAAAAATTGATTTTCTTATTATATTTTGAGTTTAATATTTTGTACTAATCTATAGCCAGATTTTATTGAACATTCTTACCATGTAATTTTTAGCAAGTATTTCTATAGTCCTTTTAAGATTTGAAAAGTTCATTAACCAAACTAGGACCTCTCATCAATCTTATAAAGTAGGTGCTATTTTTAACATAATAGGGAAACTGAGATCTACAGCTATTAAATGACTTGCCCAGATTAGCCTAGCTAATAAGCGACTGAGGAAGAATTTGAACACAAGGGGAATCTCTACTGCGTCACGTGGTGGTTTCCACCCTGAGTTCCTTTAATTCTTTCTCAAATATCATTCTTAGGTTATTCCCTTCCCTCCTCCTCTGGAGAGAATATAAACTCCTTGAGGGTAGAGACCCATTGACTTTTTGTGTCCCAATTACCCAGCACATAATAGGTACTTAAAGAAAAGTTTATTAATTAATTAATCCTTCCTAGAATGGATCTTGAAATGTAGTTGTATACCTATAATAACTTCATTTATTAGTCCTCTATCTTGTGTGTGTGTGTGTGTGTGTATCTTGTGTGTGAAATGTAGTTGTATACCTATAATAACTTCATTTATTAGTCCTCTATCTTGTGTGTATATGTGTGTGTGTGTGATCTCCAGAGCTTTGTGATTTAGTTAAAAGAAGTATCAATAGATACTCACAAAAAAAATTATATACTTTCAAAATGAAAGAACCTCTCAAATGTATTGATCTCTTAGACGTTAGCTGGACCATTGGTGGGAACTTTGGCCATTCTGCGCTAAGAATGTCCTTATTCAAACCAGAAAACTCTGGCTCCCAGATGCCAAGGAATCCAGTTAGTTCTAGTCTACAGATGACAGGGAATTGGCTCAGACTCAATGAGACCAAGGGAATGTCAGTATGGATAATGTCAGTTCCTCTAGAAGTGTGCCAGCGCATTGTTGGGTGGAAAGCGATCCCATGTTGAGAGCACCAACTGTTAAATTAATATTAGAGGATGGTCTGAAAGGCCTCTTCTGCCACCATCACAGAAGGGGCAAGAGACTACCCAGGACATAAGGCCATTTTCTAGTTTTCTCTTTTCGGGAGATGCTATGGACAAAAATAGAGATTACTCATCTGGTGGCCAGCTCTCTGGTGCTGAATCTTGACAAACAGAATTTGACTGGCCCTCAAATGCTCACTTTCCTCACCTATAAAATGGAGATAACATAGCACCTAACTCTGAGGTGAATTGAGGATCCAATGAGATTTTATATGTTAAAAAAATAATAATTTGCAAGCTTGCAAATTTGCAAGCCCGATATAAATGCTAACTATCGCTATTTAGAGTCACATGATCAAGACTTTAATCCTGATTATTTAAATCATTCTTTCCAGTTTGATTGATAGGATCTGCCAGAACTCATATCTGGCAGGTTAGCCGTTGAGAATCCCAAATCACCAGGTATAAGTGTCCAAGAAAGGCTAAAGCAGGATGGACAAAGAGAAAATCACAAATGAAATGCTTTTTGCTTACCAGGGGGAAGGGGGAATGAGGGTCTCTGCAGAAAGCTTGTGGATGAAAGTATCTTCTCAAAGCACTCCATATTAACTAATAAAAATACCTGTTTATGACCCGAATGATATCTTGGTGCGGTAAAAAAGCATGAGAGACCTCTCACAAGCATTAGAAGGAGATCTGAAATAGTAAAAATCACTAATATTTATGTATTGTTTTAAAGCTTGTAAAGTACTATTATAAACAGACACACATGTATGTGTATTATATAATTTGATCATGGAAGGTGACTTCTACCACTATGCCAGTTTTATAGATGAGAATACTGAGGAAAATAAATGACTTGCCCAGTTTTGTACAGCTCGTACCATAAGGCATAGTGATAAACACTGGAGTCAGAAAGACCTAAATTCCTTCTGCCTCATTCATTTTCATGTCCCTTAAATTCTCAGACTTAGTTTCTTCATCTGTAAAATGGACATAATGATAATAATAATAATGGTATCTACATTGCAAGTGTCATGGTGATCTAATGGGATGTTTAAAATAATTTGCAAGATTTAAAGCACAACATTAATTACATGTAAATCACATGACCCGCTGTGTAGCCCTCTTATTGTCTAGGGCTTATTTGGAGTTAGATGATCAGTACTATAATCCTAATTCTATGTGACTATGTGCAAATAACTGCTCCTCTCTGGACCTCAACTTCAATATACATAAAATGAGCCATTTGACCTAAGGGAGGTTTCAGCTGGAATTCAAAGAGCATTTAGTAAGCACCTGTTGTGTTCCAAGCCCTTGGCATCTAATTCTTGGAGTACCAAAAAAATGACAGTTCCTGTCCTCAAGTCATTGAGATGCTGGCTGACATTTATGAGTCTCCTTTTTCTAGGCCTGAGCTGTGGATAGGACTTTTGATAGCCCAGCAGGACAGACTAAGAAGCATTTGAGACCTAAAAAGTAAACTTGAAAGAATAACTAACAATTGAAAAATTGGACATTTTGCAGACCATGATGTAGCAGGTCCTATGATATTATTTGGGCTCTGATTGACTCAGAGTGAATGTAAACAGCAATTGTTTTTATTTTTATCAGAAACAAATTGGATTTTTTTTTGGTTTGTTTTGTTTTTTGACTAAGTTAACAAGACCATTCTTTACCTCATCTCTTACCTAGACTTAATAACTGATTGGACTGTTGCCGCAGTCAAACTAATATCTGTGGAAGACCCTAACTTTAAAAGGTTGAGGTCTCCCATTTCATCCAAGGACATCTCCGATTGTACTGATCTATATCTGGCCCTTGGACACACATGGCTCTGGAGGAGAAAATGAGGCACAGTGTCTCTGCACAGTTCTCCCTCACTTAAATCCAAATCATTTCAATGTTATGACATCATTTCCCTGACATCACAGTTCTCTTCCAGAACAAAGGACAAATAGCAATAACCTATGACAAAAAAAATATTTATGGTAATTCTTTTTGTGATTTCTCTCTCTTTTTCACACACACACACACACACACACATACACACACACACACACACACACACAGACGCCAGCAATTAGGATCTAAGGGGATGTCCATTAATTAGGGAATGACTGAACAAACTGTGGCATAGGAAGGTGAGAGAATATCATTGTGCTGGAAGAAATGAGAAAATAAGCTGATTTCAAAGAGACAGAAAGACATGTAATCCAATGCTAAGTGAAGAGAGCAGAATTAGGAGAACAACATATACTGTAGAATCAATACTATAAAAGTAAACAATTTTTCAAGCTATAAGAACTTGAATCAATCCAGTGATTATCCTTGATTTCAATGGACCAATGATGAAGCATGCTAGCTCTCTCCTGACTCAGGATTCAGAATGATAATACAGTTATTTGGGGGGGATATAACCATTGAATAAATTGATTTTGCTTTATCTGTACATATTTATTGCAATGATTTTTTGTTGTTGCTAATTATGAGATATAGAGTTAAAGGAAGAAAAATGGATTTCTATTCATTAAAAAAATAAAATTTAATTAATTAAGCAAAACCGGGCTCAATGATCACATCCTCACATGCCACATTGGTCTGATATGTGAGACATAAAACAGTGGGCAAGGAAGCACATGATGGGACTTTTCATTTCTTTGATCAAATTACTCCTTCCTCATAATGCAATTCCCAGACTCACCTGACAGCATAGCCGGAGAAGGTGAGCAGGTATGACTATATATAGTTCTCCCTGTCTGCCCCCTTTTTTTTTTTTCAGGGTTTTCAGAAAGCTGGCTTTCCATTTGACACACAACCAGTCCCAAGGTTTGAGAGAACAAGTTCTGGGTGGCCTTCCCAGGTCCAAACCCTGCATTGCCATGGAGAAGTGTCAGCAGCCCCAGTTGGCAATGACAGCAGAGGAATTTGAGAAGGAAAGGATGGGAGGGGATAAGGTGTGGTAAGGGGAGGGATGTGGGAGAGAATGGATCTGTGTGCTGTGGTTTAGATGGTGTTTGCTTCTTTGAGGATTCTGTATTTTTAACTCGGTCAAGACAAGTCTATCCAATAGCAAAAAAAAAAAAAAAAAAAAAATCAAGTTCTACCTGATAAATCTTTCTTTATGCTTCTGCCAATATCTGTGTGGGTGTCTCATGACCTTGTTTCTTGGAACATTTCCTTCTAAAGAAAATACATGAAATGAAGGAGAATCTAAAAGCCTGTCTTGTTTACTTCCTTATGACCAAATTAGTAAAATTTACATTTATATACTGCTATTAAAACTCTATTTTAAATATGGTATTTTTTTTCACTGACAACAATAATAATGGTTTACATTTATACAATACAATGAGGTTTGCGGAAAGCTTTGCATCATCTTATTTTAGCCCTATAACAACCTTAGAAGGTAGGTGCTACACTTTATTTTCTCTTAGTTGACTAGAATCTTACCTGACTCCAGGTCAGTTACTGGCTGGGTTGACCTTTCACTAAACCGCTTAAACTTCTGGATCACGGAGTTTTCATCAGAAAAAAATGAGGAAGCTAACCTAGATGATCTCAAGGTTGCCTTATGAATACCAGGATTATAGAATTTTGTTCTTTCTTAAAAATGGGAATCTATTTGTACTTTGGGCCGAATGATCTTTAGAAGAATTGGAAGGTAACATTTCTCACCTGTACCCACAAGAGCTGCAGGATCCAGAAGTCACTTGGAAACATGGTTTAATAACACTCCAATCAGCCTCTCTTTGCTTTCTGGAAACCAGAGACTTCATCATTCTTCACCTACATTTTTCTTTCTTTTTTTGTTTGTTTCTTAGCCAATTCCTCCAAAACATATAAAAATGTATGGTGATAGTGACCATACTAATAGCACATGAGTGGTCCTGCTGGATGGAACACTACTGGAGTTGTGGGTGTGTGTATTTAATATAATCAAATTCAAATATTTGGGCTATTTTTTTGATAGCTGAATTCAGTCATATAACTAGTTAGTAATCATCTCTGGCCATTTTTAAAATAAGCAACTGTGTGGCAGCTAGATGGAGCAGTGGGTCTGAAATCAGGAAGGTCTGAGTTCAAATTTGGTCTCATATTTCCAAGCTTTGTGACCCTGGACAAATAACTTAATCCTCTTTGCCTCAGTTTCCCTCTCTGTAAAATGAACTGGAGAAGAAAATGGCAAACCACTGCAGTATCTTTGCCAAGAAAACCCCAAATGGTGTCACAAAGAGTCAGACAACTGAAAAATTGAACAGCAACAGCAAAACAAATATTTGGTTAAATCTTACTCCCTCCCCTCCATTTTATTTCTTTGTGAGGATTTGTGTGAATTGTCACAGACAAGAAGTCTCTGCTTCTAGCAAATGAATAGACTAAGAAATATGTGTTTGTCTACCTGGAAACAGATGAAATGTGGTGGGAAAGGCACATTGACCAACCCCAAAACAACACATGGAGAAGTGAACATTTTAGTTGAATTGGCTGTTTGGCCCTGGGAAGATAATATGGGGGTGGGGAGGGAGATCAATTGAAATAAATGCTTTGTTTTTGGTTTTTTAAGTTAATGAATCTTTTGTCCTTTTTAGACACAATTTTAGAAATAATGGAGAGGGAAAATGTGGAAGGAAGGAGAGGCAAAGAGGAGGAGAAGAGAGGAAAAGTGGATGGGGAAAGGAAGAGAGAAAAGATAAGAGACAGAAACAGAGACGGAGAAACAGTGAAATGTTTTTAATTAGCTGTTTCAGAAAGTCAAAATACTTTTGTGTTATTTCTTAAGCTTTACAAAATCCCACTTTAGAATTCTGAGGAAAGGTCTCCCCATCATTCATTCTGTGCCAACACAGAAAAAGTGAATTATAGAAAAGAAGCGTTTATCCAGACAATGCAGACATTACTTCTCTCCAGTTCTCTTCCCCCCATCCTGCGAGTTCTTTTGCCTAAATATCCAGACAGTGGAGCCAAAGGTGAGTTTTTCTTTTATCTGCCTAGAATTGTCCAGGTGACTGACTTGATTATTTCTCTGTACCTGGAACAGATCCAATTGGGGGAAGTTGGTCTGCAGGATAGTTATCCAGAAGAGGGAGCCAGCTCCGCCCCTCTTCCCACAGGGATGAGAAGTGGATCCTCAAGGAGGCATTTTAATAGCACCCTCAGGGGTAAAAGCCTAAGGCTGACAGATAGATGTTTGACAAGTCTGGGACTGTGGGGGTGCTATTTAGGATTTTAGATAATGAATAGATTAAGAAATGTTTGTTTGCCTTCCTAGAAACAACTGAGATGTGCTGAGAAAGCCCATTGACCAATCCCAAAACAAGCCATTGAGAAGTGAACATTTTAGTTGAATTGTCTGCACTGGGGAGATAGCATGTACTCCACCCTGCCCGTGTAGACTATCTACATAGATAGAGTAGTTCTATACATAGTGTTCTAGAGTACTCCACCCTATGGGAAATATTTTTAGTGTTCTAGAGCAAATAGCTAATTAACTAGCCTAATTATAATTTGGGCCATGTACCCTCCAGTAGTGAAAATTATAACCCAAATATACCTTTGAATTTGTAGATCCAGTTAAATTTAACTGAATGTTAATTTAGGTTCAGTTTTTCCCCTCCAACCCAGCCCCATCCTCATTAAACCTATGGGTAATTGAAGCAAAATAATTGAAGTTTCTTATTCTGGATCAATGTCTTTTTTTTTTTTTTTTTTCTTACCTTGGAGAGCTCCAAGCATTACTTTTTGTGTGACCTTGAGCAGATTCTCCCACTTGGGTCTCAGTTTATTTACCTGTAAAATGGAAAAGAGGGGTCGCTCTAAATAACCTCTAAGGTTCCTTCATGGTCTAAAAATCCTTGCAAACTTAGGAAAATCACAGATGAAAGAGATTTCGTGGAGAGGCAATGAAGGTGGATGCGAGGGGCCATCCCCAACATCCTTTGGGCATCCCAAGGAACACTCAAAACAAGTCTTGCTTTCATTAGCACTCAGTCTGTTTTCCCTTCTTCCCTGACAGGACATTCTAAATGATATTCCTATGTATTGTGTCCAGAACCCCATTTCTCTTGTATCTGCTATTCTGTGTCAACAGCAGGAGAGGCAAAAGCACCGAAGGTTCGACAGGACAATGCTGAGGCTAGGGCAAAATGCCTTTACTTATTATTACCAGAGTAAATGAAGAAACTGCAGCCAGATGGGTGTATATTATCTTTCCAACTAAAAAAATGTCCTATTAACAGAGATAAATGATCTGAAATGGCAGAACATTTTCTTGCAATTTTTAAAAATAATAGCAGCTATATTTTAGGGGATATTTCTGCAATTTTTTTCCAAGGGTCCTGCTAAAAACCCCATTTGATATTGATAGATACATTCTTAAAGTGGCTGTTGGCACATTAATAAATATTGAAACCTGAGAGAGAATTTTTTACGCTTAACTTTAATAATCAGTCTAAGAGTTTTAGGACAAAATGTGAATAGTTCGGTGACTTGGAGGTTTAAAGTTCTTAAATCCAACACCCCAGCTAGGAGGCACAATGGATAGAGCACTGGGTCAAGAGACCAGAAGACCTGAGTTCAAATTGGACCACTAGCTATATATTCCTGAGCAAGTCACTTAAGCTCTTTTTTGCTTCAATTTCTTTAGCTATAAAATGGGGATAGCACCTACTTCCCAGAATTGTTCTAAGGATTAAATGAGATATTCATAAGGTATTTAGTACAGTGTTTGATATATAATAGGCATTTACTAAGTTTTTCTTCCCTTCCCTTCATGCCTTCTTTCATAGGCATTTTTGATCAACTCATTGCATCAAGACTTGTGAAGAAGTCATCTAACCCATCCCCTTCACTTACCTAAAAGAAAACTGAGACCCACTTTGTTAAACAAATTCCCTAAGGAATGAATGACAAGAGTGGGTTTTGAACCTAGGGCTTCTGGTTCTAAATCCAGAGCCTTGTCTACCCTAAATCATCATTTGAAACTTAAATAAGAGTTTTGCAGGCAAAAGGGAGAGATTTTGGGAAAGCAGCATTATATTTCCCTGAGATTGCTATTAGACACCCAATTTTTATCATAGGAACATAGATCAAGACAGGAGGAAAGGCACATTTCACAGAGGAAGTCATAACTTCTAATTCTTCATTGTTAAAGTGAGGAAACCAGCCTAGGAAAATTAAGTGACTTATTCAAATCATGAAATAATGAAAATAGTTCTGGAAGAGACCTTGGAATTTATGTAGTGGAATTTTACTTTCTGCTCATCTTACAGATGAGAAAACTGAGGCCCTGGAAGGCTGTGACTTACACAACATCCCACAGGTAGAGTTTCAGCGAAGTGCAAATGCCACATCTGTAAGATCAAAGCCAATATCCTTTCTCCTAAGCCATTTCATCTCTTTTGTTGCTGATAGTCATATGATTGAGAGCTAGAAGGGCTCTTATTCCATCTAGTCCACATCTAGTCCAACCCCTTTGTCTTACAAATGAAAAAATTGAGACCCTCCAAAATGTCAAATGGCTTATCCAATGTCTCTCGGGTAGCTCAGGTGACAAGTGACCAAGGTAAGATCAGAAGTCAAGTCCTCTTAACTTCAAAACCAATACTTTCATTATGTCATGCTTCCTCTTAGTCTTAAAATTGATGTGGTCTAGCCAAGTTTCTCTAATCCAGTTCTTGAATGTAGTCTATAACCTTACCCTTGTCCAAAGTAGATAAGCTCTACAAAGATTTGTGTTCTTATGTCATCCATCGACTTTGGGAACCCGAGGCAAGAGGAGATCCCAGAGAAGAACTTCAGTCAAGGAGTGAAATCTCTGTTACAGCTAAAATGTGAATGTCATTAGGAAGAGCAAAACATTTCCTGAATTTGCATTAAGCTATATCTGTAGGCCAAAAAAAAGGGTATTTAGCATAAGAAAAATACAATTAATTTCTGAGATGTTTATTTTCTTTTGAAAGTCTCCTTTCCCAAGGAACATAATGATGGCACGCTGATTTACAAAGCACCATTCTTAGAAGCTGCCAAAATGGTTTCTGTGCAATTAGGTTACCTTGAATTTCTAATCCTGACAATACCTCGAATGTACATGGGGCCTTCTGAAAAGCTTATTGTCCTCTCAATTATTTTTATGCTATCCTTGTGGTCCAAGTCAGATTTATGCTTCAATATTTTTATTTTCCATTTGGAACATTTAAAAGTGAATGGTTCCTTCAAGGTCACAAGCTCCTGCATGAATGAAAGACATTGCCACAGTCTCTCCGAAATCATGGACTCACCTTGCGGCTTCAGGAATGGGCTACTGCTAGCCTGGGATCCATTTGCTGGCTTCCATCCTCTCCTAAGTGGGGAAAGGAGGAAAAAGCTTCAGGATTCTCCGGGGCCTTTGTATTCTTTTTGTCTCATAACATTCTAGCTTTGGAAACCAGTTTTCAATGGTATTCTCTTATTGGTGTCCCAATATCAAACCCCTTTTCAAGGCTTCCATAATCAGTAGGGTTAGAATGATTGATATCCAGCTGTTGTTCCATTTCTAAAGTCTCACTGCTACTTTTGCAGGTGTTTGGCAGTGTGGGTCCAGTGACTCCTCCAGTACAGATAAGGAAAGTATAACTCACAGACTGAGAGCTAAACTGGACCTTATAGGTCACCTTATCCAATTCCTGGAGTTTTGAGATAAGGAAATTTAGTCCCAGAGATATAAAGCCACTTATTTGGGATCACAGAGGCACTAAGTGGTAAGGTCTGGATTTGAACCCAACTTCCATCTGGCTGGGCAGAGCAGCGTACCTGAAGTCAGGAAAATCTGAGTTCAGATTCAGCCTCATACTAACTGGGTGATCCTGGGCAAGTCAGTTAATCTCTTCCTCAGTTTCCTGGCCTGCAAAATGGAGGATAATAGGGATAGCTATCTCTTGGGATTGTTGTGAGAATCAATTAAGCTAAAATTTCTATATTCTGAGCACAGGTTCCTGGCACAAAATATAATTGTTTTGGGGAGTCCAAGTCCAACATTCTTTCTGAGCTTAAGATATAGAATCATAGATTTTAAGACTTCATTTTGTAGATAAGAAAATTGAGGCCCAGAAAAGTAAAATTGTTGCTGCCAAGAGGAATCTTTGAATCTGGGTCTCTTAGTTCTTATCAAGAAGGCTGCCATTTTGCCTAAAATTCTTTATACCAGTGACTCTTGGACCCCCTCCTTCAGGTTCTCCTTGCCCTGTTTCTTTCTATTATCTACCCATGGGTCCTCAAACTTTTTAAATAGGGAGCAAGTTCACTGTCCCTCAGATTGTTGGAGGGTCCAACTATAGTAAAAACAAAAACTTTGTTTTGTGGGCCTTTAAATAAAGAAACTTCATAATCCTGGGTGAGGGAGATAATCATCCTCAGCTGCCACATCTGGCCCACGGGCCATAGTTTGAGGACCCCTGATCACACCATTTGTCCTTCTGTCTCCACGCTTTGGTAGGAGTGGCTATCTGTGCCTCTTCAGGAGTGGAGCTAATGGCTGAGCTCTCCAACATGTTCCCTGTAGTTATAGATGCTGTCTATCACATCTCCTTTCCCTTCCTTCCTCTACCTTTCTGCCAGTGTGTCTGACAATGCCTCCTCTATCTCAGTGAAAGGATAGACCCATCGAAGTGATGCTTCAGTGGGCTAAGCGGTCTCCTGGTGAGCTTTGCTCCCACAGGGACCCAACTTTCTCAGGGGTAAATGCAGAGGCGCGAGGGAAGCCGGCTCAGGTAACCGGCTGAAGCCCAAGAAGGGACCCGGAGTTGGGGGTTAATCGTGCCATTTAGTCAACCATGCAAATTAGCACATGCTCACATGCCCAGGGCCTGGAAGAAATCAGGAGAAGGGCCAGGAGGAATTTCAGTACGGTCTGTTTCTCCTTCACATGACTTTGGGTCGGGATTTTTTGTTGGCATTTGGACTTGGAGACAGAAGCCATTACGGGGGGTGTTTTCATAACCTAGGCACGAGGGGCAGCAGGAAGTCAGGTAGAATGAGTGATTTAAGGAAAGGGCAAGGAGGAGCAACAGCAAGGGCAGGGGGAGAGGAGGAGAGATTTGAGAAATTTAAAGCAAGATTGTTTTGTTTTGTTTTTTCTCAGTAGTATTTCACTTTCCCCAATACATGTAAAGAAAATATTCTGCATTCATTTTTGTTAAACTTTGTGTTCCAAATCTTCCTCCCTCCCTTACTTCCTCCTCCCTGAGACGCCAAACAATCTGATATAGGTGAAATGTGCACCATTCCTTTAAACATAAAGACAGTTTTTAAGAGAAAAAAGTTGCAATGCACACACACGTGCACAACCACACACATACTCACACACATTCACACAAATGCTCACACACACTCACTCACACACTCATACATGCACACACACATTTGGGGAAAACAACATTCTATTTTCCTGAGATTGCTATTAGACACCAAGTTTTTATCATAAGAACGTAGATCAAGACAGGAGGGAAGGCACATTTACATGTATGCTTACACACACTCAAATGCACACACACTCACTCACACACTCATACATGCACACACATACACATGAACATGCAGTGTACACATATATGCACATACACACTCATGCACACAAACATGCACACATGCTCACATATACATGCAAACACATATACACACATGCACACATATACTCATACATACTCATTTGCATGCACACCTGCACACACTCACATGTACACTTGCAGTATTCATACATTACTCACACACATCACTTGCATGTACACACTCATATACACATTCACACACTTATATACACACACATTCGCACACACATATCCCCCAACCACAAGGCCCAGATGTGTCTGCCAAGGGAACACAGGGAATGCAATCATTCAATCCTCCAGGCGGCTCCCATGGAAAGGCAGTTCTTTTTCTCCTTTTTAAAGGGCACCGGCACAATCAGCGTGTGTGGGAGCAGGGGTCAGCCTGGCTGCATTTAGTCACAATTGTTCAAATATATGCTCTCCATAAAAGCCCCCCTCTCCCTGTGCCAAGGGTCGCCACCCTCAGTCGCTCGCCATAGTGTCGGCCACTCCGGAACCATTAGCCCGTATTCACTTCTACCTGGCCGGCATAGATCCCATTTCCCAATTATCGGACCGGTGAGGAGAATGAAAGCAAATGGTGGGAAAGTCAACAACATGAAAAGAGTCTTTCAATATTGGGAGAAAGCCGAGAGATTGATTGAAATGAAGGAGCCGGAAACACGTCCCAGGCCTTCAACTAGAGTACAGCTGGGGAGGGGCCCGACAGGAGGAGGCAGAAGGGGAGAGAAAGCATCGCCGCTAAGAAAGAGAATTGGGAGCTGGGATTTCCTCTGCAATTTAACGCTGTCAAGCCGGTGTCTTGTACATCTACACAGATTGAGCACATTGTTATTACCCAAGCAGAGCCAGCTCCTAGGATGGATTAAAGAGCTAATAGGTGAAGCCAGCTGCAAGGAGCATCTGGTTTTTCCAGGGAGGGAAGAATCCCTCGGAATCAGAAAATCTCCGACTCCAGAGTTTTCTTGGGGGGCGCAGCCTCGGAGCCGGGCCGCGGATCCCCCACGGCCTTCGAGAGTGTCGCCGGCTAACCGAGATCTCAGGGCTCCTTCCCCCATTTGCACTTATTCCAAAGGTCCTTTCATCTAGGGCATTGCAGCCTGGAAAAGTACAGGCATCAGTAGCCTGGAAAAATACAGTACCGTTTTCACTCAAAGGTTTCCTGATCCACAGAATAATTTCTTAATCGATGCCTTGACCTGAGGTCCGTAGGCCGACATTCTCACGCAGGATTCCTGTGTCATTTATTTCCTAGAGGAATAAATGGGCCTCTGTCCTCTAAGTGATCAAAGGACTCCTCAATGCCCCAACAAGGTGGGTAAGATGAGGGAATCTTACAGAGAAGGGGTCCCTGTAAATTTGGGGAAATAGTTCATCTAGATGTCCCTGGGCAGCTAAGTGGCCCAGAGGGTAGATCAGGGGTTGACACCGAGCCTCAGATACTGACTGGGTGACTCAGCTTCAGTTTCTGAAGCTTAGTTTTATGAATCCATTCATGCCAGAGTTAGTACCCTCCACCATTGGACAGCTCACAGTCTTGCTACAGACAACCTTTTCTTCTCTGTAAATGGGAGATAATAATAGCCCCTACTGCAAAGAGCTATTGTAAGGAGAAAGTGAGATAATATATGTAAGCTTTGTGGAAACCTTAACGGCTACATCAACGTGAGTTATTGTTATTAGTATCAGTAGTAGTAGTCATTGTAGCAATAGCAGGAGCAACAGCAGCAGAAGCATGGAAGCTCCAGCAAGATTCCTCGCCTCCAAATCCCTTCCCTGAAGTCTCCCAAGTGTCAGGAAATGTGACACTTTAACTTTGGAAATACATTTCTTTGGGCCAAACATTTTCTTTTAAAGGTGGAACTCTTTTAAAATATAGGCCAGGTCCAGATTGTCATACTAAGTTGGAAGAGACTCCCCTACTGGATGTTTTTCATCCTGACTGGGGAAAAAGGGTTCCCCATATGACATGAAAGGAAGAAGAGAGACACAGAAAGGGGCAGAGGAGAGAAAGTGCAACATTTAACCACAGTCACAATTTTGCCAACAATTAGTCCAACTTCCAAACTCTTCCTTGGGCTGGGGATACTTGATCCTATTCAATGTTTGGTGATCGCTCAGTTGTTCTCTAGCCAAACTCACTTCTAATTATCAGCTGGGAAGACTCACTCATCCTGACTTGATGAGAATGAAAAAATAAAAGCCTGGGGTAGGAGGAGGAGAGAATGAGACAGAAGCAAAAACAAAAAAGATAGTCCATCCATCCTGAAGCAAGCCTGATTACTAGATCAATCTGGAGAGGGGTAGATAGGAATTCCCCTATTATAAAACCAAATCCTTATTTTATCTTGAGCTAGTGATCTCAAGAAATCAAAATAAAATCAGTTTTTATTCACTTTAATTTTAAAACTAAAAAATGCCACCCAGCAATCTTTTATCTGGGAGAAGGAATATGCTGCAAAGCCAATAAACATAGGCAGGTTGTTTCAGTATCCAGAAGGATTTCCCAGGAATTTGTATTATAGGATAGACTGAATGTTTGTGCAGACAGACATATACAGGTTTGACCAAGTAACATCCCTTCCCTAGATCTCCATTTCTTTCTTTGGAAAAAGATGAAGCCATCCCTAAGGTCACTTCCAGTTTGACCATTCTGTGATTCCATCATATAGAAGGCAAGGGAGGGAGGGGAGGATGGCTATATTGGGCAAAGAATAGTACAATACAGGCTGCATGGCATTGATAGAAATGAGAAATCGTGGTGCTTTCTCACTGGTGAAGGTCTTTTGTTTTTGGTTTATTACCACCATTGCCTTCCTTTTGTGCTGGGGGAAGAGAAGAGAAGGTAATGAAGAAATCTATAAGAACTGCCAACAAATGCATTTAAGTGGAATCATTGTTGTTTTTTATATGTAGCAAGTTTCAAGCTTTCTAATTCCTTCATGCAACCACAACAAAATAATTCAACAGGAATATATTTTCAACAAGAAACAAAGGACAAATTTCCTACATTTGACCATCCATGACAATTATCCTTGATGGGAAGAAGAGGAATTCCTGTATCAGAACTGTTGAGCTATGGCAAGTTTCCTAGAATAGATTGGATTATCCTCCCCTGACCCCCATCAAATAATAGTAATAAGAAGAAAAGAAAAGAAAAATCAAAGACTCTCAGAACTGGAAAGTCATACAGTTCAATCCATGCCTGATCAACTCATTCATTTAGGATTTCAGTGATGATAGGGCATCCAGCTCCTGTTTCAAGACCTCCAGCGAAAGCAAATCCACTTTTGTTTGGAGTTAACCTTTTCTATTTGTAGACAGATCTAATTGTTAAACCACTTCCCCCTCCGTTTATTTCACCCTACATTTGCTGCTTTTCAGTCTCTTCTCATTTCCTTTTTTTCTCCTTCCTTTTCTCCCTCCCACTTCTCTCATTTTCCTCCTTCTTTTCTTTCTTCCTTCCTCTTTCCCTTTTCTCTTCCCATCTTTCCTCCCTTTCTCTTTCCCTCCTTTCCTCCTTTTCTTTTTCTTCATTTTTTTCTTTTTTTTCCTTAGAAAACATAAATTAAGAAACTACATTATATGGTGTTTGAGGAAGGGGACAGGGAGTGGGAAGTAGTAGGAGGGAAAATACAGACAGAACATAGAGTGAAGCAGATGTTACACAGTATGGATTTTCCTAGTGGGAAGCCTTAAAGGTGTTTTTGTTAAAAGAAAAAAAAAAAGATTTTCTAATAGCAGCAGATATGTAGGAATACAGGCTGTATCAGAAAAGTAGTTGATCTGTTAATAACACTGAAATGCCCTCTATGGGACGAACACTATGCTAGGCACAAGGGAGGGAAGATAAGCAAGAGTAAACACCAAGATTATAAAGCACTATTATTATATTATCAGGCATCTAACTGTTAGATTGGCTTTTTAGGCAGAGTCAGATCTTTCAGCTTCTCTTTGTTTATCAAAGAGGAAGAAAGCCAAGTGTTTATGAAAGGATGCACAAGAACACATGGGTCAAGAAGTTCAAAATCCATGCCACCTAAATATGGTTCAACATATATTTTACAGTATATTTGATTGCTGAAGAGAATGGGAAATAATTATAAGGTTGTAGTAATAGTAGTTGTTGTTTTACATTAGATCTGAAACCAAAAAGATCCCAATTGAACTTCGTTACTCTCTAGTTATGACCTTGAGTAAGTCAACCCTTAAGACTTGGTTTCTGTATCTGTGAAAGAGAGGAAACCGATTAATCAATCAATAACCATTTCACAAGCACTCTCTAAGTGCCAAGCGCTTGTTAAGAGCCTGGGGATACAAATGAACAGAAAAAATGGTCCTTTCCCTCCAGGAGTTTCCATTCTAAAGTTTCCATTCTGTACCATATAGTAAGCCTTTGAGTCAGAATTTTAACTCATGGGTGTCCCCAGGGACAAGCCCTCCTACTCCCCAATCCCTGCAACTCCTAGGAACAGTTATTTGATTCAACTTTGTACTTTTCTTCAGGTTGAAATGGGATCCTATAGACCTTTTATCAGTTAACCAAGAGAAAATGTCGCCTTTGGAGAAATATGGATTCTCTCTCTGAGTCTATTCTCCAAATCATAGGCTTAGTGTCTTTTGAGCCCGGAGGGGATTAGAAATCTCTCCAGGCACTGATTGTCATGTGGGAAATCCCAATGCTCTTGTAAAGATGACCCCTGAATAGGGGTGCGGTAGCAGATGGTTGACTTGTGGGTCACAGAGAGTAACTTGAGCCACAGAAATCGACAGCCCATAAATACCTTGGCTCTAGGAGGCCTCTTATTTAAGATGAGAGCAACAGCTCTGCCATATATATTTTTTTGGCCTTTTACTTTCCTGGCCTGACCTGGGAGGCAGGAAAGACAAAACTGGCTGTGAGAGAAAAGTACCAGAATTACAGATGGAAAAGACCTATGAGCTCTCCAAGTGCTTACTTACTATCTGCTGCTCCTGAAATAGAGCATGCTTCCCTTCATGCCCATTTGGCATTTCCCCCACAGCAATTCTCAGTTCCATGTATTAATGGAATTACAAGGGAATTACAAAATCTGAAATCCCCCAAACAACCAGGGCTAGTGGCTCAGTGTCTGTGATCAGCCCAGGATCCATCCCCAAATGAAGGGAGAGAAAGGCAAAGGGCAGACAATCCATCAACAAGTCTTTTTCTACTGCCTCTAGTGTGCCATGGGGGACTGAGAGGTAGTGCTATGGCTCAGAGAGTGCCAGGGGATCTGGCTTTATTTTTTGGCTCTCTCACTCACTACCAAAGAGATGATGGGAAGTCCTTCCTTCGCTCTGATCCCTTCTTTCCTCCAGAATCCAGTTCTGATGTCATAAACCCCCTCAGAAGTCTGGTAAAGTTGATGGGTCTCTTCTCAGCATTGTGTTTTTAAATGTACAATATATAATATAGAGGATTACCAAGGAAACTACTGATAATGAAATTCAGTTATCAAAATATTTAAAAATATAGCCCAACAATAGAAACATCTGAGAAACAAACACCTGAGTATGCAGTCTGTAAAATGGGGAAAATAATATTTGGACGACTTCACTGGAGGAATTGTTGGTTATTGGGAAGATGCTTTGTAAGCACTATCTGATAGAGTCTTCTGATGAATGGCAATGAAAGTGCTATGACCTAGGGCTCTACCCTTGGGGGCAGTTATAATCTGATATGTGAAATAGAGTTGTTTTTTTTTTTTTCCATGGGTCCAGATCTATAATTTCATTCATGTGTGGAATCTTCCTCTACTGATGCAGATTGCCCACAGATCTATAATTTATAGCCCTGGGGATTTGCTGGAGATATAGAGATATTTTGTAACTCACCTGGAGTCACTCAACTAGGAGGTGCCATTCACAAGACTAAAACTTGCTGACTCCAAGGCTGCCTCTCTTGGGCTGGTAATTGTACTTATAAACAAAGGGGAAATGGGATCCTTACCCCTGGGATTTTACATTTTGACCCCAGAAGAACTTAAGAACCATTTATTCTAAATCACAGAAGGGAAGGAACGTCAATGTCACTGTCCAACAAAAGTGGGACATAAGCATGAATCCCATGAATGAGAAATCGAAGCTCTCACCCCTGATCTGGCAATGGGAAGAAAGCACCAAAATCATAGACCAAAGAGACCTCCAGAGACAAAGGACTGACTATTTCCTAAAACCAGCCCAGTCTTTTTTTTTTTTTGGGGAGGGGGGTCGGTTGAGGGAGGGTTGGTGGTGGTAAGAGAGAGAAATATTGTTGGGAAGGTTTTCTGTCCATCACCAAACTGCCTTCCTCAACTTCTCCTCTTCCAAGTGGTTTGGCCCTCTAGAGTCAATCAGAGTAAATCTAAGCCTTCTTCAAAGGCTTCAGATAACAACTAATAATTAAGACCTTTTCTTTGAGTCTTTCCTTTCGTAGGCAAAATATCACCAGTTCTTTTAATTTATGCTCCCACAGCATTTAAGATACTTTCACCAATACGATTGTTCTCTTCTGCATGGTCTCCAGTTTGTCAACGACCTTCCTAAAATTGGGTATCTAGATATGAACATCACACCTAGATTGGCTCTGAATGTCAAGGTACCAAAGGAAATTACTCTTATCCCAAATAGTAAGTTTAAATTTAGCCTCAGATTCTCATTATCTGTGTGACCCTGGGTAAATCAATTAATTTCCCCCTGCCTGTTTCCCCATCTGTAAAATAACAATAATTAGCATTTGTATAGCACTTCTCTTTGGTTAGGCAAAATCTCAACCCTTTAGGGCAGATGTTATTATTAACCTCAGTTTAAAGATAAGGAAACTGAGGCAGACAGAGATAAAGGGACATACCCAGGATCACACAATTAGTGTCTGAGGCTGGATTTAGATTAGGGTCTCTGTCCATAGATCTGGCACTCAATCCACTGTACAACCTAGCTACTACTGATGACAATAGCACCCTTCCTCAGGGTGGCTGTGAGATCAAATGAAATAATATTTGAAAAGCATGTTGCAAATCTTAAAGATTTATAGAAATGCCAGTTATTGTTAGATATTATTATTAGGCAATCTAAGATCACAGTCACATTCTCCCTTATTTTTTCACTCCTATGGAGCTTGCATTCCATTCAGACATTGTTTTTCACAAGGATTCTGTGCAATCACAAGAGAGTTGTGTCTTCGTCTGCCATCCTAATATGATATGCTAACTGAAACTTTACCATTCCCAGAAATCTCCTCGCCTATGCTATTCGAGTATTCTGATTCTACCATTAGTTATTGGTTCAAGTTAAGGTAATGGAGGTCTCTGTTATCTACAAAAAACTGGAAGTAACTATCAATGCCTTACATGGAATAAGTTATAAGGTTAGTTTCTTATTAAGGCTTTTTAAAAAGCCAGGGGGGTAGAGTAAAACCAGAAAGACCTGGATTCAAATTCTATCACAGTTTCTTATTTTATGTGAGCTATTGGACCTCTCTGAGAAGTCCCCGTTTCCTCCTCAGTCAAGTGAATATCTCATTATCTCCATTAGAGCAACTACTTCCTAGTGTTGCCATGTTGGGGGCTTTGAAGTTTGGTTTGTGTTTTTGGTTTTTGGTAAAGATCAAATAAGATAATGTATGTAAATGTATGTGTGTGTGTATGTAATGTATTAAGTAAAATGTTCCATAAACCCTAGAATTGTCATGTATATGTTAACTGTGAGATGGACCTTATAATGTATAGATTATGATAGGAGGGTTGGAGGTTGGTGGACACAGGGGAAGTATTAGAACGTTGATCAGCCAGAAAGGGCAATCCTGAGGGAAGGAGCCCTGACCAATCAGTGAGCCAAAAAAGTGTCACTTTTCCCAATAGAATATGAGTTCTTTGAGATGAGAGGCTTTTCTTGCTTTTGTTTTGTCAGTCTAGTTCCTGCATTTTAGCACAATGGCTGTCTTAGTTGGTGCCTAATAAATAGATGACTATTGTTGGATGTGTGGTGGGAATGATGAGGAACTGAAAGGAAAAAGGAACATTGATAAAAATATATGATAGAGGCTACTCCTTCCTCAGATTAGTCTGAGCTACCTAGGAAGGGGGACAAAACTAGGTCTTTTTTCCCACCTGAAGAAAGGGAGGGGAAGCTCCTGGATCCCTGGACCTTTTGCCAGACACCCTGTTCTCCTGGAAATGCTTTAATTTTATCTGGCTCCATGGAACACTAATGTTCCTCACCCACTTTAATCATAATTCTTGCTTTGCAAAGAATTGATCATTTCTGGCATTTGAACCCAGAAACTTTCAACTCCCTGAAATAGTAGCTTTCCCTCTCCAGTTAGAGAAGCCTCATCAAAAGCCATTCCCAGCTGTCGCAATGACATATTCTTTCGAAGCCTCTAGAGGGCAAGATCACTGTAATTTGCTCCTAAATTTCATCTGAGCCGTGATTCCAATTCCATCAGAATTATGAAATGTCCCTTTGAATTAAGTAAGCCACAGCAGCACTTAAGCTATCTCCGGGATGGCGATATATCCCATTAGTGGCTGCTTTATGCATTTCATTGAAATCCAAATTCATTTGTAATGGCCCCACAATTGGCTCTCCCAACCTTGATCGCTACCCAAAAAAATCATCATTGATAGAAAGGATGTATAAGGAATCAATGGCCAGTATTAGTGCTATAGCAAAGCTCGATTTCTGTGAAGACAAGAGATATTTATAGTCACATGCTCTGACCTGCTTGTTGTTGACCAGCTCAGGATATATACTCCACACATACCCAGGAAAATCCAGTCTCATTAGCTTCTAAAATAGCAACCTGCATTATGGAAAATGGTGAACATTATGGGAAAGTGGCAATAGCCAGGAGATCACAGGATCTCTGGATCCTAAAGGGAGAAATAAATGAGCAAGTATGACAGACTTCTCCAAGAAAACATTCACGTTTGAGAAGAAGAAGAAAGTAGTCAGGAAAAGAAACAAAGGAACAAACAAAAAAGAAATCTCCTTTCATTATAGTCTATGTGGCTCTTGAAAAAAAAAAAAAGTCATAACAATGAGGAAAATAAAAGAAGAGTTTGGCTATTAATTTCATTGAAAAACCACCTCAACATCCACCTCTCCTAAGTATACCAGCCACAGTCAAACCTTTCTTACCTTTCACTTGGACTATCGTCATGATCTCCTAACTGATCTCTTTAACTCTGGCCTTTCTCCTCTTGGATACTTTCTCCATGCAATGGGAAAAATAATCTTCTTAAGTTACAAGTCTGACTCCTTTATCATCCCTTGATCAAAAATCTTCAGAAGGTCCTTTATGGATTCTAATATAAAACATAAATTCATCAGCTTGTCATTGAAAGATTTTTACAACTTGGCACCAAGTTACTCTGTCACTTGAATTTCCGGTCACTCTCCTTCACACATTGGAAGGCAATGTGGCCCAATAGAAAGAGCACTGAGCTTAGAGTTAGATGGTTGCAAGAATACAAATAAAGTGGCCCAAACTAGTAAAGACTGGAGGAAGATTTTTAGCTAGCGAAATAATGGAGAGACATCAAGGAGAAGGTAACAACTGATCCGGATCTTGGAGAGGGTTTTCACTGGGGGAAATGAGGATGTGAGGAAGTTTGCATGACTGATGGGAGATTGTATAAGCAGAAGCTGGGGAGGAGAGGATGAAACAAGAAGTATCCAGGGGATAAGCTAATTTCCTAGGTGACTAGGTAGATGGAGGTGCCTCTAAAGAACCGAGGAAATGAAAATGATTACGACATATCAGCATATATATGGCAGCTAGGTTACACAATGGATAGAATGCTATATCTTCAGTTAGGAAGATCTGAATTCAAATCCAGTCTCTAGCCAGTTGGGTAAGGTACTTTACCTTTGTTTGGAGTACCCACATCCCCTAGAGGTTTTAAGTATAAGATTCGATAATATTTGTAATGTGTTTTGTAAAACTTAAAATATTCTACAAAAGGTAGAATTATTGATATTGATGACATGATAAGGATTGTTGAAATATAGACTTATTGAAAATGAAATGGTGACTGGAGATGTACTAGGGTCACCAAAACAATAACAAGACTGGATTTGAATTTTTTTGAATTTGATCTTAACTTCAGATCCACCAATCTGTCCATTGTGCCTCATCTTATCACATGATAAGCTCAGATCCCTGCCTTCTGACTTCAAATGCAAACATCTGCTTCTTTCAGGAATCCTCTCCTAATCCTGCCACTTCCTAATATTCTCCTTAACCTAAATTACCTTATATTGATCTATATGTATTTTGAAATATATACCTACTGTGTCTCCATCTCTAGAACGGCAATCTTCTTGAGACCAGAGATTGTTTTATTTTCGTATGTATGTCCTAAGTGCCTAGTGCAGTACAGTAAGTGCTTAATAAATGTTTAATGATTGATTGGTGTGGAAGCCAGACTCACATTAATGGTGCTTAAGTTAGCTCTAGAGTTTTTGTTTTAGGAATTTGATTGCATCCATGAAAGGAACTTCCAATGTGGAAAGTCCCTCCAGGGATGCACATCTGACATTTCTTGGTAATAAATAGCCTTGGAGAGACACTTGAGAGAATAAGTGATTGTCCTGTGGTCACATAGTAAGTTTGTGTCAGAATGTAGTGAAAACAATGTTAGATTTGAAGTCAAAGGACTTTAATTTATATTTTTGCTCTGATATTTTCGACATGTACAACCACAGGAAAATCATTAAATTCTCTATCCCTCACTTTCGCATCTGTAAAGTGATGGAGGTGCAAAAAGTCATCCAACTGTACATGCTCCTTGACCAATGAAAGTGCTACAAGACCTCTATCTCAGAGAGATCAAAGAAAGAGGAAAAATGATCCAAGGGTACAAAAATATTTCTAGAAGCTCTTTTCCCAGTGGGTCAAAAAAACCTGGAAACAAAGGGAATGTGAGTAGCTATTGTAAATAATTAAACAAATTGTAGTTTATAAATGTAATTAATAGAATATCATTGGGCTAGAAGAGAAGATTAATAAATGAATTCAGAGGAAATTGGGAAGATTTCTATGAGTAAATATGAAGCAAAGTAAGAACTAGGGAAAATAATTTATACAATGGTGACATTATAGAGAAAAACAATTTTGAAAGACTTTAGAACTCTGATCAATGCAATGCTAAGCCACAAATCCAAAAGACTGAAGATGAATCATGTTCTCCAAATCCTACCAGAGCGGTGATGGACTTAAAATGCAGAATGAGATATACATTTTTAGTCATGGCCGATCCACGTTTGAAAGGGAAGCTTGATGATACAGTGGCTAGTGTGTTAGACCTGGAGTTAGAAAGACTTGAATTTTTATCTCAGATACTTACTAGCTATATATAGATAGCTACATATATAGCTATATGACCTTGAACAAGTCTTTTAAAGCTCTGTTTACCTCAGTTTCCTCCTATGTAAAATGGGGATGATAATAATATTTCTCTCCTTGAGTTGTTGTGAGGATAAAATGAGATAATATTTGTAAAGTGTTGTATAAATGCCAGTGATGATAATGAAGAGAAATATGATTGAGATGAGAGAATTTGTTTTGTTGGAGTGTGTATATTTATTGTGGTCATTTTCTTTTTTTTATTTTATTGTTCAGTGGAGAAAAAGAGATGATAAACGTTTATATAAAGATATAGATATACCGAGATTTATATTGTATAACTACCTATCTATCTAATTTAAATAAATAAAATGAGGGAGTAGACTTAATTACTTCTATAGATGCTTCTATCTTTAAGTCCCAGATACTATTCTTGCATGATTATTGAATTAAATATGACACCTTGCCTGCCTTTCAAAGCTCATTAAAGGATTTAATTTACCCATTTACCTGTTGTCACAAAAACTCCAAAATACTACAGTTAGGATTCTTTGGCTCCGAGGTCAGGAGAGTCAAAGACAAGTTGGGCACCCCTGGAATCACCAGGGAACAAGGAATCCCCTGAATTTTTCCTCACCTCATACATCCAGTACATTAGGATGCTCTTCCTATTTCTTTCAGGAAAGCTTCAACATCCAGAACCACTGCAGGAAGTATCTCTGTGGGCCACCATCCAAATAATCAGTCCAGGATAAATCTCAAGTCCCCCCTCCATGCTGCCCCCATCTCTCTCAGAGACACCATATGGACTGACACTAAAACTATTTAAACTATATTTAACTATCCGTTAAAATAAAATAAATTAAATAAAATTTAATTTAATTAAAAAAAATAAAATTAAAAAAAATAGCCTGACCATCACTTTCTATAAGCCTCACCAATAGCAAGTAATAGATTAACTCATGCTGACAGATTCCTTTATGCTGATGATGATACAGAAAGGTAGCAAAGACACATCCATTCACTCCTTTAGATAAAAAAAAAATTTTCAATTAACAAGGAATTTTTTTTTTTGCTCCCTCCTCCCATATCCCATGTAGAAGAAAAGAGGAAAAATGAAATCCTTGTAACAATATATATAGTCAAGACAAATTCCCACCTTGTTCAAGTCCCGAATTTTACTTGTGCTCCCAGACATTCCCATTTTTCTTTGCTGTGTCACATGATCTCATTCTGATCTCCACCCACCTTCCTTCCTCATCCTTCTTATGTATCTCAGACTTCCCTATAGGTTTCTAGCATTTCTTCCCTCAATTGACTCTTTTCCCAGCCTTGGGCCATCTCTTCTACCACTGGAGTCTTTTCCCTGCACTAACTCCTACTCAGGCTCCATTTCCAAGCTAATTTTCAGTTTCAAAACTCTTGAGGGGGAGAAAGATGGGACTGGGAAGCAAGCAAATGTTAACATTCAAAGCCTGTTGGAATACCTAGTCTGGTTTTCTTTCCTCCTCCCAATCCTAAAGTCTCTGGCTGCCTTTGCTTCTCGTTAGCATAAGTGCCAGAGACAGAAAGGGAAGACACAATATATGCATCCTGATCTTGTTTTAGGAGAGGGGTGCTGGCAGGCAAACAATGCAACTGGTTCAGAGGGAGAGAAGCCTCTGAGAGTTATTATTGGTCTTTCTATAGCCCTATCAGAACCAACTCATTCCCTCCCTCATATTCCCCCTGCCTCCACCTACCCTCCCAAAAATATATACCAACTACCACTGCATCAGCACTGCCATTGGAATCGTGAACATGGTGGAAAATTCAACTGAATGGAGTTGAATAAGCATTTATTGAGAGTGCTATGCTAGATACAGGGAGTATAAAGCTAAAAATAAATATCCCTTTCTGTCAACGAGCTCATATTAAACTGAAGGAAACAATGGGTAGAAGCATGATCAACATAGACAAATTAATTCAAAATATTTTCAGTGAGAGAGGAACTCTAAGAATTGGTTGCATCAGAACTGGGCTCCTTAAGGAGGTAGTAGAACCTAAATTGGACATTGAAGAAATGTAGGGAGTTAGCAAGGGGAGAAGTTTTGAAGCATGTTGGAAAGCTTGATACAAATGCTGAGGTGGGAGATGGAATGACATGTACAGGAAAGAGGAAAAAGATAGATCAGTTTTAGCTGAAATATATCATATACAAGGGGAGTAGTACAAAGTGACATGTCTCCCTGACCAAGGTACACTTGTCTCTGAGTATTCTCCAATGCACATAAAAATTCAACTACCTCTTTATTTAATTACTTTTAGAAGTAAAAGTAAAATAAAGCAACTGAGTGTCTAGGACACAGCCTCCATGGACTGATTTTACCTGTGTCCACTTATAATTTAGCGCTGGATTCACATTCATTTTCCCAGCAAAATCCTCAGATTGAACAGCATAGAAAATTCACTTGTAGGGAATCCCCCAAGATCATCTTAAGCTATTTAAGGGGAACAAATGTTGAAGTCGTACGATCATATAATTATACCTGAAAGGAATTTTTGAGATCATCAAATCCAGTCAAGGAAATCAAGAGACAAGGAAACTGAGGTCCAGATTCACACAGCTAGTGAATATCTATGGTAAGCTTTGAATACAAGTCTTCTTAAATCCAAGCCCAAAGCTCTATTCACTGTACTATGTTTCCAAAGCAAAGACCTGGGAATTGATGCCTTTGCCCTAGTTCTAGGGTGATCACTCTTTTAGAAAGATTAGAGAGAGAAGGGTTTGAGTAAAATCTAATGAGCAAACAACTCTGAGATGAGCTTTGTCACTTCTCCAGCCAGAAATAACTTTCAGTTCATTTAGGCATTTGTTAACTGAGAACCAAGAAGCCAATGATGGAGCACCAGAGTCAGACCTAAGTAATGGTTCACCACGGCCTTGTTAATGGTTAGACAAGCTATTCATGTTTGATTAGGGTTTTCTTTTCCATTACAGTAATTGTATGATAATTAACTCCCCTGGAACTACATCTCATTTGGGGGGAAATGTGTACATTTTGAAATTTCAGGGTTTGCAGATTTTCCCCCCCAGGCAAAAAAAAAAAAAAAAAAAAATAGCTCCTTGACCGGTCCAGCAGGACTCCTTGTGAGCCATTAATAAAAGACTAGGAAGTATGTGCTCTGGCTTTGTCTCCCTGAAGGAGCTGATGATTTTCCTCCAATCCAACCTTCTCCAAGGTCTCCCAGCACAAAGGTGCCCCACCCCCAACAACTGCTGAAGGATTGGGATTGCCATTTCCCAGCAAGAAGGCCCAATACAACCTGACTCTGGAGATCAGTGAGACATGGATGAAATATAAGATGTTGCCCCCCAAAGCAGAAACAGTCATTAATACAAGCAGCACCCCATGATATGGTATTTTACATAATGGAAGCAAATTTTTAAACAAACAAACAGAACCAGATGGCAAGTTATCAGACTGGGTGTTCAGACTAAGACATTTATATTGAACTGTCTGATCACCACATTGATCTTTCCTTCCTCTGACCTCCTACAGCTCTTATCTCCATCACACATTTTTTTGGATTCTTAATTATTTACTGTTTTTGGCTGTCTGCTAATTATTTCTTATGTATGTCTAGTCTCCCCAGTAAAAACTGCCAGCTCCTTTGAGTGGGATTCCTTTCTAATTTGTTTTTTTTTGTTTGTTTTTTTCTTTGTGTATTTTGTTTTTTGCTTTTTTTTTCTTTTTTCCCCATCTTCCCACATCATACCAATAATTCAAAGGCATTCCCAAATAAGATTTTTTTCCCCAAGTAAGATAATGAGTAACAATAGCAGCATGATACAGGGCATGAGTGGATGGATAGGTAGGTGATGAATTCAAGTGGAAACAAATAAGGTATTCATTTCATTTCTGTTCTGCAAACCCTTACCATGTCTCAAGCATTTGCCCAGAAGACAGTCAGCATGGTTTAGTGAGAAAGACAATGCCCTTAGAGTCAGGAAAATGTATATTCAAATCCTACCTTGAATACATGCTGGGATTAGCACAGCACGTATCAGGACCACAATCAACTTTCTAAAACTACCATTTGCAAATGAATTGTCCATGAGCATATGTGCTAGGTGGCTATCCACCATTTTGGTGAAAGGACAGATCTGGATGAATAAATATTTCTGAGATTAATTATTTTCTCTCTTTGTACAACTAATACAAGGAATCTCTGTAGTTACAGGTTGATTCTGACTCATCCTATTTAATAAAATGCATTTATTTTATTACGGGAAGCTCCAGCATCTCACCACACAAAGTTGAAACCAGATTAAGTAACCTAGGTATATTCTCTTCCCAATCCCACCTCCAAGCCCTTGGAAGATTCAGACACTAGTCATTAGGGGAAAAAAAAAGAAGAAGAAGAAAGAAAGAAAGAGAAAAAAAGAGGCTCCAATCTCCTTCCAACCAGTAAAATTGCCTGGAGTGCTGATTGCAAACACAAGCCTCCCTTCTGTATCCACATAGCACCTAACTCCCTTCTTAAAAGTTAATAGAAGTAGAGCATGTGGCTGCCATTGTGGGACAAGCAGGGCTGAGTCTCCAGCACACTTGGGTTCTTTGTATATATGATTCTGAAGTATAGAAATCATGTGAGCTCCCTATGTCCACCCAGTGGCTTCCAAAGGAGCTGCCATATAAATCCCTGAAATACACAGAGGGTGCTTAGCATAGAACAAGCTTTAAGGCTTAAGTATGAGAAAGAGAAAGGAGGACTCACTATTCTTTCCCTTTCTCTTGAAAGTCCTCCAGAGGCAGAGAAAGGTAAACCAAAGAGGAAAAATTGAGAGTGTAAAGGAAAAGATGGTGGAAGGAAAGAAGGAAAGAGGGAGGGAGGGAGAGAGGGAAGGAGAGAAGGAGGAAGGGAAGGAGGGAGAAAGGAAAGAAAACAACAACAAAAAAAAAAGAAAGAAATTTTCAAAAATCAATCTATTAATTTATTAAGCACTAAGGATACCAAAAAAAAAAAAAAAACTGATCAGTCTTCTACTACAAAGACTCACTACAATCCTTAGCACATAGCAAGTGTTTAATGAATGTTTATTGATCGATTCCACCAAAGATCTTGTATTCTAATGAGGGAGACACATATACACATATATAAGATCCAGGCTGTTACATATAACATGGGTACTTGGGTGATAAGGGAAGGAAGAAGGTTTTGAAAAGAGCCAGTGTTTTTTCCCCTTTATCTTTCTTTCTTTCTTTCTTTCTTTCATTCTTTCTTTACATGGCAGCTCTGGAGTATGGTAAAAGACTACCAAGCTTGGAATTCAGGAAGATTCATCTTCATGAGTTCAAATCCCCCCTCAGACTCTTACTAGCTGTGTGATTTTGGACAAACTGCTTAACCCTGTTTTCCTCAGTTTCCTCATCTGTAAAATAAGTAGGAAAAAGTAAGTGGTAAACCACTCTAGTACCTTTGCCAAGGAAACACCAGTCATGAAGAGTAAGACAAGACTGAAAAATGACTCAACAACAAAAAAAATAAGATAAAATAAAAAGAAAATCCATCCTTCCAGAAATTTTCAATCTAATGGCAGGATACAAATAAAAATAATTAGGTGTAGATGAATTAATTTGAAGAGGAATAGAAGATGGAATACTACGATTTTCAGGAAACATTTCCCAGAGAAGATAGCTAATGAATAAAAACTAAGGGAAAAAAGGGCCTCAAGGGAGCAAAACAGTTTCTACAAAGTATGGAGATGAGAAATCCACTGGAGTATTGGGAGAAGCCAAGAGACCATATTGAGTGCTTGAAGGGAGTAATAAGTAGGCTGGCTTCAGATTGTGAAAGGCTTTAAACTGCAAAGCAATAAGAAGCTATTATTTTATGGGGAGGGAGTAATCCACTCAGCCTTGGGCTATGGGAACATGATCTCATCAACCCACAGCCTGATGGCTCAGAGGGAAGATATGGGAGGCAGGGAGCCCAGTGAGAAAGCTGCTACAATAGTTAGGGTGAGAGAAGGGGACAGCTTCAAGGATGGCAGTCATGTAAGTGAAAAAAAAAAAGATATTTTAGAAGTAAAAATCAACAAAACTAAGTAATGAGTTGCATTGGCCTTCAAGTGTGGAGGAAAAAAAAAAAAAGCTTGAAAATGAAGAAGGAGGAGTATTTTAAGTTTCAGGATTCCTTCATTAGCTTGTAGTATGTACAGCACAATCAAGGACTTAATGATAGTATATTTTTTCCTCTCATTGTCTCACATATGTTATTTGTCTTTCCAATGAGATTATAAACTATTTTAGGACATGGAACATAACATGTTCTCCTGTAGTTTTTTCAGAGCCTGATTTATGAGAGTCCCATAAGTCTTAGTGTCTAAAAGTTCACTAATAGGTGGTGTCTTAGATGACTGGTTGATTGTTGTCCTTAATTATCAAAGAGGGCCAAAATAACATCACTATGTTAAGAGTGGAGTTACTGTGGTTGATGAGACCAATAGGAGTTCAGAATGCTCTGCCACAGACAGGTAGGACACAAATAATCCTTAAGAACATTTGGAGTGGAGTCCTTAAGAATGTCTGTGCATCTTGCATTTCTTCTGAGCTAATTCAATTTCAGAAGACTCATCTTTTGGAGTTTAAATTTGACCTCAGATACTTACTATCTATGTGACCTTGGACGGAGTCATATAACCGCTTGCCTTAGTTCCATATCTGTAAAATGAGCTGGAGAGGGAAAAGGAAGAAAAAAAGCTCTAGTCTAAGAACCCCTAAATGAGGTCATGAAGGATCATATATTGCTGAAATGATTGAACAACAAAAACACACAAGATTTTGTATTTATTGAATAATGATTTATCCCCTATGGATTTTTGACAGCATATTTGTCAGACTCTCAGTAATCTTAATAGAGAGGATGATCTATCGCCAGAAGGCTGGAGCCAAGAGCAAGAGAGAGGAGTGGAACAGAGTGAGACAAAAGAAAGTATAGAAAGATCTTGTCAATGTGTCAATGTAGTAAAAAGACCTATGATTGTGTTGATATATAAACACTTTTTCCCCAGAGAGCAACCAAAGTATAGGTTAGATAAACTAAAAAGAACCTCCCACAGATACTAAAAGGGAGGGATTAAATTAAGTGATAAACAGTTAAAATATGAAATTAGGATAGCAACAGACACCAAAAGATATCAAGGTCTCATTTATAGAAATGGCTTCATCATGTAGGCAGTTACTTCGGGTCTCTCTTTTCTGTAATCCCTACTCTATTTTACCAAACCCTTAAACTGGAACTTGGAATAAAAGGCAATGAATTAAAGTGACTGTCTGAAATGATCAAATTCCATCATCAACAATGCACGTTTATTAAATATCTACTGTATTCAGAGTACTAAATTAGGAGGTATGAATCAAAGACCTTTAATACATTGTGCTCATCTTACAAGTAATGAACCCCTTGAGATGAGCAGAATCAGGACAATGTTGTATATAGAAAAAGCAACATTGCATGATGATCAACTGTAAATGACTTAGCTATTCTCAGCAAAACAATGATCCAAGATAATTCTGAAGGATTTATTCTGAAAAAATGCTCTCCATTTCCAGAGAAAGCACCAGTGCAGTCTGAATACAGATTGAAGCATATTTTTTCTTTACGTTATTTTTCTTAAGGTTTTTTGTCTGTCTTTTCTTTTACAACATGACTAATACGGAAACATGTTTTGCATGTCTGCATATGTATGCCCTGTATCAGATTGCTTGTCTTTCTTATGGGGAGGGGAGGAAGAAAGATAATTTGGAACTGAAATTTTTTGAGAAATAAATTTGAAGATTGTTTTTGCATGTAATTGGGAAAAATAAAGTATCAAATTTGAAAAAAAAGTAATAAATCCTTGTAATTTGGAAAGAGGACATACATACAAACATACATACATACATACTATATATATAACTAGTCATACAAGCCAGCATCTTCTAAATGTCAAACGAATGAGATAGGAAAGTCAGTTCGGTTAGCATTAAGAACTCAATATGTGTAAAGTACTCTGCTAGATAGTGGAGATGCAAAGACAAAAATAAAATAGATTTTGTCTTCAAAAAGCACATATTCTATGTAGAAATAGAAGGGATATGATATGTTCACAAGTAAGCAAATAAAGCATATATACATAGTAATTTCAAGAGGGAGAAAATGCTAGAAGGTAGGGAATCAGGAAAGACCTGAGAAAAGAGGTGTCACCTGAGTTGTGCTAAGTAGAGACAGGGAACGTATATGAACCAGGGTGAAAGGCTTTATTTAAATGTCAAGCTATATTTTACCACAGAAGCCATTAGGGAGTCATTAAAAATCTCTGAGGAAAAAGGTGAAATAGTTCCATAAAGGTAGGGCTTTTTAAGTGGACCAGTGAATTATCCCACCCCACTTAACATTAATATTAAAATGTTATGTTCTGATACCTTAGCCAGAGAGAACACTCCTTAACTGAATCAATCAGTCATAAGTTTGAGACAATACCAAAAATATTTAAAAAAAAAAAAAAACTGGATTAATTTAGGTGCCTTTAAAAGGCATTGGGTGAATTTGAGTGGCATCACACAGGAAATGTGTTTGTATTTGTTAAAGAAACCTGGTAATACTCTGTGAATGACCTATAAAACAGCAGAACAGCCGAGGGCTCAGAGATTCTAACTAAACCCCTCTAAGTAAGCTCCTGGAAATCACTTGGGATGGGATGGGTGGGGGGTGAAGGAAAAAACCTATCAGTCTCTATATCAGTCTTCTCTCACACACCCTTTGACCATAGCAAGATCCTGTGATATTTAAAGGGTCAGAGAATTTGGACTTTTCTTTATTATCATCTTAGCAGTGGCCTCAGAAATGCAATGATTAGGGGCAGTCTCTACATCTGAAGGCAGAAAAAGATTAGATCTGATGAGAAAAGACAATTTCAAGACTCTACAAAAACCCTGAAGTGGAGCTACAACAACAGAAAATCTAATTCATACCTAAGGGGATGAAATGATTCTAGCAACCCTTTTCCAACCCTTAAAGTTTAGCTGACTTTCCCTTCTACTCCCATAACACTGTATGTACTGGTCTGAAAAGTGTTCCAAGGATTTGTGGGGTTCATTCTTACAATGCAATCTTAGTAAATACCCCTTACTAAAATCTAATTAAGCCTAGTTGACTAATTGATATTAACTCATGACCTAAAGGGGAAGTATACTAGTGGGGGTTCATGAGATTTAGCCCTATAAAGATAACCCTCATACTCTGAAGGGAACATCTGTGATCTGGGGAACCAGGCAGCTAGAAAAAGTAGTAGCTAGGAAAGTGAGCCCCAGAGCTATGCTACAATCAGATCTGTGTTTCAGGAATATCAATTTGGCAGCTGTGTGGAGACTGGATTGGAGACAGAATAGACCACAAGCAGAGAAAGAAGCTCAGAAGCTATGCAAACAGCCCAGACATAAGGTGATGAGTTTGGGAATGAGGGTGGTAGCCTTGAGAGTAGAGAAAAGAGGATCAGGGTGACTTTTGAAGTTGGGAATCAAGCCATATTAAAATCTATACTAGATAAAGAAGGGAACACCGATAATAGTCTGATATGTCCCCCTAGATATTAGGAATACAGATTTCAAAGTGTCTAGGAATAGAATCAGTAAGATTTCTATGGCTTCAGATACTAAACAAGAGGGAAAAGACTCTCAAGAACAAAATTTTGCTAACTCAATTACAATGAATTTCTATGAGGAAGAAAAGAGCAATATGGTTAACCAGGAAGTTCATCAAAGAATCTAGACTTCAAAGAACAAATACCCGAGATAGAAATAAACACAATACAAGAGGGTGGAAAAGTCCTATAAAAAATATTACCAAGAAAGCTAAAGTCCAGTGTAAGCTGTGACTTAGGACAAATGGTAAGACAATAAAAGTGGATTTTTAAAGCTATGTTGAGATAGGAATTTCCAGGAGCTCTGCTTGGAGCGTATGGGAAGAAGATGACATAAGATGGAAAGAAAGACATTTCTCAATTATTTTCCATCTTTCTATTTCTTAATAAAAACAAAAAAGTTAGATGGGTAAAATCAAAATGGTTAATAGAGAATTAGAACCCATGGGAAGCAAAAATGATAAGAGAATAAGTATTTTTTTTTTTGGATATAACAGATGAATCCCCATCAATTGTCTCTGTCATTCAATTGCCTTTCCAAAATAAAAATATACTTTGTCTATGGAATTCCCCTGCCTCATCCCAACCCTGTCACATTGAATGACATTAAATTATGCAAATATTTAAGTTTCTGTTAAGGTGAGACCACTGGATTTTGGAGTCAGAATCAATATGGAAATTCAATCCCTAGAGTTGACATGTGAGCTTGGACAGGTATATTTCCTTTTTGCTGGCTTGTTTGACTTATCTGTAATGTGAAGGAGTTAGAACATATCATCTTCAAGGTTCCTTCTAGCTCTAAATCTATTATCCCTTAGCAAGAAATTAGTGTGGAATGACTTTCTTAATGAACCCATGATGGTTCACAGGGATCACCAATTCCCTTTTCTTCACAGACCATTTCTTTAATAATGTATTAGATAGATAAATAAATGGAGAGAGAGAGAGAGAGAGAGAGAGAGAGAGAGAGAGAAATGGGGATAAATAAATGATAGATAATAAATGGAATATTTTTACAACTAAGTTCAAGTTACACAAAGTTCAACTAGATTTGACAAATTGTTGTCCTGATTTTTTTTTTTTTAAGGGAGCATATGGGTATTTTTAGATGACAGAAAAGTGATTTTGACATTGATTTCTGACAAAATTCTGGAATGGGTTATTGAAATGGCAGTTTGCAAGCATTTAAAATGAAAAAGAGAGGGAAGGGGTGGTCCTTATTGTAGCCCAGGCCACTGTCTCCAGGATTTCAGGTACCTGAACTTTCTACCTTGAAGGCAGCGTTTTCACCTTACAAAAGAATTTGTATATGAGAGTGGAGGGCACTGGTTTGAATGGGAGTTTCTGGGCTGCTACAAGGACAAGCAAGTGCCTGCAAGGGCTGATACTGAGATTGCTATATAATTAATTGATTTGATATAATACTGGAGGAGAGCTTTTGTTTCTTATGACCTTGGGCTCCTACCAGTAAATAGGTGCTCATTGACCTGAGAGTGGAGAGTTTTCAAGGAAAAGAGATAATTGTGCTAGGTAATCTATCTTAGTACTTATATAGCCCTCTGCTATCTATCAAACATACTTGGAGATTGCCTATCACCATAGACTGTAGACTTTCCGATAAACAGCACTTCATATACTTTCCCAACTTTCTCTTATTAACACTTTCAGCCTCTTACACTGGGAAGGAATATTTGAGTCTTTGCAGAGGTCGAACTGAGCTGATGTTGGTCGGCTTGGCCAAAGAAACAGAATCAGGTAAAAAGAGAACTACAACTGAAACACAAAGTACCAGGCTACCAAATTCTGTGGATGATAGGGAATGAAACCCCTTCCCAAAGCTGCTCAGGTATACCACGCTATACAGAATTACACTCTTTCTCTCTCTCTCTGTCTCTCTCTCTGTCTCTCTCTCTGTGTCTGTCTCTGTCTCTCTCTGTGTGTGTGTGTGTGTCTCTCTCTCTGTCTCTGTCTCTGTCTGTCTCTCTCTGTCTCTCTCTGTCTCTCTGTCTCTTTCTCTGTCTTTCTCTCTCTCTCTCTGTCTCTCTCTCTCTGTGTCTCTTTCTGTCTCTGTCTCTGTATCTCTCTCTCTCTCTGTCTCTCTTTCTCACACTCTATGTTTGTATATATGTGTGTGTGTGTCTATGTATATATGTATCATCTACATTTCCAGGACAGCCTTCTTAGTTCTGCTTGAACCTAGACACACAGTTAATGAATGATCAGCAAATGCAGAAGGATATTGGAGCTGGCCAGCACACTTAACCCCTCTGGGAATAGATGTCAAGAAAGCCTCCTCCATACCACTATGTCTAGCGCATAGTAGGAGCTTAATGAGCGCCACTTCACAGCAAGCTATTTTCAATGCTTTCTAAGATATTTATGGAATCATGTGAATTTTAAACAGCAACAGGAAGTAGTGGAAAGAGGTTCAACCCTGGAGAAAGAAAGGCTCAGGTCCTCCCTCAGTGTGATCCTTCGGAACCTCGGGCAATGCTCAGACACTCCTTAGTTACAGAAGTATAACTGATTTGTATCACTGAGGATGTTTTGGTATCTTGGGTTTCCAAGTCTGATAAAATCGTTGGCCCAGAACAACAACCAAAAATCTGTATATTTAGTCATATGGTATATGTGTACATATATACATATATAAATATGTATCAGAATTCTAGTATATATATATATATTTAGGGCTAATAATAGTTGACATTTATATAGTGCCTTGAAGTTTGCAAAGCACTTGGCAGATATTATCACAGTGGAGTCACAGCATTTCTATGATGTAACAAAGTAGGGACAGTAGATTATTATTTTTTTAATCCCAGTTTTGTAGATGAGAAAACCAAAGCTCTGAGAAAGTGAATTGCTTGCCTTTAGTCACATCAATTTTAAGTGCTGGAAACAGAATTCAAATCCAGATCTTCTTGATTCTTTGTCCTACATGATAGCTCACATTTAGTCACTCATAAACATTTATTTAACAGCTACTATGTCAGCCATTGTGCCAAGAATTGCACATATACACACAGAGACACAGAGATAGGGAGAGAGACAGGCAGAGACAGGGAGAAAAAAAAGAGAAAGAGCAGAGATAGAGACATGAGAAACAGAGGGAGAAACTACACACACACACACACACACACACACACAGACTGACAAAGAGAGAAAGAAAGAGACAGAGAAGCAAAAAGATCTTAGAACTCAATTGATTCAGCCCCACTCCAGCTGAAAATTGCCCATAGAGTAGGGAATAAAACCTTGCCCAAGTTAATCAAATCACTAGAAGTGAATCAGCTAACTATATATGATCTGGAGTCAAAACTCCATCTCTAGATTCACATTCATTCTACCTTTTTTTGTTACCCTTGACTCTGTCTTTTACCCATGAGCTAAATTCTCTTCCCGTCCCCATGACTAAAGAAAGTAGTACAAGAATGAATAAAATATTCTTGGAAAAAAATTTTTTTTTCCTTCATCAATACCATGCATGGAATATCCAACTGTAAAAATTTTAATATCCAAGTGATAATGATCAGAATGGAATCTTCCTTTGAAGATTCAGGGAATATTTAAGGATTCTTCCTACTAGTGATTTAGGATCTTTCTCAGAGGAACATGAGGCACCTCTGCATTAACAATGTGCACCAGACAAGACGACAAAGCTTCAGGAATGGGAAGGCTGAACAACAGAGTTTGCTCTCAGTGATTTATCTTGCATAATTTTAGATCATGAACTTTCTAGGTGTGAGGCAGGAAAAAGTTATAACATCTACCTTGTTGATTGGAAGATGGGGATTTTACAATATCTCAATATAATCCAAAAAAATCAGGAAGTCAAGTATTCAGGTAAATTATAACAGGCATTCAGTCCTTCCCTGTTAAGGGTTAATGATTCACTAGGATTGTATCAGGAAGTACTGGAGGGTAGTAGGTCAGAGGATCTCAAGGCACTTGGGGAATTTAGAAGATAACTGTCTGATTCATTCCCTCTCAGGGACTAGAATACTTCAAAATAATGAATCCATATCAATTATTGAATTCTACTTTTGTTCCAATTAAAAATTTCTCAGACGGAGGAATATGTATTCCATATGTATTAAAGCATTTATTATCTCCCTTCTCTAGCAGATAGGAGGGTAAACCATATGCAATTTCATGACTGTGCCAAAAGAGCCAAAATAACCTGCCTCTGTATTGTGCCTCAGAAAAATACCGATTAATTAAAATGTAAGTCTGCTGAGGAGAGTGTCAGTGGAATGACATGAAGCTAATTTCTGAAATGCAGGAATATCAGGAGCTGAACACAGTGAGCAAAGACCTAATAGAAGAGTAATAAGGTTAGGCCATGTTACTATTATCTACATATTCATGTAATTTTCAAGGAACAAGCCAAGCACATGGAAATCCTCTGGGAAAGAAGCTCAAGGGCCACATGTTGGGGTAGCTTGAAAAGGCCAAATCGTATGAGTTATTTAGTGAGGAGGAAGGGGTGGACCCAGGGAGCCCACATGGCAAAAGAAAGAGAAGGGCACAGATTCTGGGAAAATCCAGAGCCCCCTCTCTGGGGGCAATTTGGTGGGAATCAACCAGGCCTATGTCAGGGTATGCCCCATGTGTCAAGTGCCTGGACATTGGTTAAGGCAAGATTGTGCTGGGTTGTCTGAGGCATCTTCATTTACTATTCCCTCCCTCTCTCCTTTCCCTTCCCACTATCCCTTCCTCCTTCCCCTCACACAATAAACAAGCATTTAGTAAGCTACTACTATGTGCTAGGTACTGTGCTAAGAATTGGGAATACAAAGAAGGACAAAAACATGGTACCTGCCCTCTGAGAACTCACATTCTCCATCTTCTTCTTCTTTTCCCCTTTCCCTTTCCTTCTTTCTTTATTCCTTCTCCTATCCTCTTTATCCCTTCTCCCACATTCCTTAGACTTTTTCCCCCTTCTGCTTATTTCTCTAGCTTTCTTCCCTTCTCTCCTTCCTTTCTCTCCTACCTTCTCCCTTTCCCCCTTCCTCTTTTACCCCTTTTTCCTTCTCTAATTCATTCATTAACTCCCTTCCTCCTTTTCTTCCTACTTCTTCCCTTTTTCTTCTACCATTTCCTTTTTTCCCCTTCTTTCCTCTCCATTCTCCCTCTTTTTTTCTTTAAGCTTGCCCCTTCCTTCCTTTCCTCCCTTCCTTCCCTCCTTCCTTCTTTCCCTCTTTCCCTCCTTCCTTCCCTTTCTCCCTCCCTCAGTTCTCTAGAAACTTTGAGACCAAGCAGAGAAGAGCTGGAATAGTTAGTGCTCTTCATTATGGAAATAGCTTTGACCCTCATTTGCATCCATTCGCAGCACTGCCATCAAGCTGATTTAAACTCGTTAGGTGGTTGAAAGCTGGCATCTCTGGGCTAAAAACAGCCCGGGCCCTTTCTCCCGACTCTGAGGAACATGTTCTCTTGCCCTTTGGAGTTCTGCACAACACAGGCAGAATTGCAGAGAGCTACAACTCGCGCTCAAGGCGGTGAAAGGAACCTTTGTTGCCTCCTGCTATAAATAGCCTCGGTTCCCTGCCTTCCCTCCAGGAGCCATCACTATAATCCTCCACTTCCCACCAGAAATCCCACAGGCCTTTGGAGCCAGGGGCTGGGGAAGCTCCAGGGCCAACTCCAGCAAGAAACGAGTTAAATGGGAAGCAGCCCGCTTTGGGCTGCCCACGGCAATTAGCCCTGCTATTAGGCCAGGTTTACTGCCTGGGCACAAAGGGCAGGGCTGACATCCTCTGCCCAGGAGAAAGGGACTGGCACAGACACGTGGACACTCCCAGACCATGGCAGAGCTCTGGGGCCCACCTTTGGCCCTCTCCCCTCGTGCTCCTCTGTCACTCCTCCAGAACCCTAAGGAGAACTCCTCAGCTCTGGCAAAATCCAGTTCCTCCACTTGCTCCTAGCTAATCCTTCCTGTGGAGCCTTAGCATGACTAATAATTTCCATACCTGGGCTGAGTGGGAAGAAGATGCGGGACAGGAGGAGGGAGAGAAGTACCTGCGGTACAGCTTCTTGGGGAGGGGGGGGTGACGATTGCATTTTGGGCCAGTGGGCAGCCTTCTAAGCTTCAGATGGAAGAAGGTGCCCCCAACCCCCAAAACAGATTATTGGAAAGGGCTAAATGGGCAGAGAAGGAAGGAAGCCCAGAAGAGTGCTGTAAGGGCTTTCGAAATTTCTCCCCTAGGACAAAGTCCCAAAGCACCTCTGCTTCAGAGAGAACCCATCGACACTAGGATCCCATCTTTCCTTCCCCTCCCCGAGAAAATCTCTTTTTGCAAAATGATTCACAGTTTGGGGACACACACATAACTGGGGAGTCACCTTTCCATACTCAGGCTTCTTGTCCTAGAAGATCATTCTGCTGTCCCCATGTCCCCAGAGAGGAAGCTCTCTGATCACTCAGTTCCTCCCAGCACCTTCACAGTAAGAAAAGTGTGTAGGGCAGTCTTCTCTCTGACTTCTTTCTCCAGAAAGCCCCTCACACCATCAATTCTTCCCCTAAATCCCCACTTTTCATCCTTAATTGTCTTTCTCCACTAGAATGTAGGATACTTAAAGCCAAGGATTGTTTTCCTTTTCACCTTCTTTGCAAACTCCTGCCTTAGCACAGTGTCTGACACATGGAAGCTGCTAATTAAAATTTTGACTATATTACCTAGGAACAATAACTTATTTCGTGCTGGGCCATGAAAGAGTGCTTCATACACATTGTACACACATGAGAGGAAGTTTTTTTTTTTTTTTTTCTAAATGGATTTATTTTTTAATACACATTGCTTTATAAATCATGTTGAGAGAGAAAAATCAGAGGAAAAGGGAAAAACCATGGGAGAGAGAAAAAAAACAGAAAAAAGAAGTGGACCTAGCATGTGTTGATTTTTATTCTGTCTCCTTAGTTCTTTCCCTGGTTGCAGATGGCGTTTTTTGTCTATCAGCATTGCTTCGGATCACTGAACCACTGAGAAGAACCAAACCTTTCATAGTTGATCATGGTACATCTTTGCTGCTATTGTGTACAATGTCTTCCTGGTTCTGCTTGTTTTGCTCATCATCAGTTCATATAAATCTTTCCAGGTCTTTCCATAATCATCACGTTTTGTAGAACAATAATATTCCATTGCCTTCATGTACCACAACTTGTTCAGCCATTCCCCAATTGATGGGCAGCCACTCTTTTTCCAATTCTTTGCTATCACAAAAAGAGCTGCTGCAAACATTTTTGCATGGAACTTAATTCTAATAAAAGGGAGAAAGAAAGAAAGAAAGAAAGAAAGAAAGAAAGAAAGAAAGAAAGAAAGAAGGAAAGAAAGAAAGAAGGAAGGAAAGAAAGAAAGAAAGAAAGAAAGAAAGAAAGAAAGAAAGAAAGAAAGAAAGAAAGAAAGAAAGGAAAGAAGGAAGGAAGGATGGAAGGAAGGAAGGAAGAAAGGGAGAAAGAAAGAAAGAAAGAAAGAAAGAAAGAAAGAAAGAAAGAAAGAAAGAAAGAAAGAAGGAAGGAAGGAAGGAAGGAAGGAAGGAAGGAAGGAAGGAAGGAAGGAAGGAAGGAAGGAAGGAAGAAAGAAAGAAAGAATGAATTTCCTAGAGAAGTAGTAATACACCATGCTTACTTGCTAGGTAGAACAAGGGGAGAAGCCAGAAGATGAACTCCAGTTTTCTGACTCCATCTTTCTGTCTGCCCCACAAATGTGCATATGTGGGTATAGATAGTGACCATATAAAAGAGGTACATCCCCATGCACATCAGACATACATATTCTGTCACATATGTTAGAAACTCTTCTGTGTCTTTCGCTCTCCTCACTGCCAGGGGCTCAGTATCCTGACTTTTGCCCAGAACTTTCTAACTGTATCCCCCTCACAATGTCTCCCTAAAGAGCTCTCTTGGGCTTCAGCTGAAAGGAATGATTTCAGTCATAGGAACTGAAGTAAGATTGCAGAGTCATTGATTTAGAGCTGCCAGGGACCCTGGTGGCTCTCGGGCCAAGCTGCCTTGTGGGACAGCTAAATCCCAAAGGAGTGACAGGGCTTGTCCAGGTTCACAGAAGACATAAGAAGCAGAGATGGGGGTTCAGCCCAGGACCTTGAACCTCAAATCTACTGCTCCCACCACTACTGCCTTTAGGGTTTGATCCATAAATGCCTATAAAAAGGATCTCATTTTCTTTGTGTGTTTGCTATTACACACTCTGAATGAGAAGACAGGATGACTATTTTGAAACAAATCTTATAATAACATCATCACCTTGAATTTGAAAAATTATTTTTAATCTGAGTAATTCAGTACAATTCTCTCATTTGTCCTTAGATGACTTCAGTGGGTGGGAGAATTTGGGGCACGTAAGGCCTTCTCCTCCTCAAAGCACGCCATGCTATAAGCTGCCAACTGAGGGGGAAAAAAGGAGTGTGAAAGGGAGACACACAGAGAGAAATACAGAGACAGAGTGGGGGGGGGGGGGAGAGAAAGCAGGAAGAAGAGAGAGATAAAGAGACAGAGAAAGAGATGGGGAAACAGACAGACATATAATGGTTCTATAATAGACATTCACAGGTCCAGTCCCTATTCCTATTTCTAGTGGATACAATACAAGATAAATAGTCACCAATGGAAGAGTTACACAACTTCCTGATTATCAAAAAATCAGTTTCTAGCACTACTCCATCATAAGAAATAAAAATTCATAGAGATATGGGAAAATGTGCCCTCCCCACCCAATTGCTTACTGATATCCTGATCATTTAGTCAATCTACAAACATTTATGATATACTTCCTGTACACTGGAGATATGAAAAGTGGGAAAAATGAAACTGTGCTCACCATCCAGGAGATCACATTCTATTGGGAGATGTCGTTAAGTATTTCTATAAATAAATATGAAAATCCAAGGTAATTTGGGGAAGGATACTACTAGTATCTATGGAAGATTCTGTGTAGAAGGCAGCACTTGAACTGAGCTTTGAGGAAAATAGGAGTTCCTGTGAGGTAAAAGTCAAGAGAGTTTTATTATCTTAAATTTACACATAAAGAAAGTAAGACTGAGAGTTGAGGGCCTTGCGAAAGATCCCACAGCTAATTGTCCTTGAATCCAAGTCTGCTCATTCTTCCTGAACCCATTCAATCCATAGGCAAAGCCATTCCTATTCCTTGTGTTTGTATTTCAGTGGGAAGACCTTCAATGGAGAGCTTTAAAAAAAATACAAAAAAATGGGAAGTCATTGAAATAGAAAGGTTGACAGATCCATGATTAGAGCTGGTCAAGGAGCACCGAGGTAATGAGTCCATACCATGAAGTATCTTGTGGACAAAGAAATGGTCCTTTAGCAGAAATGCTCTCCTGCTGAGATGAATGGGCTTTTCAATTGGGCAAAGATTTAATTCAACGGGGAAGCAATAGAAGACCAATGAAGGATTTCTACTGTTTATATTCTAGAAAGGAAATAGATGGCATTAAGTCTTTCATTAACAAAAACAAACCAACAGATCCAACATAAACATTCAGGATTTTCTCTTACCATCTTGTTTTCCTAGAAGTGATTCATTCTGATTCCAGGATCAGAGTTTACTCTTCCTACCAGTGCTGTTTCTGCTGATTATAGTACCTTTTAGATCCTAGTGCCTAGCACTCTGTATGTCTGGTATACTGTAGGCATCTAATTGGTGCTTGCTGACTGATGAGTTATATATGCAAACTGAGGACTGGTTCCCCCTTCCATAATTCATCCAGTTTTCAAATGATTTACATTTGAATCATTTCAAATGATTCAGAAGCACTTTCTAGCATCTTATTTGATATAGTATTCTTGGGAGGTAGACTGTATTATCTTTATTTTACATATGGGGAAGCTGAGGCCCAGAAAGATGTAAGTGAATTATACACATGGTTAAAAACAATGATAAGGTGGGGGGGGGGGGTTAAACTTTTCTTATCCTACTGCGTATTCTATAACAAGATACTACAACCAATCTGCCAATGGACAAACAGTTCCTATTTCTCGGGCATTATAGAAAATACTATGGATTGACATTGGCAATGATGTTTTGGACCGAAAGATCTCTGAAGTGTTTTCTTACTTAGGTGACCAACAGCTCCTGTCCTGCCTATGGCATCTCAGTATAAGTGTCCACTGCCTCCTGACAATCCTTCCCTCCTCCTTCCCTGCAATTACTAAAACTCTCTCCTGAAATTACTTTGTATTTTCTTCCTATATATTTTTGTATTTTTAAAAATCTGCATACATGTTGATCTGCCTCCCTCAAGCAGAATAGAAACTTCAGAGAATATCACTTTTGTTTTTGTTTTTAAGTCCAGTGGGGCATAGAGCCTAGCAAATTTATGGAGGCTTCCCACATACTTGTTGGATTGAACCTTCTGTTGGTCCACTTTGGGCTGACTCAACTGCTAGGGAATCTTTCTCCATAGCAAGCTTATATTTGCCTCATTGTAACTTTTCCCCATTATTTTGGATTCTCCTCTCCAGGGTTAAGTCCAAAAGGCCTAATCTTTCCTCATCACAGCCTTTTGAATAAATGAAGCCAGCAGCTCTCATGTGGTTCTCTTGGTTCTCCCTTCTGTGGGATAAGCTCCCACAACTTTTTCCAACTAACTGCAATAGGGCAAAAAAGCAACAGAATTTAATCAGAAAGCCCTAACATGGGGGAAGGAAGGAAGGAAGGAAGGAAGGAAGGAAGGAAGGAAGGAAGGAAGGAAGGAAGGAAGGAAGGAAGGAAGGAAGAAAGGAAGGAAGGGGGAACAAAAGAAAAAACAAAGAACAAAGGAAGAAAGGGGGAGAGGGAGGGAGAAAAGAATAGAGGAAGGGAAGGAGGGAAAGAGAGAGGGAGAGAGGGAGAAAGGAAGGAAGTGAAAAATAAGGAATTTTGGTGAGGAATTTCTTGTATAATCCAGAGCTAAAAACATATCGATCCTGATGTGAACTTTGAGGTCTGAGCATCTTTCCCTACCTCCAGCTTAGATAAGGTTAGAAAGTTGGAATAAAACTTGCATTCCTGTTCTCCACATTTATGGGGGAGAGAGTACAAGGCTGGTAAAGCAGAACATGGTTCAATGTTAAGCAGCCAGATCTATTTATTAATTGAAGACAGGCAGATTTAACTCTATTGACATTTAGGAGACTAGTGAACACAACCTCATGAAGATTAAGAGGCAGCATTTGGACCATTTTGTACTAGAAGCAACAGAAGTTATATGTGCCCTCAATCAACTTTTAAAGTTGGGATACAGCCTCTGTGTGTGTGCGTGTGTGTGTGTGTCTGTGTGTCTGTGTGTGTGTGTGGTGTCTGTGTGAGTGTGTGTGTATGTGTGTGTGTCTGTGTGTGTGATGGATTGAGATCTAGCTGGAGCCTACATGGAGCCTAATTACCAAACCCTTACTAGTTATGGCTCTAGTCATTGATGGGTCTAGAATCAGAAGGAGTTTCATGAAATGAAAAGGCCCCACAACCACATGAAGGGTGGTCTCTAGGACCCTTTTAACAAGCAGAACAAATTGTGTATAGCTCCTGAAGAGCTGTGGCCACTTGGCAAAGCGGCTAGAAGGATAGCCAGTCTGGTCACTGACTGAGTGACCCTAAGCAAGTGACAATTTCTCAGTTTCCTAAAACCTCTTTAAAAAGGTTATAATTTTAATTAATTATTAATAAAGAAAATTTCCTCACTGGGAAGTTCCCAAAAAATGAAATCCAAGGTAAAGTTCCTGTCAATTCCTATTTCAAAGAGGTGACTTAAAGGTAGGAATTTTTGAGCCAAGAGTCTTTCTTAATAGAACGCCAGAGAAGCAGTTTTCTGCTTTTCCTGTGACCAAAACCAGCTCTGTCATCTTGGAAAATGGAAGTTTGCACCTAGGAATGAGCTATGGCAATACCTGACCCCCGTATTGCTCAGAGGGATATTTCTTGAAGCAATTCAGAAACTTCTAACAGAAAGAAAAAGTATCCAAAACCATAATGGTTTAGGCCTAGATTTCAATTAAATTCAACAGCCATTTATTAAATGTGTGCTGTGAAAAAGTCACCATGCTAGGGAACGTATGTAAAGAGGCTGACAAGCTGAAACGTCAATCAAGAGAGAATATTTATGATTCTTGGATACCATTGGATGTGGACAAATATAGATCGAAAAGATGGATCCAGTCCGGATCTTATCCTGAATCAGGAAAACCTGGCAGTTATATAAGCCAGTTAGGTCCTAGCCCAGTTGGAGGCCTGCATGACAGACAGTCACCCTGTAACCTTAGAGATGGAAAATGTGGCTCTTGTCAAAGGCCTGACATACTTCTGCCCCGTATGGGCTCAAGCGGCCCCATGAAACCTCGTGGAAGCCCTCCAAAATTTCAGGATAATCAGTCATATTTAGAGATGGAACTTGCTAAGCAAGTAATAAATCTGGCTTCTAACTTTCCTCATTCCTCCTTAAGGAAACAAAGGAGCAATTCTCTGTTAAAAATATTAAAGGTTACTTTTAGCTTCTGCTTTTTCTTTTTTTTTTTTTTCTTTGTCACAACCAGAATTTCAGGGTCCTTTTTTAAATACGGCCTTTGTTTACACTGACGGGTTCTCCTGATATATTCCTAAATCTCTTTTTGTCATACAGGGAGAAACTCATGAAGGTAGAGCATTATACAGTAAGACATGACAAATCAATCCAGATTCATGGGAAACCAGAAATGAGTCAGCAGTGTTAGAACTGCCTGAAATTTGGTATTTCAGGGGGAAAATGAGGGGGAGGAGCTAGGGAACCTTGAAGAGAATTTCACACAGAATCAGCTATCTTCTGAAATATTGGAAAACGTTCTTTCCAAGCATAAAGTCCCTGAATCCTTTCCCATTATTTGGAAGAACGTGAGCCAAATTTCCAGGGGATCATGTTTGGGATTTCTGAAATCATCAAAGGATGAGTTAGGCGGAGAGGCCCCCAAGCAAGACCACTTCTGGCAGAATGTCCAGGACTGCATAAGGAGGGATCAGGGAAAGCACTGAGAAGGAAGAACCTGGGGTTCTCCATGGCACCCCACTGGCCATCGCTCTCATGCCTTCTGCCACCCTCTTCTCAGGGCTATTTTTTCAGCCAATACTGAAATTAAACCCGGAGACATGACTAATGAAGTACAACACTGTGTGCTGAGCCCTGGTCTTAACCTCTTAGCCTAAACTTTTCCCCTAAATAATCCTAGTGACATTAACAGACTGAATTGGCCCTTACAGGTAGGTTTAGAAGTGGAAATTAAAGGGAACTGTTGGAGAAATCTGGTGATCAAAGATGATGATATGGCCCTAGGTTTTCACTCCAGAGGAGTTAGCAATACCTCACAAAAATAACCTAAAGGACATAGGAGAAGATGAAAAATTGCCTTCTCTTCATTGATTTCTGAACCTTGAATAACATCGTATGATATTTATGTCTCTTTAAGTTGATAGAGAGAACTTCTCAAGAATTTGTCTCAGTTCCAAGCAATGACAAGAAATTTAGAAGCAGGAAGGACCTTAAAGGTCATCCAATCCAAGCATCATAAGAGTAATTTACAGGTGAGAAAATCTAAACCTATAAGTTTAAGTGAAAGAGTCTAGTGTAGCAGCCCTGACTGAGGCTCCTCGGTCCTCCCCCATTCAGCAGACAAACAGGTCCCTACTTTTCCCTTCAAGGTCAAAGGTTTGGGAATCTCAGAAACAACAACCACCTTCTCCCATACCCACAATGCCCAAACCTGGCACGTCTCCTCACCAGAGACCAAGTTCCACCAGTTCAGTTTCCTGAAGAACTTGAGATAACTCTTCTGGAACTCCATTATATTCTGACATCTTATTCATCTCCCTTCTTATTTTCCCATCACTGATCCTGATCTTATTAGGAAACCTCTGAGAATGTCAGCAACGGCAGGAGGTAGCTTTTGTCCCTCCACAAGTTACCCCAGAACCCATTTAATACCTTAAAATTGTCATTGGTTTAAACTAGTAATTCTAAGTGAGCAATTTAAAACTAATTTCCCTCCATTTGTTACTTCCTTTAGAGTTTTCTTAAATGGTAGTGGAGATGACCAATGAGGCACCAAAGACAGGAAAGTGGAGAGAGGAGAAATAGGTGGGGTAAGTAAAGGGGGGGGGGGGAGCATTAAGAGAAAGGGAGAAAGGAAAGAGAGAAAAAAAGGGAGAGAGGAAAGTGGAGAAACCAAAGTTAAGAATATAGAAATTTGAAGATCCAGAGCTCACATTTAATGACGAGCCTGATCTTCCATTCAGGTAGCTGCTTACAAGATATGATTTGTGAAGCACTAAAAGTAAGGGGGGAATAAGTATTTATATAGCACCAGCTGTGTACCCAGATATATCTCATCTGATCCTGACAACAATCCTGTGAGGTAGATTATAATCTATTTTGGTTTTTTTGTTTGTTTGTTTGTTTTACAGTTGAGGAAATTGAGGCAGACTGAAATTAAGTGATTTGCCCAGGGGTTAAATAATTTGCCTGGGATCACATACTTAATAACTGTGGCAGGATTTGAACTCGGGTCTTCCTGACTCTCAAACCAGGGCTTTGTCCAGCAGAGTATGTAGCTGCCAGCTAATTAGAAAGTTCAAATTATAGCAATACCCTCTTTTTTGTTTGTTTGTTTAGTATTACCCCATCCTAGTAAGGCTATACAGATGAATAATAGCTGAAGTCAAATTTAAAGAAGGGCAGAGTAGGCTGGAGCACATTTGCAAAGTGGGTCTGCTAATAAAACTACCAAACCTGCATTTTCCATCAAAGGACATCATTTTAGTGCTCCTTTTGACTTCTCCCGGGACCTTTCTTCAATGACCTTATATGAATGAATCATGGGATACCACTGAAATCTCAGAAGAATGAAAATGGCACTTGGTCCAAAAGGTGGTGGGAACACGCACACATACACACACACACACACACACACACACATGCCAGATGAGACTTTCATGGAAGAAGTTGAATATATGACACTCTGAAGAATATATTCAGAAAAAGAGGTGGTACAACTCTTCTAGAATGAGTTAAAATGGACAACCTGAACACTGTATAGGTACCCATCAATTTTTGAGAACCAGAGGTTAGTTTCCTAATCATAAGTACATTTCCTTTATGACTATCAAGATGAGTCCCTTCTCACTTGTCTGGTGCTTCCTTTACTACTTCCTCTCATTCTCTAAGTCTAACTCCAAAGGTTCTATCTTTGGCCCTCTTATCTCTTTAACTCACTGTGTCTCTGTCTCTGGATGTTTCTCTGTGTCTCTGTCTCTCATCTTTTTGTCTCTGTGTCTTTTTGTCTCTGTCATCTCCCTATTTCTCACTCTTATCTCTTTGTCTCTCTGTGTCTCAGTCTTTGTCTCTCTGTGTTTCTCTTTGTTTCTCTATATCTGTCTCTTCTTTTTTCCTTCTCCCCCTTTCCCTCCTTTTCCTTGCTTCTGCATTCCCCCTGCCTGGGAGGCATTTCCACTGATTGCCCAGTTGATACTTCAAATGTCATCTGTTGAATACAGAACATCATTTCCCCAGAGCTGGACCTTCTTTTGACTTCATTATTTCTTTTGATTGACTCATCATTCCTCCAGTTACCCAGGCTCAAGACTTAAGGCCATCTTTGACTTTTCTTCCCTTTCCTCAGTGACCAAGTTTTCTCTCCACTACCCCCTTCACCTACCACTAAAGTGTGTTCTAAGAAATGTTTAACAACTCTTTCCTCCAAAATAAATAAATAAAAGTATGTATAATATACTTTTGAGTTTAATTTGCATAATTAACATTTTCTCCACCACTTTCTTAAAACCAGACAATCACTAAAATAATAAATCAACCCCTGATTTGTAGGATTTTCTAGTTCCTGAGGCGTGAATGATAATTCGCAGTGAAAGTTGGGAAAATTTATCTATAGGCTTTGTGAGCAAGCCCTAACTGGCTCTTTTCCAGTCCCTGCAATCTCCCTTCTTCAGGCCCCACAGCTTCAACTATCTGAGAACGTTCCTTCCAAGAGGAAATAAACTATGGTTTGAAAGCTCTTCCATATGGCACAGTAGAAAAGGTGCCATATTTTTAATACTTCAGAGCTGGAAGGACCTTTAGAGATCATATCCCAGTGTCTTCACTGAAGACAGATGAGACTCAGAAAGTATAGAATTACTAATGGTACCTCCAGTCTTAGAAAGGGAGAGGAATTAGATCTATTATTTTACTGGACTAAGGAAATAGCAAGTGAGGAAATGAGGACCAATGGAGATATCAGTTTCCCCTCTTCAATTTATAGGTTGAAAGTTACCTAGTGAACTGAAGGTAGACCCATCCTTAACACAAGTGCCGTCAAGTTGGAGGGGCTACCAATAGACCATGTAAAAGAAGGGAAAGGAAGTGTGTAAAGGGGGAGGGATGCTAAAAGACAGTCTTTTTGATAGAACCTTTGAGATAGAACCTGGTAATATTGGCTTGGGTGATACAATGGATAGAGTATTAGGTCTTGAGTCAGAAAGAATTATCTTCTGTATGACCCTATTCAAGTCACTTAATCCTATTTGCCTCAGTTTCCTTATCTGTAAAATTAATGGAAGAAGGAAATGGCAGACCTCTCCAGCATCTTTGCCAAACAAACCTCAAATAGGGGCACTAAGAGTTAAAAATGATTGACCAAAATATTGGTTTGGAATTCGGGGAATATTCAGGGTTAAGGAAAGAAAATATTCCCTATCTACTTCTTAGTTTTCTAGCACCTTTTCATAAGTAGTCAAACGAGTTGTGACAAGTGCTTCACTTGGTATTTAAATCCATACATTATCTACTCTAGGACTCTCATGCTTCTGAGTTTATGTCACTACCATTTTGCCTTGCATGTGCTAAAAATTCCAGTAGCCTTGTAGTATCTGCTCTCAGGCTCTTTGAAGATTAGGCACCTCCTGTTTAGATGTGTTCCTTTTACTATCGCTCTCCCTCCTCCTTCCCCTTCCCCTCCCTCTTTCCCTCTCTCTCTCTCTCTCTCTTCCTTCTCTCTGCTCCTCTCTTTGTCTCTGTGCCTCCTCTCTTTCCCTTTCTTTCCCCTTCCCTCTCTCTCTCCTCTCTTTCCTTCTCCCTGTCCTTCTCCTCTCCCTCCCTCTTTCTTTCTTCCTGTCTCCCTGTTTCCTTCTCTCCCTCCCTCCTTCTCTCCCCCTGCTCCCTTCCCTCCTTCTTCCCTCCCCTCCCCCATTTTTTCAACCAGGAAATAGTGATTGAATTTCTTGAATATTCTTGAATGACTAAGATCTAGGAGTCCTTGTCCCAACTTCCTTTCCTCTGGGCTCTTCTAGTATTTCTTCCTTCCAAAACCTACACTTTATAAACAAATCTGGTACAGCACTGAGTGTTCTAAATGTTAGCTTTCTGGCACAGGTGCCCACTAACAGAATCACCTCCCTTTGCAGACCAGCTCTTTTGATTTGGACACACAGAGTGGTCAGTTCATTTTCCTGTATGCACTAGACAGGATTTCTGTACCATAGGTGCAGATGTGTAGCCTTTAGCAATTTAAAAATCTCCAATTCATTTCTGAGTCTTCTCTCTCCCCCTCTCCCACTCCATTTGTTCTGTTGATACTATGTCTACAGGATTTCTCACATCCTTTCTCCCCATTTTCTCCCCCCATCCTTTCCTTTATGTTTTTTTGTTTTTGTTTTTTACCCTGGGGGATAAATACAGAAGCTCTTTCTCTTTCATACTGAAGCCCCTTTATTCACACATCTCACCTGGACTCCATTGTGTAGCACACACACTCTTTCCCTTCTCACAACATTATCAAAACACATTTCCTAATGCATAGATCTTAGAACACCATTTTCTGAAGAAGTCTCAGTGCCTCGCCATTGTCTACCAAATAAAACATATGCTTCTTTGCTAGACCCAGAGTCAGGAAGACCTGAGTTCAGAGCCAGCTTCCTAGTTGTGTGACTCTGAACTATTCACTTAACCTGTGTCTGCCTCAGTTACCTCAGTTGTTAAATGCGTTAATAATAGCACCTACCTCCTAGAGTTGTTGTACTTATTAAATGAGGTGGTATTTATTAAGCACCAGGAACTTAATCAATGCTTGTTTCCTTCTTTCCTTTATGTAAAGCGCCATATTCATGTTGACTGTCATATTTTTAAATTATTGTTAAAGCTCCAACCTGTGCTTTCAGCTTTATTTAGTACTATTTTCCTCTTCACAATTCTATAGATCTTCAAAGATGACGTCTTTCTCCAATAACCCCCGTGAGGAAGGTAGTACAAGTCTTCCTCTCCATTTCCCAGATGAGAAAACCGAGGTAAGAGAGATGAGGAATCTTTCCCAGGGTCATACAGCTAGTAAATGTCGGAGGTGGGACTCAAGCCCAGGCATCTCATCTCTGAGTTAAAGTTCCAGATGAACACAAAAATCCTGGTTCCAAGCCCATTATTGTCTTATCGAACATTCTACTTCACTCTCTGGCTGGCCACACATACACACTAGATAGATAGACAAATAGATAGATAGATAGATAGAGGATAGATGGATGGATGGATGGATGAATAATCTATATACACACACACAATACATACACATACAATACACACACAATACGTACACATACAATAGACACACAATACATGCACACACAATACACACAATACATAAACATACAACACACACACACACACACATATATTCTACTTTCCTCTTCCCTGATCTCATTCTGCCTTCTCAGCAAACTACTCTCTCCCAGCTCTTGCTGACAGCATCCTCCTTCAAAACTTAGCTCACCTCTCCTTCCCTCACTACCCCTTCTCAAATTTCTCTGGCTACAGGGAGTCCTTTGGCTTTTTCAGTCCACACAATTTACTCTTTCCTCTATTCAGTAGAAAGAACATTGACAATCTGAAGCCTGACACTTAGTACCCACACGACCTTGGATAAGTCACAACCTCTGTGGAGATTTTTAAATTACAAAGTGACGTTATTTTTGAATTCTCACTCTAGATTTGGATGCCAGTTCTAGATCAACGATCCTATTTTTAAGTTATTTCGTGTCTGAATGGTAGATAGTTTTATCCTCCAACATCGTTGGCTTTAATCTGTAACAATGCAATTGCACATGACGGGCATTCAGCAAGTGTCTGTTGAACTAAATTTAATAGAAAAGTAATTTTGTACCATAAAGGTAGGTTGATAATGGAGAAACAGAGATAGGGCTTTGGAGGAATTAGCATCTCTCTTTTAAGAAACACTAACATTTTGGAATAGGATTCACTTATTAATGAATCTGTGTGGCTTCTACCTGCGCAGCAAGGCTGCTGCCACTCAGGGACTCCAACTTTGTGTGCGTGAAATGAGTTAATGTAGTCACTGGATGACATGCTATTTTTATTCCTTCTTCAGATCAACCATAGCTTAACAATGCATTTCAGAACTCTGCTGATGGAAGCTCCACCTGAAACCTGTTCTTTTAGATAAGTATCTTCATCCCATTCATCGTTTTGAGAAAAGAAATCTGACTGCAAAGGAGCATTTTCATCTGCTTTGGTTTCAGTGTGAGATAAACCAGGCCTACTGAAAACCTAATTAATATCAGTCACCTGGAAAAGCAAAATTGGGAGGGAACGAGCTCTTATTTCTCGATAAACAGATTACTGGTGATGGGAATGCGTGGGGATGTGACAATTCAGGCGGCTGGGGAAGTAAGAGAAATGACACATTTCAGTCAGGGCATATGAAAGGGACAAGCCGATCTCTCTAGCTTCTGTCCAGGGTAGTTTGATTTTCATTTTTGCTTTGAATTACAAGCCCAACAAAAATCACTCCATCCTTGGAACCTTGAACTAAAAGTAGTCCTTTGTCTCAGTGAATATAGTCCAGTCTCAAGTGCAATTTTGTTCCTGTTTGCAGGACTCTGGTTACTTTCCCCCCTCCCTCTTAGTTGGAAAAATAGAAACTGGATGATGCATGATCCAAAGAATGTGAAATTAAAGTCATGTGGCTAATCAATCAGCAGATGTTTACGTTACTTTGTTGTAGGCTTTGAAGATATAAATTCAAAGAGTAAAAAAAAAAAAAAAAAAAAAAAAAATCCTGAAGGACAGGAGAACCTTGAAAAGGACAGACCCCAAAGTGATCAATAGCTCAGGAGTTAGCACAGAGGTACTGGCTCCTATAGAGCAGCTCTGTTTCAGGTATATTCAGGACAGGTAGAAAACCATCAGCAGAGGAATCTGAACAAGAGGCAACCATAGAGTCTGATTGTAATATGGGAATAGTAGTATTTGTACTTTCTATTTCATAGGATTGTTGGGAGCAGAGTACGCTGTGAATTCTCAAGCCCCACTAAATCATGAGTCATTATTAATATTTTAGGAAATGATTCTGTTATGGCAAATGCTAAGGAAAACTAAAAAAGCAAAGAACCTCTTGGAGGTTCAATACTGCTTTCTTAAGTGCCTAATACTTGCAGGGGAGAGCTCCAGATGGAATACAAAGACCAAAATGAGCATCAGGGAAAGCTTCATGGAAAAGGTTGCAGGTCTCTCCATTATGGCAAATGCTAAATAAAACTGAAAAAGTAAAGAACCTCTTGGAGGTTCAATATTGCTTTCTTAAGTGCCTAATACTTGCAGGGGAGAGCTCTAGATGGAAGACAAAGACCAAAATGAGGATCAGGCAAGGCTTCATGGAAAAGGCTGCAGGTCCCTCCACTGAGTCTTATAGAAAGACAAGAATTCTGAGAGTATACTTGTGCAGTATGGGGATGTAGACTGAACAGTGTGAATTTGCTGAAATCGCTCCAATTTTGCTCACATTTATAGGTTTGCTTACAATGGGAGGTTAATAATTTATCTCATTTGTCTATTTTAAACTTCATGATTTAGATCAGATTAAAAATAGGTAAGAATATAAATTACTAAAGCTGGGGAAACCTTAGAATATAGATTTTTATCATGAAAGGAGTATTAGATATTATTTATATCTTAGCCAACACTTATTTACAAATGGAGAAAGGAAGAATCCATGTGAATAAGAGACTTTTCTAATATCACAGAGTAAATTAAAGCAGAGGCAAAATTAGGATCTTGGAAAATTAGTTTTAGTTCAGGATTTTTTTTTTTTTTTTTTTTTTTTTTTTTGCCTTGGAAGCTGGACACATTTCATATCATAGGATTTCAGAGCATTTTCTATCCCCCCAAAAATGAGTAGCTTGGGAATAAATGAAAAGTTTGTTTTTTGCACAACAAATCAATTAGGAGGTGCTTACAAATGTGGGAAACCCCTTCAGGTACACATACTCAGCAAATTCTCCTTTTTTTAGAATGTGGGGGTGAGGAAAAATGGAGGAGGGAAAACTTATTGTATTCATAAAAAAAGAAAGAGCTGCAAAGTAAAAGGACCAGATGCCAATTATTGTGATAAACTAAGCTTTCTTTTATCTCTTCTTCCTCAGAAATGCTGTTCTGAAAATATAACTTATTATTTTAAATTTATAAAAATAATAACTATTTTTTAAGAGATAAATGATCAAAGAATATAAACAGGCAATTCTCAAGAGAAGAAATCCAAGCTGTCGAGAGCCATATAAAAAAGACTCCAAATCACTAATAATCAGAGATGCAAATTAAAAGAACCCTAAGGTTTCATCTCACATTCAAAATTGGCAAAAGGTGGCAAAACAGGAAAGTGACAAATGTCAGAGGGTATGGGGAAAACAGCTTCAAGTTAGTATAACCATTCTAGGAAGCAATTGGGAATCGCTCCCCAAAGTCATAAAATTGTATATACTTTTTCACCTAGCAAATGCTACTACTAAGTTTATACCCCAAAGGAATCTAAAACCTTATTTGCATAAAAATATTTGTAACACCTTTTTTTTCCTATTTTTTTTAATAGTGGCAAGGAATTAATAACTAAGAAGTGCCCATCAATAGGGGACTGATGGAATAAATTATAGTATACAAATATTCTGACATACAATTGTGTTGAAAGAAAAGAGGAACATGATGGTTTCAGGGAAGCCTGGGAAGAATACAAGTGAATGGAGAGTTTAATAAGGTGAAAAGAGAGGAGCAAAGCTAATTTGTAACAAAAACACCAAAATGAACAACTTTGAAAGACAAATAGATAAAAAGATTAATCGTGGTTTTAGAGTATCAATAATGAAAAATCCTATGTTTTTGTTTGTTTTTCCTGGAGTGGGCAAAAAGGGGGAAAGAGAGAGAGAAGGTACTTCTCAAATGAAAAAGAGTAAAAATTAATTTAAAGAGAAAAAAAAAAATCCACACCCTCCAGACTAAGTCAATGTGAGCTACTGGTATACTGTGGTATTGTGGGACTTCCCTCAAACCTGACTCCCAAAGTGAATGCCAGCTAGGGTCTTCCAGAAGGAAGCACACTGTTTTTTCCACTATGTCTATCCTCCTTTCAACAATTCCTTTCTTACTTGGCCCGTGAAATGAATCAGGGAGAGATTATTCTGGGCAAATTGGTAGTAAAACCCTGATGCAGATAGTTCCTGGTCTGATTGCAGCTTGGCTTCCACTTATTGAATATCACATCAAGTAGTGGTTCAAGGGTTTCAAAGAAGAGTCAGAGGGGGGGAAAAAGCTGCAAAGTTTTTCAAGGTTCTTACTGCATTGTTATCAGGTCATGGATCTAAATGTCAGGGTTGTATGGCTGATTTCAAACCGATTTGGTAATTTTTTCATTTTTATCTGCATGCATGAAGTGCTTTGGAATACTGAGACCATTTAGAATCATATTTAGTTTGTAACAGTTCTATTAACTTAAGTGCTGGAACATGCTCCCTTCTTGGTAACTAGTTTAATCGGTTACTAACTATTACAAGAGAAGAATGCCTGAAGTGCTAGGGGCTAGCAAATACCTATTGGAAAAGACATATTCTTGCATAGGCATGCGCAGGGGAAAGAAAAGCAAAGAGCCCTAATGACAGAAAAGTTTGGAGCTCTGGTCCCTGGCTGCCCAAAAGGAGGGGGAGTCCCTTATTCCTAACTTATCCCCCTCCCACCCCCAAGAAAACCACCCCACCAAACCGCCTGAGCTGAGTTTATAGCTGACATTGTGATTTTTACAACCTCCCATTTCCCTGGAACAATTTTTATAACCACTCAATAAGCAAGGTGAGGGAGTGGATCAAGGGTTGAAGACTTTAAAAGTTATTACAGAAATGTGCTTCTCCTCGAGCTTAAGTAATAAATATGAAACAAAAGTGACTACTGGAGCCCCCTAAAGGGGTGATAATGTAGGCTTCTTACCTTTGCCTTCTAGGGGTTCCAAATAATGACTGGGAGAAAAATTACTAATTAGTGGGCTAGTGTTTTAGGGGTTGTTGGGTTGGGGGAGGGGGTAGGAGTATTCTAAAATAATGTTTTTCTTAGATCTGTATCTTTGTTTTGTTTTGTTATTAAAATTGTCCCTCACTCTACCACTGTCTATCTATATTAGACCAAGTATCTTAACCTCTCTTGATCTCAGCTCCCTATTTGATTTCTAAGAGCTCCAGCTAGCCTAACATCCAAAAAAAAAAATTAGATTAGATTATCACTTTAGGCTATTTAGTCCTTTCCCTCTTTAGCATAAAGACTAGTTAGGTTCTATAGACTACCTAGTGATTGATGGCATTGAACAATACTCATTAAAATGCAAATGTGTTAGAAGGGTGTGGTGCCATATTAACATAATAGCAATTGATTAGTTTACCAGACTTTCCATAGATCTTGGGGTGGGGACATTGAAGCAAAACTAGAATTAAGGTAGGGAGAGGTCTGGTTGGGTTTGGGAATGGGAGTAGTTTGCTGAGGCTGAGCCTAAAGGTGTTCTTGCCATTAGGGATCCAAGCTAGATAAGGGAGAGGCCGAGGAGCATTAGCCTCCTGGGGGTAGGCAGAGAAGTGGCGTGGAGGAGAGGACATTTAAGAACACTTTCCCTACTTTTTACCAACTTGCTGCAGAAAAATAACCAATTCCATCTCCTGAATATTCTGATGTTCATTTTAAGGTTGACAACTGATTAATATCTCTTTCTGGTTAAGTAGCATCAAGGGCACTGTCAAGCAAGCCAACCCAACTAGAAAGAGAAATACAGGATTTAGGTGATATATTAGAAGGGAAAAGCTAAGGTCTTCTATCTTTAGGCAAGGTGGAGAAGGGGAGGGGTAGGGAGGAGGGTGTTGGCAGTAATGATATGAAGGGAACAGAACTGTGGAGAGAAAACCAGACAGATTTACTAGGTGAAATCACCCAGGACTTCCACCTTAATAGGCAGAAGTCAAACTAGCACTCGGAGATTACATGAAATGCCAGACCAAAAGGAGGGAGGTATGACAATGTGACTACACTGCACTATTCCCTTTCTATCAAGGTTATGCATTGTTCCTTGTCTTTCAGGTCTGGGGCTAGGATACCAGCAGTCCAAGAGCAAGTTCAGTGTGTAGTCTTGAAAACTCACCCAGCTGCAATGCATTTGATGCATTTTTTTTTTTTTTTTTTAGTGTTCTTTAATTCTGTATAGGTCATTCTTATCTCACAGCAGAGAAGTGAGTAGAGCCTTTACTCTTACCAACTGGTTATACAGCCAAATGAAAATTTTATTTACATATTTTGCATTACCCAATAAGGTAATTAGAAAGACTGAGTGTTCTAAATCTGTTTCTCTGGTAATGGTGGATAGATTTTTATTAACCCATGCACACTCCATATGTATTCTGATCTGTAAGCAATGATACATGGAGTGTGACTCCGGGTCAGGGAGAGGCAGCCTGGCTTTGAGACTGTGGATGGTCTCATTTTTATCTCTGCATTTCTAGTTTAGCATCTTAACTGAAATGTTTCCTTTCAAACACGCAGAATTCAAACCAATGGCAAAAGAAAGAAAACACAAGGATCAGTGTTAATTTTCATGGCTGTGTGGCAATGTGCCAAATATTTCTATAGTCCTTTGGAAATATTGCATCTATTTAGAACTCCCAGAGATCTTGGAAGATTGGGATCTTAGATCACTGATCTGTCAGGATCTCTGGCTCTACAGACATACTGCCATTTAAATAGCAGGACTCAAAGAACCACGTGGACATTCTTGCCAATGGAGCTTTTATGGTTCCCTTTTGTTCAAAGACCACTGGTTGGGAGCGATACAAAAATGAGTCAGGCTCCATCCGGGAAAGGACAGGCAAACCTTACCAATAGTTAAATACAACAGACCATGTGATCCACCTATAGTTTGCTGATCAATTTTATGGATTTTTTTTTTTTTTTTTTTGCTAAAGCAATTGGGATTAAGTGACTTGCCCAGAATCACACAGCTAGGATGTGTTAAGTGTCTGAGGCCACATTTGAACTCAGGTCCTCCTGACTTCAGGGCTGGTGCTCTATCTGCACCACTTAGATTCCCTCCCCATCCACCTACCCCCTTTATTTTTTTTAAAGAAGATATTAAAATGTAGGTTGTAGGGACCTGGGAGGATCTGAATGCCCCTGCTTGAAATCTGCTGAATTTTAGGAAGGCGGAGAATTTTCTCATTAAGAATGGGCTTTGGAGAGAGAAAGTCAGGAAACACACCTTTCACACCAAAGCTCCAGCTACTTGAATCCAAGAAGATAATTAACCTAGAACTCAGCAATTATGGTATATACAAGGATAGCATCCAGGAAAGACTGTCAAGAGGTTTATTGTTTTGATTATAGCAATTACTTGAAGTTTAACAAAACTCTATGGATTGACTTGGTATATTAAATTTAAAAACTTTATCCCAAACTGATATTTTATCTAATGAACAACTGAGCATTTTCCCCTTTGGTTTACTCTCCATCCTTATCTTTATCACCATCAGAATGCATTATGCTAAAAGAAAGGTCAACGAGCCAGTGGTATCATGGGACAAAAATGATATTCTACATTTATTAATAATCTGACAGGTTCATGTAGGTTCCACCAATATGTTACTATACCTATAGTTAAAAAGTGAAAAATTCAATTATTCAGATGATTGATCCAAATTCAGGAGCTGGTTATCATGCAGATACAATTTCTGGAGAGTTGATGGGATTTCTTTCATTTTAGTCGCCCTGGTTCTGAGCAGATAAAACAGATTAAATTTAAGAGCAAGTTCTATTCCATGCAAGGACTCATTGGAAAAGAAAACTAATCAAAGAACGATTGCTAGTCTTAGATGCCCAATATAGTTGGATTAACCAAATGTTATAGCTGATTGTAAAATTCCTTGATTTAAAAGTTCACATCATAGACTGTGTGACCAGTTTGGTAACCTAGACTACCTTAGGAAGGTGAGTAATTAATCATTATCCCATAATAGCATGCACACACTCAGCCTCCTGTTAGCAAATAGGCAAGGGGTAGCAGAGGGCAATGCCTCTAGGTAATATGATACATTACTCAAGCAGATGATTAAAAGGTTAATAATGCTAAATGGTCAAACCAAGAACAAGTAAAACATCATGTTTTAAGATTTAGCCAGACTTTTCAGTTTACTGCCAAGCAATGGTAAGAAAAGTAACAAAGCAAAATGAGAAAGCATTAGTATAAATGAGGTGGGTACCTGTTTTCCCCAAAGTCAAAGTCAATCATATAAGACGACGTTGGAATTTTCTTACGTGTCTGGCTTTGGGATGCAGGATAATTTCTACAATTTCAGTATATGATTTCATAAGATGTAATTAAATTTTATTGTTTTTATCAAGTAGTGACATTGAGATAAAAGCTTAAGTATTTTGTATTTATTATCAGCAAAAATAAATGTTCTCCAATGAAATACTTTAACAAGCTTTTTTAGGATTTTACCACTTAATATCTTTCCTTTTCATTTAACTCTGGATTTCACTTGGACCTCATCTCATTGAAAAGCCATCACTGAAGAACTATGTAGGAAAACTAATAATAATTCTGCAAAATGCCCCTGATGTTCCAAACCAAGTTGAAGCACAGTTTGTTCCTGGAAGTCACCCCAGGATTTTTCTAATAATTTACTTTCTTCATTAATAGAAGATAATATATGAAAATATATGAAAATGGTCAATATGCAGATTTAAACATCACACTATTCACATTCAGTAAGTGCTATATGTATAAATTAAAGACAAAACAATCTGTTCCCCCTATAAAAAAGACTTGGTGTGCATATGTAATCATTCTAATTTTATTTAATTATGAAAAAAAGAACATAGGATCTTTTGATCTTCTCTAAAACTTCTCACACTTTCCCCCTAATTAATTAAAATTTGTTCCTCCTGCAAATGTGATGGTGATAAGATGAATGTTGTCAATTTAAAGGGTTTGGAAAGGACACAGAGAAACAATGTTAACCCCAGACTCTACCTTGCACCCCTGTTTCTGGGAATCACTCTCTGTCAATTCAAATATTCATAGCCAACTCTATCCTCCATTTTCCAATGACTATAAATTCTGAGAAATTTATTAAGACGAGACCATGTGAATCCAATAGGGCAAGTTAGAAATCAATATGTGGGAGTGACACATTCTAAGAGCTTGACTAAAATGTGGCATTTACAAGAGGGCAGATATGTATCCAAAAGCATAATAGCATTTAAATAGATTATGCAGGTTAAAAAAAAAGGGGGATCATTATCAAGTTCAATGATCGGGAAGCTTTTAAATGGAAGAGAAGAACATAACAGGGAGCTGTGGATTGCACGTTATCACTCCTTCCCCTCCAAAATATACTTTGGACATCTCTCTTGGAGAAGCTTTCTTTTGTCCCAATATATTAACAAACACATTCTAGCAAAATGAAAATGGGCTGTACTGAGTCTATCAATAGAATCTATATAGAATCTTTCCCTCTAGGGATTAATTCGGCTTTTGATTAAATCTTTCTAAGGTTTAAATCATAATGTTACAAACCTCCGAGGAACTACTGTACTATTTGTGACCTTCTTTATTGCTTTCTACTGTTTGATAAAGCAGAGAAGATTGATTTATAATGATGTATAGTATGCTTGAAAATAAAAGATATCAATGTGGGTTATTTAAATTTCAGGTGTAGAATAAATATAGCAATTGAGTACGATTTGGCAAAAACGTATTTATAATTAACATTGAGTTATATCTTGACAGCCCGGAACACCGACATTAATAAAATAAAATACCACAAATAATATGTACTATAAACTAATGAGCCAAAAAGGATAACCCTCTTTATGCCCCCAAATAGAATTTGGGCTCAATGTCAATATAACGTTATTGGGTTTGATGGCTTTTTAGTTTGATGGCCTCCTAAATTAAGTCAAGGATTGTTTCTGTATCAAGACTCTGATTTATTTTACTCGCCTGACATTGATGTCAGTGATAACTTTGCCATTCAAAACATCGAAGTGAGAGAGAACTTGTTTCACAGGAAACTTAGAAGATGTCTCAAGACCTCCTCAGATAACTAAGTCTTCCTCAAAACCTTGATTTCTTTTCTTCTCTCTTCCCTCAACGGCCTTAAGGTAGACAGGAAAATTAAAAAGTCCAACCATGATACCAACAGAAGGATGAGATACTATGTGTGATTTAGAAATCAGTATGATTGAGTCAGGAAAGGAATCAAGTCAATTTTGCAATGTTTTCTGAACCTTCTTTTTGTTAGAGAAAATATGGTTGGCCACACTGATTAAAGTCAACACCAGCCCTGTTTTCAAAGGGCTAACTCTAGAAAACAGAGGAGAGGGATAAGAACATTGCTCATTTGCCCTAACTTCAACAGCTACTTCCTTTCCATGTGGGTCAAGTCATCATAACCATAACTTTCTGGTAGCTATTAACTTGTCCCAGATTCAACCTGATGATGGAAGAATGAAAGACTAAAGTACATTATAAATGCCTGAGAAAAGTTCCATATGTTTTAAGTAGAATGTTTTCCTAAGCTGAATGTAAAGCTATATTCTCCCTTGGGGCAATGATTGTTGCCTAAAAATACGTTTTGCCCAGATCATGATAATAAAATTGAATGAATATTACATGTCAATTTTCACCTATTTTACTTCATTTTAAAAATTTCTGTGCCTACCTTTGTTCTGTCTTTAAAAAAAATTGGTAAACTATGTAAGATGTATGTTATAGTAAAGCTGAAGTCCTACTATGAGTATGGAAAAGTGGCAGAGAGGAGGGAGAAATAGAACAGTAATGAGAGAAGAAATGTGCCCCAATCTAAGAAACATGTCAGGGGTTTAGTTTTGATAAATAAGAAAACAGAAGTGGGTTTGAAACATTTCGTTTCCCTTTATTAACTCAGTGAGGCTGATGTGTACTGCACATTAAAAAAAAAAAAAATCACAGGAATTTCCATACAATGAATAAAACCACAACAGTACATGTAGAATTGGCAGGTGGAAAATAGCCCATTGAGGGCCAAACTAATAGTTCACTTTCCCCGTTCAGCATAGTTCAAACAACAGTATAACACTTTCACCTACAAATCTTTAAGTAGCTCCATCCAATCAGTGGTTCACATTATTGAAAATGTCTGTCACAGAGGTACAAATTTAGAATCATCACATTATATTACATGGCTATTCTAGGTCATTTATAGATCAGATCTTAGACTACAATGATTGAAGTTCTCATTACAGCCATCACAAAGGACACATAATCATTACCTACTGTAAACTTACACCTAAAGGCATTACAAGGTTTTCTTTTTTTTTTTTTTTTTTTTTCAACTGACCCAACCATCATGCTCTAGTAGAGCACTCTCTCCTCTCCATTCTGTCTTGGGTGTTGATAGCCCGGCTGTTGTTCTCACTCATTTAGCATAGATCGATTTCCCCCTCCCCTGACCCCTCGATTTGAAGATGCCTTATTTTGGAGTCTCAGTTTGTGTTAGTTTGGAATTACTCTGCTAGGACTCTTTAAAAGGCCCACACGTATAAAGCACCAGTTTAGTTACCAATATTGCAGATGTGATACTTACCACAGCATGAAAGCAAGAGCACACCGTTCATCTAAAAGACATATACATCTATGCTGAAATGGGCCTCCAATAATGATGTGGTGCATGTGTTCGTTTGAAATGTTCTCTTAAAAATAAAGGGAACATAGTTTACATTTTCGATGGGCTACCCACAGTGTCTGCTTAAGATATAAAAAGCACTATTAAGATGGTTTAGTGATCCTTTCTTTGCGCTAATTTTATAGGCAATTTGAAGTCCATGGAGGAAAGCTAGCTTCATGGAAAGAATATTCATCAGGCCAGTGGGGGGAAAAAAATTAAACCATGACATAAGGTCTGTGTTGCTATCTTTTAATAAATAAAAAAAAAAAAATATTTATGTCAGCAATTCAGGGCAAAAGAGAAAATGTACTTAAAACTGGATCACAAAAATTTAAAGGCAAAATAGGTAATGCATCTGGTGGTCCTTGAACACATAATATGATATACTAAATATTGATTTCTTAAAAATAATTTATTGCTTTTAATAGTCTTTTTTATCAGTATTCTACAACAGAAGATACTCAAAATTCAAAAAGAAAAACTGTAAACTTTAGTTTGGCGTTCACACAGAGTTAAAATACCTGCATTTTAACCTACAGAACAATAAGAATTAGGCGGATAAAGGTGTTACTGTTGTAACGCAGAACCAGTGAACAAGTTTTTATTTTTTTTTAATTTTTTTTTTATTTTTATTGCTTTCTATCTACTTAGAAATAAGAAGCCAGAAAGTCAAGCAAGCATCCGACAGGACAGACAGTGGAATCTCTCAGAACACAATCTGCTGGTGATAAATGAATGCAGCTATCAAAATCTGCTGCATTAGCCTGGGGGTGAAATCAGTTTTATAAGATTGCATTGGGGGAGGGGGAGAGAACAGAAAGATTAAGTAGGGAGGTATACCGTATTTTTAAAAACGAAGTCATGAATGCCAAACAGTAATCGAATATCAATTTATAAACTCGAATACATTCTCCAGACTTTAGTGATTCAGCTCTAGGGACTCCACACTCAAGATGAAATCCGGATGCTCAAGATGGAGGTTTTCGGAAGTTTCCATTTAATTTCGAAGAAGCAATGTCATCAAGAACAATGTCATGGTCACATTGGGAGGCCATGCTAGTGCAAGTAGAAACATTGCTTCTGCAGAAGCTGAATTTCCCAAATGAAGTGCTTAAAATTCGAACCTGAAGTGTCATGCATCCTGGGTATTACATTTTCCACTGGCTTTCTTATTTTTGCCACCTCATAATTTATAATAAATATGCTATCTGCAACTGATAAATATGTCTCTTTAGTAAACAAAGGAATGAAATATCTGTATTTATACAGGATGCATAACTGTAAAAAATATAGATAAATACCATTCTTGAACTCTGCCAATGAAGAGAGATACTGGCTTCAAAGATAGATTTCATACACACATATTAATTATTGTAAAAATCATACTATAATTATTACCTCAGCATTTTGTATCAAATTAAAATCACGAAAAAATAAAACAAAACGGCATTTTAAAAAGATCCTTGACCTCTAGTTTCAAAACTACTGTTGATACAGAAAATAAAAACATTTCTTAATGATTATCCATTGAGAGACTTTACATAAAATCATGATCTCTTCTAGAAAAATTTTTAGATGAGAAAATTTCATCCCCCTAACAAATCCAGTGTATAAAACTTCAAAGAAAAACAAGCGACAAGAAAATGTGGGGAAAAATCGCAGAAGTGGTGAAAAAATCGCAGAAGTGGTGAATACCTTTTTGGGGGGCTAGGATTTTCCTTGACAAGAAGCTTAGATCAAAGCTCACCAAAGAAGGGATGGATGTGCATAAAGCAACGGTTTGTATTTTTTTTTCTTTTTTTGTTTTGCACTCAACAAACACACACACTGTCTTTTATTTTTTTTTTTTACAATCAAATATATATAAGCATAAGTTCAGCTTTCTAAATATGTTAGTGTACAATAATTGTTTCACCTCCTAATTACATTTGAATATTCTTGATTAAGAAAAATTGAGCAGTTTTGAAAAGAAGGCTGCATTTACAGTGCATAGCTGTAACAAAAAAAGAACATCGTCATAGAGTATGTACACAAAATAAAAATACTCCATTGAACATCTGTAAATACTTAACTACATTGGAGAATGTAGTAAATACACTCACTATCTGAAAACATCCCAGATAGTTCTACCCAACTCTCGTTAATAACGTAACATCGTGTCCGCTCATCAGAAAGGACTGCCGACAGGTTGCACGTGTGACCATTGACAAGGCTTTGAAAATCTGCTGTGGAAGATCCACATTTGGGACATTTACATGGGTGTCAGGATAAAGGATGGACTACAGAAAACTTCAAAATGTTAAGAGGTTTAGTATTCCGGTGCCCGCTGTTTATGCTTCCATCCAGGCTCCAAGGTCAACAAGGAAAAAGAAAAAGAAAAAGAGAGAGAGAGAGAAAGAGAGAGAGAGAGAGAGGATGTTAGGTCTGTGGGACCCGTTGCTTCTTCAGGATTGTCACCTCATCATTACAACACCAGAGAAGGCTGGGTTTGCTTGTATTTTCTCTTTCTAAAAAACAAGAGCTCAGCAGCTGCAGCCCAGGTATCACCCATGGTCAGCAGAGGGTGATGTGTGGTGTATTTGCTTTTTTCCTTTTAGTTTTCCTTTTTTGACACAGCACGGACATTTTGAAGTTCTAGGTTTTAAGTGTCTCTCTATGGAACTGCTGTCGCTTCAAATGGTTTGCATTTGCACTCTCTCCAGTCATTGCTTGAACCCTCATCCCCCCCAAACACAAAGATATACACATACACACGCATGTTTGCGTGCTCACACACATACAATACACACACACACACACACACACACACACACACACAACACCACAACCACCTCCACTGTCATCCCAGGAAAGCAAAGCTAACCCCCATGGATAAACATGTGCTTACTGGATGTCCCTTTGGCCTCTTCCCTCATGAGCAGCCGTGTTCATGTAAACCTTTTTTTTGTTTTTTTGTTTTGTTTTTTTAATTTTTGTACAGAGAGTGTAAAGTAGGATAAACTCCTTAGTATGACTTTCAAGAGTCCGTATTGAAGGACGTGATGTCCTGTGAGGTATTCACCATCCCTCCATTATCCTCAGCCTCTGGGCTTGTTACCTGCGGAGACTTCTCTGGGCCTCTTTCAGTAAACTATCAAAATCCAGAGAATCATATTTGCTCTTGGTGGAAGCAGGGTCAAAATCATCCGAGTGTGAATCTGAAACAAAATTAGCATCAAGTCAGAAGCTGCTTTCCTGGACAACTGTCAAAACCTCATCGAACACGAGGACGAGATGACTTGTTTCACTGGATATTTACAATCATCATAATGTTCATTCAACTCAACAAACACCCATTAGCCACTGGGTGCGAAGCACGATGATAATGTGACACAGGTAGAACGTGTTAACTCATTTTCTTTTATGATTATACCATTTCTGCAGGATAAGCAAGTATTTTTTCTCCCTGTATTTCAAATGGGGAATTGAAATGAATGAGTCAATTGCTAAGCATTTATTAAGCACCTACCATATGCCAGGCACTGGGCTAGCTATTGAGGAAACAGACCCAAAAAGGGCAACAAGTCCTACTCTCTAAAAGGCTAAGCAAGATGGTATAACAGAAAGAAAGTTGGGTGGAGAATCCCAGCTTTGATGTTAATACTACAGCTGAGCAAACATCTAACCACTTCTTTTTTTTAGCTTAAAAGTTTATTTATTTATTTTAAATTTATGGAACAAAACAAGCATTTCCATAACATGATATAACAACAACAACCGAGATGATTGCACATGAAACTACAAATCCATTGTTATTCATTTAAATATATAATAAATTTATTGTGCAATTTTTTTCTCTCCCACCCCCTGCTCTAAAGATGGTATTTAACCTATTTCTAAAACCTCATCTATAAAATAAAAATAACATTTATATCACAACAGGTTTGTGTGAAAAACCCATTTGATAAATCTTAAAATGCTACATAAATGTCAGTCAGTTAATGTTTATTAAGCATCTATTGACTAGCTGCCAGTCACTATACTAGGCAATACGGATACAAAAAATAGTAAAAGACAATCCCTGTTCTTCAGGAGCTTCCAGTTTAATGGGGAAGACATGAAAATAACTATGTACAATTAAGATTTATACAGGGTAAATTGGAGATAAGAAACAGAAGAAAGATCCTAAGTGTTAAGGGGAACTGAGAAAGGTTCCTTGGAGAAGAAAGGATTTTAACTGGGGTCTGAAGGAATTCAGGGAGGAGATGAAGAAGGAAAGATTTCCAGGCATATTATATCATCAGCAGAAGCAACATCATCATTATTATTGCTTAAATAGATTATAGACTGAAGTGTAACTAGAATCCAAATCTGACACCTATTCTGATTCTCTACAGGCCTGGGTTGTAGCCCTTGCACCTTCCCTGGGAATACAATGTAATATAATATAATATTATATAGTGTGATATAATGTAATATAACACATCACAAAATACAATATAACATATAGTAAAATAAAATAATGCAACATAACATGATATAATGATATAAATTAAACACATTTAATAAAATAACATAACATATAGTAATGTAAAATAATGTAACATAAAATAACATGATGTAATAATATAAAACACATATACATATATGTACATATACATGTATATGTATATATGTATCAGTTTCTATATATAATTGGTCTTTTAAAGCTTGAAGGGTTACATTTTCTCTCATGACAGTGAAGGGTAATATGGTTTATCAGAAGACCTGACACAGAGAAAGGAATGGAATACCTCCCACTAGGCCCCCCCTACTTCATTTTTTGTGTCTTATGTTTAAAGAAAAACGAAATACTTCAGATACAACATTGACCATAATACTTTTTTTCAACCAACCATATTAATAAACACTATTATGTTTTATTCATAAGTCATAAAATATAATACCAAGAAATCCTGGTGCTATAATTTACTGATTCACATGCTGTTCACTGTGGTGGGGAATAATCTTTAAAATTCTTCAGCAATCAGCCTCAATCCATTTTAATACAAAATTTAAATATGTCATTTTTCTCACTCTTTTTGTATTTTTCCTATCACTTGAACTTATTGGCCTCTTTTGAGTCATTGAGATTTGAGACATGATAAATGTATCATTACAATATCTTAATACAGCTTCTTGCATCTGAAGCTAAGGACTAGAAAAAATAGTTCTCCCTTAGCAATGGGAGTCTGTCCCAATGGTTACTGGGATATATTCTTGCCCAGTCCAAAATACAAGCAATTAGTGAAGAAAAGATGAATGGACGATTTTATTCCCAAATGATGATTTCTTTATTTAACGAGAGCTTGTAATCATGGAGCAGTTATCAAATCAAAATGGTAGGTATAGTGTCAATACTTGTTATTGCGAAAAGTTATCTATCAGAATTTAGCTGTAATAAAGAATAGAGAAACAACACCTTCCACTTGTGCCATTACATAGAACAAAACTGGCAGAACAGAAAAATACCATAAGTCAGATTCCTCAGAGGGAATCTGGGATCATCTGTGATTATCTGTGATACGTCATGAATTAGTTAAGTTTAAACTTTTTAAAAGTTCTGTCAAAGTAGGTGTGTGTGATTTTGATTTACTTTTTTTAAATTGTCTGTTTTATTAACTAAATAATCAAGAAACCTGAATATATTGATTAAAAATAGAAGGACAAACAGGAACATTATATAGAAAACTGAATTTCTATAAATGTTTTTTAAAGTGTACATGAAATCTGACCTGGTGGTAACAAAATCATTTTTTCTTTCTGGTATTAAAACATTTTGATACTCCTTCCTTCTTTTCTTCCTTATCTCTTTCTTGTATTTCTAACACTCTTCACTCCATAAGAGGTCTGACTTACAATATTTTCTTTGATAGTCTAGCACAAATAAGTCAACATACTGACCATTTAAAAAAATTTATCTCATATTCTCTAATTTAGCACCATTCTGCCAAAAGAAAGTGGGAATAATTTATCATTAATTTTTTTGAATATGTTGGCCACTATTTCGATGATAAGCAGCTTGAAAGAAAGATGATAGATAAATAGATAGATAGATAGATGGATGGATAATTGGATAGATAGTTGGATAGATGGATGGATGGATACAGATTATATTAAATATGTACTATGCATCTAACACAGCTACAGGTTGACTGATGACAAAAATCCCCAAGTAAGATGATTCCAGCCCTCTCATGGAAAAATTCCTAGGACAAAAAGGCACTTACCCTTTATCCCTTTACTTCCTCACCCAATTCTCAACCTCTTGAAGCCCAGCTTCTGATCTCTTAATATTAAGTTCAACATGGTAATAAAAAAAAATTGGTTCATTTGTTTACTCAAATCATTTTAGCAGAAAATTTAATGTAATGTCATTTTTTCACTATTTTTGCACTTCTATCACTGAACTTACTCCTTTTTGAGTTTTTTTTTTCATTTTTGATGTGTAATAATTATAGCATTACAATTATATAAAGATATAGTTATATCTTTATACACATATCTGAAACTAAGGCCTGAGAAAAGGAGTTCTCACTCAGAAATGAAAGCTTGTCCCAGTAACTGCTGAGGCATATCCTTGTATACTTCATTCACTTGATATAAACTACTCTCTCCAGATCAATTGGTCTCTTAACTAATTCCACTAGCATTTCCATAATTTTTTTCCTTCTTGACCTTTGGATAACATCTGAAATGACTGACACCTCCCTCTACCCCCATTTCCCACCACTTAATTTCTGGATATCCTTTCTACCTTTGGCTTTTGTGTAAATATTAGTTCTTAATTCTCTTTTTCTCAGTTTTCCTGCTCTTCCACAGACTAATCTTTGTCTCATACCTTATACTTGAGAATACTCCAGAGTTCTATCCTTGGTCCTCTTCACTCTATAATGTCTCTTAATAATCCCAACAACTTTTCTATCAGTTATCATTTATAGCCAGATAACTCCCAAAACTATATCTGTCCCTCATCTTTCTTGTGTGACACTATCCTGTAAACAACCTGTTGGACAGCTTCACCTACATATCCCATAGCCAAATCTGAATCTTTACATATCCAGAATGTGACTCATTATCTTTCCACTTAAGCCATCTTTCTCCCTAATTTCCCTGTTTCTGTTCAAAGAATAATCAACTTCCTAACCAGATTCACAATTTCCAAGTCACTGAAACACAAGTTTCAGTCTCTGTTGCTCTCTGTATCCAAATCCACTGCCAAGTCTTGTTAACTGAACCTTTACAGCATCTCTGGTATCCATCCCTATAGCTCCACTTACCTAAGCCACTACTATAATTTAAGCCCCCATCACCTCTTACGTGTTCTATTCTAACAGCTTCCTGATTGACCCCATCTCCAATTTCCTCTTCAATCCATCTTCCATACAACTGCTAAAATAGATTTTCTTAAAGCACGGGTATGGCTGTCATTGCCCAGCTCAAGGAGCTTCAGTGGTTCACTATTGACTCTAAAATCAATAAGTAACTCCTCTATCTGGCATTTCAAGCCTTCTCTAATATTGCCCCAGTCAAGATTTCCAGTTTTATTTCATGTTATTTACAACAGTAAGTTTTAGCCAAACTGGTCTGCCTGCTTTTCTCCTATGCAACTTTGCATCTTCTTTCTGCTTATGGGCTACTGTCATTGGTCTAGAATATGTTCCCCTCTCATGCAAATATCTAAGAATTCCTAGCAGCCCTCAAGGATGAGATCAAATGCTACCTCCTACAAGTCTCTCTTGTTATCCTCACTTGTTAATGCTTTGCCCCTGACTATACCTCAAACTACTTTGAATTTACTTCTTATGTCTACATAGTGTATACCTTCATTAGAACCTAAGCTCTTTGAAGGCAAGAACTATTTTGCTTCTGCTCACAAATTCCAACATTTAATATACTTATAAATGTTAAATAAATATTCAAAGAATTAAATTGAGTTGATAATTAGGATCTGGTAGTATTTCAACATCATCAATTTGAATTTGAATTTTCATTACATACAATTGAAGAGCTGAATGCTGTCTCTAAGATTAGGCTCAATGATTATAAACCTTAAGATTTTCCTTGGATTGTCTTTAAACATCAATAAACAATAATCTTGTTTTCTGCTTATGGCACCTTGTTCCTCTATGTACCATAAGTAAAACCTCTGTTTGGTTGAAGGTTCTTATTAGTTGAGTTCTAATTAAACAAGATTTTACTTTGTATAGATTCTTTAGGTACTTCTCTGTGAATATGTTGTATCTTTTTGGTAGAATATAAGCTTTTGGGGAACAGGGACTATCTGAATTCTATATTTGTATATTCAGAACCTAGAACAGTTCCTGCATGTTACATCGGTACTTAATGGTGCTTATTGATTGACTAAGTTTTTATTTGCCTCTAATGCACTTGAGAGCCTTTTGTCTCCATTACTGTTGATGTGATTTTTTTTTTTATATAGACAATAGAACTGATGCAAGCATATTTATCTTTGAAATTCCCCAACACAGGTACATCTTTTTATTTTACTTTTAAATGTGATATTTTTTTCACTTAAGATATCTTTACCATTTGTGTTTAATAAAAACCTTCCTCAAGAAGTTGTGGGTTAGAAAATGCATCTCAGATACACTTTTCCCAAAACAAAGATCTAGATTAGCAGAGATTTAAACAATTTCTATTATTATATGGAAGGAAAAGGATAATAGCTACTTGGAAAAATTCTACTCTTGAAATATTTCAAGGACAATCAAGTACAATTTGGGATTACCATCCACACTTCCTTTTCCTAATGATGAATCATGTTCTAAAAACTCCCTTTCTTTAGCTTATTTGAAATTCTACAAGTTTTGAGAGACTAGAAACACCTCGGCCTTCATCACCGAAGAAAATAAGTCAAATCAACCCGAAACTTCAATCTGTCTTGCCTGTTTTTATCAGTCAACATTTGAACAAATGACTTGCCACCTTTTATATTTTCATCACCAGCCTTCTATCTCTCTAACAGTCAGCTACCTTCCTCCTGCTTTAAACCATCTATTTAAGCCAGTGAAGTGAATTATGGCAAATTCACTCTGAACCATGCACATCACCTATGTCAATTACTCTAAGAAGACAACACTTGGTTTGAGAAAAGAAAATACAACATTTTATAACCATTTGTTCACTTACATAAGGCTGAAGACTTTATATAAACAAGAAATTGCTAATGTCCTAGTGTAGGACTGTGCAATAATTTTAATGATCATAGTCATTAATTCATTTTTAAAAATTTATGTGAGATGTCTTGGTAGTAGCAGTCTTTAAAAAAAAAGTCTTAGAGATGAATAAGCTCCTTAAAAGCCCTTTTATTCAGGGATTTACATGCTGTTGGAAAAAAATAAACTTTATAAAGAGAAAAGGAGAATATTTATATCAAAAGCTAGATATTTTCCCTTATGAGCTGTAATTCATAGCAAGTGGTATTGAATATGGGAGATGAGAAAACAAGAATTTTGAGATTGCTATTTTGATCAAATAATTACGATATTATATTTGCATGAAGGATTCAATATTAGTTATTAATTTTTAACAAAAATCTATGCATGCCACACAGAAAATGAGAACTTGAACCTAGAGCTGAAAGATATGGATTTCTTTCCAAAGCCCATCACCTCTGAGGTTGCTTTGTACATAAAATCCTCTCTCCAATAAGACAGAGCTAAAGTCTAACCTCAGGTGCCCATGGATTATATTCATACGCATTCTGATCTTTACATTCTGTAGTCCTCATCCCATGTACAATAAAAATCCATACCTAGGTCTGCATAGTTAGACTTGAAATATTGCTTGCGTCCACAAAAGTACAGCTCAAAGTCGGGTTCATTCGACCTGCGCAAAGTGTATCCATTTTCAAGAGCAGCAAAAGCATCACAAGTATAGCGGTAGGTGATGAAACCATAGCTGTCTCTGTAACAGACAAAAAGGGGGGAAAGTTCAGTGACTGCTCCGAAGCATTAACATATACAAGCGGAACCCTTTTTATCTCAAGAGACCCCTTCCCTTTGCAACACCTAAACCTCTGCCTCCATTTATCAGGGTGATTGTCCTGTCAGGCAGCTAAATACTTCTTTCTGGGACAGGAAATCTCAACTAGAAAGATTAATAAATAGGGATGAAAGAAAATAAATAAGGTTTTGAACTCAACATGTCATCTTTCAAAGCACTTACACTGGCAACTCCCATACCAGGAATCTTATGGCCATAATTTTTTACATAATGTCAGCTTCTAAACAAGAAATAATCTTGAAGTTTCTCACCCATCATCCCGCAGATTTACTGTGCACTCCTCAATTTCACCAAAAACTTCAAAACGGTCCCTTAGTTCTGTCCGGGTGATGTCAGCCCTGATTTTTCCAACATAAATCACACGACGCTCTTCCTATAGGGAAAACAAGAAAAGCCTTCATGTAAGTGCTGGAAGAGGAAGTCATACATGTATCTAGAGACAAATATACAATGAGTGTGAGCTTACAGGTCAAGTTCATTCCATTCAAGGAGGCAGGACCTTCCATGGATTGACTATGTTTATGTTGTTTTAAATGCTAATTTCCCCGATGTTCTTTTTCCTTCTTTGCTGTCTCCTTTTTCTTTCTTAGACATCACCTTTTTATGCTGGATGGGAATACTCCATGTCTTATAAAGACTTGAAAAACCATTTGAGTCTTGGAGCCAGGGAAACTGACACACATCTGTGTGTCAGTGGATAAGTCATCCTGTGACCTGGATAAGTCATCCTCAGTTCCCTCAGAAAATGCTTTAAGACTCTGTTGCAGAGCAATGACCACTGGAATCAGGAGTTCTCAATGCCACTGAAATCTTTAGGCCAGGTCAAAGAAAGAACAAGACTACATCTCAAAAACTCTAGACCGACTCTTCCATCACTAGTTTGATGGCCTGTCTGTGGAAAAATAATATGGCTCCATATGTTTGCTTTTCATCAGGAAATAGATAAGGGAATGTCCATTTGTAAAAGTTGTAAAGTTTGTCATCAATTTAGCAAACTGGAAAAACATGTCCCACAGATACTGATATCTCCCATCTGAGTAAAGCCCTGGTGAATATGAACTAGAAGCCAGTGGGGGGAAAAGCTCTCCTTGCTTCCCTAGGTCTGGTCACAGAGTAGTCCACTTATAAGAACTTGGGCTTTTATACCTATTGTTAGTTAACATTTTTATCAGCAAAAATAGCAAAGTCATTTTTGTAGCCTGAGGTTAATTTTAAAAATAACAAGTGATTCTTTGATTTCTGGAAAGAAGCAATTGTCTGCATGAAACTTCAATAGACTAGAGAGGGTTAAAGGGAATGGTGTTATCTGGTCATCAGAAAAGATGGAGACCTTAGAACTATCTCCAAGAATAACATGAGGGTACCTAAAAAGGGGCTTACTGTTCTCTGTTTCCATTGAGAGCAGAGCAAAAAGAAATGGACTTAAATTACTAAGGCTTAGGTTAGATCAAAGAGGATTTATTCATTGTATGTCAAAATTTGAATATTGATCATAAAAATTTTTTATCTTCTTACAAAAAGAATCATATGAATTTTATATGATTTTAAATCTAAAATGTTTTCCCCTTTGTTAAAAAGTTAAAAAGAAATACTTCCCACACTTTGACAGGGGGGTATTGAGTTAGAGATGCAGAATGAGATAGGTATTTGCAGATATGGTCAATGAACAGGTTTGTTTTGCTGTACTACACATATTTGTCATATAAGGGTAGACTACAAGAGGGAAATTATGTAGGGGGTAGTGATAGATGTCCTCTTACTCTCCCCCCAAAATAGCATCTGTAAAACATTTTTAAAATGCACAGAAAACAAAAAAAAAGTACAGAAGGATATATAAACAGAGTACTTTTATTTTTGATAAATTTATGTATTTATGGATCATATATATATATATATATTTCTTAAAAACAAACTGTATCTGATTGAATTAGTTTCTCATACAAAGCTTTTTTTATTATCTTTACCATACCAAAATGTTCATTATTGTTAAATTCACAATAAAAATAAAAATTGTAAAAATAAATAATTCAAGTTAGAAATTAATATCAGATATTTTCCCTGCCTTTGCTCTCTAGGATTCTTCAAATTTATATTTTCAGAATAAAAGCCAAAAAAGTACAGAAATAGATATAAAGAGAGCACTTTTATTTTTACTTTGTTGAATTTATGTATTTATGGATTATATATATAATCCATAAGGAAACTATCTGATTGAATTAGTTTCTTATACAAAACTTTTTTTTATCTTTTTCTATATCAAAATGTTCATTATTGTTAAATTCATAATAAAAATAAAATTATAAAAACAAGTAATTCAAGTTAGAAATTTAGTATCTGATACTTTCCCTGCCTCAACTCTCTAGGATTTTTCAAATTTATGTTTTCAGAATAAAAGCCAGATAAAAGTAGATTTTCATAGTAATAATCCTATAGGGATAATAGGGTTGGATAAATTAGCAGGATTGCTTTTTGGAATTTCTACAGCTTTATAATTTAGGTTAAATGGATGCAGAAAACTCTGTTAAAGAATGCCTCCGCAAATCAGAATTTTCACTGAATTGAAACAGTTGATAAAGGACAGTTTCACTTATATTAGTTACTAAACCACAAGAGCCGGCTGGATGAAGTAGAACCAGCTGGCAGATACATTTTCACATATATTGTATAACTCAAACATCCTCCAAAAATGTAATTGGGCTACTGTACCATACCACATCGAATAGGTCAATAAATAATAAATAGCTAGTGATAATAACCACAGAACTGTGCTGTCTCTCCCCCAGATGTCCCATAGAAATGGGATCATAACACCATATCCCATTTTATTTCCTTAAAGAGAATGACAAAAACAGCAGAGTGCCCTCATGTACATATTCTGGCAGGTATGTATGTGTATGTGTAGTATGTGCTTTAAAAAAATCTTTTAGGCAGTTTAATACCATGTAAAGAAAGATGTTAGAGATATACATAAGAAATTGAATTGCAAAGGAATTATTCCTGAGAGATGAGAACCATATGGTGGCAGAAAAAGACTGAAACTAAAGGACCTGAGTTCAGATTCTGAAATTTTAGGAAGCTATTTCTCCTTTCTGGGTCTGAGTTTTCTTAAGAGAAAAAAAGAAAGGAAGGAAGAATGAAAAAAGGAGGAAAGGGGAAAAGGGGGAAAGGGGAAAAGAGAGAGAGAGAGAGAGAGAGAGAGAGAGAGAGAGAGAGAGAGAGAAAGAGAAGAAGTGAGGGAGGAAAGAAAGGAGGAAGGAAGGAAGGGAGAGAGGGAGGGAGGGAGGGAGGGAGGGAGGGAGGAAGGAAGGAAGGAAGGAAGGAAGGAAGGAAGGAAGGAAGGAAGGAAGGAAGAAAAAGAAAGAAAAAAAAGAGGCTGGCCTTTGTGATTTTTGCAGATTTTTCTGGCTCTAAATCTATGACTCTTTGATCCTATGAATTACCAGTAAGGGATTTAATAAACTTAAGAGAATTTAGAAATTCAAACTGAAATCCATGGCACTAGGGTGGGGGAGAAGTATTACTGACTTTGGAAAGGACTTCTATTCCAATTCCAGGTCTGCTCCTTATATTCCTCTGTGACCCCAGTCAAGTCACTCTCCCATCTCTAGGAGAGGAGAGCTAAGGGTGATCTTTCCAGTCCTTGGTTCTACAATCTTACATAAACGTATCCCTATTTAGACAGAATTGGGCAGGCTCAGAAACTCTCTCTCTCTAGCACTGCAGTTATTGCTCAGGATGACAAGGGTGAGAGCCTACTATCCATTTAGAAATGAAGTTGATCACCAGGTAATGGGGAAAAAACAGGATAGACATATTCAGTTTGGGAGAAAATACAAGGAACTACAGACTCGAGCCAGATGGAGTCTCAGATATAATTTCTTACACACACACACACACACACACACACACACACACTCACACACAATATAAGGAAACAGGTTCCTTCAACTCAACTGATTGTCCAATATCATACAGGTAAGGGGAAGAACTAAGGCCCCAATCTGGATCACCTCCTATTCCACAGTTCATCATTCATTCTTTCTGGCCCTGCCACAGTCCCTTCTCTGATACTGATGGAAGGTATTAATGCTTCAAATGTCTCTCCTTAATTTTATTCTTAAAAAACAAGAAGGAGACAAAATCTCTGCTGTCTCCAAAGAAAAACAATTGTCTGGCCCCATGCTAAAATCTTTGTTGTGGAACACTACAAAACAAAAAAGCATTTGATTCTTCTACGGCTATGCAATGAAACCCTTAAGTTGCCTATTTATAAAAGCACAAATACAGAATGTTAGTGAACTGCTAACTACCAAACTCCTTTATTTCAAGTATTAGTTTTTTAGCAATTTCTATTTTAGGCAGATAAAAAATTTTGTCCGAAAATTTAAACAAAAGTTGCAGGCAAATTTTATAGATATTCCACAAATGTTAAAAATGATAGGACAGCTTGTGCAGTGGATAGAACACCAGCCCTAGAGGACCTGAGTTCAAATCCAGTCTCAGACTCTTGATATTTACTAGTTATGTGACCCTGGGCAAGTTGCTTAATCCAGATCATCTCTTCCCCACCCCATTCTACCCCCTAAAATGTTTACTTCACAGGAGCTCCATGATGCCATGAAAAAAATGGAAAGAACTCTGGCCATTAGGATATCAAGAGACCTTCAAACTTAATAGCTCTAAGACTGGGGCAAACCATTTTATCTCTTTGAAGATAAAAATGTATGTCTTCACTGACATGAAGATATTTCTTTGTGAAACTTAATTTGCACTAGATACATGTCAGGTATTATTATTATTATTATTGACATAGAAAAAATTGCTTATGAAATTGAAATTCTAAAAATCTTGAAAAAACTTTAAAATAGGATTCAGTTAATTTTTATAATCTTTAAGGAATGCATAACATTGGACAAATATCCAAATTCCTTTATATTTATAAAGAATAATTTGCTTCTGGGGTATATAATAAAACTTAAGGTTTATGTTGCATTAACAAGAATAGTAAATTCTCATTAAGTCAAAACACAGGGGACAAATACAGAAACAGACTTACATCAACTGACTTTGCATTATCTAATATCAAAAACAGTATGAGGGCAATTAGTAAACTGGGGAAAAGCTGTTGTTTCAAATTATGAACTACCCAGAATAAGTTGAATTTGGCTAAAACCTAAATCATTAAACATTATTTTTGCAATGCTGGGAAACAAAATAAAAAAGACAGGATGAATTTAATCTCCGATTTTCATTTCTATGTTAAGAAACATACAATGTGAAAATCCTTCTTCTTTTCAATCCAAATAATTAAAGACTACTGAGCTTATTCTCCAAACTAAAGGTGATTTGGTGTCCCCTAATAATTCTAATTCAGATAGGAAATGAAAGGAACGAAGGAATCCCACAGTAGAACATGGACAAAAGTTGGAAAAGAGGGAAGAACTGAATGAAAAGATGTGGAAAGATTAAAAACAATTATCCAGATAGCTCCAATAAAATATCTAAAACATATTCTTCTTAATAAGAAAAAGATGATGTTGACGATATACTCAGAGAGCTAAGTTTGGAGGACATAAGGTGCTTCCATTGGTGTTTATTGAGTCTTGATTTTATGTTTTGAATTCTGAAAAGAAAGCTCCAATTGTTTTCAAGGGGAAGTCTCTAGACTAACAAGAACTGGTCTTGCCTATCTTTGGAGATCAGTCAAGATTAGGCATGTTCAGGACTACTATATATATTGGTTCAAGTTAAGATAGAAAGAAGTATACCCTTGAGGAAAAATGGATGACTGCCTAAGAGAGCTGCATGGGTACAGGACACTCATGATGACTGTTTAGACCTCAGAATAGTTTGGAAGTACATTTGGGTTAACGATACTCTTAGCCACAGAGTGCAATACCACTTCACATAAAAAAATCATTTCCTCCCTACAAAAATGAGTATCAAAAATATGGCGTAGTTATCTTAACATCAAAGACTCTATGATGCCGTTGGTCTGTCACTGGCTAAGCATTGCTAGGGCTTTGAATTTTGTTTCGCTAGGTCAACTTGGGCACGATTGATCTGGCAAAATTAAAATGCCAGAGTCATTGCCCAAGCACTGAAGATTTGGTTTTAAATGCCAGGCCATATCATAATTTCTTTTTTCACATTTTAAATTAACATCTCATTATCATGTTTTTTTGGCAGCAAACTGTACAGATTGCAAATAGACTGGACTGGAAATTCCACCGGAAATTAAAACAGTTGTAGTTTAGATGTAAAATACTGAGTTTTGGCTCACAATGTTCCATTAAAATATCCTAAATGACTTTAAACTTTTTTAAGCCTAAAAAATGGAGCTTAGAACGATTTGCAGAAAGACCCTGGTGGTTCTTAAGATGGTGTTTGGGACAGACAAAACAAATGCCAACAGAAACAAACAATTTAATTGTATGTCTGATATGCTAAGTGTCAATTAGTAAGAAGTTTGTCCATTGTTTATCTTGAAAGACCTACACAATGTCAATCATGGCTCCTTGTTTTTTCTTTAAAATTTCTCAGAAGTTTTTAATGGTCCTCTATGAGAATATGGCCCACCCAGTCATTGATGAATAGATATTATCTCCCTGAAGATGGAAAAGTTTCCACAGATGGGACATTATATATGTAGAGAGATATTTTAATGTTAATTTTTAGCTGTCTACATGGGGAAAAAAAAACAAACTTTTTTTTTTATTTAGTTGCTTACTAGTCAGTCATAAAAAGTAATTAGTTACAACATGATCATTTTGCAGAGGTATGCACTGTCAATGAGGTAATATAATGAAGTGTGTGTGTGTTTTTTTTTTTAATCTAATAAAAACCAAATCTGAAAACACTTAAAATATACTTTTCTTTCTTTTTTTTTTTTTTTTTTTTTTTTTAACCATACAGGTCACTGATATTTTTCCTATCTTAGATTGGGCTCTAATTAAATATACTTACAAAATATTTCCCAAATGGGATTTTAATTTTCACTAGTTTTCAGAAATTTTAATGAATTAAATTATTAAAACTACAACTTATTTCATAGCTAAGAAAAATGATGATGAGAGCTGTTACAAGTGTTTGCAAGTCCTAGATTCTATAGCTGAGCCCCAGCTACCCTAAATATACTAATTCTGTCATCCTACCAGTCTGATTTCATTCCAAATTTCAATGTCCTTCCTTTTCATGCCTATTATTGACCAATCTCTCTCTTGTCTTTGGACATTTTCTCTCCAGCCTATAAATGGATAAGCTACAATCTGATATTGGTTATTTCTTTTTGAGCTTTCTCACATGTCTGTCCGTCTGTCTTTCTTCCTCCCTTCCCTGCCCCTATCTCTCTTTCCCTATTTTGGAATAGCCAACATTGCAATCTTCCCTTCAATTGTGATGGAGATAGGTCATCACTAAAAATACCAAATGTACTGCTCCCTCTTGGCTCTTCGGATCTATAGCCAAATGCAACAGAACTTCCCTCAGACTTACTAAGGAGCTGCCGGTGATTGTTCGAGCAATGGCTAGGCTAACAAGCCAGGGAGTTGCAGTGGTTTGCTGGGGTGAAGGCACACATTAGCAACGGCTCTGGCAGCTGTTTGGGGAAGGGGGGGAAACACTATGGCCAACTGGCTACAGATGGTAAGGGATGGTTGAGAGTCAGCCTGAATTATGAGGATAGGCCCAAACTGAATTTTTATAAAGAAATTTATTACTACCTCTAGACCTGGTCCATGGAGGGTCTGAGAAAACATGGTATTATAGAACATAATGGGCTCTGCAAAGAAAACAGCTGGAACGTGTGAATAAATGGGCATAAATAATCGGATTGTAGATTCATGGAAATGTCAAAGAATGATAATTGTCCCTAAAATTTCTCTCAGTCCTCCAAGTTTCACCTTGCCCAAACCTGACTTGAGCCCGTCTCTGCAATGACTACTCAATGTCTAGTGTCTCAGTCAAAAAGATTAATAAGGAAATTAAATGATGTCTTCTGTTTGAATCTTATAGTGGCTACAGAAGCAACAGGGGGATAATTGGGAATCCATTCTGGAAGCGACCAGATCTAATTTTTCTCACTCAATATATCTTAACCCTCTTCAATGATAATTAAATATTTTAATCCATAGCTTAAAACACAAAGTAAAAGTTTAGGGGAAGAAGACATACTGACTTGACATTTATCTAAAGGTAAGTGATATTATAAAGTTAAAGATAGATTTAAATGCTTTTTTTAAGCTAAGAGAGATTGTCAGTTATTTTACCAGAGGGTCCAGCTTGGTTTTAGTTCTTCTAATCTACAAAATGAAAAAAAAAAAAAAAAAAGAAAATATAACAGATTCTTTAGAATGAAAAGAATCTCCATGCTGCTTACAATTGCCTTCTGCCTTTGCCTCTCTCTTTGCTTGGCCCTTTCAGACTCCCGTTTCTCATACTCTTTGCGGTACTCTTCCCTCTTCAGCTTTTCGTGCTGATATTCTTCATAGCTGTCATACCTGGGAAACACAACTGAATCATTAAATCAGGTACTTCCATTTGCCAGCACACAATGAAGAATACATTTCTGGGCATCTTGTTATGGAGAGAAAGGAAAGGGAGGCAAGGGAGGGAAAGCAAAGGCGTCGTCACCTGGGCCTACGACCGTAGGGCGATCTGGAGCGTGACCTTGCGTATAAAGGAGAACTGCGGTGTCCCCGGTGTCTGCAGTGGCTGGACTCATAGTAGTAACAAGATCTGCAGGGGAGGAGAAAAACAACAACGACCAAAAAAGCCATTTGCACCTGCCACGGAGCCCGGGTTTATCGGCACTCCCGAAGATTCTAGAGCTACATCTTACATAAATGGGCATTTTCCTCCTGCCTACCGGGGAGATTTCACAGTGACAGTTTGTGATCATCTAGTCAGCTTAAAGGTCTGGAGTGATGTGTTCCCTCTGAGCGTCTCTTATTGATGTTAACACTGAGCACCAGGTCTGGTACATTGTCAGCTTTATCCTGCCTGGATCTCAACTATACTGGCATAGGGCAGCTCTCCAGGTAATGGAAAAAGTTAGATGAGCAAGTTTCTTACAAATTGCTCTCTCTGATCTGACTGGCTCTACGTGGCGTGTTCAAGGCTGGAAGATTTACGAGAAGAGGAGGAGGATGTGAGTGCAACAACCATCTTGTTAGCTCTGGCATCTCTCTGCCATCGGTGGCAAGAAATGGAAGAGCTATGGCTTTCGAATGCTTTTGACTTGGGGCCCAATCGATTGGTGAGTATTTTGTTTCTGTTTCTAACTCGGTTTACCTTGAAGAAGATCTGCTGCCTGGTGACCTTGATCTTGACCTGGAATATGGAGATCGGGAACATGACCTGTGTCGAGAAAAGGACCTTGATCTAGAGTGTATCCTTTGGGATCTTTGAGAAAATAAGGATTTGGGTGGAGACACTGAATCTCTACATGGAGAATTAAAAGAAGAGCAAGAAGGTGATATATCAAACAATGAATAGGATTGTGTCCCATCCCAAGGGTAACTAAGTTTATCACTTTCATCTTCACTGTCATCAAACAGACCATCCATAGCTAGTCCTGAATTTATAAACATAGGTAGTTTGGAGAATTGTTCGTTACTAAAATCACTGTTCCTCAGTTCACTGGTCTTGTCTGCTTCATCATCAAAAACAGCTTGACTGGGATGACCAAAGTGCTTGTTCAGCTCAGCCCGGATTTCCTGGTCTTGGAGCTGTTTTCTGTGGCCGCATGGGGAACCCTGCTTGCTTGCCTGAAAAGTCTCTCTTGTGTAGCACTGGTCTGAATCTGTGGAAGAATGAGTCTGCCCCTGACATCCAGGGGAGGCATCTTTAAAGTCTAGTTGTCTAGAGTCCTGGAGCTCCTGCGATAAATTAATGCGGATTTCAGTTTTTGCATTAATTGACTGACAGTAGTCATGGTCGCCAAATAGCCGTAAACTAGGCCGTTTCGCCTTTCTCTCCTCGTGTCCGCTGGATAGTACTGAAGTCTTGCTGAGCTGAGCGTACAGCTCCGATTGTTCCGGACCTTTCTTAATGGGGTTATTTACTTGGGTACCCGAAGATTCGCTATAGCGGGGTTTCTTTGAAGGTGGCACACTGGTTTTACAGGATGACTTCTGCTTTGGAGAAGTCCTAAAAGGATTATCTTGATTAGCTTTATGAGGAGGAGTCGTAGGTGGAGTTAGGCCTAGGAGGGGAAAAAAAGAGTGAGACAGAAAGAAAGATGTGCTTTTTTGGAAGTGTCGCTTTTCGTAACTCTTCAAATAAGAGTCTGAAATATGGAAAGGAGAAGCAACTAAATTCGTGGGAAACAATAACAACCACTCTTTTATCCTAATCCACTCGAACTAAAAATGGATACGTCTAAAGTTGGCCAGAGAGCAGGATTTGTCACAGTATTCCGTACTTCAAACACCCATGCTAACAGTACCAATCCTAGAACACATGAGCATATTACCTTTTCAACAGCATCACTTGTGCTATTTGGTCAAGGACATTCTGAAGACAGTGACAGAAAATAAATGTAGTAGAACTGGGGGGAATCCCAGAATAACCTTGCTGGAGTTGACATGATAAAGGTATTGTATTAGATGCTTGAAGCTCAGGGTTCTTTGTCAAAATAAGCAAATCTACCCTTGCAGCCAAAATAAAAATAAAAAAGGAGAGAGAGAGAGAGAGAGAGAGAGAGAGAGAGAGAGAGAGAGAGAGAAGAGAGAGAAGGAAGGAAGAAAAAATAAGGCTAAAAACAAATTATTAGGGGAAAAAATGAAACAGACATTTTCAAAATAAGTTCTGTATACTAATACAGGGAACCAAAGCAATTCCACCACTTGAAGGCAATGATTCTTTGTCTCCACAGTTCATTAACTTAGTAAACCATGGCTAATGTAGGTATAATACATTCTTGTAAGCATAACTAATACATTCTGTCTAAAATATGGTTCTGCAACAGAAAACTAAGTGAATAGTAACACTAAATATTGCAGCAGCAGTGAGCCATTTTATTTAGAACTGAACATTAGTGATTGTTGTAAGGCTGAGGGATAGAAACTTAACTGAGCTTCAGCAACTAATTAAATAAATAAAAAGATGATTTAAGAAAGGGGAGAAAATGGTTCAGAATGTTAACTTTCTCGCAGAATGACAGGAAGCCATGTCATCGGTGTCTCTAGGAGATTCTTTATGACAAGGTGGCACAGTCCATCCTATGTGAATGCATCTCATTGCAAGCCACCGTGAAACAGAACCTATAACCAAAAAAGTAAGGAAAAAGCGAGGCTCCAGTGCAATAGACTATCTTACATAGGAACATACTGGCTTACAATACACCAGCTCTACATAGGAGGATGCTATTCAGCAAAAAGAACATGAAGTACACTAATGTGCCTGAGGATAGACTTAAGGCAACTGCAGGTTTCAAGGAAAAGCAGTGTTTCCTCTTACTTTCAAAAATGGTATAAAGAAACCATGTGGGTCGTAGAAAAGCACATGGAATTTTGTGTGGAGCCTGTCTCCCTCTTCAGCCATTTAAAAGAGTCGATAGGGATAGATGACATTGTTTGTTTGTTTGTTTTTTCCAATTTTATTTCACCATTTGAACAATTTTGATATTTCAGTACAATCTGTCCAATTGAAGAGGCAAAAAAAACACAGAAAAGACACGTTCGTTATCACTCCCAAATACTTTTATATTTGGCTTTGGAATCTAGCCAAAGTAATACACTCAATGAGGCATTGAGCGCATCAAAATTCAAGACTTATACACTACTATCCCTCCATCTCTAGCTGGGATACCCTGCTGGTCTCTCTCTCCAGTAGTCTGAATTTGGGCTTTCCAGTTTACTGGGGGATAAAATACAGTGCAGCAGATCCATTTGTGGATAAACAAGAATTGATAGGTTTTCTTTATTTTTCAGAATAGAACACCTGTCAGGAACACACATTATCCTTCAATCTCTCATCTGCAAATAAATCAAATTTGTAATTTCCTGAAGTTTCTTCCTTGAAAGCACCCCTTTTTCAATTCAATCCACATTTTCTCCAGCACCAATACACAGGTTCTGACTTCAACTTTCTCTTGAATACAGAGTTCATGTGAAAAACCATTCAGATGCAAAAGCAAAATTTCTCCCCAAATATGAATATCAGACATTCTTCATAAAATAAGAGAATGGTTAAAGAAATGAGAAAATTGTAAACTTAATAATTTTCCTGTTTTAGAATAAGGACAATGGAACAAAAGGGCTATGGAGGTAGAAGCACAAGTAGCTTCTGGATGCAAATTTTCCTTGGATGGTCTTCTTGGGATGGGGACAACTGAATCACGTGAACATTGTTTGAACTGGTCTCTTATGATCCAGATAGTGGGAAGAGGCCATTATATATTTAATGATGAACTAAGGATATGAATGTAGGGAAAGACAGTTGAGATTATGATAGAGAAGTAAAGATAAAGCCTCAATGTCTGTCTGACTGGTGCAAGATGAAATTATAATCAAGAGAGCATTGGGTAAGCAACATCATAACAAATTAGGAATATAACTTTTCATAGCTAATTAATTAAACAGGTCCTGAGGAAAAAATCATAGAAACTGATATTTCCTTCCTAATGTTCTTCCAGATGGTCTCAGGATCACCTCTCATTCTAGAACTTCAACATCATTTTCTATTGGTAAGAGTCATTTGACACTTACACAGAACCTGGTAGTATTGTTAGTTATTTTATCAGCATATTTAATTACTTTACAGTTAATTATGTCTAACTATACATGCTGTAAACTCCTTAAGGGCAGGAAATTTTTAAATTTCTCAATAAGCTCTAGTGCTTCACGTTCAAAAACATCTGTTGATTGAGTGGTTTTTCAAAGAGAGAAACTCTGCATTTTATAAAACTAAAACTAGGCTACTATTAAAAAGAAATTAGTCTCTTACAAGAATCAGCAATTTAAAATGGAAATAGTGTGGATTTTCGATGGATTTTAGAATCATAGATTTAGAGCTAGAAGGATCCTTGAAGGCATTTAAGTGAATCCTTGCATTTTACAGATGAGGAAACTGAGTTCTAGTGGCATGGTGATAAAGGATAATGGAAAGAAGGCTAGCCAACCTTGAGTCATAAAGACTCAAGTTAAGGTCCTGTCTCTATAAACATCAGCTTTGTGACGATGCTCAAGTTTCTTTGCCCCTCTTACTATGTTACAGATTTATTGTCAATAAGAAAAGGAAATTTTTACACCAAGAATTTCCTGGGCTTAAGAAATAGTCCAAAACCACAACAAAAATCCATGGAAACGAATCCCTAAAAACCTAGACATTCTTTCCAGGCTTGAAAATTTGGATTGTTTGTCCATTACCTCATAAATGATTCCTAACTTTTGAAAATAATATGGCTAAAAATGTCCCTAAAGCTCATTCAATTCAGTCTTAAATCTTAAGCATAAATCCCCACAATAAAATCCCTAGAAAGCAGAATCCAAGTCTCTGTTTGAGTACGCTCTCTCTATAGTGACTGGGAATCACATAGGTTACCACATGAGGTAACCTATTTTATTTTCAGATGCCTCTACCTGTTAGGAAGTTCTTTATTTTGAACTGAAGTAATTTTTACCCTTTGGTTACATCCACTGGAGCCACAGAGACTAAGTCTAATCCCTTTTGCACATAATAGCTCTCCAACTATTTTAAGACTCTTATTATATCCCTCCTGAGTCTTCTTTTTTTTTTCAGACTAACCATACCTAACTCTTTCAACAGTTCCTCATGTGACATGTTTAGAGTCCCCTCACTATGGTGGCTGCCCTCCAGCTTGTTAATGTCCCTCTTAAAATATGGTACCCCCAAATACACACAGTACAGTGGGACTATTACTTTCTTTGCTCTCAATATCATATTCTGTATATGTAACCTGACATCATATTAGCTGGTTTGGCTACCGTATCGTACCATAGCCTCACATTGAGTTTAAAGTCACATGAAACCTCTAAAAATTTTTTTTGGAAAGGAAGGTAATGTGTGACAAGCCTTAACGTGACTATATTTTTAGATAAAACCACCACTTCAATTAAAGTGCCATCTATAAGTATGTGATTAAACATAATATTGCCCATTTTAATAAACAAATATAAAACAAATAATTACCTGAAGTAAAAACTTTTTCAAGATAGACCAGTTTGAGAAGTGGAGATAGAAGGAGTATCATACAAGACATACACTGTATTCAATAAATTTAGGACTGTTTTTGAAGCAGACAAGTAATAATAAAAGTAGTTTACTATATTTTAGACTAGATGATGTAAAGCAACAACAAAAACAGTGCAACTCAGACATCTTTCCAAACTTTTTGTCATTGATTGATATCTTTTCAGTTTAACAGAGCTATGAGGGAAAATCCTGCAAGGACAAAATTTCTTGCCTGAGTGCTGCTTCTTTGAGCTACAGTTTTTGAGTCTGTTTGAGATTGGAGAGTAAAGCTTTTTCTCTCTTTCAGTGGAGCCAGACTTTTAAAAGTACCTAATGAATAGGGAAACCCTTGTGCCTTTGAAATATTTTGGATAGGAACCCATCTGACAGAGCACAGAAGTCTTTATGCATAAAATAAGAACGGGGCAGGGAGGGAGGAAGTAACTCACCACTTAATGCATGAGCACCAACACCTTTTGTCATCTTCATCCTAATCGTGGTAATCTTGATTTCATGCCATGAGCCCAAATCAATAGTACTAATGCCTTCCATAACCCCTGGAATTTTTTTCCCCTGAACCCTGATTTCTTGGTGAATGTGTACATTTTGGTGTTGACAGTACAAGGTATATACCCTGCTCTCTCTTGAACTTAGCAGATTTTGACAGATTTATGTGAGGACAGATGGCCATTACAGGCTGAAGGCTGACAAGAGGCAGTTCAGAGCATTGTTAACACACTCGCACAAACTCTCAGCAGTGCAGCACTGTGCAGAATGTAATTCAGACTATAGCTTTTTTATTGCTGCCTATTTTCTTTTGTCAAAAGAGCCTGCTGTGCACAGCAACAAATGGCTGCCATTACCCAGAATGTAATGGGTGTCAGACAAATCACGTAACACAAACAATCAAGAGTATGTAGGTCATATTTCAACAGAGCACAACCTTAGCAATATTTATGATTACTGCATTGAAATGTGCTCTATAATAAACAAGTACCTCTATATCACTCACACTTACGTACTTCTGCACAGCAAATTTGGGAGAAGTGGTACACACTCTACAATCATCCTTTTAAAGTCTTTTTTAAAGTAAAAGACAAAGTATTTTTTCATGACATCTTGTAAACCCATTTTATTTATAGGGTTTTCTTTTTAATTGAGTGACTATGGAAAATGATAACTTCTGTGTTTTTATTTGATATGTACTACTATCTACCCCCTGATTTGGGCTTTTTTGTTTGCTTGAATTAGTTTATATCATTTCATAAAATCAATTACTAAATCAGCAATAACTTTCTAAGTGTAGTGAATTTATATATTCTGAAGGAAAAAAAAAAAACATGAGATGGGACATCAGTTTTTAGCTTTTACATATAAACATGATGTCTGCTCTGACACGCCGTCCCTTGGAAATCCAAGAGACAATAGATTCCCTTACATGAAAAAGGAAGCACGTGAATTGACATACCCAGATTTTGATAAATGTGGAGGTCTTGAAGAAGATTCAGAAGTGAGCCACAAAAATGAATATAGGATGGAAAAATAAGACCCCGTGAGGAGAATTTGAAAGGGATTAAAGTTGATCCAGTCTATTTAAAAGAAGACTGTGGGAAAATTTCACATGACTTCCAAGTTCTGTGTTTAAAAAAAAATCTCCATTTCCATTGAGGGCAGAAAAAAAGGGAGAAATCTTCTTGAAACTACAACATATGGTTTGACATATGGAAAAATTCTTGACAGCAAGTGTTGTCAAATAAGTAAACCTGTTGAATCTCTTTCTCTAGGGTTCTATGGGCACAACAGTGAATTAAGTGACCTCTATGAAGTCACTGTAAAGTACAAAGATTCTGTTTATAAAATCCAGAACTCCTGGTCAAACCTTGTACCCCAATACAGGTACGTGACTTCTTAATGGGCTATACAATAATAGATCACTTAAGGAAAGAACAGCTTAACGACATAGAATCAAATTTCCACTAAGTTCTTAAGAATTTTTCTCCATCACAAAAGTCTCTGAAAACAGGATTATTGAGAATAACATTTAATAGATGAGGAAAGAAAATAATTAAATTGGTAGATTGATAATATATGGAGCAGGATTTTTATGCAGAATGGAACCACTGAACAGTCTTCTGTTAACATCCTGATTGAAACCACTCTCTTTGTCACCTAGCCATTTGTCATTTTAGCTCCAGGCTATGTTTATTTATGTCAAATAGCAGATATGGACACACTTGTTAGCATTTTTTCCTATTAGCACTTCAAGTTGCAAAATCTAATGCGCTGAGGATTCAATAGTTTTAAATGCTCTCTGCTAAGCGAGCTGTCTTTTTACTCTTCTTGCTTTATTCAAGTCATTTTGAAATCAAATTAGTTTTACACCTGTAAAGTGAAGTGTTTTTTTCTTAGCTAAAAAGAGCTAGTTTAGGACAATCTCAAAGACAACAGACCAGATGGCATCAGCCAATAAAGCAAACTTCCTTCACCATTCCTCCTGCTCTTCCAAAGATATTACAGATAGGGCAGGAAACGTTTATTTGTTCCAGAGGTATCGGAATCTTGTTGACTCTCCCATCACTATGGTAGGGTAAGGAAAACAGTGGTAAACTTTGTTTTGCCACTTATTCTTAAATGATTACCTTTACTTTCTTTTTTTTATTATTAAATTAAATTTTAGTTGCATTTTAAGTTTTGTAAATTGAAGAGATTGCTCTAGATGGCCTCTTCTAAAGTGGTTACATCTATGATTCTATAATTACTACTTCTAGAAAAAGTTTCTGAAACATAGTAAACATTATTTTTCACATCTACACATTATTCTTTTTCACATCAGTGATTAAGTAGTACTTTTGCATTTGAGAAAATACAAATATGATGGAAACCTGAAAAAAGGTATCTGGTAACGTGTTGCAAGGTTCTGTATTCATCCCTGTGCTATTGTATATTTTCCCTTATTAATGACTGATGAAAATATGGCATGTTTGTCAACAACATGAAGCTGACAGGAATAGCTAACATCTTGCAAAACAGAATCGAGACCTAAAAAAGTGAATCTAATAAGATGGAACTTATTAGGCATGTACAGGAAATGCCGCACTTGGGTTTCAAAATCTACTGTACAAGTACAGGATGGTAGAGATTATGGCTACAAAGCACCTTACATGAAAAGGGCCCAGATTTATAAACAGTTACAATCTCAATACGAGTTTGACATTGTGATATCAGGTGCAGAAAAATGAATGTTAACTGTAGGATCTGTTAACAGAAGCATAGTTTCCAGAATAAATAAATCCTTGTTGACTTAAGTAGATAATCATAGTTGTTTCCAATCTGCTTTGATCAAGTCACACCTAGAATATTTCTGGGCACTGAATTTCAAGGTGAATGAAAGAGAGAAAGAACTGAACAACACTTATTAAGTGCTTGAGGGAGGGGAACAAAGTCAAAAGGAAAGTCAAGAAGCTTATATTCTAATAGGGAAGTCAAGAAGCTTATATTCTAATAGGGAAAATCACTTTGGGAATGGTGGTCAGGGAGGGGCACTTGGTCTAAAAAACATTAGAGTGGAGCTTTAAGCAGATGAACTCTTTCCAGGAACAATGGCAGAGCTGATTTGATCCCGGTTTTAGAAATGGAGAGCTCACAGGGCGAAAGAGGAGGGTATATCTGGGAAGACTGCTGCTGACGCTGTTGAGAAGACAGCCGAGTAGCAAGAATATTGATGAAGCTGCACTTGTGAGGAAACTCAAAAACATGCTATAAAAAGGTTCACTTAAAATATCAGAAATGTTTAGGCTGAAAAGAAAAAAATAAGACTTATTGGGGACATGATTATAATCTAAAAATATGTGAAGGACTATCATGTGGGAAAAAAAACGAGGGGGGAAAAAAAGGATTAGATTCGTTTTATTTGACTCAAGAGGGCAGAATTGGGATCTGTGGGTGAAAGTTACAGACACAGAACTTCCTAATAATTAGAACTGTCCAAAGGTGGAATGAGCTGCCGAGAAAGATAGCAAGCTTCACATCTCTGTAATTCTTCAAGCAGAAGCTGGATGACCAGTTGTCAGTGATGTTAAAGAGGAAATTCCTCCTTTAGGTAGGTAGAGATTGGATTATGTCACCCTGGAGTTCTTTTTCAGCCCCAATTTGATGATTCTATCTAGAATCATCTCTTATCCCTTAGAGAAAGGAATGAGGGATTTCTGTGGGGAAGACAGAATACCATACTTGAATTCTTAAGACCCACGGTCCAATCCTCATTTTGACATTTACCAGTTTCTCTACTTTAATCTCTGTGCCTTTGTTTCCTCATTTGAAAACCAGCAATAATAATATGCAATGAATATAATAGTTCAAAAAAACTACAGAATCTCAGAGTTGGAAGGGATCTGAAAGGTCAGACTGTACCTTGAACAAGAATCCTTGCCAAAAAAAAAAAAAAAAAAAACCATAAAAAAGAATAGCATGCTAGCAATTTATCCCAGTATTGTTTCTATCTAAACTTCATTGAAAGATGAGAATGAGATCCGTGGCACCTTCCTCTCCCACATCACTAAACTGCACTGGGTCTGAATCATTATCAAAGACTAAACTGTTATTCACCATCTCCCAGAAATAACACTGTTCCATGAAAAACTTATGAACAATTTTTTGAGTAGATTTTACCACCACAAATATTCATCATTTTCAGGCTACATGGGACAGTACATTTTCAAAATTCAGAGACCAAGCAGAAGAGATCAGAAATTGAGATCATATGCGAACCGGAGAAGGTGTATATTATTACTGTTTTTCTGTCTGCTATTGAATTCTACCACGGATGCTTTCAGACAGTCTACAGAGGAAGAGCTTACATTATACTACACATCCTGAACTCCAAAAAAAGCAGTTATTTGAACTATCTGGCCAGAATCCATGGAAGAATAAATATAAAAAAGTAATATCAGAAGAGCAACTTATCTGGGGACTGTTTAAATATGAACTCCATCAAAAAAGATGAGTAAAAGATTATTCATGACAACAATAATAAAATTATTAAGAGCAAGTAACAAAAAGCAACATCGTGGTTCGGAACAGATTAATCTAAGTAATTTATATTATCACAATATCAGGGGGTGAGGAAGCAGGGAAAGTAGAAGAAAAGAGCCTTGGAAAACTCCCAAATCAAAAAAAAAAAAAAAAAAAAGGTATATATTCTTCATTTGTTTCATTTTATGATCTCTCTACTACTTTCAAATTGGTATATGTTCCCTATCACCTAAACTATTTCTTACCTATTCCTCCCTCTTGATTAGAATATCTATCATCTTAAATGGGCTGACTCCTTTTCTTCATCTATGTAAAAATCATTCATCTTTTTAAGATCCAGTTCAGCTCTGTTGTCCTCCAAAGCTCAGAAAGGCTAAGTGTCTGAGGTCAGATTTGAATTCAAATCCTCTTGACTTCAGGACTGGTGTTCTATCCACTGTGCCATCTAGCTACCCCAAGTCTTTGAATTTAAAAAAAAAAAACATTAGAAATATATTACAATATGATGAATTTCCATTATAATCCTATAGACTTTATCAGGCTGCCAAAAGTTCAATCCATAAAAAGTCTAAAAACTCCCACTCTCAAATCAATAGAGAACCAAGTGAATGTTCCAAAGCAGAGCAGGTACAAAGTCAGGTTAACATTTTAAGGTAAGTATTTGTGTGGAGGATAACTTAGGGAAAGAAGAGAATGGAAGCTGGGAATCCAATTAGGAAGATTTTGCAACAGTTTAGTTCAGAAGCAACAATCTGAGCTAGAATGATAATGAAGCAAGACAAAGAATTGCTTAAAAGAAATAGGAAAAGTTAAATAAGAGGAAGGCTTGTTGAGTAAGATAATTAGCTGGGCTGACTGAAAGGATAATGCTCTCAACACAAATAGGGAAGTCTAGATAGAGAAAGAATGGAGGTGATTTAGGGCAAAAGTTTATTCTTTTCCAGGCAAGTGAATTTGAACTAGAGACATTTTTATTATAATTTTTGCATATATTTAAATACACCTTTCCAACTAGACAATGAGCTCCATGAGAACAGAGATAAAGATTTTGTTCTTCTCTGTATTCTCATAGCACATTTGTTTTACAGAGATGAATACTGGTGACTCAGGGAATTTCTGGTGATTGGTTCCTCTTTTAAGGGAAAAAAAATTCAGCAGTGTCCAAAAGAAAACATACCTCAGTAATAATATGAATACTGAATGGCTGACATAAATAAATACTTTATTTATGCTTTAAATGCATCTAGATAACTACAAAATTGCTTTTCAGAATTGCTAATTCCTCTCCCATAGAGTTCTTGACAGTAAACTTATAACTAAACAATATAAAACAATCTTTGCTGGACAATAACTTACAGTGAAATGCTCAATCTTTCAACTGAATATAATTAAAACTATGAAGCTATTTTAAGATACCATATGTTCTTCTCCCAATACAATGACTAGAATTGACAAATAGATGTATAATTTATATGTAGGTAATTTTATAAATATATACAATGTGTTGCGTGTATATGTGTGTGTACGATTTTATATATATTTGTACATAGATCTAGGAAATTTATCTATATACACGCTATATTTATACTTATATAAATCTCCATGGACATGCTATATGAGATTTTCTCTCTTTTTTGACCAAAGTATGCAATGGTCCTCCCTGGAAGGCCATTTAGCAAAGTTGAATTGTGAAATTAGACCTAGGAACAATAACTAGGGTACATCTGGTTGAAAATCCCTTGGTCACTCTGCTTTTTTTTTACTCTTATGAAAATAACCAGAGTCAGGTTAAGCTTGTTCAGACAGCCTAGAAGACACTTTTAAGTGGAGTTTAAACACCAAACCCCAAAAGACATTGTCCACAATCAATTCTTGTGAGCAACTTTGAGATTGGCAGATACCAGATTCAGTATGGGGGACATGAGACTTAGAATATCAAATTAAAACTGACTAGATAAGGCCTGGAGTCCAAAATGTTTGAAGTACTCATCTTCTATCCATATACAAAGATCCTTTTTGTTTTCAGTGGATGGAATTTTGTGAAAATGTCAACATTTTCATTGTGAGAGGTAAACAAGTACTCTTAGACAATGTCCTTTTATATTCAAACATATAGTTTTCTACTTTAAAATGTTTTTTTTTTTTCCTAGTTCCTTGTTATTCTGTGATATGACTGCAGTATCTGTTTGGGAATCCTACAAATCAACTTTTTTTTTCTTTGAAATACACATATAAATAATGTGTCCCCAAAAGTCTTAGAATGGTTTTAAGCTTTAATAGATTAATACCATAAGACAGTACAAAGACTTTTGGGTTGACCTATATACTCAAATGTTCAGTTTTCCTTTTGATTTCATGTTTACTATTTATACTCAGCTCTCTTAGCCACATGGAGATCATGGTAACATCTTACTTGAAATTCACACTATTTTTTTTTAAAATACCTGTCTTACCTGCAGTTCCAGAGAGTTCCACACTTAAGGTTCTTTCAATAGTCTTGTTCTCAAATGGGGAACCCTTGGGATCACTGGAAGATAGGGCACATTTATAAAAACAAGCTGAAATGGAGTTGCTGTAGCCAAATGTATCAATACTCCCACCCCTTTTTATACTGTTTGCCCTTCTTAATACTTACTTTGGTGACTCGGGTGTCAAAGGAAGTGATAAACTTGTTGGTTTGGCTAAAGAGAGAGGGGGAAAAAAGAAACCGATTATGAAATGCTGAAAATGATGAAGATGCTCCTTTTTTTTTTTTTAACCAGGTGTCTTCCAATAGCAGAATTTGAAATATGCCTGGGAACCCAAAGGCTGAACTAAGTAATTCACGAGGGGATCTTAAAATAGTTGGTCCAAGTCCAAGAACAAATGTTTATGGGGATGTTATGTTGGTAGCCATTTGAAAACACAGAAAACGAAAACTTTTCCCAAGACACGTGATCCATGTTAAAGAAGGGAAATTTCACACAATACCACAGGAAATTGCATTTTTCTCATTTAATTGAGAATATAGGATCTGGTTTGTCTAGAAATGAGAACAGCAGAGTAACTACAAAGCAACAGAACGTTATGAATATTCAGCTGATGTTACTTCAACAATGTACAATTTTATATCTAGCTCTGAGAATAGGTTGCTTCTATGAGGCCAAAACTCAGTTCAGAATGATCCAAGTTACAGGAAATTGTTTGCTGGATTATGGAGAGTGGGAAATGATGGATATCTGCAAAGGTGGTTTATCGAGGACTTTAAACACCTCCAATTCTGTAATATGAAGAAAAACTAGACCAAATTGCATTTCTATCTGGTGATCGTCATAAGAGTTCCAGTGAAAAGTCTCTTTCCCTCTTTGAATGTTCCTCACCAATTCTCTCTCTTACAGGAATTCTTCTTAAATTAGAAACATAAAAGATAACTTTCCTCACCCAAACAGAACTGACAATTGCTTTTCCTTTGGCAGCCATGTACAATGAACAGAGGGGAATTAAAAAAAAAAAAAAAAAAAAAAGAATGATCCAAAAAATTATGTATGGCGCATTTGCCTTAGAAGAAAGCTAAAATTTAGCCCCTTTATTTGCTTGTTTTAAGCACATGGACAATATTCAACAGATATTCAAGTAATTCAATCCATCACATGTAGTTGCTAAGATAGATAGAAACCGTTTTACTGTATTCAAATTAAAATCTGAAACAAAGTATTTCACAAAGATAAATTTTATTTACACATTGCAAGTCAGGAGATTAGATTTATGTTTTGAAATTAGCGAATGTTATATCATCATCTATCGAGTGTGCAGAAAGAAGTACCATTCCTCACAACCCTTTCTATATATTAATTACTTAGATTGATTGGGTTTTTCAAATAGAGATTAATGAACTGGCTTTATTTTTAGTTTGAGTTTGTTCAATATAACAAATCCCTTAAAATCATTTAACCCGTTTATAAATGGGCCTCTATTTTGGGGAAGAAAACTTTAAAAGCATCCTAAAGAATAAAATGGGTTTCTCAAAAATAAAATGGATTATGCACTTCCTTTTGCTTTATAACAAAATAATATATCTACTAGCTTATGATGGCCAAAATGCTAACACAAAGGTGCCTTATTTCATTTTATTTACATTTTTGCTCCAAACCTGTTATTCTTTTGTATAAGAAATTCTTTCTTCCACAGATTCAGACTTATAATTTCTTAATTATTTTCTCTCTTTGTCTTTTCTCTCTTCCTTCCTTCCTTCCTTTCTCCTTCCTTCCTTCCTTCATCCCTTCCCTCCTTCTTTCCTTCTTGTAACTTACAGTCCTCCAGATATGATTATAATACTCAAAGTTTAGATTACTTGCTTACATTCACACCAGTAGGGTCTGAAGCAAAATCTGAATCAAAATTTTCCTGTCTTGGACACTAGTACACTATTCATTTTCTCAGGGAGTTCTATATTGGTCAAAATGCATGAAGAGAAAAGGCAATCACATTTCACAAGATCAAATTCTAACAGGAAATGGCAAAAAGTTAGAATGTTGCTTACATTAAGTCCCCTGCTCTACCTTGTTTCTCATCTCTACACAATCTTGCTCTTCAGAGAAATAACTACTGAGTGACTACAGGGCCTGCAAATGGACTAAGAAACCAATCTCAGCTTCAGGATGTGGTAAAACCCAAAAGCCACATGTAGCTCAAAAGCAATCTGAATTTCAGGATTTTTTTTTATAAAACAGTAAGAGAATCATACATAAAATGTTGTTGTCATCAAAAAGGTAATATCCATAGTTCTTATTTAATATTTTCCCTATTCTTTTGTGCTTGATATCCTGCTTGATGATAAAAAAAAAATTCCTGAGGATTGGACAATTTCTTACTGGTTCGTAGGCATCAACAATATATTATTTGGAAAGCAATGCCTTTTCCTCAGACGCTAAGATTTCAAGTTGGAAGGCACGTCAAAGATCCTTTAGGCCAGCCCTTGCATTGTACAATATAGATAAGGAAGCTGATCGTGGGAGAAGTTTGTAAATGGCTTCAGGTTACACCTGTAAGCATCAGAGTGACAGGCTCAGGGGCTCTGCATCCAAGGCCAGAACTCTTCCCACCACCACTAGTCCCAGTTCCTACAGCTTTGGGATAATCCTCATTTGAATATTCACAGTAACACATGGAAAGAAACAATCATGCACAAGCTAATGACATCAATGGCAAGAAACATTTTCTCTTCAACAATAGCCACTCATAATACATTCAGTGAATTTGTCACTTTATCAAGTTACAACTATGCTCTAAAGAGAATGAGGGAAAACAAAACTACTTTGATTCTGATCAACAGGCAGGAAAGCATTCCCCTTAAACTTGATGGCCAGATTTGCTTTGTCGAATGCATGGACCATCTTGGAAGGGATATAAAAATCAAAGAGTGACCTGGGGATGGTCCATGAGAAATCATGCTTCTTAACCCTTTACTCTGCCCATTACAGACTTCATTTCCTAATTTCTGCCCTGCTCAAAAGCAGGAGAACCTCCAAGTTTTCATGAACGTGAGTCAGTGGAAAAACCAGTGGTCTGGAACGTAGATTTTATTTTGGGTCTAGAGAGGAAGGAATGGATAGAAAGTGACTAAGAGTTGGGGATCATGAAAAGCTAAAGGAGAGGTAAAACATTAAAAAATGCTCTCCAAAGACAGTATGTTTATATAAGAAAGGGAAGGAAGAGGAAAGGAATAGCAATTCGGTAGCCTGGGACTAAAAATGTTTATTTAAAAAAAATAACAAAACAACCACCACCATCACCACCCCCAAACAATTAACATACCTGGATGTAATTATCATGGTTCAAAACAGGGATCAGGGGTTGGGAACCTGTAGCTGGAAGGGGAAGTTATAGGAAACAAAAGAAAAACAGGGTATCTTTACACCTGCCACTTCAGAATATACCTATTTCCACTTTCCATTGTACTGTAACAAGTTCTACAGGTAGAATCAGAGTGGAAAACAGGCATATTTTAAAGTTAACAGTAACTTCAAACAAGCTCTCTGAGGACTATAAACCTATACTGTGTCTGGGGCAGTAAAAGGAAAAAAATTTGAAAATTACTCATGATAACAATAACTTGTATTTCTATTGTGCCCTAAGTTTTGTAAAATGTTTTCCTCACAACAGCCCTGTGAGGTAGGTAGTACAAATATTTTATCCCCATCCTACTGATCGTGAACCTGAGACTCAGATACATTAAATGAATTGCCCATGACCAGAGTAACTACAAAGGGACACAACCAGAACCAAAATCCAGGTCCCTTGGATCCAAGTCAAATCTATGAGCACAGATTCAAAAAATCTTTCAGGTCTGACTTGAATTACTAATTCCAGCTCAGGGCTAGACGAAAGAAAGTCAACGGATGCCGTATGTTCAGTTTAAGCTGGACAATCAACATTTTAGAAAGAAAGGGGAAAAGATGAAGACTTGAAAAGCTTATTCCTAAGATTATAATACCAACTAGCATCAATCAAGCAACAAGCATTTACTAAGCACCTACTATGTGTCAGCCACTGCGCTAAGTGAGAAGAATTCAAAGATAGGAAATGAAATAGTTCTTAATATCAAGGATTTGTATCTTTTCAAGAGTGAAAACATAAGTAATTCAATGAAAATTAAGCATTTATGTTCAGGAGAGGAACTATAAAGAAAGTATTCCTTGTTTCCCAAGGAATATATGGCAAATTAACCATGGCTTCCTCTATTTTTACACTGTTGGAAGAAAACTCTTCCTTCAACCTACTAAAAAAAAAAAAAAAAAAAAAAAAAAAAGCTCACTAATGAGTTGGCTGAGCCAACTTAGTAGACCTTTGCTTATCTTTATAATGTCCATATAAATATTACCTGATGCTGTAATTCTTACTCACTACTTCTCCCCTCACTCCTTATCCCTGCCATCCCCAGCACGCCAGCGTACATTTCCGATTCCTTTTGTGAGTTATGATTTAGATGCATATTAGCTCTAAAAAGTTATGTTAAAAAATTCCCAAGGAAGAGATGGCTTTTATCACTGGTCCTTCCTTCTGCAGTGAAGCGCTTCTGATTTTCTGTGTACAGCCAGCAACCTTAGAAGCACCATGTCTTTTTCAGTCACAGAGTTCCAGGGCCTCAACAATGACATCTCAGTCAGCAGGTTGCCTTCAAGTCCCAAGCCTACCTTGCAAATGATGCGGCTGAGACTGGAGATGGGGCTTCTTTTTGGAAGGGCATTTGTCTTTGTTGCTGTTCCTGCTCTCTGTTGGTTTGGTCTGAGGAGGGTCATCATTTGTAGTCAGATACTTGAGAAGCTCTGAGCAGGGACGCCTTTGTGGCTTCTGCTGTTGACAAATGCTCTTCGCTTTATTGCTCCATGAATTCTCGGTCTTAAAAACAAGGCATAAAAAAAAGTAAAATTAGTGAACTGAACCTTATCAGAATGGATATAGGTTTTCTGAAGAGATGAGATTTTCAATGAAGTGTTCAGTCTAAGTGTACTAGATCTATGAGCTGTGAATAATTGTTTGCAGAACAAGGAAAGAAAATTACATTTAAAATTCCTAAATGACATTTATGCAGCGTTTTATTTCATTTCTCCTACATTTCAATGTTCCTACTCAGCAACATGTAACTAACAAGACCCTACAGCGCCTTTACTGTGAACCCAAAAAAAGAGGCTGGTTTAAACCTTAATTTGCTGCTGATTGCTTGGGCCCAGTATCCACAATTCTCTTAAGTACCCCTAAACGCTCCGTTGTCAGTTACAGTGAACGGCAAGACAAACATTGTTTAATACAGCCCGCTAACAGAATTATGTCATTGCCAGTCTTCCATCCAATTAATAGCTGATCGAGATCTCTCACTCAGATCCTAGAATTATCTTTCTCAGTTAGACAGTTGGCCAAATGATGATCCTATATCTTTGAGTTCCTCATAAAAAAGACCCACAGCTCAGAAAAGTTGTATCATATACTAGACAAGTCCATATATGAAGAAAGAGTAAGAGACAAGGCAACTTCTCCATTCCTCCACCCCCAAATTAAAGCAAAATTTAAACTATTTAGAGTTTAAAGTAGTTTAAGTGATTTTTCTGGAACCCATTTTATTTCACGTTTGACATTTTTGAACTCTTTGCAGGATGTTAGCCAGAATAACACGTATAGATCTGTTGCTTGCTCATGACTGAAAGCATAAAACTCTCTGTTACTTTCCCCCTTTAATACAAAGATTAAGTTTGTACCTTAACAACCGCAGGGTTTGTCCTGATCCTATGATTAGTATTTGCATGATTCTGAGTACTGAGACCACTGCATTCATTATAACTTAGCTGAGTGTTGGCTGGAGCCAGTAAGAGCTTCTTAAGCTAGAAAATATCAGGGAAGGGGAAAAAAAAGAAAAGTTAGGCATCTTTAAGGATTATAAGACTTTATTAGAATTTTTAACATATTTACTTAAAATTAACTACATCAATCTCAACAAGTAGAGCACAAATAACTCAAAAAGAATGAAATAAAAACAACCTTTAAGGAAAGAGATTTGAAATTATATTTAAAACTCATGGAAGTGCTTCCTTTTTTGACATTCTAGATGGCGAAAGGGGGCTGGTGAATCCTTTGGTTTTTATTTATTTTTCCTTAAGCTACTGAAAAAATAGACTTTTCCCCTCCCCAAAGGGAATTCCCCACCCACTACTACTAGTAGGCAATAGTTCATTTGAATGAGAAAAGAGTTTGTGATGATTGTGAGAATTTGAGAAATAGGGAAAGAAATCCAATTATCCAGTTGAGGTGCTTATTGCTGAATGGAGGAATATATTATTTTGAACTGCATCTACCAGCTCTGTTAAAATTTAGAATACCATAAGATACATGGGAAGAGGAAGTAGGGCAGGAAACTGCTTATAATAGAAAGGGGCAAAGTAAAGCATTATGGGATCATAGACTTAGCCTTAGAAGGTATGGCTAAAACCATCTAGACCATTCTCTGCATTTTACATGTGAGAAAACTAAAAAACACAGAGATTAGGCAAATAGTTCCCAGTTGCCCAGTTAGCATGTGACAGGGGTAGGATTTCAATCTAGGGCTCTCTGCACCAGACCACTTGTACTTCCCTCCAAAGACAACAAAGTTGGCCATCTACCTAATGCTGAACATTCAAGTTGCTGTGAAAGGAATGGAATAGAGTATCTAACAATAAAGTGCACCTTGCTAAGGTACCATGTATTAAAGTGAACATACATCTATGGAAGATCTCAAAATTGAAGCACAAGCTACATTATCACCTCCATCTCTAGATTCGAAATCTCCAAATACAAAGTCTCCTTCCTAAAGTTCTGGGGTGTTTTAAAAATGTATAGGGAGGATATGAGGGATCTGTAGAGCAATGACACTCCATAACTGTATATGATATGGCCTGTGTTGTAAATGAAACAACAATGAACCTGATATATAGAAATGAAACATAGCGCTAGTTGATAAGACTGGAAGTCATGTATACCAATAACACATCCCAGAAATGCCAAGCATCATTGAATGCATATTTCTCCACTCTATTTAAATCTGCTGGAATTTTATTCTGCCTCAAGGATTAGGAAATTGCCAATTCCTCCATAAAAATCACTTCTTTTTTCTCCAACATCTATGCTAACTCCACTTCCTCACTGCCTATTTCAAAAAGTCCTTCAAATATGTTTTCTAAACCTATAACTCAGCAAAAGTTCTTTCCTAATATTTATTAAAGAGATATCAAAACACTATGAGACTTTTAGCCTTCATTCTCCTTTTTCTCTGGACAGTTTTTGATAGTGATGAACATTCCCTTCCTCTTGGATACTCACTCTTTCCTCAGCTCTCATGACATTATTTTTTGCTCATTCTCCTACTAATCTGACCACTCCTTATTTACTATGCTGGGTCATTATTAATCCCCTAGTGTTTTTTTAATCTCTTTGCTCTCTTACTGTTGGCAAACTCATCAGTATGGCTTCAGGTACCACCCTCATATAGATGACTCTTAAATCCATATATATCAAGGACTATTCTCTCTTCTACAATCCAGTCAAACTATCAAATGCTTGTTAGATATCACCTTTTGGATATCTCGTAGTCCTCTCAAATTCTGACTCAAAAGGCTCCAATGGATCTCTGTTTAATGAGTTCAGATGCTCTCCTCAATCACGCAGATCTCAACCATCCATGATGCCAATTCCATGAGTCTCTTGTCCAATTTTACCCAATGTGCCAAAGGCTTTCCTTGCTTTCTTGTGGCAAACAGAGAATACAAGCAGAGTATTCTATCTGTCCATCTACCATTCCTTTTCCTTGTTACTGCTCCCTTTTTTCTTCTTCTTGCTCTATATATCTCTGCTTATATCCTTTACTCTTCTTCTCAAAGGTTCTCATGGGTTACATATTGCAGCTATGCTCAGCTATTTCTTCACTGCCTTCTTTGATATTCTAATTCTTCAGAGACTGTTAAGTATGTCTCACTCCCATACAATGCCACTGAGAGAATTCTGGCATTAACAAGGTTGAGCTTTACGTCAAGGATCTTAAAAGATTTTGATTTTTTTAAAGACAATTCATACAATTTTCTTTATTTACTTTTGAGTCACCTGTCCCAGGGACTATTTCATTTTTGTCTTTATACTCCAAAGATCTAATGGGAATGTCAGGTATGTAGTAGGTGCTCAATAAATGACTGTTAGTTGATTAATAAATAAATCTCATAAAGATTTTGGAAAAATGGGGAAGTAGCTTTATAGGTAGATTCTTGAAGTTTTCTTTCTTTTTCCTTAAACAAGCATGAAAATATCCATATTTTCACTCTTGCCTTTGGAATTATCCTCATCCTTAGATACCTTCTGACTGCTCTTTCAAAGATCAATTGTGTCACTTTAAGCATCTATCTGTACTTCAGACATGTATTGTAATTTGGCTGTTTTCTCCATCTTTGTTTTTTTTTTTAGTGTAATTTCTACTTACTCTATAAATAAACCCAGACCATGATGCTAGAGTCCAAGTGTAGTAATTCTTCTGTTCTTCATGTTGAAATCATGGTTTCAAAAATCCTTGCACATCTTTTCCATTTTCTTTTCTTCTTTATATATATAATATATATAATATGTATGTATATGTGTACATATATAATATGTATATAGCTGTAGATATTCCTTAAATGACATCAGAATCATCTCTTGGCTGAATATCTAACTAACTTTTTTTTTAATGAGAAGAAGGAGGTTGCATGTAAGTGGCTGGTTGAGCTGAAAGATAGTCTTTGAAGAAGGAAAGTAGTTGGTAAAGATAGTTTTATTGCACATAAAGTGGTAACAAAAGTCATTATTTCCTGGGATACTTAATCATCTCATATGGCAATACTTGTGATAAATCTTTGAAAAATGACCATTGTGAAAATAATTGCAGCATATACACCAACATGGTCGTAGAGGATGAAGAGGTAGCAAAATTTCAAAGAATTGCATAAGAATCTCCAAACTAAATTCAAATCTAAGTTGAAACTCTGATTTAGCTGTAAAGGTGGAGTGGATGAAGATACCAAGAAATACACTAGAAGGTATAATCCAGGAATGAGAAATGAGAGTAATCTGAATTTAAAACAGAAGCATCATGAACATTTGGCGGGAGTGGGGGAAGAGCAGGATAATGGATCCATAGTGAAAATATGGGTTTAAATCACAGATTTGCCATCAGCTATCCATGAGGCTTTCTCTGGATCCTTTACTCTCTATGGATCTCTATTTTCTAATTTGACAAATGAGAAACCAGACCAGCTGGCAGCTCCGAGATTCTTTAAGCTTATGAGGTAACCACCATATAATGTCACAAAATCTAATTAGTTTTATTTTAAAATGGGAAAGTATTTATCGTTCCTAAATCAGATCCAAGAAGATTTGTCAATAAAAGGCATCTCTCCCCAACATGGAATTTATTCTCTTGGCTCCTAGCCTTTTTTTTTTTTTCTGTTCATGGGCTTCCCCATGTCCAAGAATCATCTACATCCTTTTCTCCATGCAGTTGGCTAGTCTTGATTTTACTGTCCTCAGAATGTCTTGCATCTGTTACCTTCTCAGAGTTAGACAGTCACCACTTTAAATCAGGTTCTCATTGCCTCTGGCCTGGGCTACTGTAATAGCGCTCTAATTGAACTCCTTGCTTCCAGCCTTTTCCTTCTCTAATCAATCCTCTACACAACCACCAAAATAATCTTTCTAAGGCACAAACCTGACCATGTCCCTTTCTTGCTCAAAAATCTTTCCTTTGCATATAGGAGAAAATATAAAACTCCTTAGCTTGGCATTTACAGTGCTCCACAATTTGGTTGCAAACAACCTTACCAGCCATATTTCATATAAATCGTCTTCATAAACAGTATATATCAGTCAAATTGGAATAGTAGCCAGTTCTTGAAATCTTTTATATTTCTTCCCCCATCTATCATAGCTCCAAAGCACCGTCTTCATCTCTCCTTTTCAAAATCCTTTTCTTCCTTCAAGTTTCAATTCCTATGTCTGGGAAACTTTTTTTAAATAATCCCAAGTAGTGGGGTTCTCTCTCATTTTTCTTATAGAATATTTCTCTAAGTACACATTTGGTTTCCCATATCCTCAGTAGAATGTTAAGTTTCTTGAGGGCAGGAACTCTTGCTTTTGGATCAGTAGCCCCAATACCTTACCCAACACCTCCCACGTAGCTTAATAATTCTCACCTTGCTGATAATTCTCTTAGGCATTCATCGTTGTATTTCTTTTCATTATATTACTTGTACCCATGACTTACCTTCCCTGCTAGACTGTAAACCCCTTGGGGGCCGAAACAACATGTTATTTGCCTTTGTGTGATATTCACTTCCTAGCATAGAGCTTTACAAATAGCAGTAACTGTCCTGAGTTAATGCTATTTGTAAAGCTCTATGCTAGGAAGGGGAATATAATTCATTTTTCAACAGCTTAATGAATGAACCAAATTATATCAGCTGTGCAAATAAAATTCACCCCCTATTATCCAAAATATTATAGATTGTTCCTATCATACTGACTATCCAGGTTGTGTGTATGTGTGTGTGTGTGTATGTGTGTGTGTGTGTGTGTGTGTGTGTGTGTGTGTGTGTGTTTGGTTTATACATTTAAAAAACACCAAGAAAACTTTAGGAAGACTGTATTTCCAACATTTTAAAGGCAGAAATTCTTAATATTTCACTCTCTGAACGCTCTCAGATTTGTCTGTTGTTTCAGTCTAAATTAAGAATCCAAACCTTATTGTTGCTACATCATACCCATGCAGCGGGTAGCCAGAGGCAACTCCAATTCCTGTTAAACAGTAGGAAGGGTTCTTACTAGAGACGGCTCTTCTGCCTCCTGAGTTGGAGGGGTGCCGTCGGGCATAGGCGAAGGGCTAGCATCATTGTCATTGGTCACATCTCCATCTGTCAGTGCATCAAATGAGGGCAATCCATCCTCATCCACAGGGAGACTGTCCAATGTTTCTGTGAGAACTGCTAGCAAGTTAGCTTCATTCTCTTCATCTATCTTCTGCAGAAACAGAAAAATAAAGAGAGAAGGAAAGAGGTGCTTAATCAGCAGGGAAGGAACCCAGGTTTACCCAAATGTGGCAGTGCAGAGGAAGCAATTCTTGAGAATGGTAGCCCATATGAATATCTCCCTTCACTAAGTTCATTACCCCTCATGGTCTGGACCACACAACTGGGACCTTATTGTATAATTTGAACCCTTGATTGTCAGAATCATGCACTTTTATCATGTCTATGTATAGACCAGAGTTGCTTTAATGGAGTGTTCCATATTTTTAACTAAATTCCAAATAACTAGCCAGTCACCCTGTACATGGGGGCATTGGGAAGGGAAGGGCTGGAGAAATCTGGCAGTGGAGGTCAGTGACAATTTATAGTCTTAGAAAGAATACCTACCCAGAGTCATATAGTTAATATATGCGATATAGATAATAATACAATAGCAATAATAGCATATTGCACAGAGGACCCAACCTGGAATCAGCAATCTTCATGAGTTCAAATCTGACCTCAGACATTTACTGGCTGTGTGACCCTGAGAAAGTGACTTACTCAAGCTTGCCTCAGTTTTTTCATCTGTAAAATGAGCTAGTGAAGGAAATGGCAAACTTATCTTTGCCAAGAAAATCCCAAGTATGATCATGAATATTTAGATACCATTGAAAAATGACTGAACACACACACATCTTAACCTTTCATTATGGAGTTTTTTAGTAATCTTGTTAAGCCAATGAACCTCTTCTTATAATATTACTTAAATACATAAAATAAAATACAGAGAACATATTAAACTGATTAAACAGATTAAAATAGACAAAATGATTAAACTGAAATAAAGGTGTCTTTTTTTTTTTCTTATTCAAGTTCATGGACCCCATGATATTTTTCCATAGACGCCAACTTCACAATCTTTCCCTGTGTAAAAGGCTGAAGTTTGAGCTCATTTTTCTTGTCCCTGAAGCTAGTCCTACACAACTAACTTATTTAATACCCTAGTACTGAATCAGTGTTATTCAATTTGAATGTGGTTAAATAATATGATCTTGTGGACAAATGGTTTCATGTGGATAAGCTTGCTTTTCCTTTTTGAAACATAGGCTCCCTGTGAGCAGGATCCATGTATTTATTTAGCTTTTGTTTGAAGCCTACAGTCATTGTCACAGAACTAAGTACATAGTATGTATGTTCAATAAATTCAGTGATGATAGTTCATATTCCAAAGGCTTTTTAAAATTTACAGAGCACTTTCCTTCTCACAGGTAGGCAAAGTGAGGTTTATAAACATTACACCAATTTTACAGATAAGGAAATAAGTTAATTGCTCGCTACCGATATGGAGTAAAGGGTCAGCTATGGGCCTCAGAGTCAGAACTTTGGACTCTTTTCCCTTTGTTCTACTTTTCACTCGCAATTGAGTTCAGGAAAGATAATTTTCTTCCTTTTGACCCAGCAATCCATTTTTCTTAAAATTTTATTTGATTCTGAACTTAAGAAATAAAACTAGTATTTCCATAACATGGTAAAATAGAGAAAGAAAGATGATTGCATACAAAACTAAAAATCTATTGGGGCAAATTTTAAGTATGCAATAATGTAATTTTCTTTATTTTTCCTTTTTTCATCCTTCCCACCTCTTTATTATGTGGATGAATGTATGTAAAATCTTTCTATCGGTATTTTATTTACCAGTTCTTTCTTTTTTATTTGGTCTGTTGATTTTCTTTAAAAGAATGTCAAACACACACACACACACACACACACACACACACACTTCAGACTTGATGCTATAATATTAACAACTATAGGCTAAATTATCCTGCACAGATTGTCTTACAAAATGCACCTAAGTTACTGACACGTAATGAAGCCAACAATAGCCAGACTTCCTTTCTTTCTGGCACTGAACTCCAGTTAATTGACCTGACAAAATTACAAGAATGAGAGAATAAGACAGCTAATCAGAAAATCAAATTGTATTGCTAGAGAAATTAGGCAAGTCTTTATCACATATACATTCCATTTTCATATAAAAATTGTTTCTCCTCATTTCTGATGAGTCTTTGTCCAAAAGCAAAAATCACAAGTTTGTAATTCATTGTATCTTTAGAGGCCGTGGCAGCATTTCTATTCACCTTTATTGTAATGACTGATCTTGAGGGCTTTGTTTTTGGATTTTTATCAATCTATCAACTCTGTGGTTCTTGAAGCTGACTTTGTCAATGACTTGTTTACGAGGATAATAGCACTGTTATTTAAGTTTTGTAATGTTTCTATATACTATAAGTTGGTAGATTTTTAATATCTAATCAGTGATAGAAATGTTGATTTTTCTTCATCTGGACTTATACATACTTATAGGATTATGTGATATATGGGAATAAACTAATGCCTTGAAATACTTGGTTCTCTAAAATATAAGTTACTTTTAAGATCATTAGAACATTATAGTCAGCTTCATGATCTAGTAGTTAAGAGTTTGGGAGCTGGAAGATCTGGGTTCAAATTGTCCATTGTCTGTAAAACCTAAGTGAATTATTTCTCTCTGGATCTCAGTTTCTTCATTTGTTACATAAGAGTCACATTCAATAACCTCTAGGCTTTCTTCCAGTTCCAAATTCTACAAACTGTTTAATATTAAAAGAAAAAAAAATTCTGATCATGAATAAAACTTGCCTTTCAAGTACCTGGGGATTATTATTATTATTATTATTTACTACAAAAAGTCTAAGCATGAAGTCAGCTATAAAATTATTCTTCACATAACTACAATGAAACCAAATGTTAGTTAAATCAAAGATAAATATTATCTTTTTTAGAATAATGTCTTTGTATTACATTTGATAAAATAGAGTTTGAATGTTTTTTTTTTTAAATCAGACATCTTTACACATTCCATACTTTTATAAATATGCTTCATTTCTCAAGAGGTCAAATAGTTGAAGACAAAAGTTTAATAATATTTATCAATATTTTTTTCAGTAATATAATTTAAAATTTATGATTGGTATTCCAAGTATACTATATGCTATATTTTTAATCACAAACTCAAATAGTTTTCCATGAATGTAGTATAATTCTAAGTAAAGAGTGCATGGAAAAATACTTTTAAATTAACTGTGTTTCATGGGTTCCTGCCAACAATTTTTAAACAACATATTCATTACAATGGTAGAGACCTTGGAATTTGATCATGTCATAATTCATTTATAAGACCTAATTAAACATAATTATTTCTATTTTTACTTAAATAGTGGTGATACGTATAAAAGTAGAAAGATGATTTTGTGAAGTCCTTGGGCAGAGCTTGCTGCAGCAAAATTATTCTTAAAATTAACAAGAAAAACTATGACTAACTTCAAAATATTGCTTATAGAACTATAGATATCAATAAATGGAGAAATATTAATTGCTCATAAGTAGACCAATATAAGAAAAATGACAATATCAAACTAATTAATTTATGTATTTAATGTTATACTAAACTACCAAACAAAAAATAAAGAAAATTTATCTAGAAGAACTAAAAGACAAAAGCCTTAAAGAAAATAATGAAAAAGTTGGAAAGAATGGGCCCTGGCAATAGCTGATCTCAAATTATAATAAAGAAAAAGAAGTCATCAGAACAATTTGGTATTGGTTAAAAAAATAGAGAGGGTGATGAGTGAAAATAGATTATATACACAATATACAGAAGCAAGTAGACTTATTTATTACCTTAGGGTTTGCTATCAAACACCGAGTTCTTGGATTCACTTTTTGATAATGATTATTATTAATAATAATAATAACAACAATGATAATAAAACTGCTGAGAAAATTGGAAAGCAATCCGATGAAAATTATGAATGGGGCAATTTTTCACATTATATAAATATAAGAAATTCCAAATGGATACACAGCAGATATTTTTAAAAAATGATATTAAAAGCAAATTAAAGGAACAAGGAAGAAATTGCTTTTCAGATAAATGGATAGAGGAAAAAAATGTTTACAGCCAAGCAGAGAGGATCACAGGTAGAAAAATAGTTATTACATAAAAATAAAAAGTTATTTCATGATCAAATCCAATGTAACCGAACCTTCTCCCCACACCACCTCCCTTTTTATTGTACAGGGCAACACCATCCTCCCCATCGCTCAATCCTATACTCCTCACTATTTCTCAAACCATATCCCCCATACAAGTTGTTGCTAATGCCTGTTGATTTTCTCCTCACAACATTTCATGTCCCTTTTTCTTCCAAAATTATTACCATTGGAGATCAGATCTTCATCAACTCACTCTTGGCTTACTGCAAAAGGCTGTGGCTGGGTCTGCCACTCTAGTCTTTTTATACCTTATTCCCCAATATACACTCTTCTATCTAGTAGTCTTCACCTTTTGTTAATCTTTTCCAATTAATCCTGCATCTAGTTACCTTACTTTGTATTTATTCATTTGCATGTTGTCTCCATTAGATTATAAATTCTTTATGGTCAGGGATTATTTTTTGCCTCTTTTTGTATCCTCAATGTTTAGCATAATACTTGCCAAGTAGTAAGTTCTTAATAAATGTTTATTGATTTACTTTATTAGAAGGAAATCATTAATTGGCGGGGGGGAGTCTTAGTAGTCAATTTCTTCAATAAGTCTCACTTCTAAGACTGATTCCAATTTTTAATACTAAGAACCATCCCCAGTTGATAAATGTTCCAAGAGTGTGAACAGATAGCTCTGAAGGGAAGAAATAACAAGCTAACTATATCTATGAAAATGCTCCAAATCACTTATGATCATAAAAATACAAATTAAAACAACTCTGAGGTTCTAAGTTCTATCCATGAACTTAGAGAAGTTGACCAAAAAAGGCTGAAAAAAAAGAGAAACTTTAGAGACTAGTGGGGGAAAGGCCTATTGATGTATTGTTGGTAGAGCTGGGCATTGCTGTAGCCACTGTATAAAGCAATTTGGAACAATGTCCCCCAAATTGCTAAACAGTGCATGCCTTTTCATACAGCAATTCAACCACTAGGTCTTATACCCCAGAGAGATCCTAAGAAGAATAAAAGGTCCTTTATGTTCAAACATATTTGTAGCAGCTCCTTACACGCTGGCAAAGAATTGAAAACTCAGGGAGTGTCATCAAGAGAGGGATGGAAACAAAAACCATAGGAAATGGAAGTAATTATATACTTTAATAAGCAAAAAAGGAGACAGTTTGAAAGAAACCTGGATGTACTAATGTGGCGTGGAATGAGTAGAACCGGATGAGTTATAGTGTGTATACTATAATATCAATAATCATCAGATCAAGATTCTATACTATAGCATCAATGATATAAAAATTGCTAATTCTGAAAGGGCAACACAATAACCAAACATGATTTCGGACAATTAATGATAAAAAATGCTACTCACCTCATGACAGAGAGTTGATAGGCTTATATATAGAATGAGATACAAGTTTTTGGATGTGAACAAAAAGGGAATTATTTTTCTTGATTATGTGTAATGTTTTTCTTTTTCTTTTATTTTATTTAATAGGCATAGGGAAACTGAATTTTAAGACACTTAATTTTTTTAAAAGATAGAGAATCAAAAATAATTAACAGGGAAAAATGTGTTTTTTTTGTTTAGATTTTCAATGTTTTCTTTAACGCTATACTACTATATATAAGAAAGCCAGATATCTGCTGGAAAATCTTTCAAGTTGGAGGTTTAAACAGACATTCAAGTGTATTGACATTCCCAAGTGAGAAGCTGAGTGGACACTAGCCCTCATCATGGCAATTTCAATTAGTTTTGTACAAGTTTCAACAATCAAACACCCCAGAGAAAGCAATGGATGTGACAAAGAGGACTCTGTTAAACAATTAATGTCACTTTCTATTATTGCTTCAGTCCCAATTTACAGAGCAAATAAATCAAAGTCACCACAGATGAAGCACACTGGCCTGTGAACACATGTCTGTTCACTAGCAACATGGCAGTGGGGAGCACATTAGTCAGTAAAATGACATTGCAAGATAACCTTTCCAAAGCTTAACTCTGCTATTGCTTCTAATTGTCTCAAATTATTGCTTTAACTGAAATATGCTTATTAGCAGCATCAAAGATAAGAAAAAGGAGAGATGGAAAATATAATCGACAATGGGCAATCGTACCCAGGGCTATAGTCTTCTGACTCAATAACAGAATTGGAATCTTTGCATTGATATCAGGAAGCACAAAGTAAAGGTATAAAATAGCATGATATACCTTTTCCCCATTGTAGCCCTGCAATTTTTAAGGATATTTTCCCATGCTGGGATACCACGTCCTGCTTTCCTTTATACTATGAAACTCTATTCGTAAGTAAAGTCCTATCTAATAATAAGATGATGCCTTCCAAGATTCTCAGAAAATGCACATAAAATATTATTTAGAAGTTTTATTCTTGCAAATGTTTGCAGTATTTACATTGACAAACAATAAATATGGTTATGTGTCTATTCACTATTCAGCAAGTAAAAAAAGTTTTATTGCTGAGTAGGGTTTCCAATCATAAAATCATCCATAGTTTAATTACTAAACCATTCCTTATAATTAATAATGACATATCCTAATATAGTATGCTTTCTGGGGTTGCTCTCTAACCTAGATTAGGATTCTAGGGTAACTCTTAAGGGTCGAATTTTTTAGTACTGTAACTAATGAGCCCCTATCAGTGTGCTCACTCTTGCTTATCAGTTAAATAATTCTCTCTCAGAAAAGGTATTTTCTAAGCAGGTATGTAGCAAGGAAAGTTGTTATTCCTATACCCCCATTCCTATACCAAATCAGAGATGCCCTCTCCTCTTGAAACAACAATGTTTCTAAAAACAATAACTTCCAATTTAGAAATAATATCTGGCCAAAAAATAAATTCAAAGCTCTTGGTTATGGGAAAATTTTAATTTTTCATGTCATTCTAGTGAGAATCTCCTTAAGTATAGCTCACTGACAGGTTTTGAAAGTGTGTAGCTGATATGCCTCTTATTTTCTAGTGCAAATACTGCTTTCTGACTTCAGTGGAGATTTCTGATCTTTCAAAGTTCACAAAGCTGTCTCTTGGTTGATGGGAAATAGGAGAAAAACTATTCCCACAGACCATTTCCCTTTCAGCTCTTAATTGCTAGATTCAACTATTACTTTCTTGACATGCAGGATTCTGAACTAGCCATGTATATCTGAATCTTTCAGCCAATGACAGGTATTTCCTGTGTATCATCATTCAATGGTCAAAGAACCTTCATTCCTCCTACATGGATTAAGATTTTGTTAACAATTAGTTTTTTCTGCGATTATGTTAATTGTCCTAGGGATAGAAATCCCCACCCTTATAGTAACAATATTCATATCTGCTAAATGTTACTGACCTAGCACACTACTTTGTACATAGTAGGTAATTAATGGATGCTGAATGAACAATGATTGAATTAAATAACCTACAGGAGGTTAGTGATCCCTCGAAATTCTAGAAAAATGTAGTCATATAAGGGTAGATTCTGACTCTTACAAGGGATTCTTAAATTCTACTTCAGAATTTAAACTTAGGGCCATTTTACTCTGGAGAAGCCACAATCAGACACCTATGAGAGAGAGAGATCTGGTGAGAGAGAGAGACAGAGACAGAGACACAGAGAGAAAGAGATACAGAAAGAGAGAGAGAGAAACAAAGAGAGACAAGACAGATAGAAGGAAGGGAAAGAGGAAGAGGGAGAGTAGGAAAGAGAAAGTGTGTATGTTTAGGGATAATAATAGTAATAAAATCCTTTACCCCAAGTTGTAGTGGGGCAGGAAAAGAAGAACTCAATTAAACTAATGAGGGAGACAAAGTGTTGCATATTCAATAGTTGCTTAAAGAGACAACCATGGAGTAAAAAACTGTATGTGATGGTCCAGTGATATTTAAATGTAGGTTATATGAAAAGACCATGCCCTGCTTATTATAGTAATTTTTCTGCATTTTGTAGAACTGAAATTACACTCTGCTTCCTAAGATTCTCACACTTACTTGATCTCTGTTTGATAAAAATAGTTTAATAGCCATTTAATCACAGCTTCATTATCTTAGTTCCCTTAATGCGAATTAGGGCAAGAAAACACTGGCTTGCTCATTATTCAAATCATCAATAAGAAAGAGAGATACTATGGTCTTTTCATCATTCATTAATCTGTTGCAATATCTGAGATACTATTTGCTAAAAATATCATTCAATTTAAAAAAATCACTTAGCTTCTTTTTGAGACTCCATTTCCCTATATGTAAGATTTCAAAATTTTGCTACCTGCTCTCTCTTGACCTCAGATTATTACTGTGTTATAGATCAAAGGAGGGTGGACAGAGTTAATAAAGGATGAGGGAGAAAATACTCCATGAGATATGAATTCTTAAAAATAAAAATAAACGATCAATTCTTGATTATGCACACACAGATTATACATATTGTCTACTAAAAATCTTTATGTTGGGCCAGTTATTCCATGATCACCAGCTACCTATGTTCCCATGTAGCATATATCCTATAGTGTATATACTAAGCAAATTGGTTTGTGCTCAGAAATTGCAAACTATTTAACTTTTTAACTTAAGTAAGGCATAATTAAGAAATAAAATCTGCTTTAGTCTATGAATGCAGATTTAAAAAGATGAATTCATTCACTAAAACAGTTTGCAGAATTAGCTTTGTAAAAGGATTTGTATCTGCATCGAGAAATTTAAAATCTGATTTAGTCCCAAGATTTTGTCTAAAATAAAGTATTGGTCATTTTCTATACTCAAAAGACATATGAGAAGAAAATCTTCTCTCAGGTTAAATCTAACAGTCCTGCTCATCTCTAATGAAATGGAGCTCCACTCAATCATTTTTGTCTTCACTTCTACAAGCAAACTGAGACAAAAAGGCCATTTCAGTCTTTATTTTTAGCCTCACACTATTCCAGCATTGACAATGTATGAGCACTTGTATCATATAAGGGTTTAGAATCATAGTATTTTCTAAAGTTTCTAAGGCTACAAAATTAATTAACTTCTGGCTTAAGCAAAGCATAATTAGGAACTCAAACCTGTCTTTTGCTGCACCTATTTAGGGAGCCCTGAGGATTGAGAAGAAAACAAAAAACTCCAGATTTCCTCTCTCATGCATGCATATGATTACAATGTATGTCAAGCAATCAACAGCATTTAAATTAACACCAACTGATTGTCAGACATTGTGCTAGATGCTGGGGATATAAAGACAAAAATGAAAGACTCCTCATTCTCAAAGAGCTTATATTATATCAGGGAGGCAAAATATACCCATTGGAGGCACAGAGACAGTCAGTCAGTAAGCATTTATTTAGAACTTACTATGGGATGGATGTTGTAGAGATGCAAAAAAAAAAAAAAAAAAAAAGACAAAGCACAACGCTTGTCCTTAAGGAGTATATCTTCTGATGGGAGAGACAAACTTTAATAACTAAATGCACAGAACATACAGAACAGGTGGAGGACAATCTAAGAGGAGGAAGCATCAGCTGCTGAGAGAAAAGGCCTCTGGGAGAAGGTGGGATTTGAACTTCAAGAAATGGAGGGAAACCATTGGAGATCAGTGAGCAGGGAGGTGACATTGTTAGATGCAGGCTTTAAAAATAATCTTGGCAGCTCAATGGAAGGAAGAGTAGAATGGGGAGTAATCTGGGATAGAGAGAATGGGGTGCCTTAAAAGGCACTACAGTAATCCATACAAATTAGAGGGAAGAGTTAAAAATAACATCACATCTGTAGTCCTGGATAGCTGGGAGAATGGTGGTGCCCTCTTTAGCGACAGGAAAGTTAATTCAAAAGAGGAGGGTTTGAGGGTAAATATAATGGGTTAACTTGAGATACCTATTAGATAGTCTGAGAGGGTCAAGAGGCAGTCAAAAAAGTGTCTATAGCTCAAAAGAGACTGCAATTGGATATACACATCTGGGAACCAGCTGTATAGAGATGATTATTGAAGTCATGGGAGCTAATGAGATCACCAAGTGATATAGAATAGATATATACAAGGTAGTTTAATACAAAGAAGTTAGGCAGTGTAGTGGATAGAGTGCTGGATTTGGCGTCTAAAAGATCAGATCCAGTCTCAGACACTTGTTAGTTTATATGATCCTGGGCAAATCACTTAACTTGTCTCAGTTTCCTCAAATGTAAAATTGGAATAATGATAGCATCTACCTTGAAAGGTTCTGCTGAGGATTAAATGAAATGCGATAATATTTGTAAAGCTCTTTCACAGTGCCTGGTACAACATAGGTATTATATAAATATTTATTTCCTTCCCAGTTATAGATGAACGATATCAGCTGGGGGATTGGGAAAGGCTTTGTGTGGGAGGTATTTGAAGTGCTTCTAGAAGGAAAAGAAGAATTCTATGAGGTAGAGGTGAGAAGGGAATGCAATCCAAACATGGATCCTGTCAATGATGCCATGAGAGATGGAGTGTCACAAGTGGGAGAGGAGAGAGAAAGAGAACTGAGTGGGACCACAGGGTGCTATATGGGGAGCAAAAGTAGTAATACTAGATAGGAAGGTTGGTGCTAAATTGTCAAGAGCTTTAAAAAACCAAACAGAGGAATTTATATTTTACACTCAAGGTAATAGAGAAGTAATGGAGATTATTTAGTAGGAGAATGACCCGGTCAGATCCGTGCTGAAAGAAAACGACTTTGTGTGGAGGACAGATTACAGTGGGGAGTGACTTGAGGAAGAAAGGTCATTACAATAGTCCAAGTGTAAAATGTGCTTTAGTTCTATTATATGATTTTAAATAATCTTTATGACATCCTTCTGCTCACTGATTGATTTGGTCAGGGAAATATGAGGACCCAGAACAGCGGTTAACAGCAACTAATACTTGGTCTCCCACTATTTCCCCAATAACATTTTTATCCATGAGAAATGTAAAAACAAAACAAAACAAAACACAAATGAACGTTAAAGGCAACCCATCTAAAATCAACTTTACATTTTATTTGATCATCCTTCTCAATCCTCTTGCTATCTACTTTGGCAGCTCTACACACACACACACACACACACACACACACACACACCCCTCAATCTACTTTCTGCTCTGGACAGAGTAACCAATTGAGAAACAGTATGGTGACATGGCTTTCAAGCAAGTCTTAGAATCTGGAAGTACTAGATTCAAGTACCACTTTGAGACATGTTGGCTCTGTGACCGCTGGCTAAGTCCCTTCTCCTCGCAGTGATCCAAACAACTTTCTAGGACCATAAATTTGAAAGCATGTGCTGATTTGCTGCAGTGGTAACAGTTCATTACCAGAGTTCAATTACCCTATTCCAAAGAAAATACAAATTTAGTCTAAAAATGAAAAAGAGAAAATTAATACTACCATTATTTTTTAAAAGAATTAATTAATTGGGCAATACTTCTATGGATTACCTCACTGTTCCTGGGATTTCCCTAATCAAAATTCCCTTCCCTGAGAACCATTCCCCTATAATACATATGTCTTAATGCTCTAGTAGGTTATATGCTTTTTGACACCAGGTACTGTCCCACTTTTGCATCTATATTGCCAAAACGTAGGATAGTTCCTGGAATATGTTTAATAAATGCTTTTTCCTTCCTTTCCTCCTTCATTCCTTCAGCCTTGAAGGAAGAAGAATAACAAAAAGAAATTGGACGTGCATTTAATGAAGAGAAATTGATCATCTACTGTGTGTGAGCCTCATAAAGAATTTACTATATACATAGCACCAGGCTAATTTTGAGAAAAAAACAATAATAAATGCATTTATTTATAATAAAGAGATAAAAATATAAAAGTGTTCATTGTCCTCAAAGAATTTTTAGTTTGACAGGCAATTAAATATATGGGAAAGACAGAAAGAGAGAGACAGACTCAGAAAGGAAGAGACAGACAGAGACAGAGACAGAGACAGAGACAAGAGACAGAGAAACAGAGAAAGACAGGAGGAAAGGTGGGGGAAGTGAAAGGGGAAGAAAAGGAGGGAAAGTAATATATGTGAAATGGGGACCAATGCCTTGCCACCACCAAATCAGTTCCAGGGCCTTGTTGAAAGGCTGATTACCTGTTTGTGCGTCTTGGGTGATTTTTTTGAAAACCAGTGGGTTCCTTCTACCTGATTTCTGCTGGAAGTGTCCTAGAGCTATGCCCATGATAGATATAACTTAGAAATGACTAAAGATCCTAAGCATAGCTGAACTTGGGCTGGTCCAAAAGGACATTAGATTGTTGTACAATGGACATATTACCCGAAAAGTTCTAAGAATACCCCATGGTTATTCCATTCAAGCAATGTATTCTGTGTACCATGCTACTGAGTAACCATGTTTCTTCTCTCTCCCTCCTTACTGTTTCCCTAATCTATTGTCTTGTATCAAGTGTATTTGAAGAGCATTGTCTTTTACATTTGACCTATAATACTGCAAAGGATTTGTGACAAGCAGATAGAGCACTCATTAATTTTATGTAACTTCTTAGGAAATTGTCTAGACTGTTTAAAAACTCTGTGTATATACAAATAATCTACATACGAGGCCTGAAGTGGGTCACAGAATTTAAATAAAAGGTAATCCGTATGAAAAAAATTCTGTATGAAGCATTGCTAAATCAAAAGCTAATATCCAGGATATGTAGGAAATTGATATAATATATAAAAATATGAACCATTCCCCAAAAGATAAGTTGTCAAAAGATATGAACAGTTTTCAAAAAAAATGCAAATTATTACCAACCTTAAGGGAAAAAAAACACTCCAAAGCAACAAAAACAAGAGAAATGAAAATTAAAAGCATTTTCATGTTTCACCTGAGGTCTATCAAGTTGGCAATGGTCACAAAAGGGGGAAATTTTCAATATTGAGGGAAGGGATTATGAGACCACTAGTATATATTCATACATATACATACATAATACACCCACATATACCATATGTATGTATGTACACATATGTTTGATGGAATTTTAAACTTTTCTAACCAATTTGGGAAACAATTTGAAGTATCATTAAACATTTTTACCACTTGACTTAATTAGTCTTCTACTGAGCACATGCTCCAAAAAGACCAACGATCAAAAGGCTCTAAATATGGCAAAATATTCATAGCAGCAATTTTTGTGGAAGCAAAAAATAGCCCTTAGAAAATAAAGTGGGCGCCTACTGATCAGATAATCACTCAACTGGGATAATAAAATTGAGTAGAGTAAAGAATTACACATTTGAAGAATTCAGAAAAATGTGAGAAGCCTTACATATGTGCAAAATGCCTTGCTAATAACAATCCTGAGAAGGTAATGCAAATTTTATTATGTCATTTTACAGATGAGGAAAATAAAGTTCTAGGAAATTGATCTGTCCATGGTCACAAAGGTTATAAATGTCTAAAACATGATCTAAGGTTAGTTCTCCTTATTCTTGGTGGAATGCCCTTTCTAGGACAATATATCTGAAGACGTTCACCTTACGAAGGTTGGTCACAAGATGATAGTATCTTCAATTACAGTAAAAATTCAAAAAACTCTCAACCAAAGAGGTATTCTAATGTTGATAGTTGATGTTCCCACACTAATTGAATAGCCTTAAAGTACAGAATTGCTTATTTATTTCCCAAATGCAGAAAGTCACAAAAGTGAATGGTATGGTGGGAACAAATAGGTTGTGGTATGTTCCCAATGAAAACTTGCCACCAGGAAGCAAATTGATATATACTATCCAAGAAATGTGTGATGAGGAAAGGAAAAGGAGTACTAATGTTATGAAGATAAGGGATAATAAGTATATATTGAACTTGAATATTGGAGTAGTCCTCATAGAATGATAAGAAGAAGAATGTGTCAAAGGGTATGGACATTACAGATATTTTATTTGCATAATTAGACATTGTTTCCCATAACTGTAATATGCATTCTCAGTATGTATGCTTATATGAAGGTTTAGCTATAAGTCAGATAGCAAGGTCTGGAGGTTTTTAGGATTTCTTGGCCAGTGGCCTTGATTTCCCTGGAGTGGAATGGCAGAAAGAACCCAATGGATCCAAGATTACAGAAGAATAATGCACAGGAAGGTTCAAGATTCTCATGGAAACAATGACAGAGAAGATGTACCGTGGAGAAGTCCAGAGGGCATGTTAGCAAAGCAAGTTCCCAATAAATCATCAGTGTGATGTTTCAGGCAAAAATGGCAAGTGATCTTTGGTTTCATTAGTAGAAACGAATACTCGGAATCATACTGGTTACAATTCGATGATACTATGATTTGGGCTAGAGCCATAACTAGGGTGAGGTAATCAGAGATGTATACCGATGCATTAACATTTTCAGGAGTACATTTTCATTGTTTAGTAAGAATAATTAGTTAAATAGGAAGTTACCCAATGTCAACATAGTAACTTTCAAATATTTCAAGGATTATTCATTATTCTGCTTCATCCTAGAGATAACCAGGGGAAAGGAAGTGACAATTAAATAAAATTAGAATTTTGGTTTAATAGCTGGAAAAACTTTCTATCAATCAGAGATTTCTAAACTTTTATCAGGCATCTACTATGTGCAAATCACTATGTCAAGCCCTGAAAATACAAAGATAGACCTAAGATAGCACCTAGCCTTAAGGAATTTACAATCTGCTAGGCAAATAACCTATAAAAAGGAACTGAAAGGGAGAGGCAAATATTCCAGTGTGGTAGAGAATGCTGAAGTGCTGTACCAATCTAGGATATGTTCTGAGGAGGTAAGAGTTATAGAGTCGATTTTATCATTTAAAATGATGATGTCATTTGTCATAAAAACCAGGAAGTATGTGGTGGGGAAAATGATGAGTTGAGTGCCCTGAGTGCCCTCCTTCAATGGTGGAAGATCAGGAAGGAGCTCTCCTGTGTCCAATCCTTACACTTTTTATTCAGTCAGAAGGAGGGGATCTAATTTATCAAGGTCAATTTGAAAATTGTTGAGTATTCCCAACCCTTCACAACTTAGTATCAGGTGAAAACTTAATGAGTCTTAAAGACGATAATAAAGTAATTCTGAACTCATCATCAATAGCTTAAAGTGCTCCAGAGAGTCTGTTCATGACATTGAACTAGATGCTATCTAGACTCAAGTTAATGAACTTTATGTGAGTCTCCTTAGGAACTGAAGTGAATACAGATTATAATGACTTATGTCAACATCTAATATGTGACAATATAAAAAGAATAGGAAAAATGTATAAAGTAGATTACTTGAATGGTAGTCATATATAGAATCATGAAAGTGTAGAAAAAGGACCTCACAATTTCTCCAATTTAAAACTATTCAAAATTCAAAACCTTTGAAGTCACCGCAAGTGATCTATTGAGGTTCTGCCCCAAACACCAATCTGGACATTAGAGAGGAGCTCAGGATCATGAGTTTAGGACTAAAAGACACCATATATGAAGAAGGAAAAAGCCAGGGAAGTGAAATGCTGGTCTTTGTACTGTCCATGTGTTTTTATCCCTATATTATACTGCAAGCTCCCTGGAGGGCTGTTGTTGAGAGGACACAAGGATTTCTAAGTGCTTACTATGTGCCAGGCATTGAGGATAAAAATAAAAGCAAAAATAAAGACCCTGCCCTCATGAAATCTATATTCTAACAGAAGGAGATGGTTTACGCAAAGTAGTTGAAAAAAGAGTTGGGGAAAGGTTCTAGTTTTGTATTTGAGTCTTCTGCATCTAGCCCAGGAGGGGAGTGGAACACAGTAGTCACCTACTAAATGACTGTTGACTGATTACCCAAAGTTACAAATAGTAAACTTCAGAAGTGGCATTTGACCCAAAGTATGATAGGGAAAATAAGTTGAATTAAATACAGAATAAAAAGATTTGCAGATCACTGTAAATGAAATCACAGAAAACAATAAACACATAACCATAGGACAAATGAAGAATTAAACAGATAAGACTAACAACTAGTCTCTCTTACCCTAACTCACTGAGGTTTTTGGATTGTTTTAACATCATGCGGAGAAAAAGGAGAGTATCCAGAAAAATCAAACCAATTGAAGATGCTCCATTTTGTAAGTAAATATAATATCCAAAAATCCAGATTTGTAAATAGAAATAAAGGATAGAATTCACAAATGGATTCTGGTGTATCAGAAATATTTTGACACAAATTTTGTTTACATTAAACTTTTTAGCTACCAAGTGGAAAATGTAGGGCATATAATTTCCATTCTTGCAAAGAAATAAAAATTAGTTCTTTTAAAGAAAGGTAGAATGAAATAGTACCTTTCGTTATATGCCAGAAGAGAATGCCATAAATTGATTTAATAACCAATTTTATTGATATTAGGACTTATTTAGGCAAATGATGACCCATTTTCTCTATTACTTCAGTGCTATGAATCAGAGAGCTTAATTAAAATTAAAAGCTCTCAAGTATTTGTTGTCTATAAAGGCTGAAGGGACCCTGGGGCCGACACTAGGAAAGGTTATAAAATGAATCACCATGCTAGGAGATTTGAACAATAATTGCATAAAAATAATAAGCAATGGGCTGGGAGTCAAGAGACCTAGGCTGCAGTCCCCATTCTGTCACTAACTATGTGAAATGTTTCAACTATTACTCTCTCTGAGCTTTAATCTTCCAGTTGGTAAATTAGGAATAATATAAACTTCCAAGGCTATTTTCCAGTGTTGTGAGGGCAAAAGGTAATATGGATGGGAATTATAAAGTTATATAAAGAATGCTTATGATACATACTATAGATTTCTTGGTTTAAGTTGGAAGGGAAAATATAATTTCACTCCCTTTCTCTTCAGATGAGGACATCAATCTCTTAGAGATACATGAAGTAGTATTTCCAAAGGAACCCAGCTAATGAGTAGGAAAGGCAGGACCCAATATACTGAGACTCCTAATACCCAGTTTAGTTCTCTTTCCACAACTCATTGCCTCTCAAATCTAATTGTTTCTAAAACTGTTAGGAATCACAGAATCACAGAATCTTAAGAGTTTACAGGGAGTTTGGAGGTCATCAGTCCAAATCATTAACTAAATAGGAATCACTTCTCCAACATCTCTAACAAGCAGCTAAAAGATGTTAACAAATAAGCAAATGAGGAGATGAACTTTTTTTCTTCTGGATTAAATGCATCTCACATCAAACTGATGTATTTATGGACTCACAGGGGTCACTCAAATTAATTCTTAGCTTAGAATAACTTCAAAAAGCAAAATAGGTTATAACAATCTATATAAATCAATAAGCCAATAATATGTTCCTCACCTAGATAGCATGGCAAAGCAGAGGCAGAATAAAAAAAAAAACACTATTCCCATGACCCTGTTCTAACCTCTAATCTGTCACCCAGATCCCTGCAGTGACGTAAATCTCAGTATCCAAATGTTCTCCTTCTGTTTGCCGGTGTGATGTCAACCTTACTATGTTCAAAGTTGGAAACACTGGGTGCAAAGTGTTAGTGATAACTCCACTCTATTTCAATATACAATAAAAGTGACTAGGTCACTGAAAGCAAAATCTCTCCCTATCAGTCCAAATTCCCCAATGCATCTCAATATTGTCATGTGTAGAACAGTCAGCAGTTCAATGACCTGAGTAGTCTCTCTTTCAGTTCTGATGCCAAAGCCTGTGATCCCAGAGATTCATAGTGGTGCCATTCTCAATTGTTTCATCTGGAAAGACCGCTGGGTTCAGTGGAAAGAACACTGGATTTGAGGTCAGAGTTCCATGGTAGGAGAAAAAACATAGAACTGAGGCAGAGAAGCTTCCTTCACATCCTAGGTCTGCTCTATCCAGTGAGAGTCCTTGGTGAGGGCCTTAACCCTCTCCAAGCCTCCAGAGGGAATAATAATATGTGTACTGTAATCAAACTCAGAGGGCTTGTGAGGGTTCCCTTATTGTAAATCCTTTTGTAACTAAATATAATAAAACAGAATAAAATATAAAATAATTAAAAAGTAAATAAATAAAATAAAATAAATACCTTATTGAAAAGGGATTACATTATTTTATCTATGTGAAACTAAGCTAACTCTTAGGGGATGATTGATGAAGGGTATATTATCAATGAGCTCCAAGCTCATTCTTTTCTAAATACTATTATAACTTGTTGGATAGAGGACAGATAACTTCATCTCTCTGCCTCTCAGTTTTCTAATGTGTAAAAATAAGGTGTTATGCTGAAAGGTCTCTAAGATTCGATCCAACCCTACAACTTATGATGTTAAAATATTTTGTAAACTATTGGTGCTGAAAAAAATGCTGATCATAATTATTACTATTAATATGAGGCAATTAAACATTTTCCAGATCTAACATTGTGTGATTTTAGTATCTCTCAGTTTAATGATGAAAATTTAAAATGCCACCTTGAATCTATATTGCATTTATAACTTCTAAATATGCTTTCATATCATATTCTCATGTTTATTCTCATAAGATAGACACTGTAGCATTAGCTATTGTCACTCTATCTTATAATCATTTTATAGATTTCATAATTTTTCTTCAAGATTAATTAATTTTAAAGTCCCCAAATGGAACCACTAAATAACTAAATAACTAATTTTTTTAAAAAGATTTGACTAATAGTAAGTATACCTGAACACCTGTTTATTTTAATTCAGAGCCACTCAAGTCAAGAAACTAGGAGTGAGATAAAAAGGGGGGAAAGGTGAGAGGAAAGAATTGGGAAAATAATTCTTTAAAGGAGAAGAATCTATAAAAGCTTCTTGGGTGATGGGTCAGCATTCAGGGAGACTGATAGAAATCTGCCAATTACATAATGCATGGATTCTAAAAAACAGTCAACTACAAATTGAAAACCAGTGGCTCCAGAAACCAATAAAAGCTCTCAAATAACTTATGGGAGAAAGATATAATTAGAGATATAGATATTGAAATAATTTTTGAAATTCCTATATACAATAAAGTACTTGGGATCCTTTCTCTAATTGAAATAATTTGTAGTTTATAAATAGAATTTAAATGAGACAGTATAATATATAGCAGAAAAGAGAAACTCCAGTGGAATCTAGGTTTTCAGTTTTGTTGACAAACTCCTCTTGACCCGATTCTTTCTTGGTCTGTTTTGTTGCCTCTCACTCAGCTGGGTCACCTCCTTCCTGTGTAACCATGTACAAATGCCTTAATTTCAATTTGAACTTTATTTTTTTCATTTATTAAATAAGGGGTGGAAAATAGATGATGTTTAAGATTACTTCCAGATCTAAGAGTTGGGACTGTGATGCTCTAAATAAGTATTTTAAATCATTGCTTGCTTTAATTTATCTGCCATTTTGTCTCTCCTAAGTATTAGGGACTAGGTTGGTGAAAGAGACACAAAAACAGAAAGTGAAAGTCGGTTCCCTGTCCTTGAGAACAATCAACTAATATTTATCAAGTCCTACTATGTGGCAGATACTAAGGTAAACAGTGAAGATAGGAAAAGAGGCAACAAAACACTCCTTGACCTCGAGATGTTCACAGTCTAATGGGAAGACAACATAAAAAAAAAAAACTATATATGAACAAGATTTATATGGGACACGTTGGGAACAATCAACAAAAGAAAGGCACTGACATTATGGGAGATTGGATCATGCTTTTTGAGGAATCTGAGACTTTAGCCTGGAGAGACTTACATGAAATGATGCTAAGTGAAAAAGCATTAATTAAGAAACTTTTTGAAGAAGATTTTAAAAAGGAGTCTCAAAGTTCAACGTAAAAAGGAAAAAAAAATCTAAGATCGTGACATTTGATCTTATTACTTTCTGACAAATGAGAGAAGAAAAAATGGAAGTAGTGCAAGATTCTATGGTCTTGGGATCAACGATTACTGGTGAATATAATCATAAAATTAAAACACAATTGTTTCTTGGGAGAAAAAAAAATGCCATGGTGAATCTGGACAGCATACTAGAAAATAGAGACATCCATCAGCTTACTGACAAAGATTTATTTAGTCAAAGCTATGGTTTTTCTAGTAACAACATATAGTTAGGTGTTGGATTATAAGGAAAACTAAATTCTAGAGAATCAATGCTTTCAAATTATGGTATTAGAGAAAATTTTTGAGAGTTCCTTAAACAACTAGGAGATCAAATTGATCAATACATACAGAAATTAATTCAGACTATTCACAGGATGGTCAAATACTAAAGCTGAAGCTTAAATACTCTAATCACTTAATGAGAAGACAGGACTCACTGGAAAAGATTTTGCTGTTGGGTAAGATTGAAAGCAAAAGGAAAAAGGAACGGCAGAGGATGCGCTCAATCAATAGTGTCACAGAAGCAACAAACATGAGCTTGGATTAGACTTCGGGAGATAATGAAAGATAAAAGGACCTGGCATACTATGGTCCCTGAGGTCACAAAGAGTTGGATATGAATGAATGACTGAACAGCAGAGTGATGGTTCTGAAACTATGGCTTTGGAAGATTATTTTGTTATTTTTCAGGAGAATGGATTCATGAGACAGACTAGAAGAAGGGAGACAAGTTAGTATATTATTTAGACTAGACAAAAAGTGATGAGAGTCTGAAGAGGGATATGAGACAACATGTAAGTAAAACAGAAAAGATTAGACAACTGCTTAAATATGGGATGCGAGGGGGGGAAACAGAATAAAATACATGTTAAAGAAAGATAGCATTGATACATAGCCAGAAAAAAGGATGAATGCTGTTTTGAGACATGTTGAGTTTTAGACATCAAGGGAATTTTTAAGTAGCCATGATTGGAAGCTAAGTGGCAACATGGAATAAAAATCTAGGAGTCATCTACTTGGAGATGGTAAGTAGACCCTAAGAAATTAAGTACTTTGCAAATGTCGCCTCATTTTATCTTCACAAAGACCCAGAGAAGTGGATGCCACTATTATCCACTTTTTGCAGATGAGGAAACTGAGGTATATTATGGTGAAGTGACTTATTTAAGATAACACTAAGTATTTGAGAGTGAATTTGAACTCACTTCCTGACACCAAGTTCGGAACTTTATCGACTGTACCACCTAATTACTCGTAAGATTCAAGAGGTCTGAGAAGAAAAAATAAAGACTGAATGGACAGTTAAATGGAAGAAAAACTAGTAAAGCCAAGGTGAGTTAGGAAGAGAAGGGGAAAACAAACTTTAAAAAAAAACAAATAAAAGGTTCAAAAGAACTGAGGTCTGAGAAGAATCCATAAGATTCCTCAGAGAAATGAACCCTTCTAGACTTTGACAAGAGCAATGGTGGGATCGAAAGTCAAATTGGAAGATGATAAAAAGTAACTTTGTAGGGAGAAAGAGAAAATGATGGATAAACCCTTTCTGGGAATTGAGCAGTTAAACAAACATTGGTTGAGAGCTTCAGAAGATACCAGGTACCAATTATCTTAATCATTTTTTTAGGAATAGGGAATATCAGAGAATATTAGGAGCATCAAGGAAAAAGTCAAAGGAAAGGGAGAAATTGAAGTTTAGAGAAAGAAAGAAAGACAAGGTCCTAGATGAAATAGGGCAGAGTATGTTCAAGGTCACTAGGAAAAAGAATAGCCTTGGTGAGGAGAAAGCTTGTTTCTTCCTAAAAGACTAGATTAAAGAAGATGATGATGGGTGAAAACACAGGCAAGAAGAAGAGAGATGAAGGATTAAAAGAAGGTCACTCTCTGAGTGGGGGAATGATTGGGGATTGCTTAGGGTTTGGGATAGTATTTGCCTATTTGAACTATATAGTTCTATATATTTGAACAATAGTTCTATACTTAGAGTAAGTTTAAGCGATGTGGAAACTTGGCCCTAATCAAACTTTACTAATCCCTATTAGCAGGTAGAGGAAGCAAATGCTTCATGTAAAGAGTTATTAAATTTGGATGGGAACTCATGTATTTAGAGATGCAGATACCATAGTATTTATGCATATGCTTAGGCAAACCATTTCTCCTCATAAAAAAACATTCAGAATCTATAAATGAAGATCAGAGCTGTTCCCACTGATATAGCCCATGTGTAACTTCTATATGACTTAGCATCCAGTTTTGATGAACAGCTCTGAGAGCCTCAGTTTATCATATTAAAAGTGAGGAAACTGGGTGAGCTTCAAAATGTATGTCCTATGATACTTCCCATCACAGATCCCTACACAGAGATATAGTCACCAGGCTTGCATTTCAAGCTTTTCCAACTTGGTAGAAGCTTCCATTTGTCTCTGAGGGTTTAAGAAGTCACAATCATTTCTATTCAAAGAAGGTTAATTGAAAAAGCTGAATGTTAATAATAAATGACAATCACAGAAAATTGTCTCCTTACTGACTGATCCTTAATATTTATGGCTCTTTAAGAATTTAGCTTAAGTGTTCTTAGTCCCATTTTAGAGTTGTATAAACTGAGGCTTTATAGTTTGGTGACTTTCCCATAATCACACAGTAATTGTTTTAGGCAGGATTAAAATGGTAGATCCTGACTTTAATACTTGACTCTAATTTGCCTTAAGGCAAAAATTTCTGTCTTATTCAACTCTGGACTTTTAAAGTGTCCAGTACATTAGATCTTCAATAAATGATTGGTGAATTTAATTAAATTGAATTGGAATACAGAAACACTTAACTCGATACTTTACCTATTTTAATGGTGTTGAAACACTGGAAAAGGATTCTATTGCTACAGCTCCTGGGTAAATGTTACCTGAATTAAATTATGATTCCCCTTAGCAATATACAATTTTTATAAACTCCTTTTGATGCAAAGTGCCGGATGATTGAGTCTGAATCTTTTGTCAGAGAGTGGTACGTGGCATTGTTATCTAAAACTGGAAGGCATCGCAGAGACTAATTCAATCCAGCACCTCACTTTCAGGAGTAAGGTTAAATTACTTACCTAGGATCATCTGGGCAGATGAAATTAGAGATCGATGCTATATAATATTTTAAGACAGAAAATAAAATTTTAATGTAGATATTTTAATATTTCTTCATCAGTCATAACTTAGGCTGCCATTGTGAAGATTATCTTAAACCCATCTTTCACAGATAAATTAGCTTATAAATGCTCCTTTCATTTGGAGAATCAGGAGGATAGATTACACGGAAAGCTGGACCGAATTCGAGAGATTAATTAGGCTTTGAGCCCTGCCCAAGATATTTCTTATTGATGTGATCAAAGCCAAGTAATCCCATATATGAGGGTCATAACTTTCACATGAAAATGAGGTATGATATCTGTATTTCCCACCCCAATGAAGATGGTGCTTTGAAGACCTTATAGAAATGTGAGCTGCCATGTTTTTAATCCTATCATTAGAGCTCTAAGGTTGCTATGACAAAATAAGATCACCAAGATAATTTGATTTAAACATGTCAGTTTTTAATAAAGATTGATATTTTTGGAGAAATGCAAAAAAAAAGGAAAGAACATGCTTGGTCTAGCCCAGATTTTCTATCCAGGAGCCTCTATTGTTTCTATCTTCTTTGGCTTTCTACTCCTTTCCAAAATAATTGAAAGTCTACAAAAATCATCAGTAATAGTGAATAACTTAATTTATACAGCACTTGAAAAGAACTTTCCTCATAAGGTAGGTAGGGGAAATGTTATACTCATTTTCAAATATATACCTGAGGATCAAAGTAGTTAACAGATTTGACCATGACCATATCACTAGCACCGAAACTACTTCCCTTGACTTCCCGGCCAGTCATCTTGCTGTCATGCTACTTGCCATCGCCCATCCCTTACCTGGATAATTAGGAATCCTGTCTGCAATAATCTTCATAAGGAGTCATTTGATTTCTCTTCTCCCTCTCCTTCTTGCATCATGACTAGAAAATCACTGCTTTCATTTGAAACTTATTCCATTCTAGGAGAGATCTAATTATTAGGACATTTCCCCCTAATGTGAAGCCCAAATCTACATGTCTATCATTGGTCCTATTTCTGGCCTCTGGGGTCAAGTAGAACAGGCCTAATTCTTTTCCCCATGTAACCATTCTTCAGTTACATGAAGGCTATTTTAATGACTCTTCAAAAGCTCTCTTCTTTTGCTTAAAGTTTCCCAGTTTTTCAGCTGTTTTACATGGTGGTTTCTGGGAGACTGGTGCAACGAAGAATGTCATTTAGAAAGAGGCAACCTAGTTTCAAATAGCTGCTCTAGTGTGACCTGGTGCACATTAACCTCTCTAACTTAAGTGAGTTTCTTTACATGGAAGTTAGGGAGTTGGACAAGACATTTTTTTTTTAAGTAAAGAGAATGGGGCAGCTCGGTAGTGTAATGGGTAAGAGTACCAACCCTGGAGTCAGAAGGAGCTGAGTTCAAATCTAGCCTCAGATATTTAATACTTCCTAGTTATGTGGCCTTGGACAATTAACTTAACCCCAATTGCCTCATCAAAAAAAGGAAGTAAAGGGAATAAGCATTTAGGTAGTGCCCACCCTGTGCCAGGCATGGTACCAATTGCTTATAATCATTTTATCTTTATAGCTATTCTGAGAGGTAAGTGATTATCCCCATTTTATAGCTAAGAAAACTGAGACAGACAGTTTTTTTTTTTACAGTTATCTTATAGTCTTAAATGTCCGATCTTATAATTTTTACCCACGATCCTGCTTGTCAATATTACTCCTAAATATGACATCCAAAACTTAACATAAAAACTCGCTATGGAAAAGACAGGATAGAGTGTTCTTCATGATTCTGGATTTTATATACCTTTTTTGGGAAAGTAAGATAACACCAATTAAGTGACTAGCCCAGGATCACACCATTCATGTGTGAGTCTGAATTGTAATCCAGGTCCTCCTGACTTTAGGCTTGACACTCATTCTATGCACTGTGTCACCTCACTGCTTAATAAATGCTTGCTATCTTTCATCTACAATGTGTTAACAACAAAACCTCCCATTTATAGGGTGCCTTAAGTTTCAGGGAGAGGAAGAAGGGGTGTCTAGAGTAGGGAAAAGAGGAAACAACATACTTCCCTTACCCTGTAATATAAGGTAGTTCTAGAATATGATATGGGAGGGAGTTTCTTTCCCCACCCAAACTGATCTAGTCACAGAAGACCCAAAATAGAACCAAAAGGTGTTAAAGGAACTGTAAAGACACATCCTGATCCCTTTATCAGAAGCTGTCACACATTCATCCTACATATGTGCCTCACAATCACTGCATTCTACGTTCAATCTTGGCAAGGGTTCGCTTTGTCTTTGTGGGACAGTGTGCCCCCCCCATTCATAAAGAAAATTTATGAACTGCTGCTTTTGTGGGATCCTTTAAGTAAATATCTTTGCTAAGAGTTAATTGTTTCTACTGGCTGGGATGCAACTGAGAGTGTAAGTTAGGGAAGAAACAGAAAGAGGTTATTATACAAGGATTTTTGCTCCCATTTCACAGATGAGGAAATAAGTAGAAAAGTGACTTGTTTTGCCCATGGTAACACTGCAAGTTAAGTTTCAGAGTTGGGATTTGGATTAAACATCATTTATACTTTTATTTACATTACTGATCAAAAGAAAATGTTTGGGAAGCTAAATGGCACAATGGATAGGGCACTGGCCTTGGAGTCAGGAGGACCTGAGTTGAAATCCAGCCTCAGACACTGAACACTTATGAGCTGTGTGACTCTGGACAAATCAATTAACTCTAATTGGGAAGGAAGGAAGGAAGGAAGGAAGGAAGGAAGGAAGGAAGGAAGGAAGGAAGAAAAGGAGGGAGGGAAGAAGGAAAAAAGGAAGAAAGAAAGGAAGGGAAGAAGGAAGAGAGGGAGGGAGAGAGGGAGGAAGGAAGGAAGGAAGGAAAGGAGGGAGGGAGGAAGGAAAAAAGGAAGAAAGAAAGGAAGGGAAGAAAAAAGGGAGGGAGGGAGAGAGGGAGGAAGGGAGGAAGGAAAGAAAGGAAGGAAGGAAAGAAAGGAAGGAAGGAAGGAAGGAAGGAGGAAGGAAGGAAGGAAGGAAGGAAGGAAGGAAGGAAGGAAGGAAGGAAGGAAGGAAGGAAGGAAGGAAGGAAGAAAATCCCCCTAAATCAGGGACCAGAAGAAAGTCCTGGTAGACATCATTTCAATTTCTCTCCAGATTGACACAGGCATGTTAAGCAACATAGGTATTGCCTAATTCAGCCCTGAATATAACTCAGTTCACATCTCTCCCTGTTGTACCGGAGGTTTTAGTGAAATTTACTTTGTCAAATGTTTCAAGGATCACAGGCTTAAGAAACTAGAGATGGAAAAGGCCTCAGAGGATTATCTGATTCAATCCCTTTCCTTTGAAGATAAGGAAAATTGCAGCCTTGGGAAACACATACCAGGAAATGTATATTTGAACCCAGGACCTCTGACTCCATAACTTTCTATTTCCATTGTACTATAATTTGCTGAAATTCAAAATACTATGTCTAAGACACACCCTGATGAGAGGACTCAGGAATGACATTTTCTCTATCAGAGGTATACCCAAATTCTCCAGTAATATTATTCTCAGTGAAGTATCATTATCAAAGCAAAACCAAATTAATGAAGCCATTTTAAAAATTGATTAATGGCATTTCATTGTATGTTCTTTGATTATAGTTGAGTAGAAAATAAAAGGAAACATTTGCCATATGCATTTGTTTTAGAAAGTGAAGTTAAATGCACAGTACTCAGTTCTAACACAGTAAGATGGAGTTTTTTGGAATTCTAAAAAACGCCAATAAGGACTTCTCCAATTTGTCACAACTTAGATTAGAAATAGAGAAGTTTTTTTTTTTTTTTTTTTTTTTTTTTAAGGACTGCTAATTTAGTGGGGAGAAAAGGAGCAAGGGGTTGCTACACAAGCAAAATTAAAAAAGAATGTTTAGTTTTTAAGGAAAGAAAGAAGAGGTAGAAATCATTTTATTTCATAATTTAAAAAAAAGAAACAATTTTTCTCAATAAATATTGAAAATGCACTAAAATTTATTTTATTCTGCCATGTAAAGGGATGTCAGTAATTAAAGGAAAGAGGAAATATAGAAAGGAAAAGAATAGAGGAGAAAGGAAAAGACAACTAAAAAGAGAATGATCATGAAGTTTTCTTAGATAAGTTGGAAATGAATTATTTTTGTTATACCTTGTTCTTAATTTGAGAACAGAGTTTTTAATGGTGTATCACTTGTCCTTGGATATCTGGTTAATTCTTTCTATTGCTCTTTTTCTCCAAACCTTCAAAGGCTCTAGGATCAGCTCCTTTGAAAGCAGGGAGGATTTTTCATTTTTTGTTTGTATTGAGAGCTCCTGCTACACAGTACTAGCACAAAGTAGATGCGATTAAGGGCTTATTGGTTTGTATTGAATTGAGGAATCCAAAATATCAAGGGAACTTCACAATAATGACCAGACTAATACCGCCTAAAATGATGAAGTAAGTCAATCCAATGTGCCAAATTTAGCAACTAAGAAAAGTCTGAGGTTGAATCCAGACTCATAAACACTAACTATGTCATCCTGGGTAAGTAACTTAACCCTGTTTGGCTCAGTTTTCTCATCTGTCAAATGAGCTGAAAAAAGAAATAATCAACTTTGCCAAGAAAATGGGATCACAATGAGTTGGACATGACTGAAGCATGAACTGCATCATCTTCTATCAACCAAATATACTGTCAGAAAAATTCATTCCATGGCTGAATAAATTGTGGTATATGAATATTATGGAATATTACTGTTCTGTAAGAAATGACCAACAGGATGATTTCAGAAAGGCCTGGAGAGACTTACACGAACTGATGCTGAGTGAAATGAGCAGGACCAGGAGATCATTATATACTTCAACAACAATACTATATGATGACCAGTTCTGATGGACCAGGCCATCCTCAGCAACGAGATCAACCAAATCATTTCCAATGGAGCAGTAATGAACTGAACTAGCTATACCCAGAAAAAGAACTCTGGGAGATGACTAAAAACCATTACATTGAATTCCCAATCCCTATATTTATGCACACCTGCATTTTTGATTTCCTTCACAAGCTAATTGTACAATATTTCAGAGTCTGATTCTTTTGTACAGCAAAATAACGTTTTGGTCATGTATACTTATTGTGTATCTAATTTATATTTTAATATATTTAACATCTACTGGTCATCCTGCCATCTAGGGGAGGGGGTGGGGGGGTAAGAGGTGAAAAATTGGAAGAAGAGGTTTGGCAATTGTTAATGCTGTAAAGTTACCCATGCATATATCCTGTAAATAAAAGGCTATTAAATAAAAAAAAAAAAAAAAAAAAAGAAGAAAGAAAAATTCATTCCAGAGATGCTAAGTTTAGGGCAAGCTGAAGAGAAATGATTGAAAAATAACTTGATGGTGAAACTTTACCAAGGTGGATTTTGCCCCAACATTTTAAAAGTCTTGATTGACTTAAAAAGTTAAAAAAAATCAAAAAAGTCCTCTTTTTGGGGCAATGGAGGGATAGAAAGAAGGCAAGAGAGACAGACAGACAGACACAGAGACACAGAGAGACACACACACACAGAAAGAGATCACTGATATTCTTTTAGAAAAAATGTCACATGTTTCATTGCTTCTAATGAGTTGTTGCAGTTCAGAAGTTTCCATTACATTCTGACAATTAAATTGCTAATAAACTGAGGAACTACTAATTGACTTCTCCATCTCCTGACTCCAGATCCTGTTAGTAACCTAGAAAACATTTCACATCATTTGACCAAAAATCATTCACATTTTGCAAACCACTTAATGATTAGATTTAATTTGTGTAAATTGCAAATCTTTCCTGTCCTTGACAGAAAGCTTTGATTTAGAGCACACACACACACACACACACACACACCCCCTCAGATCTCAAACAAGCTATCACAACTCTGATTGTGTTAACAGGACCAATGATAAGATATTGTGAGGTTGGAGCCAGTGGAGTAGCTGTGGACCCAATATCAAAAATTTATGGTAATTGAAACTACGGAATCTATGGAAATGCAGTCAATTTGATTCAGCATCAAAAGGTCACTCCATTCAATTTATACTTGATGCTTTGCCCGATATTGAGAAAACACCTGAAAGTAAATGATCTTATCAGGAATATTTACCGGCTACATAAGGTAATTTGCTGATTACTAAATAAATGCATTACATGGGGTTTGCACTGGACTGGGCCCAACAGAGATATGCTTCAACTTAGAAAGAATTTATAAAGAACAGCAAAAGCAACACCAAATATCTTGACATTCCCCTTGTAGCAGTATTTTTGTAAAGCCAGGGATCTAAGAAATGAATGGCTTCTGGGACAGATCCTGCTATCCCAGAGTTATCAAGAGCACTCTTAACAATGAATAATTTGATTATTTGTTTACATCTTTGCTTTAAGAGGTGTCTCAGAGAAGTGACACTGAAGTTTCAGAAGGCATAACAAGTGACTGTACTTTATCTCAGCTCTCCCACTTTACCTTAACTCTGTTTACATGTCAATATAGGAAGTGCATCTGCATGGCCATAGTCTACTCTTCTCAGTGAGGTCTCTGAAACCAATTTACACACTTTCAACTAATCCTATATGGCCACATTTTATTTCTGATATTCATTATACTTCAACCTGTCTATTCTCTAAAAATGTTTCGCATTGTGCCATTTTTGTGCATTGCCTTACCAATTTTTTCCCTGCCCAAAATACCCAACTTTTTGATCATCTAAATTCTCACCACTCTTCAAAGTCTAGTTCACTTGCTACTAGGCCTTTGACTTCAGAGATCATTTCCCTTGACAAATTGTCAAGCATTTGTGATATTTCCTTTATTACTAATTTCTCACAGTATGCTGTGTTTTAGCTGTCATATATGCAAATACAAATAAGATAACATCTCTCCAAACAGAATGTTAGCTTCTCAAGAGCAGAGCACTATCTCACACATTTTCATGTCCCTTGCTCAGTACTTAGGTAGGATTTTGTATTTATGTCCTCAGTAAATGTCTGCTAACTTAACTTTTAATTTATACTAGATTTTCCCTCATAAGCCACTATTTCCTCAGCTATTTACAAATACAACTTCAAGCAAAAAAAAAAAAAAAATCTCAGCCAGATTATATCCAGAATAAACATTCTTTACAAAGGAAAAAATATTTAGTATACAAAAATGTTATAAAAAATTAAAGTTCTATTAAAAGAAAAAAAACAAGAAATGAGATAAGCTTAAAAAAGTAAAAATAGATTTCATTTTAGCATGTTTTATTTTTTTTTCCTGGTAAAAAGACGGATAACAGAAATAATAAATGTAAAACAAACATAAGGCTTAAAATATCATGCATATAATTCTGGGTTTCTTTTCCCTGCTTACAAAATTGTAAATTGGCTAAGAAATTAACATTCACTTCACCAGCAAAAAGACATATTGAATTGATCAATGAAATTCATGATTTGGAAAAACATAAGAAAAGGAGATGATGTCAAATGCAGTTCAGGTACATATTTTAAAAAGCAGTTGCTGGGTTACACTTAATTCAATTCACTAAACAGTATTCAATCACTAAGCAGTTATAATGGTGATGGTAAATATAAACAAAGATTTCTATAAAACATTTTTTTCTTGCTGCAACTAAATATTGATGAGAGCTGGCCATAACTTTTAAAAAAATCACATTTCCCAAGGCAATTTAGGACAAATTTAGCTCCTTTGCATTTATCGTCCCTACTATGGCATTCAAAAATATGATGGAAGTTAAACTTAATTTTACAAACTTTTTTTAAATGATCAACAATTCTTAGTAAATAAGTCAGTAGTCAAAGGATGTCAATAAATGATTCTCAAAAGAATTGCAAAATATTAACCACTTATAAGAGATTGTCCTAGTTCATTAATAATTTGAGAAATGTAAGAAAACTCTGAGTTGTTGCCCCATGCCCAACAAAATGATGAGATATGAAAATAATTAATAATGGAGGGACTGTGGAAAAGCAGGTATAATCATTCAGTATTGGTGGAACTATGAACCAAACTAGTTGAAAAGATAAACACAATTGTACTGATCCAAAAATCCCACTGATGGACATTTTTCCCAAATCAAACATACAAAGAAAGGTTTAATATATATCAAAATCTCAATAGAAGCATTTTATAAAAGCACTGGAAATAAAGAATATATTCATCAATTGGAGAATAGTTATGGAACTGAGATTCACACATATAATGGAAGAATACTACACTATCAGAAATGATGAATATGAAGATTATCAGGAAGCATAGAAAATTTATATGAATAAATTCAAAATGAAGTCAGCAGAACCAGGAGAACAATGTATATAATGACCCCAACAATGTAAATGAACAATACATAGGACAAGGAAAATCAAAACTGATTGTTAATTATAATGACCAGACATGGAACCCAAGAAGGCCTGAGAGAATACATCCCTCTCCATCCTTTGTAGAGGTGGGAAACGTTGGACATGAAATAGCATATACTGTAAGGCTTGATTGATTTTTTTTGATCAGTTTTATTTAACTTCTCTTTTTTCTTGCATTTTCATTCTTTATTATAAAAGCCTAATTCCCTTGATGGGGGTACAAAGAAAAGATGTAATAGGAAATAAAGCTGCTATAAAAACACAAGATATGAGTACAACTTTAATGAATGAGCACTGAATAGAGAAAAGACTCTTTTCTAGGTTCAGTATAAAATATACGACATAATTCCTGATCCTAAGGAGCTTGTAATCTAGTTAATGCAGATAAACTCACACACGTGAAGATTATTAGATTATTATACAGTACAGGATATTATATGTAGCAAATCAGCGGCACAGACAAATAAATGGTAAATGAGTTCAGAGGAACAACAGATCATCTGAGTTATAAACAGCGTTCCCAACAATACCAGCACAGATCAGGACGCTGTTTTGTTTCGGACTGTTTTGTTTTTAAACAAAGCGGCATCTTCTTGGTCAAGGCAATGTGTTGCAAAATAAACTTCTAAACATTTGCTGAGAGAGCCAAGATTTACTCCAGACTTGAAGTCTGACAGCGGCAGCACATTGTGAGCATATCTGGATTTCTCATAGACTTTTATTATAGACCTTTTCAATGACCACAATTGTCTGCAGGTTCCCAAAACACTGCTGCTGTGACTGGGATCCCTTGAAAAGAGCTCCTCTGACAATGCTGAATACTTCCACCAGAAAAATGAACAGAACTCCACTGAGGAGCTATATTTCCTCCATAGCTGCATATATCCTTTCCTTATCTCTAGCAAATGGTCTATAGCTTGTTGAGGCCACTGAAATTAATATCTGCATCAAGACATTCCGGTGAGGTTATGTCAGAACTCTAGTCTCCATTTAAAACCCAAAGGCCCAAATAGGTCGAGATATCAGAACGGAAGATGTTTCAATTAATTTCCATGATTTTGGATCTGTGTGCACGGTGCACAGAATAAATTGAAAGCATTCACTGGTGAAACTTTTTCTAATCCCCACAATCAATTAACGGTGTGTGTCTTTCCACTAGCTCTTACTTGTCTGTGTTCCTCATTAGGCGTTAAATATATGCTTCTTAACATACAAAACCGCAGTCCCTTCATAAACATCTTGCCATAGACAACAAGCTATGATATGTTGAGATAAGAGCACCATGAAGTACAAGGATTTGAGTCATGTCGGAGTAAATAGCTTCATGCACATTATCATTGTGCCACAAGGTATTCCAAATGGTGTGATTAATTTCACTGTGTGGGGATGTCTTCCCATTTAAATTCTAAGTACCTCAAGGATGGCAACTGTGCTTTACAGCTCCATTTTTATCCCCCACGCCCTCCCCGCCTCCTTCAGCAAGAGCTTAGCAAAGTATTTAATATGGGGGTAAAGGGTTTAATAAACACAGGCTGATGCACTGAAATGCTCAAATGGGACATATAATAAGCATTACAAAAAGCCTATAAAGCAGATGTGCCTCAGAATCCCTGGTAAAAGGCAATCTGACAACCAGCTACCATTCATTCCTTTATGTGCCCCGACTCAAGGCTCAAGTGACTCACCTAGGGTCATGCAGCTAGTAGCTGAGTCTCAGAGGATGTTGATCAAGAGAATCTTGACTAATTAGAATAGTATTACAATAGCCCAGGTATAAGGTGATGAGGGCCTGTTCCAGGCTGGCAGCAATGTCAGAGGAGAGAAGGGAGTAAGATGGTGGAAATGGCAAGCTTGATAGGAATAGGCAACAGGGTGGATAAAGAAGATGAGAGAAAGTGAAGAGTTGAGGAAAACACCTATGTGGTGAACTGCAGTGACTGGGAGGGTGAAGTGATCCTCAAAAGGAATAGGGAAGTATGGAAAGAAGGAGAATTTTAGGACAAAGATAATGATTTTGGTTTTGGACACAGATGACTATGGAAGATGCAAGTTTGAAGTATCCAACAAGCAGTTGGAGCTCTAGACTGTAAGTCAGGAGAGAGGTTAGGACTGGACAAATATATGAGAATCATCTGAAGACAACTGATATTTAAATTCATGGAAGCTGATGAATTTAACCCAGTAAAATAGTAGAAGAAGAAGAGAAGGGGGCTTAGAGGACATCTGCAGATAATGAGTTGTGACCAGATTGAAGATCCCTCAAAGAAAGCTGAGGAGGTTTAACACAGGTAGGAGAGCAGCGCCAAGAAAACCTGGACAGAACAGAGTACTGAGGAGAAGATGATGGAGAACATCAAAGACTGCAGAGAGGTCAAGAAGGAGGAAGATTGAGAAAAGGCCATTGGATATGGCCATAATAAGTAATTGTTTGCTAAGATATAATCGATTTTATTTCTTGTGGTGTTGTCTAGTACTCAGAAAGTCTAAAATATTTTAACTCTCTTGAAGAAAACATCTAAGTATGAAGAGTTTGAAGAGTTTAAAAATTCTTCACTTTTGTTTCTTAATCCAAAACCAGTTTCTGGAGACTACCATGTCCATTTGGCTTACAATGAAATCACTAAGTATTAAGAAATATGGACATAATATGGAGATTCACATCAAGTTCTTCGTAGAATTAAGAGATCTGATGTTCAGGCTTCTCTCCAAGGTTACCAAAGTCAATCTACAGAGTTAAGATGAGAGGAGAGGAAATGAAAACAGCTTCCTTGAGGAGTTTAGCTATGAAAGGGAAGAAAGAGATAGGGTGCTACTTGGTAGATCGTTGATGAATTAACAACAAAACTATATAGGAAAAGTTGATGACTACTGAAAGACCTGATAGTCCTTCATGGATGGATGATGGAGAAGAAAATTTACTGGAGAAGGGATGAGATGGGATCACCTGTGAGTGTAGAAAGATTTGTCTTGGCAAGTAGAAAGGCTACCTCTTCAGGCAAGGTGAAGGCAAAGATATTGCTAGAAGACATCTGAGTGTGTGAGCCAAAAGAAGAGAAGGGGAGGGTGATATTTAAATAGCAGTTGTGCTTAGTCTTAGAACTCAGATCAACTGATATACAGATTTATTTTTAAAATCATTCAGGAGATACTGAGTCAAATAAAAAACTAAATATTTATTTATACAGGGAGCTCCAAATCTAATAATAAATTGATGAAATTTATAAGGAGGCAGATTTCAGCTCTTATACAAAAGATCATTCAAAATGGAATGGATTGCCATGCAAGGGTAGAGAGCCTCCCAACACTGGAGTTGTTCAAACATAAGCTAGATAATTGCTTTGTAGAAATATTATAGATGTAACTTCATGTTCAAGATGAGAATTTGAAATTGTTTTTAAACACTTACATTTTCCAACTTCTACAATTCAACTGCCTCTATGAATTTGAAAATTACTATTTTAACAGGGTATTTTCAAATATTCCTGAATTTGTCACAGTTTCAAGTGACTTTCTCAAAGTTATTCACCAAACAGCCAGTTTTCCAATTCATAGACAAGCGTCGACATGCAACGTGGCAGAACCATTACTGAACCGTCCCAACTGGAACTTTTGGTTAAAATTATCAGCTTTAGTGTAAGTGATGCACATTCAGACCAACTCATTTTCTTGGGTCTCTGACGATCTTAATGTTATACCCGTGAAGTGAATGACTGGATTTCTGTGTTTCCAAAGAAATAAACTAGAATCGAGCAGATTGACCAAAAATCTCAAAATTTTATCATCAAACAAGTAAATACAACAAGTTTTCTCCCTTCTTTTGATCTCTTCATGGCAGCAGCAGCTTTATATTAGCACATTGCTATAGGGTAATGCAGATGCTGATGGCAAAGATGTTGTGGGTTTTTTTTTTTAATTCTACTTTTTCAACTTCGATAATTCATTTTACTAGATCAAGTTGGAGCTTTCAAAACTGCTCATATTTCTGAAATCTTCTTATTATTAATGCAACAAAAATTAGGCTATCCTACTCTGCTGAGTTGCCGTAAACCAGATAATGCTTGAGCATTTCAGCTTGGAATCAACTTTACAGGAGCCATTAGACTCATTTTCCTCTTCCTCTGGGCCCCTCCTTGTTCTTATTTTCTTCATCCCTACCTTGTTTATTCTTTCTAAAGGCCAATATTCTTCCTACCAGTGCCCATAATAAACCTTTACCACAGTGCCAGTTTTCATCAAGTAGCTCACACATTCATTCAAGAAATACTTGCTGAGACCTATGTATGCAAAGTCCTGTGTCAAGAGTCTTATGGTATATAAAGATTTATGTAACCCTTGATTTCTGGTAACTCACCACCTGCGAGGGATGATGACCTATACACAAATAACAAGCAAGTATATGATAAGTATCTGCCACGAAGCATGTTGACATAGTCTATGAATTGGGAAACTTGTCTGGTCTGATTTGGGTCATGACTCTAGGACAGCAATTTCAATCTTTGAGCAACTCAGAAACAAATCCCCATAAATAGCTAAAGGCATAAAAATAACTAGGAGTGGGATACGGAAGGACAAATACTTCCAGCTGGGGCCTGAGCATTATAAATAAGATATTCTTCTTCCCAGCCCCATCATGTTCCTGTGTGATTATGCTGCTCTGAGTGACATAAAAATATTCCAAATAAGGCACTCTAAAAGTTCAGAAGAGAGAGAGCTATCACTCAAGTAATCTAGAAGATTTCATGAAGAAGGGAGTTAGTAAATGAAGCCTTAAAGTGTGGGTAGATTTTCATCACAGGGAATTAGAATAGAGAGGCATTTGGGGGAAGAGTATGAATTATGGTCCACAGATGGTAACGTCAAAGCTATCTTTGGGAAAACTAAGTAATGGAAAGAAAAGTTTGAAGAGCGCTTGAGAAATTGATGATGAAGGGCCCAATGCTGTATGTTAAGGATTTTTTAAACCTATCTTAGGGTCAACAGGGAGCCAATGTCAATGTTTCTATGTACAAGAGAACTGTACGTTGGAAAGGATCATCTAAAAGTAGTGGACACGAAGAAATGGAGAAGATGGAGACTCTAGGCAGATCAATTATGGAGAAGACACTTCTGGCGGGATGACGTGGTTTAATTGGGTCACCATTCCAGGATCTCTAGATAATTTGCAGGCAATTATGAGGCAATAGTGGTCACCATCTTCTCCTATCCTCCTCCATAAGATTTTGCAAATGAGTTTCTATTCTCAAACCAATGTTTCTTTTGGATGCTATTTATCTCTACTTGGCAAGGCAGTAATATGTTTGCTGGCTCAGGAAGTTTCTAGGAGCTTTTGATTTCTTCATTGTGGTAACTGCTTTATACTAGCTAAATTTCTAAAAGGCAATGCTGATTGTAATAGCAAAGATATCTTGAATTGTTGTTTATCCAAGTCCCATTTTTCAACTTCAACAATTTATTATAGGATTTATCTGAATAGGAGTTTTTAAAACTTCCCATGTTTTTTAAAAACTTTCTATGTTTTAAAGATGTTTTTTTAATATTATGAACGTGACAGAAATCTTAATCATTAACATTTCCACATACAAAAAAAGAAAAAAAAAGATTTTATATAAAACTGAAAGTCACAATTACCTACAGCATTTTCTTTTTAAGGCCTTTTCCTAGCAAATTCAGCACAGTAGTTCAGAATTATCTTGCTGGTCAGTACCTCCTTCTGAATGTTTTTCTGCTTTCCTCTGTGCATTTGAAAAATGCTTCATTGACACTTTGTTTGGCATCTTTCTTTCCTAACTCCCATCTTCTCTCCCACAGAAAAGATCTCCCTTACAACAAATAAATACATTTGCCATTTCTGAAATTGTATGCTCCATTCTACACCTCAATCCATCATCTCTGTGTCAAGAAGTGGGAAATATGATTCATCAATGTCCTTTTGGAGTTGAAGTTGGAAAATTCATTGGCCATTCCATTTGTAGCCCCAGTTTAGCACCACATTTTACATACATTTAGCACTTCATACATGTTTTTTTATTAATTAAATTCATCAAATTCTTAAATTAAATTAAATTCATTAAATCCATTCTCCAATTCTCCTTTTATTCTCCTTAAATCCATTCTGTAATTATTCTCTTTATTCTTTTAGTTTATTGTTAATGCTATGATTCCTCACAATTGATAAAGGAATGAATGACTCTCACATCAAGAGCCAGTCAGTAATTGTTTGCTAAGATATAATCGATTTTATTTCTTGTGGTGTCGTCTAGTACTCAGAAAGTCTAAAATATTTTTAACTCTCTT